>NC_060124.1:264237079-265487079 GCF_021461395.2 Schistocerca americana | reverse complement strand
TAAAAGAAAATGCTGCAACAACAATCTTCGAATTTATTAAGTTCAAACCAACCGTGAGGACATGATGTGAGATTTTCAGCTTCAAGAATCAGACCCTAGACGAGAAGAACTAGACCCATCTGAACATGACAAGCTAAGTAAACTAGAAAGTTTAATAAATCTTCGCTCTTCTCAAACCTTCATAAAAGGCTTTGCTTAATGATTATTTGGACTGGACATTCTTTAATGTGGACAATAGGTGGAATCAGGAGGGGGGACGGGAAATTACAAGGTTCACCAGCTCTCAAGCATGAGTGAGGGAGTATTAGTATTGATAATGATAAATACCTCGCTGCCTGAATATCACAACCTATCAGTAATACTGCCCTACTTTTTTTGTTTTCTACGATGATGCTCCAGATTAGTTAGCTTACTGTTGTGTACATAGTTCCGCGTAGTCAGCGCGTACACAACTTTCCCACTAGAGCGTGCTCCGCTATGCACAACAGCGCAGGCGCAGTGCTCGTCCATCTCCGCACTACGAGATGGCGATGCCATAGAGACGGACCAAATTCTGCTTCCGCCGATCTGCGTATTAATATGTAACGCAGACAATGAGATTGCTAACGTAGAACCTTATCTCCTTGAGGATCACACTCGCGCAGTGATACATGAATGCATGAGGCATTATAACGAGTGTACAGACCTCTGATTAGTGAGTCCGCATTTGTCTGCACTAGTCTGTACCAGTCTACATTAGTCTGTACCAGTCTGTACGAGTTCTGCATTTGTCTGTACCAGTTTATAGTCAAGTTTCTGTCTGCGCCTAATAACATGACCATATTCCTGTACATTGCCATGAGGATTAATGTATAGACACTTTTGTCAAGTATCAGAGATATATGTGAGAATAAGATTAACGTATCAGTACCAAAGGAACTTCAGATTGTCAATTGTAAATAGCATCCAGAACCAAGTTAAGTAATTATATGCTTGTTATTATTTTAAAAATTGTGTGTGAAAATTAATGAAGTTCTGTTTAAAGTTGGTCACCGTCAATCTGCTACTCTAAGCGTGCAAGTGGCATTTCTATCGTCTGACCTAACGGAAGAAGATAAACACGCCACGATATGACCACGAGACATATTGCTGACACTCACCTACTTCGTTAGAGCGACAAGTCAAATAATCTGATGGTGTGTGTACTGAATGCCTTACAGTACGCACACCACACTTACATTGCCTAGGGAAAGCATACTTCGCAAAGAAGAAGCAACGAATTGCCAAGACGACCTTACCTCAAAGTAGGAGCTGGCCTCCAGATATTGGTAATCCGGAATGGAATAGTCACTGTTTGTATCTGTCATACAACTTTGTACACCAGAGCCGAACTGCGCTTCTGGCTCCTGTATGCATCGCAAAGTCTGCATGCAGAACTAGGGACAAAGCTGCCGCGAAGGCCTGGCGGCGCACAATACAAGCTTCCAACATTAATTAAGGACGCCGCTTGTGGCGGGGAAGTCGGTGGTTGCTGGTGGCGCCACCAGAGGCCCCGCTGACGCAGACGCCGACTCCGCGCTCTGCTCTTCAGATTACATTACGTATTTACGCCCCGAGGCGCTGTGTCATCGCCGCTTCGCCACAGAGAATCGCTGAGTAATTACTGGTGGCTGCGCTGGCATCAGATGCACCTTAGCTACCGGAGCATTCCCAAGGAGCCTGATATTTACTGTCTTCTAGCTAAACAATAACGTTAAGGTGGCTTACAATTTCTTAGAGGCATCTAATGTCAGCGGGGCCGAAAGATCGTTTTTCTTCTCTTTCTATTCATCAGTCATCTGACTTGTTTGATGCGGCCCGTCACAAATTCCTCTTTTGTCGCAATTGCTTCATCTCTACGTAGCACTAGCATCCATATGTATAGCCGCCCGGAGTGGCAGTGCGGTTCTAGGCGCTACAGTCTGGAACCGCGAGGCCGCTACGGTCGCAGTTTCGAATGCTGCCTCGGGCATGGATTTGTGTGATGTCCTTAGGTTGGTTAGTTTTAAGTAGTTCTAAGTTCTAGGGACTGATGACCTCAGAAGTTGAGTCCCATAGGGCTCAGAGCCAATTGAGCCATCCATATGTCATCAATTATTTGTTTGATGTATTCCAATCTCTGTCTTCCCTCTTTAGTTTTTATCCGCTACAGCTCTCTCAGGTACTGTTGTTATTTCCTGGTGTCGCAACACACACCGTATCACTCGTCCTTTTTGCCAGTGATTTCAAAATACAGGGTGGTCCATTGGTAGTGACCGGGCCAAATATCTCACGAAATAAGCGTCAAACGAAAAAAACTACAAAGAAAGAATCTTGTCTAGCTTGAAGGGGGAAACCAGATGGCGCTATGGTGGGCCCGGCAGATGGTGCTGCCATAGGTCAAACGGATATCAACTGCGTTTTTTTTTATATAGCAGGAACCCCCATTTTTTATTACATTTTCGTGTAGTACGTAAAGAAATATGAATGTTTCAGTTAGACCACTTTTTTCGCTTTGGACAGATGGCGCTGGCCAAAAAGTATAAGAACGTGGTATCACGTAATATTCCGCCAGTGCGGACGGTATTTGCTTCGTGATACATTACCCGTGTTAATATGGACCGTCTACTAATTGCAGAAAGAGTCGATATCATCTTGATATATGGCTATTGTGATTAAAACGCCCAACGAGGGTGTGCTATGTATGCTGCTCGTTATCCTGGACGACATCATCTAAGTGTCCGAACCGTTCGCCGGATAGCTACGTTATTCAAGGAAACAGGAAGTGTTCAGCCACTTGTGAAACGTCAACCACGATCAGCAACAAATGATGATACCAAAGTAGGTGTTTTAGCTGCTGTCGCAGGAAATCCGCACATCAGTAGCAGACAAACTGCGCGAGAACGAGGAATCTCAAAAACGTTGCTGTTGAGAATGCTACCTCATTATCGATTGCACTCGTACCATATTTCTATGCACCAGGAATTGCATGGCGACCACTTTTAACGTCGTGTACAGTTCTTCCACTGGACACAAGAGATATTATGGGACGATGACAGATTTTTTGCACGCGTTCCATTTAATGACGAAGCGTCATTCACCTACAGCGTTAACGTAAACCGGCATTATTTTCACTATTGGGCAACGGAAAATCCACGATGGCTGCGACAAGTGGAACATCAGCGATCTTGACCGGTTCATGTATGGTGCGTCATTATGGGAGGAAGGGTAATTGGCCCCCATTTTATCGATGGCAATCTAAATGGTGCAATGTATGCAGATTTCCTACCTAATGTTCTACCGGCTACTACAAGACGTTTCACTGAATGACAGAATGGCGATGTACTTCCAACTTGATGGATGTCCAGCACATAGATCGCGTGCGGTTGAAATGATATTGCATAGCATATTTAATGACAGGTGGATTGGTTTTCGAACCACCATACCATAGCCCGCACGTTCACACGACCTGACGTCCCCGGATTTCTTTCAGTGGGGAAAGTTGAAGGATATTTGCTATCGTGATCCACCGACAACGCCTGATACCATGCGTCAGCGCATTGTCAACGAATGTGCGAACATCACGGAAGGCGAACTACTCGCTGTTGAGAGAAATGTCGTTACACGTATTGCCAAACGCATTTAGGTTGACAGACATCATTTTGAGCATTTATTGCATTAATGTGGTACTTACACGCAATCACGCTGTAACATCATGCGTTCTCAGAAATGATAAGTTCACAAAGGTACATGTATTACATTCGAACAACCGAAATAAAATGTTGAAAGGTAGCTATGTTCGGTATTTTAACTTGAAAAACCCACCTGTTACCAACCGTTCGTCTAAAATTGTGAGCCATGTATTTGTGACTATTACAGTGCCATCTATCACAAAGCGAAAAATGTGGTCCAACTAAAACATTCATGTTTCTTTACGTACTACACGAATATGTAATTAAAAGGGGGGTTCTTGTTTAAAAAAAAAGCAATTGAGATCCGTTTGACCTATGGCAGAGCCATCTAGCGGGTCAACCATAGCGCCATCTGGTTTCCCCCTTCAAGCTAGAGAAGTTTCATTCTTTGTAGTTTTTTCGTGAGATATTCGGCCCGGTCATGTTCAATGGACCACCCAGTATACACATCTTCGTCATTTATGCGGAGAACGTCGTCATTCTACATCAGTCCTAATTTTCAGCATTCTGCTATAGCACCACATCCGAAACACTTCCACTCTTTTCTGTTCCGCTATTCCCGCACGCCATGATTCGTCGCCTTACAATCCTAGCCCCCAAATGCACATTCTCGGAAATTTCTTCCTCAAGTTAAAGCCTGTATTTGATGATAGTACACTTCCCTTCGCTAGGAATGCTCTCTTTGCATCTGCTAGTCCGCTTTCCATGATCTTCTTGCATCATGAGTCATATATTAATTGGCTTTCACTGTAGCACTTTCACTTTTCCGTTGTCACCAATTTTAATGATGGCTGATCGCTAATCTCATTTTTGCTACTTCTCATCACGTTTCTCTTTCTTCGGTTTGCTCTGATTCCATAATGCGTGCCCACTAGATTTTTCATTCCATTCAATAAGTCCTGCAGTTCTTCCTAACAATCACTGAAGATATCAATTTCATAACGGAATCTTATCTCCGATATCTTTTCATCGTAATTTTTTATCACACTCTCGAACATTTCTTTTCATTCCGTCATTGCTTCTTATGTGCATAGCGACCAAAGTAAGTGCGAAAGTCTAGCATCGTCGTCTTAAGACCATTTAATGCAGACGCCCCGCTTTTTGTCTTCCATTCTTTCCCTCTCTCTAGCTTCTTGTACAGTACAATATATTACCCGTCTTTCCTTATAACTTGCTCAGAATTTCGAACATCTTGCAGCATTTCACTTCATCG
This sequence comes from Schistocerca americana, assembly GCF_021461395.2. Taxonomy (NCBI): domain Eukaryota; kingdom Metazoa; phylum Arthropoda; class Insecta; order Orthoptera; family Acrididae; genus Schistocerca; species Schistocerca americana. The sequence continues at coordinate 265,482,177 of NC_060124.1, read as the reverse complement.
AACACTTTTTCTTTGTCCACTGACGCTCTGAATGAGCCTTGACATTTTCTTAAATCTTGGTACCATAAACTAACGTAGCGCTGGAACAACCCGTCTGGTGGCTTTACCTTTCGAGGTCGTTACTACTCGAAAAAAGTAAAACACAACTGACCATTACCTTGTTTTCTCCTTCCTCCCGAATTTCTTAGAGAAGAAATGTTTCCCTATACCTGGTATGGAATTGTTCTTAAGTGGAATTAGATTAGAATGTCATGTAAGCGTTATTTATCCAGAAGTATTTTCCAGAATAATCATTTTCTGGTTTGAAACACTAATTTCTTGTCTAAGTTTTTTCACTGAAATTTTACAATTAACATTCATTTCAGTACAGATCCACATTTTATGTAACACGAAAGTATGATGTCACATGAGAATTCGGTATCACCAACGCTGTCGTCACCATATACTTGCACACCTACTTTTTGTGTGTTTCACAACGTTATTTTTCTTACTCCTGCATTACGTAATCTAATTATCCCTGAAGCTCTCCCTCCTGGCTGTAGGGACTATGTACCTGGCTGAAACGCAATGTGAGAAGTGTCACTAATACTTACGCAACATAAAATTAATAACTGGAATATTATTGTTAAATGAATTACTTGAGTAATGGCAGAAATTGTATTACAGCTACGTGGATACGACCATTAGCTTCCCCATATTTTATTCAAAAGCAGACTTATCATTTTATCGTATTTACGGCGAAGCTCGAGTGTTGTGCACGTCTCTGCCACAAGGAACGTGCTGCCAGTCTTCATCACATAAATTTCGTCTGAGCACGTTTATTGTTGATGTGGTCTTCTGTTTCTTTAGTTTTGCACGTAGCTCTAAAATGATACGTTTCTCAGTGCCACTGACGGACCTTGGAGTAGAAAGCCTTAGACCCTGGTCACAGGATATCTGTATTCCAACGTCTTCAAAGGATATCGCCTGCGAGATGGTGATCTTCCTTCCCTAGACATCAAGAGCTGTTCCATCCTTCCATGGTCAACGTCTTGTTATTGCGCCCGGATCATGCGAGGTGAATACCCTGGTTTCGGCGTTCGTTTCTACAGCTCCCCTCTGCCTCTCGTACGTTTGATATTGTCTTTGTTTATTAATAATTTTACGTAGTTTTGCCTATATCTGTTTAACCTTTGTATATATGTAAGATCTGATCAGTGCATCAAATCCATATGGGAAGTGGTGCTTTATAAAGAACTGTAATGTTATTTAGTGGCACACATGGACAAAAACTATTTTCCCTCTCTGTAAAGATAATTGCAAAACATTAAGAAATTGATTCTGGGCAAACTATTGCAGGTACAAATTTGTGTAATATGTTTCTTGATGACAATCTGAGCGCGAATATAATGGTGCAAACTGAATTAAGATTGCTCTTATATGTAAACGTTACCCAAAGAAGTGGTTATCAAGGGGAAGCCGTTACATGACGTAGCTTGGGGAATTTCGGGTCCAGGGTATTTAGGGGGAGCCGACACAAAACACCAGCACACAGTTCTTCAAGCAGCTCCGTTGCCGACGCCGGCCCTGTATTGCTCGACGCGACACTTCGGTGATATGTTTTGTGGTTCCACAAGTGTTGAGCTCAGCCGAATTTCACGTGTTCGTGCAAACGGAAGACAGAACAATTCGCGAAGAATCAGGACTGAGGATATTTTTGGTGTGGAACTTACGTTTTTCATGCGTTTTGTCTTTTGGTGATTGTTTCTGTAAGAAAACAGGACTTTGCTGCAAATTAGTAGCTCTGGGACTCTGTTTCCATTCGAGTGCCGTCATATTAGCCGCTGAAGCGCTACTGTGGGACTCCGTTTATTTTTGACCATACCGGACTGTTTTTGCAATACCAACGGGACTTAGTTTCTGATACGGTCAGGCTGTACTCCAATTACTTTCACCACATTTAGGTGATCGATTCTGAAACAGTGCCACGGGGCTTTAACAGTGTTTAAACCAGTCGGGACTTTGAATTTTTTGTGGCATCCAACACTTAGGATTTCGTGCAAGTGTCGAGTGAAAGATCATGGGGTATAGGCCGTGTTTTAGCAGACTGATCGATTAGCTAAATTCAATCGATGTTCTTCAGCATTTTATTAAAATTAATAGCGTGTTCACTTCCGCTGTTGGGGGCACGAGCAATAATTAAAACGGCGTAACTGTTTGGAAGACACCTTCAGTGAACTGTATTCACTTATCAATAAATACTTGTGAATTTTAAGAAAATTACGACAGGCACTCGAGTAGTCATTTGACTTCAGCGTCCTAGACTGTACTCTAATTAACATTTGTCGGGTGGAAGCATCGAGATTATTTTGTTTATGCATTTTATCAAGTGTTATGCGCAAGTGTCTGGCGGTGAAAAGTGTAGGAGAACATCTACATCTACATTTATACACCGATATCCAACCAACAGTGTGTGGCGGAGGGCACCTTACGTGCCACTGTCATTACCTCCTTTTCCTGCTCCAGTCGCGTGTGGTTCGCGGGAAGAACGACTGCCGGAAAGACTCCGTGCGCGCTCGAATCTCTCTAATTTTACATTCGTGATCTCCTCGGGAGGTATAAGTAGGGTGAAGCAATATATTTGATACCTCATCCAGAAACGCACCCTCGCGAAACCTGGACAGCAAGCTACACCGCGATGCAGAGCGCCTCTCTTGCAGAGTCTGCCACTTGAGTTTGCTAAACATCTCCGTAACGCTATCATGCTTACCAAATAACCCTGTGACGAAAAGCGCCGCCCTTCTTAGGATCTTCTCTATCTCTCCTGTACCACATCTGGTACGGATCCCACACTGATGAGCAATACTCAAGTATAGGTCGAACGAGAGTTTCGTAAGGCACCTCCTTTGTTGATGGACTACATTTTCTAAGGACTCTCCCAATGAATCTCAACCTGGCACCCGCCTTGCCAACAATTAATTTTATATGGTAATTCCACTTCAAATCGTTCCGTACGCATACTCCCAGACATGCAGGAAGATCTGCTGCGGATAGGCACTTGGTGCAGGGAGTGGCAACTGACACTTAACATAGACAAAAGTAACGTATTGCTAATACATAGAAAGAAGGATCCTTTATTGTACGATTATATGTTTGCGGAAGAAACACTGGTAGCAGTTACTACTGTAAAATATCTGGGAGTATGCGGGCGGAACGATTTGAAGTGGAATGATCATATAATATTAAGTGTTGGTAAGGCGGGTACCAGGGTGAGATTCATTGGGAGAGTCCCTAGAAAATGTAGTCCATCAACAAAGGAGTTGGCTTACAAAACACTCGTTCGACCTATACTTGAGTATTGCTCATCAGTGTGGGATCCGTACCAGATCGGGTTGACGGAGGAGATAGAGAAGATCCAAAGAAGAGCGGCGCGTTTCGTCACAGGGTTATTTGGTAAGCGTGATAGTGTTACGGAGATGTTTAGCAAACTCAAGTGGCAGACTCTGCAAGAGAGGCGCTCTGTATCGCGGTGTAGCTTGCTGTCCAGGTTTCGAGAGGGTGCGTTTCTGGATGAGGTATCGAATATATTGCTTCCCCCTACTTATACCTCCCGAGGAGATCACGAATGTAAAATTAGAGCGATTCGAGCGCGTACGGAGGCTTTCAGACAGTCGTTCTTCCCGCGAACCATTCGCGACCGGAACAGAAAATGGAGGTAATGACAGTGGCGCGTAAAGTGCCCTCCGCCACACACCGTTGTGTAGATGTAGATGTATACTTTACAGAAGCAACTGCTACCAGTGTTTGTTCCGCTATCGTATTATCAAACAATAAAGGATCCTCCGTTCTATGTATTCACAATACATTACATTTGCCTATGTTAAGGGTCAGTTGCCACTCCCTGCACCAAGTGCCTATCCGCTGCAGATCTTCCTGCATTTCGCTGCAATTTTATAATGCTGCAACTTCTCTGTATACTACAGCATCATCCGCGAAGAGCCGCATGGAACTTCCGACACTATCTACTAGGTCATTTATATATATTGTGAAAAGCAATGGTCCCATAACACTACCCTATGGCACGCCAAAGGTTACTTTAACGTCTGTACACGTCTCTCCATTGAGAACTACATGCTGTGTTCTGTTTGCTAAAAACTCTTCAATCCAGCCACACAGCTGGTCTGATACTCCGTAGGCTCTTACTTTGTTTATCAGCTGACAGTGCGGAACTGTATCGAATTCTTTCCGGAAGTCAAGGAAAATGGCATCTACCTGGTAGCCTGTATCTAATATTTTCTGGGTCTCATGAACAAATAATGCGAGTTGGGTCTCACACTGTCGCTGTTTCTGGAATCCATGTTGATTCCTACAGAGTAGATTCTGGGTTTCCAGAAATGATATGATTCGAGAGCAAAAAACATTTTCTGAAATTCTACAACAGATTGATGTTAGAGATATAGGCCTATAGTTTTGCGCACCTGCTCGACAACCCTTCTTGAAAACTGGAACTACCTGTGCTCTTTTCCAATCATTTGGAAACTTCCGCTCCTCTAGAGACTTGCGGTACACGGCTGTTAGAAGGGGGGCAAGTTCTTTCGCGTACTCTGTGTAGAATCGAATTGGTATCCCGTCAGGTCCAATGGACATTCGTCTGTTGAGTGATTTCAGTTGCTTTTCTATTCCTTGGACACTTATTTCTATGTCAGCCATTTTTTCGTTCGTGCGAGGATTTAGAGAAGGAACTGCAGTGCAGTCTTCCTCTGTGAAACAGCTTTGGGAAAAGGTGTTTAGTATTTCAGCTTTAGGCGTGTCACCCTCTGTTTCAACGGCTTTATCGTCCCAGAGTGTCTGGATATGTTGTTTCGATCAACTTACTGATTTAACGTAAGACCAGAACTTCCTAGGATTTTCTGTCAAGTCGGTACATAGAATTTTACTTTCGAATTCACTGTAGCTTCACGCATAATCCTCCTTACGCTAACTTTGACATCGTTTAGCTTCTGTTTGTCTGAGAGGTTTTGGCTGCGTTTAAACTTGCAGTGAAGCTCTTTTTGCTTTCGCAGTAGTTTCCTGACTTTGTTGTTGAACCACGGTGGGCTTTTCCCGTTCCTCAGAGTTTTACTCATCACGTAACCGTCGAAAACGTATTACACTCAAGTACCTTAGAGCACCCCGAATTTGACGACGTGAGTCAGGAGGGCGACGTTCTTGACATTCTTTCACACTCCTGACACCCCCGCATACTATTCTACCATTTGTCAGGCTGCAACTACACTGCATATGATATCACCCCTTTGGTGTCAAGTGTGACTGCAACTCTCACACCGCTATGAAGGGTGGAACCACTGAACCACTAAGGACCATTCAAAGTCCTTCCTCAAAATATTAACGTGATCTGAAACACGAAACGGTTTTTATGCTTCTTCGTCCCTCTCTTTCCAGGCCATGCTGGGGAATGTGCATGGGAGGTTGCGGTGAATAAAACAGCGAAGGGTCCATTGTTTAACGCCAAAAGATTTTGTTGTACGAAAGTGGTTTACTGGTTTCCTCCATCTTTTGCAAAGTCACATGAAGAAACGTAATACTAAAGGATCTCATGTAAAATATTTTTTGAAAGGCCGTTAGGTATTGGGTGTGTAACTTTTTTTGCAGAAAATCGAAACGGGGATGGCTGCACGTCGACAGCTACCCAGAAAAGCAGAGAGAGAGAGGGAGAGAGAGAGAGAGAGAGAGGGAGGGAGAGGGAGGGAGAGTGTGGCAGCTACAATTGATTCCAAAGATCGCTCGCCAGATATTGCAATCTGGGCAGTAGATAAGCTGCTACAGCTATGCCTTGCAAAGATTTCATTACCGTAATATTAAAAAATCGTTTCATATTCGCCTTCAAGTAGGGCTCGCGCTTTGATTATCATAGAGAGACAGGTAGTCGCCTATTGGCCACGATACAAGGTGGATGGTCTCATGTGGTGGATCTTCTTCAGCCTCGGTGCAGTAAGTCTAACGGCGTATTGAGATTGCGGTTAGCATGTTGTGCGTGAGAATGCTGTCTCGGAATTTTGCTGTATTCGAAGGGAATGTGTCGCGAGATTTTGTTAACAGGCAAGTTATTTCTTGAATGCTTCAGCACACACCAGGGACATCTATGGAAGTGACGACGCCAATAGTGAAAGTAGAAACGGTTCGCTTTTGCGATTCCTATTGAATTTCGTTTTCTGGGGTATGGGAACATATGTCTGACGTGGCCGGATGGAGATTCCGTTTGTTTTTGTAAGGCAAACTAGTGGAAACGTAGGTACACTCTAGGGTAGTTGAGTGTGAGTTTTGTTTTTGTTTGAGGATTGAAGGGAATTTGGTATACCCGAGCGTGGTGTCGTCTTGAGATGAATAGATGTTGTAACAGTCTCTCGCCACAAGTAATCCAGAAACGTTATTATTTAGTCCTGCATCATGTGCTTGCTATTTTTATAGTTGAGATGCTTCCTAACGTATATAAAGATTTAGCCCCCGAGACTTTGGAACCATGAGGATAGACGAGTGTGGCTATTTTGTAAGTTGAGAGGGACCATAATTTAAATTTTGTTTCTGGTTTCGTGATCTGTCAACTCCTGAATATGCTGTCTTTTATAACTGTAGATTGTAAGTGGCAATGACTCTTAGGTTTTTTATTTTGCTTTTGTTGTGTGATTCGGTTCTGACAGTGGAGACTATTTCTGTTTGCCATCAATCTGTCAGATTCGTCGTAAGAAATGTATAAATAATACATGAATAGCCAATAAAACAGAAAAAGGATACGCTCCGACTGAAACATAAAGAAGCTCAATAAAACGTTTTCAGCATTGATAGATTTCCTGTATGTGTTCCACGAAACGTTGTCCTGTCACAAGTTATTATCGTAAGATATTCGCGACAATTAAACGTGTCTGATGATAATGATCAACTTGCAATGCAAGCCACCAACCATTCGGACAAACAAAAAATAAAAAGATTTTTGCGAGTACGTTAGTCGTGAAATACTGCATATGAAGAAACCTGATATTCTTCCTTATCTGCTGCTAATGATCTTACTGTAAATGAAAGTGAAGAGTATAAGAAATAATAAGTGAAGTTCTTTGATCATAATTAAGTTATATTGGGGCCAAAGACTTGACTTTACGTAATTTTTCAAAGATATATCCGCACTGGATGTATGAATGACTTTTATTAAATGTGCGACCGGTTTCGCACCACTTGTCGGTGCATCCTCAGGCAATATACGCTATTTATAACATAGTAACGTTGAACATTAAATTTTAACTACCGCTTTCACCAGATGACGGTATATTGGACGTGAATGGTGGGGAGTGGCTACAGGGCAATGTTAAACGTTACTATGTTATAAATAGCTTATATATCCTGAAGATGCACCGGTAAGTGGTGCGAAACTGGTCGCAGATGTAACAAAAATCATTCATACAGCCAGGGCGGAATTTTCTTTGGAAAAATGTCGAAGTAGGCTGTCGTTACCCGCCCTACAAAACAACAGTTTACGTAATTGTTTTTACGACCGCATTCAGCGGTTACAGATATTTCTGATATAATATCAGTAGTAGCGAATCAAGCTAATAACACAACCAAAGATATAATTTTCAATGAAAAAAATACATGCGTATTTACTGTTCCCTACAGGAGTTGATGTCTGAACTGTGCATGTTCTTCATCTTATCAATGTGAGATAGGTTTCAACATGATAGAGAACTGAAAGAAAAGAATATGAATTAATAGTTGTTGTATTTCGAATAATTATATATAATTAACGGGGTGAAAATCCCGAAGCGCATAGGTACGCAAATCTTAAATGACTACAGCGTATTATCATAAATGGATATATCATAGTTTTGAAAGTGTGATAATTTGATGTAGGCGCCTTACAAAGGCAGTAATAACTCTCAGATACTTTCGAGAATTTTGCTTGCTGGAAAATGCTAGTAAATTGCTCTCGTATTTGATTATTTAGAGTAATTTGACACTGAGCAGTGCGCGTGATTCTTGAGTGTCACGTCTAGTACAAATTACATAATCTTATTAATACTAAGAGTATAAATTATTTTAAAAAGATAAGAGATTTTACAATCCTCAGTTAGTCTCACCTCAGAGCTAGTGAATTGTCTCAGTACGTACTTTTGATGTGACGTAAGTCAGGAACTAATGTGCAAACTGTTTATTAAATTGCTTTGTTTTCTTTTTCGTGCACATTTCGTGTCAGTTTACGTTGAGTACTTATCACAGACACTGTGATGTAATACCGACGTTAACATCGGGATACGGTACTTCTTCTGACAGTGCTAACCAAAACAGGACGTATAGATCTCACTCAGTTGATAGAGCAGGCTGGCACGTTGCACCCTCAAAAGGTTTCGCAGTTCGGCAAAACCTCAGGGCCACACGTGCACCTTTGTTGGACACATTAAAAATATCCCTGTACAGGAGAGCCGCACACCCATTCCTAGGTGTCGGCAGGGTAGGCAGCGCTTTCGATACGCCTCAGCTGAGTGGTGCTAAGCACCTGCTGGCCGCATGCAAAAGGCGGGAGTGTTGAAACGTTATTAGAGCGAGTGTCACAGACGGTGTCGCTGATCTACTCCGTGCTGGAAAGCCTCTCCTCCGTTTTATTAACATGCGTGTCGATGTCCACTAGATAATGAAGGGGTGTGGATGCTTACATATCCTTTACTGTGTCCGATTATTCCAATTTCCTCGAATGGTTTTTAACACTGCAGTTGTTGCGCTCTAAAGAGAAACGTTCGTGGCCGCGTGGATTATATATGTATCCCATTTTCACAACAAAAATTGAGGTCATTGAATTTTGATAGTTTTTATTGAGTGTTTTATGTGTTCCCCCAGAAATGCTGATTACCAAATATCAACAAAAAGTAAACATATTACCTCGTATTTGGAAAAACAAGATCTTAATAACAAGTCACAATTCTAACCAAGCTGACGTCATTACCTTTGAATTAGTTTGAAAAGATAGGTATTGGTATACATACAAATCTAATCATAGTTTTCGGAACAAGACATACAGTCTTGAAATGATCGGCGAAAATGGATTTATTGTACGCATTACACACTTTTCATGTACTTCTATCTCGTGATTTTCGCAGTCATAGCAGGTTCCCACAGGAGCGCTCTGTGCCATTCCTGAAATTGATGGCTATCCACCCTAGGAATGCCAAGAAACTCTTTTACTTTGAAGGACAGATTGCTAGGAAACATTCTTTTCTAATCTTCGGTGAGCCAGAGATTTCATCAGAGACAGACAGGTCAGCAAAAAATTCTGGACGTCGAACAGCAGCGTTGTTTTGGTTCGTTATATAAATGCAAAGTGCATTCTGGGTGCTAAGGCTCAGAAATTCATAGAAAACACTAAGAGGCGATCTTCTTCAATTTCGGATAGATCGTACAGCAAGCACATCTTGTCAACTAGAATCACACCGTTCTTCGTACGGTTGTGGTACGCTATTATTTTTGGTTTCCATTGAGATCCTGTATCAGCATCAATTTTTGTCTCATACTGTTAACGTAAAAATCATCACTTTGGCAGGCTGTGGCACATAAGAAACCAATGTGTAGTGGGCGGGAGGGAGGGGGGTTACGGAAACCAAACTTTGAAGAATTTGTTGGATTTCCTTTTTCCACGCGAAATTCCCTGGGCAGTTTTTCTTTGTCCTTCCGTACCGTGTCAGTCGTGGCCCTTCTACCTTTAAACAGTGTGATGTACATTTTGCATTTCTTGCTTTTATGTTTTCGATTTCTTCAAAGTCAAAGAGAAAAGTTGTGGTCCGCGATCGGTTATCTCAATATCTGCCATTACGACGGTCGCACGACGATTGAAAGGAGGGACAGTGTTACTATCTTCCGCGTTGAAACACCTTCGGAAGACCTAATTCAGTATTTCGGCCTTTCCCCTGTTATCTACCGTTTCGGTGCCGGTGTGGTGGCTGAGGGAATGAATAGATGATTTTGACCCACTTACTGATTACACATACGACCAAAATCACTTAGGGATTTTACTCAGGTCGTTTGACAACGTCTTACATTCAAAACCACTGAACGCTTCTCTCATTGCTCCCCTTACACTCACTTTCGCTTCGTTCAGCTTTTGTTGGTTAGCTAGGTTTTTACTTCTCTTGAATCTGAGGTGAAGTGCTCTTTGTTTACATAGCACTTTTCTAACACGGCTGTTAAACCATGGTGGATCTTTGTTATTCCTATAAAACTTACTTCGGACATCCTTGTCTAGGGCATATTGAACGATGCATCTGAATTTTTCCCATTTCTTCTCCAAATCTTCGTCCGCATCAGCGAATGTTTGATGCTGACTGTTGAGATATTCTGAAATTTGTATCCTATCACCCTTGCTGAGCAAATATTTCTTCCAACCTTTCTTAACATTCCATGTAGGACTCGTCGTCATAGATGCTGTCACAGCCTTATGGTCACTGATACCTTCCTCTACGTTAACTGATTTGATAAGTTCATTGCTGAAGCCATATACACATTCAGGTTGTTGATCTGGGTAAATTTTCAAGTTGAAAACATGTGTGTAGTAACCCACGCGACCACAAGAGCAAATACCTTCACTCGATATTTTGCGGCGTTGCTGGGAATATACTGCCCAAATGGACATCGTCCCATGAATGTTAAAAGCTGTTCATCCAAAGTCATTTCAGCACTTGCAACAAAATACGATCGAAAGTTTGTAAGGATCGAATCAAATATTTCTCGTATTGGGGCCAGGTTTTCAAATTCTATGTGAAGTTCGTGACACCAGCGTCATCAAGTGGCAAAGTTCTGATACGGAACTTAAACCTTTGCTCAGGCATAGACAAATGAACTGCATCAATTGCTCTATATTTAAGATGGTCAACTATTCATCCAACTATTCATCTAGTGCTCGGTCAGTTTATTTTCAGCTCTCCAGCCTTCAGGCGAATCCCAATAATTTCTTTTATTTCTGGTGGATCTTTATGTTTAGCGTCTCCCTCCCTCTCTCTCTCTCTCTCTCTCGCTCTCTCTCCCTCTCTCCATTTTGACATTTAGACTATTATTCTTGGTATAGGCTATTTTTATGATAGTCCGTTTGGTTATCAAATAAATAATATTATCGTCCAAAAAAAAGGGACATGTAATCTTCGATAGCAGTGTTCTGTCGCGCGGTTCCTTTAGAACCAGGAGGCACATATACAGTGTTATGAGTTCTAGTTCTTCCTATATCCAGAGGAGGAGTCTTCGATCAGATCTTGTCATCTACACCAGTGTAGAAGTGAACCCACCTGCTTCTCCAGGACGGTTCATGACATGAAGATTCGGCACTGTTTTCAGCTGCCTCACCTGGGACTTCACCTTCTTCCTCAGACTCAGGTTGATGGTCCTCCTCTCCCGGAACATCATCGTCGTCATTAGAACTTCAGTCAGTAATATGTTCCTCGTCCTCAGTGTCCATCAGCCACTTCAGAATTCCAGCTTCCTGTCACTGATCCATAATTTTATAAGCTGTAAGATAATATATAGTTATCATAATAAACGTATTCAAACGTATTCTAATAAACAAAGTGGAAAAAATGGACTAAGAACTAAACTGTGTTTCAAAACATAATGGGTCGGGTGGATCAGAATGGTAAATCGCCGACTTTGACGAGCTCCTGGTACACACACACACAAATCATACTGAGAGGGTCAACCAACAATCCACCTTAAAGTACACACAGGCCGAAGCACTTTCGCTACTGGAGTTTGAATTTTTTTTCTTTTTTTACGTTTCCAAAAATGCATTACAAATGTAACCCACGCGACCACTGCAGTGTTAACGGCCTCTAGCTGCCACTTCTTTTATACCACAGCAGATACATGATCATGCTACACTGCAAAGGCGTGAGATCGCTTACTGTTCGACTGCAGTACCAGTGTTCAGCCGTCTGGGGAGAAAGGGGGGGGGGGGCCCGTGCGTAATCAGTGTCAGAGATTGTCAAAGCGATGTCCTGTCGTACATCCTGCTGCAGACTGTGTAGTTTCCGACAGAGAAAAGCGTGAAAAGAAACGCCCCAAGGGAAGTACGATGTGGTTCAATTCACTCCCTTTATTACACCTCCTCAGACCTTTTCACGTCCAATCTCGGCAGAGATGTGTCCGAAATGATCTACTCGGCCACCATATGAAAACCATGTGGTTTCAAAGCTGAGCGTTGTATTGCTGACCGTTGCAAAATCATCAAGGGAAAGGAAAGAGACGTATGGCGACCTCCCCTCGGCGGTATACATCCACGTTGACGGTGGGGAGAACTGTGAAATTAGTGTCAATGAGACTGGCATGTGCCTACACCAGTGTTTGGATCGTCGCCGTAGGGAGTCACGCTTTTGCCCCTCTACGGAGGAAGGTTGTAGGCATTTCTGAACAGAATTTCGAACTTCTACGTTGCAACGGAAAAAAATTATAGGGATCTATAATTTGGTTTTGCAGTGGGTATTTCTCATGCCCGAGACAACTAATTTGTTAGCGCAGTCTGAATCATAAATTAAAAAGAAAATATTAATGCAACAATAAATTTCATAAATTTTGTGAAACTAAAAGATATAGAGGGTTGCATATCTAATACTCGTAAGGAATATATGACAGTAACACTTCGTCAATGTAACAGGTTTTTTTAAACATGTGTTAGCTTTCCGCTTGTAAGGTCTAGCTGTGTAATGACGCAGTTTCCCCGTTTGTGTGCACATTAACCCAGAATTCCGGAAATAAGTAATAGAAAGGTAAATTCCCAAATCCTTTCTTACAATAACTGGTAATAATTGGTAATAGATGAGTGAGGAGTCGCAACACAGTGGCTCACAGGAGCCACCAATCCAGCACAGGACGACTTACATTTTCTCAGCACCTGAAACCTTACTGACATGCCGAGAATACCTATTCATTGCTGTATTTCTCAGTCGCGCCATAGCAAAATTACTTTGGCTCATGTGGTTAGCTTCCGTAAGGCAACAAGACAGCAGCCAGCCAATGTGGCACTTAAGTAGGTTAAATATAAAGAGTAATATGGTTCTCGGTAAAATGAAGTCGGCTTTACAATCAAATAGGGACATTTCAACATTCATCACCAACACTTAACTTTACAAGTCAAAGTGACTTTTATGAAATACGAGATTCTGATTCCTTCCAAAACTAATCTTTACACTTCAGGAAAGGGAAACATCTTTGAATCTCTTATAGCACATAGTGACATAAAGCAGTATGTGATGCAGTAACCAGCTTAAATACAGTTCGTGAAAGCAACATATGAGCCTCTACTACTTCGCAGATCTGAAACCTACTCGCGCATTACGCTGTCTACTCACATTAATGTGACGATCTGTTAAAAGGCTGAAAAGCCGTCTTTAGCGACGAGGGACCGTTGTGACAGAGAATAACTTTCTGGAAGGGACTGCCAGGGATGTGGAGACACGCTTGTCCAGTCCCGTGAGTAGCTGCGGTAGGATTCTCGCTTGAGGATCCATGACGTGTACAGCCATGATGAGATCATTCAGGGAATGAAAGGAAAGCATTCCCCAGACGATAATACTCCGTCCTCCTGCCTGGACCCTGCCGACGATTGTTGTAGCGTATCTGCCTTCAGACGTTTCATGCCGTGCGCTCCAGCGGCCATCGCTCTGATGCAGCATAGAACGTGGCTCACCTGCAAAGGCCACATATCTCCACTCAGTGGACCAAACGTTGTGGACTGACTCGAAAATTCCAGCCTTCTTGGGTGGTGAACAGCAGTCAGCATGGTTACATGAACCAGACACCTTCTACAGTGGCCCGTACGCAGCAATGCTCGCTCATTGAGGAGACACTGTTGATAGCCCCTTGGATCTTCTATGCTGTCGGTTGCTCATCAGTTACGACTCTATTCACCTTCACTCATCTCTATGGCCGTCGTTCACTCCTATCGTATATGATCCGAGGCACATCACAGTTGCCACGGCGCCGGGTTTGGATAGCGCCATGTTGCCCTTCATCGCATACTCCAACGACGGCGATACGCGAACAGTCTACAAACTAAGAAGATTAAAAAATACTTTCACCCTTGGGCAAAAAGCCTATGATCCTGCCCTTTGGGACATCTGATATACAAGAAGGTCCATTGATTGCGACTGGGCCAAATTTCTCACGAAATAAGCATCGAACGAAAAAACTACAAAGAACGAAACACGGAAACTCTTCTAGCTTGAAGGGGTAAACCAGATGGTGCTATGGTTGGCCCACTAGATGGCGCTGCCATTGGTCAAACGGATATCAACTGCGATTTTTTAAATAGGAACCCCCATTTTTATTACATATTCGTGTAGTACGTAACGAAATATGAGCGTTTTAGTTGGACCAATTTTTTCGGATGACGCTGTAATAGTCACAAACGTATAAGTACGTGGTATCACGTAACATTCCGCCAGTACGGACGGTATTTGCTTCGTGATACATTAACCGTGTTAAAATGGACCGTTTACCAATTGTGGAAAAGGTCGATATCGTTTTGATGTATGGCTATTGTGATCAAAATGCCCAACGGGCGTCTGGAATGTATGCTCCTCGGTATCCTGGACGACATGATCCAAGTATCCGGACCGTTCGCCGGATAACTACGTTATTTAAGGAAACAGGAAGTGTTCTGCCCCATGTGAAACATCAACCACGACCTGCAACAAATGATGATACCCAAGTAGGTGTTTCAGATGCTGTGGCGGCTAATCCGCACATCAGAAGCAGACAAATTCCGCGAGAATCGGGAATCTGAAAAACGTTGGTGTTGAGATTGCTACATCAACATCGATTGCACCCGTACAATATTTCTATGCACCAGGAATTGCATGGCGACGACTTTGAACGGCGTGTACAGTTCTGCCACTGGGCACAAGAGAAATTACGGGACGATGACAGATTTTTTGCACGCGTTATATTCAGCGACGAAGCGTCATTCACCAACAGCGGTAAAGTAAACCGGCATAATATGCACTATTGGGCAACGGAAAACCCACAATCGCTGCGACAAGGGGAACATCAGCGACCTTGGCGGGTTAATGTATGGTGCCGCATTATGGGAGGAAGCATAGTTGGCTCCCATTTTATCGATGGCAATGTAAATGGTGCAATGTATGCTGATTTCCCACGTAATGTTCTACTGATGTTACTACAAGATGTTTCACTGCATGACAGAATGGCGATGTACTTCCAACATAATGCATGTTCGGCACATAGTTCCCGTGCGGTTGAAACGGTATTGAATAGCATATTTCATGGCAGGTGGATTTCGAAGCACCATACCATGGCCCGCACGTTCACCGGATATGACGTTCCCAGATTTCTTTCTGTGGGGAAAGTTGAAGCATATTTTCTATCTTGATTCACCGACATCGCCTGACAACATGCGTCACCGCATTGTCAATGCATGTGCGAACATTACGGAAGGCGAACTACTCGCTGTTGAGACGAATATCGTTACACGTATTGCGAAATGCATTGAGGTTGACGGACATGATTTTGAGCATTTATTGCATTAATGTAGTATTTACAGGTAATCACGCTGTAACAGTATGCGTTCTCAGAAATGATAAGTTCACAAAGGTAAATGTATCGCATTGGAACAACCGAAATAAAATTTTCAAACTTAGTTACGTTCTGTATTTTAATTTAAAAAACCTACCTGTTACCAGTTGTTCGTCTAAATTGTGAGCCATATGTTTGTGACTATTACAGCGCCCTCTATCACAACGCGAAAAACGTGGTCTAACTAAACATCCATATTTCGTTACGTACTACACGAATATTTAATAATAAATTGGGGGTTTAATATTGAAAAAAGTGCAGTTGATATCCGTTTTACCTATGGCAGCGCCATCTAGCTGGCCAACCATAGCGCCATCTGGTTTCCCCCTTCAGACTAAACTAGTCTCGTTCTGTGTAGTTTTTCATTTGACGCTTATTTCGTGAGGTATTTGGCCCAGTCACGATCAATGGAACACCCTGTACAGCTGCGTTTCCGCATTACGACAACGACTGTAATGTGTTCCACATCAGGCCACCACCCTTTTTACCCTCCACTGCTAGTGCTGCCAGCTGCCGTATGTGAGTGTTAGTTGCACACTGACGTCTAACATAGGTGGTATTCTCATTAAAGTGACTCGATCATATGCTGCAGGTAAACATTTACGAACTCAGCTCGCTACGCATAACTGACGTGTATCAATGGTCTCACTCTAATTCGTATGCATTGTAATGTGTGCTCGGCTCAACCTCAGAGCACAGCACCCAGTGCCACTTCGGCTGTTCCATATCAAGCTCCAACAACAAGTGTTTAACATTAAAGGCAAACTCCATTCAAACGAGAAGGACCAGATGTCTCAATAACAACGAAGGAATACTATTGGCCTAAGAAATGATTTTATCACAGCGATAAGCAGAAGGGTTATTAGAGAGCTTAAATAAGAAGTTTGAAACATGTTAGAGCGAATTAGCATAGACTACAGCAAATATAAGACTGGTGATTGACAAGAAGGCTTAAGGTGGTATGAGGAAATGTCATTGGTGGATAAACCGGCACTTAACTTGGTATTTTCTTATTATGTTTCCCATGATACTTGGTATTATAGCCGGCCGCGGTGGTCTAGCGGTTCTAGTTGGGCAGTTCGGAACCGCGTGACTGCTACGGTCGCAGGTTCGAATCCTGCCTCGGGCATTGATGTGTGTGATGTCCTTAGGTTAGTTAGGTTTAAGACGTTCTAAGTTCTAGGGGACTGATGACCACAGATGTTAAGTCCCATAGTGCTCAGAGCCATTTGAACCATTTTTGGTATTATATTTTTGTATATGCTTGACAGTAGCATAGAAGCCGAAAGTGTTATATCACAATACTTACGCCAGAAACGAAATTTACATAATTTAAAAAAGGTAATTCTCGGTAAATATTAATTGTTGTGGTTGTTGTGGTCTTCAGTCCAAAGACTGGTTTGTTGCAGCCCTCCATGCTACTCTATCCTGTGAAAGCTTCTTCATCTCCCAGTACCTACTGCAGCCTACATCCTTCTTAATCTGCTTAGTCTATTCCTCTCTTGGTCTCCCTCTACGACTTCTACTCTCCACGCCGCCCTCAAATACTAAACTGATGATCCCTCGATGTCTCATAACATGTCCTACCAACCGATCCCTTCTTCTAGTCAAGTTGTGCCACATACTCCTCTTCTCCCCAATTCTGTTCAATACTTCGTCATTAGTTATGTGATCTACCCATCTAATGTTCAGCATTCTTCCGTAGCACCACATTTCGAAAGCTTCTATTCTCTTCTTGTCCAAACTATTTATCGTCTCACGTTTCACTTCCATACATGGCTACACTCCAGGCAAATACTGTCAAAACGACTTCCTGACACTTAAATCTATACTCGATGTTACTAAATTTCTCTTCTTTAGAAACACTTTCCTTGCCATTGCCAGTGTACATTTTATATCCTCTCTACTTCGACCATCATCAGTTATTTTGTTCCAGAAATAGCAAAAGTTCTATACTACTGTAAGTGTCTCATTCCTAATCTAAGCCGGCCGAAGTGGCCGCGCGGTTAAAGGCGCTGCAGTCTGGAACCGCAAGACCGCTACGGTCGCAGGTTCGAATCCTGCCTCGGGCATGGATGTTAGTGATGTCCTTAGGTTAGTTAGGTTTAACTAGTTCTAAGTTCTAGGGGACTAACGACCTCAGCAGTTGAGTCCCATAGTGCTCAGAGCCAATTGAACCTTTTGAACCTAATTTAATTCCCCCAGCATCACCCGACTTAATTCGACTGCATTACATTATCCTCGTTTTGCTTTTGTTGATGTTCATCTTATATCCTCCTTTCAAGACGCTATCCATTCCGTTCACTGCTCTTCCAAGTCCTTTGCTGTCTCTGACAGGATTACAACCTCAAAGTTTTTATTTCTTCTCCATGGATTTTAATACTTACTCCGATCTTTTCTTTTGTGTCTTTTACTGCTTGCTCAATATACAGATTGAATAACATCGGGGATAGGCTACAGCCCAGTCTCACTCCATTCCAAACCACTGCTTCCGTTTCATGCACCTCGACTCTTATAACTGCCATCTGCTTTCTGTACAAATTGTAAATAGCCTTTCGCTCTCTGTATTTTACCCCTGCCACCTTAAGAATTTGAAAGAGAGTATTCCAATCAACATTGTCAAAAGCTTTCTCTAAGTCTACGAATGCTAGAAACGTACGTTTGCCTTTTCTTAATCTTTCTTCTAAGATAAGTCGTAGGGTCACTATTGGCTCTCGTGTTCCCACATTTCTACGGAATCCAAACTGATCTTCCCCGAGGTCGGCTTCTATCAGTTTTTCCATTCGTCTGTAAAGAATTCGCGTCAGTATTTTGCAGCTGTGACTTATTAGACTGTTAGTTGGGTAATTTTCACATTTCTCAACACCTGCTTTCTTTGGGATTGGGATTATTATATTCTTCTTGAAGCCTGAGGGTATTTCGCCTGTCTCATACATCTTGCTTTTAATTAATATATAAAATATTTTCTGCAAGATTAAAAATTACTCTATTTAGCTGTGGAACAGGCGAGGTCAGTAGGTCACTGGTGCCTTCACGCTCCTGCGCCAACCATGTGAGCAAAGTGTCAGCACATGAGCAGCGCTATCTAACGGCGATGAAGCGATCCCCAGACGGCTTCTCTGCCTACGGCTTCAGCCGCCCCCTACCCGTGTAGGGAGCCCGGCGCACGCGGCCGTCGGCACAAATTGCCCCGGCGTCTTCTACACCGGAGCCGCCCCTTCCGGCCCGCTTGCCCTGCCTGACGATTCCGCCGCCACCCCCACCCCTTTAGCCGGGGCCAGCTGACCGCAGCTGCCGTCCCATCGCCCACGAGTCCGTAACGAACTGAAGCGGTCACAGCGAAGGCCGCGATGCATTAGCAAATAGGCCGCCGGAACGGCATCGTGTACGCTCAACTCCGGAGTCAGATGCAGCAACAGCGTACTCCCTGCCGTATTCCAGAATTATAGCGAGAAATATCCGCAATCTATAATATTTATCGTTTGCTCTGTTTTACTTGCTACGTAAAAATTTAATGATAACAAAGCAAGCGAATTTTTCTTTTTATTAATCACTAGCTGTTCCTGGCTATATGTTGCTGTGGCTCAGTCTGGCTAATTGCAAACGATGAAGGAAGATAAGAGAACGCACATGTTTCTAATACATATTGGAACTCTGTCTCCATCTTTTTCTGCTTCCTCTCCCTCCCCCTCTTTTCATCACTTACTCTCTCCATCATTTCTACCCCTCTTTCGATCTCTTACTGCCCCTTCTCTCAGTCCCTCATTCACAAATTTTTAAGACCATCTTTTCCTCCCCCCTTTCCCCATCTGCTGCTGCCCCCACTCTTTGACATCTCCACCTTTCCGCTGTTTATGTTTACTTCCTGCCGGCCGCGGTGGTTTAGCGGTTCTAGGCTCTCAGTCCGGAGCCGCACGACTGCTACGGTCGCAGGTTCGAATCCTGCCTCGGGCATGGATGTGTGTTATGTCCTTAGGTTAGTTAGGTTTAAGTAGTTCTAAGTTCTAGGGGACTGATTACCATAGATGTTAAGTCCCATAGTGCTCAGAGCCATTTTTGTTTACTTCCTGGCACTTCTCTGTCCATCTCCCCCCTCTTTCTGACCTTGAGGCTTCTTTGTCTTATAATTCAGATTCCGTTGCAGTTTTTCATTGATAATCTGATAAACCATAAATACAACCATTTGCTAACTACGTTCCACCGACACACACACGCAAATATGTTCAAACGTATGTGAAAACCTATGGGACCAAAATGCTGATGTCATCGGTGTCTAGACTTACACATTACTTAAACTAACTTACGCTAAAGACAACACACACACTCAAGCCCCATATATATATATATATATATTACGACGTTATTGGAATGCAACGTTATTTTAAATTTCGAATCATCTGATGAAGGACTTTCGGAGGTTTAAGATTTCAGTCAAAGGAAGAGCAAAGTTTTTACGTAGATTTCCCGTATAATGTTTATATATACACACATCAAAGAAAGTTTTGCATCAGCCCCGTTTCCAGAACTCCTGAAGATAGACATTGACTGTGGATGTTGCATTACATACACAGTCCCTTTGTACGTCCAGATATGTCACTGAACCCACCTAAAGATGTAAACAACCATGCATGAGCAGCGCCTGTTAGATGTAGTGTGTGTGACAGCCGAGCAATTCCTATCATTCCACAAGGAAGGAAGTGCACGGATAATGTTGTCTGTAGTACAACCATGCCTAGACGGTCAATACCGCGGTTCGATCGTGTCCGCATTGTTACTTTGTGCTCGACAAAGCAAGTGTCCAGGCGTCTCGGAGTGAACAAATGCGATATTGTTCAGACATGGAGGAGATACAGAGACACGCGAATTGTCGATGACATGCCTCGCTCAGGACGGGCTACTCCTGCAGTGGATGACCGCTATCTACGGATTATGGCTCGGGGGAACCCTGACAACAACACCACCATGTTGAATAATGCTTCTCGTACAGTCACAGGACGTCGTCTTACGACTCAAATTGTGCGCAATAGGCTGCATGATGCGCTACTTCACTCCCGACTTTCATGGCGATGTCCATTTTTGCAACCAGGGTACCATTCAGCTCGGTACAGGTGGACCTAACAGCGTGTCGAATAGACCGCTCAGGATAGGCATCACGTTCTCTTCACTGAAGAGTGTCACATATGCCTTCAACCAGCAACCAGGAAATCGTCAGAGTCGTGTCTGGATGCCACCCGGTCAGGCTGAACCCTTTAGACACACTGTCCAGTGGGTGCAGCATTGTGGAGGTTCCCTGCTGTTTTGGGGTGCCGTTATGTGTGGTTGACGTACGCCACTGGTGGTCATGGAAGATGCCGTAACGGCTGTAAGATAGGTGAATGCCATCCTCCGATCGATAGTGCAACCATATCAGCAGCATATTGGCGAAGAATTCGTCTTCATGGACGACAATTCGCCCCCCCCCCCCCTTTCCCTCGTCGTGCACATCTTGTGAATGACTTCTTTCAGAATAACGACATCGCTCGACTAGAGTGGCCAGCACGTTCTCCAAACATGAAGCCTATCGCTGCCAGGTATAGACTCAAAAGGGCTGTTTATGGATCACGTGATTCACCAACCACTGTGAGGGATCTACGCCAAAACCCCGTTGATGAGGGGGACAATCTAGAGCAACAGCATCTTCATGAACTTCTGAATAGTATACCACGACGAATACAGGCATGCATTAATGCAAGAGGACGTGCTGCTGGGTATTAGAGGTAGCGGTGTGTACAGCAATCTGGACCAACGCTTCTGAAGATCTCGCTGTATGGTGGTACTACATGCAATGTGTGCTTTTTATCAGCAGTAAAAAGGGTGGAAATTTTCAGTACAGTATCGGGAACTCTTGGAACCAAGGTGATGCAAAACTTTTTTTGATGGGTGTATATTTATACATTATATGTGGCGCTCCAGCATGTATATCAAAACACATCCTTATTTGATTTATGTGGCCCGTATTTCAAAAATTTGTCATGATCTGTCCGCTGGCAAAACTTTGCTCACTAGTCCCCCATTTGGTTCTCCAGGGCTGTGAAAGTGGAGGTGACATTGAGAAGAAGACTGAACGACCATCGAAAGAGTAACGTTCCATGAATTGGGGGGTGGGGGTGGAATGTCAGATGCAGACATTCCCAGAAAAGGGGAATGCTAAGTATCGATGTACATATAGTGAAATGGAAAGCGGACAAGGATTCCTGTTCAGATGAGTATACGGTGACATCAATAGCAGCAGAAAATGGGTTAACATGAGTAGGTTTCGTTATGAATAGGAAGGTAGGACAGAAATTGAGTTATTGAGAATACATCAGTGACAGGGCTGATCTCATTACAATCTAAACCAAACCCGGACCAAAAAAGGTAGATCAGAAATACATGCCGACGTCGCAAGTAGAAGATGAAGAGATGGAGAAGGTGTATGAGGATAATGAGCGGGTAATACAGTTTGTAAAGGCATACACAAATGTAACAGACATGGGGGATCGGAATGCGATTGTAGGAGAGGGGGTAGATGGAAGGGTTCCGGAACAATGTGAGCTTGGTCTTAGGAATAAGATGGGAGAAAAAGTAATTGAGTTCCCCATTAGATTTCAGCTAGTAATAGCGATTTCTATGCTCGGTATTCACAAGAGGGTGACAAACACTTGGAAAAGAACAGGAGATATGCCAAGATTTCAATTAGATTAAATCGTGGTCAGGCAGAGATTCAGAAATAAGATGCTGTAAGTTCCTTGCAGCTTAAAAGTGTATGCCGGACCGAGACTTGAACTCAGAACCTTTGCCTTTCGCGGGCAAGTGCTCTATCGACTGAGGTACACAAGCACGACTCACGACTCCTTCCCACAGCTTCAATTCCACTAGAACCACGCCTCCTACGATACTGGATTATAAAGCGTGCCCAGGAGCAGATATAGAATCGTATCACAATTTAGTAGAGATGAAGAGGTTGAAGTTTAAGATAGTAGTCACGAGGGATCAACGTGTAAAGTATTTGGATATGGATATACTACACAATAAAATTCTCTGAGACCACATATACTGAGATACGGAATAGCTCAGTAGGCGGTTGAGCTGAAGAGCAGTGGACATCTCTAAAACGCGAAAACGTGAAGCTGGAAACAAAAAAATAGGTACTAAGAAGGTAACTGCGAAGAAACTATGGGTAACATCGTAAATACTTCAGTTGATCGACGAAGGGAAGAAATACAAGAAAGACGTTCAGGCAAATTAAGGAACACCATAATAAAAGTCACTAAATACTAAAATAAACATGAAGTGTAGGGAAGCTATGGCGAAATGTCTGTATGAAAAATGTGAGGAAATCGGAAAAGAAATGATTGTCGAATGGACTGACTCAGCATTTGGAAAAGGAAAGGTTGTAACATTAAGACTGCAATGGGAATTCTACTGTTAAATAAAGAGGGGAGAGCGGAAAGGTGAAAAGAGTACATTGATGGCCTACATCTGGGGGAAGACTTGTGTTATGTGTTAGAAGAGGAAATGGGAGTAGATACAGAAGAGATAGGGGATCAAAAATTAGATTTTAGAAGACTTTTGGAAGAGTTAAGATAGAATAAGGCAGAAGGGGGAGATTACATTCCAGATGAATATCTGAAATCATGAGTGAATTGGAAACGAGACGACTGTTCACGTTGTTGTGTACGATACATAGATCTGGTGCTACACCATATGACCTCCGGAAGGTATCATCAACAAAACGCTGAAGACTCCAGGAATCGATATGTGCGAGAATTATACCACTGTCTGCCTAGCCGCTCGTGCACCCAAGTTTCTGACGAGAATAATGTTATTCTGTGGTACTAGTGGAAGCCGTAGAAGGTAAAAACTGTAGAGGAAGAAAGAGACTTAACTACATGCAGTAAGTAATTGGGGGCGTAGGGTGAAATTTCTACGCTGAAGTGAAAAGTTTGGCACAGGAGAGGAATTCGTGGCGGTCTGCTACAAACCAGTCAGAAGACTTATGATTAAAAAAAATGATGTTTTAATTTCCACTTTTCTCTGCGTGAATATTTTTTTGTTTGAAGGAGAACTTGCTGACGTTTCCCAAAGGCATCTCGGGATATCAGCTGCAAACTACAGAGGGCTGTTGAGTCATGCCTTCTCTCTCTCGCTGTTTCTGCAGCCGGAAAGCAAAATCAGTTCCCACCTGCTTGTTATGGGTAATTGGATGCTCTTCAGAAAATCCAGTAATCACGCCAGGGGGTGAGCGAGTGACGTTCGATTTCAACCACTAGTTTACTCCTGCAGCGGTTCTCATCATATGGCGTACTGATCTGAGCTTAATTAAGCGCAAGTTCAATAATTGCACTGAATTTATCGGTAGAGGAGAGTTGCCGTCAGAAGTCCAAACAGATGTAACTGGCAGAAGCATCACATAATTACGTCTACATCTGTTCACAGTATTTCAGTACCCGCTTTCCCCTTCTCTTAATAACTAACTTTCTGCGAAAGAGAATCCGCGCTTCCCCCTTGTCTTAATAACTAACTCTCTGCGAAAGAGAATCCGCAATTCCGCGTCCGAAAATTATCACTCACAGAACACATTGTTGGTGTAAATAACCAAGAATGGCGGTCAATGAAAATATGCCTGAGTAAGTCTCCATATGATCTCAAAATTTCCCTAGCACCAGTTTCGGTCATGCAACTTCAGAACAGTGAATAATAATAACTGATTTTTATGAATGGAAAGTTTTATACACTACCTTATTTGATCCCGACTCTTCCAACACTCTTTTAAAATCTGATTATAATTTTCGATCCCTGTCTCTTCTATATCTACTCCTGTTTCTTCTTCTAACACATCAGACAAGTCTTCCCCCTCACAGAGTACGTCAGTGTACTTTTTCACCTGTTCGCTCTCCCCTTTGCTTTTGTCAGTGGAATCCCCATTCCACCCTTTATGCTACCACCCTTTCTTTTCTATATTCTGAGTTAGTCCTTTCGACAATTATTTCCAATTTTTTCATATTTTTCATACAGACATTTCGACACAGTTTCCCTGCATGTAACACGCCCGGGGGTACTAATGGGTGGGGGTTACTTTAAACTGACTTCTCGTTTCTGCTTTTCTTGACCGTGCGCCCTGTCCACACCATGTACCTCGTAATCCCGCAGCGGTCGTACTGTTCTGCTCCACACTGCTCCTGGCTTGCCTGGAATTATCTATCGGAATATGCAAGCGAGTTAGGGGAGCCACTCAACGTCAAAACACAACACTGCTCTACGTCTGGTATGAACATATATCTTCTGGGACGATAAGGAATCACAGGTTGCACTGTTTACGTTCTAAGTCGTAAATGTTTATCCCAATTAACAATCTTGACGATTATCTGTCCACAATATCACTTGGACGAACGTACGCGATACCGACACGACGCGGGTGATTGTTGATGATGCGGGAGCTGAATGATCGAACGAAAGTTCTTACGTTCGTCACACATACAGATATCTGGTAATAGTCCTCCTTGACACTAGTAATGACATAACACTGCTCGTAAAGTTAATTTTACAGTTTCTTTGTTATCACTTGTACGAGCATTCAAGTAACCCTGGCGGCGCGGCTGATTGTTGATAAATACGGAAGGCAATGACCGAACGCATGTCCTCACGCTCGCTACAAGACACTGGCACTTGACTGCACTCTTTTATGGTAACTGATTTTTACTGATTTACGTTGGTTCATTCCGGGAGACCGAACACGGCGCGGATGATCGATGCTGTGCGACACACAACGAGAGGATACATAAATACATTCTTTACGGCACTGCTCATTTTCAATTACTTCCTGACGCACTTTCCTCTGAAACATCTCCATATATTATCACTTTACTATAATAGCACTTGTATCAACAGTTCAACTTCCATACTAACGATGCTTCTCACATGCAGAGCTACACACTACACAACATAACAGTTCCGTGTCCCGCGCTCGACTCCACAGACGGGGCTGCCCGCAAAGATGCTCCACAACTAAGCCAGCGATATGACAATACGCTTACATGCAATTCCTACTAATTTTACTCCTGAGAGACTTTTATTTCGGTATTCCTTAATTTCTCTCAACATTTTCTTTTTACTTCCTCCCTTCATCGATCAGTTGAAGCAGTCCTCTTAGGTTGTTCGCAGATAAGCTGTAATTTACCGTCTAGTAAGGTCATCCAAAGGCCAGTATCAGTTGCAAAGCGATTTAGAAAACATTGCTGTATGGTGTGGCAGGTGGCAGTTGACGCTAAATGACGAAAAGTGTGAGGTGATCCACATGAGTTCCAAAAGAAATCCGTTGGAATTCGATTACTCGATAAATAGTACAATTCTCAAGGCTGTCAATTCAACTAAGTACCAGGGTGTTACAATTACGAACAACTTCAGTTGTAAAGACATCATAGATAATACTGTGGGGAAGGCGAGCCAAAGGTTGCGTTTCATTGGCAGGACACTTAGAAGATGCAACAAGTCCACTAAAGAGACAGCTTACACTACACTCGTTCGTCCTCTGTTAGAATATTGCTGCGCGGTGTGGGATCCTTACCAGATGGGATTGAAGGGGGACATCGAAAGGGTGCAAAAAAGGGCAGCTCGTTCTGTATTATCACGTAATAGGGGAGAGAGTGTGGCAGATATGATACGCGAGTTGGGACTGAAGTCGTTAAAGCAAAGACGGTTTTCGTCGCGGCGAGATCTGTTTACGAAATTTCAGTCATCAACTTTCTCTTCCGAATGCGAAAATATTTTGTTGAGTCCAACCTACATAGGTAGGAATGATCATCAAAATACAATAAGAGAAATCAGAGCTCGAACAGAAAGGTTTAGGAGTTCGTTTTTCCCGTGCGCTGTTTGGGAGTGGAATGGTAGAGAGATGGTATGATTCTGCTTCGATGAACCCTCTGCCAAGCACTTAAATGTGAATTGCCGAGTAATCACGTAGATGAAGATGTAGATGTGGATGTATGGACACTGTTATCCAAGGTTTCTTTGCAGTTACCTGTTTTTGGCTTTCCAGCTTCACAATTGAGCGTATTAGAGATGTCCACTGATCTTCAGCTCAACTGCCTACTGAGCCACTCACACATTTGAGAACCTAAACCATATCCTCTCACCTTCGTCATCAGTCTGCAGTGAGGCCACGTGTGAAACGCTTTCCGGAGATCTAGGAATAATTAAATTTTCTGTTGTTCTCCATTCATGGTTTGTAAGACGTAAAAGGGAAGCTGAGATTTGCACGACCGATGCTTTTTAGATCAGTGCTGATTAGTGGACAGAAGCTTTTCTTTCTCAAGAAAATTTGTTATATCGGAACTCAGAATGTGTCCATGAATTATGCAGCAATTTTATGTTATGGGTATTGGTCTGTAATTATGCGGGTCAGTTTTTTTACATGTCTCCTATACAGGAGTCACCTCCGCTTTTTCTCCAGTCGCTCGAGTCTTTCCACTGAGCAGGAGATTCACGATAAATGTGGGTGAAGGAAGGGCCCAATGCCGGAGTGTCCCCTGCGAAACCGAAATGGTATTCCCTCCGGACATGGCGGCTTATTTGTATTCAACATTTTAGTTACTTCTCTACGACACGAATGCCAATTCCAAATTCTCCGTGTGGGAGTCCGTACGACAGCCAAACAGCGGTATGTTATTATGATCTTCATGCATGGATGGTTTCCTAAATGTGAAATTTTAAACTTCAGCTTTCCCATTGCTGTCTGCTACAAGCCCTCTTAATTTTGCTTTACATGTTTCTCACCGAGCGAGGTGGCGCAGTGGTTAGACACTGGACTCACATTCGGGAGGACGACGGTTCAATCCCGCGTCCGGCCATCCTAATTTAGGTTTTCCGTGATTTCCCTAAATCGCTCCAGGTAAATGCTGGGATGGTTCCTTTCAAAGGGCACGGCCGACTTCCTTCCCCATCCCTCCCTAATCCAATGAGACCAATGACCTCGCTGTCTGGTCTCCTTCCCCACAACAACCAACCAACATGTTTCTCACAGTCCACAGTTCACTATCATAATATCGTCTGCGTGGAACGAATCACTTTAAGGTATGCGAACACATGATTATCTTTAATATTAATGAGTGCTTTCGTTTTTAGTCCTACTCGTGCAACTACACTTAAAACAAGTTCTTGTTTATTAATGGTTATCAGTTCTTAAATAGAAATTATCGCATGGAATAAAAGGATTTGGGCAGGAGAAATGATTTTAGGTTATATTTGATGATGGACACATGACCAAAACTTTTAGTTCGTGGATATGTGTTTCGACAGTGTAGTCAAACTCCGTTAAAAGGTCCCCACATGACAACCTCGGCGCAACGCGCAGTATTCTTACTTCTCGCCTTTGTGCAGCCAGTACTTTCTTTCTAGGTGCTGAATTTCCCAGAAAATTATTCCATAACACATTATAGAGCATAAATACAATGGCTATGTCAGGAGGCTGTTTATTTCGTCTGCAACATTAGCAATTATATGAAGAATGAACGTAGCTGAACTGTTTGAGAAGCTCAATAATATACTTCTTCCCGTACAAGATTTCGTCAATATGTACAACCAAACATTTGGAGCATACTACCCCATTTACTGACTCCTTTTTATTTACTACATCAATTGTATGACTCTTTTTGTTGTACAGAACTGAATACTGTGTGTTTTAATAAAATATAGGGAGATTCCATATTCGGAGAACCACTTAATAATTTTCTGAAAAACATTATTCACAATCTATTCTCTAGATTTCTCTCGAATGGTATTTATTATAACACTATTATCGTCTACAAGAAATACGAGTACTGCTTGTTGAATGTTAAATGGAAGGTCATTCACGGATGTAAAAAGTAAGAGGTGACACAAAGGCTGTTCCCATATCGCAGATAACAGATCAAACAATTGCTAACCAGAATCTGAAGTGTGATGCGAGTCTTTCTCCTTTTGGTTATTACTTGTAATCTTGTCCTAATCTTGTCCCAATTTCTCTTCCCCCTTCCGATCTAACTCATTTAAAATACTCCATATCTTAAGCAGCCTGAGGGGTAGAAATTTATTCCCCCTGTTCCACAATTTTCGTTTTTCAAGTACATAACCTACTACAACGTGTGAGGGCCCCATCTGACATACTAATGGCTTCCCCCGCTGTGCTATCATCCCACTGAAACATCAACTCACAGTCCTGACATTTCTCTCCCACACTAATTAATCTATGGCAACACTCGCTTTTGTCACACCCGACGCTACTTTTTAGATAAACTAAAAAGCACTATCACATATTTAAACGATTATTACGTAATATTAGTTACAATATTTTCTTTCGATGAGTTATGCAATAAACTTCTAGGCGGTAGGTCGACGCAAAAACACGGGAAAGAAAGACCGTAGGGATATTCGCTGAACGTAAGCTTTAAATCACAGAAGACTCATTATGAATGCAAACTAAAAAAAAGTTGGATCTTTTTAACAGCAATATTATACACTCCAGAAACTATGAAAAGCATTGTAATTTATCCGAAACATGACGTCACTTCCCTCAGTTGCTGTTGTTGATGCCATAGCAACCTCAAATAATCATTCCCCATTGAGACAAGTCAGATACTTAATTTAGCCTGTGACGCCGGATTTACCAGCTTTAGTTTCCTCTTACGTACTTCTTAGGTGCTTCTTACAGTTCTTGATTTTTTCTTCCTAGGTAGCAAAACTACTTCACTTCGTCTGCTTCATGGTCACAATTTTTGGCGCTATTTTTATTGTATTCCTTAATCCTGTTCTTAGTCTGTGTTCTGTCCTATTTGGTCGGTCTTCAGTCCGTTCAATAAGTTCTGTAATTCTTTCCATATTCACTGTGAATATTGAGGTCAACACAATCTTATCATTGACAAGGTTTCCACTTGAATTTTCATCTCAATCTAGAACCTTACTTTTCTTTCGGTCATTATTTATACATTTATTTATTCATCTATTTGACGTGAGCCCTTACATCGGACCAACGTTTCACACATACAGTACCACTTCTACATAATACCTATCTAAGAAAGGTAAATTTTAATATGACAAACTGAACTAAAGGAATTTTAATGACTAAACTGACGTCAGTGTGGGTAAATAATACTGCTTATCGACTAATAAAGTTAATGCTAGCATTACTTCCACTACTACAGCTGCTGCCAATAATAATAACAATACTAAAAATAGCGACAACAATAATAATAATAATAACAGCAGATATAAAAACAATTTTAAGGTTTACAAAGCAGATGTTTTCATATATATAGTGTTTTGGGGAAAGGAAGTTAAGAATATTTGGAAGCAAGGAAGATCTGGTTCGAAGAAGAATGTGCAATGGTAGCAAGTGTGTGCAAGTACAGTGGTAATCATAATTATTGCGTTAAGGGATATACCTGTATTACTGTCTTCTGAAGCTGTCGATGTTATTCAGTTCTGGAATATAAAGTTGTTCCAGAATAAGGCTCCTGCTACTGAGAAGGACTTGGGGAAAGTGGCTGAATGATGGTATGTGTCAGAGAGGATTTTCTTATAATGAGAAAGTGTTTTACTATTATGTTGTTCAGATAAGAGCGCTAAGGTAAACATGGCATGAGGGACACTGTAAGTTGATAAAATGTAGAGTAAATCCCCCAGGTGTTGTTTGAGCACAATGGACGAAATACGCAACACCTACGTTACACCATTTTCGCCCGAGCACTTCGTTTTTGATCATCCACTATTACTGTTCCCTTTTGGTTATTGTGCGTACTGTATATTGTCAGACTTTCCCTACAGCTTACTCCTATCTACCCATAACACAATACACTAATTCTATGTCAAAAACTCCGGCAAACGTGTCTTCATTATGCTTAGGTACTATTTCCCTTAACTACCGCAACGTCAGAACTACCTTTTCTAACGCTAAAATGACCATCTAATACATCATCAATTGTCATTTCCATTGTTCTACCTATTATTCTTGTCAGTAGCTTGGGTGCATGAGCTGTTTAACTGACTGTACGATAGTTCTGAGCCGGCCGATGTGACTGTGCGGTTAAAGGCGCTTCAGTCTGGAACCGCGTGACCGCTACGGTCGCAGGTTCGAATTCTGCCTCGGGCATGGATGTGTGTAACGTCCTTAGGTTAGTTAGGTTTAAGTAGTTCTAAGTTCTAGGGGACCGATGACCACATCAGTTAAGTCCCATAGTGCTCAGAGCCATTTAAATCCATTTTTGATAGTTCTGAAACCTTCATATACTGGCTATGTTCAGGAATGGGTAGATGATATTTTTTTTCTTCTTCTTTATTTCTTGGTGCGTCTCTATTCTCAAAGATTCTACACACAAACTTGAATAGTCGTTTAGTTGCCACTTTTCATAAAAAGAAAGAGTGTCATCTGTAATGCTACAATACTGTATTAACTATAATATTTGATCAAAAACCTTGAAGGCCTTTGTCAATGTCTGACTTTAATACTATATCCGCTGTGTCTTCGATATTGACTTCCAATTTACTTTCTACCACATCAGACTACTTCTCTCCCTCCTACACGCCGTCAGCCTACTCTTTCCACCTAATGACGCTCTCCTCAGCATTTAACAGCGAAATTGTAATCTTATGATTCATGTCTTTGCTTTTAATTTCAGAATTTTTTTTACCTTTATATGCGCTGAATACGTCCATCCAAAGATCATTTCAGTTTATAATGATTGGCATTTTCAGCAACCATTTTATCTTGGCTCTTCCACTGACACTATTTACTTCATTCTTAAGTGACTTTTATTGCTGTATTTCTGTTTTCGCCTCTACTTTTTTGTACGTCCTTTTCGTCCATAATTGCAGTTCATTCACAGTTGCCTTCCTTGTACTTACGTCCGCCACCTAAAATTCTGGGACTGAATGTTTTAGTGATGCCGATCCCCCTTCGACGGAACTGCCTATTGTGGTATTCCGTATCGCAGTATCTACTGCCTTAGAGAAGTTCACATGAATTCCATCACTGGTTGGTACCTCTCTATCACTCTTCTTTCCGCATCGATTCTTTGGGACTATTCTTTTAAATTTAGTGTACATTTCATCAATAGTAAATGCTGATCCGAGAGTATATATACACCACGTTATGCCTCACAATCCAGTACATGGTATCGTAATCTGTGTCTAACCTTAATATAATCCATTTGTACTCTTCCCGTGTCTCTGAGCTTTCCCCAAATGCTATTCGTGTTTTTGTGACATTTGAACAGTGTGTTCGATATTGCTAACTGAAATTTATTGCAGAAATGAATTAGTCTTACTGTTCTCTCATTCCTATAACTGAACCCGTACTCTCCCATAACTCTGTCTTCTATTCCTACCTCTACCACCAAGTACCAGTCACCTATGTTTTTTCTAAATTACCTTGTCCTTTTAAAAAGTAACCCTTTAATGATCTCAATTACTTTCTCTGTCTCTTCATTTTTTCTTATGGTCAGTTGAAGACATGAAGACTGAAAATGAGTCCGTGATCATATTTTTGGCACTTTATTTTACAGATCCGTCTTGATAGCGTAATTTTTTTAATATTCTACCACAACAGTCTACTTTTCTCCCTCCGAGACGGCCAGGGTCAGCGTCAGCCGTCAGCACTTACTATGTACCTACGTGATTAGTTTGATGTTGATACTACATCAGAATATTTTATGATCTGAAGATGGCAGTAACCAAAACTGTCCATAGTGAAATTTAAAAAAAATTATGTGATCAAGAGGGACCTGCAAAATAAAATTTTCCTTATGGTCTCAGCATGTGTGGCTGAACTACTGTTGCTGTCGATTCGGATGACAACACGAATGCTACTGCACTACCTAGCTTCCTGTTCAGAGGAATGGTTCAAATGGCTCTGAGCACTATGGGACTCAACTTCTGAGGTCATCAGTCCGCTAGAACTTAGAATTACTTAAACCTAACTAACGTAAGGACATCACACACATCCATGCCCGAGGCAGAATTCGAACCTGCGGCCGTAACGGTCGCGTGGCTCCAGACTGTAGAGCCTACAACCGCTCGGCCACGCCGGCCCGCGTCACGAGGAATTTTACACTCTGTATACAGTTCTTACACTAGTGGTCCAGAACTGGCCTCTTGGCTACTAGTCAAAACGTCCTGAGGCCATGATTTAATCTAGCCGCTGTTCCTATTTTAAATGAAATTCATCAGCAACAGCTGCCCAAGACTTCCGGCGTAAGACGTCGCCGTCGTTACGCCAGCGGCTTTTTCTAAGAGGGTGGAGGAGTTAACAGAGGTTCAGGGCACTCTCCTGACCTTGGGGTGGGAAACTGTCCCTGAAAAGTGGAATATTCAGCTATGACCAACGGCATAAAGATGGTGAATGCAGTGGAAATCACTCGTAGTGTGTATCCACAGAACATGTGGCCTGTAACCGAAAAAAATGTATGATTATCTCTCAATAGGTAGAAGATCCAATATTAATTCGGTATACTGATCTCCAGAAGCGGACTGGGAAGGGGAAGGCGACATGGGAAAATGATGGGAGAGCTAAGGTAAATGCAATATTTTACGAGCCGACTATCGTCTTAAGTTTTAATGTGATAGGGAAACTAGAAATTATGAAAGGCTAAGCGCAAAATCTTAGTCTAGGTTTAGTGGCAGCTGATTTTTTTCTCCAAAAAATTTTAGTTGGTAAAAGTAAATATACTGTTGAAAGAAACAGGAGGGAGAGGTATACTTGGAAAAGGCGTGGTGTTACTGGAAGACTGTAGTTGGCATACACAACAGACAGAGATTCTGAGATCAGATACTGGACAGTAAGGAGACCCTAGGAGCGGGTACAGACCCAGACCACAGTTTAGTAATACGAGGAGTGGTTTCAGAGAATCTAGTGGAAGATTCAGTGTCGAAGTGTGGGGGAATACTAAAGTACTGAGCAATGACGTGACTCGTTTGAAGTGCGCTAAAGATATGGCTACCTCTATATAGAACACAGCAGTAGCCAGTTCATTCAAAGTGCAGTGGTATCTCTAAAAACGGCAATCACTTATGTTGGAAACACAAACATTGGAAGCTAACTGCGAAGATGCCTAGGGTAACAGGTGAAATAATTCAACTGCTCGACAAATGAAGGAAGTCCAAAAATGTTCATGCAAACAAAGGAACACAGTAACATTCAGTGAGGTGACAGAAGTCATGTGATTCCTCCAAATATCGTGTAGGACCTTATTTTGCCCCGCGTAGCGCAGTAAGTAGACGTGGCCATGCCTCAGTAAGTTGTAGGAAGTCTCCTGCAGAAATACCGAGAAGATGGTGCAGTGGTTAGTACACTGGTCTCGCATTCAGGACAACGGTTCAATTGCACACTTATATGGATATAATGTAGGGACACTACGAATGAAGTGTGTGGACATATAAGGTGAGAATGTGGGTCTCGCGAGAGGCGCGTGGGCGTGCGCGAGATAGTCACTGCAGTCGCACTATCCTCTGTGCCCTCGATGGCTCAGATGTATAGAGCGTCCCGGGTTCGAACCCATATCGGGGCGCACATTTTCACCTGTCTCCGTTGATATATATCAACGACCGTCAGCAGCTGAAGGTATTAATATATAATTCTAATTACCGTTCAATTGATCCCACAAAACACTATCTTTAATAAAAATACTTAAGGATACTTAAGCAATTTTAACAAAGAAATATTCACCATTTAAACAAAGAATAATTACAGGCAATCAATGTAAAGTAAAATATGGTATTCCCAAAAATAATCAAGAGAACAAAGCCGCCTCCGGGCATCCTGCATTATGTTTTCCGTGATTTCCCTAAATCGCTCCAGGCAACTGCCGGGATGGTTCCTTTGAAAGCGCACGGCCGACTTCCTCCCCCGTCCTTCCCTAACCTAAACCGATGAGACCCATGACCTCGCCGTTTGGTCTCTTCCCCCAAACAACCCAGCCCATCCTGCAGAAATGCCATGCTGACCCTATAGCCGTCCACAACTGAAAAAAATGTTGCACGAGAGCGGGTAGTTGTTGTGGTTGTGGTCTTCAGTCGAAAGACTGGTTTGATACAGCTCTCCATGCTACTCTAACCTGTGCAAGCTTCTTCATCACCCAGTACCTACTGCAACCTACATCCTTTTGAATCTGCTTAGTGTATTCATCCCTTAGTCTCCCTCTACGATTTTTACTCTCCATGCTGCCCTCCAATACCAAATTGGTGATCCCTTGATGCCTCTAAACATGTCCTACCAACCGATGCCTTCGTCTAGTCAAGTTGTGCCACAAACTCCTCTTCTCCCCAATGCTATTCAATACCTCCTCATTAGTTATGTGATCTACCCGTCTAATCTTCAGCATTCTTCCGTAGTGCCACATTTCGAAAGATTCTATTCTCTTCTTGTCCAAACTATTTATCGTCCACGTTTCACTTCCGTACATGGCTACATTCCATGCAAATACGTTCAGAAACGACTTCCTGGCACTTAAGTCTAGCCTCGATGTTAACAAGTATCTTTTCTTCAGAAACGCTTTCCGTGTCATTGTCAGTATACATTTTATATCGTTTCTACTTCGACCATCATCAGCTATTTTTCTCCCCAAATAGCAAAACTTATTTACCACTTCAAGCGTCCCTAAAAATGGTTCACATGGCTCTGAGCACTATGAGACTTAACTACTTAAACCTAACTAACCTAAGGACATCACCCACATCAATGCCCGAGGCAGGATTCGAACCCGTGACCGTAGCTTAAGCGTCTCATTTCCTAATCAAATTCTTGCAGCATCACCCGATTTATTTCAACTACATTCCATTATCCTCGTATTTGCTTTTGTTGATGTTCATCTTATACCCACCTTTCAAGACACTGACCATTCCGTTCAATTGCTCTTCCAGGTCCTTTACTGTCTCTGACAGAATTATAATGTCTTCGGCGAACTTCAAAGTTTTTATTTCTTCTTCATGGATTTTAATTCCTACTCCGAATTTTTCTTTTGTTTCCTTTACTGCTTACTCAATATACAGATTGAATAACATCGGAGATAGGCTACAACCCTGTCACACTCCCTTTTCAACCACTGCTTCCCTTTCATGCCCCTCGACTCTTATAACTGCCTTCTGGTTTCTGTACAAACTGTAAATAGCCTTTCGCTCCCTGTATTTTACTCTTGCCACCTTCAGATTTTGAAAGACAGTATTCCAGTCAATATTGTCAAAAGCTTTCTCTAAGTCTACAAATGCTGAAATCGTAGGTTTGCCTTTCCTTAATCTATTTTCTAAGATAAGTCATGCGGAATGTTACATACGAATTGATCTATCGATTATGTCGTATAAATGTTCGACGGAATTTATATCGGGCGATCTGTGTGGCCAGATCTTTCGTTCAAATTGTCCAAAATGTTCTTCAAAATAATCGCGCTCAACTTTTACCTGGTGGTCTCTCCAAACTATTCCAGCCGTGTGTGCCAATCTCTCGCATTGCAATGTCCCATCTTAACCACTTTGGACTGCGTGCGGGGTGGGCGACTGTGCGCCTCTGAAGCTCGACAGAGTATCACATTAGGCGTGCGCAGGATTGCCTCTACATTGGCGGTGCTTGCAGACTCCGCGTAACATCGTGGCAGATAACGTTCCAAAAGAAAAACTTTTAGACTCGTAACACGAATGGCCAAGTCACTCGCTGTCCCGGAATGAAACTGCCCGGTCCTCGCCTCTCTGGCCTCCCATCACAGCTTGGAGCTTTGCTCACGTTACTCCCTTGCGGCCAGTCGTGTGGCAGCCCCCAAAACCGCCTTCCAGTTACAGCAAATTCTTGTAAACTCTTGCCTCCTACCAGCATGGCAATTTTGGATCAATCAATCAGCGACTCCTGCATAGAACAGAGGCTGGCTGGTCTAATTCTCACGGTGTGGTGAACCTCCACCCATTTCGAAAGATTTGTCGAAAAGGAAACGGAAAATTTAAGTGTCCAACGAGCCGTGCGCGGCTCGTTTTTATGCCGTTTATTGCTTGGAAGAGGATGTAGATGATGATAAAATGGGAGAAGAGTTTGACACAGCACTGGAAGATCTGAGTCGAAACAAGGACCTGAGAGTAGACAACGTTCCATTAGAAATACCGATAGCCTTGGGAGAGCCAGGCCCTGATAAAACTCTACCATCTGGTGAGCAAGATGTATGATAAAGGCGAAATAACCTCAGACTTTAAGAAGAATATAATAATTCCAATCCCAAAGAAAGCAGGTGTTGACAAATGTGAAAATCACCAAACTATCAGTTTAATAAATCACAGCTGCAAAATACTAACAAGAATTCCTTACTGACGAATGGAAAAACTGGTAGAAGCCGACATCGGGGAAGATCAGTTTGAATTCCGTTGAAATATTGGAACACATAAGGCAATAGTGACCCTACGACTTATCTTAGGAAATAGCTTAAGGAAAGGAAAACCTACGTTTCTACCATTTGTAGACTTAGAGAAAGCTTTTGACAATGTTGACTGGAATACTCTCTTTCAAATTCTGAAGGTGGCAGGGGTAAAATACAGAGAGCGAAAGGCTGCTTACAATTTGTACAGAAACCAGATGGCTGTTATAAGGGTCGAGGGACATGAAAGGGAAGCAGTGGTTGGGAAGGGGGTCAGACAGGGTTGTAGCCTATCCCCGATGTTATTCAATCGGTATATTGAGCATGCAGTAAATGAAACAAAAGAAAAATTCCGAGTAGGTATTAAAATCCATGGAGAAGAAATAAAAACTTGACATTGTAAGAGACAGCAAAGGACTTGGCAGAGCAGTTGAACGGAATGGACAGTGTCTAGAAAGGAGGATATAAGAAGAACATCGACAAAAGCAAAATGAAGATATTGGAATGTAGTCGAATTAGGTCGGGTCATACTGAGGCAATTAGTTTAGGAAATGAGACACTTATAGTAGTAAAGGAGTTTCGCTATTTGGGGAGCAAAATAACTGACGATGTCCGAAGTAGATAGGATATAAAATGTAGACTGGTAATGGCAAGGAAAGCGTTTCTGAAGAAGAGAGATTTGTTAAAATCGAATATAGATTTAAGTATTAGGAAGTGGTTTCTGAAAGTATTTGTATGGAGTGTGGCCATGTATGGTAGTGAAACGTGGACGATAAATAGTTTGGACAAGAACAGAATAGAAGCTTTCGAAATGTGGTGTTACAGAAGAATGCTGAAGGTTAGATGGGTAGATAACATAATTAATGAGGAGGTATGGAACAGAATTGTTGAGAAGAGAAATTTGTGGAACAACTTGACTGGAAGAAGGGATCGTTTAGTAGGACATATTCTGAGGCATCAAGGGATCATCAATTTAGTATTGGAGGGCAGCTTGGAGGGTAAAAATCGTAGAGGAGACCAAGAGACGAATACACTAAGCAGATTCAGGGGGTTGTAGGTTGCAGTAGGTACTGAGAGATGAAGAAGCTTGCACAGGATAGAGTAGCATGGAGAGTTGCATCAAACCAGTCTCTGGACTGATGATCACAACAACAACATTCCTTGGAGTCTAGTCATTGCGTTATGTATCTCGTTTCTTATTCGATTTACTGGCGTCACTAAGTTGCTGGCTTGCCTGCCCGTGAGTGGCAGCACCGGCGCTTATCGATAGCCCGTACTGTGGTACCATCTCTGTAGCGGCCTCTAGCATTTCCGGGTCGTCGTGTGTCGAGATTGGAGTTGGGACGGAGCAGCAGTGAGGGCCGGACAGACAGTACTGGCCCGACCGCTGGCGACACACATGCACTGTCTGACGGAAGGATGTGGTCGCCACAGTGCATGACCACGTGAAGGACCGGGTTCAGCGAGTATTAGTTGAATGGACCGTGATAGTCGAGTAGTGCAACTTTCACTTGTGTGTGTTTGTGTGTGTGTGTGTGTGTGTGTGTGCGTCCACCCATCGAAGTGACCTCATGGCAATAAGTTGTCAGTCGACGATTTATACTGGGATCTTTCTCGTGCCTGACTTGAGTGGGGACGACCGTTCGGTCGGTCGTCGCAGCAGACAACGTGCATTTGGTCTTACGACCACTTCTGGCTTCTCTGTTTTTTTGCCGAATTATAATTCGTCCGTGTTGTTTCACAGTGACTGGTTTTAGTATTGTGAATTGTTGGTGGAATTGTTTTCCCGGATCCGTGTGTATCTTGTGGTTTCGAATGAGCAATGCTGTCTGCCTACTAGATTTGGTGAGGGGTTGCGAACAGAGATCAGTTCGGTTGGGGCGGAACAGCGAGCTGGTCTGTGCAGCATGAGGGCAAGCCGGGACCGCTGGCGACGTGCTGTCACTGCGGGATCGGAGAGGGGTAGCTGCGAGAGCAACGACTTCGTTGCCTACCGAATCCTGGACGTTTAAGTTGACTGGAGAGTTAACTGCTAATGCAAACCTCGGCTATTCTGAGATCTCGCCTTTGGTCGGCGGGTTGTTGCTCCAAGACCGCTGATCCTGGCGGCAACGAATGAAGTATTTCGAGCCGGGGAAATGTTACAGCGGTGTTTCTCTACTTTTCTATTAATTATTCAGTTTAGTATCATTCTTATTAGTGAAGTGCAACCAGCTGTATTTTCTGTCTTGTGGTCGCTAACGCCACAGTTACCTGCCGTGGAGGTTAGCACACTTTTCTGGCAGTGTACCTTTCCTCGTCGTGTTGATGCTGTCCGACACGGCGTGTAGTTCGGCAGCCTCTTGTATTATACTGTGCATATATTTTTGGGGTAGGTCTTCCTTGGTTCTACAGTTTTCTTCGGCCTTGGGTGTTTTCTGAGGATGTAGTGCCGTCTGTCTCTTCGCCCTTGCCTAAAAATATTCCATCGCTGTACCAGTGATCGGACGTTAGGCGGATTGGTTACTGCCCCTAGTTTGAGTTGACATCGCGTCACATGAGTACAACTCTTGGCTGCCTGTCTCAAAAAAATATGTATATTTCAAATGTGTGTGAAATCTTATAGGACTTAACTACTATGGTCTTCAGTCCCTAACCTTACGCACTACTTCACCTAAATTATCCTGTGGACAAACACACACACACCCATGCCCGAGGGAGGACTCGAACCTCCGCCGGGACCAGCCGCACAGTCCATGACTGCAGCGCCTGAGGCCGCACGGCTGCCTGTCTCACCTTAACTTATGCCTGAGTTACCTTCCCAGGCCGACCCTTGAACACTTACTGAGAACCACTTGCCTGAATCCTTAGATTGTGATGTTTGCTTTAAGGATATTTGTAATTTTCAAATTATTGTTGGTGTGGCCTTCAGCCGAGCTATAGTTTCAATTCTTTCGTGATAAGACCTTCAGCTGTGCTGCAGTAAGTCTTTTTTAAGCAAACTTGTTTTAAAAGCAAGGTATTTATTTTACAAGTGCTATTTGGAATTGTTTTCCTGACTTCTAATTCAGGCCTTCAGCCGATTCTTATCTGAAATTGTCTGTGGCCTTCGACCGAGTAATAGTTTCACTTCTTTTGTAATAAGTCCTAAAACCGCATTACAGTTTGTTTTAAAACGAAGTATTTATCTGAATATGTGCTATTTGGAATTGTTCTTCTGACTTCTAACTCAGTTCAGGTGTTTGTTGTTTGAGGTTATTGTCGGTGGCTTTCGGCCTCAAAGTGGTGGAATTTTTCCTGTGATAGGCCTGCAGCCGTCATACAGTCAATTGTGATTTTGAAGAGATTGTTTTAAAATTTTAATTTCTTTAAATAAAATTTACGTATTTGTTGTAGCAACCGAGAGTGAGTGATTACGGCCCCATCCACAATCGTAACCTTATCCTGCCCCCATCGTGAGAAACCAGCTTTCATCTACGTTGCCACGGAAGATGGTGAGTCTGTATTCCTCTGAATATTCTCGAGAGGACATTATTTTGAGTAGCAAATGGTGTCCCGCTGCCTTACAGCTGAATGTTTATTTGCTGTTCAGGTCACTTGTCACCCACTCCACTTTCTCTCTGGGTAACGGAGATGGCTCACCTTGCTCTGTTCCCTTTGCTCGGGGTACACTATTCTTTACAACGCTTCCCGCCGAAAGTGACACCAGAGAACCACTTTTGTTTCCGCTGTAAGCGGCTTAGCCACGGTCCGGTGAGCACCAGACATTTCGTGTCTTCCCCAGTGGTCGACTGCCGGGAGGATGTTATGAAGGGCTACTGTGCCAGAAATCACCGTGCTCGAGACCCCCATAGGTAACTCTCGACACTGTACCAACATTCAGAAATGTTAGATAGAAGAAAGAATGTGGTACTGAAAGCAGTTTAAATAAGGTTGTAATCAAGGTAAAACTAACTACAGTACATTTCGGCTCTCATACCCACTCATGTCTTATGTCCTCTTTAAAACTGGAATGCAAGGCTGAGTTATTTACTCGTGGTGCGGTTCTACGTTGACGTAAAACTGAAGCCTCACACAGTAGATAATTTCATTATTTATTCTCTTGGTTTGACATTCAATGCATACAGCATGCAACATGGCAGGGTAAAGTCTAACACAATGAAGATGCCTCATCTCAGTACACTAGAAATAATTTACTTGTGTTAATATTATGAATATGCTTGAACTAGGTAGGCAACAAACGGAAAAACCCCACTGTTTTCAGTGTATGGGAACTAGTCCATCTTCATTAGTAGTTTACTTATAATCAACATAGAGCAGCGGATTAATGGTACGTATTTTGGTTATCAGAAGTATTATATGAATGGGACTTTTGTCTTTCGACATATTCTCCTTCGAAATCACCATGATGTGTTACTGAATAGGGAATGCGGAAGAATGTGAGTGCATGTATCTAAATGACAGCACATTTGACGTTTGAATTGTTCCCTTTGTGTGGTTCCCAATTTCACAAATGAATGGTGGTCAGTCAACTATAAATACCAACAACAATGGTTGACAACGTGAAGACACATAAATCATGAAAAATATGGCCGTTTCTTAGGGCGCCTTTAATTATTAGGTATGCTCGTCGGGCAAAGCAAACACCTCCGGTCGTTTCTTTCGCCGGTACTCCATACGTCTCGGCGGAGAAGCCAGACGCGCGCTCACGGGCAAGTTGGACCCCACAATAGCCGCCCACAAAAGCCGAGAGTCGGAGAAACAAACAAAGTGCAGCGGCAGAATAAAATATGAGTGGTAGGGCGGAGAGCGCTCGCCTGGGTGTTGGGGGGGGGGGGGGGGGGGAGGCGGCCGGTTTTTCGCCAGGCACTCACACAAACAGGACGTGACATAAGCCGCGCTCACGTCTTTATGTGCAGTAAAGTCCGCTGCACAGGCACGAGTATGTTTTGTGGCTGTTCCTTGTGAAGAGAAGTTGAGACGGAAGGAGGGCACGGACGTACTGAAGCAGTGAGGCTGATGGAATGCTGCGCGTTGCAAAGGATTAGGAAACAGCAGCCAACCTTGACTGAGATAAAATCATAGTATGAAGAAAAAGTTTACTTCGATGGCCGCATTTACTTGGTGATTCAGCTGCCCTACCACTGGATTTCATGCAATCCACAATGCATTCCAAAACTATGTTTATTCTTTTGCTTGCAGTTCTCAGGCTAATAGTCCTACAGAAAAAAGTGACCGACTCCCTTTTGTAGGATTTCAGAAAACAATGCTTCCAACGTAAACATACGCCCCTACAAAATTTGACTACAAGGTGCTTCTCATTTTGCACACAGTGAGCGAGAGAACAAGAAAACCTGGCACACAGCTTTTAAGGCATTGCAGGTTGCATAGAAGCGGCAGGAGCAGCTGAATCACTCTACGTCGAACCATTACTATAAGAAAATTCGTTTTGCACATGTCTGCTTCTAAAGTGCAATAGTGGGTCGACAGATTATATACATGTTTGCCCATATATATATATATATATATATATATATATATATATATATATATATATATATATATACGGGGCTATTACAAATGATTGAAGCGATTTCATAAATTCACTGTAGCTCCATTCATTGACATATGGCCACGACACACTACAGATACGTAGAAAAACTCATAAAGTTTTGTTCGGCTGAAGCCGCACTTCAGGTTTCTGCCGCCAGAGCGCTCGAGAGCGAAGTGAAACAAAATGGCGACAGGAGCCGAGAAAGCGTATGTCGTGCTTGAAATGCACTCACATCAGTCAATCATAACAGTGCAATGACACTTCAGGACGAAGGTCTACAATGATCCACCAACTGCTAACTCCATTCGGCGATGGTATGCGCAGTTTAAAGCTTCTGGATGCCTCTGTAAGGGGAAATCAACGGGTCGGCCTGCAGTGAGCGAAGAAACGGTT
Source organism: Schistocerca americana (assembly GCF_021461395.2). Classification (NCBI taxonomy): domain Eukaryota; kingdom Metazoa; phylum Arthropoda; class Insecta; order Orthoptera; family Acrididae; genus Schistocerca; species Schistocerca americana. Next base: position 265,439,286 of record NC_060124.1, on the reverse strand, counting down.
TAACGCGTACGGGCAAGTTTCATGCGTAGCCCGTGGAAGTCAACGAATAAAGCAAGCAGGGAGCTAAACGTACCACAGCCGACGGTTTGGAAAATCTTACGGAAAAGGCTAAAGCAGAAGCATTTCTTAAACAGGAGATTGGAAAACCGATGGATCGGTCGTGGTGGAGACCATGATCGACAATTCATGTCAAGGCCTCCACGCTCTCCCGACTTAACCCCATGCGATTTCTTTCTGTGGGGTTATGTGAAAGATTCAGTGATAAAACCTCCTCTACCAAGAAACGTGCCAGAACTGCGAGCTCGAATCAACGATGCTTTCGAACTCATTGATGGGGATATGCTGCGCCGAGTGTGGGAGGAACTTGATTATCGGCTTGATGTCTGCCGAACCACTAAAGTGGCACATATCGAACATTTGTGAATGCCTAAAAAAACTTTTTGAGTTTTTGTATGTGTGTGCAAAGCATTGTGAAAATATCTCAAATAATAAAGTTATTGTTGAGCTGTGAAATCGCTTCAATCATTTGTAATAACCCTGTATATATATATATATATATATATATATATATATATATATATATATATATATATATATATATGTGTGTGTGTGTGTGTGTGAGAGATAGAGAGAGAGAGAGAGAGAGAGAGAGAGAGAGTGCGCGCGCGCTACACAGTAATTGTTACGGCTCTTCTCGAAATAATCTAAAACGAATGAGGTTCAAACGTACAAAAGGGAAGAGAGAGAAGGATAAAAATTCTCAAAACAGCGCACTTTGTAAGTAGGCTGTTTAGGTTTTTATGTTGGTTAAAGCCACGTAGCGCTCCATATGAAAATCACTAACTGTGCTGTGTGAAGTCTGTGGCTGGTTTGCATTGTTGGAATATTTGCTATTGTAGTGTTGGGCAGTAGGATGTGAACAGCGCGTAGCGTGCGCAGTTGTAAGTGAGCCGCCAGCAATGGTGGATGTGGGAAGAGAGATGGCAGAATTTGGAGAGCGGACGATCTGGACGTGTGTCCATCAGAAAGAGTAACTTTATAACATTCGATATCATGAACTGATTATATATATATATATATATATACACATATATATGATGAATTTTGAACATTATTAAGGTAAATACATTTTTTGTTCTTTATCAAAATCTTTCATTTGCTAACTATGCCTATCAGTAGCTAGTGCCTTCAGTAGTTAGAATCTTTTATTCAGCTGGCAGTATTAGCGCACGCTGTATTGTAGTAGTTTGAGTAACGAAGATTTTTGTGACGTAAGTGATTCATGAAAGGTATAGGTTATTGTTAGTCAGGGCCATCCACTTTCAGGGATTATTGAAAGTCAGATTGCGTTCCGCTAAAAATATTGTGTGTCACTTTAGTGATGATCAGAGTAAGTAAAGAGAGAAATGTCTGAGTATGTTCAGTTTTGCTCAGGTGTTTGATAAACAAATAACGTAAGGGGTTTACCAGCACAGTAATTCATTAATGTTTCAACGGGGATGTTTCAACGTATACTCCCGTTTCCATTCAAGTTCAAGTCCTGCCATCTTCTACGCAATTATGTATATCGTATTATCCTCAACGACTCCGAATATAGGCACGATGACACTGTCTCTCTTCTAACATAAAGATCTAAATAGAAAGTGGCTGACTGATAATAAATAAAAAGACATATTCCCTGTTGGCTTTCGTGTCGGCAACTTCGGCCGACCTGTGTTTGATGATTTTTCTGGCAAGCAGCACGAGAGCTGGCGGGAATTGAACGTGAATCTTTGGCAATGCTAACCACTTTTGTCGGTAAATCGTCTGAAGAATTACTAAACGAAGGTTGGAAGAAGATTTAGAAACGAAAGCAAACGGACAGTGCGTCATCAAAGTAAGACAAATCCAAACAGTTTGAAAAAGAAGTGGGGCAATTTCATAATACATTCAAATAGTCCTCTCCTTGATGTAGAAAACTCAACACACTAAGAAACCTGAAAGGCATATCATCTCACTGGTTGCTAAAACTCAGAGAGCCTTCTCTTTTGCCGGCCGTTGTGACCGAACGGTTCTAGGCGCTTCAGTCTGGAACCACGCGACCGCTACGGTCGCAGGTTTGAATCGTGCCTCGGGTATGGATGTGTGTGATGTCTTTAGGTTAGTTAGATTTAAGTAGTTATAAGTTCTAGGGGACTGATGACCCCAGATGTTAAGTCCCATAGTGCTCAGAGCCATTTGAGCCTTCTCTTTCACAGGGTGAGTTAGGAGGAAACTTACATACTTTGAGGACTGATAGAATTTTTGATTCTGAACAAAATATGTCGTATGAACGTATGTCCCGTTCTTGACAGTTCCTTACGAAACTAACGATAAAACGGGGAACAGGACTAATGCAGGTAAAAGTAAATGAAACAAAGAGATCTTACTTTAATTTAACTGTGTGCATTTCCCAACAATAAATGTTCAAATTTTCCACTGTTAACTTCAATGCATTTGCAGCTTTTGTAGGCAGCTATTGTGTTGTTCATACGAGCTCATTCATACGGTCCTTTAGTTGAGCACACGTACGTAAAATACGATCTAAAAGTTCCTCCACTGTGCTTGTATACTTCGCGCTTAAGCCAACCCCACAAACAATAATCTAATCGAATGAGATCGAGTGACTTCGGTGGCCAAGAAATGAATCTACGGCGGCCAGTCTTACGCCCCAGGATACGTTTCAGCGACGTACTGTGTTTCTGGCCGTACGGAATAAGTAGGAACTCCGTCGTGCTCGAACTATTTACGACTACAGATTGGCGGAGGAATATTGCCCTAGCATTCTGGTAGCACACTTGGAAGGAAATGAATATACCGTACTCCATTAATATGGTTATCTAAAGCAACTGCAACGACGAGTTGGTTGGCAATAATATCACTCCACACGGCGAAAAAAATTTGTTTCCATTGTAGCGTGCAGATTGTCATCTGCCCGCTCGTCACAGTTGCGAGTGCTACAGATGCCGTTGCATGTAAATGCTCCCTCACCAGTGAACAGATTACATGGAATACAACGTTAAGTGTCAATTATCGATTCACAGAAATCCTTTAGTTTGACGTCATCTCCGACGTGCAGGTTGCCCACTCTGCAGATGACATTGTTGCAAACCCTGTTCACGTATTGTGCGCGTCACACGTGTTTGTGGAATACCAAGCTGAGCAGTGATTATTCTAGAGCTGGTAGCTAGTCTACCTTCTCAAGAACTTGCATGTGTCAAACACTCTGCTAATACACTGCTATCCGGAACTCTGCGAGTAGGAAATCATCGTCGGTATTCGCGAATAGTGGATCGAGAATTTCCACTGCAAAACCAATAGATAAAAATCGTGTCACCGTACTCCGCATGGGATTTTCACTATACTACCCGTACTGTTTTGACTGTAAAAGTAACAGAGGTGTAGTACACCAGTGCAGCCCCCGTAGTATCGAGACGTGAGTTAATAAACATTACACTTACGGGACTACGCAAGTGAGGTGCGCATTGAAATGGTCAGTAACGATCACACTACGATCCTGTTGATTATATTCGCACTTGAGTGCTGGTGAACAAGGTCGTGCGACTGAGACTCCTCATGATTTTCAGACAGGTGCCTGTCGGATACCGTTAAGAAAATGGTCTACGTTCATTTGAAATTTCTTTGACAGTATAACTAATACTGTCATCAGTGAAGGATGTGCCTTTCTTCCAAACTCACTCTGTACACTGACTATTGCCTAACATGAGATTAAATGCTGCCTGGTGCAAGTACATCAGTGGAGCAAAGACGAATGGTTAACGACTCTAGCTAGCCGCACGAAGTGGCCGCGCGGTTAGAGGCCCCATGTCACGGATTGCACGGCCCCTCCCGCCGCAAGTTCGAGTCCTCCCTCGGGCATGCTTGTGCGTCTTGTTCTTAGCATAAATTAGTTTATGTAGAGTGTAAGTCTAGGGACCGATAACCTCAGCAGTTTGGTCCCTTAGGAATTCACACACATTTGAACATTTGATTCTAGCCACAAATGGGGCAATCATCTAGCGACCTTTCCAAAGAACAGATCCTCATGGCCCGATGCCCGGAAACGAGCACTTCGAAAACGACGAAGCCGATCAACTGTTCACTGGCATTACCGTAATCCTGTAAGGGGAGTGTTTGAAGGTTTGGGAAGCCAGGAGTCGGCGATAAGGTTTAAATTTGGCTGTTATATTTGCAAATTTAATTTTCTACTTTCACTATTCAATTATTTCGCGTATTAGGTAAAGCAGATTTTCTGCAATGATGCAATTTCGTACCTGGTTACCGATTGCGAACAACTTCATTATACTTGTGTCATGCTGTGAGGTACTCAGGTGGTATTCAATGAGTTCCAGCAGGACCGATCCATCAGATCACGGCCCGCCTCCATGTAAATGCTGTCGCAAGTTTCTTTGTGTACTGGCGTGCTTGGAGTATGCCTTCTTGAGGAGTCTGATGGCGCGGGTTGCTGTTTGCTGCGCGACATTGTGGTAGGATGCAGTTTGACTATGTGCAGGAAGAGCACATATGTGATATCATTTTGTACTCATTCACAGCCAGCGTATGATTAACGCATGATTATTTTCGCTATTGGTATCGAGAAATTACTGAAACTTTCATGATTTGGATGCGTGTCTCACATTTGGAGTTTCAGTTGTGTGTCTTAGTAAGAATATATTGCGAGTCTCGATACATAATCTGTTAGTTACTAATTGATCAGAGTGACAGAACAGTTTCAGTGAGTATTTGTCAGTGTTCTGCGACTTGCACAGACCTTACTTTGATCTATTTACTGACGTGTTGGAACTTTGTGTACCACATGTTTTCTGATCATTAGTATTACAAGTGATACTGTTACATAATTACTTACTTTAGTAATATGGATTTATATTGGAATACTATTTTCAACAGATTTTTGCTTTCCAATTACTTTCCTATTTAGATGATTTTACGGTGACTTGCGTTCAGCATTCCACGGGATTTTAAGTCTACTACTTGTAACAGCTGTTCATAGAACCTTCATGGATTTATTACTGCCATCAGCATCAAAAGTTATATCAGTTACTGTGAACTCCACGTGCTGAGCGCGATCTTCCAGCAGAGTAGGTATGTCTTGGTGTTGACGCAGGAGGCATGGCTGGAATCCTTAATTATACATAAAGTGGTTTATCTGACATAATTTTGAACTATGATAACAGACTTTGCCCACATGCTCACAGTCACGCTCCTGGTTATAAGATATGCTGCTTTACACATTTTTCATGCATGGTGAGATGTAACATACAGTTATTCTGGTTTACGAAAATTCAGTTAAAAAGCAAGTGCCGGCCGGTGTGGCCGTGCGGTTCTAAGCGCTTAAGTTTGGAACCGCGTGACTGCTACGGTCGCAGGTTCGAATCATGCCTCGGGCATGGATGTGTGTGATGTCCTTAGGTTAGTTAGGTTCAAGTAGTTCTAAGTTCTAGGGGACTGATGACCTCAGAAGTTAAGTCCCATAGTGCACAGAGCCATTTTGAAAAAGCAAGTTCTCAGAACGTAGCTAATTTTCTGCAAACTGGTTGCAGTCAAATCGTGTTACTAGTTTGATTCTTGTGGCTATATCTTGTGTTTGAGAAGGAATATTTTTTAATTGAGGGCACATCCGAACTCATTCTCATAGGTAATCTGTATTCGAAAACCTTGATGCTACCTCAGGATACGCTGGACTTCCACGTTTCATTAAACATGGATTTTGGAGGATCGGCTGATTTCTGTAGTAGGACAAGTTGAAGGGTGGAGTTGACGACAGAATAAAAATGTGATGTAGGCACAACTGATTCGCAGCACACGATTCAGATCGCAATGTTGAACACCAGACGATCTGTATGTATTGCCATGTTGAACCTACAACATAGTCAATTATGACTGCTGTGAACACGGAATGAACGAAATGTAACGTTCTTCTACGTAAATGTATCGCCTGGTCAGATGAATCAGTTTCTGCTTACAACAGGTGTAGGAACGTGTCTGCGTAATCCGTTATTCAGGTGAAGGGTACAGGAAACATACAGTGCCAATATTACTTATAGGGAACATTTACCAGAGCTCCCATGGGATCTGCAGTAGTTCAAATGGCTCTGAGCACTATGGGACTTAACATCTTAGGTCATCAGTCCCCTAGAACTTAGAACTACTTAAACCTAACTAACCTAAGGACATCACACACATCCATGCCCGAGGCAGGATTCAAACCTGCGACCGTAGCAGTCCCGCGGTTCCGGACTGCAGCGCCTAAAACCGCACGGCCACCGCGGCCGGCAATCTGCAGTAGTGATGATGTGAATAATCTCTTCATTATTAGCGGTGACAGCATTTTACAACATGATAACTGTCAGTGTCAGTAGACTAAAATCGTGCTAGTGTGCTAAGCCAGACCAAACACGTCTGGGATGCTATAGGACGTCATCTCGGAGCCCACAGGCAAAGTACTCTTCGGGAATTGTGTGTCTGTGCAGAGATGTGTGGTGAGGTGTACCTCCGGAAACCTGTCTAGGACACTTCGTATCGCTCCACGCAGAATCTGTGCCGTATTGCATCCATAAGCAGGACCAAATCTCTAGTAAGGAGGTATTCTTTGGCTAAATATATTATAAAAATGCATATATGTACATGTTCCACACCTCCTCATAAACCACTGGATAGATTCCGACCAAACATACATCTTACTGTCTCGAAAGGAGTAGTGTGGGGGTACAGTATTCTCCATTTGGAGTGGGTGTGAAAATGGAGCGATATGGACAGAGGGAGGGGGAGGAGGATATAGAGTGAGGGAAGGAGATGGAGGAGGAAGAGATGGACAGTCAGAAAGTGGAAGATGGACAGGGAGATTGGGAAGAGGATGGTGAGACAGAGTAGGAGGAATGAAAAGAGAGGGATGATGAGATGAACAGAGAGAGGTGGAGGAGGAATTGAACAGAGAGATTGGGAGAGAAAAGGGAGAGACGAGTGGGTGCATAGGGAGTGGAATGATAAAGGACAGGGAGAGGGGAGGAGGACATACGTAGGAGGAAGGGGGGAAGGAGCAGGACAGGGAGAGTACAGGAGAAGGACTTGACAGAGATGGGGTGAGGGGAAGTGTGGGAGGCAGTTGGAAAATGGTTAGTGGGCAGGTTGAGTTGAAAGAGAACATGAGGAGCCAGGAGGAAGAGGAGATGGCGAGTGAAGTGGAGCTCGGATACGGTGTGCAGAAGCGGCAGGAAGAGGTACAGGTTGTAATGAATTAGATGGAAAATGGAAAGAGAAATAGAAGGGTTATCGTGTATTAGATATTACATTTAGTTCTTCCACCTAACACTTGTCAGGGATCTAGTTGAAACTGAATACCTTAAAAATAGGAATGATTACAGAAATGAGCCAGTATTTTTGAGTACGTGTATCGAGTGTAAACATCACACCACACAGTTGTATACAACAGATATATATAAATAGCTGCAACATTACAATGCAGAAGAGAAATGATAGAAATACGCAAGGAAACTAACAGAAATGACTCTCGTATTAAAAGGAAAAGTAATAACATTGATGTCACGGTAATTTACGATGGTCTCCGGGATATTACAAACAGCGCGACATGGTTTTTAATAGGATGTAAGATCCTATGGACGGAAGTGCAACATGCCCTCATGCCGATCACAATTTTATTAATGAATTCTTGTGGCGTGCCGACTGATTCCTCTGCCATCGAGGTTGACAACTGCTGGACGGACGTACTGCAATACTTCTGCCGAACGCATCCAACACGTGTTCCATGGGATTTAAGTCGGGTGAACGGGAAGGCAAATCTATTAGTATAATATCCTCTCGTTCTAAGAGGTTGTGCACTGCCGTCCACAAAAATGAAGTCAACGTTGAGTGCAGACGTGAAAGGAAGATCATGGAGAAGGACTTTAGTGTCACAATAACGCTATCCAGTGAGTGTTCTGTGTTCAGAGATTTGGATGTTACTATGACCATGCTATATTATGCCTGCCCCACCATAACAACTGGACCACCAAACCCATCTTGTTCGATAACGCTTGACATGCCCTCGTAAAGCCACAAGTGGGAAAATGTGATGCACCAACAAATACTGTAGTGGCAAAAGACGGCACATAATATTCCTTCGAATGGAATACCTCGTCGAGCTTAGCATTGACATCCGCCGGAGGGTTCACCCACCTAGGCAGTCTTATTCTATAGTGCGCAGAGGTTTAGAATTAGTACTGAATGTCAGTGAAAAATCTACAAACGTTACGTGCCACTTCCTGTCCTTATTAGAGAAGTGAAGACGATTTCAATTTCAGTCCCACCAGGATTGGAATGTCGGCATACAAGCGAATGTTAGCGAAATGAGTAAGGACGCATTTAATATACCTACACTGTTTCACTACAACTTCTAGTGCACAGAAATGCTTTGCTTTCACATCGAAATTTCTATTTTAGACTTTTATGTTTACAATTTATTAAATATCTGCTGCCGGAGACAGATAACACAATGGTTTTTGCATTGTGTTAAAGACGATTGCTGATAATGCGTGAATGTCTCACTCGGAAAAGATGATGCTTGATTGTCTTCCGGCTCTTGCTCCAGTTAAATTAAGATGTTATCACTTAGGATGAAAAAATCGATCTACGTCAAAGTTTAACCTTCCTTACTTTATTTCAGTATTAAGAGCGCTTACATCAGTGTTCATCATTTCTGTAAATACGAATATTAATTCCATTTTGGAGATCGTACGATGTATATCTACAATTTGTATACGTTACCTTTACCATTATTGCCGGTTTTCTACTTGTATGGAAACACTTCATGTGCAGAAAATTGGAAGAAAAGAAAGCCACATAGTACTCATTCCGATAGATAAAAAATGAGCATGCATCAATCCATTAACAACGAAAATAATGTAAAGGGATTATATATGTTTGTCATTTCTAACGCTCATAAAACAAAACTCTTTCTAGTGGCTTAGACTGTAGTCTCAATCTCCATGTTTATCCACCCGCATCCTTCTCCACTGCACTACGACAAAAAGGTGAAAGAGGATGACACGCAGTAATAAGTTCTGAGAAAACGAAAATCCGTTCTTGTGAAGACTTTAAAACTGTGAAGTTGGTTTTCTGCACAGAGGGAAAATGGAGCTGCGAAATTATAGAGTAAATCTAATTTATATAAAAAAAGTTTACGCTTTAAAACAGTATTCGCAGCTCACCAAGGCTAACCGGTGTTGAATTAAGTTGCACTTAAATGTGGGAAAAAATGACGGCATTCAAAGTGTGAACATTTGAGACGAGGATTTGTCGTGCTTTTAGGGAACACCTACGCACTTACATTGCTGAAAGGAATATTATTTCACGTCTATATCCACAAGAGCTCAGAAACGCTAGTACAGAGGTAATGAAATATCATGAAAAACCAGAATAACTCATCACTTTGCTTAATTAGTATTCTTAGTCATGAAGACGTCCTTAATTCGCGGAACAGGGATGAAGATGTAAATCAAAAATATAAAAACATAACAGGGATTTCTCATAGTATGCAGAGTCATTCTGAGCCCGCTGATGGAAATCAGATCCTAGCATGTCACAAAATACTACAAAGGGGATATAGCGAGACTGGGTACGGAGCACTGATATCTCCTTGGGAACCCTTGGTCCAACTTGCAAGGCCGATCATCTTTATCAAAGGATCCCTATGGATTGGTGAACAAAGGACAACACGGAGTCCCACGTTTCCTCTCTCACACACACACTACACGATGTACAGAGGACTTAGCTAATAAGGATTTACTGAAGCACGTACACTGGAAAATGTACAGTTTCTGTGCCGTAGGGAACTAAAAGTCGTCTCAGATAATTGATTCTTGTTGCTGTCAAAATCATTTATTACTTGGCTTAACAGTCACAGTTTCAAGACAAGATTGTAGTACAGTACCATTACAATGGTGTGATAGTGTGCTTTACGGACTATCAGACCCACTTATTTCTTCGACAAATTGTCTCCAAAATTCAGGTGTGTCTTATAGTCGAAATTGTTATAAGAACGTCCAGTGTTTGATTTAAAATTCCCGCCCTTCTTAAAAATGCCCATTTCTTCGATGCCGCGGGAAACCAATCTTTACCTGGCAGCAGCAGTGCACCGATGAGACGAATACGAATTGCGAGGATTCAAAAGCTTTAAAACACTGTCTCCCTCTCGTCCCCATCACAGTCTAGAACACCGTCTAGCCTATGATGCATCATTGTAGTCAACGGTGCCAGTGAACTTGAATTTAAAGTGATTTGTGTTATCGGTAACTGTACAATATTTTTGTTAGTAGCTAGTTTAGCATTAGAATAAAGATAAACGGTATTCGTATGTTGTGGGCTATAAATTGAAAGTAAGAGCATATGCAGGAAACCATGGAATCAGAGCCCTCCACCAACAGAAAAAACCATTCACAATAGGCGGGGTAGTAAAAAAGATCGGAAAAAATGAGGGAGACAACATATGCAAATAGAGGGTGGAATGGCAAACAGACAAAACTAGAAGATAACGTACTGAAATGGGTTCAAGGACACCGTAAAAATGACGTTGGAACTGATACAAAAATGGTTCACATGCACGCTCGCGAGCTAGCACGATTTGAACTTAAGAGACTTTAAGGGTGGAGTTGGTTGGTGCTATAGGATTATGAAGCATCATGGACCAAATGCAAAATTGAGACGTTTGATGCGCCAATTAACAAAACTGTTGCTAAAATTGTAATTATAAAGACAAGTAAAGGTGAAAAAATGCACTATACGGTTGTCCTTTCTTGTTGTGCTGGCGGTATTTAACTCAATCGAAGAACATTTTTTAAACTCAAAACACTGTCAAAATCTTCTCAAATATCGTCATGTGTTGTTGTTAAGGTACATGACAATGGCTGGATGTACGAGGGAGGTATGAAATTGTAGATTAACAGAGTGTAGAAGAGAAGGAAACGTGCTTCGTTGTAGAAGAGTTCTCTTCTTGTGCTAAATTAGTTTAGCTGTTATTTGAAAAATTGCGTGCAAAAAAATTGAGGCGGATATACAGAGCTTGCTGTTTTTCCGGGAGGACTTTCTTCACAATTGCCACCTCTTCTTGTCTCGATAAATAAACCATTTAAAGTGTATATGAGAAAGGAATGGAACTAATGGATGATGGATGAAACCCATCATGAATTAACGTGGAAGGAAGCTTTGAAACGATCTACAATTGACCAAGTATGTCAGTGGATAAGGCAGTCGTAGTCTAGAGAGAGAGACAAGGAATTGTTGTCAAGTCTTTTAACAAGTGCGGCGTAAGTAACGCTCTAGATAGCAGTGAAGACTATATTTCACATGAAGAGGACAACGATGGTAACGAAGATGAAGGAGAAGGAGATAGAAATGAAGTACAGACGACAAGTTTCAGGGATTTTAAAGGACAATTCGGTTTAACATACTAATAATTTCTTTTTAGTCAGGCTTTACAGTCTAATAATAAAAAAAATGAAAACGTTAATTTTTTAAAAATAGCTTAAAAATGAAGGTGCTTCTTATAATCCGTAGCGGTTTATAGTTCGTAAAATACGGTAATAGCTATATTCAGATCTTAATGTACTTTTAACAATAAATCACATAAATGTATTTACCGTGGATGTCACAGCTATCCGTGCAATATGTAACCAGGCCGTACGGTAAAACGTCTTAAGGGGAAATAATACAATTATCTCGAAAATATGACTCCAGAATCAACAAATTTAGCTTTTCATCAAGCGCAAGATGCGTTTGCGACATTAATAAAACCACCCAGTGATGAACATTGTAATATAATCCATCTTAAAGATTGACGATAGCGGCTACGAAGAAAATCATTACCGTTATTTAATAAATAGGAATGGTATGCATAGCTAAACGGTTCTTGAGTCGAGCATCTATCATATGACTGTCTGCGTACAGCTCTTCATACACACGCCTTTAAAGAAGTGCCACTAATCGCGAAATAAAACAGGGTGAATATATTAAGACATTGAAACACGTATGTAACGTAGCAGCGATGGTGAGGCACGTTAAAATCTTTGACCAGAGAGCCTATTATCGTGGTTAGTCTACGCTTGACCGCGCGAGTGTTACGAGCAGTACTCTGTCAGTAGTCGTTGCGAGCAGTAGCTCTGTTTAGTCGTCGTGGAGTACAGTAGTAGTCGTCGTGGAGTACGCTAGTAGTCGTCATGTAGAGCGGTACGCGAGTTGCAGTAGGCCAGTGCACTCTGTCAGTAGTAGCAGCCTAGTGCGGTTGTGTGATGTAGTCTGTCGGCAACACTGGTCAAGATGCTGAATGAGGTGTGTTGTTAATTAAGGTAATCATCAGTTAATGTAAAGTTTATTTATTGTAATTAATTTCCAACAAGTGCCCCAATAATAATTTTGATTTCAAAAGCAATTTTACAAAAAAAAATTTTGTTATTTAATTGAACTAACGATTTCGTTCCACTTCCCTTAAAGAAAAGTTTCAGTTAAATTACAAAAAAAAAAAGAATATTATTTGCAATGCAGTTCCTCCAAGCCGTGCGCAAGAATAAGAGCAGAAATTTGACTGGCAGTTAAAATGAGGTAAGAATTTAATTCTGATTTTTGCACAGGGCCAAAGACCGATATTTCGGTTTAATTGAATTATCATTATCACTGAGATTTTCTTATCACTGAATTGTTTTTCATTATTTTTGTGGGAGCTTACACCAGAGTCAGATTGCGATTTTCACATTTTTGTTGCCTTTGTCAGTACATTTCATTGCAGGGAGGTTATTCTTGGGTCCCATTTATTATTATATTTTTTATTTAAATGTTTCTGTGGGGACGATATTGCTTCTTGGCTCCATTTCTATATAATATTGTCATTTAAAATATCGGTGGGGAGGTTACACTTGGCGACATCCAGTCCAGGATCGTATTTCGTTGAGAATCTTTTGAACAACAGTCAGATATCTGCTCTTATTTGCTTAAATATAATTAGGATTTGGCGCAACGCTTTTATTAACTTGTGACTTTCTTTCTACAGGTCAACGGCAATTCGTTGCTCTGTTGTATTTGTGTGTTGTTTTTGCATTGTGCTTATTGTTTTGTGAATATTTGTGACTATTGTAAAAATGCCGCGAAAAACTGTGAATAGTGTATCGCGAGGTATTAAGAACGAAATTACAGACTCAAACAACTTTGCCGATAGGACATGTGACACGCAGTGTAATGATGACAATCCTGCGTTCACTGACAATCAATGCATTCCAACCACTAATGATGACTTTTGTCTTAATGATGAACAAACGAACTCGGTTATGTCGTCTGTTGATTTAACGACAATCGATGACGCGGGACGCTCTGTTGTAATGAGCGCTGCCCAGCCTAACACAACCGGTTTATTAAATTTGCGTGATGAACACACAAATTTGTCTAACGAAAATGAACAGGATGCACAAAGTAGGACGGATTTATTTAATTCCGAAATAGGGACTGACAGTGTAGGTCCGACTGATAATCCTTTTTATAAATTACAGAATGACCAAATGGTCACGCAAAACGCGACACTTGCAAATACACCGTCAAACGGTACAGAGAATGGAGTAGATAATGTTACATTGGGTCAAATTATGGCGATATTGATACAAAATAGTGAAGATAACAAACAATTTAAAGAGAATATCAGACAACAGAGTGAAAATCTCAGACAACTTAGTGAACAGATCAGACAACAGAGTGAAAGTTTCGACAACCATTTCAAACAACTTAGAGAAACAATTGATAAAAGTTTCGAACTCACAAACGAAAAACAAGACGACCTTAAAGAACAGAACAAACAAGTTAGTGAGCAGATTAAAGCTGTTACCGTGCAATGTCAGGACAGTAAAGAACAACTACGTGAGGATACTGAGGCTTGTGCTAATAACAGTAATGAAGAAGTTGGCACTGTTGCACAAGAATTAAGTAGCACACGTGCGGGTACAACAGAATCACATAAAGACGAAATTAATGCAGTCACTGAACAATGCGCTAAAAACGCAGTACAGATACACGACGAAGTTAATTTAGAGTCAGTGGAAGTTTCACACACTCCGAATACGGAAGTTGACGAGAAATTTGCTCGACAGATCAACCAAATTGACGAAAGTGTTACAGTAACAGAGTTGAAAACTATTTCAGTCACCAATACGTCACAGAATCCGCCACGTTACGAGCATTTGTCAGAGTCACGCAACGTGTATAATATGAGCAATTTACAGCAACTACGCGACGTAAAATCCGAAAAGCCACGCGACTTAAAATCTGAAAAGCTATGCAACTGGAAATCCGAAATGACACAGACAAACAGACTTTCACACAAACCTGAACGTGTTCTCAAATTCAGTGACGAGAACGTTGATAATAAGCAATTTGCATTTGTAAGAAAATGTAAGGAATTTAATAATGACAGCGTACAGGTACACGCTTTGCGCTGTATACGTCAGTTTATTTTTGTACTTTCAACAGCATTGCCTGTAATGAAGAAACAACAATTAGCATGCAGACAGCAACTTATTTCTGAATTTGTACCGCCATTGCCTATAACACAAAAGCTGAAATTTATTTGCAGCGCGTAATTGACCTCAGGGGATTCATTACGCTTTAATGAATATGTGCCGTAGCGAGCATAGGGCCCCAAGCTGGAGTAGTGCTGTTTCATCTTTAGTTTTCTGCACTACTGCCTTCTCTTCTACTATCCTTTATATCTATCAAAATAGCTGTTTAACTATTGCTCTATCTAGGATTAAGAATATGTAATGAAAACCGGATATGACAAATCTTTACCGAATGTGACAATTTTATTAAGCACTCCCGTAATGACAACTACCGCCGTAACTTTATTAACAGATAAAATCGTAATCATCAGTATGTACAAAATTTTCGGCAGTCGCAACCACATTTTTGTAACAATAGATGTTTTTCGCTACAATAGCATGAAAGTCAGACGCTTAGCATACCTAACCAACAATGCAGTCTACAAGGTCAACCAAACTTTAATGTTTCGCCGCGTGCACGTATAGTTCAAGATCCAACAAATAGTAACGCACGGGAGCAAGGAAACAACTACACTCCTGGAAATGGAAAAAAGAACACATTGACACCGATGTGTCAGACCCACCATACTTGCTCCGGACACTGCGAGAGGGCTGTACAAGCAATGATCACACGCACGGCACAGCGGACACACCAGGAACCGCGGTGTTGGCCGTCGAACGGCGCTAGCTGCGCAGCATTTGTGCACCGCCGCCGTCAGTGTCAGCCAGTTTGCCGTGGCATACGGAGCTCCATCCGCAGTCTTTAACACTGGTAGCATGCTGCGACAGCGTGGACGTGAACCGTATGTGCAGTTGACGGACTTTGAGCGAGGGCGTATAGTGGGCATGCGGGAGGCCGGGTGGACGTACCGCCGAATTGCTCAACACGTGGGGCGTGAGGTCTCCACAGTACATCGATGTTGTCGCCAGTGGTCGGCGGAAGGTGCACGTGCCCGTCGACCTGGGACCGGACCGCAGCGACGCACGGATGCACGCCAAGACCGTAGGATCCTACGCAGTGCCGTAGGGGACCGCACCGCCACTTCCCAGCAAATTAGGGACACTGTTGCTCCTGGGGTATCGGCGAGGACCATTCGCAACCGTCTCCATGAAGCTGGGCTACGGTCCCGCACACCGTTAGGCCGTCTTCCGCTCACGCCCCAACATCGTGCAGCCCGCCTCCAGTGGTGTCGCGACAGGCGTGAATGGAGGGACGAATGGAGACGTGTCGTCTTCAGCGATGAGAGTCGCTTCTGCCTTGGTGCCAATGATGGTCGTATGCGTGTTTGGCGCCGTGCAGGTGAGCGCCACAATCAGGACTGCATACGACCGGGGCACACAGGGCCAGCACCCGGCATCATGGTGTGGGGAGCGATCTCCTACACTGGCCGTACACCACTGGTGATCGTCGAGGGGACACTGAATAGTGCACGGTACATCCAAACCGTCATCGAACCCATCGTTCTACCATTCCTAGACCGACAAGGGAACTTGCTGTTCCAACAGGACAATGCACGTCCGCATGTATCCCGTGCCACCCAACGTGCTCTAGAAGGTGTAAGTCAACTACCCTGGCCAGGTAGATCTCCGAATCTGTCCCACATTGAGCATGTTTGGGACTGGATGAAGCATCGTCTCACGCGGTCTGCACGTCCAGCACGAACGCTGGTCCAACTGAGGCGCCAGGTGGAAATGGCATGGCAAGCCGTTCCACAGGACTACATCCAGCATCTCTACGATCGTCTCCATGGGAGAATAGCAGCCTGCATTGCTGCGAAAGGTGGATATACACTGTACTAGTGCCGACATTGTGCATGCTCTGTTGCCTGTGTCTGTGTGCCTGTGGTTCTGTCAGTGTGATCATGTGATGTATCTGACCCCAGGAATGTGTCAATAAAGTTTCCCCTTCCTGGGACAATGAATTGACGGTGTTCTTATTTCAATTTCCAGGAGTGTACGTACAAAGAAGACAGTATTTCAATTCCCATCGCAATACACCGTATAGGAATGACTATTACGACAGACGCAAAAATAATGAGAACAATTTTCAGCGTACATTTAATAACAGTCGATCTTATGAGCAGCAACAACATCAGCAACAACATATTATGATGAATGAAACAGACAATAGGTGTCATCTATAGCGTAACACGTCAGTAAGAAATAACAGAACTGTTCATATAGTGGATATGCCACAACATTCTCCCGTAAATAATAACACGTACGATAGATTTTAACCAGATACAGCACAGATTGCATATTACAGTAACGCAAACATTACTTTTGACACGCAGAATTTTGCTCACGAGAATGTTATTTGAAACATGCTCTGTTGAATGCACCACTTTTATCGCACCCAGATCTTATTAGAAATTTTTCCATTGCCACCGACAGTTCCAATACCGCTTTAGGCGTACACATTTTCCAGGAAATTGAAGAAGATGGCTCTACAGTAATTAAAAACATCGCATTTGCAAGCCGCATTTTGTCACCTGCTGAACGAAATTACTCCGTTACAGAATTGGAAACATTATGCGTTGTATGGGCTTTTACGAGATTTCGGCACTTTCTTTATGGCAGACATATAACCGTTTACACAGACCACAGAGCGATACAATTTTTACTTTCGGCCAAATTCACTCACGACAGATTAAGCAGATGGAAACTTTATTTACAGGAATTTAATTTTACAATAGTTCACATTCCCGGCACACAAAATGTTATAGCAGACGCACTATCGCGTTCTCTCGGCAACAATCAGCAAGACGTAGCAACCAACTTCTGCAAAACAAATTTCAGTGTCATGTACATTCAGCAAGTTCCATTTGAAAACTTTATTTCATCGTCATTACAGGACATAGCAAAGGAGCAAAATAAAGACAACGTGTGGAAAGAAATTAAACACGTTTGGCTAGATAAGAATAATGTTACGATTAGAAACCATTACACTGTACGCAATGACATTCTGTTTCGCCGCTCTCATCCTGACAGCAACAATTGGTTATTATGCATTCCTGACGAACTGGTTAACAAATTAATCTGGTACACTCATTTAAGTTACGCACATTACGGAGCACGAAAATGTTTTCTTATACTGAGACAGAACTGTTATTTTACCAACATGGAGAAACGTATACGACGAGATTTAGCGTCTTGTAAAATTTGTCAGAAAGCTAAATCAGACACCACTTCACATATTCCTCCATTATATCCCATTATACCTGTTAAATTGAGACATATGGCAGCTGTAGATATTTTTGTTCCGATTCCGAGAACTAACAGAGGTTTTTGCTACATCTTTGTCGCTGTTGAGCTCACTTCAAAATTTGTTACTTTCACTCCATTACGCAAAGCTACTGCTAAAACTGTTTCGAAAGCATTTGTAAAACATTTTCTATTTCATGTAGGGCATGTGATGAGAGTAATTTCTGACAATGGATCTCAATTTCGTAGTAGCGTATGGACACGCATGTTACGAGCCAGAAACACTTCTCCGATTTATATATCCAAGTACCATGGTTCTTAGAACCCCTGTGAAAGATTAATGAAAGAAATTGGTAAGCTGTGCCGAATATACTGCCACAAAAGACATATTGATTGGGATACACACATACTCTCATTCCAAGATGTAATTAATTCCATTCCAAATGAATCCACCATGCTATCTCCGTCTGTTATATTGAAAAACGTTGAACCACCAAACAAAATTAAAGAATTAGTAAACTTCCCTAAATGTCGTCGCCTACGACACCATGAAATAATTGACATTGCGCTGAACAACATGAAACGTGCCGCAGAGCGCCGGAGAAGACAGCAAAAACAGGTTTGTAGACGCCGAGACTTTCACATTGGACAGAAAATATTAGTGCGTACACACTATTTATCCAGAAAATTAAAAGGTAAGTGCAGTAAATTTGAACTTCTATACGCAGGTCCATATCGGATTCGCAGCATCCCTCACCCCAATGTTGTACACGTCGAAACTTTGAGAACCAGAAAATCGAAAGGCAATCACCATATCTCAAACATTAAACCGTTTATTGAATGAAGACACTTTATGATTCAACACACTATGATGTCATTTACTAATGCAATTATTTCACCTGACTAATTACTGATGATTATCGTATTTTTTCTTGGCAAGTGCCTGACAAGGTAAGGTTAGCGGGTCGCTTTTCTTGTCGTTACACATCAGACCGTGCACATTTTCAATTTTTTGTGTGTATGATTGCACTCCAGTTTTGTTTGTATGCACTGTGAAATAGTTAAGATATAACACACACCAGTTGACTTTGACATTCTTTTTGCCTTATGACATCTCAACATCGTGACTGTTTTACATTTTTTGCTGCTGCATTGCATTATTCTGTGTACATTTTTGCATCTGATCACTGTCAATGTCTTGGACATATTACGTTTTCTGTCATGTTATGCTGTATGGTTAATTGTGTCACCATAAACCAGTCATTATCTAGTGGGTATATGATTTAAATGCAAGACATTAATCTTTGTTCATCAATTTCAGAAAGAAATGATGCGTGTAAGAAATAAATTCAACAGAAATGGGAATTTCACCTACGGAATAAACGATAGAAGATGCAATAACTTTATGAGGAAGAGTAAATGGATCAGAATTAACAGGAATTAACAAGAATATACTATACTCATCGTAGAATAGCAGTCTTAACTAATTTTTTCTTTCAGAATACAAGGTGATTGATGCAGGCTGTCAGACAGAACTACACATCTTAGTTTTAGTGATGAAATATGCTAGAGATAAGGAATAGTTATGTAATGAGTAATGAAGTGATTTTTTTTGCAGATGATAATGAATGCTGATGAATAATGATGAAGGATATGGTATTATGAATAATGAAGTTTTTCTTTACAGGTGATGATAATAATGAAGTTATGATAATATGGATAACGAATAATGAAGTTTTCTTTACAGATGAGGATAATGTTGAAGTTATATTTAGACTATGTAGTTATTTAAGTATTTGTTGCAGTTTGTTTTGACAGCAGGTGTTATATTGCATAGTAGGATGACGGAAAGTTTTGGAAAGGACAGCTATGGAACACATTTTTATACACATTTCACTACCTGTTAATTCGAAGTTCACTACTTTTCAGCGTAGTGTGCGTTTCTTCTTTCAGGTAAATAATTCATTTTGTATTTTTTCCAGGAGAAGCTTTTCATGATACTTACTAAACCTGTTACTTATTATACCTGTTCTAGTACTTGCATTTTTATTTTTTACCCATTTGTGTTTATCATTTATAAATGTGATCACATATACTGCCTTGTTACATAACCTTGCTCCAGCTGACTCATGACGAATGACGTTACCTATCCTCATTTGCAGCAATAGGTAAAAAGCAAATAGTGTGATGCCTCAGCAATTAATTATCGATCCCAACGCAATGCATTGCTAAAAGAGGTATTACCAGTCCCACAGAATGTCACTAGTTTATGATAATTCTGAATAATACTGATCAACTCTGAATAGTATGTCACTTCAGTAATGACTTCTTAAAATATATATATATGTATATATATATATATATATATATATATATATATATATATATATATGAAATAATGCTTTGTAACTGGCTAATAACTGCCACTGTTTATTGTAATGAGACTACTTATAATGCCCATGATTATTAATGCTATGACTGTAATTAACTGATTTTTAATAATGACTTCGTAATGATCTGAATAATACTGAATGATGAACAATGTTTTATTCTATTCAATACTTGCTGGCCACTGAGTGCCAATAATTAATGTCACTCAATGAATTGTTATTAATTATGCCATTAATTAGCTCTTGTTTTCAATGTTGATACTTTGTAACTGGAAAAGAATGTGATTGTTTAATAATGCTTTGTAATTAGAAGAAGGCTAATGATTCTTAATTATGCTTTGTAACTGGAAATGCGACTGTTTAATAATACTTTGTAATTAGGAGAAGGCTAGTGATTCTAACTGTATTGAAATGACAAATGATTAATTAACTATGCCATACTTTGTAACTGGAAAGGAATGTGACTGTTTAATAATGCTTTGTAATTAGGAAAAGGCTAATGATTATTACTATTGGAATGACAAATGATTAATTAATTATGCTATGCTTTATAATTGGGAAAGAATGTGATTGTTTCACAAAGCTTTGTAATTAGGAGAAGGCTAATAATTATTACTATATTCAAATGACAAATGATTAATTACGCTTTGTAACTGGAAAGGAATGCGACTGTTTAATAATGCTTTGTAATTAGGAGAAGGCTAATGATTCTTACTAGATTGGAATGACACATAATTAATTAACTATGCTATACTTTGTAACTGGAGAAGAACGCGATTATTTCATAATACTTTGTAACTAGGAAAAGAAGGCTACTGATTCTATGTAAAACAATAAACGAACATTTTCTGTAATACTACATACTTGGTACAGAAATGTTCAATAACTGGGCTATGAATGCCGCAAACTACTAATGAATACTGTAATTGTCAATATTATGTGACTTAATGTCCTTCACCTCATGAGCTAACTACCCTGAATTACTGCAATGTCCATTTGTCCTGTTTATCCTAGTGATCATGGAGCACTATATTTGGTTTTACACTAATTCTACGTTGGTGTGCCTTGTAAGAGCGTGGTGTTGACACGACATACTGTCCACCACCGTGAGCGATGAAGACGTTATTATGGTCCCACTGTTTGGTGTACCTAGTGTACTGCCAAAATGAGAACATGGAACATTACTACGACAGTTCAGTTTCTTGGCTATACTGATAAATTCTGATAGGAAAAGAACTTCAAATTGTGTCACTTGGTGTTGTACTTCTGTGGAAAGATATGGACTTTCAGAACAGCTGTGTGCAATCTAAAGTGCTAAAACCATGATGCAATCCTTCCCTTTCCTGTCCTAATTCTTGTCACATAGTGAAAATCATTTTTTGCTAACATCATTTATGTTCATGGGTTATACATTTTTTTTGATTTGCTGAACTCCAGTGCGAGTACACTTATGTCACTTGTCGATATGATTTTTTTGCCATTATGTTTATTTATTGCAAAAATGCTAAAGACATTTTTTCGATTTGTTCTGAAGTACAGTATATGTGCACTCTTGTCTTTTATATTGTATATACATTTTTTATTTTGATGATATGTTCTGAACTACAGTGCATGTGCACTTATGTTAGGTGTTAATATGTTTTCTACTGAACTTCAGTGCCTGTGCACTTTTCTCATTTTCAATATGATTTGTACTCATTCTGTATGTTCTATTCTTCAGTGCGTATGCACTTATGTCATTTGTTACTCATTGTATATACATTTCATCATTTACTGATATGTTCTCAACTGCAGTGCATGTGCACTCATGTCACTTATCAACATAATTTTTTTGCCATTCTGTTTATGCTAAAGAATTTTTTCAGTGCCTGTGCACTTTGTTTTCTGTCAAATAATTTGTATATACAGTTTTCTGATTTACTACTATGTTTTGTACTCACATTTTGTCTTTGTCTGATATATTTTGTACTCGGTGCATGTGCACAACATTTAATTTATGTACTAAATTTGAATATTCTGTAAACTGTAAAAATTTCTTGCGATGGCAAGTCCAAATGACTCACCATCGCTGCCAAATTTTTGCCCCCCCAGTGGAGGGTTATGAAACACGTATGTAACGTAGCAGCGATGGTGAGGCACGTTAAAATCTTTGACCAGAGAGCCTATTATCGTGGTTAGTCTGCGCTTGACCGCGCGAGTGTTACGAGCAGTACTCTGTCAGTAGTCGTTGCGAGCAGTAGCTCTGTTTAGTCGTCGTGGAGTACAGTAGTAGTCGTCGTGGAGTACGCTAGTAGTCGTAATGTAGAGCGGTACGCGAGTTGCAGTAGGCCAGTGCACTCTGTCAGTAGTAGCAGCCTAGTGCGGTTGTGTGATGTAGTCTGTCGGCAACACTGGTCAAGATGCTGAATGAGGTGTATTGTTAATTAAGGTAATCATCAGTTAATGTAAAGTTTATTTATTGTAATTAATTTCCAACAAGTGCCCCAATAATAATTTTGATTTCAAAAGCAATTTTACAAAAAAAAATTTTGTTATTTAATTGAACTAACGATTTCGTTCCACTTCCCTTAAAGAAAAGTTTCAGTTAAATTACAAAAAAAAAAAGAATATTATTTGCAATGCAGTTCCTCCAAGCCGTGCGCAAGAATAAGAGCAGAAATTTGACTAGCAGTTACAATGAGGTAAGAATTTAATTCTGATTTTTGCACAGGGCCAAAGACCGATATTTCGGTTTAATTGAATTATCATTATCACTGAGATTTTCTTATCACTGAATTGTTTTTCATTATTTTTGTGGGAGCTTACACCAGAGTCAGATTGCGATTTTCACATTTTTGTTGCCTTTGTCAGTACATTTCATTGCAGGGAGGTTATTCTTGGGTCCCATTTATTATTATATTTTTTATTTAAATGTTTCTGTGGGGACGATATTGCTTCTTGGCTCCATTTCTATATAATATTGTCATTTAAAATTTCGGTGGGGAGGTTACAACATAAAGCCCTCGTCTTACTTTAAAGTCGGAAACATCTAGCACCCAGTTCTGCTTCTTCATCCTACAGCCTGTTTAAAAAAATTCGACCTTTCCTGTAGTCCCAACATCGATTTTATTTTCCTAACGTCACGCCAGCTGCCTGATGAGCAAGTGATGCAGAAGCCGCTATTTACAATCTGTTAGCCGCCTCTTTTTCGTAGCTGATGGCAACGCACGTTTCTATTCGGACACGGTGACAAACGGATAGCGTTTGAGACCCAGCCGGATTACAGCCCGCGCAGCAATGGCCCACTACACACGTATGTGCATAGATTATGAATTCTAAACTCACTCGCTTCTTTTCCAAGGATGAGGTATCCTGAAGACCATGCCGTCGGTCTCACGCCTGTGAAATGTTCTTCGAAACAATTGATACAACTTTGACGGCGGTAGTAAGAGGGGTGGAGCCAACAGTTTGGTGTTTTATCTTTCTGAATTGCTTCAATTTAATTAGAATTTTACTAGGTTAAAACAGTATAGGGTTGGTTTCTTATTGCTTAATGATTTACTATCAAAATGTAAAATCTTATTTTGCAGTCCTAAAGCATCGACTGCATAGCGACCAGCAAGAAGGCTTTGACTCGCGCGCCAATGGAAAGAGCGGCCAGGGCCACACCTCTAGGAAGCCAGAGGTCAGCGCCCCCTGTCAACGTTGATTTAACCAGCTGCCCATCGCTGGCCGGTGCAATTCGTTCGCAGACTTCGAGAACATCAGTACTGAGTAGTACGTGGCTTGTGTTGTGTGAGTAGTAATAGTGAACAATAACTGCTTGTAGGATGCAAAAACAGCACCTCAAGTTACATTTATTTTCATTTTGGAAATAAAGTATTGTAATAAAATGATTTAGATTCCTGCCACTCGCTATCGCAACTTCTCTCCTTCCCTGTTGGTGTCGGTTGTGACAGTAGTCGACACAACACTTAATCAGGGTATATTAACTGCTTTATCTAATCGAATTGGGCGAATCTACGGACGTTATGACGCGCCACAGTCGAACGGACATTGTATTAAAGGCTGGCATGGCGCAGGGAACCTGCCAGATTAGACAAAGTGACCATGTTCTCACGACAGTTGTGATAGGTTCGTGAACCGTAGAACAGCGATCTGTATACAAAGTTTGAGACCTGTACTGTGACTGACAGACAGCCTATTTGCTTCAGTCTCGGGTTCTTCGGCCGACGTTCGTCTGATAATTTTAGTGACGTTTCGCCAGCACGAGTGGCTGGCATTGTCAAAGCTTCACCCTCCATTGCCGGTGGTGAACTGGAGCTGAGCTCGCGGCCGCAGAATATGTGTACCTGGCGCGCCAACGTCCGAGGGTGGTGCGGTTCTCCTCTTGCCACCTGCGACGGTCGTTCGCGGCGGTAC
This sequence comes from Schistocerca americana, assembly GCF_021461395.2. Taxonomy (NCBI): domain Eukaryota; kingdom Metazoa; phylum Arthropoda; class Insecta; order Orthoptera; family Acrididae; genus Schistocerca; species Schistocerca americana. The sequence goes on along the minus strand of NC_060124.1, from coordinate 265,414,688 downwards.
GGAAAGCCAGAATCCGTTTACCTTAGGCTTTCTTCTTTCTTGTTGAAGCTATTCCCGTGTTTGTGAATTTTTACAGCTTATCTGAACAAGCGCTTGTGATAGTGCTTCTCTACAGCCAGAACTTCCCTATCGATGAATTTTATCACATGGTCGGTCTCACTCAGCGCGTGCTTTGCCACGGCCGATTTCTCAACCTGCCCCAACCGGCAATGTCGCATATTTTCTTTGATTCTGGTGTTGATTGATCGTACAGTCATTCCGACATAAACTTTTCAGCACGTGCACGGTAAGCGGCAGTACGGAATTAGCCGAGCGGTTTAAGGGGCTGCAGTCATGGACTGTGCGGCTGGTCCCGGAGGAGGTTCGAGTCCTCCCTCGGGCATGGGTGTGTGCGTTTGTCCTTAGGATAATTTAGCTTAAGTAGTGTGTAAGCTTAGGGACTGATGACCTTAGCAGTTAAGTCCCATAAGATATCACACACATTTTTTGGTAAGCGGTATATTCCCGACATTGCAGGTTGGTCCCTGATATCCTTTTCCAATCTAAGACATTCTTGTCGGTTTGAAAATTGTCTTTACGCCGTGTTTGTGCAATATACGGCGGTTTCTGTCCACCAATCGGGGAATGTATGACAGAAAGGCCGTACCAGACATTTCTTTATCTGATTTCTTACTTCGCCGAGTGTTTGGCTCTGTTACACTTCTAATATCATTTGTGGAGTACCCATTGCTTCGCAGAACACTTCCCAGGTGTTGCATTTCGCGTCTGAGGTGCTGCGGCTCACATATCCGTCCTGCTGGCGCTACGAACGTATGAATCATGCTTCATTTCTGCCTCGGGTTATGGTTTGATAGTTTGTGCAGATATCGGTCCAAAAAATGGTTCACATGGGTCCGAGTACTATGCGACTTAACTTCTGAGGTCATCAGTTGCCTAGAACTTACAACTAATTAAACCTAACTAACCTAATGACATCACACACATCCATGCCCGAGACAGGATTCGAACCTGTGATATCGGTCCATGTGTGTCAGTTTTCGCCATTCTTTGTGTCCAGCAGATCTAGAAATGGTAGTTTTTTGCCTTTCTCTACTTACATGGTAAAAAAATCAAGAGGAAAACCGCACCGGAAATGACCGCGGAGAAGCCCTCGGACGTTGGAACGCCAGGTATATATAGTCCGCGGCCGCGAGCTCGGCTCCGGTTCACTATTGAAAATGGAGGCTGAAGCTTTGACAATGCCAGCCAGTCGCGCTTGCGAAACGTCGGTAAAAATTATCAGATGAACGTCGGCCGAAAGCCCGAGACAGAAGCTAATATGCACTTTGTCGACAAGTGGCCACGGAAGCCTTAACAATTTTGTTCTGTGTCGTGCATTGAATACTTTACGATATTAAAAATTATTGTTTGATTATAACATGTAAGCAACATATACTGTCAATATTTTCACAAAATGTACTTAAAGCTTGAAAATCGTTAAATATCAAGATCTTGTGACGTGATCCAAAGCGCTCCGTTAGTGGCTGATGCTCTTGTGACGTCACAAACTAAGAGTAAGACGAATCTCTACACGTGTTACAGGGGCGCTAGCTGAAGGTACGAGTTTTTTAGGTACTTTTTTGCAAACAGTTTACCTATTTAGTAATGTAAAACGCAGTTATAACTTTTAAGTGGCAACAGAAAGGAATTTTGTGAACGCTGATAGTGGAGGCCTCGCGAAATTTGATACGTTTATGCGTCCCCATTTAGAGCGGTGATATATGCAGCGACATGTATTCTTTTCCCTGCTCCCAGCAATTTCATTAAACGTTCTTAAAACTAAGGAATTGTACCACTTTCTCAAATGAGTCCACATATTATGACTAATAGATGAGCTACGACGCAAAACACAATAAAATTATTCTTGGCAAAAGTGATTTCATCTGTAGAAGGTACACAGCAGAAACACATCATCCATCAAACGTTCGGTCGGGAAACAGATACCGCATCCAGCTGCGGAGGAGATGTTCACATGTTAGTGGCCTGGAAGGGTAATGTATTTTTTAAAACATTCACGCGAAATACGAAGATAGTGTTAGCAAGAACCGATTGTAGCACTTGTGTCGATTTTGGGATGTATTACTAATAGCTTCATGGTAATGTTAGTCTGAGAAATGGACAACGGAGGATAAATTCATTTTATGGAAAGCATTGCTAACAGTGAAGATACACGATACGCCCACAGCGCCACGAGGCGTAGGACGATAGGTTATGAGAAGACATATAAAGCATGTACAACATACAAGTAACACAAACGTAATGGGTATGATGTTTGTGAGTGTAAACTATCTCTAGCGTCTGAAGCAGACATACTTTATCCTCATGTAAGATTATGAAACTCCAAAAGTTTGAACAATAAGGATCTTAGCTGGACATTGGTTCTAATAAAGTAAAAAACTGTGTACTCACATTAACTAGAAACTATCTTTTGGAACGTGACGTCTGTGAACAGCGACTGTAGATGAAAGAACATGTAAACAGCAAGGCCGCGTGGGATTAGCCGAGCGGTCTGGGGCGCAGCAGTCATCGACTGTGCGGCTGGTCCCGGCGGAGGTTCGAGTCCTTCCCTGGGCATGGGTGTGTGTGTTTGTCCTTAGGATAATCTTAGGGAATGATGACCTTAGCAGTTGAGTCCCATAAGATATCACACACATTCGAACATTTTTGTAAACAGCAAGGAAAACACAATAATATTCTGTTTCTTATCGGTGTGGTGAAATTTTGTAACTGTGATTTGGTGTTCATATGAAAGGACTGACGAGTTGTTTCACAAATAAGTGAAAGTGATCTTTAGGGGTAGATACGAACCAGCTATCTATGGACGTAATCTTGTAAAATTCGACGGTCTTGCACTGTAACAACTGATCTACTGAATAATTGACGTATAGATCGCTTCAAATGGTTCAAATGGCTCTGAGCACTATGCGACTTAATTTCTGAGGTCATCAGTCCCCGAGAACTTAGGACTACTTACACCTAACTAACCTAAGGATATCATACACATCCATGCCTGAGGCAGGATTCGAACCTGCGACCGGAACGGTCGCGCGGTTCCAGAGTGTAGCGCCTAGAACCGCTCGGCTACTCTGGCCGGCTGTAGATCGGTAAAACGATAATTTTTACTTGGAGTTTAATTTCGTTGAATGACGGTATCTCGGACGTAAGTTAATTTTAACTTCACAATGCTCCACATTTTTAGTTAAGTTCATGAAATAGTGCGTCAACGTGGTGGCAATTTGCTGGCCCAGTGCTACAACATTTTTCACATCTTCTCATTCTCTTGGAACACTCGAAAACCACTTTTAAGAAGATTTTATGGATGTAATTGTACAGTAAGGTACTACACACCGTTTGTGACCCATTTTCCGAAACAGATTTCAGAACGACACATCACTGTAAATTAGCGTTATTACAGTAGGAGCAGAGAGATAGCCAGTTACGTCACGGGCACCACATGCATCGAATGGAGCGTTTTGGTGGCCTTTCAAAGTGTTTCAATTTCATTTCAGTTTTTATAGAAGAATACTGAAGTTCAGGTGGGAAAGAGCGCGTTAGGAACACAAAATGACATAATCTTTTAAGCCAGTTTCCAGAAAACAGTCAAATAACCTATTGCGGCACACCCATCATCGTCGCCGCTGACTGTGCGCATTGAAGCTGCTCTGGCAACGGAACGCGCGAGATATCACGAAAACAGGGCGGCAAAGGTTGAGAGCTCAAATGGTTCAAATGGCCCCGAGCACTATGAGACTTCACATCTGATGTCATCCGTCCCCTAGACTTACAACTACTTAAACCTACCTCACCATCTGGTGAGCAAAATGTAAGAGACAGGCGAAATACCCTCAGGCTTCAAGAAGAGTATAATAATTCCAATCCCAAAGAAAGCAGACGTTGACAGATGTGAAAATTACCGAACTATCACTTTAATAAGTCACGGCTGCAAAATACTAACGCGAATTCTTTACAGACGAATGGAAAAACTAGTAGAAGCCGACCTTGGGGAAGATCAGTTTGGAATCCGTAAACATGTTGGAACACGTGATGCAATACTGACCCTACGACTTATTTTAGAAGCTAGATTAAGAAAAGGCAGCCCTACGTTTCTAGCATTTGAAGACTTAGAGAAAACTTTTGACAATGTTGACTGGAATACTCTCTTTCAAATTCTGAAGGTGGCAGGGGTAAAATACAGGGAGCAAAAGTCTATTTACAATTTGTACAGAAACCAGATGGCAGTTATAAGAGTCGAGGGACATGAAAGGGAAGCAGTGGTTGGAAAGGGAGTGAGACTGGGTTGTAGCCTCTCCCCGATGTTGTTTAATCTGAATATAGAGCAAGCAGTAAAGGAAACAAAAGTAAATTCGGAGTAGGTATTAAAATCCATGGAGAAGAAATAAAAACTTTGAGGTTCACCGATGACATTATAATTCTGTCAGAGACAGCAAAGGACTTGGAAGAGTAGTTGAAGGGAATGGACAGTGTCTTGAAAGGAGGATATATGATGAACATCAACAAAAGCAAAACGAGGCTAATGGAATGTAGTCGAATTAAGTCGGGTGATGCTGAGGGAATTAAATTAGGAAATGACACACTTAAAGTAGTAAAGGAGTTTTGCTATTTGGGGAGCAAAATAACTGATGATGGTCGAAGTAGAGAGGATATAAAATGTAGACTGGCAATGGCAAGGAAAGCGTTTCTGAAGAAGAGAAATTTGTTAACATCGAGTATAGATTTAAGTGTCAGGAAATCGTTTCTGAACGTATTTGTACGGAGCGTAGCCATGTATGTAAGTGAAACATGGACGATAACTGGTTTGGACAAGAAGAGAATAGAAGCTTTCAAAATGTGGTGCTACAGAGGAATGCTGAAGATTAGATGGGTAGATCAAATAACTAATGAGGAGGTACTGAATAGGATTGGGGAGAAGAGGAGATTGTGGCATAACTTGACTGGAAGAAGGAATCGGTTGGTAGGACATGTTCTGAGGCATCAAGGGATCACAAATTTAGTATTGGAAGGCAGCGTGGAGAGTAGAAATCGTAGAGGGAGACCAAGAGATGAATGCACTGAGCAGATTTAGAGGGATATAGGTTCCAGTACGTACTGGGAGATGAGGAAGCTTGCACAGGATAGAGCAGCGTGGAGAGCTGCATCAAACCAGTCTCAGGACTGAAGACCACAACAACAACAAACCTGACTAACCTATGGACAGCACACACATCCATGCCCGAGGTAGGATTCGAACCTGTGACCGTAGCAGCAGCACGGTTCCCCACTGAAGCGCCTAGAACCGTTCTGCCACAACGGCCGTCAGGCTGGGAGTGACACGAAGGGCCCGTAACTGTCGGCTGCAAAGTGGTGGGGGGGGGGGAGGAGCGAGGGGGGGGACATGTGAATCAGCCAGCGAACGGAACACTACCAGCAGCATTCGAAGGAGCGGTGACCGCGTCCTGGAAAGACGAAGGAGAAAACGTGTAGCGGAGCAGCAGCCAGGCGGACGGACGGTCGAGGATGTCAGCGAGGAGCGTCTTACCGACTGGAGCAGCAGAGAGTACTGGGTTCCGTGAATCGAATGTGTGCAGTGCTGCCGGCAGCGAAATGCGTGTATTCTACGGAGCGTTTTATGCATGGCAGTGAACTGTGTGTTTGCTGTGGTAAGTGCTGGGCGTGGTGCATACGAGTGTGCCAAGGCTGGCCTATTTGAAATGCCTGTTGGCTACGCAGCAAACGCAAGGGGACTGCTATTGCGCCTAATGTATTCTAATGAAGTACTAAAGTGCTCGTCATTTATGACGGCGGCCGAGTTTAGGTTCGTTCTGCGCATCTGACGTCACAAAACACAGTCAGCCAATGAACAGAGAACGACGTTGCCAGAGCTCGACTGCAGTGCAGAGCACGGACGAGTGTCTTCAATTTTAGAAACGTTCAGTCATAAATAAAGTAATTGAACAAAAGCAAAGTCTTGATAGCTGACTTTCTTTTATAGAAAGTTTGGAAAAAGCATTCTTTATACCAATTGCTTCATATTCTATTAATTAATTAAACCAAACAAGCAATAAGCCTCCTAATGCAGGCGATAGCAAGGAAAGGTGTTTGTATCATTTTCACTACCCGCTTTTTCGCAATAAAGAACAGCGGTAATTGTTATTTCCTATTGTGCTTCGACGAAATGTGAGTAATTCATAGTCACACCGACAGTGTTTGTCGGAATTTTTCGTAATATTTTAAAGTCCTCCGGGAGGTGCATTGAATAACAGGCTGCATTAGCGTAAAGGTTAAAGCGTATGGCTGCTGAGTGAAACATTCTGAGTTCAAACCTTGTTCGGTGCTTAATATTTTCTTTATTGAAAAACAATATCGAAGTGTCTTACTTCATGAGTTTTATTCGTTTTAATGCAACATTTTGAAATTTCTAGTGACAACTAAAATCGACTATATGGGAAGGATACGCGATGGACTATTGCCTCTGCAAACTCTTCAATATTTCGTGCAATGGTTTACTACATCTAACGCTGCACAAAAACTGCATTGAATATCGAAACAAAATTAAGTCATTTATGGGGGGATGGTATCAGTCAAGAAGATGTGTAAAAATAAAATTTTTGGGCCAAATAGTTTTTATGAAATCGAATGATAAAAGTGTTTCAAAGCAGTCGAAACACCATGTGTCTGCACAGGCGAGCAATTCAATGATGACATAATCGCGCACAGCGGGGAATGCGGGGAGCACGTCTCTGTAGCAGCGAAAGGGTTACTGCCGCCGTGGTGGCTTTACTTCATAAACTGCGCGCTCCCCCCTAAACGTAAGTTTGTGAACCATACTATGGCGCTGCTTCTCTTGGCGCGTGCAACTGGAAACGCAGCAATCTTCCGCGTCTGGGCGGGCATGCACGAACCACCAAGATAAAAGAATTGAATTATAGCAGTAAAAATTAAATTTCCATTTCGGAATCTAGCATACTTCAAAAACACCTCATTACCTACGTAGGTAGTTTTATGATAAAGATAACCGGTTTCAGCCAATCGAATGGCCATCTTCTTTTCTGTAAACCTTTATACGGCCATTTCACTGGCAGACTCTGGTTATCTATGTAAAAAAAAATCTTATAATCTACTCATTAAAGTGTTCTAAAAGGATAGTGGTCTCTCAAACACAGGAATTCGCCTTCTTCTTCGCTACCCATGTCAGATAATCATAGCCACGCGTGTGTAGCCGCTTGGTCTGGAGTGCCTTGCCACGGTTCGCGTGGTTTCCCAACACGGAGGTTCGATTCGTCCTTCGGGCATGGGTGTGTATGTTGTTCTAAGTGTAAGATGGTTAAGGTGGATTAAGTAGAGTCTAAGCCTAGGGACCAATGACTTCAGCAATTTGGTCCCATAGGAACTTACCACAAATTTCCAATTTTTTTTCAGATAATCATAAACTGCTTTTGCTATGGAATTATATTACTTTACTGCTCTGTTGTATAGATCATATGATCTAGTGTGAATTTTACCACTCTATTCTTTTTATTTGAAGTATATTTGGAATTTGATTTTAAGGTGAGTACTGGTGCTAAGTGTCTCGTATTCTTTCAATTTGCTTTGTTATTTGCGTACCTCCATTCACTCCCCTGGAGCCTGAATGATCTCAGAAGGTCTGATTTATTGACATTCTGTATCATATTGGGTGGTAGTGAATTTTTAACGTTTATATTCATTTATGCCCCTTTATTGTAATACTGAGTGACTTTACCGAGACACGTTACTTAAAAGAGCGTTATCTGTATTACTTATAAATTTTATTTTGTTTTTGTGAGAGCTGCGTTTTTGGCTCATTAATTTGTATATCGTCTCCTTTCTTGGCATTTTATTCTGTGCACTGAGTGCCTAAGTCCTTGTTTATTCTGCATGTACTCTAAATTGTTTCTCATTATTAATGAACAGAACTGCATTTTCTTAAGAAGTTACACCAACACAGCCACCAGCCAGTTAACATGCCCAATAGTACCTGCACCGTACTAATGTTAGAGTATCATTGTGAGTTGTGTTACATTGAAACAGTGACAGTATTAAGATGGTGATATCCTGGTTCTGTGCCTTTAGCCTCTTTTGTTGTGGTGTGCAGGAATGGCAGTTAGAGGCACCCTAGGTGAAAGCTGGTTGAGAAGGGATGAGTTGGTCGATGAGGTAGCCACTCATGGACAGGCTCCTGCAGGTACAGTGTATGAATTCACCCAAGAGCTTCACCTGGTAGTGCGGGAGAAGCTGTAGTTAATATTAAGGGGCCGACAAGACAGTAATAATGAATCTGCTACCATCCAAATAGCTCTGATTGAAGCAGAATAAGTTGTTAAATATCTTGAAGCTGAGGTGACGTCCCATGCGCTGTTCAGAAGTTACAAGTTAGGGTGAGTGATTATATGAACAAGTTGAGTGATTTAAGGCTCTTAAGTAAGGACGGGGTAAGCAAAGATGTATTGGAAAGATTTCTGGTGAGGGTGGCATAGGTAGAATTGATTCTGATACGTTGCAAGAGAAATTGCTACAAGGTAGTAAGTTGAATGAAGATATGGTATAGGACGGAGATAGCAATCAAGTGAGGAAATTAATAGCTCAATGGGTTGAGGTTGGAGAGTCAGGCAAACAGTTCGCCAAGTTATCGCGTCCGCTGTAAGGACGATAAAGAGAGTTTCCTATCGATTCGGTTCCGTCAACGTTGCTGTTTTTGTATTACTTGTTGTCATTAAATGAAGAGAAGGATGTGTTTGGTTTAGGACATGAACAGATTGTATACCAACGCGCTGAGGGAGGTGTAGTTCAGTGTGTTGCTCAAGCCATAATTACCAAATAGTACGTTAGGAGCATTCATGTACGCCTGCTTAAGAATGTGATTTCGGTTAGGAGCACAAGAAAATTAGTCTATACACATTATGATCAGGAATACGGAGTGAAGGAACCACTTGGTGTTTATATGAATAAGTTACAAACAGTTTCCCTCAAACTGTGCCTTTCAGATACAGATGCAGACAGTGTTGCAAATGTCGTAGAGGGAGTTAATCCAGTAGACCGGTCACGCATAATGTTCACTCAGTTACCCCAAACATTCAAGTTTGAATGAAACAAATACAGAATCGAGAGCACTAGTACACGGGGAAGAAGGTGAGGGAGCTAGTGGATTTAGAGGGGAACGGTTAGAAATCTAACTAGGTAACGTAAAGTGGTGGTTTTGTTTCTCAGGTCTCAGGGCGATTCTTCCAAGAGAAGATGGGATACTAGGATGAATAGACGACGGTTTCACAACGGAGTAACTCGGAATATTAGCTCGGTCACCACCCCAGAAAGTATGTTAGCACACTCTGAGAAACACGCCCCTCTTTGTGTGCTGCCATATCAATCAAGAATCTGGTATCTCTGTAAGTGTTTCAAGTGACAAATGGTTCAAAACACTCAGAGCGGTGTGTGGATGGGTATAATTGAGTCAGGAAGTTTTCTAGTTCGTTCCATATGCTAGGGCTGTGTGGATGTGAAATTAAGAATTCTGATTTCACACGGAGAAATATGTTAAGGATTGCTGATGGCTTTCTGCTGATCTAATTTTGGTGTCTGATGTCATTTGTATTACAGGGTAAACCCGTAATAGAGGAGAGGGAAGTTTTATGTTTCCATTCTTCGGGAATGGGACATTCTCGTTTCGACAGTATTGTGTTTCCAGAAGCTGTTGTTTCACAGAAGGGAGATGGGGTACAGTTAGATTATTTACCCCAGTGACAGTGGAATGAATTGGATAATTTGTGCAATGAATTCATGTATGTCTTGCAGGATAGGTTCTGGCTTACGGTTATCATTGAGTATTGTACTGAGGTGATGGATAGAGTGTCTGACACACAGCCACCTTGTCTTTTGGCACTGCCGTCAAAGAAGGAGTGGAGGAAGATTGAGTGGAGGGCGGGGGAGGGTGTTTCAGCAAGAGGCCTTTGTAGGAGTGATTGAAGCCCTAGTTTGTGTTCCGTTATTGGCAGTTCCCAGTTATGTGAAATCCATCGTTCATGCTTCTTTGTCGGGGGTGGCTGAAGTGCTTCTGCTAGAATGTCCAGAAGGTAGATGGCTGGTTTCAAAGGCGTCTGGTGTATTACTGCTGTGAGGAAAAGCAGATGTACAGTTTATGACCTGGAAGTCCGCTTCGATAGCTGAGTGGTCAGTGCGCTGGTTTGCCATGCAAAGTGACACTGGTTCGACACTCGGTGGATCGGAGATTTTCTCTGCTCAGGGTATTGGTGTTGTGTTGCCATCATCATCTTCTCATCCCCATCCACACACAAGTCACCGAAGAGCCTTCATCTAAATAGACTTGCACCAGGCGACCAGTCTATCCGACGGGAGGCCCCAGCCACACGATATTTAATTTCATTTCATGGTCTGGAATGCTTTATTGCACATCGTTTGATCCAGAAGTGGAGGTTCTATGTCGAACACAGATCATTTCAACTCGAAACCGGCAATCAGGCTTCGAGCTGGGCGTTACCTAGAGTAGAATAATGTGAAAAATAGCTAGATAGGTGACCTAGATATCATCATTTCAATTTGAAGTATGTCAGGGAAACCGATAGTGTGATTGCAGATAGATTGAGTAGAATTTTCCAATGAGACCATGAGGTGGATGGAAATGAAATACTAGATTCCAAAAAAACATGGTTAAACTGGTTAATCCTATATTACAACGTCTCGTGGTGTTGTTTCAGGATACTGAAAAGCATCAGGAAGAGAATTATTTCTTGCGCCCCATGTGAGATAAACTGACCAGTTTGGAGGTGGTAAAGCTGTGAAGCTGTACAATCTCAAAATGGTGAAGTGTTTTGTATGGCTGAAGGCAACCATTGTCCAAGGATAGCGGTTGTGACAGAATTGGTTCCCTAGTTAATCGCCTGTTACCATCAGTTGTCAATGAGTAGCGACATGGGGCTGTACAAGTTGCATGCAGAGATCGTTAGGAAAAGGAATTACGCAGATTTTAGGACGATGGTGGGACATGCACAACTTGTTACGTCAGTTAGGCACCACAAGGTACTAAACAGGGAATGTAGGTAACCAAGACTGTAAAACAATTGAAAAGATTATGTACTGTCTTTGTAGAACCGTTCCCACATTCGCGATTGGAAGAAAAGTACATTTTGGTGTGCATGGACTTCTTGAGCAGGCTTCCTTGTTTGTTTACCACGTCGACTGCGAAGGCGCACGTGGCAATATACTTGTTGAGGTGGATTCTTGCACCTTTAGTCCCCGTTAAACCTTATTGACTGATAATTCAACGGATTTTACGTCGAGAGCATTTAGGCAGTTCTGTTTCAGTGATGGAATTAGACATTCCACAACCATTCGCTGCTGTCGAATCCATCCTCTTCTGAGCCATAATCTGCATTCCAGTATGCTTGTTTCACATTATTTCGACCATTGTTACTTGGAAAAACTCTTAGAATGGCTGATGTGTACATTCAACACTGTTGTTGTTGTTGTGGTCTTCAGTCCTGGGACTGGTTTGATTCTGCTCTCCATGCTACTCTATCCTGCGCAAGCTTCTTCATCTCCCAGTACTTACTGCAACCTACATCCTTCTGAATCTGCTTAGAGTATTCATCTTTTGGTTTCCCTCTACGGTTTTTACCCTCCACGCTGCCCTCCAATGATAAATTTGTGATCCCTTGGTGCCTCAGAACATGTTCTACCGACCGGTCCCTTCTTCTTGTCAAGTTATGGCACAAACTTTTCTTCTCCCCAGTTCTATTCAATACCTCCTTATTAGTTATGTGATCTACCCATCTAATGTTCTGTAGCACCACATTTCGAAAGCTTCCATTCTCTTCTTGCCCAAACTGTTTATCGTTCTTGTTTCACTTCCATACGTGGCTACACTCCATAAAAATACTTTCAGAAACGACTTCCTCACACTTTAATCTATACTCGATCTTAACAAACTCCTTTTCTTCAGAAACGCTCTCCTTTCCATTGCCAGTCTACATTTTATATCCTCTCTACTTCGACCATCATCAGTTATTTTGCTCCCCAAATAGCAAAATTCCTTTACTACTTTAAGTGTCTCATTTCCTAATCTAATTCCCTCAGCATCACCCGACTTAATTCGACTACATTCCATTAGCCTCGTTTTGCTTTTGTTAACGTTCATCATATATCCTCCTTTCAAGACTCTGGCTATTCCGTTCAACTGCTCTTCCAAGTCCTGTGCTGTCTCTGACAGAATTACAATGTCATCGGCAAACCTTAAATTTTTTATTTCTTCTCCATGGATTTTAATACCTACTCCGAATTTTTCTTTTCATTGTTATCATTCAGCACTAGCAAACATGAAATGTACAAGAGTACTCCAAATAGATTAATGTTTGCCTTTCTGATGAATTCCCCATTACCCAATCTATAGTCTATTGATAAGATGTTGCCAAGAGAAATACCTCGTAAAGAAATTACGGAGAAGTGGTGCAGCTAAGAAAATGGGTTGGTAGCATAAATCTATAACCGAGGGAGGTGCCCAAATACGTTCAAGGTGGGAGACAGCACATATGGCAATTTCGGAAAAATTAGTAAGGCAAATGCGAAACCCATGGGAAAGCTTATGCTACACTTTCGGGGGTCTTATCAGACATCGGTTTTGTGACTCCAGTAACGGTCATACCGAAGGATAAGGCAACAGAAAACAAGTACATGGCCTTATATCCTCACTACAGCCCAGCATATGACCAGACTGAAGTATAGTTTCAGTCTGTGTGCCTTAGTTGTAACCTATTGTTTCGGCTCGTTACAGGGTTTCTTTGTTCACAGTTCATCTCACTGCGATTTGCTGCGTGATGTGTGGAGGGGTTGGAAAAGAGTTTCGCCGGGGTTGCAGCGCCGTGAATCGCGCCACATTCGTCTTTATCGTCGCTGCTGGGCGTGCGTTCAATTTGGTTTGACAGCGGAAGGCGTGAGAGGCAGAGAGCAGAACACGGCAAGAGCTGAGAGTTCCCGCATCAGTCGGCGACAGGCAATCGCAGTGAAGCAGAGACAGATGGGAATCGGCTAGCGAACAGCACTCTACTAAACAAACAGCCAGGGGGGGGGGGGGGGGGGGGGCGACGATCGCCTCTTGTAGATACGAAGTAAGAAACATGTACTGGGATAGTGAGGCAGTCTGCAGGCAGCAGCCAAAGATGATTCCTGTTTGCTGTCAACAGGAGGCATCGTTCCGGCTGGGGCAGCGGATGGTGCTGGGCTTCCCAAATCGAAGTAATTGAGAGCAGCCGGTAGTGCATAGGTGGCTGCTTTGTCATGTTTTCATGCATGACAGTTAAAGGAGTGTGTGTTTATTGTCATACTGTGCTATTGGACCTAATGTAGCCAACAGAAGGAGTACCAACAGTAGGAGCTGTGCCTAGTGAAAACTGGACTGGATTGTCGGGTTTCATTGATTCTCTGGTCTGATGTTTAGATCGTTGGCGTCATAGTGAATTTAGTCGTTCATTTTCAATCTGTTTAGTAATCAAGGAGCGTCGGCCTTGGCTGGGTGTTCGGAGCTTGCTTTGGAGTGGGTTCTGACCCCAAGCTCTTACTTCTTGTTGCTGTTTGTACATCTCAGTTCATGACCTTGATTCCTGAAGGAACTCAGAGCATCCAATCGATTGACATTCGTGTCCATTATATTAGGTACTGGACTCTTAAATATTACATTCATTTGTGCCCCCTTTTGTAATATTGACTGATTCTAATGTTATAAGTTAATTAAATATCCGTTAATTGTATTAGTTCGTAAGGCTTATTTTGTTTTACTGAGCGCTCAGTTCTTGGGGCATTGTTTATTCTGTATGTGCTCTGGATAGTTTATGATTATCAATAAATTAATTTTGTTAATCATAGCACTGGATGCTGCGGTCCTTGTCTATTCTGCAGTCATTCTGCATTTTTGCTAATTAATAAAATTAATTACATTTGCGTAAGGAGTTACGCCAACATAAACTCCAGCTATATACCACTTTCAACAATCCCCACGTCGCAGTACGATCCTAATAAATTGTTTCGAGTATGAGGTAAATATTTCTAACATGAGGTCGTAGCGCGCACAAATTGAAGCGGCCTGCCAGAGACGATATCGCCAACAGTGTTCTTCGTTTGATTTCATAAAACCAAACAGGAATGAGAAACATAGATTGGGCATGGGTATCGTACGCGAGCGAAAGGCTGAGCAGTCTCGTGCTTATCACGTACGCTACGAGGACAAATGACACCAGTTGTATCAGATGTGTTGCATGAAATTGCGTGTGGAACGCCCGAATTGCCTAACTTCAAAATGGTTCAAAAGGCTCTCAGCACTATGGAACTTAACTTCTGAGGCCATCAGTCCCCTAGAACTTAGAACTTCTTAAACCTAACTAACCTAAGGACATCAAACACATCCATGCCCGAGGCAGTATTCGAAACTGCGACCGTAGCGATCGCGCGGTTCCAAACTGAAGCGCCTAGAACCGCTCGGCCACTCCGGCTGGACCTTAATTGGTTCCATCCGTTGTTCATCTCTGCTCATATGAACCGCTCGCTACGAAGGCAACATTTTGGCACAAACAACGAAAGGCAGACCAGCGTAGAGAATTCGCGAAAAGCACAGGTGGTTGATTTCTGTGACCAGAGCACTGGTACGTTTATACAACGCCACGACTAAAGTATAAGTCGGAGCGGTAAATATTTAGAGAGGTAGCTGGAAGGTGTGTCTAAGTGTTGTGAATAAAAAAAATTTTTATTTTCATTGTGGTTTTCATTTTGCGGCCGATAGGACCTTACTTTACGTATTGTGGAGCCCATGTTTACTGGATTCTTTTTCCTTGTTTTGATGTCTGTAAATGTATTTTCGAGTACGCCCTCAACATATCACTGCTTCATGTAATATGTTGTCTTCAAACCGGACCGTTTCCCGTTGTAGTTAAACTAGAGAGCTCCAGATGACATAGCACCATTCTTTAAAGGATTTAGCACGAACATTTTCGAAAATAACGGAAACAAGTCGCCTTTTTTGGAGGTTCAAAAATGGTTCAAATGGCTCTGAGCACTATGGGACCTAACATATGAGGTCATCAGTCCCCTAGAACTTAGAACTATTTGAACCTAACTAACCTAAGGACAACACACACACATCCATGCCCGAGGCAGGATTCGAACCTGCGACCGTAGTAGTCACGTGGTTCCGGACTGAAACGCCTAGAACCACTCGACCACCGCGGGCGGCTGTGGTGGTTCTATTTTCACTTTACCATGACGGTTTCAAGTCACATAGCGACTAATCGTCAGATGGTACACACTTTTAATGACTGACTGTACCATTCTGGTGCATTGTGCTCCTCGTTGCGTAGCCGTGGTCTGGCAGAGAAAACGACAAGACAAGTAAGCACGGAATGTGTTTCGTTTTCTCTGACTTGCCACATCTACAAAGCGTTAAAAACTATCATTGTTAGTGCTTACCATCTAATGATAAGTCACTAGGCTGCTTGAAACCAGTCATGGTACAGTAAAAAGTTGAACCATTACAAAATGCGACTGGTTGTAGCTATTTCTACGGACATTTATTCATGACGGTCGCAGTGTTCCACAGCCACAAAAAAAGTTCATAGGCTATTTATGAATTACGTATCGTTTCTTCAACGTATTTCCGCTCCTATTCCGGCAAAGAAAAAATGTGTTCAAATATGTGTGAAATCTTATGGGACTTAACTGTTAAGGTCATCAGTCCCTAAGCTTACACAATACTTAACCTAAATTATCCTACGGGCAAACACACACACCCATGCCCGAGGGAGGACTCGAACCTCCGCCGGGACCAGTCGCACAGTCCATGACTGCAGCGCCCGAGACCGCTCGGCTAATCCCGCGCGGCTAGCAAAGATAAATGTTCATATATACTAAGATACTAACATACATAAGTAGTTGGAAATAGTAAAGTAAAGTATGGATTCAGTATAAGAAATGTAGAAGTTGATGGCTGAAGAGCTAGAGAATATGCACACCGAAAGAATGAAACAGTTTCATATGAGTATATAGAGCACAATAAAGTGAGAAACTGTGTACACGAAATGAGTCAGCGCGTAGCAATAAGGCGTGAAAGAAAATTAGTATCGACAACGAGGCTTTAAACCCAATTTCACAAGATCAAAGGGAAATGAGAAAAGTTTGTTGCGTAATTTATTCAGGCTGTCTTAAAAGATCTCATTAGAAAGTGTCTGCAAAATAACTTGAACGTTTTCTATGCTCAGCAGATTTCCGAGAGAAGAAAAATTCTTCGTACTAATTTAGGAAAGGGAGCGTGTTGAGCTGATACAAAACATATTATCCAGCCTCCTGCACACCCAGGTCATCTCTTCATTGGCATTGTTTGATTTCATGCATTTATCGCATGAAAGCATCTGTAACGACAAGACATAAAGGGAAGAAAGAAAGGCAGTAGCGATTCGTCGACAATGAATGTAATATTAAGTGTGCTCCTTTGGGAAACTCAAATAACTCTTCACCTTAATCTATTATGGGAAAATAAATAGAATCTTGTTACATCTAGCAGGTCGGTGATATACATACCACTCTTCCGAATGCAACTAAAGCATTAGAATGTCTTGTACGGTGGTAAAATTAGGATTCAAAATTATTTTTACAAAATTAAAAAAAGCTTTCCGTACAATTAACAAGCATTTCATCAAAATATTGAGGAAATAGAATATGCATCACCGTCATTGTAGCAGGCATTTTATAGGAAAAGATCCAACAGAGAAGTAGTGCTGTTACTCATTCCAGGATAACTAAATACTCTACGTTACTTCCACATTACGAAGACTACCTACATGTCGTTATTGTTGTACTTTCAGGGGCACGGACATTGATTAATTGCCGAGCAATCGTCTATAACTCACGGTGGTAACACAGCAGTCGGGGATTCAGAAGAGATGATTTAACAAATACCTCCTTTATTCAGTGTGACGCTCGTACAGTGGTTAAAGGAGTTGACTCGATGGCGTGCGTTGATTAACCAGCAGCAGTGGCAGACTCAGCATAGCACAGCGTGGTGTGTTTGGCCACGGCAGGATGAGTGTGCCGGACAGGAAAGCTGCCTCAAAAAAGTGGTAGAGTCAACATGCAGCCTGTCAACGCGAGACTGAAGACAGGAATTTGACAGGTAGTACACGGATGTATAGATCCGGAATGAGCTCCGTATATTTGGTTCAAGCTTGTACCAGTGAGACCAATGAAGTTATCTCTGACCTCGCCGATTCAATGTGCTTGCCTGTCACCGCAGCTGTCTCTTTAACCAAACACTCGTGACTTGAGTCATTGTTAAAAAAAATGGTTCAAATGGCTCTGAGCACTATGGGACTCAACTGCTGAGGTCATTAGTCCGCTAGAACTTAGAACTAGTTAAACCTAACTAACCTAAGGACATCACAAACATCCATGCCCGAGGCAGGATTCGAACCTGCGACCGTAGCGGTCTTGCGGTTCCAGACTGCAGCGCCTTTAACCGCACGGCCACTTCGGTCGGCGAGTCATTGTTAGTTATACGTGTACTCCACTAGCGTAAGCAAGAGAGAGAGTACACATGTGGACAAGAACAGTGTAACCTCCCCACAAAATTTTTTCTCGTTTAACCTTCGCACAAAATTCATTCACATTTAGTGTAACCCTAAAACAGAAAATATTAACATTAATAATATTCACGTTTAGTGTAACCTCACCAGAAAAATTCCTAAACCTCTCAACAGTAAAAATTGTAATTACGTCGTTCACATTGAGTGTAACGTCCCAACAAAAATAAATTCAATAACCTGGTAATAATACAATGTAACTAACCTCACAATTAAATTGTCGCTCACTTATAATTTTTCAATAATTGACTGAATTTAACCTGGTAAATTTTGGACGTCAGCAGTGCTGTGTGATGGCCCTGAAAGATCATTCTGAATAAAAAAGAGAAAAATTCTTACCTCAATGAAGTCGCCGGATAACGCATATATATCTGCTCTTACAATAAATTTTTCTCGCACAGCACTGTGCAATGCTGGCCGATAGATTTGTCATTTATAAAAGGGAAACAACTGATTTTACTTTTGCTATAATCGGGATGATCATGGATTGGAGAAATTAGTAAATTCTTTAAATTGAAATGAATGGTTGTTAAAAGTTATTTTTTTATGAGAAAGATTATTGTTACGAGATTTTTAAAACATTTACATGGGACTTGAGATAACATTACTACACATGCGCGAGGCTGCTTTTTACCTTATACAATAATACTCAGGCTCCGGCATCGCTGCACCACGACCAGGCCAGCTAACACGATACACCAGACCAGGCCAGAGCAGACTGCAGACTAGCAACAACTTACTGCTACAGCTACACAGTTCCTACTGCAGTCAACACTGCTCTCTGGTCAGAGATTCTCTTATACCTTGCATATCGCAGGCAGTACATGAGCAATACATCGAAATTACATCTGCTCGGACCTCTTACATACCCCCCACTGGGGGGGGGGGGGGGGGGGGCAAAAATTTGGCAGCGATGGTGAGTCAATTGGACTTGCCATGAGCAACAAATTTTTCTGTAATCTCCTTAATTAACTAAGTCTACAGTCACAGAGTATATACATATATTTAAGTGCAGAACATGAAATGAAATAGAGTGCACATGCACTGAGTGCAGAACATATCAAGAAATGACAAAATGTATACGCAATGAGTACAAAACATATTAGCAAATGACACGCACTGTACACATTTTTATTATTTTACAAGAACTTGGAAAGGAAAGGGAAGGATTGCATCATGGTTGTAGCACAGTAGGTTGCACGTAGCTGCACTGAAACTCCATATCTTTCTACAGGAGCACAACACCAAGTGAGACAATCTGAAGTTCTCTTCCCTGAAGTATTAATCAGTGTAGCCAAGACACTGAAATGTCGTATCAATATTCAATGTTATCATTTTGGTAGTACATTAGGTGCACCAAACAGCGGGTCCATAATAACATCTCCATCGTTCAAGGTGGTGGACAGCATGATGTGTCAACATCACATTCTTGTAGAATCCATACTCTTTCACCAACGTAGAATTAGTGCAAAATCCTAATATAGTGCTCCATGATCATGAGGATGGACAGGACAAACGGATATTGCAGTAATTTCTGGTAATTAGGTCAGAAGGTGCAGGACATTAAGTCTTATGCTAGTCATCATTGAGACTTGCACTAGTCTATCAACCGATTTGAGTAACTGTTGGCACTCATTGCCTAGTTACTAAACATTTCTGTACTATGTATGGAGTATTAAAGAACATTATTCATAAGTCATCTGATTACAGTAAATATTGGCACTCATTGGCCAGTTGCATACAATTTTTATGCATAATTCAGAAGTCATCATTCAAAGCAAGAGTTAATTAATGGCGTAGCATTTACATAATTCATCTAATTATAGTAATCATTGGCATTCATTGGCCAGTTACTTAACATGTAGCAAGTATTGAATATTACAAAACATTTTTCATAACTCATCTGATTGCGGTAATTATTGGCACTCATTGGCCAGTTACAAAGTATTCATATAGTTTTATAAAACATTATTCAGTATGATTCAGAAGTCATCATTCAAAATGCGAGTTAATTATTGGCATAGCATTTATAGAGTATAACAAAAACATTATTTACAGAAATTATTGGCATAGCATTTGTGCATTATTACAAAACATCATTCAGTATTACTCAGAACTCATCATTCAAGTGACATAGGACATATTTAAAATGTAACACACTGTAACTATTACTCAAGGTCTGTGGTCCAGTAATACATAGATATAATGGATTCAATACATCTGAGAAATTTGCATTAAATTTAGAACTAGATATATCTCTTAAATTCGCAGCATTATTTCGGACTGGTGATACATTTTTTTGTGCTAGCAATGCATTGCGTTGAGATCGATAATTAATTGCTGGGGTATTAAAATATATGCTTTTGACTTATTGCTGGAAAGAAGGATTAATAACGTCATTCGTCATGAGTCAGCTGTAGCATGGTTATGAAACAAGTACAGTATATGTGATCCCATTCATCAATGATAGACACAACTGGGTAAAAAGAAATGCAAGAACTAGAACAGGTTTAATGACTAACTGCTTATAGCACATTATTTTCATGAATAGGTTCTCCTGGAAAAAATACAAAACGGATAATTGAGCTGAAAGAAGAAACGCATATTATGCTGAAGAGTAGTGAACTTCGAATTAACAGGTAATGAAACGTGTACTCAATATGTATGTACTCTAGCTGTCCTTTCCAAAACATTCAGTCATTATACAATGCGACATTAGACATACTGTCCAAACGAACTGCAACAAACACTTAAATAACTACATAGCACCTCTTAACTAATAGTAAATATATAAACTTCATCATTATTCTCATCTGCAAGCAAAAACTTCATTATTCATATTACCATAACTTCATTACTATCATCACCTGCAAAGAAAAACTTCATTATTCATATTAGCATAGTCTTCATATAACTATTCATCATCATTCATTATCATCTGCAAAAAAGACACGTCATAATCCACTTTCATATTACTATTTACTTCATACAACTATTCATAGTATAGAGTTTCTTATTTCTAGCATATTTCATCACTAAAACAAAGATGTGTAGTTCTATCTGACAGCCTGCATCAATCGCCTCGTATTCTGAAAGAAAAATAATTAGTTAAGACTACTGTCATACGATGTGTATAGTATATTCTTGTTAATGCTTGTTAATTCTGATCCATTTACTCTTCGTGACAAGATATTGCATTTTCTTTCCTTCATTCTGATGGTGAAATTCCCATTTCATAGTAATCCACTCTGGTATGTTTAAGTTATTTCTTTTACACGTTATTGCTTTCTGAAAATGATGAATAAGGATTAATATCTTGCATTTAAATCATATACTCATTAAATAAAAACTTGTTTCTAGTGATACAATTAAGCATTAGCATAGCATGACAGAAAACTTATTATGTAAAAAACATGGACAGTTTTCAAGTGCAAAAAATGTACACACAGTATCATAATGTAGTGGCAAAAACTGTATAATAGTCAAGATATTGAGATAACATAAGGAAAAATGTCAAAGTCAACTGGTGTTTGTTATATCTTAAAGATTTCGTAGTGCATACAAACAAAACAGGAAAACAATCATACATACACGAAAAATGGAAAATGTGCACGGTCTGATATATAACGACAAGAAAAGAGACCTGCTAACCTTACCTTGCCGGGCACTTGCCAAGAAAAAATATTATAATCATCAGTAAGTAATCACATAGATAGAATTGCATAAGTGGTCATACAAAAATCAGAAAATGGCATTACAGTGTGATAAATCATAAAGTATGTTCATTCAATAAAGGGTCTAATATTGGCGACATGGTGATTGCCCTTGCTTTTTCTGGTTCTCAAAGTTTCGACGTGTACTACACTGGGGTGAGGAATGCTGCGAATTCGATATGGCCCTGCGTATAGAAGCTCAAATTTACTGCATCTACTCTTTCCTCTTGGAAAAATAGTGTGTACGTACTAATATCTTCTGTCCAATGTGAAAGTCACGGCGTGTACAAACCTGTTTTTGCTGTCTTCTCCGGCGCTCTGCGGCACGTTTGATGTTGTTGAGTGCAATGTCAATTATTTCATGATGGCGTAGTCGACGAGATGTAGGAAAGGATATTAATTCTTTAATTTTGTTAGGTGGTTCAACATTTTTCAATATAACAGTCGGAGATAGCATAGTAGATTCAATTTGTATCGAGTTAATTACATCCTGAAATGACAGTATGTGTGTATCCCAATCAATATGTTTTTTATGGCAGTATGACATAGTTTACCAATTTCTTTCATTAGTCGTTCAGAAGGGTTCGAAGAAGCGTGGTACCTGGATATATACGTAGATCGGAGAAATGTTTCTTGCTCGTAACATACGTGTCCATATAGCAGATCGAAACTGTGGTTCAGTGTCCGATATTACTTTCAATACATGTCCTACATGGGATAAAAAATGTTTTACAAATGCATTCGAAATATTTCTAGCAGTCAGTTCAACAGCGACAAAGATGTAACAAAAACCTCTCTTAGATCTGGGAATCGGACCAAAAATGTGTACAGCGGCCATGTGTCTCAATTTAACAGGTACAATATGATGTAACGGAGGAATATGTGAAGTTGTGTCTGACTTAGCTTTCTGGCAGATTTTACATGACGCTAAAGCTCGTCGAATACGTTTCTCCATGTTGGCAAAATAACAGTTCTGTCTCAGTATAAGAAAACATTTTCTGGCTCCGTAATGTGCGTAACTTAAATGAGTATACCAAATTAATTTGTTAACAAGTTCGTCAGGAATACATAATAACCAATTGTTGCTGTCAGGGTGAGAGCGGCGAAACAGAATGTTATTGCGTACAGTGTAATGGTTTCTGATGGTAACATTATTCCTATCTTGCCAAAGGTGTTTAATTTCTTTCCACACGTTGTCTTTCCTCTGCTCTTGTTCTATGTCTCGTAATGATGCCGAAATAAAATTTTCGAATGCAACTTGTTGAATATACATGACGCTAAAATTTTCTTGGCAGAAGTTGGTTGCGATGTCTTGCTGATTGTTGCTGAGAGAACGGGATAGTGCGTCTGCTACAATATTTTGCGTACCGGGAATATGAACAATTGTAAAATTAAATTCCTGTAAATAAAGTTTCTATCTGCTTAATCTGTCGTGTGTAAATTTAGCGGAAAGTAAAAACTGTACCGCTCTATGATCTGTGTAAACGGTCGTATGTCTTCCATAAAGAAAAAGCCTAAATCTCGTAAATGCCCATACAACACTTAATGTTTCAAGTTCTGTAACAGAATAATTGCGCTCAGCAGGTGACAGAATGCGACTCGCAAAGGCGATATTTTTAACTACTGTAGAACCGTCTTCTTCAATTTCCTGAAAAACGTGTACGTCTAAAGCGGTGTTAGAACTGTCGCTGGCAATGGAAAAATTTGTAGTAAGATCTGGGTGTGATAAAAGTGGCGCATTCAACAAAGCCTGTTTCAGATTGACAAATTCAGACTGCGCTTGGCTATCCCAGGACCAAATAGTGTTTTTACCTGTCAATTGACGTAATATAGGGGTGTCTAAAGCAGAGTAATGAATAAATTTACGAAAAAAATTAATTAAACCCAAAAAGCTGCGTAATTGCTTCTTCGTCGTAGGAACAGTAATGTCACGTAAAGCTTGAAGTTTTTCCGGGTCAGGCGATACGATCTGCTGAAATTACGTGTCCAAGAAATTTTATAGAAGTTTTGCCAAAGTGTGATTTGCTAAGATTAACTGTGAGTCCTTGTGCACGAAAAGTTTGTAACAGTTGTTCAAGAGTCAGATTGTGTTCACACCAGTTAGCTTCTGCAATAAGAATGTCGTCTATATACGTTGTGATTCTGTCTCTAAGTTCTGTCGGAAGTATAGTATTCAAACCGCGAATAAACGCTGCTGAATAAATTGTTAAGCCGAATGGTAATTTACAAAATTGATAACAGTCACCAAAACAGAGAAAAGCTGTGTACCTTCTGCAGTTCGAATGGAGCTGAATTTGCCAAAATCCCGATTTCAAATCTAATGTGGAATAAATAGCAGTACCATGAAATTTCTGTAGAAGTTCTTCTAGTGTCTGTGGACGATTTGTTTCATTAATAATAATGTCGTTGATGTGAAATGAATCAAGTACGAGCCGAAGTGAACCATGCTTTTTCTTAACAATATGGAGCGGGTTTATGTACGGACTAACTGCCGGTTCAATAATTCCTTGGTCAAGCATAGCTTGCAATTCTTTCTTAACTTGATCTCTGTGAATGTATGGAACAGGATAATGTTTGACTTTAAATGTATCGTGCTGTTTAACTTGAAATTCATACATAAAACCGGACATAGTACCAGGGATGTTGTCAAACACTGGAGCTTGCTGTAAAAGAATTTTGCGTAGCTCTGAACGTTCGTCGTCTGTATTTGCACTGCTCTGTTTTACTTTATCAGGAATCATCAGCAGTAACGTCATAGCCGGCTTCGTCTGGAGTATTGTAGTTGTGTACGTACGTATCTGTGAACAATGTGGAATGACAGTCTATGTTACGTGATGTAGAAATGACCTCTGTACGATTTATTGTTTGTTCTTCTGCAGATAAAGAGTGCTGGAATTCTAATGCCAGTTGTACATTTTCATCCTTTAACATTAAATAGGAATTTTGAAAGTCAATAATTGCGTCATGTTGTACCAGAAAATTCGTACCTAAAATAACGTCTGTTGTCAGTAAGGGAACAATCCAAAAATTTGAGTGAAACGTATGACCTGCAATACAAAATGGTAAGTGTGTCTGTAACTTTACATCTATTCCTTTACCAGATACTGCTCCTTTTACTTTAGTTTTGCCTAATGGTAACGTAGGATAGGTATTCTCTTTGTTACATTCGTTGAAAGTTTCTTCATTTATAACTGACATAGGTGATCCAGAATCGATTACTGCTGAAAATTTGGATGATCCAATCTTTACTTCAATGACAGTGTGGGAAATGGTTTTTTGAATAACTGGTTTTTCATGCTAAAGTGTGTCTCGGATGTCGTCAAAAGTAATAACAATTTCGTGAACAAGATTCTCTGTGTCAAAAGTATTGCTTGCGTTGCTGGAAGATGCAACCTGTACTGTATCTAGTCAAATTCTTTCTGTCGTGCTGTTATTCGCGGGAGGATGCTGTGGCATTTCAACTATTTGTACTGTTCTGTTATTTCTTCCTGACGTATTAGGTACGGGATGATACCGACTGTCTGGTTCATTCATGATAATCTGTTGTTGCGGATGATTCTGCTGCTGGTAAGACCGACTGTTACGCTGAAAATTGTGCTCATTACTTTTACGTCTGTCATGATAGTCATTTCTATTCGGCGCTTTGCGATAGGAGTTGAAATGATGTGTTTTCTGTACGTACTGATTTCGTTGTTGCTGTGCGTTACTATTTGGCGGAGCCGACGCTATACGTGTAGGCGGCGAAACATTAAAGCTTGGTTGACCTTGCACATTACATTGTTGGTTAGGTATGCTAACCGGCTGGTTTTGTTGTTGGGAAAATCCTCTATTGTTAACAAAATGTGTCTGCCATTGCTGATAATTTTGACGATACTGATAATTAAAATTTTGTCTGTTATTGAAGTTCTGGTGGTTGTCGTTCCTGGAGCGTCTATTACCTTTGCTATTGAAATAGCGTGGCTGATCGTAATTACTGTATGTTGTTTGGCGTTGGTTATGATGTGAAAAATTCTTGTTTATGAAGGAACAATCTGATTGATGGACTTCCAAAAGCTTCAACAGATCGCTGAATGCCGAAATATTTTCTTTCTGCTGACCTGTTAAAAGTGATACTCTTAACGATCGTGGTAATTTAGAAATACATAATTGGATAAGTGCAGATTCACTGTATGGCTCACTTAAGTAATGGTTTTGTTGGACCATGTGTTCAAAAAATTGCGTGACAGTGGAAAAATTTGAGTTCTCATAATTCGGTAAACTAATTAATTGATCCTTGTTTCTGCGCTGTGTCGTCTTCGGCCAATATGCTGACAGAAAAGCATTCTGAAATTCTTCTACGGAGTAACATTGTCTCGCGATCGGTCTGATACGAGTTGCCGGTTCGCCTTCCAAAAAACTGCAAACAAATTCAAGTTTGTGCGTTACGCGCCAAGCTGGTGGAAAAGCAAAGCTAAATTGTTGTATCCAATCCAAGGGGTGAATCTGTGTTCTGTCATTTTTAAACACTTTAAATTTCCTAACGGATAGAAAGTGTTTGTAATCAAAATTATCGTCTCGGAATGTCTGAACAGCTTCAGGATTGAATGCTAATCTGTTTGTCTGTGACTGTTCGGAATCTAAGTCACGTACTCTCTATAAATTACCTAAATTATACTGGCTGTCTGAGTGTGAGAAATGTTCGGAGAGTGACGCCACTGTGTCGTGTTAAAGGCTGAAACATTTTTCATCTCTGTCACTTCTTGCTGTAAAGATGACAATTTTCTACGTAATGTATTATTGGACGAACCTATCTCACTGATTGTCTGCTGTAAATTTTGGAATTCGGGCGTTTGATTAAACGAAATTGTTGACGTATCGTCTGATTTGGTGTCGTTATTATTTTCGATAACATCAATACGACTGGCCAATTCATCATGTTTTCCAGTCAGTGCTTTTACCTAATCATCGTTTTTAGTATCACAAGCATTAATTTGTTTTTGTATTTTACGCGTCGTTTTGTTCAATTTCTTAACGTCTGCTTTGATGGCATCGGGATCCTGTATTAGTTCCAACTTTTCAAGTCTGTTGGTCATTGTCTGAAAGTCTAATGTGTGTGTGTCTGTTTTTGTTTTAAGATCGGAGATTTCCTCATGTAATTCGGTGTTCAACTGTTTGATTTCGTCTAATACTGTAGCAATATTGTTGTCTATGTGTGTTTTTGCTTTCGTAAACAATTTACGCTTATCTTCCGGTCTCTGTGCAGTAATTGTTTCAATGACTTGTTGCTTTACTTTATTCTGTTCCTGTATAAATTTACGGTAACGCGTTTCACTGTTTTGTAGGTAGTGATTAAAACGTTCGTCAATTTGGCTGTTCTGTTGGTCAAATTTCGTGTCTACTTTCGCGTCCAGTGTGCGTGAAAGTTCTGCTGACATTAATTTAAACTCTTCTCGTAACTGTGTGGCGTTTTCGGAACATTGTTTAGCGACTGCACTAATTTCGTCTCTAAGTAATTTAGTTGTAACTGCATGTGTATTACTTAATTCTTGCGCCACAGATCTAATTTCTTCAATACTATTCCTAGCACAAGCTTTAATTTCCTCACGTAATTGTTCTTTGGTATCATGACATTGCACGGCAACGGCTGTAATTTGTTCACTAAGTTGTGTACTCTGTTCATTAAGTTGTTTGAAATTTTCAGTAAGGTTGTCTTGTTTTTCATTAAGTTGTTTCTTCGATTCATTAAGGTTGTCGTATTTTTCATTCAATTGTTTAAGATTTTCATTAAGTTGTTTGAAGTTGTTGTCTTGTCTTTCATTCTGTTGTAGCAATACTGCCATAACTTGATCCAAGCCAAAATTAGCAACTTTGTTTTCTATGCTGTGTTATGGTGTATTTGCATTTGTCACGTTTTGTGTAATCATTTGGTCATTTTCTGATTCTTGAAAAGGTTCGCCAATTGGATGTGCACTGTTAGTCACCACCTCGAAATCAAATAAATCTGACGTACTTCGAGCACATTGTTCACCTTCGTTAGAAACAATTACCTGTCCGCTACGTAAATTTTGCAAATTAGGCGTGTCAAACTGGACAGCTTTCATTGTAACGCAACGTGCCGCGTCATCAATTGTTACATTTACTGTAGACATAATTGAATTTGTTTGCCCATCATCAGGATTTAACTCAATACTAGTGATCGGCAGGCACTGATTATCTGTAAATAGACGATTATCACTATTACACTGAGTGTCGCAAGAATTATCGGTCAAATTATTTGAGTCGGCTATTTCACTCATTGCACAACGCGATGTACTGTTGACAGTTTTTCGCGGCATTTTTCACAAATCATAATCAAGCACAAAAATGAAACAAAGGCAAATCAAAAATGGAACACATACAATTACAACAAAGGGCAATAAATTGCCGATGACCTGTGAATGAAAGAGTGACAAATTAGTAAATGCGTTGCCCCAGATGCAAACTACATTTAAAATTCAGTAAATAAGAGCAGATATATGACTACTTCTCAGAAATTCACAAAAAAAAAAAAAAAAAAAAAAAATACGATCCTGGCCGGTTGTCGCCAAGTGTAATCTCCCCACAAAATTCTTTCTCATTTAACCTCCACACAAAATTCATTCACATTTAGTGTATCCTCAAAACAGAAAATATTAACATTAATAATATTCACGTTTAGTGTAACCTCAACAGAAAAATCCCTAAACCTCTCAACAGTAAAAATTATAATTATGTCGTTCACATTGAGTGTAACGTCCCAACAAAAATAAATTCAGTAACCTTGTAATAATACAACGTAACTAACCTCTCAATTAAATTGTCGCTCACTTATAATTTTTCAATAATTGACTGTGAATTTAACCTGGTAAATTTTGGACGTCAGCAGTGCTGTGTCATGGCCCTGAAAGATCATTTTGAATAAAAAAGAGAAAAATTCTTACCTCAATGAAGTCGCCGGATAACGCATATATATCTGCTCTTACAATAAATTTTTGTCGCACAGCACTGTGCAATGCTGGCCGATAGATTTGTTATTTATAAAAGGGAAACAACTGACTTTACTTTTGCAATAATCGGGATGATCATGGATTGGAGAAATTAGTAAATTCTTTAATTGAAATGAATGGTTGTTAAAAGTCATTTTTTTAGGAGAAAGATTATTGTTACGAGATTTTTAAAACATTTACATGGGACTTGAGATAACATTACTACATATGCGCGAGGCTGCTTTTTACCTTATACAATAACACTCAGGCTCCGGCATCGCTGCACCACGACCGGGCCAGCCAACACGATACACCAGACCAGGCCAGAGCAGACTGCAGACTAGCAACAACTTACTGCTACAGCTACACAGTTCCTACTGCAGTCAACACTGCCTTCTGGTCAGAGATTCTCTTATACCTTGCATATCGCAGGCAGCGCATGAGCAATACATCGAAATTACATCTGCTCGGACCTCTAACAACAGTCATGGACTTGTGGCATTGTGGTTACCTATTCAGCCATTGGGTGTGATGATTATTATATATCAGTACAATGACTGATCATTTCGCAGTAAATATTCGTATATATATATATATATATATATATATATATATATATATATATATATATATATAGTGTGGTCCCATTCATACTGACGGGGCCAAATATCTCACGAAATAAGTATCAAACGAAAAAACTACAAAGAACGAAACTCGTCTAACTTGAAGGGGGAAACGGGATGGCGCTGTGGTTGGCCCGCTAGATGGCGTTGTCATAGGTCAAACTGACATCAACAGCGTTTTTTTTAAAATAGGAACCCCCATTTTTTATTACATACTCGTGTAGTATGTAAAGAAATACGTATGTTTTAGTTGGACCACTTTTTTCGATTTGTGATAGATGGCGCTGTAACAGTCACCAACGCATAAGTACGTGGTATCACGTAACATTCCGCCAGTGCGGACGGTATTTCCTTCGTGATACCTTACCCGTGTTAAAATGGACCTTTTATCAATTGCGGGAAAGGTTCAAAAAGGCTCTGAGCACTATGCGACTTAACTACTGAGGCCATCATTCCCTAGAATTTAGAACTAATTAAACCTAAATAACCTAAGGACATCACACATATCCATGCCCGAGGCAGGATTCGAAGCTGCGACCGTAGCGGTCGCTCGGTTCCAGACTGTAGCGCCTAGAACCGCACGGCCACTCCAGCCGGCTGCGGAAAAGGTCGATATCGTGTTGATGTATGGCTATTGTGAACAAAATGCCCAACGGGTGTGTGCTATGTATGATGCTCGGTATTCAGGACGACATCATCCAAGTGTCCGGACCGTTCGCCGGATAGTTACGTTATTTAAGGAAACAGGAAGTGTTCAGCCACATGGGAAGGTCACCCACGACCTGCAACAAATGATGATGCCCAAGTAGGCGTTTTAGCTGCTGTCGCGGGTAATCCGCACATCAGTAGCAGACAAACTGCGCGAGAATCGGGAATCTCAAAAACGTCGGTGTTGAGAATGCTAAATCAACATCGATTGCACCTGTACCATATTTCTATGTACCAGGAATTGCATGGCGACGACTTTCAACGTCGTGTACAGTTGTGCCACTGGGCACAAGAGAAATTACGGGACGATGGTAGATTTTTTGCACGTGTTCTATTTAGCGCCGGCCGCGGTGGCCGTGCGGTTCTAGGCGCTACAGTCCGGAACCGCGGGACTGCTGCGGTCGCAGGTTCGAATCCTGCCTCAGGCATGGATTTGTGTGGTGTCCTTGGGTTGGTTAGGTTTAAGTAGTTCTAAGTTCTAGGGGACTGATGACCTAAGATGGTAAGTCCCATAGTGCTCAGAGCCATTTGAACCATTTTTTTCTATTTAGCGACGAAGCGTCATTCAACAGCTGTAACGTAAACCGGCATAATATTCACTATTGGGCAACGGTAAATCCACGATGGCTGCGACAAGTGGAATATCAGCGACCTTGAGACGAAAGTTGATGTAGTCAAGCGCTGAATCAAAATTGCGCAACGGATAACTGGGGAGGGGAGCTTGAGAGCGCTACCTGGAGAGCGTGCCCTTTATGTACGATACTAGGCATGGGGCTGGAGGGCTCACACGCTGATGTGTGGGTCCCTGCATTCTGTATGTTTTATTTTAAATGATTAAATGAATTCCTTTAACTTCACTTCTTTGTGATTTTTAAGGTATGGTAAAGATTGATGCCATTTGATTACCTATTTATTTTAAACATTATCACTCGATTTTACAGCGATAGCAGCAACTGTTCCCGTTTACAGATATTACAATTTTACAACTTATTGCTCGAGTATATTATATACTAATCTGCACGCACATTTCTACGGGCAAGACGGAATTGTGTTGGCCAAATGTATACCACCACAGCCTCCCAATATTTTATATAGGACATCCACTATGTGAGGAGGATAGCGGGCAAACTGGGGACCAGATACCTTAACACAGGGGTCAAATTACCTAAATTAACGAGATCATTCATTTCCTTACACAATTCGAAGCAGGAAATAAAAGAATTAATATTCAAATACCTCTCTCCCATGCGTGAACATTGAGACAGACGCACTGAGGGCGCGTCTGCTCACTTACCCGTCTTCTGTAACCCTCCCTGAATCTGGGGGCCACCTGGAGGTCTTCCTGGGGCCCGGTGAAGGGGATGGTCGAAACACTTGTCCGTGACCAACTTCTCCACCCCAGATCTTGTGACACTTGAATTTCTTTGACTTTTACCTGCCAGTGCTGTCTCTCTGATCCCCTACCCAGGAGTAAAGCTGGCAGTACTATACTACAGAACTACTTCCCAACAAAGATTTGGCCACGCTTTATGGAAGAATTAGGAAAGTTCATGTGCAGATTCACATTCACGCACAAGAAAGGCATAATACACGACCCATGAAGCCTGACACATTTCTTTCCACCAGTCCACATGGGTCCTGTTGCACCCGCGGCCGGACGTGTCATGTAATAAAATTGGCTGCGGAGCCGCCTCTGTTTGTATTTCCCGGTGCGAGCGAGCAGCGAAACCTGCTGCTTATAGAGCGGAAACTACTCTACCGTTTCAGGTTAATTGGCCACCATTTTATCGATGGCAATCTAAATGGTGCAATGTATGCTGATTTCGTACGTAATGCTCTACCGATGTTACTACACGATCTTTCACTGTATGACAGAATGGCGATGTACTTCTAACGTGATGGATGTCCGGCAAATAGCTCGCGTGCGGTTGAAACGGTATTGAATAGCATATTTCAAGACAGGTGGATTGGTCGCCGAAGCACCATACCACGGCCCGCACGTTCACCGCATCTGACGTCCCCGGAGTTCTTTCTGTGGGGAAAGTTCAAGGATATTTGCTATCGTGATCCACCGACAACGCTTGACAACATGCGTCAGCGCATTGTCAATGCATGTGCGAACATTACGGAAGGTGAATTACTCGCTGTTGAGAGGAATGTCGTTACATGTATTGCCCAATGAATTGAGGTTGACGGAAATCGGTTTGAGAATTTATTGCATTAATGTTGTATTTACAGGTAATCTCGCTGTAACAGCATGCGTTCTCAGAAATGATGAGTTCGCAAAGGTATATGTATCACATTGGCACAACAGAAATAAAATGTTCAAACGTACCTACGTTCTTTATTTCAATTTAAGAAACCTACCTGTTCGTCTGAAATTGTGAGCCGTATGTTTGTGACTATTACAGCACCATCTATCAAAAAGCGAAAAAAGTGGTCCAACTAAAACATTCATTTTTTCTTTACGTACTACACGAATATGTAATAAAAAATGGGGGATCCTATTTAGAAAAACGCAGTTGATATCCGTTTTACCTATTGCAGCGCCATCTAGCGGGCCAACCACAGCGCCATCTGGTTTCCCCCTTCAAGCTAGACAAATTTCATTGTTTGCAGTTTTTTGGTTTGACGCTTATTTGGTGAGATATTGGGCCCGGTCACGATCAATCGACCATCCTATACAGGGTGAGTCACCTAACATTACCGCTGGATATATTTCGTAAACCACATCAAATACTGACGAATCGATTCCACAGACCGAACGCGAGGAGAGGGGCTAGTGTAATTGGTAAATACAAACCATACAAAAATGCACGGAAGTATGTTTTTTAACACAAACCTACGTTTTTTAAATGCAACCCCGTTAGTTTTGTTAGCACAACTGAACATATAAACAAATACGTAATCAGTGCCGTTTGTTGCATTGTAAAATGTTAATTACTTCCGGAGATATTGTAACCTAAAGTTGACGCTTGAGTACCACTCCTCCGCTGTTCGATCGTGTGTATCAGAGAGCACCGAATTACGTAGGGATCCAAAGGGAACGGTGATGGACCTTAGGTACAGAAGAGACTGGAACAGCACATTACGTCCACATGCTAACACATTTTTATTGGTCTTTTTCACTGTCGCCCATGTACATTACCATGAGGGGTTAGGTACACGTACACACTTGGTTTCCGTTTTCAATTACGGAGTGGAATAGAGTGTTTCCCGACATGTCAGGCCAATAGATGTTCCATGTGTTGGCCATCATTTGCTGCACACAATTGCAATCTCTGGCGTGATGAATGTCCTACACGCCGCAGTACATCTGGTGTAATGTCGCCGCAGGCTGTTACAATACGTTGTTTCATATCCTCTCGGGTTGTAGGCACATCACGGTACACATTCTCCTTTAACGTACCCCACAGAAAGAAGTCCAGGGGTGTAAGATCAGGAGAACGGGCTGGCCAATTTATGCGTCCTCCACGTCCTATGAAACGCCCGTCGAACATCCTGTCAAGGGTCAGCCTAGTGTTAATTGCGGAATGTGCAGGCGCGCCATCATACTGATACCACATACGTCGACGTGTTTCCAGTGGGACATTTTCGAGCAACGTTGGCAGATCATTCTGTAGAAACGCGATGTATGTTGTAGCTGTTTTGGCCACTGCAATGAAGTGAGGACCAATGAGGTGGTCGCCAATGATTCCGCACCATACATTTACAGTCCACGGTCGCTGTCGCTCTACGTGTCTGAGCCAGCGAGGATTGTCCACGGACCAGTAATGCATGTTCCGTAGATTCACTGCCCCGTGGTTTGTGAAACCCGCTTCATCGGTAAAGAGGTAGAACTGCAACGCATTCTCTGTTAATGCCCATTGACAGAATTGCACTCGATGATTAAAGTCATCACCACGTAAATGCTGATGTAGCGGCACATGAAACGGGTGAAAGCGGTGACGATGCAGTATGCGCATGACACTACTTTGACTCAGTCCACCGGCTCTCGCAATGTCCCGTGTACTCATGTGTGGTTTCATGGCAACAGCAGCTAACACACCAACTGCACCCGCTTCTCCCGTGACGGGCCTGATACGGACCCGTTTGCGTGCTACGACCATACCAGTTGCATACAGTTGGCGGTAGATGTTTTGCAATGTGCGGCACGTTGGATGCTCTCAGTCCGGGTACCATTCTGCATACACCCTACAGGCTTCAGCTGCATTTCGTCGACACTCGCCATAGATGAGTATCATCTCAACCTTTTCAGAGTTCGAATACACCATGGTCACAGTTCCTACAACACTACACTATCACAGACGTCTGGTAACACGGTGTACTACAGTTGGTCCGCGTGCGGAGACGAATGCAGAATAACAATAGCAGCAAGCGCTACGTGCGGACACTGCGACAGCTACCAAACCACAACAGTGCACTACAGCCACACTCGTAAACACGGTCGTCATCGTAAACGTGTCCCTGCAGATGCTGCTCGCCGACCGTGGCCTGTGTTTGTTACAACAAGCAACTGAACGTCGGAGGTTTCAAGCGTTATCTTTAGGTTACAATATCTCCGGATGTAATTAACATTTTACAACGCAAAAAACGGCACAGATTATGTATTTGTTTATATGTTCAGATGTGCTAACAAAACTAACGTTTAAATAAACATAGGTTTGTGTTAAAAAACATACTTCCGTCCATTTTTGCATGGTTTGTATTAAACATTTACACTAGCCCCTCTCCTCACACTCGGTCTGTGGAATCGGTTCGTCAGTATTTGATGTGGTTTACGAAATATATCCAGCGTAACCTTAAGTGATTCACCCTGTATATACAATCTGTTTAAAAAAATTTTGTGACTAAAGCCCTTATGGCCTGTTATATATTTTACACCTGACATGTAAGTACTGTCTCTGCCTTATATTGTCAGTCAGTACTTACAGTTTTATATTAAAAAAAAATTTTCCATTAATTTGAAATTGTGTTACAGGCCACTTTAAACATTTAAATTCTGATGAAGGCACTCTTAGAAGTGTTGAAACCTGGTTAATAAGACTAAAAATTGTGACCGAAGGCTAATTTGTTTCATTTTAATTTGACCGTATACGTTTCGGCCAAAATATCAGGTAAACAAACAGGGGTTATGCAGCTGGACATGAGAAATGCGAACATCAATGCTATTTGTTCCACAGACGTATGCCCTACTGCATTTCCAAGTTGATACTGGAAAAAGCTTTACTAAGACTACTGGATCTCCATCTATGTATACATCTGCATCTACAGAAATATTCCACAACGGTACCTGGTACCGATAGTAGCCATTTCCTCTTCTGTTCTACTCGCAAACAGAACGAGGGAAAAACGAATATCTACACGCCTCCCTTCAAGCCCTAATCGAATCTTAAATTCCTGATCCTTCCGCGAAATGAACGTTGGTGGTAGTAAAATAATTCGACAGTCAACCTCAAATGGCGGTTCTCTAAATTTTGTCAACAGTGCTTCTTGATAAGAACGCTACCTTCTCTCCAGCGACTGCCGTTTGAGTTCTCAAAGCACCTCCGTAATACTTGCGTGTTGTTCGATACTACCAGTAGCAAATCTAGCAGATCTCCTCTGACTTCTTTGATGTTTTCCATTAATACGACCGGATGAGGATCCCAAACACTTTAAGAATAACTCAGCAATGAGTCGCATTAGTGTCTTTTACACGGTCTCCTTTACAGATGAACCACACTCCCCTAAAATTCTGCCGGCCGCGGTGGTCTAGCGGTTCTAGACGCCCAGTCCGGAGCTGCGCGACTGCTACGGTCGCAGGTTCGAATCCTGCCTCGGGCGTGGATGTGTGTAATGTCCTTAGGTTAGTTAGGTTTAAGTAGTTCTAAGTTCTAGGGGACTGATGACCATAGATGTTAAGTCCCATAGTGCTCAGAGCTATTTGAACCTTAAAATTCTCCCAATAAACCGAAATTGACCATTCGACTTTCCCACTACAGTCCTTAAATGCCGATTCTATTTCATGTTGCCTTGCAACGTTACGACTAGATATTTAATCGAAGTGGCTGTCTCAAGCAGCATACTAATAATGCTGTGTTCAGATATTATGAGTTTGTTTTTCCTATTCATCTGCATTAACATTCACTTTTATACATTTAGAGCTAGGTGCCATTCATCACATCATCTGCGTACGTTCTAGGCACCAACAGACATTGCATTGCGGAAACAGCTTCGGTTATTGAGATTCGAATGCATGAAGTGTCAACCTATTACAGTAGCTTCTGAGGCTATTTATGGTGGGACAGCAGCTAATTACAGTTAACAAGACCCATGTACGGTATTGAAGTGATACGATGTAGCGATTCAAATCCCCCTCCAAAAACTGCACGTTACGTCTTCGGGTTTTTGCTTAAAAAGGAAAATGCAGGGATGTTCTTGTCACTATAGCACAGTTTGACACCATAAGGCAGCACTGTTATTGAAATATTTAACATTATTCCTTTCCAACATTGTCCAAACATTGAAAAATAAATGAGAGTTACACTAGCAATCTAAATGTCAGAAATAGATCTGTTAAATTTAAATGTCTCAATTGTTTAAAAATATTTTTGTAAAATCTGTATTGCGGACTCAGTAACAATGGCATCAGTTTTGCATATACGGAATTAGTCAGACTGAATAAGAGTGGAACTAATCTCCAGTAAGAGCAGCCGACTCATGTAGGGACCATGTGTAACAAGAGCAAGGAGTAGGTAACGACGCAATTGAGAATGGCACAAGTGCAGCGAATATGTATGCAACAATTGATTTTGGCTGCGAGTGGTACTGCAAGTTCCCTGTGCCGTAGTGTATTGGTTACTATTAATTAGACCCTTAGTTTTGATGATAGGTGATATATTTTACGGTAAAACAGGAATTTTACTAAAGTACATATAATTGCTTTTTTATCAATGAACTAAGAAAAATACTGCGATTTGTTAGGACATATTGATGCACGTATGTTCATTTCTCTGTGATATAGCACATTTCAGTAACTTCTTGGTCATATTACACATGTTTTCAAGAATGGGAGAGCTTTTCTCATGAAGTTTCTTTCTTCTGTGTTACATTTCTCTTTTTCATCCCCATTTTGTTCCTTGGAATATTGTGACTATCTACCTTTCTCCCCTGTTTCACTGGACTCGCATTCGGGAGGACGACGGTTCAATCCCGCGTCCGGCCATCCTGATTTAGGTTTTCCGTGATTTCCCTAAATCACTCCAGGCAAATGCCGGGATGGTTCCTCTGAAAGGGCACGGCCGACTTCCTTCCCCATCCTTCCCTAATACGATGAGACCGATGACCACGCTGTCTGGTCTCCTTCCCCAAAAACCAACCAACCAACCCCTGTTTCATTTGAATGCACAATATGGACTTTACCCACAATCTACAGTGAATTTGTTTAGTATAACGTTATTCTATAAGCAGGTAGCTGTATAAGCCATTCTTGACCAAAGACTGCAGACAAATGTCTCATTCTGTTATTCAGTCTTGTTGCACTAGGAAGTGTGTGCAGTATCGTTCAGAATAAAAATGCATGGAGTCAAGGAAAATAATAAGCAAAGTTACAACAGTTCATGTCTCAGTACAGTGAGAAAGTATTTTCAACTATTGGTATATATATACACTCCTGGAAATGGAAAAAAGAACACATTGACACCGGTGTGTCAGACCCACCATACTTGCTCCGGACACTGCGAGAGGGCTGTACAAGCAATGATCACACGCACGGCACAGCGGACACATCAGGAACCGCGGTGTTGGCCGTCGAATGGCGCTAGCTGCGCAGCATTTGTGCACCGCCGCCGTCAATGTCAGCCAGTTTGCCGTGGCATACGGAGCTCCATCGCAGTCTTTAACACTGGTAGCATGCCGCGACAGCGTGGACGTGAACCGTATGTGCAGTTCACGGAATTTGAGCGAGGGCGTATAGTGGGCATGCGGGAGGCCAGGTGGACGTACCGCCGAATTGCTCAACACGTGGGGCGTGAGGTCTCCACAGTACATCGATGTTGTCGCCAGTGGTCGGCGGAAGGTGCACGTGCCCGTCGACCTGGGACCGGACCGCAGCGACGCACGGATGCACGCCAAGACCGTAGGACCCTACGCAGTGCCGTAGGGGACCGCACCGCCACTTCCCAGCAAATTAGGGACACTGTTGCTCCTGGGGTATCGGCGAGGACCATTCGCAACCGTCTCCATGAAGCTGGGCTACGGTCCCGCACACCGTTAGACCGTCTTCCGCTCACGCCCCAACATCGTGCAGCCCGCCTCCAGTGGTGGCGCGACAGGCGTGAATGGAGGGACGAATGGAGACGTGTCGTCTTCAGCGATGAGAGTCGCTTCTGCTTTGGTGCCAATGATGGTCGTATGCGTGTTTGGCGCCGTGCAGGTGAGCGCCACAATCAGGACTGCATACGACCGAGGCACACAGGGCCAACACCCGGCATCATGGTGTGGGGAGCGATCTCCTACACTGGCCGTACACCACTGGTGATCGTCGAAGGGACACTGAATAGTGCACGGTACATCCAAACCGTCATCGAACCCATCGTCTACCATTCCTAGACCGGCAAGGGAACTTGCTGTTCCAACAGGACAATGCACGTCCGCATGTATCCCGTGCCACCCAACGTGCTCTAGAAGGTGTACGTCAACTACCCTGGCCAGCAAGATCTCCGGATCTGTCCCCCATTGAGCATGTTTAGGACTGGATGAAGCGTCGTCTCACGCGGTCTGCACGTCCAGCACGAACGCTGGTCCAACTGAGGCGCCAGGTGGAATTGGCATGGCAAGCCGTTCCACAGGACTACATCCAGCGTCTCTACGACCGTCTCCATGGGAGAATAGCAGCCTGCATTGCTGCGAAAGGTGGATATACACTGTACTAGTGCCGATATTGTGCATGCTCTGTTGCCTGTGTCTATGTGCCTGTGGTTCTGTCAGTGTGATCATGTGATGTATTTGACCCCAGGAATGTGTCAATAAAGTTTCCCCTTCCTGGGACAATGAATTCACGGTGTTCTTATTTCAATTTCCAGGAGTATATATATATATATATATATATATTTTTTTTTTTTGTCATCAGTCTACCGAATGGTTTGATGCGGCCCGCCATGAATTCCTTTCTTGTGCTAACCTCTTCATCTCTTCATCTCAGAGTAGCACTTGCAACCTACGTCCTCAATTATTTGCTTGACGTATTCCAATCTCTGTCTTCCTCTACAGTTTTTGCCCTCTACAGCTCCCGCTAGTACCATGGAAGTCATTCCCTCATGTCTTAGCAGATGTCCTATCATCCTGTCCCTTCTCCTTATCAGTGTTTTCCACATATTCCTTTCCTCTCCGATTCT
Source organism: Schistocerca americana (assembly GCF_021461395.2). NCBI lineage: Eukaryota > Metazoa > Arthropoda > Insecta > Orthoptera > Acrididae > Schistocerca > Schistocerca americana. Next base: position 265,375,603 of record NC_060124.1, on the reverse strand, counting down.
GCATAGAACCTCCTCATTCCTTACCTTATCAGTCCACCTAACTTTCAGCATTCGTCTATAGCGCCACATCTCAAATGCTTCGATTTTCTTCTGTTCCGGTTTTCCCACAGTCCATGTTTCACTACCATACAATGCTGTACTCCAGACGTACATCCTCAGAAATTTCTTCCTCAAATTAAGGCCGGTATTTGATATTAGTAGACTTCTCTAGGCCAGAAATGCCTTTTTTGCCATAGCGAGTCTGCTTTTGATGTCCTCCTTGCTCCGATCGTCATTGGTTATTTTACTGCCTAGGTAGCAGAATTCCTTAACTTCATTGACTTCGTGACCATCAATCCTGATGTTAAGTTTCTCGCTGTTCTCATTTCTACTACTTCTCATTACCTTCGTCTTTCTCCGATTTACTCTCAAACCATACTGTGTACTCATTAGACTGTTCATTCCGTTCAGCAGATCATTTAATTCTTCTTCACTTTCACTCAGGATAGCAATGTCATCAGCTAATCGTATCATTGATGTCCTTTCACCTTGTATTTTAATTCCACTCCTGAACCTTTCTTTTATTTCCATCATTGCTTCCTCGATGTACAGATTGAAGAGTAGGGGCGAAAGGCTACAGCCTTGTCTTACACCCTTCTTAATACGAGCACTTCGCTCTTGATCGTCCACTCTTATTATTCCCTCTTGGTTGTTGTACATATTGTATATGACCCGTCTCTCCCTGTAGCTGACCCCTACTCATTTCAGAATCTCGAACAGTTTGCACCATTTTATATTGTCGAACGCTTTTTCCAGGTCGACAAATCCTATGAAAGTGTCTTGATTTTTCTTTAGCCTTGCTTCCATTATTAGCCCTAACGTCAGAATTGCCTCTCTCGTCCCTTTACTTTTCCTAAAGCCAAACTGATCATCACCTAGCGCATTCCTAATTTTCTTTTCCATTCCTCTGTATATTATTCTTATAAGCAGCTTCGATGCATGAGCTGTTAAGCTGATTGTGCGATAATTCTCGCACTTGTCAGCTCTTGCCGTCTTCGGAATTGTGTGGATGATGCTTTTCCGAAAGTCAGATGGTATATCGCCAGACTCATATATTCTACACCAACGTGAATAGTCGTTTTGTTGCCACTTCCCCCAATGATTTTAGAAATTCTGATGGAATGTTATCTATCCCTTCTGCCTTATTTGACCGTAAGTCCTCCAAAGCTATTTTAAATTCCGATTCTAATACTGGATCCCCTATCTCTTCTAAATCGACTCCTGTTTCTTCTTCTATCACATCAGACAAATCTTCACCCTCATAGAGGCTTTCAATGTATTCATTCCACCTATCTGCCCTCTCCTCTGCATTTAACAGTGGAATTCCCGTTGCACTCTTAATGTTACCACCGTTGCTGTTAATGTCACCAAAGGTTGTTTTGACTTTCCTGTATGCTGAGTCTGTCCTTCCGACAATCATATCTTTTTCGATGTCTTCACATTTTTCCTGCAGCCATTTCGTCTCAGCTTCCCTGCACTTCCTATTTATTTCATTCCTCAGCGATTTGTATTTCTGTATTCCTGATTTTCCCTGAACATTGTTTAATTCATAAATTTCGGGCGTATTATAGTATTTGAGAGTTGTAGCATCGCGTTTTAGTACCTGAATAGTGTAAATTCGCGTAGTCGTTTGTCTTCTGTTTTTGGTTTGAACGGCCAGTGTCGGTTGGTCACAGTCAGTGTGCTCCCTGCCGCCGTTGGATAAGCAGCTGCAGCAGCAAGTCGTATACTTCTAGCTCATTCATTTGTTACATAGTTTAATTCTTAATTTCTTTGCGTGTTTTTGGTACTTGCATTGTTTAATTCATAAATTTCGGGCGTATTATAGTATTTGAGAGTGTAGCATCGCGTTTTAGTACCTGAATAGTGTAAATTCGCGTAGTCTCCTTCCGCCACCGAGCAGTGTCAGCAGTGCGCAAGTAGCAGCATTACTGCATTTACTAGGCAATCTTGTATTTTAATAACCGTTTAAATTTTGTCAATTTGTTTGCGCTCTCTGTAGATTAGTTCAGACGTTCTTTGCAAAACAGTTTTTAGCATGGATAGAGACTGCAACTGCTGTGTTCAGATGCAGGCTGAGTTGGCATCCCTCCGCTCCCAGCTTCAGGCAGTGTTGGCTTCGGTCACACAGCTTGAGGCTGTTGCCAGTGGGCATCACTGTGGGGGTCCGGATGGGGGTTTGTCGGGGACGGCCAGCTCGTCCCACGCATCCCCTGATCGGACTACGACTGTGGTTGCCTGGGATACAGCCCGCATTGAGGCTGGTCCCTCACCTGTGGTAGAGTGGGAGGTCGTCTCAAGGTGTGGCAGGGGGCGAAAGACATTCCGGAGGACTGAACGGAAAGCCTCTCCAGTTTGTCTGACGAACCGGTTTCAGGCTCTGTCTCAGGCTGATGCTGATCTTCGGCCTGACGTGGCTGCTTGTCCTGTTCCAGAGGTTGCCCCTCAGTCTGCAAGATCCGGGCAGTCGCAGAGGGTGGGCTTACTGGTAGTTGGGAGCTCCAACGTCAGGCGCGTAATGGGGCCCCTTAGGGAAATGGCAGCAAGAGAGGGGAAGAAAACCAATGTGCACTCCGTGTGCATACCGGGGGGAGTCATTCCAGATGTGGAAAGGGTCCTTCCGGATCCCATGAAGGGTACAGGGTGCACCCATCTGCAGGTGGTCGCTCATGTCGGCACCAATGATGTGTGTCACTATGGATCGGAGGAAATCCTCTCTGGCTTCCGGCGGCTAACTGATTTGGTGAAGACTGACAGTCTCGCTAGCGGGATGAAAGCAGAGCTCACCATCTGCAGCATTGTCGACAGGACTGACTGCGGACCTTTGGTACAGAGCCGAGTGGAGGGTCTGAATCAGAGGCTGAGACGGTTCTGCGACCGTGTGGGCTGCAGATTCCTCGACTTGCGCCATAGGGTGGTGGGGTTTCGGGTTCTGCTGGATAGGTCAGGAGTCCACTACACGCAACAAGCGGCTACACGGGTAGCAGGGGTTGTGTGGCGTTGGCTGGGCGGTTTTTTAGGTTAGATGGCCTTGGGAAAGTACAGAAAGGGCAACAGCCTCAACGGGTGCGGGGCAAAGTCAGGACATGCGGGTACCAAGCAGCAATCGGTTTTGTAAATTGTCAACTGTCGAAGCTGCGTTGGTAAAGTACCAGAACTTCAAGCGCTGATAGAAAACACCGAAGCTGAAATCGTTATAGGTACAGAAAGCTGGCTTAAGCCAGAGATAAATTCTGCCGAAATTTTTACAAAGGTACAGACGGTGTTTAGAAAGGATAGATTGCATGCAACCGGTGGTGGAGTGTTCGTCGCTGTTAGTAGTAGTTTATCCTGTAGTGAAGTAGAAGTGGATAGTTCCTGTGAATTATTATGGGTGGAGGTTAAACTCAACAACCGAACTAGGTTAATAATTGGCTCCTTTTACCGACCTCCCGACTCAGCAGCATTAGTGGCAGAACAACTGAGAGAAAATTTGGAATACATTTTACATAAATTTTCTCAGCATGTTATAGTCTTAGGTGGAGATTTCAATTTACCAGATATAGACTGGGACACTCAGATGCTTAGGACGGGTGGTAGGGACAGAGCATCGAGTGACATTATACTGAGTGCACTATCCGAAAATTACCTCGAGCAATTAAACAGAGAACCGACTCGTGGAGATAACATCTTGGACCTACTGATAACAAACAGACCCGAACTTTTCGACTCTGTATGTACAGAACAAGGAATCAGTGATCATAAGGCCGTTGCAGCATCCCTGAGTATGGAAGTTAATAGGAATATACAAAAAGGGAGGAAGGTTTATCTGTTTAGCAAGAGTAATAGAAGGCAGATTTCAGACTACCTAACAGACCAAAACGAAAATTTCTGTTCCGACACTGACAATGTTGAGTGTTTATGGATAAAGTTCAAGGCAATCGTAAAATGCGTTTTAGACAGGTATGTGCCGAGTAAAACTGTGAGGGACGGGAAAATCCCACCGTGGTACAACAACAAAGTTAGGAAACTACTGCGAAAGCAAAGAGAGCTCCACTCCAAGTTTAAACGCAGCCAAAACCTCTCAGACAAACAGAAGCTAAACGATGTCAAAGTTAGCGTAAGGAGGGCTATGCGTGAAGCGTTCAGTGAATTCGAAAGTACAATTCTATGTACCGACTTGACAGAAAATCCTAGGAAGTTCTGGTCTTATGTTAAATCAGTAAGTGGCTCAAAACAGCATATCCAGACACTTCGGGATGATGATGGCATTGAAACAGAGGATGACACGCGTAAAGCTGAAATACTAAACACCTTTTTCCAAAGCTGTTTCACAGAGGAAGACCGCACTGCAGTTCCTTCTCTAAATCCTCGCACAAACGAAAAAGTGGCTGACATCGAAATAAGTGTCCAAGGAATAGAAAAGCAACTGGAATCACTCAATAGAGGAAAGTCTACTGGACCTGACGGGATACCAATTCGATTCTACACAGAGTACGCGAAAGAACTTGCCCCCCTTCTAACAGCCGTGTACCGCAAGTCTCTAGAGGAACGGAGGGTTCCAAATGATTGGAAAAGAGCACAGATAGTCCCAGTCTTCAAGAAGGGTCGTCGAGCAGATGCGCAAAATTATACACCTATATCTCTGACGTCGATCTGTTGTAGAATTTTAGAACATGTTTTTTGCTCAAGTATCATGTCGTTTTTGGAAACCCAGAATCTACTATGTAGGAATCAACATGGATTCCGGAAACAGCGATCGTGTGAGACCCAACTCGCTTTATTTGTTCATGAGACTCAGAAAATATTAGATACAGGCTCCCAGGTAGGCGTTCGATACAGTTCCGCACTGTCGCCTGATAAACAAAGTAAGAGCCTACGGAATATCAGACCAGCTGTGTGGCTGGATTGAAGAGTTTTTAGCAAACAGAACACAGCATGTTGTTATCAATGGAGAGACGTCTACAGACGTTAAAGTAACCTCTGGCGTGCCACAGGGGAGTGTTATGGGACCATTGCTTTTCACAATGCATATAAATGACCTAGTAGATAGTGTCGGAAGTTCCATGCGGCTTTTCGCGGATGATGCTGTAGTATACAGAGAAGTTGCAGCATTAGAAAATTGTATCGAAATGCAGGAAGATCTGCAGCGGATAGGCACTTGGTGCAGGGAGTGGCAACTGACCCTTAACATAGACAAATGTAATGTATTGCGAATACATAGAAAGAAGGATCCTTTATTGTATGATTATATGATAGCGGAACAAACACTGGTAGCAGTTACTTCTGTAAAATATCTGGGAGTATGCGTGCGGAACGATTTGAAGTGGAATGATCATATAAATTTAATTGTTGGTAAGGTGGGTACCAGGTTGAGATTCATTGGGAGAGTGCTTAGAAAATGTAGTCCATCAACAAAGGAGGTGGCTTACAAAACACTCGTTCGACCTATACTTGAGTATTGCTCATCAGTGTGGGATCCGTATCAGATCGGTTTGACGGAGGAGATAGAGAAGATCCAAAGAAGAGCGGCGCGTTTCGTCACAGGGTTATTTGGTAACCGTGATAGCGTTACGGAAATGTTTAATAAACTCAAGTGGCAGACTCTGCAAGAGAGGCGCTCTGCATCGCGGTGTAGCTTGCTCGCCAGGTTTCGAGAGGGTGCGTTTCTGGATGAGGTATCGAATATATTGCTTCCCCCTACTTATACCTCCCGAGGAGATCACGAATGTAAATTTAGAGAGATTAGAGCGCGCACGGAGGCTATCAGACAGTCGTTCTTCCCGCGAACCATACGCGACTGGAACAGGAAAGGGAGGTAATGACAGTGGCACGTAAAGTGCCCTCCGCCACACACCGTTGGGTGGCTTGCGGAGTATAAATGTAGATGTAGATGTAGAACATGTTTGTACTTCCTCCTTTCATCAATCAACTGAAGTATTTCTTCTGTTACCCATGGTTTCTTCGCAGCTACCTTCTTTGTACCTACGTTTTCCTTCCCAACTTCTGTGATGGCCGTTTTTAGAGATGTCCATTCCTCTTCAACTGTACTACCTACTACGCTATTCCTTATTGATTTATCTATAGCGTCGGAGAACTTCAAACGTACCTCGTCATTCCTTAGTACTTCCGTATCCCACGTCTTTGCGTATTGATTCTTCCTGACTTATGTCTTAAACTTCAGCCTACTCTTCATCACTATTATATTGTGATCTGAGTCTATATCTGCTCCTGGGTACGCCTTACAATCCAGTATCTGATTTCGCAATCTCTGTCTGACCATGATGTAATCTAATTGAAATCTTCCCGTATCCCCCGGCCTTTTCCAAGTATACCTCCTCCTCTTGTGATTCTTGAACAGGGTATTCGCTATTACTAGCTGAAACTTGTTACAGAACTCAATTAGTCTTTCTCCTCTTTGATTCCTTGTCCCAAGCCCATATTCTCCTCTAACCTTTCCTTCTACTCCTTCCCCTACAACTGCGTTCCAGTCGCCCATGACTATTAGATTTTCGTCCCCCTTTACATACTGCATTACCCTTTCAATATCCTCATACACTTTCTCTATCTGTTCATCTTCAGCTTGCGACGTCGGCATGTATACCTGAACTATCGTTGTCGGTGTTGGCCTGCTGTCGATTCTGTTTAGAACAACCAGGTCACTGAACTGTTCACAGTAATACACCCTCTGCCCTTCCTTCCCATTCATAACGAATCCTACACCTGTTATACGATTTTCTGCTGCTGTTGATATTACCCGATACTCTTCTGACCAGAAATCCTTGCCTTCCTTCCACTTCACTTCACTGACCCCTACTATAACTAGATTGAGCCTTTGCATTTCACTTTTTAGATTTTCTAGTTTCCCTACCACGTTCAAGCTTCTGACATTCCACGCCCCGACTTGTAGAACGTTATTCTTTCGTTGATAATTCAGTCTCTTTCTCATGGTAACCTCCCACCTGGCAGTCCCCTCCAGGAGATCCGAATGGGGGACTATTCCGGAATCTTTTGCCAATGGAGAGATCATCATGACACTTCTTCAATTACAGGCCACATGTCCTGTGGATACACGTTACGTGTCTTTAATGAAGTGGTTTCCATTGCCTTCTGCATCCTCATGTCGTTGATCATTGCTGATTCTTCCGCCTTTAGGGGAAATTTCCCACCCATAGGACAAGAGAGTGCCCTGAACCTCTATCCGCTCCTCTGCTCTCTTTGACAAGGCCGTTGGCAGAATGAGGCTGACTTCTTATGCCGGAAGTCTTCGGCCGCCAATGCTGATTATTTATCAAAATTTAGGCAGTGGCGGGGATCGAACCCGGGACCGAAGACTTTTTTGATTATGAATCAAAGATGCTACCCCTTTTTTTTTAAAAAAAATATCATTTTGTTCGTGTTTGTTCGTTGCATCTGCTCGGGGTGGACGTCGTAAGACATCCGTTTAAGTTCGTTGTTAATCGATTAACTCAGTTTTTTTATTACAGAGGGCAGCTAGCCCTCTGACCGAACACGCTGAGCTACCGTGCCGGCAACCCCTAGACCATAGGTATATTGCTCTATTCTAAAGTGAGTGATGTAACAGTATGTGCGGATAGGTCATGCAACATTCAGCAGCATGTGGCACTTGGGTCACAACGGATTGAAAATGGGAAAACACAATAGCTAATGCTTTAGGAGAATTCCTCCAATCATAGTCACTTTTCTGTGAAGAACTTTGAACAGCTCTCCTTTGTGCTGACATTCCTTCAAGAAAACTGAACATTAAAAATTTCGTGAATTATAGAATACTGAAGCGAATCCCTTCCAGATTATTCCACATTAAGAAAGGACTACGTCAGCTGAAGCTACGATAAACCAGTGCTACAAATGAGACAAAGGGCTGAAAATAAGTAATACGGGTCTGTATTAACGAAACCACAGTTTAAAAGGTAAGATATAGTGCAGATATTGTGGTAATTGGTCCGAATGCGTTACGCATGCAATGTACTACTCTTCGTAACTGATGCTAAGTCTCATATAATGAAAGCTGCCGATTCACCGAAGCATCGTACAGTAAAACGGTGCACGTGACACATATCCAATGCCTTACGCAGAGTGCCAGCAAATATTCGTGGTAAACTCAGTGGTTACGACAGATTTATTGGCTATATATTTTTTGAAGTGCTCAGCATATTGCAGGGTTTTTATTGTTAGCTCCAGATATTTCCTTATCACCTACTTTAATTTTGACAAGATTGGGGTCCTGCAATGATCCCAGTAACTATTACTGCCAGTACGTAAACATTGTAAGACGAATCATTGATTCATTCTGTAGCTGTGAAACGGCATCAATTGTACTACCGTAAGAAATAATGTCTAATGCTGAAAAACCAGGAAAATATTTGTCTATAGAAACGAAATTTTGAATTTATTCTTGCTGCCATAACTGTTTTGGAGCAAGTAAAAGTGCCACTAGTAAAGAAGATGGAGTAATTGAAGAAAGCTGTGAATACGTTGGAACGTATGTATAGCAATGTTGGAAACAAGTGACAAAGTAAATGGAAAAGGTGACAGAAGAAAACGAAGGGTATCTCTTCATAAGTTTAACTATAGGTGACAAAATAAACAAAACATACATTTTAAGTTAACTATGTCCTGATACTGTTAATAAAACGCATCTCAAAATGTAGTTGTCTAATTTAGGCTGCTACTCATGTACATTTTATTCTTAAATAAACAGTAGATTACCACAAAGTGACTTACAAATTCATTGTACAACGAAAAAATTTTTATCGTATTAATACTGGAATGACAATTTTATATAATTCTGCGTATTATTTGTAAAATTATTGATGTAAGAACATAGTTTTCGAGCAAATAATAATCATTTTTAGATAGTACAAACCCTAGTCCTGCTTATACTGCTGCTTCAAGAGAAATGAGTAGAAGAGAATTGCTTGGCCTTGGCCAGTATAAGTTATATTTCGAGTTGGAGCCAAATATTATAATATGGTATAATGGAACAGTGTCGCTTTCGAGTTACTACTTCCTGACTCAAGGGTCCAAACGTGTAAGACTGAACCACTTCGAACATTCACCTTTTGTAAAAGGCTGGACGGTGTTCTGTGCGATCTGGACAATGTAATTTTTGTGTGAGCTTTCATTAGAATTACATATTCTTTGCAAACACAGTTACTGTCATCTGGAGCAGTATGAATGATCTGTTATTATATAGTCTTAGTGTCACCTGCTGAATATTTGTAATACGAGGGCTATCCACAAAGTACATTACGTTTTCGTTTGTGTCCGTTAGGGGCGGGGCTAGCGCGGCCATCTTGGTGTCATGGCATTCCGCCGCTCAGTCGCCATCCTGCCATGCTAGTGAGAGGTTCGTGCTGTACTCCGTTGAGTTACTGTGACAGTTTGCAATGTCAGCGTTAATTGAAAATGCCGCGAAGTGTGAAGAGCGTGCTGTAATAAGGTTTCTGACTGCAAAAAACTGTACACCGACAGAAATCTATCGGCAGCTTTGTGAAGTGTATGGGGACAACATAATCACTGAAGGTGGAGTGCGTCAATGGGTCATAAAATTTAAAAATGGCCTAACTAAGGTTCACGACGAAGAGCGAAGTGAAAGACCCAGCATAGTGACTGCCGAACTTGTCGAAAAAGTCGATGTTGCGGTCCGTGAAAACCGTAATTTCACAATAACGGAACTCTCTATGAATTTTCCACAAATTTCACGAAGTTTGTTGCACGAAATCATTACCGAAAAGCTTGGTTACCACAAGTTTTGAGCAAGATGGATACCAAAAATCTTGACAGAGATTCACAAAAATCAGCGAATGGCTGCAGCGTTAACGTTTTTGGACGCTTACGAAAAAGATGGCGACTCATTACTCGATCACATCGTTACTGGTGACGAAACATGGGTTAAGCATGTGAACTGCGAGACATAATTGCAGTCAATGCAGTGGGGGCACACAAATTTCCGCCAAAAACCCAAGAAATGCATGCAGACAATGTCGGCAAGGAAGATGACGGCGACTGTCTTTTGGGACAGAAAAGGTGTGATTTTTGTGGATTTCCTGGAAAGAGGCACTACAATAAACTCTCAAAGGTATTGCCAAACTCTGCACAACCTCAGAAGAGCAATACAAAACAAGCGCAGGGGGAAGTTGGGCTCAAAGGTCTTGCTGATTCACGACAACGCCCGGGCCCACACGGCAAATGCCACTCGTGAAGTTCTCGAATCTTGTAAGTGGGAGTTGTTTCCTCATCCGCCGTACAGTCCCGACCTGGCACCGAGCGACTTCCACCTATTCCCAGCAATAAAGAAGTGGTTGGCTATGTAGCGTTTTGATGACGACGCGCAGCTTCAAGAAGAGGTAACCACGTGGTTGAAGGCGCAGGCGGCCGAATTTTACGACGAAGGAATTTCCAAGCTCGTCCATCGCTACGATAAGTGCCTTAATTTAAATGGCAACTATGTAGAAAAGTAGTATTTAAGTTTGGCTTTAATCTGTATATAATAATAAAAAATTCCAGTACTTTATTTATTTTTAATTCCAAAACGTAATGTGCTTTGTGGATAGCCCTCGTATCAAGGACAATAACTTTCGCACAAGGTAAAACTATTTTCTCCACTTGAGTTTCAATGTTAACAGTGATGCTAATTTATTAATGGTATTTGAAAAAGTTTGAGTGACAGAAATATTCACTAACTTTTCCAGTTAATATTTAAAACAAGAGTAGAAACTGTTTTTTGGTAAATAATGTCAATTTCTATGTAGCGAATAAAATTATTAAACAATTTTCTGCGATTTTCAGTATTCCATGTATCGATGTCTTTGCTGTTACACCTGTGGTCCTGGAGTAGCGTTTCTGATTAGTAAGCAAAACGTCCCCGCCACTGGTGAGTATAGATTAATATCGAGGGCAGCAGAAAACATATAATGGAAGTAGGACTAGTCATGAATAGGAAGGTAGGTGCAGACAGCGAGTTTTAGCGAAAAGTTGTACGATAGGGTTAATCTCATCACAATCAACAGCAAATCAATTTTAAAACGATAGTTCAGTAGTTCAGTTATACATGCCATATTCACAAACCGAAGATGTCGAGACAGAGAAAGTATGTGAGGACATTGAAGGGTTAATTCAGTAAATATAGGGAGAAGAGAAACTAACTGTCATGGCGGATTTTAATGCGGTTGTTGGGGAAGGCGTAGAAGAAAGGCTTACTAGATAATATGGGATTGCAAAGACTTATTGAGTTCTGTAGCAAACACCAATTAGTATAAACCAATAATCTTCTTAAGAATCACAACAGGGGTAGGTATACTAGAGAATGGCTGGGAGATACTGGAAGGTTTCAGTCAGGTTAAATCATATTCATACACAGATTCTGCAAACAGATATTAGATTGTAATGTGCACCCAGGAGCATTTATAGACTCATATCACAATTTAGTAGTGATGAAGTGTTGTCTAAAGTTTGAGAGACTAGTTAGGAAGAACCAGTGCGCAAAGAAGTGGGAAGCAGATGTACCTTTACCTGGGGATATGGGGTGTTCACAGCATCTACATCTACATCTACATTGATACTCCGCAAGCCACCCAACGGTGTGTGGCGGAGGGCACTTTACGTGCCACTGTCATTACCTCCCATTCCTGTTCCAGTCGCGTATGGTTCGCGGGAAGAACGACTGTCTGAAAGCCTCCGTGCGCGCTCTAATCTCTCTAATTTTACATTCGTGATCTCCTCGGGAAGTATAAGTAGGGGGAAGCAATATATTCGATACCTCATCCAGAAACGCACCCTCTCGAAACCTGGCGAGCAAGCTACACCGCGATGCAGAGCGCCTCTCTTGCAGAGTCTGCCACTTGAGTTTATTAAACATCTCCGTAACGCTATCACGGTTACCAAATAACCCTGTGACGAAACGCGCCGCTCTTCTTTGGATCTTCTCTATCTCCTCCGTCAACCCGACCTGGTACGGATCCCACACTGATGAGCAATACTCAAGTATAGGTCGAACGAGTGTTTTGTAAGCCACCTCCTTTGTTGATGGACTACATTTTCTAAGCACTCTCCCAATGAATCTCAACCTGGTACCCGCCTTACCAACAATTAGTTTTATATGATCATTCCACTTCAAATCGTTCCGTACGCATACTCCCAGATATTTTACAGAAGTAACTGCTACCAGTGTTTGTTCCGCTATCATATAATCATACAATAAAGGATCCTTCTTTCTATGTATTCGCAATACATTACATTTGTCTATGTTAAGGGTCAGTTGCCACTCCCTGCACCAAGTGCCTATCCGCTGCAGATCTTCCTGTATTTCGCTACAATTTTCTAATGCAGCAACTTCTCTGTATACTACAGCATCATCCGCGAAAAGCCGCATGGAACTTCCGACACTATCTACTAAGTCATTTATATATATTGTGAAAAGCAATGGTCCCATAACACTCCCCTGTGGCACGCCAGAGGTTACTTTAACGTCTGTAGACGTCTCTCCATTGATAACAACATGCTGTGTTCTGTTTGCTAAAAACTCTTCAATCCAGCCACACAGCTGGTCTGATATTCCGTAGGCTCTTACTTTGTTTATCAGGCGACAGTGCGGAACTGTATCGAACGCCTTCCGGAAGTCAAGAAAAATAGCATCTACCTGGGAGCCTGTATCTAATATTTTCTGGGTCTCATGAACAAATAAGGCGAGTTGGGTCTCACACGATCGCTGTTTCCGGAATCCATGTTGATTCCTACATAGTAGATTCTGGGTTTCCAGAAATGACATGATACGCGAGCAAAAAACATGTTCTAAAATTCTACAAGAGATCGACGTAAGAGATATAGGTCTATAGTTTTGCGCATCTGCTCGACGACCCTTCTTGAAGACTGGGACTATCTGTGCTCTTTTCCAATCATTTGGAACCCTCCGTTCCTCTAGAGACTTGCGGTACACGGCTGTTAGAAGGGGGGCAAGTTCTTTCGCGTACTCTGTGTAGAATCGAATTGGTATCCCGTCAGGTCCAGTGGACTTTCCTCTATTGAGTGATTCCAGTTGCTTTTCTATTCCTTGGACACTTATTTCGATGTCAGCCATTTTTTCGTTTGTGCGAGGATTTAGAGAAGGAACTGCAGTGCGGTCTTCCTCTGTGAAACAGCTTTGGAAAAAGTTGTTTAGTATTTCAGCTTTACGCGTGTCATCCTCTGTTTCAATGCCATCATCATCCCGTAGTGTCTGGATATGCTGTTTCGAGCCACTTACTGATTTAACGTAAGACCAGAACTTCCTAGGATTTTCTGTCAAGTCGGTACATAGAATTTTACTTTCGAATTCAATGAACGCTTCACGCATAGCCCTCCTTACGCTAACTTTGACATCGTTTAGCTTCCGTTTGTCTGAGAGGTTTTGGCTGCGTTTAAACTTGGATGTGAAAGTTTACTGCGATTTAGTGAACCATGTTTGGCACACTGTTGAGCGCCTTTTTACCTTTGTTCAAAGGGATGCACATTGTTGGGAAAACTTTGTTCGTGTTTTTAAAAGTACGCATGACTGTGCACAACAGGTTTTAAACGCTGGGGTGGTGGTAACACCCCACCTACCTAGAAGTACGACTTTCTGTGTTGACGTGTGTATATCATGATGTCACATGAGGAGGAGCAAAAACGTCTTAGAAGGCTGCTGGAGGAAGTTTTTAACGATGACTCTGTGATTCCAGAGTTTTAAGATTCAGATGAGAATGAAGAAGACTAGTGCGAAGAAAGCGATCATGCAACTGCAAGTGATCAATCTGATGACGATGCTAGTGAAGATACAGCTTCCTCCTTTCCAGCCACACAGGAAAGCATTATGCTTGGTAAGGATTAAGTAACTAAATGGACGACTACATGACTACACCTAATCCTAACAATATCATAACAAGGAAGCAAAATATAGTAACTCACCTTCCTGGTGCCAAACTAATTGCTAAAGACTGAAAGACTGCTGTAGAATGGTTTGATGTGTTAATAAACGAGCAAATTATTCGTTCAATAGCAGAGTGCACCAACCTTTAAATTGATCGCATTGAGGCCTTCTACAAGAAGGAAAATAGATGCTGGGAAACAGATGTAATGGAAATACTATTTTTCATTGGACTACTTATAATTGCTGGTTCTTATAGAGCAGCTAACATGAATTTACAAGAACTGTTTTCTTCACAGCGACTGGGAGTAAAAATATTTCACAATACTGTGTCACTGGACAGATTTTTGTTTCCTTGTGAGGTGTATGAGAATTGATAATATTCGTGAAAGGAGGCAACGTAAGGAAACGGATAAAATGGATGCAATACAGGAAGTATTCAACTTGATCAACGAAAACTGTAAAAATGCCTACAGCCTTGGAAGTAATACCACAACTGACGAACAACTGGCTCCCTTCAGAGGTACATGTCCCTTTCTGGTGTATTTTCCTAGCAAACATGCTAAATACGGAATAAAAATACAGACATTATGTGATGCAAGGACTTGGTATACATCTCAAATAGAAATGTATGTGGGAGAACAGCCTGAAGGGCCTTTCTAGGTTTCTAATTCACGTAAAGAAGTCGTTTTGAGACTTACTGAGGGTATTCAAGGAACTGGACGAATAACAACAACAGATAACTGGTACACTAGTATCTTGCTTGCTGAAGAATTACTGAAAAAGCGGCTATTATTTGTTGACACAATAAGAAAAGTAATCCTCAGCTTCCTACTGAATTGACTGTCATAAAAGGGAGAGAAACTGCAAGTGCAAATTTTTGCTTACAGAGGGGACATCTTACGTACCTAAAAAATTTAAAAATATTATACTGCTGTCAACAATGCATCCAAGTTCCAAGAGTATTGACATACAACAGGTGAAAGGAAAAAACCTGAGTTCATTACCTTCTACAACGTTACAAAAGGCGGTGTTGATACAGTTGACAGGTTGTGTGCAACATACACCGTAACAAGAAAAACAAAACGATGGTCTATTAAAAAACTAAAAACCCGTCTCGATTGCTTTTTTTGCAATCGAGGCGGGTTTTTAGTTTTTTCAATATGTTAACTAACGATTGCTGACGCGCTGCGATGTTGAAGGTTCTTAAAACGATGGCCATTAGCGGTGTTCTTTCGGATGGTAGATATTGCTTGCATTAATGCTCAAGTTGTAATGAAGAGTAACATCCACAGTTTTGCTGTGGAAAGAAGGTAGTTTACACGACAGGTGAGGCAGGAGATTGTGCATTCTCAGGTTTTAAAAAGAGCTTAAAACTCGGCTGTACCAATATCCATCACGCTGAAGGCAGCTAAGACCTCAAGTACGGATAAGTTTATTCCAGCAGTTCAAAGTAATAAACGTACAAAAGGAAGATGCACAGTTTGTCCAAGAAACGCTGACAAAAATGCGAAGTTCATCTGTTGCAAGTGCAACCAGTGTATGTGTTTAAATCAGATAAAAAATATCTGTAGTAAATGTATCGATTCAGAATCTTCTTCCAGTGTTGATGAAAATGTTCAGTTTTGAAATGTTTTTCTCTAGGCCTTTGACGTGGATTATTGTTTTAAGTCATACAAATAGGTCTGTTGCTTTCTCTTTTAACATTTCTCTATAATTTTAAAATGGTTAAAGCTTCTCTTATTGGATTAATTTGAAAAATAGTATGTATACGAACATTTGAAACCATTTCACACATATTATTGACTTACCAGTTACGGATAATTATTCGAGTAGCTTAGTAATTAAAATTGTACTTAAATGAATTAATAAAAGACTAAATGCAATGTTTATTGTTTAATAAACCATTTAAGAAATAAATCGAAACCTCAGTATCGTATTCATGTAGGGTGCTGTGAACACCCCATGTCCCGGGTTATGTTATGAATGCTCACCTTCCCAGTTATAGATTAAGGAATGACGAGATATGCTTGTATCCTCTGAAGCTAAGGAAACTGCGATATCAAATAGCTCAGTAAGAAGTCTAGTTTCACTGTAATGGACACGTCTAAAAGGGTAACCGCAGAAATTGGAAAGGAAAACATCAGTACAAGGAAAGTACCTGAGAGGAAACTCTGGGTAAAGAGAAGAAATACTCCGGCTGATCGATAAAAGGCGGATGTTAACGGCACATTCGCGCTCGAGAGAGCTCTGTATATTTTGATTCAGGTAATGAACCACAATGAGCGTTTCTAAGGAGGACAATGATGCATAACAGTGATACTGACCGCCACAGTGGTTCTAACTGCTGTGCTAGTATTTTCTATTTGTTTATTCATTTATTTGAGGTGGACAGTTGATCATGGGCTTATACCACAATTCGCCCAGATCCCTGCAGACTGGATCCCTACAGGGTAAGAAACAGTGAAAGTGTAAACTTGTAGTGTGAATGCAGAAGAGTTGTAAATTTTGGATTAAGAGACACAGAAGCAACGGAAGAAGCCACGAACGTTAAAATTTCCAGAAGGGCAGGACAGTTGTGATAAATACTCTCATAAGAAAACTAACAATAAGTAGCGTACTAAGTAAGACTGGTTGCTGTATCTGACCGATGTGGTCAAGCCGCCAGTTGTTTTCGTTAAATTTTCTCTGTTTTGTACGAACATGACGCATAATAAGAAACTGGTTTGAAGGTCGTCCTAAGGGACTGGGTCAAATTCATAGACGTGGGAAAGGAGGGGCGGTTAATGTAGCGCACCGACCAGATAGAGACATAATAGTGTGAGCCTGAGTGGCGTACTGCAGCAGCGCCGACAGCAGGCAAGTGCCGGATGTTGTCACTGTAATAATTCAATAAGGTCGACGTGATGTTGCGAGGCAGATTCACCTGCTGAAACAGCGAACTAAGTGATATTGTATAGGGTCATGCAGCAAGGAGGCGAGGCAAATTTCCACACTGACAGTGGAAGTGGCGTATTAGGATACGTGGCTGGTAGTGATCCATATGCAAAAAAGCACGCCGCTTCCAAGTATTGATGATTTTGTAATGAAATTGTTCTCAGTCTCGTAGCTCTACCTGGACTACAGGGTTTCGCTGGACGAGGTCACCACTTGAACGCGCCGTAGAAGTCAGTGGTTGAAGGTCACAGGAGGACAACAGTTCTGCATACCAAACTTTCTCTTCATCCCCCCCCCCCCCCCCCCCCCCGTCCAACACAGTCCAATGCCCCGGCCGTCCTTCCCAGATCAACGCCGGCAGTAGCACAGCTGATTCATGCACAGAGGGTAGTGGTTCGCTGTCCACACACACAGCCACCATCATCCGTCATCGCAGTACAGGCATCTCTTTGATGTGGGCACTCCGCTCCGTGATGCAGCCAGGCACGATCCGGGTCCATATCAGACATATCAGATACGCCTTTGTCGAGTGCACTCGCTGCTGGCGTGGGAATCTCACTGCCGGCTTACGTAGCGGAATTACCACCATTCAGTGGAGAATCCACGTCAGCAAACATGGAGAGTGTAAGCAGCCAGCCGAGCAGAATTCAGTGGCCAGCCAGTCACTACTCTGGTGTGCTACACAGTGCAGGTGTGTCTGTAAACAAGTTGTCACCTTTGCAGTTGCCTTTCTCTATAGGCTCCTGGGCTCCCCACTTTGCCTCTATTACATGTTTGTGCCGCCCACGCAGACAGCCACCCTTCCTTGCACTGAGGGTGCTGAACTGTTGTAGACGATTAACATAAATGCAGGTAAATAATTATTTACACTAAGTAATTAACATAAATCATGTTGTGTTTACGTATGTCTTCAGTACAACAACATCTCTTGCCACCTGTATACAGTTTTCACATTACGAACATGCACTGTAGGGGAAGAATGTGGCTACTGCCCAGCGCGAGATTGAATAGCGTCTGATAGAGCTAAGGGCACGTGGCACCGCGAAGAATGGTGTTCATTCCTGAGCAGTGCAGAGATAGATTAGGGATCCATTCCAGCGTCAATATGGGCCACAATCTGGGAAAACATATTGATGTAATTGATGTTGACAGAGGTAGGACCTCAATTTTTTTCCAGGTGTTAAAAGTGTACGTATGTTTGGCAAAATTCATAACACAAAGCTGACGAAACTGTTTATGTAGGACCGACTGGGGTTGTCGATCATCCTCACGGAAAAAGAAATATTTATAATGATAACGTCAAATGATGTGTGAACATGTATTTTACGTGATGTTGCTATTATAATTTTTTTCTAGAATGAGGATGATCAACGGCTGACGGGGTATGACAATTGTAGTGTCATATACCGAAACAGATCGAACCTTTTAAATTTCACTTTTTCAGGGGTTTCACAGTTACGTTTCATTAACTCTCCCAGCAAGGAAACAGTAGTAAGTCAATATAGGCCATGTTAAGTGACCTCACTTTACGAAGTGCTACAGTGGGAAAGTAATGTGGGGATATCTATAATTAACCCCTGCCCTGGAATGTTCCACGGTACACAACCACCTTTCAGGTAAATTACTGTGAAACTGTGCGCAATAAATGATCTAAACGCAGATGCTGTTTGAGAGTTGCTTTCTATTAAAACGTTCTAAACGGGGTGCTAGCAGTAATGGACAGCCCGTGTGGCTGACTAGTGGGATAAGGATATCATGTAGAACAAAGCAGGAATTATATCAAAATGTTAGAAGTAGTCACAATAAAGCTACAGTAGCACATAATAAACAGTACTGTAAGGTGCTTAAAAACGTTATTAGCAAGGCAGAAAAATGTGGTATGCAAGTAGAATAGCTAATTCACAGGATAAAATTAAAGGCATATGGTTAGTTGTGAAGGAAGTGTCTGGTCATCAGAACAAGGTCGATGATATAAGGACAGTTCGCAATAATAATATTTCTGTTAATGATAAATCAGATATATGAACAGTATTTAACAATCATTTTCTGAACATTACTGGTGAATAAAATAAAAATTTAGTTTCTACAGGAAATCATATAAATTTCTTAGCACATGCCTTTCTGAGATTGATGGCTTGGCTCTGAGCACTATGCGACTTGATTTCTGAGGTCATCAGTCGCTTAGAACTTAGAACTAATTAAACCTAACTAACCTAAGGACATCACACACATCCGTGCCCGAGGCTGGATTCAAACCTGCGACCGTAGCGGTCGCTCGGTTCCAGACTGTAGCGGCTAGAACCGCACGGCCACTCCGGCCGGCTGAGATTGAAGTCTGAAATACTTCTTTGTGATACAGACAAGAGGGAGAGTGAGCCAATAATTAAATCACTGAAGACTAAGGACTGTCATGGTTATAATGGAGTTGCTAGCAGAATATTAAAGTGCTGTGCTGCACATGTTAGCCCTGTATTTAGCCACATTTGTAATTTTTCCTTTAGGAATGGTCAGTTTCCTGAGCGATTAAGGTACTCAGTAGTAAAGCCACTTTATAAAAGGGGAGCAAGGGATAATGTAGATAATTGTAGACCTATTTCTATGCCATCAGTGTTTGCAAAAGTTATCGAAAAGGCTTTGTATGTAAGGTTAATTGATCATTTTATATCACACGATTTGCTATCATATGTACAGTTCTCCTTAAGATGTCGTTTGACAACTGAAAATGCTATATTCTCTTTTCTCTGTGAGGTACTGGATGGGCTAAACAAAAAGTTTCGAACGCTTGGCGTATTTTTTGATTTAACAATGGCATTTTACTGTGTTGATCTCACAATATTGCTCCAGAAGTTGGACCATTACGGAATAAGGGGAATAGCGGTCGCGCGGTTCCAGGATGAAGCGCCTAGAACCGCTCGGCCACTCCAGCCGCCAATAGCTCAGGTGAAAGAAAGGCGAGCCCGAAAGCCTTGCTGTCTTTCAAGTTTGTACGTAAACTGTGTTATGTAACCACTGACATATTTTTTAAGAATAAAATTGCCCGACGGACATTAAATATTCTCAAAATTGTTTCCTAGATACGCCGGAAGCAGCGCGGACGAGTCAGTGACGGTGAAATGACAGCAACAGAGAAACGCTGATCGAGTAGCAGTCAACAACGAAGCTATTGCAGTACTCTGAACTGACTGAGCGCTGATGTAAGTGAACGTAGTGCCAATGACATCATGGTATTAGAAGGCCGTCGTCATAACGGTGACTGCATAGTCTGTGGCTAGAAAGCCCAGATCTATCATAAGAGTAACTGTTCTGTTACCGACGCTGTAGAAAAGAGTGTGTGAAATGCCAGGCTGAGAAACCTTGGAGCGACCAAGAGAGCTGACCAAATGGGAGAAACATGACTCGTGGTATCATTGCTGCCACAGCATACCAGCTCACTCGTGTGTGCCCAGCATACATACCTCTTCTGTCCTGGTGGATTTCTATACCGCTGCAGCAGTCACGTCGAGAACAAAGGTTTGTCGATAGACCCTCCACTCCCCTAGCCAACCTTGAACTACCATGAAGATCAAGTTCTACTGGAGAGACTAACCCATTGAGACTTGCAGTGCCTACGCCGCGCCGCGATTGATCGAGTTTTGTGACTTTTACCATCCAGGAGGCTTAATCATTACTGCCTAGCACCATACCGTCAGCCATCATCATAGCGGTGAGCCACTGCTGCAGTTTGCCTTGGTTCCCTCAGCAGACACACGCTGCCTCAAGTGGGGGGTTGCAGCCTTCCTCTGAAAGGCAACAAGCAGTCCAAGTGTTTCTGTAGGGCACCTCTCTGGGGCACTGATCTTCGATGACGTCTCTCTCAAGTTCTGTTAGATACTGATAAGTCTCTTTCACAAAGTTACGATTCATTTTAGTGACCATCACAGTGGTCACTCAAAATCTGACGCTGTTCACACACCTTCCGTACTCTACAAAGCTTCGTATGTACAATTTTTTTTTTTTTTTTTTGCTTTTTCAGTCGTTTGACTGGTCTGATCATCATACCGCAGTGGTTTTGTTGGTGGCGCTACCAGGGACTTCGTCCGCCTATGATGTAGCAGCCAACAGCGTGAGCCAGCGCCACCACTCCACGTCTGCCAGGAATGCACACGTCATTGCCCGCTCACCTTCTGTGCCCTCAATCTACATCTACATCTACATTCATACTCCGCAAGCCACCTGACAGTGTGCGGCGGAGGGTACTTTGAGAACCTCTATCAGTTCTCCCTTCTATTCCAGTCTCGTATTGTTCTTGGAAAGAAAGACTGTCGGTATGCCTCTGTGTGGGCTCTAATCTCTCTAATTTTATCCTCATGGTCTCTTCGCGAGATATACGTAGGAGGGAGCAATATACTGCTTGACTCCTCGGTGAAGGTATTTTCTCGAAACTTCAACAAAAGCCTATACCGAGCTACTGAGAGTCTCTCCTGCGAAGTCTTCCACTGGAGTTTATCTATCTTCTCCGTAACGCTTTCGCGATTTCTAAACGATCCTGTAACGAAGCGCGCTGCTCTCCGTTGGAGCTTCTCTATCTCTTCTATCAACCCTATCTGGTATGGATCCCACACTGCTGAGCAATATTCAAGCAGTGGGCGAGCACGTGTACTGTAACCTACTTCCATTGCTTTCGGATTGCATTTCCTTAGGATCCTTCCAATGAACCTCAGTCTGGCATCTGCTTTACTGACGGTCAACTTCATATGATCATTCCATTTTAAATCACTCCTAACGCCTACTCCCAGATACTTTATGGAATTAACTGCTTCCAGTTGCTAACCTGCTATATTGTAGCTAAATGAACTTTCTTTCTATGTATTCGCAGAACATTACACTTGTCTACATTGAGATTCAATTGCCTTTCCCTGCACCATGCGTCAATTCGTTGTAGATCCTCCTGCATTTCAGTACAATTTTCCATTGTTACAACCTCTCGATATACTACAGCATCATCCACAAAAGTGAACTTCCGATGTTATCCACAAGGTCATTTATGTATATTGTGAATAGCAACGGTCCTACGACACTCCCCTGCGGCACAACTGAAGTCATTGTTACTTCGGAAGACTTCTCTCCATTGAGAATGACATGCTGCGTTCTGTTATCTAGGAACTCTTCAATAAAATAACACAGTTGGTCTGATAGTCCATATGCTTCTACTTTGTTCATTAAACGACTGTGGAGAACGGTATCGAACGCCTTGCGGAAGTCAAGAAACACGGCATCTACCTGGGAACCCGTGTCTGTGGCCCTCTGAGTCTCGTGGATGAATAGCGTGAGCTGGGTTTCACACGGTCGTCTATTCCGAAACCCATGC
The DNA here is from genome assembly GCF_021461395.2 of Schistocerca americana. NCBI lineage: Eukaryota > Metazoa > Arthropoda > Insecta > Orthoptera > Acrididae > Schistocerca > Schistocerca americana. Next base: position 265,353,398 of record NC_060124.1, on the reverse strand, counting down.
TGATTATTACAGAGCAGATTTCTAGTCTCCAGAAAGAGCACGTAAGCCACCTGTGTTTGGGGAAGACAATTGTGTAAGTACGAGTAATAAATATACAACCGCTACACTTTTCTGTGGCTTACAGGCATACAGCATCGACCTTGCCGACAAAATCCCGATGACTGTACGAACCAAGGACCAGCCCTCTACACTACTGCAACGAGCATGGAATAAGGTTGAAGGGCGTTGGAACCAAGCGTTGGAGCCATTTAGAAACAACAAGGTATTACACTTCCACGCCTGATGGCAGCCTTGGACGTCGGAGGTTTGCTCACCTGCAAACCCAGACACGTAATGCTGGTGAAAGCAAACACGTTTCGTACTACACAATTCAGTGTACATTGTTGAACACAGGGCTCCACAGTTGTCGACACCCATACGTTCTCATTTTACCTAACGCCATCATCAGTTGCGTTTGCAGTGGGCTCAGGATCATCGAGACTAAACCTTCATCAATAGAAACGAGTCAACTGGTCGTATGAATCACGTTTCTGATAACACATATCGATGGTCGTGTCTGGATACGCCGTCAACCAGATGAACAGCTGTTCAAAACGTGCTCAGCCCCATGGCCAAAAGCGGAAGTAATTGGCTGTTCAGACAATAACCTACGCCTCTATTGGACATGTGGTAGTTATCCAAGGCACCGTGGCAGCTGTGAGTACGTGAATACTATTGTGGACCACATGCATCTCATTATGTTGATGACTTCTTCCAGCAGGATAAGTGTTCACTTCACTGAGCTCCAATGGTGCTACAGTGATTTGAGGAGCATTAAATCGAAATTCATATCTTGGCCGCCTAATTCACCTCATTCTGACTTCACGGAATGCATCCGGATGCCACCGGCCACGTCCAATCTCCTAAATAATGGGGTTTGTGTGACTTACACGAGGTCAATGCTGCCACATACTTTCGGAAAATTCGCAAGGACTGCTTTGAACACATATCAAGCAGAACTGTGGTGTACTGCGTTCCAGAGGTAGATCAACACATTATGCATGTGGTCACAATGTTTTAGTTCACCATTGTATAAAGTGTTGTGTGTAATTACGTATTAGAGATACTTATCACTTGCTATAGAACAAGATAGGATTCCCAAAGTAAAGAGAAGTGTTGTGAGAGCTGAAGGATGGTGGCAGTGGAGTGGCCCACTAGGTGCTTCTAAGTACGTTGACTATTCCTCATGGCATGGGAAGAGGTTCCTAGGGTGGAGCGTCTAGTTTGGTAAATACTGTTTCATAGATCTAGTGAAGTGGTTAGCTGCAGAAATTGTGAAAATAAATTTCTTTATGGTGGTATTAGGCCACACCAAATTTATTTTCCCGTGGACCGCACATAAACGATTTTATTAACTGGGAAAATTAATGTTTCACTCACTGCAGGAACAACTTCTTGTGGACAGTTGGAATAATGACCCATAGGAGAGACTTTTTGGCCTAATACCTGGCGATGTGGTGTTGGGACAGAGTTAGTCCCAATTTAGAATATTTGGTAAGCGATTTCCAGTTCAGTTTATATCTTATGAGCAACTGGAAACCTTGGCCAGAATCAAGTGGTAGACACAGATTTTAATTTAAGACTGTTACAACATGACACAGATAGAAATAAGAAACTCAAGCGATATGGGAATGTATGCGAATACACCGAAGTCGAAGACTTGAAGACTTGTTCGACGGGTGTAGTTTGTGTTATACTGTGTCTATTAGTGCTGACTCTCTAATAATATTTCCACATCTGAAGAGGAAAATACGCTGAACACCTTTCGACGCTCGATTCCTGGTTTCCTGCAGAAACTGCACCCGGCGATGTGTCAATAGATGAGGAAGAATATGCACTGAAAATTTATCTTCGTTCCACTACTGATATTAACAAAATGCCTTTTCGTAACAGAAATAATTATAAACAGTTTTTGATATTATGGCCTTGAATATCATAGCATCACATTTTCTCACACATATTTCAAAATAATCAGTGACTAACAACAAACTATTTGGAACATTCATGCCCTCCATGGTTAGTAGAAAAACATTGAAAACACAGCTGTTACTTGTAATAAACTCGCAAAGTGTATTCTCACGAAAAGTTTATAACTATTACAGTTCATATTTGAAACGGTTGGTTAAGTGCGCTAAATCTGAGGGCCATTATTTAGGAGATGATGTGTTTTATTTACGTTCTGTGAAATAATAACATAACTCAGTATTTAGTTGCCCCTCGTATATCAAGGACCGGTTTGGGTATCCTGGAATAGGGAAAAAGTTAATGTACGCGAAGATCCGCGTATTTTGCCTGCATCAAAGTTCCGCTTTGCAGACGAAGCTATTGCGGTTGTTTATATTCTTGGAAAAGTGTACCTCGAGAGTTACTGCTGAGAACTGGTGTCTGTTCTCTGACTGTTTTTAAGAACTCTTATGGCTTGTGGCGAACTCGCCAAGTTAAAAGCAGCTGTGACTCCCTGTTAAATTGCCCTGCCTATTCCGTGTTTTATCTGCTTTGTATGTAGAACCTAATATCCACCCGTTTTCGTGGAAAGCCGGGTACACGACTCTGGAAAGTTTCTCGCAGAGTGATTCTTTCTCACCCGCATTTGTTTTTCACTATCCCCTTCTGTTTCCTCAGTACCTTCTTTTTAATTCTTTACGGTATTTTCGGTCGAGGAAACAATACGATGAAACACCTGTAAGTAAATCTGCCCTAGATTGTATCTTGTGAGCTATACAGGTTCAAGTAAAATAAAAAGAATACACGTATAACATTTCTAAAAGAAAAAAATTATGCAAATATTTTTCCTTTCAATTTTTTTTTATTTTCATTTGCTCAATACGACTTCAGTGGAGAATATCGGCGTAAATTATATACACTCCTGGAAATTGAAATAAGATCACCGTGAATTCATTGTCCCAGGAAGGGGAAACTTTATTGACACATTCCTGGGGTCAAATACATCACATGATCACACTGACAGAACCACAGGCACATAGACACAGGCAACAGAGCATGCACAATATCGGCACTAGTACAGTGTATATCCACCTTTCGCAGCAATGCAGGCTGCTATTCTCCCATGGAGACGGTCGTAGAGACGCTGGATGTAGTCCTGTGGAACGGCTTGCCATGCCAATTCCACCTGGCGCCTCAGTTGGACCAGCGTTCGTGCTGGACGTGCAGACCGCGTGAGACGACGCTTCATCCAGTCCTAAACATGCTCAATGGGGGACAGATCCGGAGATCTTGCTGGCCAGGGTAGTTGACTTACACCTTCTAGAGCACGTTGGGTGGCACGGGATACATGCGGACGTGCATTGTCCTGTTGGAACAGCAAGTTCCCTTGACGGTCTAGGAATGGTAGAACGATGGGTTCGATGACGGTTTGGATGTACCGTGCACTATTCAGTGTCCCCTCGACGATCACCAGTGGTGTACGGCCAGTGTAGGAGATCGCTCCCCACACCATGATGCCGGGTGTTGGCCCTGTGTGCCTCGGTCGTATGCAGTCCTGATTGTGGCGCTCACCTGCACGGCGCCAAACACGCATACGACCATCATTGGCACCAAGGCAGAAGCGACTCTCATCGCTGAAGACGACACGTCTCCATTCGTCCCTCCATTCACGTCTGTCGCGACACCACTGGTGGCGGGCTGCACGATGTTGGGGCATGAGCGGAAGACGGCCTAACGGTGTGCGGGACCGTAGCCCAGCTTCATGGAGACGGTTGCGAATGCTCCTCGCCGATACCCCAGGAGCAACAGTGTCCCTAATTTGCTGGGAAGTGGCGGTGCGGTCCCCTACGGCACTGCGTAGGATCCTACGGTCTTGGCGTGCATCCGTGCGTCGCTGCGGTCCGGTCCCAGGTCGACGGGCACGTGCACCTTCCGCCGACCACTGGCGACAACATCGATGTACTGTGGAGACCTCACGCCCCACGTGTTGAGCAATTCGGCGGTACGTCCACCCGGCCTCCCGCATGCCCACTATACGCCCTCGCTCAAAGTCCGTCAACTGCACATACGGTTCACGTCCACGCTGTCGCGGCATGCTACCAGTGTTAAAGACTGCGATGGAGCTCCGTATGCCACGGCAAACTGGCTGACACTGACGGCGGCGGTGCACAAATGCTGCGCAACTAGCGCCATTCGACGGCCAACACCGCGGTTCCTGGTGTGTCCGCTGTGCCGTGCGTGTGATCATTGCTTGTACAGCCCTCTCGCAGTGTCCGGAGCAAGTATGGTGGGTCTGACACACCGGTGTCAATGTGTTCTTTTTTCCATTTCCAGGAGTGTATTATATGCCTTATGAGTACAATACTATATTACATTTGGTATTCGTCTTAGCTCGAATATTTTCTATAGACAAACAAAATTCTGTGCATGTAGTTTTGTGCATGGCAAATATCACTCACAATAACGAAATGAAACGCAGAATAAGCGTACGTTTTCTGCGTCAACCGATACTGACAAATGCTGGGTAAAATACAGCGATAAAAGTCTTTTCGGAACATAACAAACAGAAAGTGCCGGGAAACGATAAGGCAATGCAGGCAATGTGTGCATGAAAAATGCGAAACCCTTGGCATCAGTGTGGCAACGCTGTAAATTTACGGGGAACAATGTTTTCTTGACGAGTTTCTGTCCTCAAAATCTAATTTCTTTTTCTGCAAGATTATGAATCATGTATGTTGGTTCACGAAGTCTGACAAAAAAAGTTAAGCACCCAGATTGAGTGGAAGAAAAGAAATTAAGTATTTTGGGTTGAGAGAATTGAAATGCCTGGGCTAGCAGGACAGAGCGGATTAGGTTGTGGAAAGGGGCCAAAATGAGCTCCTGTCAGTTGCACTCAACATACAAACTTCATTTATCAACTCACAGTATTACAACAAGGATACGAAACACTCAAAACCTTAATGGACCTCCTTTGATTAGATCGGCTGAAGGCCCCATTCAAAATCCAAGGCAGAAGGCTTAAGCAAAATTGAAATACAAGGCTCTTCTGGAGGTTTCGCATAAGAATATTTTCTAGATTTTCAATCTAATCGGCTGAAGGCCTTAGCAATTTAATTTTAATAGAACTAGGCTGGAGGTCGCACATCAAGCAATGAGAGGAGTTTCACTCAAAAGGCAGAAGGTCGTATCTTAACACATTTCATATAAAACGAAGAATAACAATCTCATGTCTCAAGGGCAAGACAAGGACATTAATTTAAGATATATTAATACTCGGCTGAAGGCCACATATCAACAAAATATGTTCAATGGCTTAAGGCCTAGAAATATTTTAAATCTAAAAGGCAGAAGGCATTATCTCAAAACTTATACAGTAAAATTCGGCTGAAGGCTGCATATAAAAATGTAACAATAACATTAATTTAAGAGATATGGATACTCAGCTGAAAGCCACACATCAGCCAAATAACTAAAATCCAAACAGGGCAATTACTACATAACACACAAGGAACGGCGCTCAAAGGTTTTCAAGGGTCAAATGGTTCAAATGGCTCTGAGCACTATGGGACTTAACTGCTGTGGTCATTAGTCCCCTAGAACTTAGAACTACTTAAACCTAACTAACCTAAGGACGCCACACACATCCATGCCAGAGGCAGGATTCGAACCTGCGACCGTAGCGGTCGCGCGGTTCCAGACTATAGCGCCTAGAGCCGCTTGACCACTCCGGCCGGCTTTCAAGGGTCAGCCTGGAATTGTAACACTAACGCCTGTTTAGGTGAGACAGGCAGCCTGTTGAATGACCCAACCGACCCAACCGACAGACAGCCGACTGACCAATCAACCAAATCAGTTTCGGTCCACGCAACCAGCAAAACGACCACAAGGTTTCAATACACGGCACACAGAATATTGGAGCCCACAACGACCAACAAGACCTCAGCTGTCGAACCGCACGCCGCACTGGACAGCAACAACACGACGAGGAAAATACACTTTCTAAAATTACGTCAACGACCAGGGCAGTTAACCGGAACGTCAACTGCCACAAGGCAGAAGATACTGCTGGTGAACTTCCGTAACAGGGAATAAATTAAGTTCAATTTCACAGGAAGACGACTGGAATCTTAGCCGACTTAAATACTCACAAGTTTCTTGCGGGAATGTCCCAAAAGCGAGAACCAGGATCAAACGAGGAAATGTAAGCGGTTGAGGCTCGATAGTAACTTAAGTGAGGACTCAACTTTCATGTCCAAGACCGGTGAGCGACGAACTTCGCAGCACTCGCAAGCAGCACCTCACACTAAACTGCGCGTGCACGCCGCCAGCGGCTGCAGCCCGACTCCGCGCGACGGGGGCTTGCTTGCTGCTCCACGCCAGCCGAGCGACTGGACTGCTGGTCCGTCCGCGACTGCTGCTCCGTCGCGACTGCACTGCTGGTGCGTCTCTCACTCACTGACTACCCACACACGATGACCCAGAAATGCTGTTGGTCGCTCCAGAGATGGTACGACAGTAAGCTTATGGATACGCGCTGCTGCTGCCACTCATGGGCAAGTATGACAGGAAGCTAGTGACGCCAGTAAATGGAATAAGAAAACGAGGCGGCACTACCGTAATAGAAGATGACAAAAAATTAATGGGATGAACACGAGTCGTGCATGACTCAAGTATATGTGATGTCATTTGAGCGGTTATAACACTTGAGTTAAATTTTCAGAGAACTTCTGAACAAAACTCTACTTATAGATATGACGTTGTACCCCGTTTTGTCAGGATGCATGCGCTGGTTCTGTTGGGAAGAGGGTCATAAAGCTGCTGTATCCTCTCCTGATGGAAGCTGCCCAAGACTGTTTTAATAGGTCCTGGAAACTGGCGTATGGACGGAATTAGCGTCCGACCTGCCCCAGTAGTTCTATGAGGAACAGATTTGGGGATCATGTCGGCCATTGAAGCACCTCAGAATCACCCAGACGGTTCCTAGAGACGCGGGCCATGTGTGGACGACCGTTGTCCAGTTGAAGAACGGCTCCACAGTACACCGCATGAGAGGACGTAGGAAATCCGAGACGTGCCATTGTGGCATCAGACCTCCCTCTGTCACTACCAGCTGTGGCAAGAATCACACTCCATGGCTTCCCGAACCGTGACACAATCAGCAACATAGCTAAACCACTCCTAAACATTGGAAGAAAGGCATCTCTCCGCTGGTCACCCCAGTACTCACTGGCGATATCCGTCTGCGGTTGTGCAGAACCGCTGAACACATTCAGATGGCCTTCATAAGCAACCCGTGCTTCCTGGTCAACATTCCACTTTAAACGTAGTGAAATGGCTTAAGGCAAATGCCGGGATGGTTCTATAGAAAGGGCACGCTGCTTTTCTTCCTCATTCTTTCTCAATCAGAGCTAGTACTCCGTCTCCAATGGTCTCCAATGGTCTCTTTGCGTACGGTAATTAAAATATCAATCAACCCTACTGGCTTCATTCCAGACTCAGCCCTTTGTGTTATCGCAGCTTATATGCGACTCCTGTAATTCCCAAGTCACGATGCTCGCAGTTTCCAAACAATGGCGTGGGATGGCACACCGTGTTACAGGGAGTCCTATATTAATTATTGTCGGATGACCGGATGTGAAAGGCTTACAATATACTTCGTGCTGAGAACATCAATATTCCCTTGCGTTAGTCAGACGTTATCCGCAAACACCTGGCCCGCCCAAATGTTCCAGTAAAGTGCAACAAAGGGTCACTGTCACCTCCGAATGGCCAACAAATCTGGGTACTATTCGATTCGACGTGAGGCCACATGAATACCTTCGATGACGTCTCTCTCAAGTTCTATCAGATACAAGTCTCTTTCACACAGTTATGATTCATTTCCGTGTCCTTCACCGTGGTCACTCAAAATCTGACGCTGTTCACACCCCTTCTGTACCATACAAGGCTTCGTATATGTACACAGATTTTTTTTTTTTTCAGTCTGACTTGTCTGATGCAGCCTAACCTGAATTTCTCTCTTGTGCTAGGCTCCTCATCTCAGGATACCACTTCCAATAGTCGCCATCAAATGTTTCTCGCATGAATTCCTGTGTCTACGCTCCCCACACGTCTTACCACCTAGGCCACGCGCTATAGCTACGCGGTTTGAGGCGTCTTGTCACAGTCCGCGCGGCGCCCACCGTCGGAGGTCCTAGAGCTCCATCGGGCAAGGGTGAGTGTGTTCTCCTTAGCGTAAGTTAGTTTAATTTAAAGTAGTGCGTAAGCTTACGGACTGATGACCTCAGCGGTTTGGTCTCATAAGACCTTACCAAAAACTTCAAAAAATTTTTACCACCTGCCTTTTCACCATGGAAACTATTTTCTGATGTCTTAGCATTTCGTCATTCTTATCAAAATGTCCTTCTCTTCGCCGGTCGTGTGGTGAAACTCCTCATTCCTATAAAGACAGTGTAATTTTGAAATCTATTATGCCATGGCTTCGCTTGGCTTATTATAACATTTCCATGATCTACTTAGCACGAAAATATGAACGCAGGGGTAAAGAGAAACCTCAGGGACAGGAGCCCGTGTGTATTCATGCATAAGAAGCCATTTTCCGCTTAGGCTTTGATCGCCGAAATCATCAATGGGTCTCCTAAAAGCAGTGTAGCTATAAAAGCACGGAGCAGCCTCGGGTGTGTGGCTGTGGTACCTCTGGCAGCGGAAATATTGGGACACGAGGATGTGATGTTTCCAACAACGATTTCCCACACCTCATTTCTGCTTTGCTTAGGGGAGGGAACGCTATGCTCTTACAGAAGCAGTAGCAACTGAATTCGAATAAATACAGCCCATTTTAGCCGAACAGTATCTGTCTCTGCCTGGAGCCAGCTGTCAAGAGAAGTCTACACTGGTCGCCATTCTGAAATGAATCATGAAACTGTCATCGTGAGACGCTGTCTTCGATAACTACAGAACGACCAGTCCGAAAATCGACAAGAAAATGTATAAATAGAAAGTCGATAAAAGATGTAATGTTATGAGGAATATAATAAGGAGAAAGGTTTTTTTTTTTTTTGTCATCAGTCTACTGACGGGTTTGATGCGGCCCGCTAGGAATTCCTTTCCTGTGCTAACCTCTTCATCTCAGAGTAGCACTTGCAACCTCCGTCCTCAATTATTTGCTTGACGTATTCCAATCTCTGTCTTCCTCTACAGCTTTTGCCCTCTACAGCTCCCTCTAGTACCATGGAAGTCATTCCCTCATGTCTTAGCAGATGTCCTATCATCCTGTCCCTTCTCCTTGTCAGTGTTTTCCACATATTCCTTTCCTCTCCGATTCTGCATAGAACCTCCTCATTCCTTACCTTATCAGTCCACCTAATTTTCAACATTCGTCTATAGCACCACATTTCAAATGCTTCGATTCTCTTCTGTTCCGGTTTTCCCACAGTCCATGTTTCACTACCATACAATGCTGTACTCCAGACGTACATCCTCAGAAATTTCTTCCTCAAATTAAGGCCGGTATTTGATATTAGTAGACTTCTCTTGGCTAGAAATGCCTTTCTTGCCACAGCGAGTCTGCTTTTGATGTCCTCCTTGCTCCGTCCGTCATTGGTTATTTTACTGCCTAGGTAGCAGAATTCCTTAACTTCAATTGACTTCGTGACCATCAATCCTGATGTTAAGTTTCTCGCTGTTCTCATTCCTACTACTGCTCATTACCTTCGTCTTTCTCCGATTTACTCTCAAACCATACTGTGTACTCATTAGACTGTTCATTCCGTTCAGCAGATCATTTAATTCTTCTTCACTTTCACTCAGGATAGCAATGTCATCAGCGAGTCGTATCATTGATATCCTTTCACCTTGTATTTTAATTCCACTCCTGAACCTTTCTCTTATTTCCATCATTGCTTTTTAGATGTACAGATTGAAGAGTAGGGGCGAAAGGCTACAGCCTTGTCTTACACCCTTCTTAATACGAGCACTTCGTTCTTGATCGTCTACTCTTATTATTCCCTCTTGGTTTTTGTACATATTGTATATGACCCGTCTCTCCCTATAGCTGACCCCTACGTATTTCAGAATCTCGAACAGCTTACACCATTTTATATTGTCGAACGCTTTTTCCAGGTCGACAAATCCTATGAAAGTGTCCTGATTTTTCATTAGCCTTGCTTCCATTATTAGCCGTAACGTCAGAATTGCCTCTCTCGTCCTTTACATTTCCTAAGGCCAAACTGAGCGTCACCTAGCGCATTCTCAATTTTCTTTTCTATTCTTCTGTCTATTATTCTTGTAAGCAGCTTCGATGCATGAGCTGTTAAGTTGATAGTGCAATAATTCTCGCACTTGTCAGCTCTTGCCGTCTTCGGATTGTGTGGATGATGTTTTTCCGGAAGTCAGATGGTATGTCGCCAGACTCATATATTCTACACACCAACGTGAATAGTCGTTTTGTTGCCACTTCCCCCAATGATTTTAGAAATTCTGATGGAGTGTTAACTATCCCTTCTGCCTTATTTGACCGTAAGTCCTCCAAAGCTCTTTTAAATTCCGAACAACAAAACAGGAATAAAATGGTAATTTAATCGACCCCTAGCTCCAAACAGGCGTTGATATACATCATTGCGGACATGCTGAAAATGTGTGCTCCGAGCAGGACTCGAATCCGGGATCTCCTGCTTACATGGCAGACGCTCTATCCAGCTGAGCCACCGAGGGCACAGAGGATAGTGCGCCTGCAGGGATTTATCCCTTGCACGCTCCACGTGAGACCCACATTTCCAACATTTCCACACCACTACATTTGTAGTGCGCCTAATGGATGTTTGTCCATTACATTCAATACTAGTGGCAGATTAATCTACCATGTCCCGTACCAGTTGGGGCATAGCGTGTGCGTTCGCACACGAAGGTCAATGACTGGGTAGCCATATTTTAACTACTCGTATATTTGAAGGTAGTATCTGTTCCCGAAAGAACAGATACCATTGAGGACCGTGCAGCTTGTCTTGAATGAAATGATAATTAAATCGACACCCTAGCTGCAAACAGCCTAAATAAATCCCTTATATACCCCCAATAACCAAATTTATATGCATATTGTGTACGGATTTTTGACTTGATACCGTTCACCAAATAATTTTCTTCGACCTCCTCTCACCCGTATGTGCGTCTAAACTATCACTTTACAATTGCACAGACCTTGCACCACAACACGCAGATTTACTTATTTCTTAAACTACTTTCCCCTTCTCAGTGTACAGTCTCAATTCTGTCACATTTCTTAATCCTAGAAGTTTTCCTGAGAGAGGGTATTTGAGTCGGTAAGCATTAGGAGGCGAACGTTCTGCCACTACAGACGGCCCATAGTACAGCTGAAACAAATTTTTTATTTCTCCACACACTTCGCTGGGCTTTTCTTTGGGTACCTATTTTGTATTTAATAGGTTTGTACCGCCCATAATGCCGATTCTTCCTTTCCGCTGCCAACTTCTCCATTCGGGATTTTACCGCCCGCTCCCTCTCAGCGGACGACTCAGCCAGGCGCTGCGGGAACTCCACAATTTCCGCTAATAGAAATTTCGATTGGACTCCCGTCATCACCTCTAAGTGCGAATATCCAGTTGCGCTACTTTTCACGCTGTTTAGAACGTCCTCCAATGAACGTACGTATTCCATCCACTGAGTGTCTCTCACTCGCTTAAGTCCGACACAGTCGTTCAACTTCTCGCATATACCGCTCGCAAGGGTTACTCGCCGGAAGGTACACGAATATTTTAATGTGTTTTATACCCTCGTCGTTCATAAATTAGTTCCAAATGTTTGTTGTAAATTGGGATCTGTTGTCAGATAACAGCCTTTCTGGTTTGATTACGTTTTTAAAGAAATCCTTTTCTAATTTGGCTATCAGCGTCATGCTGTTGGCTTTCCGTATCGGATAAAGTTTAATGAATTTTGAAAAGAGGTCCACAACAACAAATATGTACTTCATACCGCCACGTCCTGTGGGCAGCGGGTCAAAATTGTCAACCGCCAATAACTCTTCTACCTTGGTCGGTATCGTACTTTGCATTTTGCCTTGCTGAGTAGTAGTTCAATATTTTACTCGCTGAGATAGATCACAGGGGGGTCAGCTTTGCGCGTACTCGTCTGCCGAGGTTATTAACGTGGATGTGTTGCTCTCTAAGTTCCGTGCTCTTCTGGGCCCCGAAATGACCCTTGACTTACATGGACGTAGTCTATCAACTGTTCCACATATTAGTCTAGGAAACACCGTCTCCAGTGATCCGTCTTCTCGTCTCTTCTGCGAAACAGCACACACTTGTGGATCTGGAAATAGCGGCGTATTTTTTCGTAGCCCTTGCTGATTTTGATGTTCTTCAGTTCAGGGTCATCATTTGGCGCTCTCCGAACATCCCTGCAGACCGCACGAATTCGCTTTTCCGCCGATACTCCTTACATGTACAGCAGCTGAAATTCGTTCTTTGTTCGCTCCCCGTCATTGTCTTCCTCACGAACGGGCAGCCGCGACAGAGCATCGCCAATACAGCTCTCGGTCCCTTTAATGTAGCGTAACTCGTAACTAAATTGCTACAGGAACATTGCCCAGCGTATCAAACGGTCGTTTATTATTCTACAGTGTTGCAGAAAGCTAAGGGCCTTATGGTCGGATAGCACTGTTACCTCTCTACCTTCCAAATTCATAGGGAACTTTTTGAATCCATACAAGATTGCAAGCAGTTCTTACTCTGATATGCTGTACCCGCATTAGTGATTGTTGAGCATGCAGCTGGCGAAAGCCACACTCCGCTGTTCTATCTTCCCGTCGATTTGTTTTTCTTGTAAGATTTCGCAGCCCATCCCATAACCTGAATTGTCCGATGACAAACAGAACGGAAGTGTCACGTCGGGATAATAGAGCATCTTGCTCGCACACAGTTTATCGTTTACGTTCTGAAATATCTTTTCACATTCCTCGGTCCATTTCCCGGATACCTTTTTCTTTAATAATTTACATAAATTTGGGTTTTTCATTCCTCCATCCCCCAGGAATTTTCGATAGAACCCACATAATCCGAGGTACGTTATTAATTGCTTTGCGTTGGGTGGACTTTTACAACCCTTGATTGATTTTAGTTTCTCGGTATCCGGCAAAATTCCTTCAGATGTAAGAGTGTGTCGCAGAAACTAAATTTCCGCTCTGACATATTCGTATTTGGCAATCATTAACGTCATCCCTTCTCGTCTTAAGGCCACATGCACTTCCTCCAGCAATTTACAGTGTTCCTACCACGATTCCGTCGCTATTACAACGTCGTCCACGTATATCACCAACTTACTCATTAAGCATTCTCCTAAGACATGGCTTAGCGCTCTCAAAATACTGCCACTCAAATCGTGAAGCTGAACGGTAAAACCTTAAACATGCAGCTTCGTCCTTCGAATAATAATGCTGTGTAACGTCTGCTTTTTCTGTCAATGGAATTTGCTAAAATACTGAGGTTAAGTCAACACTAGACATCAATTTCATGTTCCTGAAGTTTTGCAACAGTTACTCCGTATTACCAGGCTGGTCGAGTTCTCTCACAATTACCTTATTTATCTTACGCACGTCTAACATGACTCTAACCGATTTCCCTTTTTTCTTTTCAATTACAGTGGTATTACAATAACCGCTCCTACACTGTTGTATAATATCCAATTCTATCATTGGCCTTACCCTGGCCCCGACGGCTTACCGATCAGCAATTCGAATTATATAAGGCTTGCTCTTAATCGGCTCGAGCGGCTTCACTTTAATGGAGTTTTTTATTTTGGTCATAAGTCTACTGACTGGTTTGATGCGACCCGCCACGAATTCCTTTCCTGTGCTAACCTCTTCATCTCAAAGTAGCACTTGCAACCTACGTCCTCAATTATTTGCTTGACGTATTCCAATCTCTGTCTTCCTCTACTGTTTCTGCCTTTTACAGCTCCCTCTAGTACCATGGAAGTCATTCCCTCATTTCCTAGCGGATGTCCTATCATCCTGTCCCTTCTCCTTATCAGTGTTTTCCACATATTCCTTTCCTCCCCGATTCTGCGTAGAACCTCCTCATTCCTTACCTTATCAGTCCACCTAATTTTCAACATTCGTCTACAGCACCACATCTCAAATGTTTCGATTCTCTTCTGTTCCAGTTTTCCCACAGTCCATGTCTCACTACCATACAATGCTGTACGCCAGACGTACATCCTCAGAAATTTCTTTCTCAAATTAAGGCCGGTATTTGATATTAGTAGACTTCTCTTGGGCAGAAATGCCTTTTTTGCCACAGCGAGTCTGCTTTTGATGTCCTCCTTGCTCCGTCCGTCATTAGTTATTTTACTGCCTAGGTAGCAGAATTCCTTAACTTCATTGACTTCGTGACCATCAATCCTGATGTTAAGTTTCTCGCTGTTCTCATTTCTACTACTTCTCATTACCTTCGTCTTTCTCCGATTTACTCTCAAACCATACTGTGTACTCATTAGACTGTTCATTCCGTTCAGCAGATCATTTAATTCTTCTTCACTTTCACTCAGGATAGCAATGTCATCAGCGAATCGTATCATTGATATCCTTTCACCTTGTATTTTAATTCCACTCCTGAACCTTTCTTTTATTTTCATCATTGCTTCTCGAAGTATAAATTGAAGAGTAGGGGCGAAAGGCTACACCCTTCTTAATACGAGCACTTCATTCTCTATCGTCCACTCTTATTATTCCCTCTTGGTTGTTGTACATATTGTATATGACCCGTCTCTCCCTATAGCTTACCCCTACTTTTTTCAGAATCTCGAACACCTTGCACCATTTTATATTGTCGAACGATTTTTCCAGGTCGACAAATCCTATGAAAGTGTCTTGATTTTTCTTTAGCCTTGCTTCCATTATTAGCCGTAACGTCAGAATTGCCTCTCTCGTCCCTTTACTTTTCCTAAAGCCAAACTGATCGTCACCTAGCGCACTCTCAATTTTCTTTTCCATTCTTCTGTATATTATTCTTGTAAGCAGCTTCGATGCATGAGCTGTTAAGCTGATTGTGCGATAATTCTCGCACTTGTCAGCTCTTGCCGTCTTCGGAATTGGGTGGGTGATGCTTTTCCGAAAGTCAGATGGTATATCGCCAGACTCATATATTCTACACACCAACGTGAATAGTCGTTTTGTTGCCACTTCCCCCAATGATTTTAGAAATTCTGATGGAATGTTATCTATCCCTTCTGCCTTATTACACCGTAAGTCCTCCAAAGCTCTTTTAAATTCCGATTCTAATACTGGATCCCCTATCTCTTCTCAATCGACTCCTGTTTCTTCTTCTATCACATCAGACAAATCTTCACCCTCATAGAGGCTTTCAATGTATTCTCTCTCCTCTGCATTTAACAGTGGAATTCCCGTTGCACTCTTAATGTTACCACCGTTGCTTTTAATGTCACCAAAGGTTGTTTTGACTTTCCTGTATGCTGAGTCTGTCCTTCCGACAATCATATCTTTTTCGATGTCTTCACATTTTTCCTGCAGCCATTTCTTCTTAGCTTCCCAGCACTTCCTATTTATTTCATTCCTCAGCGACTTGTATTTCTGTATTCCTGATTTTCCCGGAACATGTTTGTACTTCCTCCTTTCATCAACTAACGGAAGTATTTCTTCTGTTACCCATGGTTTCTTCGCAGCTACCTTCTTTGTACCTATGCTTTGCTCCCGAACTTCTGTGATGGCCCTTTTCAGAGATGTCCATTCCTCTTCAACTGTACTGCCTACTGCGTTCCTTATTGCTGTATCTACAGCGTTAGAGAACTTCAAACGTATCTCGTCATTCCTTAGTACTTCCGTATCCCACTTCTTTGCGTATTGAATCTTCCTGACTAATGTCTTGAACTTCAACCTACTTTTCATCACTACTATATTGTGATCTGAGTCTATATCTGCACCTGGGTACGCCTTACAATCCAGTATCTGATTTCGGAATCTCTGTCTGACCATGATGTAATCTAATTGAAATCTTCCTGTATCTCCCGGCCTTTTCCAAGTATACCTCCTCCTCTTGTGATTCTCGAACAGGGTATTCGCTATTACTAGCTGAAACTTGTTACATAACTCAATTAGTCTTTCTCCTCTTTCATTCCTTGTCCCAAGTCCATATTCTCCTCTAACCTTTTCTTCTACTCCTTCCCCTACAACTGCGTTCCAGTCACCCATGACTATTAGATTTTTGTCCCCCTTTGCATACTGCATTACCCTTTGAATATCCTCATACACTTTCTCTATCTGTTCATCTTCAGCTTGCGACGTTGGTATGTATACCTGAACTATCGTTGTCGGTGTTGGTCTGCCGTCGATTCTGATTAGAACAACCTGGTCACTGAACTATTCACAGTAATACACCCTCTACCCTACCTTCCCATTCATAACGAGTCGTACACCTGTTATACCATTTTCTACTGCTGTTGATATTACCCGATACTCATCTGACCAGAAATCCTTGTCTTCCTTCCACTTCACTTCACTGACCCCTACTATATCTAGATTGAGCCTTTGCATTTCCCTTTTCAGATATTCTAGTTTCCCTACCACGTTCAAGCTTCTAACATTCCACGCCCCGACTCGTAGAACGTTATCCTTTCGTTGATTATTCAATCTTTTTCTCTTGGTAACCTCCCCCTTGGCAGTCCCCTCCCGGAGATCCGAATGGGGGACTATTCTGGAATCTTTTGCCAATGGAGAGATCATCATGACACTTCTTGAAATACAGGCCACATGTCCTGTGGATACACGTTACGTGTCTTTAATGCAGTGGTTTCCATTGCCTTCTGCATCCTCATGTCGTTGATCATTGCTGATTCTTCCGCCTTTAGGGGCAATTTCCCACCCCTAGGACAAGAGAGTGCCCTGAACCTCTATCCGCTCCTCCGCCCTCTTTTACAAGGCCGTTGGCAGAAAGAGGCTGACTTGTTATGCCGGAAGTCTTCGGAGCCAATGCTGATTATTTATCAAAATTTAGGCAGAGGCGGGGATCGAACCCGGGACCGAAGACGTTTTGATTACGAATCAAAGACGCTACCCCTTTTTTTTTTTTTTTTTTTGTTTTTTTTCTTTCGTTTTCGTTCGTTGTATCTGCTCTGGGCGGACGTCGAAAGACACCCGATATAGTTCGTTGTTGATCCATTAACTCAGTTTTTTTATTACAAAGGGCAGCTAGCCCTCTGACCGAACACGCTGAGCTACCGTGCCGGCGGGGCAATTTCCCAGCCCTAGACCACGGGTACAGTCTTTATGGAGTATTCGAAGTCTAAAATTTTATTGGAACTGTCAGAATATACAAGTATGTACTCATAACGGCACTACAATTCACATAAATCATTTTTCTGTACCTCCGATAAACCCTTCACTGCTCCTGCCACTTCCTTTATCTTGTCACACATAGTGTTCTCTTCATTCCAAACATGCGTATTTATCTTGTGCGCTATCTGGTTGTCCCCCGTCAAAAGATTCTTAAATTTCACTTTCCTTGTCTTACTCACAATTTGAAAAACCAAGCACCTTCCTACTCAGTGACGCGAAGTTTTATATTTACCTAAGAAAACTGTTCCCAGCACCACATCTTTTACAATTCAATTCACTACAAAGCATCCTATTATAAAATGATTCTCCTCGATTGAATTCCAAGAGCACTTCTTGCCTTATCGGCTTACTTAAACCACCAACTAGCGTTTTAATTTCTACACCATTTACAGGTAGTAATACTAATTTCTTATTCTTTACCCTATGTACAAAACCTTCTGAAACTGCCGACACATTACTTCCTGAATCGAGCAGTGCGTCCACTTTCTTGTCAATTATTTTTATTTAATGACAGGCTGAAAATTAATCATTTCGTTTTTGCTGCAAGCACTGTCCCCTCAATAAAATTTTCTCTACGTCTTGTCCCTACTGTTCCATCTCTAGAGTACACATATCCTGTTCGATCCGTCACTCAATTTAGTACTAATCCCAAAATATTTCATTAAATGCTCTTTCGCTCCAGTTTCATTTTTTTCCTTCTGGACCTCTCGCTGTCTTAAAATTCTCTCAATTGAGGCAATAACAATCGAAGATTTTTACAGTACCATCGCCGATCAGTTACAGTAACATCACATTCCTCCTTAAGATACCATTCAGTCAACATATCACTTTCTATATTAATCAAACTGATTGTATTCTCCCTTAGAATTATCGGCATTAGTAGGTTGAGCCATGCTGTGGCACGCGTTGCTGCTGTTTGTAGGTTTCCGCCCTCTTTTGCAGGCCAGACGGTATCGTTTAGTTGGTATGGTTGCAGTTGTTTTCTTCTCGTATGACTGGCGTCACTCGCTTTCGCAAGTGTAGCCTGTCCTCTAGTGGCAGCAGTGGCGGTTATCGATATGTAGTAACTGTTGCCCTATCTTTGGGGCAACGTTGTTGTTTTTCCGGGTCGTGTGAGTGTGCGAGTTCGGTTGGGGACTGAGGAGAACCGAGGACTGCACAGTGCTAGAACACGCCGGGACTGCTGGCAGAACTCATGGACTGCCAGATGGAATGGCTGTGGTCACGAGGTTGCACGACTTCATCGTAAACCGGATCCAGCAAGCTTTAAGATGAGTGCATTTCAATCAAAGTAGAGAAACCTCCACCATTGTGATATCTCGCGATTCTCCAGTGACTTGCGTTCGTGTTGCTGCTCGTAGGTGAAGAGCAGAGAGTGGAGTGCTTGGGGAAGGCGGATCTGATTAGCTTTCCTTGACTCATTATTATCTACTGCGTTCAACTTGTTACAATTTCTTTAGTTAAACCAATGTAATTTTTCTTGCCTGGTGGCCGCTAACGCTCCAGTTACCTGCCCTGGTGGTTGGGTATGTAAAGGCAGTGTACGTTTCCTCGCCATGCCGCTGCTGCCCGATAAGGCGTGTAGTTTTGACAGTTTTCTTGATTGTAGGCCGGTTCGTGATTCTTCTACTTGGGTGGTAATGATTCCTCTCTCGTTCCAGGTCCTTTAAACACAGTATTCTGGACGTGGTGCAGACTGCCGGTTTCGGCTTTGGCGAACTGCTCCATCGTTGCAATTGGTTTATCGGACGTCAAGTAGCTTCAGAAATATTATCATTAGTCATTCGTTAGACTGCCACTAGTCTGAGTTACCATCTTGTGAAGTGAATGCAACTCTAGGCTGCCTATCTCATCGTTCGCGAAAGTGTTTGTTGTTGGATCTTCTCAGAGGTCGATTCCTGGAGCACCATCGGGATCAGTTGCTTGTTTTTTTTAATTAACTTTTCCTGTTGTATTTGCTGATCTACAGCAGTTTCAAATTTTTTTATATTATTGCCGTTCCTGGCGTGTAAGGCCTTCAGCCGTGATTGTGGTCATTTCCCATAAGATTCTAATTTAGCATTTGTATTTTAGCAGTAAGCCTTAAAACCTTATTCACTGCTATTCCCGGCGTCTGACGCCTTCTGCTGTGTTTGTGGTGACTTGCCTTTGATATTTTAATATCTGTCATTTGTAAGTAGCAGCGAGTTTTAAACAATTCTTAATTTATTGCCATTCCTGGCGTGTAAGGCATAAGGCCCAGTACGCAATGGCTTGCTTTTAAAACATTATTTGTTGTATCTGCATTTAATGGCGATACGGTAAATTGCAACCCACTGAAAACACTTATTTACACAGTTGTTTAATCCTTCATTAATACCGTGTGGTATTTTTTTTATTGTTGAGTGTGGAATTTATGGTTTAAAATAAATTGTAACTGTAAAAGGCAACCAATACTAACTGTTTACGTCCCTTTCCACAATCGTAACCGAATCCTTCCCTCCCTTAACAACCAGGTTTCATAGCTATAACATCATTATCATGAAATAAAGCATTACTTTTTACTTCCACGCCATTACAAACACCTTCACAAACAGCACTTTCGACAGCTGCTGATACATCGTACAGCTCGCTACATAAAACCTCATTTACCTCGGTCGACAAATCACTAATATAAGAACCGTTCATAATTTTGCCATCCTCTGCCGTTACATCACATAAATTGTGGCTACTGCTTCGTGCAATTTCAGAATCAACAGTATCATTAAGCTCCGCTGCGTTTTGAGTCAAATCGGAGCATAATAACTTTTATTAATCTCCTTAATAAGTTTCGCCTTCACAATAGCACATGAAGTTTCATCACTTTCATCAATATAAACGTTACCACCGGTTAGTACCTCTTTAGAATTTTCTATACCGTCTAACTCCACTAAACTGAGCTCAACCTCAACCTCAACCTCCTTTTGGCACATAGAATCTTTCATTGCATTTATATTCATACACGCATATGTCTTACATTCATAAAACAAATCAAATAGCCCTAAATCGTCATCGCCTTTATCGTCATCTTTCATTATATTAGAATTACGCCTTTTACGTAGGATTTGATTCTCATCTCTTACTAACTTCGTTTCAATATCAGACACCTTCCTGCAGATTTATTAACACCTATCACATTTCCGTTCATTCGCGTCCTATTCATCACCGGTTTATTTTGCCATCTCCGGACCTGAGATGCGGCGAAACTTAGTTTCTCGATCTCCCATTATGATGTTTCATTTCGCCAGGTGCCGGTCCCTGAAATCTACGTTCTTGGTGTCGGTCCCTGTCACGAAAGTATCCGTTCCCATCACCCGTTTGAAATTT
Source organism: Schistocerca americana (assembly GCF_021461395.2). Classification (NCBI taxonomy): domain Eukaryota; kingdom Metazoa; phylum Arthropoda; class Insecta; order Orthoptera; family Acrididae; genus Schistocerca; species Schistocerca americana. The sequence goes on along the minus strand of NC_060124.1, from coordinate 265,332,709 downwards.
ATCATGGGATGTGTTCCTGTTACCATTTCCTTTATCAAAACTGCTGTCTGCGTTCCGTTGATAGCTTCCCGGATGTATTTCATCGTTATCACTCGGACTGTAGGTATGATCTCCACTCTGAAAACTATTGGTCTGCTTACTTTATGATTTAAATTTCAACGCCCTTTCTAATTTTTCTACGAAGTGCAAAAATTCGTCTATTTAGTTCCTAGGACTGTGCACTAGATCCCACTGCAAATTTTCCGGTAACCGCCTTTTCAACGTGGTAATGTCAGTAAGCACTTCCATTGGACGTTTCACATGCATTAATCTCGTAAATACACGTTGACAGAAGTCTCGCATCGACACGTTCCGGTATTAAAAAATGTTGACCCGTTCAGAAATTCATTTAGGAGCCTCGTTTGCTTCGCTTCATCCAGAACTTGTTCGGGAAACTGCTTTCAAGTATTTTGTAGGTAGTGCAAGTATCATTGAGTATATTTGCCCACGATTGAGGCTCACCTTCAAGATATCTTTTCACGAATCTTATCTTCGCCTTGTCGGACATTCCCCTTATAAAACCATCCCAGCATCCTGCTAGAAAATTTACTGGTTGATACTTCCTGTCGTCTCCAAAACATTTGACCGTTCCCAAGCTCATCCACGGAACACTGATCACTGTAGGGATTTGATGCGCAGCTAAAGAATTCAACTGGCTTTTCATGTCATTGATTTGCATTTTACTTCACCATTTCCAATTTCAATGCCATATTCTACTTGTTCCTATATTTTATCTACTTCATTCGCCCATTTCCCTATTCGAACGGATATGTTGCTAATACACTCTGTCGTCTCCGCCATAAGAGCATCTTGCCTACTCATACAATTTCTTACGTTGCGTCCCACATCTGTCTGCAACTTCTCCATCTTGTCACTGTTATTTTTCTTGGCTTCATCTCCCTTAGAGTCAACTATTTCAACTTCCTCAGAAATTTTGGCCACTTCATCCCGAATGGTTTTTAATTTCGCGTCTATCAATTCCTCATTTCCAATAGCAATTTTCCCTACTTCGTCTTTCACAACCAAAGCTATTTCGGATCGAACCGAATAAATTTTTAAATTTACGTCATGCATATCGGTTTGACAGTATCAGTTTTGGATCCCATGTCAGTTTTAACACAATCAATTTTGGGTCCCAATCTTCTTATCATTTGCATTAGCTGCGACATCATGTCTCCTCCAAATTCATCTCCCTTGCCTGATTCCTGACTATTTGCCCTATTAAGCGCACCGCCATTCACCCCGTCCTGCTGCCGGCCGTTGAGGCCGAGCGGTTCTTGGCGCTACAGTCTGGAACTGCACTGCTTCTACGGTCGCAAGTTCCAATCCTGCCTCGGCCATGGATGTGCGTGATGTCCTCAGGGTAGTTAGGTTTAAGTTGTTCCAAGTCTAGGGGACTGATGACCTCAGATCTTAAGTCCCCTAGTGATCAGAGTCATTTGAACCAGTTTGAACACCCTCCTGCTCCGACTTCGGCTAAAGGGCTCGCTAGTATTTTTGGACCTACACAAACTGGCCGACTGCTTAATATTAGCGACGTCTATTATTGGCGGTTGAAGTACAAAATCATACATAGTCTCGCTATCAGCGCAGGTAATTAGTTTTGTGGTGCTGGATCCTTCTGCCACGGTATTGGTGCCGATGTTGCAGTTGAAGCAGACGCTGAAGATCTCGTAGTCTCTGGTGTGGTACTGCAACCGCCACTGCGCGATGAATCGCCGTTGAAGATGCAGATGCTGGCTGGAACCACATGCTTCCGATGTTGTCTCATCTTCCTCGTTCCTTTTTTATCATTCCGAACCACTGCTAAAACTCGTTGCACGCAACAGTCGCATAATTCGTAGATCAGAGACTCCAGGCAAACTGCCTAAAGTGCCACAGACTAGAGTCCCGGATCACAGAATGTCGTTAACTGTGAGAATTACAACTGTAATTTCACAACTATTAATGAAACCTCATATTCAGTTTGAACCGATCGCACATTTAACTTTTGTGTTAGGTCCTGCCTATCAAAGTTCAGATAATACTTTTGGAAACACTTTGCAGAGTTCAATTCTAAACTTTCCGAGTTCATAATACGCAAATAACACTATCCAAAATGCAATCCTGCTCCTTCACTTTGCAAGATTTTTATTCCTGAACTATCACATTCCAAGTTTCTATCCCGGACGAGCCCTCAATTGCTAGTTAACACCCCAAATATGTTCCAGCTCACAAGTGGTTCCTCTTCGTCGAAACGTCTTGGCTCAAACTCGTCTAGGGGTTGAACCTCACGTGTCGCATTACACGCCCTAAATGAGACATTTGTGACCTTTCGGTTAACTTGTCTGGCTAATGACAAGTAATAATATAATCGCGAGCTAAATTAACGACACGTAAATGATGTACGTCAGACAGTTGCGATTTGGTTGGAATAATGTTGATTAGAAAGCAAACTGATAGCGAATTACTGTTACACTCGAGCGCATATCCATTTGATAGAGTTCGAGCATTCACAATCTCACAGGGTAAGTCCAAAACTACACCTCGTTAACTACGTGAAAAATTAGAGTTCACACCAGGCACGCAGCTGCTCACCGCTAGGAGACTAAGTCCCGCGTAGCACACAACGCGAAATTTTGTAAGTCGTTTCACTTCTTAGCAACGAAATTACCGACCGTCCGCTTTCGCGTCTCCAGCAGCACTGTCCCTCTGCCCATTCCAGGTCGCGTCTCCGGCGTGCCGAACATCGTCGCTCAACTGGCTAGAGCAGTTCCCTCTCCTGAAGCCGTCCATCTGATTGGCTATAGCTTACTCAAGCTAATTTTACATTTCAACTTATTTAAATAATCAAGGCTTGACCACTTTCACTTTCTAAATAAGGTAACAATAATATCCATTACATAACAAACGTTCAATTATTTTACATAAAACCAATACATTTCCTTCTTAGCATTGAATGCCACGGCCAGTAGTCTTGCAGCAATGGGCTTTCTGAGAAATAAATAAAGAACAAAATTAACTATTATGCACTAAACTTTACAACAAATATTCTATTAAATAATGATTCAATAAGATGTCATGCTGTCATCGTTCAATGTGTACTGTGCAGAGCAAATGGTGATGTGATGCTTAACTGAAAATACTGATAATTTTAATTTACTATATCTTAGAAACAAATAAATTTACAGACATAATATTTTCAACATTTGTAGCGTTAACAATGCGCTTCTATATGAAACGTCTATTGTTAAGATCGATTCAAGCGTTCGGAGCTTAGCATCCAGGTCTTTGTTACCAAATTTGTTAATTTCACTTTAACAGTACATCCTAAACTATTACAGATATGATTAATATCCAAGTTTTATTGGGATTACCATGATAATTTATGAAGGGTGGTAGAGTAAAATTATTGTGTCTTCTTTCCCTGAATTACATAGGTCTGCGACATAAAAATTGTTCCAGATTTAATAAGTGATTTTTAAAGTGTTTTCAACACTGATTTCGGGACAAAAAGCTAAAAAGTGGCATCACGTACAGTTATTTCACAAACTGCTTGTCTAATTTTAGCTTTTTCCGATATTTCAGCACTCTAGTGAGTTTGAATTTTGGATTCTAGGACACCGAGCGAGGTGGCGCAGTGGTTAGCACACTGGACTCGCATTCGGGAGGACGACGGTTCAATCCCGTCTCCGGCCATCCTGATTTAGGTTTTCCGTGATTTCCCTAAATCACTTCAGGCAAATGCCGGGATGGTTCCTTTGAAAGGGCACGGCCGATTTCCTTCCCCATCCTTCCCTCACCCGAGCTTGCGCTCCGTCTCTAATGACCTCGTTGTCGACGGGACGTTTAAAACTAATCTCCTCCTCCTCCTTGGATTCTAGGATCTTCATAAACTCTTATTTAGCCGTTTTTACACCAGAGAAACGTAAAATAAAGAGTAATTAGGAGAAACCAGCAGTATTTTCATGTCAGTGCCTGTCTGTCGCGCTGCCCCTTCCCCCGGCATAACCAAGCAGTGAGGTTCTGCTGCTGTACTTTAGTTCGCAGTACCTCGTCACTTTGTGCCGTCCACGTGTTGATGTTGCTAGTGCTTAAAAGTATTGACTGTTTTCTTGTGTTGTGAAGCTGTTTTGTGGACAACGGACAATGGCTACCAGAGGATGTAAAACTCGCAAGATTTCTTGTGCTACATTTTTGGTAACTATACCGTTAAAAAGCAACAAAGAAACATTTCTGATTTTGTTTAAAAAGTATATTTCGCCTACTTTGGTGTAAAGTTAAGCGATCAAGGTAAGCCTTGGGCCCCACACAAAGTTTGTTCAGTGTGTGTTGAAGAACTGAGGCAATGGTTTCAACGTAAAAAGCAGTCCTTACGTTTTGGAATACCACTGTTTTGGAGTGAGACCAAAAATCATAGTGATGACTGCTATTTTTGTTCTTGCAACGTACAAGATTTCAATTTGGAAAACAAAAATGATATTTCTTACCCTAACATTCAATGAGCCATTTGCCCTGTTCCTCATGGACCTGAAGTACCAATAATCTCCTCCAGATTCTTTGGATGCTAAAGATGATCACGAGCCATTGGCTCAGCAAGGTGATAGTGAAGAAGACAGAGATTGCTACGATCCTGGCACAACCGATCGATTCTCAAAATCTGAACTGAACGATTTAGTCAGAGACCTAGGCCTTTCTAAGGAATCGGCTGAGGTTTTAGGATCTTGATTGGAAGATAAACATATGTTGGCTCCGGGTACATTGTTTTCTTGGTGTCGATCGAGAGAAAAGGAATTTGTATCTTTCTTCTCTCAGTAAGGTGACCTGGTGTTTTGCAGTGATGTTCCTGGATTTATGGCACGTTGCAAAATAGAATATGCTCCTGATGAATGGAGACCTTTTTATTGATTCCTCAAACAGATGCCTTAAAATGGTAGTTCTACACAATGGTAATAAGTATGCTTCTATACCAGTTGGCCACTCGGTTGATTTGTTACGATAACTTGAACCGGTTTTAAGCACACTCCGCTAGTGAGACCACAAATGGTCACCATGTGGTGATTTAAAAGTGATTTCTACTCTGATTGGTCAACGAAGTGGCCGTACGAAGTTCCCTTGCTTTCTCTGTGAATGGGACTGTAGAGACAGAAACAAACACTACATAAAAAAAGCTTGGCCCTTGAGAAGAACCTTACAGGTAGTGGTTAAAATGTTGAGAGAAAAAGCCTTGTGAATCCCACCACTTCACATTAAGCTGGGGCTGATGAAACGATTAGTTAAGGCATTGCCAAAAGGGAAGTGTTTCAGATATTTTTGTGGACAGTTTCCTGGTTTATCCGAGGCAAAGCTAAAAGAAAGCATCTTTATCGGACCAGACATTAGAAAACTGATGACAGATCCCAACTTTGTGGACAAAATGAAAACAAAAGGAAAGGCAGCATGGACATCATATAAATTAGTTGTTACCGTATGATTGCTTAGGCCTCCGTGGCCAGAGTCAGTCGACATAAAAGTTTTCTGGGTATGGTACCGCCTCATAATGTAAAAAAAACTACTGCGGTTGGAGAAAAACCTACGTTTCGTATACGGTTACAGCGGCCTTCTTCTGTTTTATTAGACCCGGAAGACCCAGAAGAAGGTCGCTGCAACCGCGGCCGAAATGTTGGTTTTTCTTCTGCAGAAGTAGTTTTTTAGTTGTTAAAGGTTTCCTAGGAAACAAAATAGATCCAAACTACAAGACAGTCGCGCAGACATGCTTGACAACTTTAAGATGCTGGGCTGTAACATGAGCATTAAAGTTCATTTTCTCCACCACATCTTGACTAATTCCCTGCAAACCTTGGTTATGTAAGTGAAGAGCAGAGGGAAAAATTCCACCAAGACATCAAAGAAATGGAAAGAAGATATCAAGGAAGATGGAACGTCAACATGATAGTGGACTACAGCTGGATGATAAAAAAAGGTGATCCTCAACGAGTCCACAGCCGGAAAAGCAATAAAATAAGCATCGACAGAGAGCGAAAGCCTTATTATAAGGACTTATTAGCTTAAAGATAAATGGAATTGTACTGGAAATGTAGTTTAGAACATGATTTATAAAGTTGAGAAAAATGAGATAAATTGGTTAATTTTTTTTATTGTACCCAAAAACACTCCCTTTTTGTGAGAAAACCTGAGGTGATAGAAAAAAGTAGATTGCATTTTTTAAATCGGCCCTGAAAGGTACATAAAAGTATGTTATCAAATTTCATAAAACTTTAAAAAAGTATTTTTAGCAGACCTTTGTTACTACAAAATTAAATAGTTTTCATAAATTTTTCCCTTTATGGCCAAACCTAGGTCCGCCACATTTAACAATGCTACGTCTCCCTAGCCACAAACAACTTCTACGGGGTTTCCCTATGGCGTAGGTTCTCATGTGTCTCATTCACACACTGCAGCGCTTAGGCCTTATTCAGCACAACGGACACCTGTGAAGTTCCCCATCTTGTGGCGAAGCTGCGCTCCTTGTGGCACACGGTCCTGAACAACAGGGTTCGTTTCACAATTCCTGGAGGCTTACTCTATCGGCCATATACACTCCTGGAAATGGAAAAAAAACACATTGACACCGGTGTGTCAGACCCACCATACTTGCTCCGGACACTGCGAGAGGGCTGTACAAGCAATGATCACACGCACGGCACAGCGGACACACCAGGAACCGCGGTGTTGGCCGTTGAATGGCGCTAGCTGCGCAGCATTTGTGCACCGCCGCCGTCAGTGTCAGCCAGTTTGCCATGGCATACGGAGATCCATCGCAGTCTTTAACACTGGTAGCATGCCGCGACAGCGTGGACGTGAACCGTATGTGCAGTTGACGGACTTTGAGCGAGGGCGTATAGTGGGCATGCGGGAGGCCGGGTGGACGTACCGCCGAATTGCTCAACACGTGGGGCGTGAGGTCTCCACAGTACATCGATGTTGTCGCCAGTGGTCGGCGGAAGGTGCACGTGCCCGTCGACCTGGGACCGGACCGCAGCGACGCACGGATGCACGCCAAGACCGTAGGATCCTACGCAGTGCCATAGGGGACCGCACCGCCACTTCCCAGCAAATTAGGGACACTGTTGCTCCTGGGGTATCGGCGAGGACCATTCGCAACCGTCTCCATGAAGCTGGGCTACGGTCCCGCACACCGTTAGGCCGTCTTCCGCTCACGTCCCAACATCGTGCAGCCCGCCTCCAGTGGTGTCGCGACAGGCGTGAATGGAGGGACGAATGGAGACTTGTCGTCTTCAGTGATGAGAGTCGCTTCTGCCTTGGTGCCAATGATGGTCGTATGCGTGTTTGGCGCCGAGCAGGCGAGCGCCACAATCAGGACTGCATACGACCGAGGCACACAGGGCCAACACCCGGCATCATGGTGTGGGGAGCGATCTCCTACACTGGCCGTACACCACTGGTGATCGTCGAGGGGACACTGAATAGTGCACGGTACATCCAAGCCGTCATCGAACCCATCGTTCTACCATTCCTAGACCGGCAAGGGAACTTGCTGTTCCAACAGGACAATGCACGTCTGCATGTATCCCGTGCCACCCAACGTGCTCTAGAAGGTGTACGTCAGCTACCCTGGCCAGCAAGATCTCCGGATCTGTCCCCCATTGAGCATGTTTGGGACTGGATGAAGCGTCGTCTCACGCGGTCTGCACGTCCAGCACGAACGCTGGTCCAACTGAGGCGCCAGGTGGAAATGGCATGGCAAGCCATTCCACAGGACTACATCCAGCATCTCCACGATCGTCTCCATGGGAGAATAGCAGCCTGCATTGCTGCGAAAGGTGGATATACACTGTACTAGTGCCGACATTGTGCATGCTCTGTTGCCTGTGTCTATGTGCCTGTGGTTCTGTCAGTATGATCATGTGATGTATCTGACCCCAGGAAAGTGTCAATAAAGTTTCCCCTTCCTGGGACAATGAATTCACGGTGTTCTTATTTCAATTTCCAGGAGTGTATTTAAATGAGAGAGAAATGCTCATTAGCTCACAACCTGAATTATTAGTTGTGAAATGAAATGAGCGTGTGGCACTGTTGGCCGGGAGGCCCCTTCCTGGGAAGTTCGGCTACCGAGTGCGAGTCTTATTTCCGTCGACGCCACATTGGGCGACCCGCGTGCCGGTGATGAGGATTAATTGATGACGAGGACAACATAACATTCAGTCCACGTGCAGAGAAAATCTCCGGTCTGGTCTGGAATCGAACCCAGGCCCGCTGCATTGCAGGCAAGCATGTAACCAAGCGGCTAAGCTGGCGGACGTTATTAGTTATACTTTAGCTACATACATTCTAAAAAATGTTTATTCATATGACAATGAAGCTCTTTCTAGCTGAATTTTTCAAAATGGATTGATACATAAAACATTCTATTATGGCCAGACGATACTACTATCGTCCGGCCATAACTGTAGGTTCTTTGATTTTTGTCGGAGATGGCTGCCTGTTTGGAAGACTGTTTCCCCATCATGTTGTTACAGAACACTGTTATTTACGGTATTGGTCAGTTTTTAGTTAATCGTTTATCCTTTCAACATAGGAAAAGAACCTTTGAAGAGACATATCGATTATCAGTAGTTGTTATTAAATTGTTTTATCTACTTGAATGGTTTCCTCTTAATATGTCAAAGTCCTGTTGATCTAACTGATAAAGTTACTTTCCCTTATAGTGTTAATAAAAAATTAATACGAATGTTGAACCATTATTTTGCCCAATCCTTTCACTCCTAGAGAACCTTACGTCAGTAGTGCGTACCAGGGTCCCTCTGAAGAACCCCCAGTTTAGTGGCAACCTCGGCCCCATTCGCCCACTTAAGTTCAATTCTTCAAAAATGTTGCGCGGGGTTAGCCGAGTGGTCTTAGGCGCCGCAGACACAACCTGTGGGGCTGGTCCTGGCGGAGGTTCGAGTTCTCCCTCGGGCTTGGGTGTGTATGTTTGTCCTTAGGATAATTTAGATTAAATAGTGTGTAAGTAGTGTGTAAATAGTGTGAAACACGTAAAGTGTATCCACAGGACATGTGGCCTGTAATTGAAGAATTGTCATGATGATCTCTCCATTGGCAAAAGATTCCGGAATAGTCCCCCATTCAGATCTCCGGGAGGGGACTGCCAAGGGGGAGGTTGACACGAGAAAGAGATTGAATAATCAACGAAAGGATAACGTTCTACGAGTCGGGGCGTGGAATGTCAGAAGCTTGAACGTGGTAGGGAAACTACAAAATCTGAAAAAGGAAATGCAAAGGCTCAATCTAGATATAGTAGGGGTCAGTGAAGTGAAGTGGAAGGAAGACAAGGATTTCTGGTCAGATGAGTATCGGATAATATCAACAGCAGCAGAAATTGGTATAACAGGTGTAGGACTCGTTATGAATAGGAAGGTAGGGCAGAGAGTGTGTTACTGTGAAAATTTCAGTGACCGGGTTGTTCTAATCAGAATCGACAGCAGACCACCACCGACAACGATAGTGCAGGTATACATGCCGACGTCGCAAGCTGAAGATGAACAGATAGAGAAAGTGTATGAGGATATTGAAAGGGTAATACAGTATGTAAAGGAGGTCGAAAATCTAATAGTCATGGGCGACTGGAATGCAATTGTAGGGGAAGGAGTAGCAGAAAAGTTGACAGGAAAAAATGGGCTTGGGACAAGGAATGAAAAAGGAGAAAGACTAATTGAGTTCTGTAACAAGTTTAAGCTAGTTATAGTGAATACCCTGTTCAAGAATCACAAGAGGAGGAGGTATACTTGGAAAAGGCCGGGAGATACGGGAAGATTTCAATTAGATTACATCATGGTCAGACAGAGACTCCGAAATCAGATACTGGATTGTAAGGCGTACCCAGGAGCAGATATAGACTCAGATCACAATATAGTAGTGATGAAGAGTAGGCCGAAGTCCAAGACATTAGTCAGGAAGAATCAATACGCAAAGAAGTGGGATACGGAAGTACTAAGGAATGACGAGAAACGTTTGAAGTTCTCTAACGCTATAGATGCAGCAGTAAGGAATAGCGCGGTAGGCAGTACAGTTGAAGAGGAATGGACATCTCTAAAAAGAGCCATCACAGAAGTTGGGAAGGAAAAAATAGGTACAAAGAAGGTAGCTGCGAAGAAACCATGGGTAACAGAAGAAATACTTCAGTTGATTGATGAAAGGAGGAGGTACAAACATGTTCCGGGAAAATCAGGAATACAGAAACACAAGTCGCTGAGAAATGATATAAATAGGAAGTTCAGGGAAGCTAAGACGAAATGGCTGCAGGAAAAATGTGAAGACATCGAAAAAGATATGATTGTCGGAAGGACAGACTCAGCATACAGGAAAGTCAAAACAACCTTTGGTGACATTAAAAGCAACGGTGGTAACATTAAGAGTACAACGGGAATTCCACTGTTAAATGCAGAGGAGAGAGCAGATTGGTGGAAAAAATTCATTGGAAGCCTCTATGAGGGTGAAGATTTGTCTGATGTGATAGAGTGTGTGTGTGTGTGTGTGTGTTTGAGGTTTACGGGCGCTAAACAGCGGGGTCATCAGCGCCCATGATGTGATAGAAGAAGGAACAGGAGTCGATTTAGAAGAGATAGGGGATCCAGTCTTAGAATTGGAATTTAAAAGAGCTTTGGAGGACTTACGGTCAAATAAGGCAGAAGGGATAGTTAACATTCCATCAGAATTTCTAAAATCATTGGGGGAAGTGGCAACAAAACGACTATTCACGTTGGTGTGTAGAATGTCTGGCGACATACCATCTGAGTTTCGGAAAAGCATCACCCACACAATTCCGAAGACGGCAAGAGCTGACAAGTGCGAGAATTATCGCACAATCAGCTTAACAGCTCATGCATTGAAGCTGCTTACAAGAATAATATACAGAAGAATGGAAAAGAAAATTGAGAATGCGCTAGGTGACGATCAGTTTGGCATTAGGAAAAGTAAAGGGACGAGAGAGGCAATTCTGACGTTACGGCTAATAATGGAAGCAAGGCTAAAGAAAAATCAAGACACTTTCATAGGATTTGTCGACCTGGAAAAAGCGTTCGACAATATAAAATGGTGCAAGCTGTTCGAGATTCTGAAAAAAGTAGGGGTAAGCTATAGGGGGAGACGGGTCATGTACAATACGTACAACAACCAAGAGGGAATAATAAGAGTGGACGATCAAGAACGAAGTGCTCGTATTAAGAAGGGTGTAAGACAAGGCTGTAGCCTTTCGCCCCCTCTCTTCAATCTGTACATCTAAAAAGCAATGATGGAAATAAAAGAAAGGTCCAGGAGTGGAATTAAAATACAAGGTGAAAGGATATTAATGATACGATTCGCTGATGACATTGCTACCCTGAGTGAAAGTGAAGAAGAATTAAATGATCTGTTGAACGGAATGAACAGTCTAATGAGTACACAGTATGGTTTGAGAGTAAATCGGAGAAAGACGAAGGTAATGAGAAGTAGTAGAAATGAGAACAGCGAGAAACTTAACATCAGGAATGATGGTCACGAAGTCAATGAAGTTAAGGAATTCTGCTACCTAGGCAGTAAAATAACCAATGACGGACGGAGCAAGGAGGACATCAAAAGCAGACTCGCTATGGCAAAAAAGGCATTTCTGGCCAAGAGAAGCCTACTAAATTCAAATACCGGCATTAATTTGAGGAAGAAGTTTCTGAGGATGTACGTCGGGAGTATAGCATTGTATGGTAGTGAAACATGGACTGTGGGAAAACCGGAACAGAAGAGAATCGAAGCATTTGAGATGTGGTGCTACAGACGAATGTTAAAAATTAGGTGGACTGATAAGGTAAGGAATGAGGAGATTCTACGCAGAATCGGAGAGGAAAGGAATATGTGGAAAACACTGATAAGGAGAAGGGACAGGATGATAGGAGATCTGCTAAGACGTGAGGGAATTACTTCCATGGTACTAGAGGGAGCTGTAGAGGGCAAAAACTGTAGAGGAAGACAGAGATTGGAATACGTCATGCAAATAATTGAGGACGTAGGTTGCAAGTGCTACTCTGAGATGAAGAGGTTAGCACAGGAAAGGGATTGGTGGCAGGCCGCATCAAACCAGTCAGTAGACTGATGACCGAAAATAAAGCATAGGGACTGATGACCTTAGCAGTTAAGTCCCATATGATTTCACACACATTTGAATATTTTTTTCAAAAATGTTCTTGGCCAAAGACCAGTCGATATTCAACCGATTCGCCTTGTGCTGCTGCTCTGGCGTCCGAGGCCCTCAGATTCCCCATGCCTTTAACCAGCCTGAAGAGCAGGAGCCGAGCTGAACGGGTGTCGAGGTCAATGTACATGTGCGTTGTGAAAGTCATCAGCAAATAAGTCAGGATGCCACTAGGGTTGTCGCCAAAACGGTAATTGTTAGAGCGACAATTCGTCATTTTATTTTCGCATGTAATCTGTGTTGCACCCCCTCGTGATCGCAGAATAGGAGAGCACGAAGCTGGAGGTATGAATAAACGTAATAACTTTTAGCTTTTTCACTTCGCGTTCAGATTTAGTCGGATGGCTTCGAATGGTCCCTAATGGTTCCACCCTGTAAAGCAGAGCAATAATTGCTGTCGCTCTAAATTCAAAAGGTCTCGTCACGTTCTGTGCGGTCATAGCCTTGAAACGTTCTTAGGGAAGGTTTGAATCTTCCAGGACGTGTCAGCTGTCTCTAATATTGTGAAGAACGTAGTCCTGTTGCTTATCACACAGCGAACTGTCGTTTCCGACTGTGAACCTCGTGTGAATCAACGCCCCAAGGGAAGGTATAGTTCCATTGATGCCCTTTATTCAACCCTCTGAGATCTTTTAGAGTCTGTTGTGAGCCGCAGCGTGTGTGAAATATTTTCCTTGGCCATCCAGAAGGAGTACGCGCTATTACAACACTGAGTGTGGCAGTTCTGATCCAAGCCAGAAAAGAAGAGAATAGTTGTCGTTAACAGAGTGGGTTATGGTCTTCCCATCACGTGACGCGTCTGCGATAATGTTGGGTAGAATTCTCGTGAAATTTGTTGCCATTATGAGAACGTTAATGAGCCGTGTGCGGCTCGCGTTCTTGCCGTTAATAACTTGGCATCTTGTAATAGCGGTAGTGGCGTCTTGTTTCCTTCTTGTGTCAATGGTGCCACTGGGTTTGCTAGTATTGTTTGTCGGCGAGTGGCAGCAGCAGTGGTTATCGATAGCCAGTACTGTGGTACTATCTTTGGTGCGACCGCTTGTATTTCCGGGTCTTCATGTGTGTCAGGTATTCGGCTTCGGATGAAGCAGAGAGGAGGTCCACAGCGCGCGCCCAGACCGGGACCGCTGGTGGCGTGCTGGTACTTGCGGATCGAGAGGCTGTAGCCGGCGACCAAACACAGGATGTTTGAAGTTGAGTGAACCTTATCCAGTAGTGAAATCTCCACTATTTGAGATCTCGCTTTTGTTCGCGTATTGCTGCTCCCAGGGACGGTGAGACCAACTGCAAGAAGTGTAGTCTGTCAGGCTGGCGGAAGCTATTAGCCGCCTTCTAATGCTTGATTTTAGTTTGAATTTGGTGCTGTTATTGGTGAAGTGCAACCAGCGGTATTCTACGGCCTAGTGGCTGCTAACACCCCAGTTACCTGCCCTGGAAGTTAGCGTAATTTGCGGCGGTGTACTTTTCCTCGTCTTGCCGATGCTGTCTGGCATGGCGTGTAATTTGCTTCTTTCATTGGGGTATGGACAATTGATTCCCTTGTGTACCATGGTTATAGTGGTTCATCCTGCATTTTGGTGTTTTAAACACCGGATTCTGGAGACGCAGTGCTATCTTTCATTTTGCCCTCACCTGAATTATTCCATCGTTGTATTGGTTATCTGGCGTTAGGTGGATTTGGTAAGAGGGTTGATCGGCGTTTAAAGCATCTCTACTTTGAGTTGCCCTCCTTAGGTGAACATTACTCATGGCTGCTGGTCTCACTGATGCACACCTGTGATGACCTCCCTCAAGTCGATCCGTGGAGCACTGTCTGTGGATCTCTCTATCTTACATGGTCAATTTGTCATAATTGTTTAAAATTTACCTTAATGTTTTAATGTGTAATTGCATTCCTCACTTGTAAGTCAGGCCTTCAGCCGTTAATTGTTTGTAACATTGCTTGTGGCTTTCAGCAGGCAAATAATTTTCAATTTTGTCTTGACAAGGCCTTCAGCCAACACTATAGCTTGTTACAGTTTTTAAGATTGTTTAAAAAAGGTTTTAGTATTTTTAATGTTTAGTTGCCGTCCTCACTTTTAATTCAGGCCTTCTTGAAATTGCTTTTGGACTTCAGGTGACGAATAATTTTAATTTTTTTTTCTTTATCAGGCCTTCAGGCGTTGATTGTGTGTGACATTGCTTGTGGCCTTCAGCTGACAAATAATTTGCAGTTCTTTCTTAATAAGGCCTTCACCGGTTACTATAGCTTGTTACAGTTTTTTGATTGTTTTGCAAGAAAATACCTTAGTATTTGTTAACGTGTAACTGTCTTCCTCACTTGTAATTCAGGCCTTCAGCTGTTGAGTATTCTGAAGTTGCTTGTGGCCTTCAGTCGAAAAATAATTGTGAACTCGTTCTTAGTAAGTTCTTCAGTCGTCAGTGTACTAATTCCTTTAAAATTATTGTTGAAAAAAATTTCCTCAAATAAAGTGAATGTATTTACTGTAGCCAACGGTAGCTGATTACGGCCCCATCCACAATCGTTGGCTTATCCTACCTCTCCCTGACTACCAGGTCACAGTTAAACCATCCTACAAGTAACATGAAGGTCTGAGCTCTTGCAAGAGTTGCCGCCTTAAGCGTCGCTGCACCCGAAGTTGACTCCACAGGGCACTACGGTTTTGCAGCATTAAAGAGGGTGGTTGTAGGCAACTTTGAGCTAAATTTCACACATACGTGTCGCATTGAGACATAATTACGGTGTTTCAGAAAGTTGTCTTTTATTTTTATTGCACAGTATAAAATCGTGCAAAACGTCGGAAATAAAAACATAGGTGTTAGCTATATGGGACATAAAATATGTACGAAAGCTAAAGGAGACCACAGGAGACCATGAAATAAGTGTTCCAAATGAAAAGGGTGTAATGCGGTGTTACATTCTCTCTGCTATAGTCGAAGAAACAATTCCGGAAATAAAATAAAAGAACGGAGTGGAGTTAAAATTCAGGGTGAAAATGTATCAGTGAGTAGATTCACTCGTGACATTGCTATCCTCAATGAAAGTAAAGAAGATTTACAAAGTTTGTTGAATCCAAATTCCATTCTCATTTGTACGACATAAATATTGATGGAAAAACGAAAAGAGATGAAAGTAGTGAGTGGTAATGGAAATGAGATTACTGAAGAAGTTGGACACCCGTCACCAATGGGTCAATAAGGACGAAGACAGGAGGACATATAAGACAAACAACAACAATTTAAGAGAACATATCTTGCTCAGGGACACTACTGATATTAAACATAAGCCTTAATTTGAGGAAGATATTGCTGTAATGGTACATTTGAAGGACAGAACTTTATAGAAGTAAATTATGAACTGTGGGAAAAACACAGGATCTCTTAAAATGTAGACTGATAAGAAATGAAAAGGTTCTCCACAGAATCGACTAGGAAAGAAACACTTGAAGAAGACTGACAAAAAGAAGGGACAGTATGATATGACACGTGTTAAGATACGAGGAAATATCTCCCATGACACTAGAGGAGGCCAAAGTAGGTCTGGACAGTAGGTTAAGGCAAAGACTGAAATATATCCAGCAAGTGATTGAACAAATTGTGTTCAAGCGCTACTCAGAGAGCAATGGGTTGACACATGAGAGGAAGCCTTCGTGTGTCTCATAAAACCAGTCACAAGACGGATAACCTAGAAAAAAAGTAGTTGGCTTCATCCACATGCAGAATGTCTTGTCTGCTAACCATTTCGACCATGCAAACCCATTCACTCTTTTCCAAATGTCCTTTGTTATTCCTCTGTAATCACATTGTCGCTCTTAAAGTAATAATCACATAACAAACTGACCTTGCGGTCAGTAGTTTCCGTGCATTACGCCTCTCAGTTTGTAAAACTAGAATAACACTACAAGTATCGTATCCGATGAAAGAGCCGATATTAAACCACATGTTTAAGTAGTTACATCCAAGTACTGTATATACTGAACCGGCTGATGCCACCATTCAGCTTCGGTCCTTGAAGATATCAAATGGCGAACTCTGCCTCATCGAAATTCAATATTGGTAGAGCACGTGCCACAGCAATAATTATTCGCATTACATCATTTTCATTAGCTTGACTTACTTGCAACTAGTTACCTTGCAATCTTGCCTACACCCCGGGCAACACTGTAAGACAGTATATCATCAAAACCTACGTTCCAGTAACAATATGTAATGAAAATAAATACTGTCGTTTTATATTGCTGTTTGCTCACGCATCGTGCCACACGTCACGTTATCATTTCGTGTGTGTGCGAATTCTTAAGTGATCAAACTGCTGAGGTCATCAGTCCCTTGGCTTATCACTTCTTAAACTAACTTAGACCAGTTTTGCGAAGAACTGCAAAAACACCCATGCCCGAGGGAGAACTCGAACCTCCGGCGGGAGGAGCCGTGCAATCCCTGGCATTGTGCCTCTAACCGCGCGACCACTCCGCGCAGCCATCAGTTCGTGACGGGAGAAACTGACGGCCATTGTCGGTAGTATGGCCACGGTAGAGGAAACCGTAACGGAAAAAAGGACGCCTGTCGTGTTATCAGCTTGAGACACGTCACTGGTCATAATGTTACGGGCACAGTGGCAGATTTTGCGTGTTTACACTCAGTAGTGCCCCATGGAATATTTTTCTGGGGTAATTAATCACTTACAAACAAATTAGTGATTGCACAAAAGCGACTAGTAAAATTGATACGTTGTGTTCATCTGCGGCCGTGATGTATGGTACTCTACTTGGAGTCAGACACTTCATCTGCACCATTACAATACGTAAATTTGCCATAAACAACCCGTCCCAATTGGATGACCACGGGCAAAGGACTAGAAAAAAAAGGAAACGAAAATTTGATCATTTACCTACTAACATAAGACGCCTGACAGACTGTAAAGCAAGTGTTAAATCTAGCCAAAACTTTTTCTCCTAGGAAATTCCTTGTGTTCGTGGACGAATTTTTATTAAAAAACTGATAGCCGGTAAAATAAATTAAAAAATATAAATTAAATATAATCAAAAGAAAGCAACGCTAGTTTCCAAGTCAAATTCAATGAGTACGACTAAAAATTATTGTGTTCATGACTTTTAACACTAAACAGGTAGAGGTAAGTGTGTATATATTTCGATAAAATAATTGTTCCTACAGCGTTTGGAACATGTCAAATAAGTCCACAAACTACTCCGTCTGGTTCCTGGGAAGTAACGCAATTTCTTATAATCATGACATCAGCATCCTACCCAGTAATACAGAGAAGCACCATGTTTCCTCACTTTTGTATAAAATACGACTCGTTTCGGCATTCTGTCCATATTCAGGTAATTAGATACAGTTTCGTCTTTACATACTCAATAATGGAGTTAATTGTTTAACGTGATAAGCAAGTTATGTTAACTATGGAGACGTAGGTGAAAGGTTCACAGTGGCAACTGACAAAAATTTAATGCACAAATATATTTACACGCATACCCTGTTTGCAGATGGCATGTGCATATTGGACTACGTAGAACCACATTTTTATATTTACACACAAGTTGCTGTTAAAATGTTGTAGAATTTGGGCTGAATATTGGCTCACAGCATAGGGAGTCGAAATTCTATTACCATTTAGTAACACGTTCTATATCTAACTACATTAGTATATTGACGTCTTCCGAGTGTGCTAGTTTGAATGTTTTCACTAATGAGGCTTAGTCAACATAAAATTGCTTGTATTTTCGGTTAATAATTAGTTCCAACACTGAATATTAGGAGACGAAACTGAAAGCAATTGTTTGAAAATGGTCACAAGCCAGAAAGCGTTCTTGTTTTAAATAAAGTACCTTCAAAAGTGTATGGTAGCAAATTTTCTTCAACTTTGCCCTTTAATCATACATTAACCATTATGAATAA
This sequence comes from Schistocerca americana, assembly GCF_021461395.2. Taxonomy (NCBI): domain Eukaryota; kingdom Metazoa; phylum Arthropoda; class Insecta; order Orthoptera; family Acrididae; genus Schistocerca; species Schistocerca americana. The sequence goes on along the minus strand of NC_060124.1, from coordinate 265,314,555 downwards.
AATTAATGTACTATTTCTTCATTTACGAATCCATGATTACAAGGTGACAAAGAAATCGAACACGATAGTTTAGGTAAATGAGAAATATAAATCGGAAAAACGTACGAGTGGTTTTCAGAAAGAAATACAACACCTTTTTATCGGCCAATTTCGGTTGAAAATATGCCAAATTGGTTGCGGGTATCGTTGAATTTTTCCGTTTCAGACTGTATAGTGTTATGATCCGCCAGGTTAGCCGAGAGCGCTAACGCGCTGCTTCCTGGACTTGGGTAGGCGCACTGGCCCCGGATCGAATCCGCCCAGCGGATTAACGACGACGGTCGATGTGCCGGCCAGCCTGGATGTGGTTATTAGGCGGTATTCCACATCCCCCTAGGTGAATGCCGGGCTGGTCCCCACGTCTCGCCTGAGTCACACGGCTCGCAGACATCTGAACACTTTCGCATTATTCCATGGATTACACTAGTTACACAGTGTTGGGGTACACTAATTCTGTCCCGGGGAGTAACGAGTGGTATCCAGCCACCCTTTACACGAACACTCCCACATCCGATTAACCATGCCGACTTTGTGTTTCCACGGGAACACAGGCACAAGCAAAAAGAAATATAACTCTATAGTCTTATTAAGTTCCAGCACGTGGTGGCGCCTTCGTAGCCTTCAAAATGTGAACTACAACAGAGATGCGTTCCAAGCAGAGAGTAGTCGTGGAGCTTTTCGCGGAAAACCAAAGAATCGCAGGTATTCATAGGTGCTTGCAGAGCGTCTGCGAATATCTGGTAGTGAAGAAAGGCACGGCGGAATCGCTGGGTGAGGTGTATGTCATCACCAGTACAAGGTCGCGCAGACCTGTCCAACCTCCTACGTGCCGGCCAGCCGCGTACAGCTGTGTTGGGACGTATGGACACTCTCATTCAAGGTGATCCACGAATCATAATCAGACGTCTCGCCGCATAACTGGACGTCTCTGTTGGTAGGGCTGACACACTCGTCCACCAGTTGTGGTACTCAAAGGAGTTTGCATGCTGGGTTTCTCGCCGCCTAAGAGAAGTCCATAACGAGCAACGAAGGACCATCTGCTTTCGACTTAAGAGGCTGCTCGTAAAAAATTTTTTTCGAACGTCGTCACAGGTGATAAACAAAGGTTCATTATGTCTAACCGGAAACATGGTAGCAATACATGGAGTCGCCACACCACGTAAACCCCAAAGAAAAAGTACAAAGCCACATCCAAGGCTGAGCCACGGAGTCGGCCTTCTGGGGCTCTGAAGGGGTTATTCTATTTGATATCCTCAATCATCGTACAACGATCAACTCTGAAGCGTATTGCGCTATCCCTAGGAAATTAAAGAAATGATTTCAGCATGTTCGTTGCACCAAAAATGCAAATGAACTTCTCTTTCTCCATGACAAAGCAAGGCCTTAGACAAGTCTGCAGCCGCGCGGGATTACTCGAGCGGTCTAAGGCGCTGCAGTCATCGACAGTGCGGCTGATCCCGGCGGAGGTTCGAGTCCTCCCTCGGGCATGGGTGTGTGTGCTTTTCCTTAGGATAATTTCGCTTATGTAGTGTGTAAGCTTAGGAACTGATGACCTTAGCAGTTAAGTCCCATAGATTTCACATATATTTGAACACAAGTCTGCGCATTCGAGAGGAGCTCACTAAATTTCACTGGACTGCTCTTCGTCACTCGCTCTATAGCCTGAATCTCACAGCTTACGAAGCTTACGATTCCATCTTTTTGGCCCAACACAGGATACAGTTCGCGGGAAGCATTGCGTGGATGATGGGGAGGTTATTTACGTGGTGTTGCAGTAAGACGTTGGCTGTTATGTCGACCGATAGAGTGGTACGAGGTGGGCGTACAGGCCATCCCAGAAACGTAGCGTAAGACCGTGACATTGAACGGAGACTGAGAGGGGAAAAATACAGCTTAATAAACCAATTTTCTTTCTGAAAAAAATGTGCTGCATTACTTATCGAACGCTTACGCAGACAACTGCGGACGTTGTGTGTAAAACATGATAAATGTGAGGAAAACTATCACTACAAGACAAGGTGAGGAGGCGATTGTATAGTGACAGAGAAAAGCTAGGTGACGGGGTGGGAGGGAAGTTATACTTTCGGGGAAATGTTGCTGTGCATGTGAAATTAGTTCACACGCAACCATGACGATTATATAACCTAGCAATTTTCCCCTACACCTACATCTACGTCTACATCTACATCTACGTGGATACTCTGTAAATCACATTTAAGTGCCTGGCAGAGGTTTCTTCGAAACACCTTCACAATTCTCTATTATTCCAATATCGTATAGCGTGCGGAAAGAATGAACGCCTATATCTTTCCGTACGAGCTCTGATTTCCCTTATTTTATTGTGGTAGCCGTTCCGCCCTATGTTGGTCGGTGTCAACAAAATATTTTCGCATTCGGAGGAGAAAGTTGTTGATTGGAATTTCGTAAGAAGATTCCATCGCAACGAAAAACGCCTTTCTTTTAATGGTATCCAGCCCAAATCCTGTATCATTTCTGTGACACTCTATCCCATATTTCGCGATAATTTTTTTGAACTTTTTCGATGTACTCCGTCAGTCCTACCTGGTAAGGATCCCACACCGCGCAGCAGTATTCTAAAAGAGGACGGACAAGTGTAGGCTAGGCAGTCTCCTTGGTAGGTCTTTTACATTTCCTAAGTGTTCTGCCAATAAAAAGCAGCTTTTGTTTAGCCTTCCTCACATCACTTTCTGTGTGTTCTTTCCAATTTAAGTTGTTCGTAATTGTAATACCTAGGTATATAGTTCAATTTACGGCTTTTAAGATTAGACTGATTTATCGTTTAACCGAAGTTTAACGAGTTCATTTTAGTACTCATGTGGATGACCTCACACTTTTCGTTATTTAGGGTCAACTGCCACTTTTCACACCATTCAGATAATTTTTCGAAATCGTTTTGCAGTTTGTTTTGATCTTCTGATGACTTTATTAGTCGATAAACGATAGCGTCATCTGCAGACAATCGATGACGGTAGCTCAGATTGTCTCCCTAATCGTTTACATAGATATGGATCAGCAAAGGGCCTATAACACTACCTTGGGGAACGCCTGAAATCAGTTCTGTTTTACTCGATGACTTTCCGTCAATTACTACGCACTGTGACCTCTTTGACAGGAAATCGCAAATCCTGTCACATAACTGAGACAATATTCCATAAGCACGCAATTTTACTACGAGCCGCTTCTGTGGTACAGCGTCAAAAGCCTTCCGGAAATCTAGGAATAGGAAATCGATCTGAAATCCCTTGTCAATAGCACTCAGCACTTCATGTGAATAAAGAGCTAGTTGTGTTTCAGAGGAACGATGTTTTCTAAACCGACGTTGACTGTTTGTCAACAGACAGTTTTTCTTCGAGGTAGTTCATAATGTTCGAACACAATATATGTTCTAAAATCCTGCTGCATATCGACGTTAACGATATGGGCGCGTAATTTAGTGGATTACTGCTACTATCTTTCTTGCATATTGGTGTGACCTGTGCAACTTTCCAGTGTTTGGATACGGATCTTTCTTCAATCGAACGGTAGTATCTGATGGTTAGGTATGGAGCAAATGTATCAGTATACCTAGAAAGCAACGTAATTGGTATGTAGTCTGGACCAGAAGACTTGCTTTTATTAAGTGATTTAAGTTGCTTCACTACTCCGAGGGTATTTACTTCTACTTGAAGGATAGGTTCGTAACTTTGATCATAACGTATATCATGTTTACTGTGTCTTTCAAGGGATATCTCCTCCCGCCGCCGTTACTGAACGTAATAAAAAGCTATATATTTCAGAGTAAAACAGGTAATAGGAGTCAATTACGGCCTGCCGCAGTAGAAACATAATTGATACTGACCGACGAGAACCCTGTCCATTGTACTGCAGTTATCATCAAGCTATGGGCAAAGAATATATCGAAATGAAATGGAACAGTACGTTGAGCAGACACGCAAGACACACACACACATACACACAAACACACACACACACACACACATTTTCTTAAACCCCATGCCACTCAACAGCAGCTAGTCATCCAAAGGAGCACTTTCTCCAGCACCTAACAGAGAGCAAAGGATGGAGCATGAAGCAGGGGAAAGTAATGACGAGACGTATTTACCTCATAAAGAAGATGGTAGTATGTTGGTGCTTCGGCGTCGATTGAGACGAACCGAGAACAGCTGCGTTACTTCCTCCCAACGAGATGCTGGGGGCCTTATACCTTCGCACGTATGTTTTTACGTTGACTGGCTCTGCAACCAACTGATTTCCAACACCAAGTTGGGGTAGACATATTGGAGCTACCCGATTGTTAGCTTTTACAAGCAAAGATGAAGCAAAAAATGTACAAATGTGTGTTAATTCCTAAGGGACCTAACTGCTGAGGTCATCAGTCCCTAGACGTACACACTATTTACACTAGCTTACTCTAAGGATAACACACACACCCAAGCCCAAGGGAGGACTCGCACCTCCGGCGGGAGCAGCCAAGATGAAGCACCTCATGCAGTTAGCAGCATGTGACCACATAGCGCCGAAAGCAGCACGTCGTGTGCTATACCGTTGGGGACATGCTGTCTGGATTCTTCGTCTCCCTCTGCTTCAAGGCCTAGATTTACCCCCTCTCTATTTCACCCAGTCTTTCGAAGCACGTTTCCCGGCTTTGTTTGAAAAGTTGCTTTTAATTTAAATAAATGTGGCGCCGATGCCACACTTAACGGGACGAAAGAAGAGGTGAGGGCTAGTTCGGTAAAGTGTCCAGCTGTTCGAGAAATTTACTATTATTCCATTTAAAAAAAATATTTGGCTGATTGAAACTTGCTGCTCCCAGAATAAGCCATTTGTAATTAATTACTTTAGAAGAAGAGATTTGTAATTGTCATGAATTCATTGCTGCTATTAATTTTCAAATGTACTTCAAGCCTTTTTAAACAAATGTCGTCACCTGCAAGCTCTTTGACCCGTTTCGGAAGCAAAGAGAGACATAACGACGTGGCATAAAAAAACATATAAAAACCTTTTTTTCCAAAGGAAAATATAGTCCGTAGTTACCTGACCGATTTCTACGTTTGTCATTTTCAAACACTTGTGGATAAACACCACACGGCGTATCACAATAGACGTGGACCATAATTGAAATAACTTTTCCACATATCAGGTCACAATTTACATAGTACCCAACATGAGGTCTTAAGTGTGGAATACTAATCTGAATAACGTGCCACGTCTGATGTGATAGACTTGACAGGGTTCATAGACCATTTAAATATGACTTGAAGTGTGAAGTCGTAATCTGAATTGCGTGAAATGTCTAATGCAATACATCATGTGAGTTTTATCCACAGGTATTTGAAAATAACATACACGTCGAAATCGGCCGATCGTAGAATTACCTAAAATATTACAGCCTAGTACGGACAATGCTTTCATTTAAAAAGTTTTAAAAAGCTGTGGCCCCACACAAAAGCAAAATTATATGAAAAGCATTAGAACACGCTAAAATTAGCTCTAAGGATTTTTAACTTGACACGGCAGAAGAATAAGTAACGAATGTCATTATGTAGAGAAGAATGCAGTGATGCATTATTTAATTCACTGTGAGTAAACTTGACAGTTTAACGGCATATGCAGGTCACCGTACTCTTGAGGGAAAACGTGAACCAAATTTTCTGAGGAATGAACAATGAAAGGGTACGGTAATCAACATTACGTCGACGCCAGTGAAGCGAACTTGTTACGTAGCTTCAGTCTAGTAATTCAAAGATTTTTGACTGTCAGTCGTCTCAACTTTGAGAGACCATTAGGAGAATTGGTCGCACGAACACTCTTCAGAATAAAGCCTTCAAGTAGGTCACAGTCCGAGCGACTTAGGAAGGGACTTTAATTAAATCGTGATGATGGGAGTAGCAGAAAGCAAGCAATAAAGGAGTGGAAATGCAACCGTTGCATCAAGTGGTCGTAGCGAACGGACGCGATTACCTGTGTCCTAATGAGAGACAGAGATAGGGGTGGAGAGGAGAGAGAGAGACAGAGAGAGAGAGACAGAGAACGTAGTATACGACTTGCTCACAAGGCGCACAGCACAGCAGATGAGAAAAGCACGATTCTTGAGTGTCTTCCACAAACATTGACATGGCAGCAAGTGAATACAGGGGTTGCAAGGAGAGTGTGAAGATGGTAAGCGAGGTCGGGACTCAGTTCGAGTAACAGGTGCCGTAGGACGGAGCAAAGAGAAGAGGGAGTGAGAGCTAGAGAGACGTGGGAGACACACTGGGAAAACGAAGGTGTTGAAAGAGGGAGTAGGGGTGGTGACGCCAGAAAGGGCGTACAGAACTGAGCGAGGGAGAAGTGCCGGCATTAAGGTGGCTGTGAGGGGCAAGGGGCTGTCCAGCGATCGTTCCGTGCGTCAGGCAACTCAGTTGCCTGTACGGCTCGACCCAGAACACAAAACGTACTTTCCTCTGCAGCAGCCTTTTTGTTCTTCATTTATAATTTTGTTCTGTGTTGTATGTGATATTAATTTCTGTGTAATGACTGAAGTTAAAATTTTGTATATTGTTGGTAGGCATGTTATGAGGCGATATTTTGCTGGGTTTGCTGTGTCTCCTTGATCTTTAGGTTTCAGATAAGTTATTCCTTGTGTAAGTGTATCAGGGAATGTGTATGGGTCTGCAATGTAACTGTTAAATAATTTAGTTAGATGTGAATGTGATGAGATGAATTTCTTTAGCCAGAAATTTGCTATTTTATCTTTTCCAGGGGCTTTTCAATTGTGCGTAGAATTAATTGCTCGGGTGACTTCATGTTGCAAAATTATCAATTCAGGCATATGTGGTATCATCTTGTATGTGTCTGTTTCTGCTTGTATCCACCGTGCATGTCTGTTATGTTGTACCGGGTTTGACCATATGTTGCTCCAGAAGTGTTCAATGTCTGTTATGTTTGGTGAATTGACTAATTTAATGTGTGTGTTATCTATTGTCTGCCAAAATTTCTTTTGGTTTGTGTTGAATATTTGGTTTTGTTTCCTTCTATTTTCACATTTTTTGTATCAAGTCATTTGGCCGATGCTTGTAATTTCTGCTTCTTTCCATCTAGTTGCTCTATCGCTTCTTGCTGTGAGATTTTACCTAACCTTTTTCGTTTTTTGTATATTTCATTTCTTATAAATTGTGTCAGCTGTCCGATGTCTTTTCCCAGTTTTTCTATTCTGATCTGTAGCCTGTGTTGCCATGCTTGTTTTGTGGGTTTCTTTTGTGTTTTGGTTGATTCTGATCTCTGCCTAGTGTGTATATTTAGTGTAGTGAGTGCTGCTATATAAACCAGTAGTTGTAACTCTTCCATAGTTGTATTTTCATTTTTTTGTTGTGTATTATTGTTATTGTTGTTTCGACTTGTGGGTTATTTGGTGGTCTATGCAAGAATGTTCTAATGTCAGTACTTGTGTCTTTGTATTCTATATTTGTCAGCTGAAATTTTTCTTCTATATCTAACATGTGTGTCACTTCGTGTTCTATTTGTGCTTGTTCTGGTTATTATTATTATTATTACTTTTACTATTATTATACATGTCAGTAATTTAAATTATTCTTATAATTGTATCTCGATGTATATACAAAGCTTTGCAACAAGTAGACAAGGAAACTGAGAACCTTGGTATAAAATATTTTGTAACAGTTATTGTTAAACCTTCACTTCCGGCTCAGTTATCTTAAAGGTATATTACCTAGTTCGACATAAGGGAGGGGCTAAAATTCCTAATATTTGTAGACTGAGTTAGTGAATTTACGCAGTGCCGCTACTACAATTTTGATTAGGCTAAGTGGCCTTACCTCAGGCAGAAATAATCATGTCGTTTGTCACTACACGGTACAGTAGAGGCTCCTGACTGCTTTATTTCAGCCTGTGTTAACGTCTCCCACACACACACACACACACACACACACACACACACACACACACATTCCAGACCGAGCTGTGTATTGTTGCCTCATGTGTTTCTCATTGTACTAGTTCCCAGCCAGAGGCGTCCATAGTGTATCGCGACACATTAGCCCAGGAGACTTTTTCCCACGCGTCGATCAACTTTGTCTTTCCTGTGCGCTTGATAATCACTGTACCTTGCGATGTGTTGTTAGCGAAAGTTCACGCGGCCACTAGCCTCTTGTCCAAAACTTGCTACATTGACATTTTCTAGTTTGTAATACCATCCCATGTAGTCGACGGCTCTAACGGCATAATGCGAGTACATCTATAAATCTGTTACGCATGTTAAGAACAACAAGTCCCAGTACTGGTGGCATAAGCCATATACAACTTAAATTACTGAAAGAAAATTAAACGACAACGAAGAAAAAGAGATCCTATAGCAGAGGCAACTCTTGTACTTTAAAATACCCAAAGAGATTAGAGACACCGTTAAACTACAGACATTTAATAAAATGCTTTAAAGGACATCTCCCAAATAACACAAATTTCACAGTGATGGATCCAATATGAAAGCTGCTAATTTTTTTTTATTACCGGTTAAATTACGTTAATATTTCTAACATGTGAACAGTTTAAATAAAACATTACATACTCACTGTAAAAACAATATAACTAATATTACTAAACACCTAGAAATAAAAAAAAATCTCTTCATATTCGGAGAAGTTGGGTAGAGGCTCGTACAAAAAAGCTAATTAATCAATAATAAATTTTTCTGTCTCCTACAGCACAAAGTAAAAGTAAACTGCATCTTTCTTCAATACTTTAGGGTTATTTTCTGTGTACAATAATGAATTAAGCTGCTTCATTTTTCCTGAATGCAATATTTCATTTACATCTGCTGAGATGGACTCAATTTTTCGCACGGGTGGGAAAATACGGAGAATGTAACACAGAGTCAGAAGAATTTGCATGTTCCTGATGTAGGTTAATGTGCGACAAGCACAGAACATTGTGTAAGCGTGCGTGTGTGCGCTTAAGCATGCGTGCGCGAACGTTTGTGTGTGTGTGTGTGTGTGTGTGTGTGTGTGTGTGTGTGTGTGTACGTCATGTATGTAGTTACCAGTGAAGCCGTATTAATGAACTATATATCGCCATCATCTTTTGCGATAGTACTTTACCTTTTCAATACCGTTGATATAAAAAAAATTTGTGCAAAAATTAGAAATCCTTCCCAAGCTCAAACTTACTACAAAGAGTCGGCCATAAGCATGAAATAATTTTTAATTGTTATTCTCTTTATGTAAAGATTAAATATTAACTACCAATGTGTAAATGCATTGTAGACGAATAAACTATTTAACTAAATAAAGCTACGTCAAGACTGCAATACATTGCTTCTAGCCGATAAATTTTTACCAAATCAAGTAATTCACGGTTCAGCTTAGTCTTGGCATGATCTGAAAGGGCAGTACCAACATAGCCTCGATTATGGAGTAGCCCATATTCCAGGTACATAATTAGGACGCAGTCCTGTTACTTGTCATAGCTCGCTTTGTCCATCGCATGCTCGACCGTCGCGTCGATGGTCAGTTCGATATCAGACGGCATGAGGGTAACACGACACACCTAAATGCTGCACTCACCGTGTGTTTTGTCGTTAGTGGTAATGTAGTGTCTAACAGGAAAGAACTTATGCGTCGTTACATTTTGTTTACTGATTGTGGGACGATAAATTGTATACTAAAAAATCCTCATGGTTGTCATGGAAGGTCAACATCTGTTCTAAATAAATTGTACATAGTGAATGTAGAGTCGTTTTTTTTTCAGTACGATGGAGAAGAGACTATACCGTCAGAGGTACCGAAGCACAACTCATGACATACCCTAACAGTTCATATCCTGTAGTACATCTTGTACACATAAAGTGACAGAGAAGCCTTACTGCATACCTTGCACTTCTGTCACTCCTGAAGAAAAGATATTGCAGAAACGTGGCTTTATCACAGTCCCATATTTTGTTTCCAGAATGAATTTGCACTCTGCAGCAGAGTGTTTACTGACATGAAACTTCCTGGCAGATTAAAACTGTGTGCCTGAGTCGGCTGGAACCTGGGATCTTTGCCTTTCCTGGACAAGTCCTCTATCAAGGGAGACATTCTTCGCTATTACTTTCCATCTAGGAGTCCTAATTGCACAAGGTACACAGGAGAACAGGAAAGGAAGTTCCCCATACGATCATACAAATCTAAGAAAAACGATGTCACGCAATAGAATTTTCTCATCGTAGAAAGTTATTAGGAGTGACCCAGTCAAGCACGAAAATGCGGGTACGCACCTCACCTGAAAAAGCAATGGTCAGACAGACCATTATGACCACCCACCTACTATGGACAAAAAAACTATCCAGGCGACAGCAGTGACATTTTTCTAGGAATTATCGTTAGTCCTACACACCGTGCTGTCCGTGTGTAGAATGGGAGGGCGCCATATCTCTCTCAGTCTGACCGAGAGTGGATTGTGATGGCCCGGATGATTGACACGAGCATTTCAGAAACCGGAGAACTCGTCAGGTGTTCGAGTAGTGCTGCGGTTAGTGTCTTTAAGGCGTGGAGAAACCAAGCAGACTGCTGTGGCCGAGCGGTTCGAGACACTTCAGTCCGGAACCGCGCTGCTGCTACGGTCGCAGTTTCGAATCCTGCCTTTGGCATGACTGTGTGTGATGTCCTAAGGTTAGTTAGGTTTAAGTAGTTCTAAGTCTAGGGGACTGATGACCTCAGACGTCAAGTCCCATAGTGCTTAGAGCCACTTGCACCATTTGAACCATTTGCCAAACCAAGGTGAACCACCTCCAGACGTCATGTGGTTGGGCGACCACCCCTCATCATAAATGTCGGATGTCGTAGGCTGAGCAGACTGTTACAACAGGACTGGCGGCGAACTGAGGTGGAACTAACATCAGGCTTCTGTGTTGGGCAAAGTAAATCTGCGTCTGAACACACAGGGCGTTGCATGGTCTGTAGAATCATCATGCCAATGGGAGGGCGCGAATCCGTCGTCGTCCAGGGAACAGCTCCTTAACACCTGTAGTGAAGTTCAGAGACAAACTGGCAGAGACTCCTTTATACTGTGGGCATCCAAGCAGCCACTGGGGCTCATGTTTCCCTATGGCAGTGGCATGTTTTGATAAGATAATACTCCATGTCAAAAGGCTAGTGGTGCGATGAACACAATGGCGAATACCAGTTAGTGTGCTGCCCCCCCCCCCCCCCTCCTACACGCTAGATCTTAGCCCGATGGAACGCATTTGGGATGTGACTGAATACAGCTCATCACACCCTACCCGGAATTTCCGGGTATTGGGGGACTCGTATGAGCAGGTGTGGTGCCAACACCCTCCAGCGACGTTTCAAGCCCTCGTTGCTTCTGTGGCATCAAATATTAATATTGTTATCCATGCCAATGGCAGACATACCGAATATTAGGTAGGTTGTCATGATGTTCTGGCTGATGACTGTATTAATGACGAGGCTCATCTATTTACGAAGAGACTAGAGGTGACTGTAACAATTTACTGTATTACCATGAAGCATCAGACAAATTAATTACCACTGAAATAAGTATGCAAACATGTAATGAGTGGACGGGAGGATCATAGCTATGGAGTGTAGCACTGGCACATGTGGATACACACATGAATGCATAACTTGAAACAATACTGCGAATACAAACAGTAACTGCTAGAATGGTTTTTGGCTTAAAGGAATAACCCAAAGAAATAAGTAGAAACATCGTAAAATTGACAGAGAGGCAGAGTGCATGATGTACGCAAACTATAAAATGTTCAATCGAACTGTGATGTATATTAACTAGTGTCACATCCCCATCAACTCAGCGATCGCATTGCCACTTTCTTACCTCTCATATACCATGTGAATGAGGAAGACAGTGGCAGTAATGGCTGGAAGTCCTGAATCTGCTTTTCCCACTGCACTTATTCCTAATATAGAGAAATTCTTCCTTGTGATGCCTCAGCAGTGTGTCTCCATGCAAGACCACTCTCTTCCATCACCTGTCAGCAAGTGATGTCTCAACAGCTGTCTGGCAGCAAGAGTTTTCTAACTTAACCCTCCTTAACTAGGCTGTTTCTGATAGAGTAGCAACCTTATCAGCCAACTGCAACACACCTTGCGACTTGTGACCAACAATAATTTTATAAAATAATTAACAAACTTGTACTCGCTCAGATTTTGTCACGCTTAACCAATGATAATCTGGCGAGGGAAGGGAGGCAGCAAGTCTCCCCCATTTCATGACATGTTTCTAACGCACACTAACCAAAGAGGTCGTATATAGACATGAGTGAGAATTTGAGCATTCTGCAAACATATTTGTTGCGAACATATCTGTGTGCTCTTTGTTAGGATTTTACGCATACGTTCTTTCATGGCATGACAGCAGATAAAGAGTTCGTCTAATGTTTAACTGTTACGGTGGCTTCACCCGGTTTCACAGATTATCTTTCCGAAAGGGTTCCTTCAGGCACCTCGCACAGAAAGCTTTTATAGCCGGCAGCCTGCCCCAGGACGACTACTGTGCCTGGATTGGACAAAGAAACTTCTACAGTCTCTATCCATTTGGCAGACAGTTTATGGCTCCGAGCACATTTATGACCCTCTCTTGACCTTTTAAGTAAACTTAGATTGCATAGGCTACACAGCTGGTTGGTTGGTTGGTTTAAAGATTAAAGGGACCAAACTGCATAGGTCATCGGTCCCTTGTTTCATAAACACACAGAGCACAGTGAAGCAATCCATTAGTCATTCGAAGCACAAAAGAAATATTCCAGGGGAAGAAAAGCCCCAAGGTCAATAATAAAGCAACATGGAAAACGGAGCACAGCAACAAAAACAACATAGAGAAGAAAGACAGAAAGAATTAAAACTGTACAGCAGAGGATCGTGGCTGGCTGATCACGAAAATAGTAGGATGAGCGAGCCACTTTGCAACACTTTAAAACCTCCAGGCTAAAAGATTAGGGTGGAGTCGAATGACAACACAAAACTACGGAAAGATACAGCACAAAAGAGGGTGATGCAATAAAATTATATCGATCGATAAAAGCCGCTTGCGCGAACAAAACTTAAAACCCGATCTGCCATAGAGACATTGTCACATAAAAGAGATGATAAATCAACCTGGAGATTAAAAGTTCGCCTGAGGGCGGCTAAGAGTGGACATTCCAACAACATATGGGCCACCGTCATGTTTGCACCACAGCGACAGTGAGGGGGGTCGTCTCGGCGCAGCAGATGACTATACGTCAGCTAAGAGTGACCAATGCGGAGCCTACAGAGAACAACAGAATCCCTGTGAGAGGCCCGCATGGAGGAACTCCACACAGTCGTGGTCTCCTTCACTCGCCGCAGCTTGTTGGGTGCAGACAGAGTGCGCCATTCGTCTCCCCACATCCCAAAGACTTGACGGCGCAACACCGATCGGAGATCAGTTGCCGGGAGGCCGATCTCCAACGTCAGTTTGCGGGTAGCTTCTTTGGCTAACTTGTCGGCGAGTTCATTTCCCGCTACCCCAACGTTTCCCGGGGTCCATATGAATACCACCGAACGTCCACGCTGTGCAAGATCGTGAACAGACTCCTGGATGGCAACAACAATGGGATGGCGTGGGTAGCACTGGGCAAGAGCCTGTAGACTACTGAGTGAGTCACTGCAAATGATGAAGGACTCTCCAGTGCTGCAACGAATATACTCAAGGGCACGAAAAATGACTGTGAGCTCTGCGGTGTAAACACTGCAGCCTTCTGGCAAGGAGCGCTGGTCTACATAGTCCGCATGAGCATAAGCGTACCCCACATGGCCATCAACCATCGAGCCATCGGCATAGATAACCTCCGAGTCACGGAATGCGTCTAGGAGAGCAAGAAATTGGCGGCTCAAGACTGCAGGAGGAACTGAATTTTTTTCCATCGTGAGAGGTCCAGCTGAAGCTGCGGCCGACGAATACACCAAGGTGGTGTATGTGGGTGGAACTGGAAAGCAGATGGAAGAGGCAAAGACTCGAGTTCACTAAGGAGGGACCAAACACGGAACCCAATTGTATGTCCTGATCGCGGCCGCCGGCGTGGGATATGGACTGCCGCATTAGCGAGAAGGAGATGATAGTTAGGGTGATGGGGCGAGCAACGGACGTGTGCAGCATAGTTGGCTAAGAGTTTTTGATGCCAGACGCGAAGTGGAGGAACCCCAACCTCAGCAAGTAGGCTATTAACAGGGCTGGTGCGGAATGCTCCTGTCGCCTGTCGAACCCCACAATGGTGAAAGGGGTCCAGCAGTTGCAAGGCTGAGGGTGACGCTGAGCCATACGCCTCACTCCCACAATCGAGCCGGGACAGCACAAGGGCTTTGTAGAGCCGCAGCAGCGTATTACGATATGCACCCCAAGTTGTGTTGCTGAGGCAGCGAAGGGCATTCAGATGCTGCCAGCACTGACGCTTGAGCTGACGAAGATGTGGAAGCCATGTAAGCTGCGCATCAAACAGCAGTCCCAGAAAACGGTAAGTGTCAACAAACCTGAGCATGGCATCCTGAAGATAGAGCTCAGGGTGGGGATGGACAAAAGTGCATAACACAAGTCTTCGCAGGAGAAAAGTGAAACCCGTGGGCGAGGGCCCAAGCCTGCGCCTTGCGTATGGCTCCCTGCAACCTACATTCTGCAGCACTAATGGTGGAGGAGCTGAAAAAGACGCAGAAATCGTCAGCATATAACGTGGGTGAGACAGACGACCCTACTGCTGCTGCAAGGCCATTAATGGCAACAAGGAAAAGTGGCACGCTCAATACAGAGCCCTGTGGGATGCCATTTTCCTGGAAATTAAGTGAACTATGGGATGTGCCAAGTAAAACGCGGAATGTCCGAACAAATAAAAAATTCTGAATAAAAATGGGGAGAGGGCCCCGGAGACCCCACCCATGCAACGTGGCGAGAATATGGTGCCGCTACGTCGTGTCATATGCTCTGGAGAGGTCGGAAAAGACGGAAACGAGGTGTTGGCGCCTGGAAAAAGCAGTGCGGATCGCAGACTCAAGGAAGACCAAAGTATCGGCGGTGGAACGGCCCTGACGGAAGTCGCTCTGGCACGGAGCCAGAAGACCCCCAAGACTCGAGTAGCCAACACAGCCATGGACTCACCATATGTTCCAGTAACTTGCACAGAGTGCTTGTTAAGCTGATGGGCAGATAGCTATCCACATTAAGTGGGTCCTTACCAGGCATCAGCACCGGAATGATGGTACTTTCCCGCCACTGCGACGGAAAGACACCATCGCCCCATATGCAGTGGAAGATGGCAAGAACACATCGCTGACAGTCTGGGGACAGGTGTTTGAGCATCTGATTGTGGATGCCATCTGGCCCAGAGGCCGTCTCGGGGCACTGTGCCAGGGCGCTTTGGAGTTCCCATGAACTAAATGGGGCGTTATACGCCTTTGGGTGGCGAGAAGCAAAAGAAAGTCGTTTGCCTTCCTCCCGACGTTTTAGCGCACGAAACGCAGGCGGGGAATTCCCTGACACAGAGGTCCAAACGAAGTGCTGTGCGAAATGTTCGGCGATTGCATAAGCATCGGTGCATAGCGCGCCGTTGATGGAAAGCCCTGGGACTCCTGTAGAGTGCTGCAATCCTAAGATGCGCCGAATTTTCATCCACACCTCGGAGGGTGAAGTACGGGAGCCAATGGTGGAAACGTACCTCTCCCAGCACTCCTGTTTCCGCCTTTTGATGACCCGCCTGACCTGAGCACGGAGACCTTTGAATAAAATTAGCTTCTCCAAAGACGGGTGCCGCTTATGTCGCTGAAGACCCCGCCGAAGCTCTTTAATGGCTTCAGCTACCTCGGGCGACCACCAAGGCACGGACTTTCACTGGAAGCAACCTAACGAACGAGGAATGGTACGTTCCGCAGCGGAAACAATCGCTGCTGTCAGTGTCTCATCTGCCACATCGATGGTACCGTGGGGGAGAGATTCAACAGTGGCAGCAGAAGAGAATACTTCCCAGTTGGCCTTGCTAAATTCCCATCTGGGCAAGCGTTCAGGGGAGCGACGCTGGGGTAGTGAAAGGAAGATGATAAAATGATCACTACGACACAAGTCGTCATGGACTCTCCAGTGGACTGATGGTACAAGCCCTGGGCTGCACAACGACAGATCTATGGCCGAGAATGTGCCATGCGCCACACTGAAACGTGTGGCGGCTCCAGTGCTTAAGGGGCAGAGGTTTAGTTGGGAGATGAGATACTCGACAGCTCTCCCGCGGCCAGTAATTTTTGTTCCACCCCAATTCTCGACAGCTCTCCCTCGGCCAGTAATCTTAGTTCCACCCCACAGGGGATTGTGGGCGTTAAAATCCCCCAGGAGAAGGAAGGGTGTGGGGAGCTGAGTGACAAGTGCAGCCAATTCGGCCAGGGGGACTGTAACACCTGGAGATGGTTATGTCCTGGATAGTCCTTACTCTGACAGCCACAGTTTCCAATGATGTTTGAAGGGGCACAGGAGCACTATATACAGAGGTAAGGACATACACGCAGGCTCCACCTGACACAATATTGTAAACACTGCGGTTACAGTAATAGCCCCTGTAACCACGAAGGACAGGGGTCCGCATTGCCAGGAACCAGGTTTACTTGAGGGCTATGCAGAAATCAGGTGTCATGCTTAGAAGCAGTCGTAGCTCAGGGAGATGACTAAAATAACCACCACAATTCCACTAGAGGATTGTACAAAGCCTCCTGTAGAGGCATGAAGGCAGTGAAAAAGCAAATTACTTCACAGAGTCTCATGCTGCCACCGACTGAGTGACTGACGTCACAACTTCCATCGTTTCTGAGGAGACAGCAAGATCCAGGTCATCAGGGGATGCAAAGAGCTCGACCTCATCTTCAGAGGCTGAGCTGAAAGGAAGCGGAGGCGCGGGAATCACTGGGTCCTTATTCTTCTTAGAGAGCTTCCTCTTCTCTCTCTTGTCTTTGGGAGGAGGGTTCGCATGTTGGGAGGGCTTTCCTGACGTATTGTCGGAAACAGAGGAAGAACGTGAAGCCCTTCGACCAGCAGCTGGTGGCTTCTTCAGCCACTGGCTAGTGTCTTGTGACACACTGGGGAAGTCTTAGGAAGGGAATCCCCCAAGGGACCCCTTCCGAACAAGTGAGGCCAGAGGAGGCTGTTGCCTCTCCAGCTGAGCTGCTGGAGGAGGCTGTTGCTTCTCCAGCTGAGCAGCTAGAGAAGGCTGGTGCCTCTGCGGCTGAGAGGTGGGGATGGATGTCCCCAGTTGTTCGGGGCCCACTGCTCCCAAACCGGGTGTTTTTGGAGCAGTGGAAGAGAGACTGGCCCCTACCAGCGGTGGGGCAGGCGTAACTTGACTGTTCTGTGGGCCAACTGAGAAGGGAGTCTTTGCAGGAACTGATGGCGGCAGAGTTACAGCAGCATAACTCCTTAACATAGGTGTGGGGTTGAGCCGTTTTAACTTCTTCCTTGCCTCTTGGTAAGTTAAACCATCCAGTGTCCTAATTTCTTGTATCTTCTGCTCTCGTTGGTAGACTGCACAGTCGGGCGAGCAGGGAGAATGATGCTCCCCACAGTTAATGCAGGTGTGAGACAGAGCACATGAAGCATTAGGATGTGAAGGTCGTCCACAATCACGACACGTGGGGCTGGCAGTGCATCTGGAGGACATATGTCCGAACTTCCAGCACTGGAAGCATCGCATAGGGGGCAGGACATAGGGCTTGACATCGCACCGGTAGATCATGACCTTGACCTTCTTGGGCAAGCAGTCGCCCTCAAAGGCCAGGATGAAAGCACTGGTAGCGACCCTATTATCCTTTGGCCCCCTAAAGACACGACGGACTAAGTGTATGCCTCGTCGCGCCAGTTTCTCCCTTAGCTCATCATCAGACTGTAGCAGAAGATCTTTATGAAAGATAATCCCCTGTGCCAAATTTAAAGGCTTATGGGTAGTGATGTTAACGGGGATGTCACCAAGCTTCTCACAGGTGAGTAACGCCTGTGACTGTGCAGATGAAGCTGCTTGTATCAGAATCGCCCCGCTCCTCATTTTGGAAAGAGACGCCACTTCCCCAAACTAATCTTCAAGATTGTGAACAAAGAAGAGAGGCTTAGTCCCCAAAAACGAATCCCCATCGGTTCTGCTGCACACAAGGTATCGCAGTGAATACAGCTCCTGTCTGTCCACAGCCCTACGTTCCTCCCAAGGCGAGGCTAGGGAAGGGAACGATTTGGGGTTAAATGTCACAGCATGAAATTCTATCTTACCGCGCTTAGAGACGTTGGTGGTCGTGCGACCACCGGATTGAGACTTCACCCGCTTCATTTCGGGGCATCCGCCCTGATGCCATCCACTCCGACCAGGGGCTCTCCCCACGGGCGCCACCCAGCCACAGCAAAGGCCACTTGGCAGGATGGCCGTTGCCGGGAGTCCTGATGCCCCAGAGAGATGAGCATCTACTCCTTGGCTTATGTGGGGAGGTGTCAGCTCAGGCATCAGCAGTACGATCCCTGTGTTGTCAGGGGGCTATAACCTAGAGGGTACGTGACGA
The DNA here is from genome assembly GCF_021461395.2 of Schistocerca americana. Lineage (NCBI taxonomy): Eukaryota > Metazoa > Arthropoda > Insecta > Orthoptera > Acrididae > Schistocerca > Schistocerca americana. The sequence goes on along the minus strand of NC_060124.1, from coordinate 265,295,956 downwards.
CCCCACCACAACGGGCTGGCTACCGTGCTGGATTATGGGTGCCATGGGAAGTCCATAGGTATCATGGGTGCAGATGGTGATGCACTAATGGTGTAACTTAAACAATCCATCAGGTGTGTTTGCCCAGAATGAGGGATGGAGGGTGCAGTTACGACGCCAAGACGATAAAGAGTGCCAAGGTCTTAGGGCACAGAGGACTGATGGGGCACCATGTAAGGTGTCCTTCCCCAAAAGGCTCGTACGTCTGTTGAATTGGGAAAACTGGAGGTCAAACCCCAATGGGGACCATCACATTACAGGCCAAAACAGTTGAGGCTCCCTTTAGTCGCCACTTACGACAGGCCACTTACCTGCAGGGGGGAGGCTACATAGCAAGAGCTCTTAAGGGCTACAGAAAAAAACCAGGATCCAACTCACCAAAATAAAATGAAGGGATGAGAAGAAAAAACTAGCTGTACAATTATTGGCAGTATGGAATATTATCTACTGTTATGGCGCAATGGTGAAGGTTCAACTTCATCGACTATTACAATGTGCATAATATATTATGAAATATATCGTATGGCAGTTTGGGAACAAACTGCCATGTAATAGAAGCTCAGTTTGTACAGAACTTGCCTCTGAATGTTAAAGTTCCCAGGTTCCAATTGTGATCCAGCATAAAGTTTTAATGTTAAGAGTGTTTGATATTAGTACACACTACACATCAGAGTAGAAATTCATAACGGAAACAGTCCTCCAGACTCTGGCTAAGCCATTTCCCTGCATTATTTTTTGCTTCCAAGAGTGCTAATCCCAGAAGGTACACAGGACAACTTCTGAGAAGATTGGAAGCTGGGAGATAAGGTACTGTCAGTCGGAAAGCTGTGAGGGGACGGTCATGAGTCAGGTTTCGAGAGTTCATTCTCACAGCAATCGCCTGTTAAAGGCGAAGTGTCGGGTTAGCATCCCAGTCAGGCATGAAGTTTTCATCTGCCAGAAAGTTTCAGTAAGTACCTACTTCTACATATGCTGTCCCCAGTTAAAAACTCGTTTGTACTTTCGATAGTCACAGATTGTATACATGCAACATTTTCTGAGAATTCTCAATAGCAATGAAGGCTTCTCCTCAAACAAAAATATGATCATACAGTTTGGCAGAAATTCACTGTTCGCCTCACGTCAAAATACGCCACCATTCTTCTTGTAGCTCTGAAGCAGACCAAAATAAATGAGAATTCCGTTCCAAATTATTCTGAGATGGTACTGAACTTTGCTGAAGCAAAAACTATTCTCTACTTTTGACGTTAATTTTTACTATCGTCGACGTAAATTATGAACATCTCAACTATCTCCCATGAACAATATAATAATATTTTTGGCTAAGAGAAAAATCAGGAAATGATCTAGACGCGCTTCTACTAGTGACCAGGTATTCGATGCAGCTAGGTTGGTGAAGGCGTCACATATTCTCCCGGTACCCGCAATTAACATAAGAAAGCAACAGAACCCAATTCATTACAGTTACTAAAGGGGTCGTACGCCTACTTTAAAACACAGTAACTGATGATAAAATATTTTGCACTTACATTGGGTCCTCTGCAGCGGAAAACCCACTGTCGCTAATGAGTTTGTGAATCCGCAGGTCTCTCTCCAACACTGCAGCCTGCGAATTATTCATTGTCACGGCACAATGGTTGGATGCCGACAATAACACCCGCTGGAATTTTATGAAGTTTAGCAGTGCAGTCTATGATCTCATAACCACGTTATTACTAGTACATTTCAGACTCTTACTCGTTGTTCACGGAAATAAACGAATTTCTCTATAATCATCTTGAGGTTCAAGCTCTTTTGTCCGTTGTTTTTGGATGTGGTCCACCTTTAGCAAAACACAGTTTAGTTTCTTATCCTAAACATGTTTCACTGCAGTTGCAGCATCATCAGTGGGCTTTTATTTTATGCCTGTTAAACGTAATGAATGTTCTTTACTGTTAGTATACACGAAAATATTACTTTTAAAAATCGTAATTACAGATTTCTGAAGAACACATAAAATTATGCATTCATAACTTTTTACCACATGGGGTGGTTTTCCTGATCTATTACGTTCTAAAGTGTCTGTTTTGTTTCACAGTTTGTCATCCGCAACTATATAAAACTTAATGTAGACAAATTATTTAAGCAAAAATTACGAATAGGAAACTGTTATGGCTATGAAGAACTGCCTATTGGCTTCTGTCAATATGCAGTTCGTCGACAAGTGGCCACGAAAGCGTTAACAATTACTTTATTGCTATGTCTGAACTTAATTAATTCCATGTGGAAGATTTTGCGTGTGTATGTCTACTTATATTATGCTTTACTTACGTTTTCATTTTTCCTCGTCTTCTCCTCTATGAAGTATTGTATACTGAGCTACCACTGTCACTGTTTAACTGTTTACCAGCTGTATTTTCTCCATTTTTTACGTCCCGACCGGCACTGAATTTCCGGAATGTGTGGATAACACTACTGAGAAATTAGTTCATGGTTTTAAGTTTTACTTCGTTTCATAATGAATGGAACATTTTTGTCTTGGTAATCTTCAGTATCTACCTTATTTATGGCAATTTCTTCTAGATATTTGTACTTTCGTAACACTTTCATGCCGATGTGCTCTTTGACCAGTTATTATAGTTTATTTACTTGCTTTTATCTTTACGTAAATTTATATGTACACGATGTATGAATTAATTCGTTTATTTTGCTGTAAAATCAATTATTTATTTTATGTAACCATCGCAGAGTAATCTCTGAGGGAATGTTAGGGAAACGTTAGGTTTTTGCCAACGAATAAGTATCGTTGGAGTAGCGGCGTCTCTGGACGCGGGAGTATGTTACGTCAGAGCGCGTGCTACACAGAGAGAGAACTCTGGTGTGAGACTTGGTGAAGTTCGGACGCATGGATGACGTGCACTGTACTGGAGGAGTGATTGTTTAACGGCACGTGGCAAGTGATGATCGTCGGCGGTGGGAATGTTGGCTGGCTGCAGCAACATCAAGAACCCGCCACGCCAATACCATTGCCAATAATTCCCGTACTCGCTAATTATCATGGAAAGGAGCCAGCAGCAGTATCAAATGGTTCAAATGGCTCTGAGCACTATGGACTTAACATCTGAGGTCATCAGTCCCCTAGAACTTAGAACTACTTAAACCTAACTAACCTAAGGACATCACACACAGCCATGCCCGAGGCAGGATTCGAACCTGTGACCGTAGCGGTCGCGCGGTTCCAGACTGAAGGGCCTAGAACCGCTCGGCCACACCGGCCGGAAGCAGCAGTATCGTCGTCAGCAACTTCATTACTGCGAGAATGGACTGAAGTAAGATTGCTGCATCACAGCTTATTGTCAACTAGTTTTGTAACGGCGTTAGTCAGCTTTGTGGTGTTTTGCGAGTGAATAATTACCATAGCTTAATGAAAAATCTTTACCCGTGATTCTCCTAAAATCATTCATCAAGTAGGTTCCTGTCTTATCCTATTGTTACAGTAATCCGAGTACCGTTTATGAAAAATGAAAATGGTAGTGCAGTATAATTTTGCTTATGAACTAAATGATTCAGTTAGATTAAAGATTTGAACTTAAAGCATTCAGTAATTTTAGTCTCACTAACCTTAAAACTGAACTTTAATCTGAGGCGATCTAATTGTTGCACTATGAACAAAAGCACTAACTAGAATTAAGGAGTGAGTGCGAATATCGGTGATTATTATAATTTGTTGTTAGTAAAGTTCTGGTTCACATTTTGACTTGCAGTGGTGCTTACGTACAATAATTACCTTTTCATACTGTAATTATTAATTTCTACTTCCCTGTACAGATGTCTATAGAGCTTCTTGCAATTATTTTTTGCCATTTTCCAAAATTCATATGGAAATAGTGGACGTTATTTTGAGGTAGCGCCATTATCATTTACAATAAGTAACCATTAATCTAAGAGGTACCTTGTATATTTTCAAAATTTCAGCTCTATTAGTTAATGATATTTCGAGTGCAAACTATTTTCTTTCTCGCTTTATTACGTAAATGTTTCAATGGTTTTTGCTAACGTGCGAGCAAGCCTCTCTTGCCGCAAGTGTTCGAGTAATTCTAGACATTGACTGTTCGGCTCATTAATTGACCCACCGAAAAGAAATTTTGCCCAATTGGGCTGGCGACCGTATTTCTTTTAGCTATAATTATTTCAGTTCCGATCCATGTGGTACCCCTTCTCGTTGACACAGTACTTGAATGATAGCACAAACCTTTCCAACAACCATACTAAATTTTAAAGTAATTAAGTAGGAGGAATACGTTGTCCTAGAGAAGGAATCTTGTTGTTAACCTCCCCCCCCCCCCCCCCCCCCGTATATCGACTTTATATTGAATCTTCGGAACGGTGGCCTTTTAAAAATTTTATTCCAATTGTTTAGGCATATGCTTACACGGTCATATATTTCTAACATTGTCGATAGAAGGAAAGGGGGACGTTACACTTTCTCAAGCCAGTTGCGCTTGAATCATAATTTTCTACACTTTATAGGTTTCTCTTCCGGATTAAGATCCGTTGTTTGGATTAATTTTTTCCTAATGGTATTGCACTAGTACTTAATTTAAAGTTTCTAGCATTCTTCTGTTTCCTAAAATCTTCCTGACACCCTTTCTTTCCGTTTCCTTCATTTCTTCATTTAATTTTTTTGATATTGAAATAAGTTATTGATCGATTTGTGCCTTCTGACCAATTGCTATTGTGTTATAATGAATTTTAGAATTATAGTTTTATAACTGTAAACGTTTTGATAAGCGTAATGCTAAGTCTAATTATAATAATTGTGCTTTTATTGCTTATTTCTCTCCTCGATTAGACTGGATGTTTTCTCCTACATACTTAATACTTCGTGGAATATTTGGAACAGTCACTCAGTTATTTAAGAGATGCTGTTGTTGGCTGCTGGAAGATCCATTTAAGGTTAACCATTATAAGATTTTCTTTCACTTTTCAGAACGATATTCGGTTGAAGTGGTGGCATCATATTAGAATTCCGTAACTCAAGAGGTGAAAACGGAATCACTATAGGATCACGTTGTTTGTCTGTCTGTTTTTGTGTCCGACCATTTTCGTCTTGAGAACGGGTTGAGGTATCACGTTCTAAGGTGTACAGTCTCTTGATGGCATGAAAAATTTAAGCTTCTAAGTCAATTCTGTCAAAAGATGCTGCTATTTATGTCACATATCTTGATACTCGCAAAATCACTCATCACAATTTATAAGATACTTCCTGTTCATCTAAAATCATAAGACTCGGCAAGAGGCAATATGTCACAGTAAAGGAAAAAACCTCCGAAAATCCAAAATGTGTAATTATATCACACATAAATACATTCTGCCATTTGTTCGACATCTGTCAGACTGTCCGTCTGTTAAAACCCCTTTTTCTTAGGAACAGGTAGAGGTATAAAGCTAAAATTTATGCTAAATGCTAAGGTATGCTGTCCCACGGCAGCGTAAAAAATGTGAGCTTCTACGTCGATGCAATCAAAAGATATGGCTATAAATGCCACACCTTTTGGTACTCGTAACATAACTCATCACACCTGTAGAAGAAGAATGGCTATATATATCAGATCTAGGGGTCTAGTGCTAAAGCGCGCAATCGGAAACCGAGAGGTCGCGGTATGGAATCCTGGTTGGTATCACGGATTTTTCAGTAATCGTTTTAACCCAGCCTTCACTTCTCAGTCAAGGGTGGAGTCTCCATAAATAACACGTGATTCCTAGTACCATTGAACCAAATCCTCTTTCCGTGGTTGGATAATTGGGGGAGTTTAGGGAGACAGTGGCTTCCAATAGATAGACTTACACCATGGTATGAAACCACATAAAGTCATTGTTTTTATCTATATACATAATTAAGTTTGCACGGAACTGTCACAGTGTGAATGCTAACCGCACCTGACCGTATTCGTCATTTTGTAGTGGCGCTAGCCGTTTCAGTAGGACAGCTCTGAATCGCTTCTTGATTCGTCCCCTTTTCTCAGACTTCAAACGATAGGAGAATCCTGTTACACACCACATAAAGACCACTCAGACATTTCACGTTTCGCCTTTCACGTTGTGCGAAGCCGCCCTTTCAGTGAATCTGGGCTACGCTCGGAAGGGCCTTTATTAGTATCTGGCTCCATGAGAGAGCGGCGCCTCTGATACAAACACAATTTCCTGCAAAATGGCGTTCGGAGCGCGGCGGGCTGACAATGGGACGAGGCGAGCCCCTTCTCTGGTTCTTCCGCTTGCGAGGTCGTTCATTTTGCGGATGGCTTACTTCGCTTTATCCCTGCCTCTCGGACTGTGCGGCCTTCTCCTCTTTTGCCAATTTCGTGCTTTCCGTTCACTTGCAGAATCTACTCTAGGAGTTAAAGACGTGCCTAACAATACTCGGAATGTGAGACGTGCTTCTGTTTGTAAAAGTATTTAAACGTCGAAACAGGTCAGAGAGATCAGTTTCTTCATGTTCCACAGCTAATACGTACTTCTTAAAAGGTTAAAATTCATATCATATCGACGCTGTAGATAATAGTTTTAGTTTTTCACAATTTAACGTAGATATCTTACAACATTTTGTGTAGCCGAAGAAGAGAGACACCTTACGTTTGGAAATTGTTCTTCGAGGCATAAACCATTTGTCACAACAGCGTAAAATTTTTTTTCTCTCGTACTGTCCACCTCGGGTCATTTAACGACTTCCCCTTTATAATGAAATAATTAGCAACCAGTCGCACGAAAGAAATTTATCTATTACAATATTGCTTATTGGTCTCTATATATCTTACGAAACAGGCAAGGAAATTCAGTTTCTTTCATTCAAATGGTTGCTTATTATTTCATTATATACTACAGTAACTGAAGACGGATAAAATACTAATCTTCCTCTTTCTATACTGTCTCCTGCTCTTGTTCACGTATTGTACTTTCCTTTTTTTGTCCATGTTATTCCACATTTCTTATTTCGTTTGCTTAGAATGCTTTTTAAACATTGCATTTTGCACTTAAAAAGAATTCTTTCTATTATTTGTGGTTCTTTTATGTTTCCTTTTAGGTTTTTTTCTTATTTCTACCGTCGATGCTATTGTTCACTTCTGTTTCCCAAAATGCAGGAGGATTTGTTTTGTTATGCTGTTTCTATTCATTCGGTAGAGTTGTCAAACAGAAGATTAATCTTCTGTTTGCCATTACTTCTGATATTTTCTATTTGTTTAGTAAGATCTCATTATTTCTTATATAGTCACCATACGTACTTCAAAATTTTTTTAATACGCCCTCTTCTAAGTATCTATTTTCTGTCCAGCTTACAGTTATATGTTAATATCTCACATGCCTGAAAATATTCCGATATTGCATTATCGTATAGTGTTTGACCTTTTAACTGACTCTTAGGCTTATTCTTCTCCGTACAACCGTCTTCCAACAAATCAAGGAATTACGCATCCATATCTAGTAGGTTTTCTAACTTCAGCTGAATTCATAGGTCTTGTTTTATCTGCATTCCATTTCGCCGTTCACACCTTAAGCAAGAAAGAAGGGTCAGAAAAGTGGACATCGATATACATATTTCTTAGTCCTCTGAGACGTATGATGATGATCACTCGGTATCCATCTTGTTACCACTTTTCATAGAAATCACTTGTAAATAAAATGATACCTACAAATGCAACAGAGTGTGTCTTCCTTACCGCAAGAAGAAGGAAAATCTTTGTCGATTCCAACAAACAGGTAAAAACTGAAATACTGACCTAATGAAACTAAGGTTGATGACTTCGGTAAACATACAGGAGCGACATCGATGTGTGTCGTACCACACGAAAAAATTTTGTGGGGGACTTCAATCAGCAGTGGGTGTCGAACGGATGATAACTACTTGCCTTATGACGAAATAGCTCGACACAGTTTTGGCTGGAGGGTGGATAAAATCTTAAGGGATGCATGATGCCATAGGCAAACCATATACAATACTATACCATATTTAATCTGAAATAGGAGATATCTTTTGGGAAAATTTGTAACGCACTTGTTCAGCGCCACGTAAGAGACAATCATGGAGAGAATATCACAGAGCATTTGAAGGATCTTAAAACAATGCAACTTCTTCCTGTGCTTTATTGTAACAGAAATGGATTCTCCTTACTGCTTTGTCTGAAAAAGCTGAAATTATTACTGTCTACTAGATCAAGGCTTTTGGACTATCTGGACCGAAAATAAATGATAAGGAATCTGTATTTCTCTAGCACCCCAAAAGGTTGCCGTATTATGAGACAACACTGCCACAGTGAAAAATTCAAGAGACCAGAAAAATGATTCGTGTAGAGCTTCTGAATACTACTGATCGCTCCCCACTAGCCGCAACTGTTTGGATTCATGGCGAGAAGGTCAATACGTAGTCGATGATATGGGTCTCTTAACCTCTTCACCCGACATTATAGGGTTAACTGCTAATTCCCTTCAAAAATAACGTCTGAAGACGATTAAGACACCATATTACTAGTTCATAATCGCATAATGCAGGAAATTGACTAGGGATAGTAAAACATAACAGGCACTTCTAAAATTAAGAAACTGACTCTGCCTAACCTGTGGAATAGGGTGCAGCCCCAGAATCAGTTGTAACACAGAGTAGCACGTTGTGTGATCTGTTGGGTTGTTAAGCCGTTTGAAGATATCGTTTGTATTTTTGTTAACATATGGGCGCAAGTATTAAAGGCTTATTGATGAAGAAGAGCAATTATAAAAGCCATCCTAGATGGAGTTAATCAAATCTCACTTTCATAAATCGCTTACAGAAGACCCTAGAGCTGATTATTAAGCTCCGCTTGTTAATGTCGACGCTACAAAATCCACTTTCAGTGCGCATTCGGGAAGTAATCTTTCGTACTGAACAGCTTGATCCTACTAGAGAAGGCTTTACAGAGATTTGGGTAGATGCAGTACACGTCCCCATTTTCAGCTCAGCAGTTTATATCCTCTAAGAACTACTATTGGATTTGAAACATTCCAAATGGAAAATAATGTCTCTATACACACGCATTAATGGTAACTCTGAGCTATGCATACACCTTAGGAGGTACAGTGCGACTGGGCACAATCGCTACACGGGCTCAATAAACAATGTTGCATTCATAAACACACCTAAAACAAAATGAAAACCGTAGCTACATATCTAGTGAAAACCAGCAACAGGAGGGACCGATGACCGTATCAGTCTGGTCCCTTCAATCCCACAAACCAACCAACCTACCAGCAAGAGGAATGAGAAAGTGAAATGGAAGCCAGAATAGAAAAATCTCAGTCTGAAAACTTATCCATCGGTGGTCGAAGCAATAAAGTATCAAATAGGAATAAGTTAGTGACAAAGCAAGGAAAATTGCAATCTAGTTTGGACGAGTGACAACGTGAACCGCCTCCGAAGTTTCTGGTATCTGTTACCGCACAGGGTTACTAGAAGTGGATTGGAGCGGAGTTTCCCGTAGATCAGAAAAAGAACAACGAAGTTTTTATATTAATATTTTATTGTAGCTCACTAACCAGTATCTTGCAAATAAACTAACAGTTTATGATATGTATTACAAACGTATCCCCGCAATAAAGATGACAGAGAGCACGACACGGGTGAATAGACACGTCCCCTGAACGACCTTTTAGTCGAATGCCTGGAGTTTATCCAGGGTGTGGATGATATGGAGGAGAATTGAGCAATAACTATACTATTTGTCCATTATGCAACTTCCCTAAGGGAAAATAGTGGTTACTATATGATTAATTATGACTACTCTCTGCACTGATTCTTGTACCATGGACCACAATGCTCAACATTATCCAAATTATCTGAATTTCGTTTCGCCTGGTTTACATGCGGCCCACATAACACAATTATCTTGCAAGTCCTCTAATCTCGTTCAGTACAGATGCATGGCTATACTAAACTATTGCCATACGTGACTACTAAGTAACACAGCTCTGTATGACAACATCTCCATGTGTAAATTACTGCAGATATCAGGGGACTTCTGAGAAAGTCCGTAAGGTTCTAAACTCAATTTCATTACAAGAAGTAACATTTGTAAAGTGCTGTTACACTTCCATTAGTATCCAACAACATAATGACTGTAACTCTAACATATCTGTCATTCTTGTACCAATGTTTTCTAAAAGGTTTTCCATCCATTAACCGTCGTTCACTTGGCCAGTGCTTATACATAAATTGATCAATGGATCAACCACATGGAGAAACCAAGATTAACAGCCATATCGACAACAACTTATCACTATTAATTTCACTATAATCACGACGGCACGTTGATATATGTGCAGATCCAAAACCACATATCACACTTGTTAACTATCAAAACGTGATATCAAAAACGAAAGTTAAAAATTAAAAACCCGAGCGCAATACTAATCATCATTGCTAACTAACAATAAAGAGACGTGAAATAGCACATTTAGCCGCTATTAGTTTACAAATTCTGAATTTTAAATTACATGACCACAAGTTTTGTGGTCATCAGGGCAATTATTAGTAATATTCTCTGTTAACCAACCACGAAATAGGTTAAATATAGTTTCATTTCCGAATAAAAAAATTGAAATTATGTAATATGAGTACCGGACGGCGATTCGAACTCATCAATTAATCAGATCTCAATGTCAGCACAGACATTGGCCGCGTGTCGAATTTTCTCAGCAATCGCGAGATGTTTGAAACTGTAGTGACGAGAAAAATGAATAACTGCTGGCTTCCCAGGTTTCGAACACGGAATCCATCAACGTTGTCTTCTAGCCACGAATGGACATTAGACATTTTTCTTTTACCAGAAGAGTGATATGCGCATGTTCCACTTAAATACGGCATGACAAACAGTACAGTAAGGACTGGGAATCAACTTCACACATATCGTTGTTCAGGTGTTTAACAAGAACACACTTTAACTACTAAATTATTTTTAAGCACTAGCAAGGAGTCCTATCATTGGACTTGAAACGATGTGTTGAAAACATCTGTACTGTCTGGGAGTCTAAAACCTCACATATCGCTACTGACAATGAATGAAAAGACGTCAAAAATCACCAGTCATATTTGTAGATACATCGTTATCGGTTTCTGTATCTTCCACGAGTCTTTGCCCCTAAATGTATTACTTTATAGAGTAACCCCCTACCGTAAATAGTACAATAGTTAACTGAAAACCCTCTCATCAACTTGACAACGGACGACAAATGCAACATCGTATCATTATTGGGAGTATACAAATGAATCCATTCATTTTGCTTACTCTAAGCTCCCAGCTCGTTTAATTCAATATAGTTCTCACAGCTCGTTCTGTTGTTAAATGGTATCACATGTCACCCACATATCGGGAAGAATTTCTTATCCACCAACTTGTCTCTATAGGGTTGTAGATGAAATTTTACAAAGTAGTCCGGTGTCCTCAGAGCTGTCAACTATGGGTGACCCACGTCGGCTCCACGAGTCTTTGCCCCTAGATGTATTGTTTTATAGAATAACTCCACTACCGTAAATATTACAATAGATCACTGAAAACCCTCTCATCAACTAGATCTCTTGATCGTATCTCCAATTTCCCTCTGGTCGCCTGGCGACGCATTTGCGCCGCGTCTTCCTGTTTGAAATGTTTGCGAGGCGGGCCATTGGAGGATCAGTCTGCCACCGGGGGACGTGTAGGAAAGAAGTAGTTTGGAGAAAACGAGTTTGTCACGCGCCGGTGGTCGGTGTCTTGACCGATAGGCTCTCAGGGAACCGTTGCGAAGGGAACGACTTCGATTGTCATTAGTCGATCCCGACGCACTGTAAGGGCATCTCTTTCCTGTTGTCTGGCCTTGTTGTGTGATATAATTCGGCGGCGTTAGCGGGGCGGGGAGTTGTTGTTACTTACATCCTTTACCTGATTCTTGGAGTCTCGTTGGGACAGAGGGCCGTCTTGTACTCGTATCCGACCTTACATTATTAATACAACGAGCATTTCTACCCTCAAAGGAAGTTCAGATGGTTATTTAAAATCTACTTAAACTATGTTTCTGGTGTGGTTATGTCTATTTGTTTGTACTTGGTTCTTTCCAGTTTTTAAATTGCACTATTCTTGAAACTGTTAATATAATCTGTTAATCGGCGTTTCCCGGGGTGGTTGTAACTTCTTCTGGATTGCTTGTTTAGCCAGCTGTTTGCTGAAACTGTAAACGTAAACACGGTCCGTAGTAGGCTATAGTGTGACGTATATTTAATCTTGCAATTAGCTAATTTCGACTAAGCGTCATAGTCAAGCACTTGCACAACCAACATGGAAAAGTCCTACATTGTCGGCTTACCTCACCATATTTAAATAGCACTTTACACACCTCACATTAAGATAAAACATTACTAGACAAATTTCTTACTTACACATGTAACATTTTCATTTCGTGCCATTCTCAAATCACTCTTAATTACAAGTAAAATGTAGCCATATTCTGTCATTTTGCTAAAGGATTCACACTGCAGTGACACCTTTTATGATCATATACTGAACTTTGCTCTAAGTGCAATGTCCAGTCGGGGTGTCTATGGGTTCTAGGCGATACAGTCTGGAACCGCACGACCGCTACGGTCGCAGGTTCGAATCCTCCCTCGGGCAGGGATGTGTGTGACGTCCTTAGGTTGGATAGGGTTAATTAGTTCTAAGTTCTAGGCGACTGATGACCTCAGAAGTTAAGTCCCATAGTGCTCAGAGCAATTTGAACCATTTTCTAAGTGCAATAACATGGTAATTGACAGCAGCTGGTAATTTGTTGTCACTTATACATACTCACCCAAAGAGTTTAAGACTCTACACAGGACATATCATGCCCACGTTTCATATACTACTGGCGTGACAGACTTATTTGATGTCATGCTTGACAGTCATTACATTAAGGACACAAAAATAGGCATAAAATGTTGTATAAGATACACGGCATATCACCGGACAAACTACAATATTTTAAACATCATATTAACAAAAACATACATGAGTTACGTACAAATTCCGCAAATAATTCTAATAGAATATTCCATCCATTGCTGGCGTCTCACGTATAACGACTGCCTAATATCGTAAGTCATCAGAAACTGAAAGCTATTTCAAGACACACAGATGCTAGAGCTGACTACGTGTACAGAAAGATAAGGTGGGACACTGATGAAATTGACCAAAAATGTCACTTTTTGACTTATTTTTTATTTGTTAGTACATATAATGAGCAATAAGTTTCCGAAGTTTCAATGCTGAAATCGCATCCGAAGGACCTGAAAATTAATTAAAAGTGTAATGTGGCCTCCCTGCCACGTGAAGCTCAGAGGGATAACAAGCCCTACATTCACCAGGAGAGGCTTCCAAATTGTATCTCGGATCTTGTCAAGCCCACTTACAGATTTCTCAAAGATCCTGCTCATTTCAAAATGTGTGTTCATGGCAAAACCCAAAATCCAAATGAGTCTCTAAATTCACTCATATGGAAACGGTGCCCTAAAAACATAATATTGTACTTGTGGAATTATAATTAAAAAAAATATGAGAGTTCTCCTATTTGACCTATTCCAAAAGCCTCATGAGAGAAGCTTACAACATATAAAGACATGAAAAATTTTTTGTAGAAATCTCTTGAATACTTCTGAGAAAAAGGAACATACGTTATTTTTTGAAAAAAACGTTGAATATACATAATCAAATGATTTTATATGTATATGAGTTACTAGCATGTTAAGCGTGGTACAAAATTTCATTGTCATATCTGTGGACTTGGTGCATTTTTTAAACAGTGTGTGTTTTTCATCAACGTCCCCTCATAATCCACAGATTTTTTATTTTATGTAACAACCGATATACAATGCATGAAAGAGTGATAACCAAATATCACATGCGTTATAAAATGTATCAACCAGTATTGGGAACATCGAGTAGTTCATAACTTACAGTGTATGATAGTATCACGGTATAAAATACATTAAAAGAATAATGCGTATATTTCAATATAAAGAGAAATAACGGCGAAAACAACTATAAAAAGAAGAGAAAGGAGGGCTCAAAACAGGGACGGTTGTGTGGCCACTTAATGTAAGCATTAACACCGAAACATAAAATGTGTAAAACTCAGTTTCATACTCCTAAAGGAAGAGTAGATTTTTAAAATATGTACTCAACATTCACTACATCATATTTTATTCGGTATGTAGGGATTCCAAAACAACGTTCATATAGATGCCTCTAACGTTGTGCTACTCCAATATTGGCTATTCTTTACTTGCAATTGAGAGTGATTTGAAAATGGAATGAGATATATGTGTTACCAATGTAAATAAGAAATTTGTATAGTAAAGTTTTATCTTACTGTGAAGTGTGTGAAGTGCTAATTATATGCGGTCGTGTACGCAGAGAACGTAGTGCTTTTGAATCTTGGTTGTGCTAAACAATAATGCCTAGTCGAAATAAGCTAGTCCCACTGATTAAATAAACATCGTTCTACAGCCTAGCACGGAACATGTTTACATTTATTAAGCATCTGGAGGCCGTTGATGTCCACAAATACAATTTCTTTTTTTCCCCTGAAAGTGTGTTATTGTTTCTAGACGTTTTCCTGTCGCATGACGCTTGTTTTACGAGCGCCCTGCTGTGGTATGATGGGACAGCTGCTGTTTCTGCAGTCAATGCTTCAATTCACTCGTCCTGACAAGGGTGAGCACAGCGGCGGCACGATACTACTGGAAGGCATTTGGGACTCGCCGTTTACCTCTACCCTGTCTGAACCAGTTCTACGGCATGGCGATTGCTGTTTAGGTTAAGTTTTTTTCTTTCCTGTTTCGCGTATGCCTTAATCTTTTCAGAGTTCGCGTTTTCTCGTCTTTTGGTTTGGATCCCTTTTGTATTGTGCCATTTGTGTGTCATGTTATCCCTAGCTGCCAGGGCAATTGCGGGCTCTTGTGTGGTTTAAAATTGTTTGTTCTCCAAAAAGACAATGTTTGATTGCGATTTAAAACCATTTTGTCAGCTTGGACATTTAAATTTGTTTAAAAGATTTTACCTGTCACCATATTTCTCCTACTCATTGTTACATTTGACCATCAAAAAGTTTGATCTGTGATTTAAAACCATTTTGTCAGCACACAAATTTGTTGAAACATTTTACCGTTACTATTTTTGGGCTAGTCGTCATTACATTTGAGCTTCAAAAAATTTATCTTCAAATTATCAAGACCACTTTCATTCTTTGATCTGTAATTTAAAACAGTTTGTGTTAGTGTGATATGATTTTGCTATTTCTAAAATATTAATTCATTATGCTTTACTATTATTGTCTTTTTGAGAAAGGAAAAATGTTTAGTAAATGTAAATCACTTTCCATACAATGAGTGATGTCACAGCCAGGGGCCTAGCTCTTCCGTGAATTCCTGTTAACTGACTCGCTGGGGCACAATGGCTATACACACAATAATCTTAATCAAGGTTGCTAGGGGACTTAGAATTTGTTTTCAGTATCATACATCATACGAATAACTATTATGCTATGATGCAGGGACCTTTACTGAAAGGCCAGACGAACACATTATTTTGACCTTTTCATACTTCGTAACAAAGGCATCAGGTTCACAGTGGCATGAAATCTTTTCAGATAATTTTAATTAATGCAATGGGCCTACAGATGAAACAACAGAAAACCATTCTGGGCTAACCACGACCGCACGTCAGTGGCTTCCTGGCGTTTTCGGCGCATTTACTTCTTACATAGTAGGAGAAAAGCTCCGACGTGAATTATTTTGTCGTTACAGTTATAAATCACAATAACTGATTCTCCATTTATACCTAAAGGTATCGGCTCCTTGTTCTCAACTTTAACGACTGGAAGTTCTCTTTTTAATGTGAACATTAAGTGAACAGCAAAGATAAAGGGAATACCGCATGGGTGAGCTTTACATGCTTCCATCTTTCCAATTCAGCATTCAAAAAACAGCGAAAATAAGCGATCAAAGAATTCCTTAGGACCCACAAATAACAACAGCAATAGTAATATTGTAGTTATAAATAATTTAGTTTGGCACATGCCAATATTTAACTTTTGGTTATAAAGAATTGCCTGTTTATACCACACAAAAACTGCAGTATGAACTGTGAGATTTTCCTAAGGTGGCTTGACTGAATTTCATTCAGTCCATTTTAGCTGCATTAGACAAGAGCAAATGAAAATGACTTTACATATTCCACTTTTTCAGCGATGCACTACCCTTTGGTAAAAGTTGAATTCGCATCAGCAAGCAAAAGCGATATCACAGGGGTAGTGAAATGCCGATGTGTAGAACATTCCCTAGGAGCAGTAGCAGTAGTTAAGGCAGAAAGAATAGCATATTGTTCACTTAGCCAAAGACAAGAGAAATTATAGCAATTTACGAGTAAAATGACTTTCTTGCTGTCACAAAATAAATTTTCTTATTGTCGCTCATTACGTTCAGAACGTTTTTTTTCAAGATTACAATGAAATAGCCAATGAATTTTAAAGAACAATTCAAATATAATTCCTAAAGTAAGTCGACGACCACAGAGTTTCCAAATAAATCTTGTGATATTTCCAGTTCTCATCTTTCCCAATAGCAGAAACCTGTTTTGGTATAGCTCTCAAAATCTCACTGTAGTACTGCCACTCAACTCATGCTAAATGTGTTGGCTGTTAGACGTCAAAGTGAGGGCAGGCTTCATTCAGTGCACCTAGGAAATACATTACTGAACTCAAACCTATTCTGCCTGTATGTTACAATTATCTAACTATGTATAATATCATAGAAACATAGAAATCTAAGAAAAGTATCCTGTGAGTTGTGTAGTTATGTTATTGTATACGTATAATTTTGTAATCAATATGTAACTGCAGCTTGATAATTTCATCAAAGTTGAAAGCTCTTACGCAAAATGTTTGAAATGAGCCTTTTCTGTGATAAGGACATTTTAGCCATAAATCGAGAAATGTAAAACGTAGGAATCGGTAAGAAACACATCATGTAAGTCAGTGCGAGTGCTTCGGGAGTGAGCCGCAGACAGAAAGAAATCTAAATAATTCCATTATATCATTGTTAATGGTAATAGAATGTGAAATACTACTAAAAAGTCAAAATTTCAGTTAGTGTAGACACTCAAGAGTTACTGGGGATGCGTATCAGATGTCATCCTTCTGTCGCACTTAAGAGTTCTTCACTTTAGCACATTCGGAAAAACTTATAATTTGTCAAATCTCACCATTTTCTTTTTCTTTTTGAGGCAATACATTAACCGGGTCGATGACCTCGTTGTTTTGTCCCTTCCCCCAAACCAACCAAGCAACAATGCAATGATTGGATGCAAGTTATCTAATTTTGTAAGACAAAGATGGAACTGTACGCTGCAGTGGCTTATTTGTCTTTTAAGAGAATATAGATGATTTTTGCACATTATTTTAGACATCTGTGATAAGATATTGAAGTCATCGTATTTTCAGTCACTGTTTTGTGACGGCCCTACCCCACGTAAAAATGAACAAGAATCAAAGTACAACATCTATTCCTTCAAACTACTAGTGATTAAAATTATAAACTTATTGTAATACATAGATCATGAATAATGACTCTTATTTCAGTTGACAGCAGAAGATGTATGATTTATTCTGGAGATACCTACAGATGTAGCGTAATAAAAATACATGACGCTGTCAGTGTTGTGGGGGGTGATCTTTAAATGTAGTCTTGTATTGTTCTCTAGCAGAACTGGGCATCTCCAGATCACATAATAGATAGCCGTGTCTACATCGACTACTGAAGCAAGATGCTTTGTCACCATCGTGTTTACAATTTCAAAAGTCAAAATTTGTAGTTTGGGATTTTCGAGTTGTTTGAGCAGTCGATTTAGATACTACTTTCTATTATGTGATATGAAGATCGTCCTTTTTTTCTTGTTGAAACTAGAAAACGATGTACTCGTCCTTGCGATCTTAGCAACTAAAATGTTAGCGTAAAGAAGACTACGCTAGTTTCAACACGCGAGGACGATTCGGAAAGTACCGATCAGTCGTGAAATATAAATCACGGCGTAAATCAAAAATGTTTTGTTTGCATCAGTTAGCTACACCTTGCGGCTACTTCTCCACACATTCACCGCTCTAAGACATTTTTCGTAGCTTTGTACCGACTTCTCTGTAAACTCGTCATAGATGGCAGCAACCAGTGCTTGCTATCAATTCTCTGCGCTGATCCGCAGCTTGTTGTCTGTGCCAAAATGTTGTCTTCATATCCAGCGGTTCACGTGACCAAAGAAGGAACTCAAAGGGAGCGAAGTCCGTGCTGTATGATGGGTGACGAAACACTTCCCATTGAAAGCGCTGCAGGAGCGTCCTGAGACGAGGATTGTCATGAAGAAGGAAATGCGTGACAGCTACGTTGTGTGGGCTGCATCAAATCAGGAGAAGTCTGTCACAGGCACTCATACTTGGCGGGACACACGGTTTTCCAGGCTTCTTTACGTGCTCACTGTGCGTTCAGAGTTGAAACTAGTGATGGGACGCCATCAATGGTCATAACAGACATACTGTCGAACACATCTCTGCAACGCTTCATCAGATTTTCATTGTAGATCCGTTCCGACCTATCTTTCTGAACCTGCAAGAGTGGACGAGCGGTTTGAGACGCCATGTCACGAACTGCGCGGCCCCTCCCGCCGGAGGTTTCAGTCCTCCCTCGGACATGTGTGTGTGTGTGTGTTGTTCTTAGCATAAGTTAGTTTAAGTAGTGTGTAAGACCAGGGACCGATGACCTCAGCAGTTTGGTCCCTTAGAAATTCACAGACATTTGAACCTTTTCAATTTCAGAAAAGCCCTCGTACTTACCACAAACATGAATTCTGTTGTAATCTTAATCGTATTTACAGCTCAACAATTGAGATTTACGTATTCAGTTTGATGCCGTTTTCAAGAGACTTTCTTTGAATTTCACTTTTGCAGTATTTCGTAAAAAGCAATAAAAGACTTCCTTCCAGCGTAATGTGGGGCGGCAGGTGGAGTAGTTGCCATATAAAGTGTTCCTATTATTTATTTAATGTAGTTTTTTGCCGTTCTCAACACTGGCTCTCTAACTACAATATTGGCAACCAGAAAGTGATTAGCAAAACGTGAAGCCTGTAATTAGAATTCCTAGTTCCCACTTCATCTGAGAAATACACTTACAGCTACAGCCTATAGCTCTGAGGAATAAGGAGATTGTCTGGGATTCATAATCAAAAACCATTCTCTCTCAAATGTTCACTATATTCTGAAAGTCACAGACCAAAAAAGAATCCACACAATCCAACTACCAGAGCAGTTCATAGTCTAATGCGCTGATGCAACTATAAGTGTTGAAATTAAAGGTTTAAGTGACTGCTCGCCATAATTTGATGATAATGTTCATCAAACGCCACGCTAAATAATGGTAGAATGTCTGTCCCGCGGCGGCCTGTGAAAATAGGGCATACGCAAACTGAAGATAGATCATTAAAGTCATCCCAGAATTAACACTTCACACGAAAACGATTGCATGGTTATGCGTATCCCGAGTAACTTATTACGGCCTCTGATGCTGTTTATAGCAATGATACCGATGCGACGCGACTCCCTGCACAGATGGTGCGCTAATCAGCGTCTGGAGAGAACTAGGGTCTTTTTCTCTCACGCAGCGTTCTTATATATAAAGCAGCGGTGCGGACGGCTAAGGGAACGCCAGATCAAATCGGCTCTCCCGACTAGCTGCTGGGCTAATAATGCACCACTTTAAGTTATCGAATAAATCATTGCTTCCTTTGCTGATCGACAATGAAGCTCTCAATTTAAATGTGTAATCAGCAAACAGGTAAGTAATCACAGTAAAAGTCTGACGTGGCTAAGTCAAATATTTTGGGCGAGAGAATTAATTTAATTACACTACGTGCAATAGATGAGCTCTGAACTTGCTCTTTGGAGATACGCTATCGCTATAGTTTTATAGTTATTCAGTTGAAGCTTCTCACATCTTTATGATTATAGAGGATCTCCCTTCTACTTAAATTTAAACATTCTAGCCTTATTTATTCGCCTACTTAATCTATCTTGCTTCCTTAATTTTTAAGACAAAAACCAGAAAATCATGAATTTCAACTAAAATTTTAATTTGTGAGATCCAGAATACTGTTTCCACTAAATTATTATGAAAAAGGAATCTAAATATAAATTTTTAAGTTTCTAGCTCTTTTCTGTTGTGCCAATGATTTTTACAGAAAAACATCCAAATATCTAAAATGGTTAAAGTTATTGAACTGATATTCAACACGTATTGATTTAGTATTACTCCTGACAAGCTAGAAACGTTTCAGATTATTTACTTGATTTTTAAAGTATTAAGCAACATTTATGACGTCAGACCTAGTTACAGCGGACTCGCTGGCACACAATGGAAAGACTGATGTGAATTTTATACAGCGTGAGTAGGCTGCTTCCCTACAGTAAGCAAGATTTAAATGTGTCTTTCATTACACAAAACTATTAATCATGTCATACAGAGTGTAAATAACTCATTATTTGCATGAAAAACTATGTTTGTGAAGTAAATGTCTCTATGCAGGCTGTGTTGCATAGTACAAGTTACGGTACGATACATACTTAATTCACACTGAGCAGCACCTAAGATCTGTTAGAAAATTTGGGAAGTTTGGCTACAAGAACGGGTAACTAAATAGTCTCTTGTCACTGCACTAGTTGGACCACGTACATGCCACGACTTCGTACACGCTCGCGACCGCCACGGAAAACTTGGAAAATTGGTCTCCAAAAGAGACAAAGGGGCTATGAGGACAAGAGTTGGTATATCTGTTTATCGTTCTAGCTTTGTTCTGTTTATAGACGTCTTTTTTTTTAAATTGAAGATGAGCTGATCAATAATATCTGCAACTTTTTTTACTGTTTTTACACTTTTCTATCACTTCAGGAGTTTAGACCAAGCAGTTATCATTACCTAACAGTGACAAGTTTTCTCTACAACATCTCTTCAACAAAGCTAAAACGGGTAATTATCTTCACAAAACAGAACTTTAATTTCTGTTTAGAATCGCAGTTTATGAGAAAGGCGTAGTCGAATTGCGGAGTGGAGGGGTGGTTGCACAGTAATGCAATAACCTGATACTCTTGTCACCTCTACAACGAAGTCACAGCTTGCTGTGAAAGATATTAAATCGTGTTCAGATAGGTGTAAGTGTACAGCGGACTGCTGTGATTAACAAGCGTTAATATCAGTTGTGACGTAAAATCGTGCAGAAATCACGCAACCGGTATGTGTGTACTGGAAATTAGCTTCTCCCCACTTCATTCGGTCGCTATCAAGGACAGTCCAATTGTCAAAAATTTATTTGTTTACGCGTACCGGGTATAGCGCACCATCAGAACGTCGTATAAAGAACTTAATACACAGTGCTGTGTCACATGATTTCAGTCTTAACGTTGGTGCCGAATTAAGATTGAAATGACGTGACACGAACTTATTGGTTTGTGATTAAAAACGTCTAGAGCGTTCAGTACAATGGATAATCGATATTCAAAGAAACATGTAGAAAAAAAGTCTGAAGTTTTGCAAAACGATATTTTTTACTGCTTCTCATGATAATCCCACCAATATAAATACATTTCTCCCAACAGAGAATTATTTGTTCATGTACCTGATGCGAGAAAGTCTTTGTTTTAAATTAATATGAGTACTGTAAAATTGCTGAATTGATTGGTAAATTAAATTCCGTTAGTTAATAAACCAGTGGCTCTATTTGACCCGTTTCTGGAGATACTCATCATCAGATAGTCTGGAAAGAAAAATATAAATAACAAAAAATGTACGGAGCAACATGACAAGAGCACAGAAATTACCAATTTTCGTCGTATTGAAAGCTGACATAAATTATCATCTAGGTATAAAGATGTATAAATATATGTTGTAAGTGATACAGTTGTCATAGTAGACTAATTTCAAAATTTACATCATGCTTTCTAGCTAGACAACTTACGCCACCACAGGGTGGTGAAGCATTTATAGGTGTTGACAGAGCGGCGAAAACAGAATGAAAAGTCTTAATTTATTTACTTAAAAATTTTGGAATATAAAACGTAACTAGCAAATAGGTATACATAGCAAGAAAATTAAATAACACGCCATAAAACAATTTTACATAAGTATAAAATGCCATGAATAGAACATAAATGCAGAATAATACACGAAGGTGTATAAACCACTTATAAAAAAATCAAAATTATACACAAATGACGTACTGACCAGAATTGTAAACCATACCAAGTAGTGATATACAATAAAACTATCCGAAATTCCAATGTTAAAATAAAAGGGGAGAGCAGTTGTGGCATACGAGACGAATACAAGCACTCACAAGATCAGGTAATGGAAGTAACACAGTCGTTATTACAGAGTATGTCTTTTTTCAGTCGTTTATTCGGTAGCTAATGAGAACGGTCTAGTTACTGTTAAATATTTGTATATTTAGACCTACTCGTCAAGAGAAAAGTGAAATGCATAAATAATGTAATATATGCCCAGGAATAAAATCACTAAGGAGGAGTAGTAATATTTTGAAAATGCATAAGAGTTTACAATAAATAAGCAAAAATAAAATAATACAATTAGAGCAATAACTCATATTCTCACAGGACAGGGAGAGAAAGATCGTACAACTAAGAAGGTTAAAATAAGTAATTAGTGAAATACTGTGCATAATGTAGAAAATTTAGTACCAACTCGTTACTGAATAATTGTAATACAAAGTAACTTTGAATGCCATGCCGCCAGGGACTCGATACTCAAGAAGAAGTAAGAAAATATGTGCACAGGAACAATACATCTGCCTAAAGTAACATAGAGCAAAAAGAATGGTACAAAATGTGGCGCAAACACACTCAAAAATATTTCATCATTTATCGTAATTGATGATGATGATGAAGTCCCATACTCCATGATAGAACGTGGGGGACGATGTAAGAGATCTGCACCACAGTACTAGGCAAGTTCCTAGCGGAGGTGGTTTGCCGTTGCCTTCCTCCGACCGTAATGGGGATGAACGATGATTATGATGAAGACGACACAACAACACCCAGTCATCTCGAGGCAGAGAAGATTCTTGACCCCGGCTAGAATGGAACCTGGGACCCCAAGCGCGGGAAGCGAAAACGCTACCGGAAGACCACGAGCTGCCGACTTATCGTAATTAACGAAATACAACGAAAGTGATAGTAACAACCAACCGCATGGACGAATACACGTATAGTGTAGGGTAGAAAAGGTGGTTAAAATGCAGAATTACAAGTGTAGTGATTTCTCTAACATTTTAAAGAACCACTGCAGTCTAGAAAACAGTTCTTCATTCAACACTGAATATGTATCATGTGATTGCTGTACAAGAATTTTCAACTCTTCCAAAATATCTGACTCACACCCTTCTGCCTCGACATGAAGTATCCTTAGTCGTCGTATCTTTCACGTCGTTAAGTGGCACCCCAGCGCAGAATTATTTTTATATGTATGTCCACGATACTTAGTGGCAAAGCTTCTTCTAGTTTGGTCCAAGCAGATTGATTCACAGCAATCACATTTAATTTTACACACGCCTGAGAAGTTGTATCTATCAGGTTTCTTGTCAACAAATTCCGTGACAACGAATCTAGCTTTATTCGCGTTCATAAGCTGATATGAACTTTCGCTTTCCGAAATCCACGCTCCGCAATGTCATAATATGGTCCTGTGTAAGATATGGACACATAAATTTTTTGAGAGGCTGCATATAATTGAAGATGACTTCTGTCAAAGACTGTTTTCTCGGTAGCACTTATTAATGAATCCGAATACCCGTTGGCACGACCAACTTATTCAAGCGTTCAGCGCTAAGCTCTAACTTACGTAATCTATTGTACATTTATTGAAAGTGTGTATGTTTATGTGCATGTGGATGGACATAATCATTACCGACTATTATGTCAGCGGCTGTTAGTTTACGATAGATATCTGAGATCACTCAGGTGCCCTCTCTCGTTAACATAAGATCAGGAAAGCCAAAACGATAATTATTTTCTTATTCAACAGTGAAGCAGATTTTCGGATCCACATCGTTCAAAGCCGGTGCCATGTTCAAGACATCTTCTTCATTACCAAGGTACAGATTCATAATGTCATCCACGTATCTTCGATAAATTACAACGCTACCCGTTACTGACAGATTATTCTTGAAGATTTCAGCCAGAATACCTGATAATCTGCATTCCTTCGCGAGCCCATAACTTTGATGATATATCTTATCAAGGAGAGCAAAGAAATTGAAACAGAGTGCGAGACGAGTAAGTTCAAGAAATTCATAGGCTACTCCAGTACATAAGATTTTATATTTCAAAAAGGTCCAGCAGAATTTTAGTGCAAAGATTAATGATGTCAAAGGAAGCTAGTATCGAATCTTGTGGCACATTACAATTCTGAATGAATGATGCCATTTCCTAACTGTTCTTAACGGAACACGGCTTAGGAATAAGGGAAGCTTTTTAAGTCTGGCATAAGAAAAACTGTTTATTAAAAAATGGAGCTTTTTCCTCTATTCAAAAGAGGCCTTACATGATTATCTTGTTTCTGAAGTGACCTTAATTTTCGCAATTTTGGGTTCATACGAAACACCTTTTTATCAGCAAAGTCTGCAGGGTGCATAAAATTCGAATTAGTCATACATTTTTCCAAATAAATAATAAATTTTGGCTTCCTTTTTAAAAAAATTGTGGAGTCTTTGTAACATAATCAACATCTGAAATGCGCACGACCGAGCTGCCTTTGTCAGCTTTTGTTATACTTGCAACAATTTCACACAATTTTGTGTTCAGATTCATGGCTGACGAGGCAACTAGAAACTTAAATGATTTGCCAAGGGCTTTACGCGTTTTCACTGCAATGTCTGACTGAAGGGATTCAAGAAATTTTTACTCTTTTAACATTTTGGTTGTTAACTGCTTTTGGGAGAATAAAATTCAAACTTTTATTTAACGAGTGTTGCTTATCAGAAGACAACTCTAGGTTGAGCTGACTATTCAAGCTGCAATAGGTTGTTTACAAGCGGCATGCTTGTTGCCCCTTCGCTACGGCGGAGCTTTGTGCTACAAGTGCACGAAACTTTGCGCATGTCTGCGCGATATGATATCTGTCCAAAAATAAGAAATCACTTTCGAAATTACTCATCCTGAAGAACTGTGAAGGACGTAAAGAATGATACAAACTTTTTCGAAGGATGTGTGTCACCTAGGTGCTTGGTTTGTATGATGCTCTAATTTTTTTTACCTAACCCACATCTGTTTACATTTACTTTTAACACGTTGAGCACTATTGGACAAATTTCTTAACTTTAACTTGGCATATTTAAGTGACACACCACTAGAAATACACTGCTTATTGAGTGCGATCTTGAGCTGGTTAACCTTAATTCTTCTTTACGCTAAATGCAAATTTATTGCTTCCTGTAAAGCTCAGCGTTTCAAAGTAACTTGTAATTGTGACATAACGCTGGTCAGGAACATTGCTGCCATACTGCAAATTAATGTGAGTAGTGCAAAACTACTGAATTCAGCAGTTTCTCAGTGCTCTCGGTTTTATTTTTTGAGCAACGTTCCCACAAATCATTGATCCATGATTTGTCTTTTGTACCCTGGCTCAAAATGCTGAAACAAAGTTCCGTCACACGCAAAAATATTATTTAGAAATGGGTTACATTCCCTTTCATACCGTTATTTCAAGTCTGTGCACTTTGAATTTTGATTCGTTGTGTTGTTGTGAATGCGGGTTTGAAGCGAAGGAGTTGACAATTCTACAGACCGGCCAGGACGTTGCTCGTCAGCGACTGAGGTTCGATAGTTTATGAACTGTTCTACCCACTTAGAATTATTTCCGCGGTTCGCACAACTTTCACCACAATATAGAAGCACTGGAAGAAGATATTTTTATCAGTTTCTTTTCAGAAAGCAAAAAAAAAGGATCACTGAACGTTCTTCAACTATTGTAAATAGTTTAAGCGGCACGCCATCGTCAAAAGCAGTACTGAGGTTAAAAATAAAACTGTTTTTAACCGTCAGCTATTCTCTGCTTGACCCGGTGATAATAATCGAGAGCCATTAATGTAAAATAATTTCTTCTACAACCTTTTTCTTTTCTACATCTATTTGTCTCTTTCATTATTGAATGTCTGTGGTGTATATCATTAATCATTATCTCTTTCCGACAACTGCCGTAATGAAAACAGGAACTATATATGAAATCCTTTTTAATAGATAATGTGATGATGGGCTGCCTCCAAAACTCGTAAACTTACAAATTTTTAACAGTAACAAGACCGTTCCCATTAGCTAAGGAATAAACCAGTGAATAAAGACGTACTCTGTAATAACTACCATAACATGGGACTGTGTTGAGTCCATGACATTCCCACATTGTTGAGGAAGTTTGAATAATAATGGGGTTGACAACGAAGACTGTCAATGATCCTGATACTGTAAGATAATTCAAGAATAGCTTCTTTGGTAGTCTGTACGCATTTTGACACCGTGTGTCCATCTATATCGTCGCATCGCATCCGCAGATATTGCTGTGGGACGCTGACTGTAAACGCCACCCCATACTACGTATTTAATTTCTTTTTATTGAACGACCTGCAATCGTTGAGCCCTTCATTATAAAGAGCACTAATTGCTGTCCTGTCTGAACTTGACTTAGCAGTCCATTCTAACAATAACTCGTCGGTAACTCTCATAGGAATATTGTGATAATTTAGAGATTAGAACAGAAATAAGATGAACAGGAAGGCCATCCATTTCGTTTGCCCTGCTGTTAATGTATATCCTCTCTGTTGAGTTACACACATTGCTTGTACTTTTCGTATTTCATGCAGCTGCCAATTGGCGAGGTGCTTCCGCTGCGTCTTTCATATGCAAGCTTTACTGTTGGATTGATAGCCGGCTCAGGAAATCGATCGGCTATGCAAATGTATTCCTTTCTGATGCAAGAATGATTGGGAATTGGCAACATTGTATATTAAGTCTGATAACCCATTTAATAGTTGCTGTAGTGACACAGAATTATCACGCTAAATTTACTTGATATTGTCGCTGTATTTCAGTTAATGAAGGATTTTCACTTATAGTGTGACACCTAACCATCAAATGTATGGTTTTAGTCCAGGTAGGTCATTTCACGCATGAACTACAAATAATTTCGTCTTCATTGCGAATTACCTCTTTTAGGTACCACCGGCACTCTTAGGGAGTAGTGCGTTCTCAGATAGGTCGGGAGCTCAGTGAAAACGATTATGAACTGCGAAATTGAAAATGCATTAGTTATAGGTTGTAATCTCATAAGAGACTAACAGCTTAACTCTTTATTTAAATGAGCTACAGCGGTTCGGTTTGCTGATTGTAGGAAATAATCCACGTTAAAGCCGTCGTATATGACACGAGAAAGCTATTATTCCACTTTATTCCTTCGATAACACTCTCCCCGTGCAGAACCCAGATGACGAGCTTCCTGCCTTAACTCTTCTATTAAATCCAAAATCGCCGCAAACCTGTACACCAACCTTCTCTTTCCTGCTAAATTTTTCCCGCAATACTAGACTACATACGTCATATTCTGCAATAATACTGGTTACTACGTTGATGTTATTCAAGACATTTCACGCTGAAGACCAAAGTAGAATATTACCTAATTTTATGTTTGCCAATATGAGTTTACAAATGTCCGTGATCTTAGGCGCAAGGTGCGATCCGTTGCATTTAACTGGCTTCTGCCGGCTAGCATCGGACAGCCGTAGGCCATTGGAGCAGAAATTGTTCTGATCAGTGCACTCATCCACAAGTTCTTCATGTCAATTTTTTCCCAAAGCTTTACTGTTACTGGCGGATTCTACAGTGAAGTAAATTACTTCTGAGCTTCCTGCAGACTGATTGCGGAAGAATCGAGTTCAATAACTCAGCATTTCTTTTGTAGTGTGCGACGTTTACCATGGCGTGCAGCTTAGGTGGAAGCAGCACTGCCTATGGAGACGTCCACATCCTACAGTGTTGGCAGTACGTGCAGATTGCCGATAAACGATTTTATTCCAATAGTTCCAAAATCAAGTATTTCCCTCCTGGGAGTCAGGAAGGCAGTGTTCTTATGCAATTTGATGCACCTGTGCTACGACACAATCGTGATTCAGTCAAATGTGCAGCTCCGTGATCGTGGGGCTTGATAATAGCTTAGTGTTTGTAAGGTCAGTGTTCCATTCCCACTTCAGACAAACATTTTTTAGTAGGCAATAGTAGAAGAATATATGATCCACAGTTGCTCCAAATTCACATTAAAAGTGATGTCCCTTCACTACCAATTGCAGGTTAGGTGATTGCACGTAGAAATTTTGTCACTAATAACCTTAAACCAGTATTTTAATTTTACTTGAAGGGTCAAACCATGTAACGTCACAGGGCACTTATTCTCTTATTCCAGCTTGCGATGTTGAATATACTGGTTCTCCTTTCGCCGGATTCGATCATTTCGTGATCACACAGTGCCATGAATTCGTTGTTTGATCATGGTTCCTAACTCTTCTAATGCTCCACGTTAGCTGCGTCTCAGGTCTCGTATCCTTGTTCGACATAAAAATTTTCGTGTCCTTTCAGGCTTTAGAAGGAGCACACCTAACTGTTGGTGAAAGATTATTTTGATTTTTAGCGTCTCTTAATTCATGGTCAGTAACGATATGCAACAGATTCGATAACCACAGAGACGCAGATCATTTCCTCATACCAAGTTCATGTGCCTCCCAGCTACTGGTGGAAAAGAATTCGATATTTAAAGTGTCTTTTTGTGCAGTGAGCAACGCTGTGTGTGGAGTTCGATTTCCAGTCACCATCGTACACTTCAATACGTCATTCCCATTTCAAACATGGGCACATCTCGCTTCTGATGAAAGAAACCTGTATTTAATGTCCATTCGTGGCTAGAAAATAATGGTTATAGGTACCAGGTTCGAATCCCGGGAGGGCATATAAAGTTAATTTTTCTCGTAGCTGCAGTTTCAGACGTTTCGCGAATTCGATATATGTCCATTGCCTGTGCTTACATAACAGCCTGATGAGGTTCTGTGTTCGAATCGCCATCCAACTCATACAATACGTCATTTCAAGTTTGTTACTCGGAAACGAAACCATATTTCACATCTTTTGTTTTTAGTAGAGAGCAACCACAGTTTCTGGATAGATGGCCTGGTTCAACAGAAAAAAATTTCGTCGTGTAATTTAAAGTTCAGATTTGCTAACTGATGGTGGCTAAAAATTTACTATATAACATCTCTTTATGGTTAGTCAGGAACGACGATTAGTATTGTTGTCGAGTCTCACGATACATGAATACCTTTCACGTTTGACGTCATTTTGTGTTACAAATCATCGACTGGATTTAGTTGTTGCAACAAATGTCTATAGTTGTGTTTATTAAGTTGGCAGGGATATCCCTAATGTAGAGTAGATTCAAAATATCTGTGAACTGAATCCTGTCGAAAACCTTCTGTAAATTTATCTGCGAAAGAATCTGAGAGCACAAATCTAAAGACTGGAATTCTTTTCCCAGTCTTAATTCTAGTTTACCTAATATTCACCGTGCTTTGGCAATCTGAAAAATCAGCTTGGGACGTATTTGGGATCCCGCGCAAAACAGTAGTTTAATATCAGGTACCTTCACTTGTCACGTTGGAATACAGGGAGACCATACCTCTTCCTACAGCATCATGCCCTGTATTGTACTGGATTCAGAGAACTTGACCTGTTCTGATCAAGCGTCGAATTTCAACATCTAGGAAACTCAACCGTAAAGATTTGATGCATGGAATTAAAATTAAACTAATTAATCCGTGGTAATTGGTTTATACAAAACGATCGTTCACATTTCTACTATGATTCCACAAAAATATTCCCAAACTTGTATGTAGGTGCCAGGATGGAAAAGAGCAACAAAAATCTGAAAAAGTTCATCGATCTACTTTTAGCATCGTTTCTGTATTTTTTATTAGTTTCTATTTTTCTTGCAATGGGCTTGAAACGGCTGCTGAAAATTTTCGTTCAACCAGACACAGTTTTACATATCGACAGACGCGCCCACGCCACAGAAACACGTAAAATAATAACGTTAATGGCAGAAGGAGACCGTCCTGATACTGATTTATTCAGACGTTTTTTTCTGCTTTTGCTTCAGATTCGGGGGCCTTCTGGAAATACAAGGCTGACTTCGAATCGAAGCCTACAAATTGAATTTAATAATTCTCCTCCGTATTCCCTCCTCTCACCCTCTCGCCCCCCCCTCCCCCCCCCCCCACCACCCCCCCACCAGACGGGGTAGGCAGCGAGTGGCGACGAATGGGTCAGTCAGGCGTGACTGCCCCTGGCGTGTTTGGAGGATGGGTGGAAGGAGGGAATTTAAGGGCCCTCTGCGCGACAGACCATTATATTTCCCCGCCTTTGCACAGGAAAAGTGTGAGAAAGGAGCAGCTCTTTCTGTGAAGCTCTTCCGGGAGATTGCTGCTGCTCCGCCATTACGCAGAAATTGCTGGCCAATAACCGCAAGCCTTGCGACCAAACAGCCACGCGGGAGGGAAAAACCACTGCTCCCAGGTATAATCTTGGAACAGTATCTTAGCGATGCAGATATAACGCTGTTACGTTCAAAGCGTTCCACTGGAAAACAACGAAATGCGTTTCTTGCCCAACAAATTGTTGATTCACAGTAACTCATCGTCTGTCAATATCGATAAGAGGTCACAATTCTTTTGTTCGACTGTCTATTTTTCATAGCTATGAAGTTAAAATGGTGACTTTACTGAGCAGTGGGACGAACAAACTGTACCGCATCTTGGAAATAATTACATGAACCAAATACGGTAGATATGAATGTCACTTGATAGTATCAAAATATAACGACTTTACTAGATCGCTTGGTGTAGAACAGATGGAATGATCATTTTATGGTGATCACTTCTCCCTATGTAGGTGGGTTCCCGTAGAATGTTTTCGCAATCGGAGGAGAAAAGTTCTGATTGAAATTTCATGAGAAGATCCCATAGCAACGAAAAACGCCTTTGTTTTAATGATTGCCCCTCAAATTCACGTATCATGTCTGTGGCAATAGCTTCCCTATTTCGTGATAATACAAAACGACCCGCCCGTCTTTGAACTTTTTCAATATCATCGGTCAGTCCCATCTGATACGGATCGCACAACACACAGCAATACTGCAGAATAGGGTGGACAAGTGTGGTGTAAGCAGTTGCTTTATAGATCTGTTCCACCTTCTAAGTGTTCTGCCAATGAATCGCCGTCTTTGGTTTGCTCTACCCACAACATTATCTATGTGATCGTTCCAATTTAGGTTGTTTGTAATAGTAATCCCTAAGTATTTAGTTGAAAATACAGTCTTCAGAATTGTATGACTTATCGCGTAATCGAAATTTAGTGGATTTGTTTTAGTACTCATGTGAATAACTTCACACTTTCCTTTATTCAGGGTCAACTGCCACTTTTCGCACCATACAGATATCTTATCTAAGTCATTTTGCAAGTAGTTTTGATCATCTGATGACTTAACAAGACGATAAATGACAGCATCATCTGAAAATAATCCAAGAGGTCTACGCAGATTGTCTCCTATGTCGTTATTATAGATCAGGAACAATAGAGGGCCTATAATACTTCGTTGGGGAACGCCGGATATTACTTCTGTTTTACTCGATGACTTTTCGTGTATTACTACGAACAGTGACCTTTCTGACAGGAAATTACTAATCCAGTCGCATAACTGAGACGATATTCCGTAGGCACACAGTTTGGTTAGAAGACGCTTGTGAGGAACGGTGTCGACGGCCTTCTGAAAATCTAAAAATATGCAGTCAAATGGTTCAAATGGCTCTGAGCACTATGGGACTTAACTACTGTGGTCATCAGTCCCCTAGAACTTAGAACTACTTAAACCTAACTAACCTAAGGACATCACACACATCCATGCCCGAGGCAGGATTCGAACCTGCGACCGTAGCAGTCGCGCGGTTCCGGACTGCGCGCCTAGAACCGCTAGACCACCGCGGCCGGCATATGCAGTCAGCTTGACATTCCCTGTCGATAGCACTTATTACTTCATGAGTATAAAGGGCTATTTGTGTTCCGCAAGAGTTTTAGTACTGCTGACGCGTCCCGGTAAGCTGTTAGCTACTTGGGAAACTCTTATACCGCGTCTAGGAGATTGCCTGCCACGTGCGAATTCATGTCACAATCGAATTCTGTGGCAGATAAATGTCAGTTGTATCTAGTAGACTGAATTAACTCAGTCAATAGATAGTTTTGTAGGAACTGAAAAACTTTACTATAGAATGTCGAGATTTAAAAACGGAATGGAAAAATACGCGTGGAAGCATACTTGCTGACCATGAAAACACAGTCACAATGAGAACCAAAACATAGGTTTAGGACAAATTATGTTGGTTACTTGTGTGTTGCATAGCAATGGAAAACTTGTTAGACAATTAAGGAATCTTGAAATCTATCTTTAGTCTGAGTATAAAATATTTCTTAGCTCTTCATGATGTACGCAATTCGTCAAACTGACAGTAGCTTCTTAATGGGTTACAAAAAAACTACGCTAACGCTGTGTGTGTATGTGGGCAGGGAGGGGTACTAAAGTTCTTACTCATATGTAAGACTGTGTAGAGGAAACGCAGGAAGATTTCCAGAAAGTCAAACCGGCATCACAAGTTGCATGGGGGAAGAGGTAAGTGGCGACTGCACAGGACGTGGATCGCATTATCGTTACTGTGACGCTCACATTTCCCCAAAAGTCAGTTGGGGTGGGCCAGTCATCTTCATACGGCGACCAACAGAAAAATCGCCCATGTATTTCCTACTCAGCCCTCAACTCCCAACTTTTAAATAAAAACTACACAACGGGATCGCGTCTTCTTAGTGAGAAAATGGCAAATCAATCCTCCCAAGCGGTTTGCAACTGGCTGTGGTTCGCAGAGGATAACAAGACACAAAGTACTCATACGTCATTATTCTGAACAGTATTTTAGCCTGAACAATTTTTTATATTTTTGAAAATATGCCTTGGAAAATGATGTGATTACTGATACGCTAAACGCAATTTTTATCAGATGAAAAGCGTGGACCAGAAAAATGAAGCTTTGGTTCAAATGGCTCTGAGCACTATGCGACTTAACTTCTGAGGTCATCAGTCGCCTAGAACTTAGAACTAATTAAACCTAACTAACCTAAGGACAGCACACACATCCATGCCCGAGGCAGGATTCGAACCTGCGACCGTCGCGGACGCTCGGTTCCAGACTGTAGCGCCCAGAACCGCACGGCCACTCTGGCCGGCAAAATGAAGCTTTGAATCAGAATGGCCACGACCCCTTATACTGAGTTTTTTTCCGTACTATCAACTGATTAATATCGTTTCACCATCTAATTCCTGGGTTCACGGCCCCCATTCAGCACCACGCCGGGATTTTTCGCGCTCGCGGACTGGATGTTTGTGTTGTCCTCATCATTTCATCTCATCGACGTACAAGTCGCGGAAGTAGCGTCAGATAGAAATACAAGCACTATGCGGCTGAAAATTCCCAGACGGGTTATCCCTGTCCATAATGGCATATAATAATTTCTTTTCACGAAATTAACGATGAATCCTCTGTACCTCGATGTTAACAGTCTCCACATTTGGGCCATTACACTCTATGACTTTTCATGGTTCTTTATGAACGACTTTGATGTAATATACTTACCTGAGAATTGCACCTATACATGAGGTAAATTTATTAAGGAAATTAACGCAGCACTATATCAACTTAAAACTGGCAATGCAAAAATGGACTCCAAGCTTACTGCGGATGGGAGAAATCGTGTCGTAGACAGCGTATTTTCAGGCGACCAGAGACGCAAATATATTGTCTGGACAGAGTGGTCAGGCAGACTGGCATCTAGTGTCGTGATGCCCTGAGGAAGGCCGTTGCAATTGCCCGAAACGTCAGTTTTAGTTTATTATTGTTGTTAGTTTTTAGCAATGACGCGGCATAATACCCAGAAGAATTTAAATCCATTTGGTAATGTTACTTTTAACTGCGGGCAACAGCGGAGATATTTCCGTATTTTGAAAGAAATAATCCCCACTGACAGTAGAATAGTTATTACTAAAAGTCACTAACGGTTCCACGCCACTAAAAGCATATCCTCAAGTGATAAAGATTCGCCGTCCAAAGTGGCCGAGCGGTTCTAGTCGCTCCAGTCTGGAACCGCGCGCCGCAGGTTTGAATCCTGCCTCGCGCATGGATGTGTGTAATGTCCTTAGGTTAGTTAGGTTTAAGTAGTTCTAAGTTCTAGGGGACTGATGACTTCAGATGTTAAGTCACGGAACCGCGGGACAGCTACGGTCGCAGGTTCGAATCCTGCCTCGGGCCTGGATGTGTGTGATGTCCTTAGGTTAGTTAGGTTTAATTAGTTCTAGGCGACTGATGACCTCAGAAGTTAAGTCGCATAGTGCTCAGAGCCATTTGAACCATTTTTTTTGTTAAGTCCCATAGTGCTCAGAGCCATTTTTTTGATGAAGATTCTTTTGAACAAGTCATCGCCGAAAAGTAGCAGCCTCATAGGCACTCTTCATCGTTTGGTTATCATACGTGGCGGCCTTACAGCACTGTCGATGTCCTACGCCACACTGTGTTGTGCTTCATGGCTAGCCATCCTGCGAGTACATTTCAGCAAGATAATGCCCGTCCGCATAGAGCGAGGGCTTCTACTGCTTCTCTTCTTTGTGGCCAAATTCTATCTTAGTTAGCAAGGCCACTAGATCGCTCTGCAACCGTGGGCGTTTGGAGCATTATGGGCTGCACTGTCCAACCAGTTCCAGCTTTTGACTATCTAACACAGCAATTGGACATCATTTCGTACGATATCACTCAGGAAGGCTTCCAGCAACTCAGTCAATCAATGGCAAGCCAAATGATTGCTTCCATTAGGGCCGGGGGTGGACGAGCGCATTGTTTGCTTGTTCAGATGGTGAAACTCTTTCTCTTGTAAAACTCATCCAACTTTTCTTAAATTGCAGTAATTTTGTTATCTGTACATGTACATGACGTCTACCAAATTACTTCCTGTGCATTTTCAACTACTCGCGGCGTAATTAATAGTCCATTAAATTTCGGGCATGCAGTCGCGCAAATAAAATTTCCTCCACTATATAGGAAATTTTATTTGTGCGGCTGCATGCCCAAAATTTAATCGACAGTTTCTTTCCTATTCGGATACTTCCTTCGTGGTGCTTGTAGATCCTTTTACCGTCTTAGAGAGCATTTATACGTATCTCAGAACTCAGTTCTTGAACGTGGTTTACGGCTATCTGAGAGATGCAATGTTTATATTTCTCTTTATCAAACAAGAAATGATGAAAATGTTCTCCGTATCTCTAAAAAGCATAAAACACAACCCTGTGGAAAAGACAGAACGAGCTTATTGGAACTGCTTTCAATGAAATGCTAAATTCCGCAATGTTTTCACGATTAAAACGGGACGTGGGATTGCTTAGTTCGTTGTATTTCCTTGTTGAGATTCTCTGTCTTGGGATGACATTGTGAAATCAGAGGAAAGCTCCTGCCAACAGGCAAATCTATAGCATATACGTAGAACTCTTACTAAAGCATCGGCGTCTATATCTCAGTGAAGGTTATACGAAAAAGATGAATGACAGATAGTGCAAGTTAACGGTGGCAAATACATCACTGTACTTCAGTGAAAAGTCTCGGTTTGAAAGACGCTACATATAACGCTTCCACTTAGCATTCAAAGGTGGTATCTTTTTTAAGCAAACTTATTTAGGGGTACAACACTGATCCTGAGTTTGTTTTGCGAAGGAGGTTCAGCAAAACGTTAATTCTATGGAGTGGTAAGCTGTCACGGGACAGGACGAAAGCTTAACGCTAAATTATGTACCCATCACTTTCTCCAGCTCTGTCTTCCCTGTGGCACTGTGCACTGTTGGCACTTCGCTCTCGCGTTACTGAGGAAGGCGATACCCGCTCACATTTACGGCACGCAGTGGTCTAGTGTACTGCAAACTACTCGGCAAAGCAGCCGACCTCGTTAAGTGGGGATGGGCGGCGTGGCGAGGGTCTGCTTACAGGAACCCC
The DNA here is from genome assembly GCF_021461395.2 of Schistocerca americana. Lineage (NCBI taxonomy): Eukaryota > Metazoa > Arthropoda > Insecta > Orthoptera > Acrididae > Schistocerca > Schistocerca americana. The sequence goes on along the minus strand of NC_060124.1, from coordinate 265,259,642 downwards.
GTGCCGTTGTATCGTCATGGCTCATGTTTCGCTCTGACAACGCTCCACAAATGTGTTTGCCACAGTCGCAGTGCAAACGCACTTCCCCGATAGTAGAGATCGCTTACAAAGGCTATCGCTGGTACTCTAAACCACAGGTAAGCTGGTTCGAATTCTGCGAGCGGTATAAATTTTCATCCCTACTACATGGCCTCCAATGGACGGATATGCAATGGCGTAGTCATCGGTATATGCAAACTGCGCAGGAAATACTGCGATAAATATTAAGCTACAAGGAATTATAGTTCTTAGCTTCCAGTTGACAGCCGAGTCCAAAACATTTCGGTGGGGTCCAATGTGACGCTATTGATCTCGTTTTGCTCCCATTAATATCGAAAGCGAAGTTTTTCTAGTCAACAACCTCTCATTCCTGTAACGTTAAACAGATGTAGTTACTCATTTGGTAGTGATGCGCAGGAATCGATGAAAACAGAAAGTACGTATGTCCGTTTTCCGAATCATCTTGGATTGTGGATTAACCGTGTGTCCTTACCAAACTGAGAATCAAATCAGTCTCTATATTTTGTATATATCTAATAAATAATAGCATAAGTATGTCACCATCTTTTGAATACGCTATCAAATGCAGTTTCCAGAAATAAAATATTCGGGAGAGACGTACGGTGTTTTGCCGGCCGCGGTGGTCTCGCGGTTCTAGGCGCGCAGTCCGGAACCGTGCGACTGCTACGGTCGCAGGTTCGAATCCTGCCTCGGGCATGGATGTGTGTGATGTCCTTAGGTTAGTTAGGTTTAAGTAGTTCTAAGTTCTAGGGGACTGATGACCACAGCTGTTAAGTCCCGTAGTGCTCAGAGCCATTTGAACCATTTTGAACGTACGGTGTTTATGCAGAAGAGAAGCTACAGGGGTCGAACAAAATATATGGAAGTACCAAACGCATGGACATAAAAGCAGATGATAGCCAAGCCTATGTATCTCCCTATTGGATTTGATGACTAAAGGCACCTATGTAATGTTCTCAAAACGTCGCAAGTGCTAGTTGTGGTCAGAACAGCGCTCTGCGTCGTTTTGAGTGGTTTCCGGATCTAAGTGAATTCGAAAGTGGGAAAATTTTCGACGTCCGTACGAAGCGAGCTTCCGTAGCGAAGGTATGCTAAGTGTATGGTGTTTCAAGAGGCGCCGTACTGTGGATTTATATCACATACAGTGAAACCGGAAAAGCATCATTAGCTAACTCGCAATGCCAATAAAAGCGTGTTTTTACTGATCGTGACAGAGGGCAGTTGAAGAGGACTCTGATGAAAAATAAGAAGAGGAGAGTTGCCAAAGTCGATGCAGTAATGAACGCTGTCAGCATCAAAACGACAACATGGGAGCACAATTAGCAGGAAACTGCAGGGCGATCTGATATTACAAAGCCACTCATCAGTAATGGAAATGCCCTTAACAGGAAACAGTGGTGAAAAAGTCTCAAGATACGTACTATGGGGCAATGGAAGAAAGTAATTTGACCTCATACTGTTTACAGTATCTGGCCGTTTACAACAAAGAGTGAAACAGATCTACTGCTGTCTTCGATATTGTATAGATATTGCACTCCTTACTAACCGCTCACTTCTGTAACTTTCAGAGCCGGGCGTGCTTTTATTCGATGGAGCATTGTCTTGTTGTATAATGGCAACAATGCCTTATACGCCTTGTGAGGTAACGGGCGAATTGTGGCACGTTGAAAATTTTCTAAGTTCAGAGTTGGCATGGTCGCACAGGCCCCTCGGCGGGCGTGGGTTGCTCGGCAGGCTGACCACGTGGTGCCGGACGTTGGCCGAAGAAAGAGGGGTTCAGTCCGATCACATGGCTGGGAATTCCATGTTGACGCTGTGACGAGGACGGTGCTTTGTCTCGATGAAGGAGATGTCTATGCCGGGAGTGCCAAAGATGGCGGACTTTGTGAAACCATAATGGCAGACATTTCGTTCTTCGTATAGAAATAAATAGTAGCCAGATGAATCATGATACCTCAAAAAGAAACATGTACATTACCATTATTTGCATGCCGATTCTGATGATGTAATCAGATGTTCAATATCTTTATTAGTTTAAATTTAGTGTCTGACAATAAATTATACAAGTAACACCCAGCAACTAATTTCCAAAATCTAAACCGTTCTTCAGATTTTGTCGATCGACATGTCTTTAGAAAGCTATTAGTGTAAATCTAAATTGATATAAATTACATCAGTTATTGGAGGTCAAAGTGGCCGATTACTATCGATCGCGTCAGGCCGTAAGTACTCCACAGTTACTCGAAAAATCGGTAGCAGCATGCTTATGAATATATTTATTCATCTATGTCTTTGTTTATATCCGATATATACTATTCATGAGGAAATTGGGTAAATATATACTGTGTTCTAGAAAGCACAGACATTAGGCTACTGGCCTACTTTTTGTTCTATTCTTGTCCTATATGTGTATTTAATTTGTTTATGTTTCTAATAATGTGTTAGTGCGCGTTTATCGTCCAGCCGTAGGAATATTTATGTAATTTCAAGTTATTTAAATTCAAATCTAGTATTTCGAATGAGTTTCATTATGTTTGCGAGGGTGCGTTTGCTTGAAGACGTGGTGCGAGCCCTCTAGCCAATCACAGCGCTCGTGAATGGGGAGACTGGACGGAAGTGGGGGAAGAGCATCGCTTCGAGAGAGGATGGCACAGGACATGGGGAGTACGGCACACGACACGGGAGGTGCTGTAAGTGACGGTGCGGTGGACGCAGAGTCGGTGGAAAGACTTGGACAGTGGAGCAGTTTGCGGGTGGTCGCGGAGGGTAGAAATGAATATCTCGCAAGCTACGTTGTTGTTCATAACTAATTACGTGAAGTAGGAATCTATTGTTTCCCTGTCATTCAACTTATATTTTATTTAATTGCTGGACCATCGACACCAATAAGTGTTTTGCAGAAGTATACCGCATTCCTTAATGTACTTCTACTATTGTACTCATCATTTAATGTCGTGAAGATAGTACCTGGAGATTTTATTTAATTGCAATCTTTCACTTATAAATGTCTGTATTACGTTGAAATTTCGCAATTGCAGAGTGATAGGAACCTTCTACCATTTGATTCATGTGTATGTTCATATTGTATACTGTAGACTCAGCAGTATTTAGCATTTAATGCGGCAACTACGTATCCCAACCCCTAGACAACGAAACGAGCCTAAGCTTTAAATATTTCAATTCTGAGTCAGAGGATGCGTAGTTGAGGGCCATCACACCAACATCATTCCATTCATCACTTTATTTGAAAGCCCGCAGCCTGCTTGCTGTGTGCAATAGAGTTCTTGTTGGGCTCCATCACAGAGAGGTCGCAAGAAGCCGCGTCGCGTTCAGGCAGTTTGCAGAGTTCGCTAGAAAATAAAATTAATGGATGAAATTGTTACGTCAGCTCGTAGGAGAGAAGAGTTAGTAAGCGGAGTGACGCGTTTGATTAGGTACGAGACTTAAGCTTCACACAGTGTCGAGTTTTTGAATCAGTAATTTTCGTGGAGAAATATACTGATTGTAGAGGAAAATAAAATGGTTTCTGTGATCAGTGATTACCTGTTTACTTATTGCGTAATCGCGATGTAGCAATGGTTACTTCAGTACTTATGTCAAACGAGCTTAACCGATAACACAAGGTTGAGTGAGTTTAAGTATTGTTAGGGAAGTGTGTTACGTGGTAAACACACAGTAAAAAATGTATTTTGACTTGTATTGTTATTATTTCCATGTATCTTTCTTATTTTCAACTGAATAATTTTAATATTTCTAGAGTATAACATCCATGTGAGTATTAGACAGTGCATCCACACAAGACGCTGAGAGCCCGATGTACACAAAAAATTAACGGAAAATAAAGAGAAAAGAATTTATGTAGCTCTACACATGTCTGGGGCTCGATGATGATTTAGGCAGCCATATCGTGGTATTTCATGCGCCACATAGTTACCCATTACGGCCACATTAGTTCAAAGGTTTTTTTGACAATTTCAGCTGATCAGGTTCCTCTCATGGTACAGTACGTATTCCCCTATGGTGAAGCTGTGCTCCAACATAACAGGTTCTGTGTTCAAAAGCTCGAATCATCGGGGATTGGTTTTATGAACAAGAGGATGAATTTTCGTGTCTCTTCTGGCCACCAATAGGACCAGTTGTGAATAGTATGCAGCCTTTGTGGTCTGTTTTTGAGAGACGAGCGCGTGATGGCAATCCCCGTCCATCATTGTTACCCGAACTTGCCATTAGTTCGCCACGATAATGGTATAAGATCCCATAGGAAAGCAAAGAGGACCTGTAGAAGAGGACCTGTAGTTATCCATTCAGATACAGCTGGAAGCTGTTTTGAATGGCAGTGGGTTTCGTATACCGTATTAATCTTGTTAATGTGTTCATTTTTGGGGTTTCTTAATTTTTTCCACCCGCTGTATATGGCTTGTCATCGAAGCAGACAGAACACGAAACGGAATTCAGTCTGAATTTTCACAATAAACTTTGAAATATTACAAACTACCTGACATTTTCAACACTATGATCACAACCATGTCATTTAAAGCAACATACTGAAAATATTCTACAATAATATATGTAATACAAAAAAAATATTTTAGGATGGGAAGTTCAAGAAAATCGGCTACGTTGTCAAAGTCCATTTCTGCTCTTTGCCACTGGAAGAGATTTTTATAAAAGCTGCCTCAATGGGAAAACAGTGCTTTATCCTGTTGTATTACCCACACTATATTAAAGCGAGTACCAACGGCCTTGTCGCAGTGGTAACACCGGTTCCCGTCAGGTCGCCGAAGTTAAGCGCTTTTGCTCTGGTCTAGCCCTTGGATGTGTGACCATCCGGTCTGCCGAGCGCTGTTGCTTGTCAGGCAAACTGAGGAGCTACTTGATTGAGAAGTAGCGGCTCCGGTCTCGTAAACTGACATACGGCCGGTAGAGCGGTGTGCTGACCACATGCCCCTCCATATGCGCATCCAGTGACGCCTATTGGCTGAACATGACACTGCGGCTGGTCGGTACCCTCATAGCTTGTTCGGTTGGAGTTTAGTTTAGTTTTATATTACAGCGAGACAAAAGCGAATCAATGTTTAGTTGCTGTTTTAGCGAGAACAGTTATCAGGGGAACTATACGAAAAACAGTAAAAATCCTGTTCTTGAGGTGGTACAGATTAATTTATGTATTTGAACAATGTACTACAATCTTCATTGCCTCCTTTCGTTGATAGTCCTTGATGATAGCAAAGGAAGCGGGGGGCCCATATTTTACATAAAGAGGAAATTGCTTGAATAGGACAATTCCGTAATGGAAAATTGTGCATGTTGTTAATCGTGAGAACGACAGTGTCCTCACATTCCAACCTCAATTCAGTTAAGCTATTCCGTTTCTCATAGAACTTCGGTTGCTCCCCTTTTGTGTGGTTGTCATATAGCTGATTTCCTCACATAGAATGACAGTCAAACGTCTTCACAACTGGTAGAGAGCTGCTCACAATTCATATACTCATAAACTAAAGCTTCACAATATAACAGGGTAAAATAATGAACCAAATTCTTATATTGGATATTATTTTGGTTTCGGGTGGAAGTGAAGAAATATTTAATAAATTTCCTTAACACCTAGTCTACCAAGTAGTTACTGTTTGTCCTAGTAATGGTAATAATTGAAATTTGATGGTAACGATTCAGTACGATCATCAAACTGAACAAAGACTTTTACGTTTCTTTCCGATTTTCCTGACACAATTTCTGTGGAGAAACTGTGAGCAGTAGCTGTCAATCCTTACACCATGTTCTCTATTAGACAGTATGTAAATATTAGGCAATATGTAAATATTAGACAATAGGTAAAAATTAGACAATATGTAAATGCAGCTCTGCTGCATTAATTCCTTTGGCAGTAATCAAAATTTTATAGTTGGACGAGACTGAGCGGCATTTAGGAAAGTCATTCCGAGACTTACCAGTCTTCATCTCATCGTTTTGAATTTGCTTTTAAAGGAACACAACTTGTTCATCTTCGGTTTTGCGTGAATAAGTAGTGTCGACCAGGTTTCAGCAGCACCTGATTTGGAGACTCAGAAGGTAGCCATGCCCGCTTCTCTGGCTATGACGACGTCATGTCTCCAATTTGCCTGCTCTTCGCCATTTATCTTTGATTATCTGCCTAAACCCCGACGAGAATTATTATAGTTTTGATTCGTTTAGTTGGTACACTATTTTTGATGGAACTCATTACGAAATTCCTCCAGACACAAACGATTCACAACTAAAGGGTACAGTCACAAAAGTTAACTACTGTGAACACATTGCAGAAAGTACGGCTTTTCATAAAGCCCAACATATCTGCATAGTATCACGCCACAACGTTGGGATAGCATCTGTCGGCTGGAGCAAGAGGTCTGAGTATCACTGACTGACGGTGTTGCTTCAGTCGTCCAATTACCAATGGGCGCAGTGTGACATCTACAAAGACGTTGATCTTACTTGACAATGTTAACCAGCCAATCCCGTAACATGTCTAAAACCTCTAAGAGATAGTCAGGTTAAGGATACAGCGTACTTGTGAATGGTGGAATTTCGAAATTTTTTATAACTTTATTAAATTCTATTGTCTTTCCTGATTTTATATAATAGGGTTTCAAAACAAATGACCTATATATACCAAATTTCAAAGTTACAGTCATGATTGCCACCACTCCCCCTTTATTTCGGTTACAGAAACCAGTATTATTTTGAAAAGATCCGTGAAATTTCTGTTTTCAGTGGTTATACATATGATACATTGTATATGTTGGTAACAGTGCAGGTTTCTAGTGTCTGTAAATGATTATCTTTGCTAGTATTTGCTTTTGCCTCGCTGAAGCAGTTTGTTCACGTGTTACTGAATGGTCGTTGGCCGAGTGCTACATATGTTTCTGGAAGTACATATCCTTTAATTTGCAATAAATACGAACTATGCCACGCACCAAGAAATTCAATAAAATGAAATTCCATGATAACCAGTTCACAAAAAAGCTAGCCACATTGTTGAATGTAACCTATGTATCAATTCTTCAGGGAAGAAACGCCCACATCGCACGCCTCCTGGTGATTCAAATTTTTGTGTTAACAACGATGCTGTTTGTAGCGGATTTCTTGTTGTCGTTGATGTCGCATCTTATCTTCTTTGATAAAGAAAGTGGCGAAATGTAAACAATGTGATGCTGTAGGCTGTCTAGAAATAACCGAGCAACAAAGTAGTAGGAAGGGCTTAGCGTAAAAATTAATTGTTCCGTGTAGACCCTGCAATAAATCTACCTCGAAAATGACTTCTAACATTGTGCATAGTTCATTTGATGTGAATTTGAAGTTAGTGTATGCAATGCGCGCGATAGGAAAAGAAAAAAGACTGCTCAAACCCCCCAGTAGGTTCAGCAAATACATAAAAATACTTTTAGGGCCTTGACGGATGTGTCTTAAGCATCTACGAAACGTGCAGTACTAGAAACTGTAAATGTTAGTGGAACCAGGGTCATGGCTGTTGCACTAGAGGCAATGTCAAGGACGTGGTCCCTTGAATGTTGTTGTAAGTACTGCTTCTCTGGAGAATGGAAAAGTTGTTGATGTTGAGTGCTTAACTAAGTATTACCACACCTGCCATGGTAACACTGAAGGACATATTGGACATCAGTGTTCTAAGAACTATGATGGTTACAGTGGAGGTATGGAGTGTGATGGAGCTCTGTAAATATTTCAGAGGTCGTTGCCCGTTTATAACGTTAGATATACGAAATACCTAGGGGCTGGGGCCTCTAAAGCTTTCAATAAAATTAATGAGTTCAATATTTATGGTGAAACCTTGGTAATAAAACTGTAGTGATGTGGACATGTGCAGAAGATGATGGATGCTAGATTGAGGAAGCCACGAAGAGAAATGAAAGGAAAGTTGCTATCTGATGGAAAATCTCTGTCTGGCCAAGGCAGAGTGACGGAAATTGAAATTGACCTACTTCAGAGTTACAATGGACTGGCCATTAGACGAACTTCGCCTCTGAATGACGTTACACTAAAGAGAAAAACTGTATGGGCCTCCTACTTTGATACATTGTCCACAGACGACCATCTTGTTCACGGACCTTGCCCTAAAGGTGCAGATTCTTGGTGTGGTGACCAAAAAGCAAAAGAAAGTGGACAAATACACCACCATAACCATTCTATTCCTGTACCTGTTATGAATGAAATAAAACCAATTTTTAGCGACTTGAGTGAGCCTGTTTTGCTTAGTAAATGTCTTCATGGGGGCACTCAGAATACAAATGAAAGTTTCAATCATTTCATATGGGAAAGATTACCCTAGAATATTTTTGAAGGATTAAATGTATTAAAAATTTGGTATAGTAGATGCAGTGATTTGTTTCAATGATGAAGTGTTAGGAATGTTGGAAGTCCTGAGATACGTAGGCATAAAATGTGGCTCTAATATGGAAGATAAATTACTTGGATGTGACAGACAACGGGTGCACCAAGCTGAAAGATTCGCTCTTCAAGTTACCATAGATCCAAAAGTACTAAAAGGAATGCCAAGGGGAAGCTTATGGATGAAGAAATTCTGCAGGATGAAGACTTTGCTTCAGGAATGTTCTGAGGCACAGTTTAATTGGACTCATATCTTCATTCACAATTTCCCACAAGGTGTATTTTTAAGAATTCAGGAACAAATATTTCCTAAAGTTTATGAAGCATTGCTCTAATTTTTTTCTGTATCTTGCAATAGTCCATACTTATGTAGTAGACTTAGACTTTATAGCAGAATCAACTAAATTATAGAAAAAACAACATTTTAATTAGAAAAATATTATAAAAATTAAAATGTGACATTTCTTTACCTTTGTAATATGCATAATAGGTGGAATGTAATAGATCTTGTATCTGATCCATCATGTCATGCATAGCTGGTAATAATCTGGTCTCCTTCAAATGTGTATCTTGGATTAAATGGTACCTCAATTTGAGGAAGCATTTTGGACAAAAAATTACATCAATTCCTTTGTAATTTTTCTAATAACCCTAACCATGTTCAAAAATATTCAAAATACTTCTAATTTGTACATGAAGAGTGCTGCTTTATGTGATATCGACAAAAAATCTGTGGAACATACACATTATAAACAGTGCCTGAAAGAAATACGTGTTGATTTTATCATAATATTGAGCTGGAAAAGTACCCTGTATCTTAAAAATAGGAATAAATTAATCCCAGCGACTGCCAACAGATAAATACTTAGATTTTGGCTTCCTGTGTGAGCCCCTGTACTGCTTTTCGAGGAAACAGGGATAAGGCAAACTACGCTGAAAAGCACCGGCTGTTGATAACATCTTAGAGAGTAAAATGGGAACAGAAAGATATGATCCGTTTGTAGCGTGTAAGACACTCACACTCAACTGGGTGATAACAGACTCAGTGAGTGTTTAAAGGCAAATAAACAGATTTGTTATGACTTTAACATTTGATAATGCACTAATACAGAGAATAATGTAGGGAGAGAGGTAGAAATTGGTACACATACCTGAGATGACATGAGGTTTAATTCAGACAAAAAATGAGTGCAATAACTGGCAAACAGATAGCGCTGGACAGCAACATGTCTCTGACTCTGAACGAGAATCATGTAAAATGAGCTGACATGAGAGAGGGAGACAGATCAGCCCTAGCCTGGTTGATAAAAGCGTTATGGAAGGTATAACTTTTATGGGGGATGGTACACCACCCCATACTGCTACGCATTTGAAAGATCTCTTGCATACATCGTGTGCTTAGGATTACATTCTGAGGCACCACATCCGTTGGGCATGTCTCTTAGGTCCCAGATCTCAACCACATGATTATAGGTTGTGTGGTTACCTAAAGTCGCAAGTCTGTCACCATCATCGTGCTCAGTAGGGATACTAAAACATTCCCTCTGATGGCAATTTCTGACGATACCTACTAATATGCTGTACAATGCCGTTCCCCACATTGTACCTCAACTACTGGTATTATTGACGAATGGAATCCGGCACAATGAGCATTTGATATAAAGAACATCGTTTTTGTTAAAAATCAATTATTATGCTAATTATTGCTTTTGTATTACATGAAGCGCCCTCTATTGGTCATTTTGTGCACTTCTTTTGTTTCACTGAAGCCCCATATCATTTGATGTAAGTGTGTGTGGTTTTATTTACATCTTAGCCTATGTTATACCAAGAAGTACAGAATTTTCAAATGTTGACAGACTTTTGGTTCACTGTACATAATTTAAGAGTGGAAGAATGCGGCTGTGCTTACAGAGATTTAACCGTACTGGAGAGTACACAAAGAAATCAGAGAGGAGGAGTAAATCATACAAATTTTGGAGCCCGAAGACTAACAAGTTTTTTAACTGTTTAACCACTTGAAGCCCGAATAGAGAAAGGAGGCCAGAGAGAGTTTTCTTGTGGTCCTCACTCACAAGATTGATATTCCGCCTATCAAAATTGCAAAATGGCGGGAAGCTCAAAGTTTTCTTGTTGGAAGTGCTCTGCAGATAGCGACTTCTCTTCCACATTTTCACTTCCAGACTTCATCTCTAGGCTCCTTCAAGGCTCCATTTAAACTAGCGCTCATAAAGGACGGAAGATTCTCATCCACGTGCCTCCGGGGTACGTCCACTGAATAAATTTGAGGGCACTTAAGGTGTCGTACAGTGATGGAATTTCTCAGCGCAGATACGTCTCATCCGATTCAGCTGTCCCAAGATCGCATGCTACTCCAGATCACATTTCTCTGATGAACGAACCTTAAGGACACTTTCAGGGAACACCACTGAGCGCCCAAGATGATCCATCCATCAAACAGGTCTGTAAATATCGTCACACGGCTTCCACACCAAGGTCAAATCCGAAATCATGGTCATCAGAGATGTACAACACTCAAAACTGAAAGAACGATCATTACGTGAATGAACCGTGAATTTACTTTCAAAATTGTTAAGAATTTACTTTATTTACTAGCGATTCATCAACAACGTTAACACATTTAATCACACTATGTGAGCGTGGAAGTAGTGGCCAGTGGGTAACTGATGAAAACAAATTAAATTTCTTTCAACAAATGGAAATTTTATTCCTAAATGCCCTTTTTTGTTTTTTTAGAAACAGATTTAAAATTATGGTCAGAAAGCAGCCTCTAAATATAAAGTTACAAATTATTGAGAGGCAGCAAGAACAATTTTTGACTGTATGAGCTTTCGGGCTGAGATCCTTGCCGCTCCCTTTTGACACCTCCGTAGTCACGACCGCTCACAATAACCTCTGAAAGACTACACTGGTGCAAATCTGCAACACACCAGATTACTTTAAACAAAAAATTTTAACAACTCACTCAAGCACATAAACTATACACCTCGTAAGACGGATAGAAATTGTACAAAACTCTGACGTTAAAAAGTTTAACTTGCCACTGAAAGTGCAACTTAATTTTTTTTTAAAAAAAAACCTTGCGGTGGAAGGGTGGCAACTTTATATACTAAAATGACCGTTCAAATAAAAACCCATGAAATGTAGTCTTACATAAAATATACAAGGTTGGCCAGCATGCTCTACATTACACATATACCGCCTCTCATGAAGATAGGCAACATAAAAACGTATTTCAGGAATTCGGCCGTTACACTTCAAGCAATAAATTCGTTAACACCGAATCCGACAAACATAACAGAGGCAGCTATTAACGTACGGTAGATCGACAGACATAGAGACAGACACTAACTGCCTAACAAATGCGGACGGGAGACAGACGAGCAAGCTGGGAACGACAAACTGACCAAGAAAACAAGTAGAATTTAACAAGTAAAAGAAACAACATATCACGAATCACTTAACTTCTAATAAACTACGATGCCCGGCGAAGACCTGGCGCAGCACCCCCAAAAAGCTCTCACGAACCGTCCGCTTCCAGCCGCTTCAACGGACGCAGGAAGGCGCGCCGATCTCCCGTCTCACGCCGTCGCAGCTCGCGCCGGCCAGACCGATGTCGTGGGTTGACTCCTGTTGCTCTCGTGTCGGCCGCGAAGCCACTACCCTTCGCTATACGGCGCGGCCCACTGTACTGACGTGGCGACCTCACATGCGCCGACGCTCAAGATGGACAAGTCACCTTGTGTCTCAGTGCGCGGCCGACCAACCGATCGAACCAACCGCCAATGACCATTGCCTGAACAAACTCGAACAGACTGGCGGCCAAGACGCACTAGCATTCCAGACGACAGACAGAGACTAACTGCCTCACAAATGCGGACGAGAGTCAGACCCAGACTGATTTGGCTGACCAACTGACCAGACTCGCCCCTTAGCGATCTCATAGCGCCTCTTAAATGCACGTGAACAGGCAACCTTTCCTCTTTCCCACCAGAGGGAGACACCAAAGCTGCGATTGCCACAGCGGCGCCACAGCCAGGAACGGAAGGCGACTGCTTCACAGTACGCGCAGCGGCGGGCTCTTGAAGCCAGCAATTTTTTGCCATGCCTCAGTGACCAATGAACAAACACAACTGCCTGTTGGATAGCGGATGCTAATATTTATACAAATATCTAATATTCCTTAGAATGCATACATTACAGGGCTATTACAAATGATTGAAGCGATTTCATAAATTCATTGTAGCTCAATTCATTGACATATGGTCACGACACATTACAGATACGTAGAAAAACTCATAAAGTTTTGTTCGGCTGAAGTCGCACTTCAGGTTTCTGCCGCCAGAGCGCTCGAGAGCGCAGTGAGACAAAATGGCAACAGGAGTCGAGAAAGCTTACGTTGTGCTAGAAATGCACTCACATCAGTCAGTCATAACAGTGCAACGACACTTCAGGACGAAGTTCAACAAAGATCCACCAACTGCTAACTCCATTCGGCGATGGTATGCGCAGTTTAAAGCTACTGGATGCCTCTGTAAGGGAAAATCAACGGCTCGGCCTGCAGTGAGCGAAGAAACGGTTGAACGCGTGCGGGCAAGTTTCACGCATAGTGATGTGAAAGATTCAGTGTTTAAACCTCCTCTACCAAGAAACGTGCCAGAACTGCGAGCTCGCATCAACAATGCTTTCGAAGTCATTGATGGGGACATGCTGCGCCGAGTTTGGGAATAACTTGATTATCGGCTTGATGTCTGCCGAATCACTAAAGGGGCACATATCGAACATTTGTGAATGCCTAAAAAAACTTTTTCAGTTTTTGTATGTGTGTGCAAAGCATTGTGAAAATATCTCAAATAATAAAGTTATTGTAGAGCTGTGAAATCGCTTCAATCATTTGTAATAACCCTGTATAAACATAAGAAATTTTGAGAACTTCCTAGAAATAATAAATATTGAATAAGTATTTGCTCTTTATCAGATTTGACCTGAGGACCTCCACTTCATCTTGAATGCAGCTCAGCTCGTGAGCCTGTAGCCACGCAAACATAGAGTGAATCTTAAAATATCCAAACCGAACTGAAAACGTGTGAATGAGATGTTACAAATGTAAGCAGTGCGATAATGACCGAGTTTTAGTTTCACAGAACAGCATTTCCATGAGGACTTTTTTTTTCCAGGTCCGAGCCGTCGTGAAATTAAAGTCATAGTGAAAATCCGATGAAGCTGCCAGCAGATATATTTCGCTACGTGTCTAGTATTGCCGTCAATCTGGGCACGTCGTACTTTCCAGCTCTGAGCGCACAGTCAGCACATAGAGATGCCTACATCATTTGAGAGTCCCGCAAGTGTGAAGTGCCTCCTGTTAGTCGATTTCTTCATGCTGAAGGGTTCCGCCTGATTTCATACACCCCAAGTAATGTAGCTATCATTCGTGACAGCGGATGGTGTAGGACATTCTAAGCCAGACGTACACATGTTTATCATAGAAGCTGTCAGGAAGGAAACGAACGTAAACCAATGTTGAGCGACGGGATCGGGTGATTCGGGAATATCGTCTTCGGAGGACAGTCTAGAACTAGCGAAGAAGTATGTGGTCATAAGGCGCTGTCCTTCTTCATGAAAATGCTTGGCCGCACTTTGCAGCTGCAACGAAGACGTCTCTGCAGCGCTTTCGATGGGAAGTACCTGATCACCCACATTATAACCTGGACTTGACTCCATGTGCTTTTCATCTCTTTGCTCACTGGAAACATGAAGACAGTATTTTGGCACAGACATCGAACTACAGACTAGCGAGGGGAACGGGCGGAAAGCACATGCGGCTGCCTTCTATAACGAGGATCTTGGAATGTTGGTATTACGCTACGACAGATGTCTAAGTTGGAGCAGTTATAACACCCCCCTGCTTCCAGAGATTTGCGTAATTACAAGTTAACAATAACCGTGAATTATGAATTTTGACCCGTGTCGAGATAAGGCATCCGAATCCGAAGTAAACAACGATTATTCCGCGGGAAACAGGAGATGTTATAACTTGATCGTTATTGAATGAGTAATTTCATTCAATAACGATCGGTAAATGAAATAATAGAAATAATTTGAAAATAAATCTTGCCAGTGGAAATTTTGCCGAAAGAAATGATTAAGTTGTAAAAGCAATTATAAAATTGGTCGCCAGCTCAACTGATGGGCGACAGTACTGTTAAGTACGTAAATAATTGTGTCAAAAATAAAGTTTACCAGTTTGTAGCGCAGCGGGTGGAATGGGAACTTTTACGAAAGTTCCGCGTCAGGCTCATTAGTCTCATAAAATAATGTAATAACAATCTAACTACACTTAAACATTAATGGTTAACTCTCAATAAGTATTTTAATAATTATTTTGTTCATAATTTGTCAGCTAAGTGCAATGCTGGCAACACAGATAATTATCTATCGAGATTTTGAATAATGTACTGTCATTCTGTCTTTAAAATTACGTACTTTGCACAGTTTAATCTACTGATAATGAAATATATGGCCAATAATTGATTAACTATGTTTTGAATGATAAAAATTCATTAATTGGCTGATTATTAGGTGGAATAAGCTTTATAGTTTTATGAAATATCCTTGAACTAACTTCAGCTGAATATGCATTGAAATAAATCTTAATAATCAAATTTATTACTTCAGTCTATTATTAAGTTACTACGGTTGGCGTAATCTTATTAAGAGCAACAATTAACTACTATAACCAATCGTTCAAAACAGTCTGAAAATTACTCTTCAGCGTCTAGGCAAATAATTTGATAATTAACATATTTTCTCTTGATAATAGCGTGACACACTCGGTTAAATAAGGTAAGGATCGGAAGGAACCTACTTGGTGTTATTGTCGGGTGGAATGTAACTGCAACACTTCGATTATAGAGTGCTTGTTATTAATCGTTCAGCTTCAGAGAAAAGCACAGTCACGGTCAAGCCTTCTACAATTTTATTTTACGAAAATTACGTAGATCTTACTTCCCTCTTTGTCGGTGGATCGACGGATGTCCACGGCGGTGACACAATGTGGCAGCGGGCTTTTACTGTTGCGACTTGGGCCCACAGTGCGCTTCACATTTAAGTCCTCGTTTCTTCAGCACTATGCCCATTAATTCATAATAACTTGCCCGGCCATGCTTTCAGGTATGCCGACCATTACTTTCCCGTCGTACTTAGATCCACACACTAGCCGTTAGATGTAATACAGCTAGGAATACCACCACTC
Source organism: Schistocerca americana (assembly GCF_021461395.2). Classification (NCBI taxonomy): domain Eukaryota; kingdom Metazoa; phylum Arthropoda; class Insecta; order Orthoptera; family Acrididae; genus Schistocerca; species Schistocerca americana. Next base: position 265,243,927 of record NC_060124.1, on the reverse strand, counting down.
GACTGTACGTCTTACTCCGAGCACGGCGTCACTGCTACTACTGCCCGCTGGCGCGCTCTCGCGCCCCAGCAGCACGAAAAAACAATCTCTCTGACTTCAACGTTAACTAAATATGCCCTGACTTGCCAGTGTTAAATATTACATAATTTAAACATAGTATTTACAATACATATTTGCACTAGACAATACATCGTGTACAATCAGTTTCATGTGTTGAGTAAGCGAAAAAATTCATAGCAAGGACTGCGTTATAGCGTCACACAGTCACTATGAAGAGAAGTAGGCGGAAGGTGTAGCAAACTAAATGTAGAGTGACTCCACATGAAATTGTAGTCTATGTTCGAAGTTTATTTTCACCACCGTTTCCTTCTCCTTTGTATTGGCTTGGTCCACGCAGGCGGTTCGAGCGCCGTAGCTCCTACCGCTTGGCGCGGCTACCCGCAACACAGGCTAACTGTGTCGTCCCTCAGCAGGTGGGCGGCAGTGTGTGTGTACAAGCCGGGGCCGTTACCGTTACTGGAAGGCTCCACTATCTGGCGAGCCAGTCGCCACGCAAGCGGCGGCTGCTGCCCCCCTAGCGGATTTATGAGCCTCTGCTCGCAGGTACAATATCGGCTTCACCAGGGAGAGTTGTGAGCACGCCGAACACCCGATCAGCAACAGCGGCCCACGAGAAGTATGGAAGGCCGTGTCTCCGTAAATAAAGGTGTTCCCCACTCGCTGCGTTTGCGCCCGATTTAGATAAGAAAGCGAAGTAGCCTTACACGTTCCAAACTTCAACTGCGTGCACAAATTAACGAGAAGACCAAGCATGAAAACAGATAAAGGGTACCGAATTCGTGGTACTGAATTACTACTTGCAGCTACAGGAATTTATTATCTCTGTGTAGGTGGATGTTACGTTTTGTTCTACGTTACTTATTTAGAGCTGCGGAATCTTGTTACTGGAGAATGCAGAAACAAGCAGAAAACGATGGAGGGCTGTGTTTTTTTTTTTTACCGTGGAGAGGCTCGTATCCGACCAGAAAAAGAGAAGTCGGTGTGTGCCAGGGGTCTTTCGAGACGAAGTGCTATATTAAATACAGTATGTATCAAATAATTTACTCAAAAATTATCTAGATGGTCGTTGTTGTGTTGGTCTTAATTCCAAAGTCTAGTTTCATACCGTCCTCTACGATAGTCTGGCATACAACATCCCACCATTTGAACCTACTTACTGTCGTCAACCATTTTTGAAATTACAAAACCGTTATTATTGAAATATTACCTTTTCTTACTTTTTTTAAAAATATTTAGTCCTGTTCGTTGTTCGTTTTGAATGATCAACGTCCTATGCTCTATAAATATTTAGAAATAATAATTAACGTTGCATTCATTGTAACTGAAATATGAGAATCGAGGATTTATTAAACGATTAGTAGCCACTGTAGCAAAATCAGGGCAGCACTGTACAGAGCCAAGAAATATTGAGGGTGGTAGCGCAACGCACAGTCTTCCATGAAATAATAATAATCTTTGGAAAAGATGAGTCAGGGACAGCCGGCAAAGTAGCCATGGTAGTCAAAATGGCTGTTGGGATCTTGGGAGCTACAGGATGCTTGCCAGCTGGAAATGCTTCAAATTCTTCTCCCTGGAGTGCTCAGTTATCACATGAAGTGTGATCTGTCTGCTGTGCAGCTCCTCGGATTTCAGTTATCCTAGTGGAATGTGAGTGGTCAGTTTGTGTACTTATTGTAGAGACGGAATATGACTTACGTCTTTTTAAGGAAACTGTATTGAAAGTGTAGTATTTTGAATCTGTATTCCTACTTTAATTATAGAATGTTCGGTCGTGTTTTTAGAAGGTATTCAGCTTTTGTGCCTGTGACTCTTTTACGGAAAACGTCAGAGAACCAGCCGAAAGAACAGCTCCGCTGCCATTGAAATGCTTATTGGTAGTCCTTATTACAGTGACTAGAAGTGGCAAATAAAGAGAGAGAATAAAAAGTAAGTAAAAATCAGGAAAAACGGAATACAGACGAAAAGAACGTAGGTAGTAAAAATGGGTGTAAAGCGTAGGAAAGTCAAACCTGCAGAAGCTCTAATTGACGGCCACGATGAAGACAGAGAGTGCATGTACTGCGAAGACAGATACTCAAATTATAGGACAGAAGAACAGTGGGTTGAGTGCCAATTGCGCACCCTGGAATCTCATAGGCTGACGTGAGATTTTCAGTGATGAGCCCCGCTTTGAGTAGAGACCCGACGTCCTGCGAAGACGTTTCTCGAGACGCAACGGACAGTGGTATGTTGCCAGCCTGAATATTGCCGACTATACGGCCCGACAACCACGATTGACGATCTGGGGTGTCATTTGTTCCCATAGCAGAAGCGCTTCGGTGGTCACTTGCGTCATCCTTGTAGCACGGCGGTCCGTCAACGATTTAGTACGCCTTCTTTGGTTACCATTCATGGCAAGCCACATTATGCTCACTTTTCAGCAAGATAATGCTCGAACGCGACCTCACAGAGTTCCTACTGATCATGAAGAATGCAGCAACCAGTCGCGGAAACACGATTTATTTATCTTGTTGCAAATCGATTTCGACTGATATCAGTCATCATCGGTGCTAAAACAAATACAAGAGACAGGGCATAAACACCAACTGCTTTAACAGACGAAAAAAATTGAGAATAAAACGTAGTTGCATCAATTACAACATACACAGATGTCTGAAATTAAAATTCAAAGTCATAAAATACCATTTTCCTAAACAGTACATGCCATAAGCAGAAGTACTTTCCTTGGCAGATTTCCATCATGAGGTTACACATCATAGGTCAACACTACAAAAACGCAACATGACGTGACACCACGTTGCAATAAGTGCCCTCTATGTAAAATACAAAAGTAATATAAAATACGAGCTTTACGGAATATATCACATTACAAAAATCTGTACAGTGAAGGTAACTGATAATACCAATTTAAATAATTACAACAAGTGAAAATGTCTGAATCATTGTTTGTCAGATGATACTAACAAAGAAATATATACTCAAAATTGCGATGGTCAGAATTGTAAGAAGAGACGAACTCGCTAAAAATATGATTCCATTTGTAACACTTTCATGCCCATGTACTCTTTAACCATTTATTATTGTATATATACTTGCTTTTATCTTTATGCATATTTATATGTACATGATGTATGAATTAATTAGTTTAGTTTGCTGTGTAATCAATTATGTATATTATGTAAATATCGCTGAGTAATCACTGAGGGAATGTTAGGCAAACGTTAGGTTTTTGACAACGAATAAGTATCGTGGGAGTAGTGGCGTCTCTGGACGCGGGAGGATGTTATGTCAGAGCGCGTGCTACACAGAGAGTCTCTCTGGTGTGAGACTTGGTGAATTGCAGACGCATGGATGGCGTGCACTGCAGTGGAGGAGTGATTGTTTAGCGGCTCGTGGCAAGTGATGAGCGTGAGCGGTGGGAATATTGGCTGCAGCAACATCAAGAACTCGCCACGCCAATAACGTTGCCAATAACTCCAGTGCTCGCTAAATATCATGGAAAGGAGCCAGCAGCAGTATCGTCGTCAGCAACTTCGTCACGGCGAGAATGGACTGAAGTAAGATTGCTGCATCACAGCTTATTGTCAACTAGTTTTGTAACGGCGTTACTCAGTTTGGTGGTGTTTTGCGAGTGAGTTTTTACCATAGTTTAATCAAAACTGTTTACCCGCGATTCTCCTAAAATCATTCACCAAGTAGGTTCCTGTCCTGTCCTGTTGTTACAATAATCCGAGTACCGTTTATGAAAAATGAAAACTGCAGTGCCAGTTAATTTTGCTTATGAACTAAATGATTCAGTTAGATTAAGGAGTTGAACTTACAGCATTCAGTAATTTCACTCTCACTAGCTTTAAATTTGAACTTTAATCTGAGGCGATCTAATTGTTGCATAAATCAACTACTTAAATTAAAACGATTCCTGGCACTATGAACGAAAACACTAACTAGAATTAATGAGTGGGTGCAAATATATGTGATTATTGTAATTTGTTGTTAGTAAAGTTCTGGTTCACATTTTGATTTGCAGTCGTGCTAAAGTATAATAATTACCTTTTGATATGGTATTTATCAATTTCTACTTCCCTGTTCGGAAGTCAACAGAGTTTCTATTAATTATTTTTTGTCATTTTACAAAATTCATATGAAAATAGGAGTCGTTATTGTAAGGTAGCGCTATTGTCACTTACAACCGTAAGTAACCATTAATCTAAGTGTTATCTTGTATGTTTTCAGAATTTCGCCTTTATTAGTTAATGATATTTCGAGTGCAAACTATTTTCTTCCTCGCTATATTACGTAAATGTTGCAAATGTTTTTGCTAACGTGCGTGCAGACCTCTGTTGCCGCGCGTGTTCGAGTAATTCTTGACATTGACCGTTCGGCTCATTAATTCACCTACCGAACCGAAATTTTGCCCAATTGGGATGGCGACCGTATTTCTTTTAGCTATAATTATTTCAGCAACTCTTATTATTCTGTTCCGATCCACATGGTACCCCTTCTCGTTGGCACGGTGAATGATATTACAAACCTTTTGAACAATTATACTACATTTTGACAGTAGTTAAATAGGCGGAATATGTTGTCTTAGAAGGCATCTTGTTGTTAACCTTCCCCTCATTTATCGACTTTATATTGAATCTTCGTAACGATAGCCTTTTCAAAATTTTATTCCAATTGTTTAGGCACATACTTACGCGGTCATATATTTCTAACAATGTCGATAGAAGGGAAGGGTATGGTGTGCATTCTTTACCTAGCTAAATGGATGGAGAGCAATGAATAATAAAAGCTTTCTATCCATTTAACTAGGGAAATATATTTATCTGACTTATATAATTCCTTTTTGAAATAGTTTGAGGTTGCTTATAGAAACATGATTGCACTTAAGTGTGCAAATCGACAACCACGAATACGATTCTAATACATCAAGGCTCCAAAATAACGGAAATCGCATGGACAGAGATACGGACTGTTTAAAGGATGCGACAGGGCTTCCCAGTCAAATTTCTCCATCTCATTGACTTTGTGGGACAAAGCACCACAATAAATATACAGCATTACGAGAACGCTTTACAAACACTGAATCGCGCCATGAAGTCCAAACGCCCAGGAAAGCTGATGGACTGCAACAGTCTGTTGCAGGACAATACCAGCCTACATGTTGCCAAGGTCGTTTCGACTAAACGGCAGACATTTCGCTGGGAAGCTCTTACTTCATACAGACCCGATACGTCGCCATGCGATTTCCACTTATAGCTACTGGCCTTTAAAATTGCTACACCACGAAGATGACGTGCTACATACGCGAAATTTAACCAACAGGAAGACGATGCTGTGATATGCAAATGATTAGCTTTTCCGAGCATTCACACTAGGTTGGCGCCGGTGACGACACCTACAACGTGCTGACACGAGGAAAGTTTCCAACCGTTTTCTCATATACAAACAGCAGTTCACCGGCATTGCCTGGCGAGACGTTGTTGTGATGCCACGTGTAAGGAGGAGTAATGCGTACCATCACGTTTCCGACTTTGATAAAGGTCGGATTGTAGCCTATCACGATTGCGGTTTATCGTATCGCGACATAGTTGCTCGCGTTCGTCGAGATCCAATGACTGTTAGCAGAATATGGAATCGGTGGGTTCATGAGGGTAATACGGAACGCCGTGCTGGAACCCAGTGGGCTCGCATCACTAGCAGTCGAGATGACAGGCACCTTATCCGCATGGCTATATCGGATCGTGCAGCCACGTCTCGATCCCTGAGTCAACAGATGGGGACATTTGCAAGACAACAACCATCTGCACGAACAGTTCGACGACGATTCCAGCAGCATGGACTATCAGCTCGGAGACCATGGCTGCGGTTACCCTTGACGCTGCATCACAGACAGTAGCGCCTGCGATGGTGTACTCAACGACGCACCTGGGTGCAAGAATGGCAAAACGTCATTTTTTCAGATGAATACAGGATCTGTTTACAGCATTATGATGGTCGTATCCGTGTTTGGCGTCATCGCGGTAACGCACAATGGAAGCGTGTATTCGTAATCGCCATACTGGCGTATCAGCCAGCGTGATGGTATGGGGTGCCATTGGTTACACGTCTCGGTCACCTCTTGTTAGCATTGACGTCACTTTGAACAGTGGACGTTGCATTTCAGATGTGTTACGACCCGTGGCTCTACCCTTCATTCGACCTCTGTGGAACCCTACATATCAGCAGGATAATGCACGACCACATGATGCAGGTCCTGTACGAGCCTTTCTGGGTACAGAAAATGTTAGAGTGCTGCCCTGGCCGGCACGTTCTCTAGATCTCTCACCAACCGAAAACGTATTCTCAATGGTGGCCGAGCGACTGGCTCGTCACAATACGCCAGTCACTACTGTTGATGAACTGTGGTATTGTGTTGAAGCTGCATGGGCAGCTGTACCTGTACACGCCATCCAAGCTCTGTTTGACTCAATTCGCAGGCGTATCAAGGCCGTTATTACGGCCATAGGTGGTTGTACTGGGTACTGATTTTTCAGGATCTATGCACCCGAATTACGTGGAAATGTAATCACAAGTCAGTTCTAGTATAATATATTTGTCCAATGAAAACCCGTTTGTCATCTGCATTTCTTCCTGGTGTAGCAATTTTAATGGCCAATAGTTTATTTGTAGTCCTAAGGTAACACATTCGTGGGCGTTGATTTAATTCGGACGAAGATTAGAATTCTTGGGCAGAATCATGATTCGGTTTGCAACCGACAACATTCTCCCATACAGGCATTGTATGCCGTCATAAGGCGTCACTTAGAAGTAGCAGTTAAAAAACCATCCTTGCAGTGAGGCAGCAGCAGCTGAGTTACTTCTTCAGGGGCGCTGCCGGTGGGCGCGCCACAACTTGGGCGACACCGCGACGCGTCGTCCGAGGCCATCCAGTGAGAGCGCCGGGAGAAACATCAAGATTGAACTTGATGACACCTCCTGAGAAGCCGGCTACACGGATTCACCCCACGCCTGGGCAACTGTGGTTGAGTCGTTCGTCATTAAGAGGAGAATGTTGGTCGAACGGTTTTGTTACGGTACTTAGAGTGTTGTTTGCTTTAGGGCTATAGGGACAGCCAGTTCCAGTAAGACATAGTTGGCGGCAGTGACTTAGCTTCTGTGTAAACGGACAGGGCTATTCTACCTTTCCCTGAGAAACGGTCGTTATCTCTCTACCACATGTAATCAGCAGTGCGTTCAGTTGGAGAGGGCGTAGTGATTTATAGGTGCCACATTTCTTACCGTTATTGGGCTAATCTCTAATTACTTTGTACTCCAGTAATTTGATATAAAATATAATAGTATTCAGCGCAGCATACGTGCGTTAGACTTGTTATCTTGATAAGAGCGCAAATACAGTAGCAGCAGACCCATAAAGATTTGTTTCATAGTCCAATTGTTTTGATCTGGGTCCCTTCTCACTTAACTGTGTCACCAGATATTGTCCTTTCTTTAACGTGTTCCAATGAAGTCGCTCCGAATATAAATTTTAATTATGTAAAATTTCTTGACCAGTTGCAGCACCAGGATCTTTTCGGTATCTAGTGAATCTGGTCATGTAATCCACTCGTTAATGTTGCTTTACTGGCCAGATGACACGTACATTTTTTTAAAAATAAGTTCCATGTAAGAGTAATTGCTGCCACTGTTCAATCTTGTTGTACTCTGAGCCACACTTCTTGCTTGACTCGTCTTTAGCTGCTTTTCAAATGGTTTTACTAAGCGTCCTTTTACTTACTGCCACTGGGCAATTTTCGTGACTCAACAATTTGTAGAAGTATTCAAGGGCTATTTGAATTTGCATTTTGAGATACTTTTGGGCTGCCAGGGGTGTGTTACCTGTTCTTCCTCTCACTGTCATTGTTGAACAGTTAATGACAATAACTTTGCTCAATATTTGTTTTCAAATAAATTTTGAGCATTTTTTTGAATAAAAATTTTAATGGTAACAGTCCACTCACAGCTCATCAAGTACTATCACTCTCTCTACCACCATTTAAATCAATCAGTTTAAAGAGTGTCAGGTTTAAACTGACTGACCACTTAATATAACATTAAAAGTACAAATATAACCACAGCCTCCATTTACTACCACTACCATTTCCTCCAAGATCTATCCCATTATCACTGTCCAGGCCATCCCTGTCGTTCCTCCCTCCCCCTGTTGGATGGAAAAAAAACACCTCTCTCACGTCTCTACCTACATACTACACAATTTCACTAACTCACTCTATCTCTCTCCCTCTCTATCCCTCTCTCTCTCTCTCTCTCTCTCTCTCTCTCTCTCTCATTCTCTCTCTCTCTCTCTCTCTCTCTCTCTCTCGCTCACACACACACACACACACACACACACACACACACACACACACACACATACACAGGCAAAAGATCGTTTCATAGGTTTTCAACACTCACAACACGGACGAAAACAAACGAATAGGCATAAACATTCTGCCAGTCATGAGTGAAAAACAGTTAAGAAAGTCAATTATAAAGAGTACAGCGCAGGAAATAACGCAAAATGCCAAAACCTGCAGATGTGAAATGAGGCCTGTCGACACCAACCGCTGCTATCAAGATGGGAAGGTGCCAGCTATGTAAAGGAACACTTTAAATAGCTTGCAGGCCAACTCCGTAAAGAAAACGCTGTTCTTAGCCGAAAAGAATAAAAAATTAAATGTACAAACTTGTGTATCCAATTTACAGGATACCACAGAAGATGCTTTGTAAATAAATGCGAAACACATCTGGTGCAATTCTTTTTAATTACACTGCAGTCAGCTCAAGACAGATAACCTACAATAACAGATGTTAAAAGATGCAGAGGAAGAGGCCGGCCGGTGTGGCCGTGCGGTTCTAGGCACTTCAGTCTGGAACCGTGTGACCGCTACGGTCGCAGTTTCGAATCCTGCCTTGGGCATGGATGTGTGTGATGTCCTTAGGTTAGTTAGGTTTAAGTAGTTCTAAGTTTTAGGGGACTGATGACCATATATATTAAGTCCCATAGTGCTCAGAGCCATTTGAACCATTTTTTTTTGCAGTGGAAGATGGCCACACAAACAAACGTAAAACTAATATCTATATGTAAGAAAACGTCGCAGTGTAAACAGACCATCAAAAGTACATTATTTTATATATAACATAGCTTTATATAGGTTAAAAATTTAAATGAGTTCATTGTAGATTTTTATAAGAAAATTGAAAAACACTTACAGATCAACGTCTAATTCTTTATTTGTAAGCGTAACATCTTTCTCTCATGTCGAAACTTGGTTCAAAGTTTGCAGTTTTCTCTTTGGTCACCATTTTCAGAATATAAAACCTTAAGTTCAATTTTCTGTGTGAAAAGTATCTTTAGTTTCTGTAAGGATTGCCAAATTTCTTAGGTTTAGCATTTAGTTGATTTTTCTGTGACTACTTGTACTGACGTAAATTCTGTTTTGTGTCACTTTTTTTCGTTTTACATTCATGTCCTAGGAGATAAATGTGGTATGTGATTATCTGTTGTGATCACTGTATGTTATATGATCAGCCAGTATAAACAGTGAGTAGTTACTCATATTCATCATTCGGATTTGCAGCTCCTTGTGTTGACCAGGTTTGCAGTTAAAATTGTAGGATGTTAGGTCCGTCAGTTACGAAAAACACCGTATCTTTTCTCAGTACCCAAACATGTTTCAGCACCACTGCGCCAACATCATTGGGTTTCCTCTTCATTTATTCTGTAATGTGAACATTTTTAGTAAATGATTACAAAATTACGTGGATGTTTAGTTCAGACTATATTTCGTTTCTTTTTGTTAGTACCTTTACACTTGGTGTGAATGATTTTTACGGATCACTTGTGTATTTTTTACTACAGGTAGCTTGTCACCTGCAACTAAACGATGTTGATGAAAAAATTTTCTGGGGGTTAACCTATGATCTAAAATGCAATTTAGTTTCTCGCGATATTTCGTGCCTATTTGCGTTTTTATTTATGTTTTTGTGTGGCAAGCATTTTTATTCTCCGTATCCTGGTGAGGTGACGTGATGCACACGTAAATATAACACGCATTTTCCACAAGGTTTGTTCACCATAGAGTTTGGCATCAAATTTGAATTTGGATTTACATTTTATCTTTGTGTGTGTGTATGTGGGGGGGGGGGGTTGGGGGGGTTGACTTCATGTGTTTGTGTTGTCCCTTTTGTGAAGTTCCCTTAAAGTGTTAAATAGTGTGCCCTTGCAAAGTGTAATGTATCCATTTACACCTGTTTTCGTTCTGCTATTGCCTTCTGTATGTGGGAGTTTTCCTCAATAATCAGTTTGCTATATACGCTGTGGCTTTGTTTTAGTATTCTTAAGTCAGCTTCTATTCTAGTTTAATGGTGACAGTGGGCTACAAGGTGGTCAGCAAATGTGCTGTTGCTTTTTACAGCTCTGAGACGTTCTGAATATCTGATTTTGAACTTTCTGCATGTCTATCCAATGTACATTGGCAAGTGTTGCATGTGAATTCATATATTCTTGATGTGTTAAGTTTATCCATGGGTGTTTCCTGTGTTCAGATCTTTTTCTGTGTTGTGTTCTCTGTACTGTATTTTATTGGGAGTCCCTCTTTCTTTAATATGTTGTGAACAATCTTGTTAATATAGGTATGTGCCATTTCGTTTTTTGTGCGTTGCAGCTGTGTTGTGTCTTGTGTGTTGTCATTGCTGGTGTTTTGTGTTGTTCTGTGTTGAGTGAGGATTTATGTGTGTGGTATGTTCATCTTCGTACTGCTTACGCATTTTTTTATTTATCTTGCATACCATACGGGTATCATAACCATTTTCTACTTCTATTTGTTTTATTGTGTTTAGTTCTTGTTTGTAATTATGTTTGTTCTTGGCGGTTCTATTTAATCTATGGAGCATGAATCTGAAGGTTGCTTGCTTACGTGTCAATGGGTGGCTCAATAAGTTTTGTGAATGGTGGTGCTTGTGGTTGTCGGTTTCCTGAATATTGTGAAGTTGTGGGTGTTGTTAGTTTTATGTATCGTGAGATCTAGGAAATGTAATGTGTTTGTAGTTTATGTTTCTAATGTGAAGTAAATTTTTAGGTGTAAGTTGTTTATTTCATTATGTAGCTATTCTCTGTGTATATGTGGTTAATCACTCTGACATATTATCTCATCAACATAATGTTACCAGTATACAACTTTGTAGTTTTTGGTTTTGTTGTCTGAAGATCATGTTCTCCAGGTTGTGCATAAATATGCTACCTAGGAGGCCACTGATTGGTGATCTCATAGGCAGTCCCTCTTGTTGAAAACAAAATTCTTTGTTGAATACAAAATAATTTTGTGATATTATGGTCTTGAGTATGCTTGTTATTTCATTGATGTGTGTGTCTACCGTGTTTCGTTGTTGTTTTAATCTTTGTGTGATGATGATCATTGTTTCATTTACTGGAATACAAATGTACGTTTATGTGACATCGAATGATATAAGGGTTGCGCTGTCTTGTGTGTGTATGTTCTTAATTCTGTCGATTGATTCCTTTGAGTTTGTACAAATTCTTTTTTCTTTATTTTTAGTCGTGTGTGTCTGTTGGGTTAGGTGGTAGGATGGAGCATTCCTGAAGCTAAATATGGGCCTTAATGGGATATTATCAGTGTGAACTTTTTGTACTGAATTTAGGGTGGGTGATTTTGGACTTTTCTGTCATCCTCTTTACCTGGCCTTTTGAGAATGTATTTTTGATGTTTTTCATTATCTGTTGAATGTTTTTTGGTACATTGCTGTTGTGTCGCTGATCAGCTTTGTGATGTTGTTGTCTTTGAGAAAATCTAATGTTTTCTGGATGTATTCTTTTTCATCCATAATTACAGTAATATTACCTTTGTCTGCTCTTGTTACAATGGCATTGTTCTGTTTTAATTTATGTTTTACCTTGTTGACTGTAAGTTCCTCTGATGCTTAATGATTAGAAATAATTGTGGATTTGTGTGTTCTGAATATCTGTGTTATTTCTGCAGCTACTAATTCTCTTGTCAAGTTTGCATTAAAATTTGGTGTGGTCAGTCTTTCTTGTTCCTTTCTAATGTGTTCTGATTCCTTTATGAGGTTTTCTATTGTTTTGTGTGATATGTTTGTGTTAATGTTCTGTTTTGGTCCTTTCTCTAGTAGGCTCTTTTCTTGTTGGTGTGATTTATGTCAGTTACGTTAATGATTCTGTCATGGAACTTTTATTGCTGATTGTGATTGTTTATAGTGGGTGTGTTTGTGTTGCTGATTATTCTGTTGAGTTTTCTGTTTTGTTTCTCCTGTTTTACTGGCACTACTTTCTGTTTGTACCCCTTTTCTCTCTCTGTTATTTCCTGAAAGTGAGTTGGTATTGTAAATTTGTTGACCAATTCTAAATGTGTTTGGTAAAGATCGGTGGTGAGCGACTGCTCTTTAGCATATAATTCCGTAATTTCCTCCTTTAGCCACAAAATCTCAACTTTCTTTTCCACTTTCTTTAGTGCAGATGACATGCTATTCACACAGTTTTTGATATAATTTGGAATTACATTATTAGTTAGGCAATTTTTAGTAAACTGTATATTGAGGGTTGTCTTCTGAATCTACATTAAGGTGTTCCTGTATTTGTTGTAGAGCTTGCTGGGGAATGCCTAGCTGGGCGAAGAGAAATTGATCATTTAGCTGTGCTGCACCTAATTTTAACCGTGTTTGCAGTTAAAATTGTAGGATAGGAGGTCCGCGAGTTACGTAAAACACCGTTTTTTTCTCAGTACACAAACATGTTTCAGCACCACTCTGCCGTCATCATTGGGTACCGTGTTGAAAAAGAGTCATGATGATCTCTCCATTGACAAAAGATAACGGAATAATCCTTCACTCATATCTCCAGGAGGAGAGTGCCAAGAGGGAGCAGACCATGGGAAAAAGATTGGATAACCTACGATAGGATAACGTGCTACGAGTCGGGGCATGGAATGTCAGAAGCTGGAACTGCTGGGAAGCTAGAAAATCTGAAAAGGGAAATGCCAAGGCTCAATCTAGATATAGTGGTAGTTAGTAATGTAAAATGGAAAGACAAGGCTTTCTAGTCAGATGAGTGTAACGTAATATCAACAGCAACAGAAAATGGTATATAGGGAGAAGGATTTGTTAAGAGCAGGAACGTAGGACAGTGAGTGTGTTATTGTGAACAGTTCAGTGGTAGGGTTGTTCGTATTACAATCCACAACAAACCCACACTGAAAACGAATGGTCAGGTATATATACCATAGTCGAAAGATGAAGATCAAGAGATAGAGAAAGTATGTGAGGATACTGAAAGGTAATACAGTACGGAAAGGGAGATGAAAACATAATAGTCATGGGGTACTGGAATGCAGTTGCAGTGAAAGCAGTGGAAGAAAAGATTGCAGAAGAACTTGAGTTTGGGACAAGGAATGAGGCAGGAGAAAGACTTCGGTTGATCGATGAAAGAAGGAAGTACAAAAATGTTCAGAGGAATTCAGTGATACAGAAATGCAAGTCGCTGAGGGATGAAATAAATAGGAAGTGCAGGGCAGCTATGACGAAACGACTGCATAAAAATGTGAAGATATCGAAAAACAATGGATGTTGGATGGACTCGGCATATAGGAAGGTCAAAACAACCTTCGGTTGGCAAGGATGGTTGTGTTGTTGTTGTGGTCTTCAGTCCTGAGACTGGTTTGATGCAGCTCTCCATGCTACTCTATCCTGTGCAAGCTTTTTCATCTCCCAGTACCTACTGCAACCTACATCCTTTGCTTAGTGTATTCATCTCTTGGTCTCCCTCTACGATTTTTACCCTCCACGCTGCCCTCCAATACTAAATTGGTGATCCCTTGATGCCTCAGAACATGTCCTACCAACCGATCCCTTCTTCTGGTCAAGTTGTGCCACAAACTTCTCTTCTCCCCAATCCTATTCAATACTTCCTCATTAGTTATGTGATCTACCCATCTAATCTTCAGCATTCTTCTGTAGCACCACATTTCGAAAGCTTCTATTCTCTTCTTGTCCAAACTATTTATCGTCCATGTTTCACTTCCATACATGGCTACACTCCATACGAATACTTTCAGAAATGACTTCCTGACACTTAAATCAATACTGGATGTTAACAAATTTCTAGAATAACGGGAGGTACACTGTTAAATGGAGAGGAGAGAGCGGGTAGGTGTAAAGAGTACACTGAAGACCTCTATGAGGGGGAAGAGCTGTGTGACATGACAGAATAAGAAACAGGAGTCGATTTAGAAGAGATAGGGTATCCGGTATTAAAATCAGAAGTTGAGAGACCTTAAGAGGACAAATAAAGCAGAAGGGATAGCTAACATTCCACCAGAATTATTAAAACCATTGTGGAAGTGGCAACAGAACTATTCCCGTTGGTTTGTAGAATGTATGAGGCTGGCCATACGACATCTGACTTTAGTAAAAATATCACCCATACAATTCCGAAGACTGCAAGAGCTGACAAGTGCAAGACATATCGCACAATCTGTTTAAAAACTCATGCAGCCAAGTTGCTGACAAGAATAATATACAGAAGAATAGAAAAGTTTGGCTTTGGGAAAAATATAGGTACGAGAGAGGCAATGCTGACGTTGGAGTTGATAATGGAAGCTAGACTGAAGAAAAATCGGGTATCTTCATAGGATTTGTAGACCTGGAAAAAATGATTGAGAATGAAAAATGGTCCAAGATGTTCAAAATTCTGAGAAAAACATGAGGAAGCTAAATAGATAAAGACGATAATATGGAACATATATAAAATCTAAGAGAGATTAATTAGAGTGGACGGCCAAGAAAGAAGTGCTCGAATTAAAAACGGTGTAAGACAATTATACGACCTTTGGGCCGTGCTGTTCAGTCTTTGCATCGAAGAAGCAATCATGGAAATAAGATGTTCAGAAGTGGAATAAAAGTTCAGTCGGAAAAGATATCAATGATACTACTCGCTGATGACACTGGTATCCTTAGTGAAAGTGAAGAGGAATTACACGATATGCTGAATGAAATGAACAGTGTAATGGGTTCAGAATATGAATTGAACGTAAATCGAAGAAAGACGAAAGTAATGAGTGATAGCAGCAATGAAAACAGCGAGAAACTTAACATCAGGATTGATAGTCATGAAGTAGATGAATTTAAGGAATTCTACTACCTAGGTAGCAGAATAATCAATGATGGACGGAGCAAGGAGGACGTGAAACGCAACGTAGCACTGGCAAAAATGTATTCTTGGCCAAGAGAAATCTACTAGTATCAAACATAGACCCTAACTTGAAGGAAAAATTTCTGAGAATGTATGTCTGAAGTACATATTTGTATGGTAGTGAAACGTGGACTGTGGGAAAACTGAAGCAGAAGAGAAACGAGGCACTGAGGTGTGGTACTACAGACGAATGTTAAGCGTTAGGTGGATTGATAAGGTAGGGAATGAAGAAGTTCTGCTCAGAATGGGAGAGGAGGGAAATATCCGCGCGACTGCTACGGTCGCAGGTTCGAATCCTGTCTCGGGCATGGATGTTTGTGATGTCCTTAGGTTAGTTAGGTTTAAGTAGTTCTAAGTTCTAGGGGACTGATGGCCACAGTAGTTAAGTCCCATAGTGCTCCGAGCCATTTGAACCATTTGAGGGGAATACGTGCAATACACTAGCAATGAGAAGATACAGGATGACAGGGCATCTGTTAAGACACCAGGAAATGACTTCCATGGTACTACAGGGAGCTGCAAAGGGCAAAGACTGTAGAGGAAGGCAAAGATTGGAATACATCCAGCAAAATAATTGAGAACTTAGGTTGCAAGTGACTCTGAGATGAAGAAGTTGACACAGGAGAGAAATTAGTGGTGCGCCGCACCAAATCAGTCAGATACCTGATGACTCAAAAATCGCTAAGGAATCGGAAGGAAATTCCATGTTACTAAAAGAAGCCTCATTGGGCAAAAATTGTAGCGACAGAGTTTGTATTACGTCCAACGAAATACTGAATATATTAAATGTAAGTGCTACACTGACACGATATTTTCACAGGGTAGAAGCAGTCAGTGTAAAAACAAAGAAGCCAATTTAGCATATGAGAATAGACTAATACTGGCACTGTGCTGTTATGTAGAATCGGCCAGTACAAGGAAATGATAATAAAATTTAATGTCAACTCTTTATTCGGGTCTGCCTGATATACATTCTCTCTTCACAAATACCGGTGCACTCAAAGAGGATGCTGAACTATTCCTTCAGTACGACCAAGCCAGGCGACATGAATCTTCTTTATTTTACAGCTTCAGTTTTCCTGATTGAAAAAGGAGCCAAAAGGGCGCATAAGTGTGACGTGTGATGTTTAGTTCGAACGATAATACTTGTTCTGGAAGCATTGAATATTTCACTCGGCACACATCGTTTTCCTAATTTGGACAAAAAAAATTAGGAATTACCAGTTTACTCTTGAACCAGAATAATAACTGGTTAGGTTAAATGAAAAGTGGATATTTTAAAAGGCGTTGCTTCTATACAAATATTGTAACAGATCTTAATAGTTGAAGAGGTAGGTGAAGTAATTGCTGAGAAAATGCATTTTATTTACACTCAGTTATCTTTCTTGTTAACTGCGATATAGATTATCAGTTACATCGATAACCCATTTCACCTTACATATGACACTCTTAACAACAAAATATAGGGCCCTAATCGTAAATAAAGTTCACTGCGTTAGCTCATGTTGTGCACCACTATCACAACTTGAAGAGCGTTTGATTTTGTAAAACGAAATCAGTCCCACTGCATCAATATACACGTTTTACCTGCGTTTTAGAACTTTTCACACTGTACACATATTGAGTAGCGAAACTCTGCCTTAACAAGAGCGATAACAACTTCCGTGTTAATGTGCCAATTCTGGTCTTCAAGAACTAAAAATGAATCTATTATAAACAAGAAGAACTACTCGCCAACTTGCAGCGATTAACTGAGAACGGACAGAGACTGAAATCACTTTGCTGCTAGGGTGACATCGGCTTTTCAGATGTCTTCTTCACTTGCATTTAAGCTTAACTGTCTGAACAAAATAAGTCAGGCTAGGCTTGCTGCTGCCTCAGTTATTACGCAATATTTTCTCAACTTAATGTAAGTGCACACTATAGTGAAATGTCTTTTGCCTCATTAAGAACATTCAGTCAATTTTCATTTCTGCTGCGGGAAATTTCGGATACTGCATCAATACGACAAGAATTGCTGATGTCCAGAAAGATTGAACTGAGTGAATACATTGACTGCTCTACGTCTCCTACAGTATAAAGATCCCGGCTCCAACGCGTATGGGATTTCCTCTCGCAAGAGTCAGACGAGCGAGTGGGCTTAATGTCGAGGGTCTAACTCTCCAACATCCCTCAAAGTTGTAATAAATCTTATTACACGCTGCGCGCTTCACGGTCGGATACCTCGATGCTCGTCAAAAAATGCGAATCGTGAAGGAGAAGTTTCCGTTACCTGCCGCGAATTCTGTTGATGCTGTCTGTTAACGCACCCATACCAACAGGCAAAGAGAGATCAGAGGCTGCTTGTTGCTAATACTGTATTAGACACTCCTCCCTCTTCACCTTTTTCAGAACCAAGCAAATATATCTGCACAGTTGTAGTGCGCTTATTGTCATATGTAGGTTGCTTTCAGTGAACATTAGTGCCATATTTTTGTATGTTCTAGAGAAACGAGTGTAGTTTTTAAGAAAACGAAAGAAAAGTCTGATGTTAGCCACATGTAAAGTATTTATCAAATTCATATCTACCACTCGCATTAATAAACACATTAGTAATAAAATAGGAGAAGCATTTAACTTGAAAATCGAATAATACTGTATGGGGGCTATTATAAATTTCATTTCATTCTTACAAAGAGAACCAATGTACTGGGCAATTTGGACTTTATTAGTGATTTTAAAGACTGTCAGGCCGAGTGAACATACAAGCGTCTGCGCATCATCTTCACCGATTTCGACCATATTTATGGCGTACGAAGGGCTTGGCCAGAAATGAAAGTGACAGTTGTGTGAGCTCCAGATTGTCTGGTGCTTAGCAAAAAATAGAATCTGTGGCGCAGGTCAGGTGGGGAATGAGCCATGTATGTAAGCATATTTTACAGCCAGCGAAAAGAGTACAGAACAGTAATCTGAGAGTCCTGGGGACGAGTCCATACGGAGAGTCTCGCATTATTTTAAGATTCTGCGTTACTTACAAAGCAAATGACCGAAATTACGTTCATTATATCTCAGTTCTTAATATTTTCGTAAAAGGCAATGAAAAATTTGCATTGCAAGTAGATTTCAAGAAAGGATTATGCTTACAGCGTCCATGAGGACTCTGCAAAGCAATTTTCCGAGAAAATACTGCAATTAAAGCTTACAGGACTTGGTATTCTGTTAGTTTTATTTTGACCTTCGAGTAGAACTTGGTAGTACGCGAATAGTCGATTAGCGGTGGAAGTAAAATCGGCGAATCGGTCTTTGGAGACAAGTATAAGTCATTAATTGTAGAATAAGAAATGTCGTTATATACAGGTTTATGACAATATCAGATTAGAAACTTTTAGGGATGATGGAGGAAGGTAAATGAATCAGTTTGAGGAAAGGACACTGGTCCAGTAACGAAAATATTTCTGACACGTCTTACAGTATTATTACTGTTGTTGATGAGAGTGTAGGATAGAGAAGGTCGTATCAACAAAAACAAGACAAAATTTGTAGGAATTGCCTCTAAAATGCGTACCAGTAAGATTAACAAGTGCTCACAGCCCTGAAGGTATGCGCTTTAGAGCCCTTGTCGACCAGTTTATACATTTAATTACACTGCCGTTTCTGAAAAGTGCAACGCCGAGAAGGAATTACCCGAATACCGCCACACTTGGTGGAAGTGGGGACAGGTGTGCAAGCAATACGTGATATGTTTTGCAGCATGATGTGGTACATGTAGCCGCGCGACTGCTACGGTCGCAGGTTCGAATCCTGCCTCGGGCTTGGATGTGTGTGATGTCCTTAGGGTAGTTAGGTTTAAGTAGTTCTAAGTTCTAGGGGACTGATGACCACAGATGTTAAGTCCCATAGCGCTCAGAGCCATTTGAACCATTTTTGTGGTACATGTAGGCCGAGCAGAGCCCTCCCGTATCGGTCCAACAGGGTCGGTGTGGCGCCTAGTGTAGTCGGTACACAGCTGTCACACAAGGACCAAACGATACAGTGAGTGCCAATATGCCTTGTCGACGTCAAAGGGAACCATATCGGCATGTGAGCGAGTTCTAACGGGGCAGAATTATCGGTCTCCGGGAAATGGGGTTGTCATATCGTGACATTTCGGCTCGCACAGGGCATGTTGCTACGACAGTGACGCGTGTGTGGAAGCAGTGGATAGAGGAAGATGGTACGCAGCAACGAGCTGGAACTGGACCACGGAGCTTGACAACAGCACGGGATGACCGTCATCTTGTCCGCATAGTCTTTTCGTACCGTACAGCGTCATCCACAGTGTCGGCTTGTCGCTGGAGCACTGCAATAGGTGTGAACTTGTCTGTATCGCCCTCTACTGCAAGTTGGACTGGTTGGACGCATTCCATTACGTCGGCTTCCGTAGTCCCGAAACCACAAGCTCCTCCGACTGCAATGGGCACGTGAACACCGTCACTGGGGCACTAAGTGGCAACATTAAATTTTTCCGGATGACTCCTTCTTCAATGTGTCCTACAGCGATGACCGCATACGTTTCCGGCGGTACAGTGATGAGCGCAACCTGGAGGGCTGCATTGTGGAGCGGCATAACGGACAAACACCGGATGTGATGGTTTGGGGCGCCATTGATTGCAACAACCGATCTCGCCCTGTATGTATTGCGGGCACTTTGAACAGTTCAAATGGTTCAAATGGCTCTGAGCACTATGCGACTTAACTTCTGAGGTCATCAGTCGCCTAGAACTTAGAACTAATTAAACCTAACTAACCTAAGGACATCACACACATCCATGCCCGAGGCAAGATTCGAACCTGCGACTGCAGCGGTCACGCGGTTCCAGACTGAAGCGCCTTTAACCGCACGGCCACTCCGGCCGGCACTCTTTGAACAGTCACAAGTACCTAACGGAGGTTGTGGAGCCTGAGGTACTCCCCCTGCTTCAGGCATCTACACAGGCCACATTTCAACAGGACACTGCCCGGCCACATATAGGGGGGGGGGGGGGGGGGGGGAATGCACATGCCTTCTTCGAAGAGCGACACGTTCGCCAGACATGTCACCCATCGAACACATCTTTGACATTGTTGGTCGGCACATGGTGCATCACGCCCCTCCAGTAACTGGTATCACGGACTTGTGGGCACGGATAGAAACTGCGTGGAGGGAAATCCCTGAGGATCATATTTAGAACCTTACTGATTCAATGCTACGGCGTATAGCACCTCCAATTGCAGCGCATGGTGGCCGCACGACATACTGAATAGTAGGGATCAAAGGGCATATAAGGATTTGAAAAGTTAATTACTCCTTACTCGTCATGTAGCTAACCTGTGGTATTAAATTAATTGCATTCATGCGTTTTCTTCTTGGTGCTGCAATTTCCACAAACGGTAGTGTATTTATTTTGAGTCATCAGTCTCCTAACTGGTTTGATGCTACCACCACAAATTCCTCTCCTTTGCCAATCTCTTCACCTCAGAGTAGTACTTGCAACCTACGTTCCCAATTATTTGCTGGATGTATTCCAATCTTTGTCTCCCTCTACAGTTTTTACCCTCTACAGCTCCCTCTAGTGTCATGGATGTTTCCTTGTGTCTTAACAGATGTCCTACCATCCTCTTCCTTCTTTTTGCAGTGTTCTCCATAAATTCCTTTCGTCACCGATTCTCCGGAAAGCCTCCTAATTCCTAACCACATCAGTCCAACCAATTTTCAACATTCATCTCTAGATCTATGGCACGGCATCGCAAATGCTTCGACTCTGTTCTGTTCCGGTTTTACCAAAGGTAATGTTTCATTACCACGTAATGCTGTGGGCCAAAAGTAATTTTTCAGAAAATTCTTCCTCAAATTAAGGCCTCTGTTTCATTCTAGCAGACTTCTCTTGGTCAGGAATGCCCTTTCCCACAGTGCTAGTATGTTTTTATGTCCCATCTTCTCCGTCAGTCTTGGGTTAATTTTCTGCATGAGGAGCAGAACTCCTTGACTTCATCAACTTAGCTATCACCAATTCTGACCTTAAGTCTGTCACTGTTTTCAATTATGATAGTTCCCATTATTTTCGTCTTTCTCCGATCTCCTCTCAAACCATATTCTGTAGCCTATTCATTAGACCATTGAATTCAGTGGGTTCTTTAATTCTTTAATTCAAACTTTTGCTGAGAATAGAAACGTCATAAGCGAATCTTATCACTGCCATCTTTTCACCTTGTATTTTAATTACGCTCTTGAACCCTTTTTGTATTTCCATCATTGCTCCTTCTATGTAAAGACTGAAGAGTAGAGACAGAAGTCTTATAGCCTCATTAAGCGAAGCGCTCCGTTCTTGGTCTTCCGCTTTTAGTTTTTCCTCTTGTTTCGTGTATATTTTGTATATTATCGATCTCTCCTTATAGCCTGCCCTTATCTTTCTAGGAATTTCGACCAACTTGCGCCATTTAACATTATCGAAAGATTTTTCCAGGTCGACAAAAACATGGAAACCGAAGTCCTGGCAGAACACATTATGTATTTAACAGCATCGAAGATGATGAAGCGGTCATGCTTTGGTTCTTTGGGTCCATCACCAGTAACATAATAGAAGTTAAGAAGCTCACAATGGTAACCAGTCCGTTGAAACGACTCAAAAGTTCCCCATGGTTTTGTCAGTGCCTTTACGCCGTGCCATAAGTGTTAAGGAAAATCTATTCCCTGACTCAATGACGTGGTCTGTCGCGCCGCTCTATATTGCTGACCTATTGGTTCATGATACATTTTAAATTAATTTCTTCCTTTTTCCATGTGTTTTGGATTTTAATAGCGTCTACCTTCTTTGGCAATAAATCCTTCAAGTATATGAATGCGTCTTGTCTTTTCTTTCTGACATGTCCAAACACACAGAGACGACGTGGAATGCGCAATTGTGATTCGTTACATGTAAATTTAAGGTGGAGGGGTGAAGAATGAAATGGGATTACTAATGTCAGCCCCATCGGGACACTACTCAGCATCAGCGGTGACGAGTGAAGAAGTCTGCCAGACCAGGATTCGAACACGGGATCGCCTGCTTACTTCGCAGGAGCGTCAACCACTGCGCCACATACAACAAATGGACAGGGACAGCGGATAGGTGCTGTTCGTTGGAAGTGTGGGTCGGCTGCGAGGCTCTCCATGGCAGTCCGCGCAGTTACAAAAATATCGCGTCCTGGATAGCGCAATGGTTAACCCTCTTGCCTAGTAAGCAGGAGATACCAGTGCGATTGCTATTCTAGAACCCATTTTCATTTGCCGCCGCTGATTCCGCGTAATTTTCGAATGCAGCTGACATCAGTGTTTCCTTCCCTTTCCTTTTCTTACTCCTCCCCTCCACCTTCAGTTTAAATATAAATTCTTCCAGGTCACCAGACCCGAAAGGAGTCAATTAGGCTGCAATGCAAACATATTTGCTTGTGTACCCTTGTGCGCGTAATGGATATTGGTATTAAACGATTAACCAATACAACAAAATGACGTATTTCACTTGTTGTGGTCATCATGATGAAAGGTAATTGCGGGTAAAATACGGCTAACAAATGAGTAGCAGCGCTAATGGGGGGGGGGGGGGGGGTGATTCATTGTACGCGCAATTCCTGTGCCAATGCTGAAATTTTTTAACGCCACTGAAGTACAAGCAGTAGCATTTTCTGAAAATTGTCCTGCACAGACCGTACATTCCAAAACTAATTTTCAAACATCTGATGGTTGTCAGTGCTTTGTAATTGTTCTTGGGGAGTAGTCATCAAAAACGCATACTCATCTGTACGCACACATAAGCGAAGTGATTCCCCTCTTTTGACTTGGAAACGGACCGACATATATGTCAGCAATGAAGCAAAGTGCTACTATGATTCCGCAGCTATAGAATACATCAGATAAAATGAAAATTTGTGCTGACACGGGACTCCAAGAAGGATTTTCCACACGTCACGAGCAGTCGCCTTAGCCACTTTGGCTGTCTGTGCACGCTTGCAGGAGTGGTACATATCTCCGTTTGTCCTAGTGTTTACTATCAAATGATATCTAATGATGAGCCATAATCACAATTTGCGAATTCATTTCTAACTGACTGTGACTGCTAATCTGGAACGGTATTCATGGCACTAGACGGCAGTATTTCATTCAATTGCAGGGCAACAACGAGAGGAAACACTGTCTCAGTCTTTGCGGGAATCACGTTAATATAGCACAAGCACAAGAGAAAATAACAGCAAGAGAAATGGAGATTTGAATCGCTTCTGCAAGCGTGCTCGTACAGAAAAACTGGTTAAGGTGACTGCTTGTGAAATCTGGAAATCTGGCTGCAGGCCCATTCCTGCACAAATTTGCATTTGATCTGAAATATTCTACAGATCATGTGGAACGATAATCACAGTTTATGAGCTCATTCTTAATTGAATGATGCTGTTGATTATCACTGCAGTGTGTCAAGTGGCTGTACTGCAGTATACATCTAGCTAATAGGGGCCAGCACAAATTCAGCGGATGGTAACCATTGTCAGGTGTTCAATGCTGCTTTGCTAAGGTAAAACTAGTCTTACAAGCCTATGTCAACTTCTGAACCTGCTTATCTGTGCCCTTCCAAATGGAACTTTAACAAATCTATATCCTGGTCTTAAAGCTACCTAAGTGCCTCCTAATGGTGTTTCGTGATAATACATGAATACACAGGGTACCAGTTGTGATGGTGAGACGATTTTAACAACACAAAGGCTTTTCAACACAAAGGCTTAACTCTATCCCCCTTTCTGAAACGCTCTTTAATGGAGGCCAGTTCGAGATCTGAGTCTTGTTTCTGGGCAAATAAAACAACCCAGGCCTCAAGTTAGCACACCTAGTGTAGGGTGTCAAACAGATAACACTCCTTACATTGAATTCCTGAAACAATTCCGGTGAACTCGATATGTCACATGAAGTAGTTACGTGAAACTGAACGAATTTATTAGCATGCAGATGTAATAAATAAGCAAGAATCTCCTGAATATAAACCACTAACACTCATACTAGTAATTGCACACAAGTAATTTCCCCGACCCGAGCTACGAGATGCAGTTTTGAGGAAAAAGAGGATTGACGACCGCACACCACGCAGTCTCATGCGAAGCTGTAACCCAAAGCGGGACATCTAACGGACACAATGAGACGCCGCTGCCACTGCATAAGCTGCCGGCAAAAGCAGCCCTTGTCCCTACTTTTAATGACGACCCTTCGGAAAGCCTTTCTACAGGAACATGGCGGGAGATCCCAGACAAAACGTCCGGAGAAACCCAACTCGAATCATGGGTGACACATTGAAACCACCTGCGTTATATCTCGCATGAAAGAAAAAGCTGTTTATCCCAGTATTACGTAGCAAAAATTAAACTTTGCCCAGTGAAACAAACGATGCCTGTGATCTACTAAAGTTCTAGGTGGAGTTATAACAAGTACGTACGACCTGCCCGTCTCAACTGGTACGGAGTTAAACTGCAAACTCTACTATTACGGAGAATCACACCGAGCACTGACAGTTAACGCCTGAAAGCGATTTGAAGGCAATGTTGTATGTGCTATTCCAGCCAAATAGCATGTACCATGCCAGTTAACTTAGCTAGGGAATAACGCAGCTTCACCGAAGACATAGGTAATGTATCTGACTGGCATTTAACAGCCGAGAGAGATTTAGAATGGATTTTCATGTTCAAAGCTCGCGCCCACAGTCGCCACTGTCGCCGCAGACAAAAAGTAAACACACGAGCACTCCGAGCGCGCCAGCAAGCAATATTCAGTTGACACTCAGAACTGCGGTCGTCTCCGTCTCTCCTATTTTTCTTTCTTTTTTTTTTGTACTTTCAACCACGAACTGTAGTTAAACATATTCACAATTTTCGGACCTAACTGAAGCAGAAACACGAGATTTCTGATATAACTAAAACGACTGATCAGCTACTGTACAGTTATGAATTGATCCCATTCAGTTTTGGGTATATTCATTGTGAATTTAAGCGTAATTTATATCTCTGTCCAGAACTTTATTGAATTTGTTTGCAATTTTTATCAACCCCCCAGACATGGTTATCAACCATTTTACCATTAAACCTACTCCTGAACCTGTACACTAATTTCTGTTAGCGATAACGTTTCCTTTACAGGGAGTGTAGTGGAACCGATTTTAAGATCGTCTCATTGCATCACTGTCCGTACTGTTGCACTCTTCTGAACTCTGCATGGGTGAGATGATATGTTCCTACCTTGCAGGCCGCAGGTTCAACCCCAAATTCCTAACTCTCACAGAGCGTCCTTGCGCAAGTGTGGTAGGAAGAGAGATCAGAACCAGTCTCACACGTGTTAGACTAGTACTTAAATTTTAGCGGCGACAAGTCCCGAGATATATACGCAACTGATTTCCTTCTATTACTACTCAGTAAAACCGCAGCCATCCCTTGTGTTAAAGCATCCGTGTGGACAATTAATCTAACCTAATCTAAATAAATTCCTTTGCAAAATCTAGGATTGCCAGAAGTGGTGCACATGCACTGCTGCAGTAAGGATACCACTTAATTTTGTTCCCTTTTTTCCTTAGTTCACTGAGAGGAGCTGCTTACTGTGCAAAATTGGGTACGAATTTTCAGAAGAAATTCTCCATCCCCACAAACGTGGGTAACTCCATCCATGTTCATACAAGGCTCCCAGGTTTGAATAGCTTCATTCGAAACCGATCAGAGCTAATACCCACTGCACAGGTTACGTTCCTCAGGAAGGAAATTTTTGTCTCTGCAAATATCATCATAGATGTTTTGACAGTAAACCTGTGTTCCTGCACACATTTAAATGCTTTCATAACATGACCCATGTGCTCCTGAAAATGTTCACAATAAATAACCAAGTCATCCAAGTTGTAATAATCACAACTGAACTTTAAATCAGGACCAACGCTATCACACTAACAACCCAAAGAGAACTGGATTTTAATCGAACTTGTTCCAATCAGACCCATAGACGCTTACTGGTTTCTACTCTTTAGCTAAGGATAATTCGAATTAATCATGATTAAAGTCATATATCATGAAGATATTAGTCCTCTAAAATCATGCATAGTTTGATAGCTAACCCGCCAGTGGAATTATTTATAATGCTATACTCTTATTAAGTGTACAGTAATCAAGCAAAAACTAAACTCCTTATTGTTGTTTTGGAACTAGAAAAGTGAGAGATGAGTACGGAGACTTAGATAGATCATACTGCATGGTGTAGACTGATGGGATGGAGGAAGTCTACCTATAACAGATTCTATCAAGCGTATATTATTCTCCGCACACTTCACCAGCATTAACTGGTTAATTAGAACACGTTTAAAATTCTGATGTAACTATTCCAACCGTTCTCGCTGTTCAGGACACAGATGACTCACCTCTGAATCAGATACGGTTCTAGTGTCACTACTATTAATCACCACCAGGACACCAGTTTGCATAAAATGCTTATAAAATCAAAACACGGTGCGAGACTCAAAATGAAAGGAAAGAGATTGAGGAATTCGGCCACCTATTGCAAGTCTTTATATTTGACGCCACTTCACTGACTTGTCGGTTCTGATAACGAAAACTTCTTATCACGCCAATTAAGGGCTAACCCAACATGGTTAACTACCGCCAGATCTCCTAAGAAAGGCCTTTCACTTGCATTATCTACCTTATATGAATCCCTCGTCCCTGACAGAGACTCATTGTAGCAGATTTTCTTAGTGGAATTTTAAGACTTCTGACTAAACTATGAAGAGGGGCTGTCTAACTTTAGCAATGAGCACACAGGTTCCCCGTTAATCCCTGTGTTTACGGAAGGAACCCAAAACGAATGTGTCGGGGATGCTTTGTTACACCCAGAGACTGGTCGCAGCACTCTACATCTCCGATGTCATGTATTTATACTACCATCTTTTTCAGGATAATTCTTGACCAAATGCCCCAAGTGGTTACAGCCACAAAACCTTAACTTTCCGTATTACGTTCCCTAATCGGAAACAGTTTGCGTTTCTCCTGTACTAACCCCACGTTATTCTCCTCAAAACGTTTCCTATCAGCCTCTCTGACAGCCTCTACATACATACTCCACTAGCCACCAAGCGGTGTGAGGCGGAGGGCCCAATTCGCGCCAAAGTCACATTCCCCACCCCACTATTCCACTCGCGGATCGCGCTGGGGAAAAACAACTGTCTGAATGCCTCAGCACGAGCTCTAATCTCCCTTATGTTTGAATGGTGATCATTGCGTAATTTGAAAGTTGGTGGTAATAATATATGCTCTACATCCTCGGTGAAGATCGGATTTCGGAATTTAGTGAGCAGCCCCTTCCATTTAGCGTGCCGTCCATCTGCAAGTGTGTCCCACTTCACACTTTATATGAGATTTCTAACGCTCTCAAGATGGCTAAATGTACCAGTCACAAAACTTGACGCTCTTCTTTGGACCTTCTCAATCTTTTGAGTCAGACCCAACTGGTACGGGACCCATGCAGACGAACAGTACTCTAAGACTGGCCGAATTAACGTATTGTAAGCTGTTTCCTTTGTTGAAGAACTGCATCGCTTTAGGATTCTACCCATAAATCGCAATCTAGATTTCGCCTTACCCGTTACTTGTGTAATCTGATAATTCCATTTCAGATCATTTCGAATAGTCACACCCAGATACTTGAAGGATGTTACGGCTTCCAAAGACTGGGCATTTGTTTTGTACTCGTACATTAATGGGGATTTTCGGCTTGTTATACGCAGTAGGTTACACTTACTAATATTGAGAGATAACCGCCAGTCATTACAACATGCATTTATTTTCTGCATATCCTCACTGATTTGTTCACATCTTTCATGTGATTCAACTTTCCTGTAGACTACAGCATCATCGGCAAACAGTCTAATGCCGTTGTCAATACCATCAACTAGATCGTTTATGTAAATCGTAAAAAGCAGCGGACCTATTACGCTGCCCTGGGGTACACCTGAAGTTACACTTGTTTCTGTTGAAGTCACCCCGTTCAGGACTGTCTGTTAGAATATTTTCTATCCAACCGCATATGTCATCGGATAGACGGTAAGCGCGCACTTTTTGGAGAAAGCGGCAGTGCGGAACTGAGTCGAATGTTTTTCGAAAGTCGAGAAATATGGCATCAACCTGGGAGCCGGTATCTAGAGCCTGTTGTATATCATGCATAAAGAGGGCCAGCTGTGTCTCGCAAGACCGCTGTTTCCTAAAACCGTGCTGGGTTCTGCAGATGAATTTCTCAGAGTCAAGAAAGGTCATTATGTCTGAACACAAAACATGTTCCATGATTCTACAACAAATCGATGTCAGTGAAATTGGCCGGTAATTATTTGCATCCCATTTTCTGCCCATTTAATAGACTGCTATGACCTGTGCCTTCTTCCAGTCCCGTGGAACTTTCTGCTGTTCCAATGATCCCTGTTAGATGATGGATAAGAATAGTGCCATATTTGTAGCATAGTCAACATATAAACTTACGGGGATACCGTCTGGTCTGGCGTCTAAGGATCTTAACCGCTTTACAATCCCAGATACACTAATCACTATGTCAGCCATCCTTGCTTTTGTTCGAAAACTGACGCGGGGAATGGTCCTGTAGTCCTCTACTGTAAACGAGTTTTTGAAAGTTAGTTTAGAATTTCGGCCTTCTGTTTATCATCATCAGTTACATTACCAGTACTGTCAGCAAGAGAAGGTATTGACCGAAAGGTTTTTGGATTATTTTTAGAATCTGCAGATGAAATATTGCTTTCAAATTCGTTAGAAGAATCTCTCATTGTCCTTCTGACAGCTACTTTCATTTCGCATAATTTCTGTTTGTTAGCGGGGCAGTGACTACGTATAAAAGACTATCCAAAATTCTCTGCTTTCTCAGCAACTTCCTAGTATGTTTGTTGTACGAAGATGGATTTTTTCCCTCCCCCTATATTTTAGTTAGGCGGATTCTTCTGTAGCACGTGGTGGACAATAACTTTAAATTCCGACCAAAGATGCTGTGAGGTGACTATGAAGATATTCGTGAATAACCCTTTTATTTGCTTTCCCAAACAAGAAAACTCTACGCTGTTTCTTTGGTTGTTTTGCAACTTCCAGTGGCATAGAATCCACAACGGCATTATGGTCGCTAATACCTTCTTCTAGATTAACTTCCTCAGAAAGATCAGGTCTGTTTGTCACCAATATATCTAATATGTTCCCATCTCGAGTTGGTTTTCTAACCAATTGCTCAAGATTGTATGTTGAGAGCGCTCCTAGAATAACTTCACAAAAATCTTTGGTTCTGCTCCCTGTGATAAACGTGTAGTTTTTCCAGTCAGTGGATGCCAGACAAAGATCCACCTATAACTAATGGATAATTTGGATATTTACTTCCTATGTACTCAAGACTTTCCCTGAAAAGTTCTGCAACGTTTGTTGCGGATGCTGGTGGTCTATAAAAACATTCTGATACAATGGTCAATCCTTGTCTGATTGACAGCTTTACCCAGACTATTTCACAATCCGGCTCAGCATCGATCTCAACCGCGTTTAAACAGCTTTTACCTGCAATTAACACACCACCTCCCATAGCATCAGTCCTACCCTTAATACTATCCAATACGAGTTCAAAATTTCACTGCTTTTTATGTCTCGTTGCAAGCCGTTTTCGGTACCTAATACAATACTGACATTGCTACTGTTTATTTCGGAGAGTAACTCGGGTATCTTGCTACAGACACTTCGACCATTTACTAACATGAGATTTAGCATATTTAAATCCTTTGGAATTACTTGTTCAGGCGAACTAACAATTTTTACAGTTGGCACACCCACATCAGTGACATGAACTGGTAATTTTTCACGCCAACGGTTTGTTTCCCGTGGGGAGGAACCTAATCTAAAAAAAAAAACATGTGCACGCCACAAGCACTGTGCTACCCATGTAGCTGCTTCCTGTGTGTAGTGCACCCTTATCTATCAAGGAGCGTCCTACAACCTTCCATCCCACAGCGTACGTCGAGCAATCTACAACCATTTTCGTCACAGAGTCTTCCTCAGAAAATGAGCACTTCTTTTTAAACTACTAACACAATACTATAGTTTCCAGAATGATTTACGAGGCCATAATCCTACTAACGCATTAGACAACTTTGAAAATAATTCACAAAAACGAGTCCTGTGTCAGGATGCCATTCCATCCTCGGTTTCTATGGGACTACCAAATTACCTTTCACTACCCAAACATCCTGAAATCTTGCTTTACAGTGCTCTTAGAGCGTTTATCAGCCGAACGTTTTCATCATCAAAGCTGCAATATTCACTATGCGCTTAACAATATGCGGGTTGTCGGCTGAAAAGGTAATCTCACAGTATTTTTAAATAATGAGTTCCCTTTTCAGGTGCTTAGGAACGACTTCAAAATACGAACCTGGCAGATTCTTATGTGGGTCGTAAGCCATCGGTTTCTTTGATGCTACACAAATCCACGAGTCTGCAGCACTCACGACTGAACTCTAGTTATCTGAGGAGGTAGCCGCTCACTCAGTTCTAACACCACCATCGCTCAAACTCAACAGATATGCTGAAAACATATACTTATAACACAATACACCGTACTTAGAGAAAGCCGTAATTCGTTCAATGCATTTTTTCTTGACCAGTTTTGGTTGAAAAAATACGGAATTTCTTGCGGGTCATCGTGGAATACTCTCTCTACAGTCCCTGTAGTTTAATGATGCCCCGATAGCTGGCAGCGCTATACGTAGCCATGAAGGTAGGGTCTGCAACTGAGGTGCATTACAAGTAGAAAGCCATTATTGAGTTTATTTTGGCGGAAAACCAGAGCATCGTTCGTATTCTAAATGTCTACAGACATCCGGCGGTGAACAAAAGTACGGTGAGTCGTCAGGCGAGGCGTCTGTCAACAAGTCTTAGCATGGACGCAAAAATCAGTAGACATCTTAGCACCGGCAAGAAACGTAAGGAAACACGAATAACTGTGCCCTTCCTCACGCGCAAACCACCAACTGCATATCCGCTTACAATAAAAGTTTAGGAAAGCACTAAACTACATAAGAACTCAACATATCCCCCGAATCGTTCCTTCCCAGAACACGCAGGACAGACAGCTATTTGGCAAATAGCACCGGGTGTGCCGGGCTGCGACAGTTCGACCAGCACAGTCTTCTTAACTACTCCCAACAGCTACGGCCTCCTAGGCAAGGAGCCAAATCCATTCAGTACACCTATAGCGGTGCCTCCAGGTTTCTTGAGATGTTGGTCCTTCAGTGCTCTGCCCCGTTCTCTACTTTTCTGAAGTCGCACGCCGACTCACGCCGACCTCGTCTCGATGTTACGCAGTGATCAGAAGGAGTCGCGCTGTCGCGGCCGCAATTGGCTAGAGCGGTTTTTCAACTACCTGCGGTGGAGTGACATCTTCCGACAAAAAATGGCCCTGAGCACTATGGGACTTAACTTCTGAGGTCATGAGTCCCCTATAACTTAGAACTACTTAAACCTAACTAACCTAAGGACATCACACGCATCCATTCCCGAGGCAGGATTCGATCCTGCGACCGTAGCGGTCGGGCGGTTCCAGACTGTAACATCTAGAACCGCGCGGCCACCCTGGCCGGCCGTCTTCCGACAACACAGGAGGATTCATTACTTTTCATTTTCTGCCTTACGTGCTTAGATATTTGTTAATGTGTTGTTAAAGTCCTAATAGCCCATAAAATTGCATACTAATGTAAATTGCACAAAAATTAATGTAACATCCATGTTGGACGTCGACGTGCAATAACCACTCACAGACAGCAGGTTGGAAAACTGGTGGGTATAAAAAGCGGGCCAGTGGGACACAGAAAACACTGCAGTCGTTGTAATGAAAAAACGGAGCTATTATCTGACGTGGGCAAGGGCATGGTCGTTGGCTTTCGGGCCAAGTGTGGAAGTACTTCCGAGACGATTAAAGTTCTAAAGTGTTCTCATGCCGCAGTGGTTGAAGTATACACTGCCTGGCGAAACGGTGCCATCCAAAACCGAAGCAGAGGAAATTGTGGCTAATAGATAATAAGGGTGAACTATGGACGCGGAAATGTGTTTTGAGGAATGGACATGCAACTGTCGAGCAACTGACAGACCACATGTACCAATGGGCTACCAACCGTGTTTCCTCGGCGACTGTTCAACGAATGTTGCGTATAAGCCTCCACACTAGACGCCAGGTTCACGCAAACATGCTAACTGGCGTTCATCGACGACGAAGGCAGGAAATTAATTCCAGTGTCACTGGACATACGCTGTGTGGAAACAGGCGGCATTTTCAGATGCATCATGTTTTGTGCTTCAGCGGACTGATGGCAGTTGGCGTGTACGGCGTGGTTGGTTCAAATGGCTCTGAGCACTATGGGACTCAACTGCTGAGGTCATTAGTCCCCTAGAACTTAGAACTAGTTAAACCTAACTAACCTAAGGACATCACAAACACCCATGCCGAGGCAGGATTCGAACCTGCGACCGTAGTGGTCTTGCGGTTCCAGACTGTAGCGCCTTTAACCGCAAGGTCACTTCGGCCGGCAGTACGGCGTGAAACATCTCAAACCGAACACCTTGCAATAACCATGGGCATATTTGAGGTCAGAAGACATTCCCTGGGTTCACTCGTCATTCAGAAGGCGCAATGGACCATGTCCGCACCTATATGCAGTTTGTTTCTGCCCGGCGCAGTGGCATCTACCAGCAGGACAACGCAACGTGTCACTCATCACAGTGTACCTGCATGTTTCGGAGAGCACCGAGACGAGTTCAGAGTACTCCCTGGGCAACTTAACTTCCTATACTTAAACACAGTCGAGGATCTTTGGGTCCACTCCGATCGGGTTGTTCGTGCCATGGATCCTCAACCGAGAAACGTAGCAGCGCTGGAGGCGGATGGCTCTATCCCTGTTGCTACCTTCCAGAGCCTCAGTGACTCACTTACTGTACGTCTCGCAACGGTCGGCGTAGCGAAAGGTGGTTCATCAGATTTTTAACGGGGGTTCTGCTTGACGCAACTGAGCATTGTAGCTGCCGCTTTACATTCGGTTGTTGGTGTGTAGTGCCAACTGTTTTCGATGTGTATCGTGGACTAAAAGTTATAATATAACTGTACTTATTAAGCTGGCAATAATTTACAGTTGCTAGATGTGCACTGGAATTGGATATACGTTCTTAGCTGGTGAATCACTGGAAATTGTTTCAGGACGCCAGTTTCGTCTCGCAGCAAGTTCACGCACTTGTATGGTATGAAACTCGTAATTAGAATAAGTCTTACAGCATATTTTTTATATTTTTATTCTTTCAAAGGTTTTTTAAAATATTTTTGTACACAATGCAATTACGAAATTTCAGACCACACATTTTTTGTGCTCTTGATACTGTGTTTTGGGAGTACGAACTTGCCTTCATCGTAACTATTTCCTGAAAGAGCAACTTAGAACTGAACACGCGGTAGTCACTCTATCCGTAAATCATTCCCAACGTATATCAAAGTACGACCTCCATCCATGTTTACTGAGATTACAAACGAAACCTCGTTTGTCAATTTGGCTTGAATACGCAAATCGGTTCGGATCGTTGGCATGTGGTGTATGAGAGAAACCTCACCACCTGGTTTCTGTGAGGATACTAACCACCACGACATTTTACATAGTTTCAGAATGCAAAAACTGGATGATTCTCATTGCGTAGTAGTATTTTCAGTCATAAGGCGGTAAGCAATATACGAGGGTTGTATACGAGGGTGGCAACTATTTATTTACAGCTCGCACAAAATAGATCCGTGTCTCGAAGTTTTACTGACCTTCAGAGTAGTCACCAGAATTGTGTATAACCCGTTGCCAGCTATGTGGAAGTCGTAGGATACTCTTAGCAGTGCCAGTTGTGTTGAAAGTTCGAGCGGCGCTGTCTATTGACAGACGAATTTATAGCAGTTCTGAAGCGAATGCCGTGAAGTATTTCCTTCAGTTTCGAAATCGAGTTGAACTTATGAGGGCTTTAGTCAGGGGAGTGCAGTAGATAGTATAGCACTTAGC
Source organism: Schistocerca americana (assembly GCF_021461395.2). Taxonomy (NCBI): domain Eukaryota; kingdom Metazoa; phylum Arthropoda; class Insecta; order Orthoptera; family Acrididae; genus Schistocerca; species Schistocerca americana. The sequence goes on along the minus strand of NC_060124.1, from coordinate 265,209,520 downwards.
AGCACCACGCGTCAAACAAATCAGTAACAGCTTGCACGGTACGTAAGCATTGTCCTGCAAAATGATGGTCAAGACATGCAGAAAGTGTCATCACCTCTGTCTCTATGCTGTTCATTTATGGAACACAACCTACAACGAGCTTAGAGACAGAAGTGATGTCACTTTCTGCAGGACCTGACCATCGTTTTGCAGAACAATGCTCAAGCACGTACAGTGCAAGCTGTTACTGATTTGTTTGACTCATGGCGCTGCTAAGTGCTATACCACCTACTGTACTCCCCTGATTTAGGCCCTCGTGAATTCAGCTCAATTTCTAAACTGAAGGAAACACTTCACTTCATTAGCTTCAGAACTGCAACAAATTCGTCGGGCAATAGACCTCGCAGCTTGAACTGCCAACACAGCTGGCACTGCTAAAAGTACCCTACTATTTCCACAACGGGTTATACACGATGCAGGTGACTACTTTGAAGGTCAGTAAAGCTTTGAAACACGTATCTATTTTGTACGATCTGTAAATAAATAGTTGCCACTATTAAAGTTCCAACCCTCGTATACAGCTTTTTTGCTAAAAGGGACTTGACGAAAAGAAAAAAAAAATCTTGCTTAAATTATATGTACGGACAAAGAATAAGTATGGGAGATACGATATGTCTAATAGTGTATATGCTCAGCTACTGTAACTGAAACGAAGTACTGGAAATGAAACGAAACCACACATTTTCAAAGCCCAGATTAGCACTGCTATGTTTCTCTTGTAGTCGGTTTTAATAGATAACTAGTAAATGTGCGCTTAAAAAGAATGAGCAGGTGATGTCCGTTCGTATTGTCTAAAAATTTGAGGCCGGTTAACAACTTTAACAAGATTTTTGGAGTAAATTATACAACGCTTCTCCTTGAAACATTAGTATAGAAACAGATTAGATTGTTCCTTGTAATGTACTTAAATTTCATAAACCCATTCGGGCAATGGAGCAACGTGTTTGTTGAGTGACGGTTTTCGGTGAAGTGGACGAACTGTGACCTTTGTGGACGTGGTCTAGGGGTAGCGTCTTTGATTCATAATCAAAAACGTCTTCGGTCACGGGTTCCATCCCCATTTTGATAAATAATCAGCATTGGCGGCTGAAGACCTCCGGCATAAGAAGTCAGCCTCATTCCGCCTACGGCCTTGTCAAGGAGGGCGGAGGAGCGGATGGAGGTTCAGGGCACTCTCATGTCCTAGGGGTGGGAAATTGCCCCTAAAGGCGGAAGATTCAGCAATGATCAACGACATGAGGATGCAGAAGGCAATGGAAACCACTGCATGAAAGACACGTGACGTGTATCCACAGGACATGTGGCCTGTAATTGAAGAAGTGTCATGATGATCTCTCCATTGGCAAAAGATTCCGGAATAATCCCCCATTCGGATCTCCGGGAGGGGACTGCCAAGTGGGAGGTTACCATCAGAAAAAGATTGAATAATCAACGATAGGATAACGTTCGACGAGTCGGGGCGTGGAATGTCAGATGCTTGAACGTGGTAGAGAAACTAGAAAATCTGAAAAGGGAAATGCAAAGGCTCAATCTAGGTACAGTAGGGGTCAGTGAAGTAAAGTGGAAGGAAGACAAGGATTTCTGGTCAGATGAGTATCGGGTAATATCAACAGCAGCAGAAAATGGTATAACAGGTGTAGGATTCGTTATGAATAGGAAGGTAGGGCAAAGGGTGTGTTACTGTGAACATTTCAGTGACCGGGTTGTTCTAATCGGAATCGACAGCAGACCAACACCGACAGCGATAGTTCAGGTATACATGCCGACGTCGCAAGCTGAAGATGAACAGATGGAGAAAGTGTATGAGGATATTGAAAGGGTAATGCAGTATGTAAAGGGGGACGAAAATCTAATAGTCATGGGCGACTGGAATGCAGTTGTAGGGGAAGGAGTAGAAGAAAAGGTTACAGGAGAATATGGGCTTGGGATAAGGAATGAAAGAGGAGAAAGACTAATTGAGTTCTGTAACAAGTTTCAGTTAGTAATAGCGAATACCCTGTTCAAGAATCACAAGAGGAGGAGGTATCCTTGGAAAAGGCCGGGAGATACGGGAAGATTTCCATTAGATTACATCATGGTCAGACAGAGATTCCGAAATCAGATACTGGACTGTAAGGCGTACCCAAGAGCAGATATAGACTCAGATCACAATATAGTAGTGATGAAGAGTAGCCTGAAGTTCAAGACATTAGTCAGGAAGAATCAATACGCAAAGAAGTGGGATACAGAAGTACTAAGGAATGACGAGATACGTTTGAAGTTCTCTAACGCTATAGATACAGCAATAAGGAATAGCGCAGTAGGCAGTACAGTTGAAGAGGAATGGACATCTCTAAAAAGGGCCATCACAGAAGTTGGGAAGGAAAACATAGGTACAAAGAAGGTAGCTGCGAAGAAACCATGGGTAACAGAAGAAATACTTCAGTTGATTGATGAAAGGAGGAAGTACAAACATGTTCCGGGAAAATCAGGAATACAGAAATACAAGTCGCTGAGGAATGAAATAAATAGGAAGTGCCGGGAAGCTAAGACGAAATGGCTGCAGGGAAAATATGAAGACATCGAAAAAGATATGATTGTCGGAAGGACAGACTCAGCAAACAGGAAAGTCAAAACAACCTTTGGTGACATTAAAAGCAACGGTGGTAACATTATGAGCGCAACGTGAATTCCACTGTTAAATGCAGAGGAGAGAGCAGATAGGTGGAAGGAATGCATTGAAAGCCTCTACGAGGGTGAAGATTTGTCTGATGTGATAGAAGAAGAAACACGAGTCGATTTAGAAGAGATAGGGGATCCAGTATTAGAATCGGAATTTAAAAGAGCTTTGGAGGACTTACGGTCAAATAAGGCAGAAGGGATTGTTAACATTCCATCAGAATTTCTAAAATCATTGGGGGAAGTGGCAACAAAACGACTATTCACGTTGGTGTGTAGAATATATGAGTCTGGCGACATACCATCTGACTTTCGGAAAAGCATCATCCACACAATTCCGAAGACGGCAAGAGCTGACAAGTGCGACAATTATCGCACAATCAGCTTAACAGCTCATGCTTCGAAGCTGCTTACAAGAATAATGTACAGAAGAATGGAAAAGAAAATTGAGAATGCGCTAGGTGACGATCAGTTTGGTTTTAGGAAAAGTAAAGGGACGAGAGATGCAATTCTGACGTTACGGCTAATAATGGAAGCAAGGCTAAAGAAAAATCAAGACACTTTCATAGGATTTGTCGACCTGGAAAAAGCGTTCGACAATGGTGCAAGCTGTTCGAGATTCTGAAAAGTAGGGGTAAGCTATAGGGAGAGACGGATCGTATAAAATATGTACAACAACCAAGAGGGAATAATAAGAGTGGACGATCAAGAACGAAGTGCTCGTATTAAGAAGGGTGTAAGACAAGGCTGTAGCCTTTCGCCCTTACTCTTCAATCTGTACATCGAGGAAGCAATGATGGAAATAAAAGAAAGGTTCAGGAGTGGAATTAAAATACAAGGTGAAAGGATATCAATGAAACGATTCGCTGATGACATTGCTATTCTGAGTGAAAGCGAAGAAGAATTAAATGATCTGCTGAACGGAATGAACACTCTAATGAGTAGACAGTATGATTTGAGAGTAAATCGGAGAAAGACGAAGGTAATGAGAAGTAGTAGAAATGAGAACAGCGTGAAACTTAACATCAGGATTGATGGTCACGAAGTCAATGAAGTTAAGGAATTCTGCTACCTAGGCAGTAAAATAACCAATGACGGACGGAGCAAGGAGGACATCAAAAGCAGACCCGCTATGGCAAAAAAGGCATTTCTGGCCAAGATAAGTCTACTAATATCAAATACCGGCCTTAATTTGAGGAAGAAATTTCTGAGGATGTACGTCTGGAGTACAGCATTGTATGGTAGTGAAACATGGACTGTGGGAAAACCGGAACAGAAGAGAATCGAAGCATTTGAAATGTGGTGCTGTAGACGAATGTTGAAATTTAGGTGGACTGATAAGGTAAGGAATGAGGAGGTTCTATGCAGAATCGGAGAGGAAAGGAATATGTGGAAAACACTGATAAGGAGAAGGGACAGGATGATAGGACATCTACTAAGACATGAGGGAATGACTTCCATGGTACTAGAGGAAGCTGTAGAGGGCAAAAACTGTGGAGGAAGACAGAGATTGGAATACGTCAAGCAAATAATTGAGGACGTAGGTTGTAAGTGCTACTGTGAGATGAGGAGGTTAGCACAGGAAAGGAATTCGTGGCGGGCCGCATCAAACCAGTCAGTAGACTGATGACCAAAAAAAAAAAAAAGTTCCACGATGCGAATGAGATATTTGGAACATAAATTAACCTGAGTGCTAAGTGCACACGATACTTTATTGCTCATTAATGTACAGGTTAACAAGTTAAACGCAGACCATCTCTACCAAGGAGTTCACATCACTCGGTGCTGATCATGTCAACGATATGACTCTCGCCTCCGGGCAGGGATATAGTCCATTGAGTGTGGCTCTAAACACTATGGGACTTAACATCTGAGGCCATCAGTTCCCTAGACTTAGAACTATTTAAACCTAACTACCCTAAGGACATCACACACATCCGAGCCCGAGGCAGGATTCGAACTTGCGACCATAGCAGCAGCGCATTTCCGGACTGAAGCGCCTACAACCGCTCGGCCATAAGCGGCTGGCTCATTGAGTGTCCACAGACGTATAGATCGCTGTGATTATCGATATAAACTATTGTATCAACAAGGAATAATGTGAAAGCAACAAAACCAACACAGTGAAGGGTGAGGTTGACTGCTTTCCATGCACATGCGGCTGTGAAGTTCAAATACAAATACGGTTTATGTCATGCACTAATATTTTACAAAGTGATTCAAAAGCTAAGACGTGCTGAGGTAGGAGAACTGTGATTACTAGGTAGGCTGACAATATGTGGGTTGTCACTGCTACATCTTGTGCTGCTAATGCCGCATTTCGACATATGATACACATATTTTCTTACAGAAGAAGCACAGTCCTTTTACACGCGCACACTATTACTCATTTTACCTCCCGAGATCTGCAGCACTTCTGGGTCCATAATTTGTCATAACAACTAGTAAAATCTGAGAATGGTCTTTTATTTTAAATAGCACATTAAAGTACAGGGCTAGAAAGAACGATCGACATATTTTTTAAGGCAGCAACCAACTCATATTACAAACTTATTACACAAACAATTTAGAACGACTGCGGCCTCACATTAACAAGTACTTACTGTTTCTGTTGAGTACAATATTTTTCTTTTAATCTCAACGATATCTGCTCTTATCGTATCATCATTCTTTGTTTTCTTATGAAACATGAATGTGACTTTATGCTGTATAGATACTAACGTTTGGGACTCTTTCCCTGCTGCAGAAGTCCAGTTTATTATCACAGATGTTCATCTTTATTAACGTAATGTATAGTTTCGTTTACCTCATCATACATAATTTCAATCTTATCATTGTCTGGAGTGCTGGTAGGTATGAAATCTTTGTAACAGTATTGGGCGCTGGCGTCATATCTACATTACTTGCCATTAAAATCATTACAACAAGAAAATGGCGTCCTACAGACGCAAATTTAACCGACAGGAAGAAGATGCTGTGAAATGATTAGCTTTTCAGAGCATTCACACAAGGGTGGCGCCGGTGGCGTCACCTCAAACGTGCTGACATCACGAAAGTGTCTAACCGAGTTCTCATACACAAACAGCAGTTGACCGGCGTTGCCCGGTGAAACGTTGTTGTGCGGCCTCGTGTAAGGTGGAGAAATAGCGTACCATCACGTTTTCGACTTTGATAAAGGTCGGGTTGTAGCCTATCGTGATTGCGGTTTATCGTATCGCGACATTGCTGCTCGCGTTGGTCGAGATCCAATGACTGTTAGCACAATACGGAATCGGTGGACTCAGAAGGCATCTTATCCGCATGGCTGTAACGGATAGTGCAGCCACGTCTCGATCCCTGAGTCAACAGATGAGGACCTTTGCAAGACAACAACCATCAGCACGAACAGTGCGACGACGTGTGCAGCAGCATGGACTATCAGCTCAGAGACCGTAGCTGCGGTTACCCTTGACGCTTCCTAGCAGACAGGAGTGACTGCGATGATGTACTCAACGACAAAACTGGGTGAAACAATGGCAAAACGTCATTTTCTTTCGGGTGAATCCAGGTTCTGTTTACAGCATCATGATGGTCGCATCTGTGTTTGGCAACATCGCGGTGAACGCACATTGGAAGCGTGTATTCGTCATCGCCATACTGGCGTATCACCTGGCGTGATGGTATGGGGTGACAATGTTTACACGTCTCGGTCACCTCATGTTCGCATTGACGGCACTTTGACCCGTGGCTCTACCCTTCATTCGATCCCTGCGAAACCCTACATTTCAGCAGGATAATGCACGACCGCATTTGCAAGTCTTGTACGGGCCTTTCTGGATACAGAAAATGTTTGACTCCTGCCCTGGCCTGCGCATTCTCCAGATCTCTCACCAATTGGAAACGTCTGGTGAATGGTGGGCGAGCAACTGACTCGTCACAATACGGCAGTCACCACTGTTATGAACTGTGGTATCGTGTTGAAGCTGCATGGGCAGCTGTACCTGTACATGCCACCAAGCATTGACTGATGCCCAGGCGTATCAAGGCCGTTATTATGGCCAGAGGTAGTTGTTTTGGGTACTGATTTCTCAGGAATTATGAAGTCAAATTGAGTGAAAATGTAATCACATGTCAGTTCTAGTGTAATATATTTGTCCAATGAATATCCGTTTGTCATCTTCATTTCTTCTTGGTGCAGCAATTTTAATGGCCAACAGTGTACATTAGCCAGAACAGTTCATTCACTATGCTGTCGAGGAGCTCACTCGCGTGCGATCGCTACAGTCGCAGGTTGGAATCCTGCCTCGGGCATGGATGGGTGTAATGTTCTTAGGTTAGTTAGGTGTAAGTAGTTCTAAGTTCTAAGGGACTGATGACCTCATAAGTTAAGGCCCATAGTGCTCAGAGCCATTTGAACCATTTTTAGCTCACTCGCAGACCTATTTTTTATTCACAGTGAGGGTACCATACAGAAATAGACGAAATGTCTGTATTTCTACAACTTTAACTACTAAAGAGCAATGTAATTAACGATTTTTGCGATTATTTCAACTGTGCCCATCTTGGTTTGTGTGATCGTCATGTTCCAGGATCATCTGCCATGACTGTAAAAATAATTCTTCATGTATTAGTCTACTTTGGAAAACATCAGTAATTCCTCTGCCTTGTCGATAATCAATCTTCTGAACGCATATTTTTCTACATCTATTTAAAGCACTGTGGAATGCTTGTAATTTGGTAGCTCACACTACACCAAGTATTCAGACTTTTTTCCGTCCCGTTAATACGTGGAGCTCGAGTAGAATGGTCCCTCAGATGCTCCTGTATACATAGCAATTAGACTAACCTTGTTTTTCGGTCCTTACGGGAACGATACGTAGCGGGGTTGGTGTACATTCCTAGATTCCTTACTTAATACTTGTTCTTCGAACTTTGTTAATAGGCTTAGCTTCTTCCTTCAAGTGCCTGCTATTTTAGGTTTTCCATCAGGTTACTGACGCTATCGCGCTGTTCAGACAGACCTTTCACCATCATGTTTTCACTGGGGGGGGGGGGGATGCAGTGGGGAAGCCAGTGGGTATTCCTGGAACTGCAGGTTATGTAGCAAGAGTAAGTTGATAGAGGAGCAGGAGCGTAAGATCTGTGCCCTTCAGGTGCAGTTGAAAAACGCACAGGAGGAGCTAGATAGGATGAGGAGGGAGAAGGGGGTTCGGGAGTGGGAGCTGGCTGTTGGCAAGAGATCTGCTAGGAGAAGAAGACTTTCAGATAGTTTTAATATTGGTGTTTACAATAGATATGGCCAACTGTCAGAGTCTAGTGGAGAGGAATCTCTAGTAGCTGTAGATGTAGGAAGTATGCAGCAGACCTCAGTAGTTACGGTGGCTAGTACAGTTTCAAAGTCGAAGAGGAAGAAGAAGGTTCTGCTGTTAGGTAGTTCTCATGGCAGAGGTGTAGGCCAGAAGTTGCAGGAATTGCTGGGGAGTGAGTACCATGTCACCAGCATTGTGAAGCCTAATGCAGGATAGGCTCAGGTGACTGTTAAGATAGTGGGATTATGTAGGGATTTTACTAAAGAGGATCAGGTAGTGTTTGTGGGTGGGGCTGGTAATAGTATTGATAGGGATGGGGAGTATGACATAGATGGTAACCTGGAAAAGATAGCCACTGAGACTGGCAACACGAATGTGCATTTCGTGGAACTGTTTCTGCGTCATGATCGGCCTCATCTTAATACAGCCGTCAGGCGTAATAAAATGAGACTTGCGGGTGCGCTGATGACAGAAAGCATGGTTCACATTTCAGTGGTGTCGATGGAGTCTATCAGCAGGACGGGTTTCACTAGACATGGCCTGCACCTCAACAGGTATGGGAAGGGGAGGTTGGCAAAGCTTATAGGTGACAGCATAGGTGGGATTGGTGGGATCACTCATGGGAAAATTCCTGCAGTAGTGGGTGTTAGAGCTGCACCTTTTTTAGATTCAAGTCAGCTGATAGGAATTCCTGCTTAAGGGAAGTCTCTCTAACAAAGGAATCACTTTCGACAAAGCTTAGGTATCCGAGTAATGAGGGAATTAGTATATTTCATCAAAATATACAAGGTATTAGAGATAAAGTTAGTGAACTGCTTGTAGATGTTGACTCTGAAATTATTGGTACATCAGAACACTTCTTAAATTAGGAGATAATTCAGAGGCTTCCTTTACCAGGATACAGGTTGGCTGGCAGCTTTTCGAGGAACTCTTTGCGGTGTGGGGGGTAGCCATGTATGTGAAAAACGGCATCCCATTTGAGTCAATTGATGTTTGAAAGTACTGCACTGAAAAGGTGTTTGTATGTTGGGCAGGTGTAGTTAAATTTAATGGAGCTAAACTTCTAACTGTTGTTATTTATAGATCCCCAGACTCCGATTTCACAACATTTTTGCGAAAGCTAGAGGAGGTTCTTGGTTCACTTTATAGGAAATACAGAAAGTTAGTTATATGTGGTGACTTCAATTTTAATTGTATAAGTGATTGTGCAAGAAAGAGGATGCTGGTAGACCTCCTTAATTCATATTATGCAAACCGTATTCTTTCCAACGAGAGTGCAAGGGAACAGTAGAACAACCATAGACTACATTTTTGTTCATTCCTCATTACTAGAAGGGCATTCTGTTAGCAAAAAGGTGAATGGCCTTTCAGATCATGATGCACAAATTTTAACTCTAAAAGATTTTTGTGCTGCAACACGTGTTAAATATAGTCATCAGCTGTTTAGGAAAGCTGATCCAGTTGCTGTAGAGACCTTTGTAAACCTTATCAAGGAACAAGAGTGGCAAGATGTTAATAGCGCTGATACAGTAGACGATAAATGTAATGCTCATCTCAAGACTTTTCTCATGCTCTTTGAAAGTTGCTTTCCATTAGAACGTTTAAAACAGGGTACTGGCACAAACAGGCAGCCTGGGTGGCTGACTAGAGGGATAAGAATATCTTGTAGAACAAAGTGGCAATTATATCAAAACGTTAGAAACAGTCAAAATCTAAATGCAGCAGCCCATTACAAACAGTATTGTAAGGTGCTTAAAAATGTTATTAGGAAGGGAAAAAGTATGTGGTATGTAGATAAAGTAGTTAAGTCTCAAGATTAAAATTAAAACCATATGGTCAGTCGTAAAGGAAGTGGCTGGTCTGCAGAGACGGGTCGAGGATATAGAATCATTGAGTAGTTGGAATGTCCGTGTTACTGATAAGTCGCATATACGTACAGTATTAAATAATCACTTTCTGAATATAGCAGGTGAACTAAATAGAAACCTAGTCCCAACAAGGAATCATATAGCGCTCTTAGAAAAAAGTGTTCTGAGACTGTTACCTGAAATGCTCCACCATGATACTGACAAGAGGGAGATTGAGTTAATAATTAAATCACTAAAGACCAAGAACTATCATGGATATGACGGGGTATCTAGCAGAATACTGAAGTATTGTTCTATGTATGTTAGCCCAGTACTGTAACTTTTTCATTAGGAGAGGTCGGTTTCCTGACCGATTAAAGTATTCGGTAGTGAAGCCACTTTATAAAGAGGGAGAGATTGATAATGTTGACAATTTTAGTCCTATTTCTATGCCATCGGTGTTTGCTAAAGTTATCGAGAAGGTCGTATATACAAGGTTACTGGAGCATATAAACTCACATAATTTGCTGTCAAATGTTCAGATTGGTTATAGAAATGGTTTAACAACTGAAAATGCTATATTCTCTTTTGTCTGTGAGGTTCTGGACGGATTAAATAAAAGGTTGCGAACGCTAGGTGTTTTCTTTGATTTAACGAAGGCTTTTGACTGTGTTGACCACAAAATTTTACTGCAGACGTTGAACCGTTATGGAGTAAAGGGAGTAGCTTACAATTGGTTCGCCTCTTACTTTAAGAACAGAAAGCAGAAGGTAATTCTCCGCAATATTGAGAGTGGTAGTGATGTTCAGTCCCAAAGGGGCACTGTTAAGTGGGGCGTTCCCCAAGGGTTGGTGCTGGGGCCACTGCTGTTTCTTATTTATATAAATGATATGCCTTCTAGTATTACAGGTGATTCAAAAATATTTCTGTTTGCTGATGACACCAGCTTGTTAGTGAAGGATCTTGTGTGTAATATTGAAACAGTATCAAATAGTGTAGTTCATGATATAAGTTCTTGGCTTGTGGAAAATAATTTGATGCTAAATCACAGTAAGACCCAGTGTTTACAGTTTCTAAGTCACAATTCAACAAGAACCGATATTTTGATCAGACAGAATGGGCGTGTTATAAGCGAGACGGAACTGTTCAAGTTCCTAGGCGTTCGGATAGATAGTAAGCTGTTGTGGAAAGCGCATGTCCAGGATCTCGTTCAGAAACTAAATGCTGCTGTATTTACCATTTAGAACAGTATCTGAAATAATAGACACTTCAACACGAATAGTAATCTACTTCGCATATTTTCATACGCTTATATCGTATGGTATTATTTTTTGGGGTAATTCTTCTGATTCAAAAAGGGTATTTTTGGCTCAAAAACGGGCTGTTCGAGCTATATGTGGTGTAAGTTCGAGAACCTCTTGTCGACCCCTATTCAATAGTCTGGGAATTCTGACATTGCCCTCACAGTATATATATTTTTTAATGTCGTTTGTTGTTAGCAATATTAGCCTATTCCCAGGAGTTAGCAGCTTTCACTCAGTTAATACTAGGCAGAAATCCAATCTGCATGTGAAATGCACTTCCTTGACTCTTGTGCAGAAAGTAGTGCAGTATTCTGCTGCATCCATTTTCAATAAGCTACCACAAGAACTCAAAAATCTTAGCAGTAGCCCAAACTCTTTCAAGTCTAAACTGAAGAGTTTCCTCATGGCTCACTCCTTCTATTCTGTCGAGGAGCTCCAGGAAGAGCTAAGAAATTAAGTAAATTCCAGTGTTACATTGTTGATTTTCTTTATTTAAACTTACGACTTGTCATCTGAATATGCTTTTTTATATTTCATTTTATCTGTTTCTAATATCGTGTTATAAATTCATGTATTGACTCGTTCCATGACCATGGAGACTTCTCCTTAATTAGGTCCCACGGAAGAATAAACAAATAAATAAAATAAATAAATAAATTCGTGCTACCCTGGCTATATACATTCAGTCACGTGTTTCTCTTGCGTGTCATTGTTACATACTAAGAAATGTACGAAAAGCACATTGATAGATTCAGTTTCTGTGATATTCACGTCAACTGCGCTTAAGTTGTTTATGAGACCTAAAGCCCGCTTAATTACCAGCATCTTGAGACGCTAGGGCCTCGGCCACCAACGTTAAATCTTATTTGGCGTCACTTATATCAAGCAGAGAAAGCATCTTTCAAACCACTGGGACTTACCTGCTCTTTTCATAACCTGGGAGTCAGTAACATACGAATGACGTGGCACTCCAGGACCTTACTACACCTCCTGGAGTGACGCATTTCCAGTGGGTGTCATGGCAGTCAATGGGCTGAATTTTCACAAAGCTATAAAGTAGTATGACTTGCAAAGTATTGACGCGTTATGCATAAATAAATTTCACATACTGGACATCCGTGCCGCATTGACACGTTATTGTGTGACCACACGGCTCCAGAAGATTCACTGGAAGCAGTCACATTGAAAGTTTTCCCCACTTCTTTTAATTTGTGTATGTATGTGTGTGTGTGTGTGTGTGTGTGTGTGAGAGAGAGAGAGAGAGAGAGAGAGAGAGAGAGACAGAGAGAGAGAGAGTGAGTGAGTGTATAGACTTAGTAATATTTAAATGGTAACTGATAACGAATTTTGCACATAACTTTTCTGTAAACTTAATCAGACCAACAGCGGGAACAACTTTCAGTCCGTGAGTGCCCAATTCGCGATTACTCTTTATCAGTTCCTGATACGATCAAGGAAGTTATGTCGACAAGCATACTGATATGGGATTGAAAAATTTTAGAAGATAGCTCTATAACTGAAATGAATTTATTAGTATTTGTAATTTGCACATATAATTCGCCTTTCGTTTCGGCGTGACGATCACTGAATGATGCAGAGTAAGAGTAAATTCACCCAGCGGCGCTAGTAAATGTAATTTATTAAATTTGTGCATGTTTTGATGGGCACTGAAATGCTGAGATATAGTCCGATACACAGAAATCTAGGTATTGTAGGCTCATCTAATTTCACACCCTGTATTTGATATATTAGATTCCCAAATTCGTAGTCAAATATCACATTAATTTTGTAAGTAGGCTGTTTAGGGTTTTATGTTGGTAACGCCACGTAGCACTCAGTATGAAAATCACTGACTATGCTGTGTGCAGTCTGTGGCTGGTTTGCATTGTTGGAATATTAGCTGTTGTGGTTTTGGGCAGTTGGATGTGAACAGCGCGTAGCGTTGCGCAGTTGGAGGTGAGCCGCCAGCAGTTGTGGATGCGGGAGAGAGATGGCATAATTTTGAGAGCGGACGATCTGTCCATCAGAAAGAGTAAATTTGTAATACTGTATAGCAGGAACTGATATATATATATATGATGACTTTTGAATATTATTAAGGTAAATACATTGTTTGTTCTCTATCAAAATCTTTCATTATCTTACTATATGCCTATCAGTAGTTAGTGCCTTCAGTAGTTTGAATCCTTTATTTAGCTGGCAGTATTGGCGCTCGCTGTATTGCAGTAGTTGGAGTAGCGAAGATTTTTGTGAGGTAAGTGATTCATGAAAGTTATAGGTTATTGATAGTCACGGCCATTCTTTCGTAGGGATTATTGAAAGTAAGATTGCGTTGCGTTAAAATTATTGTGTGTCAGTTTAGTGATGATCAGAATAAGTAAAGAGAGAAATATCTGAGTACGTTCAGTTTTGCTCAGCTGTTAGAAAATGAAATAACGTAAGGGGTTTACCAGCACTGTCATTCATTAATTTTTCTAAAGGGATGTTTCAATTTGTAATTGCTTGTATGTGGAGTTATTAATGAAATCCCATATATAAAATGTCAAATTAATATAATCTTGCTTTTTCAGAGTAAAGCTCCAAAAATAACAAATTAATGTAAATTAAGTGAAGCTGTTATCTATGGTGTCGGCTATATATGCTCGAACGTCACTTACCGTTTTTACAGACCACACCGACTCCCTGCCTGTTTCTTACTCAATTATTATTATTATTGTTAACTATATTACGAGCGTTGTGGCCCAAAAATACTCACCTTCCTCCAATTTGGCCCAGTTAAACTAAAAGTTTGGACCATCCTCTCTTAAACCCTTCAGTTCTGCTTTCGTTTTCCCACTGTACGTAATTCGCTTCCCTACAATGCTGTGCTCGAAATGTGCAATGTCAGCACTTTTTGTCTACAATCTACGGTCAGGCACTTGTATAATTCTTCGCCTGTTTGAGTCTGCATCTTATACACCTCTGGCTTTATCTGTAGCTTGTAATTTTACTACTAAACTAGCAGAATTCCTTCACGCTATGTACATTTTGGTCTTAAATATTGATGTTACGTTTATCGTTGATCCCATTGCTGCCATTACTCATTAAATTCGTCTCTTATTTAATTTCAAACCACATTCTGTGCTCTCAAAACTGTTCATTCCACTGAATAGCTACTGTAACCCATCAGTTTCATTGAGAATACCGACTGCATCTGCAAAACTTATTGATATCCTTTCACTTTGTATTTCAGTACTACTCGTCACCTTTTTTTCTACTTCCGTCGTTGCTTCTACGACACACAGTAGAGGAAAAAGACTTAGTCCTTGTCCTACACCTTCTTTCTTGGTGTTTGGTCTTCCATTTTATACCTCTGACGAAAACGTTTTATAAGTCAACATATCATGTTGTGATGTCTAGACTTAAGTCTTCATATTGTTATCAAATGGGACGTTAGAAAGGGATGTGCCTGTAACTTTCCTGAAGAAAAACAGATCGTCATCAAACAGATCTTCAGTAACGTTTCCTTTTCTTCTGTATACAGTATTCACCTTGTCAGCAACTTCGAAGCACGAACTGTTAAGCAGACTGTGTGACAGTTCTTTCAATTACACTATGTGATCAACAGTACCCGGACACGCCCAAAACATACGGTTGTCATATTCGAAGAATTGTCCTGCCACCTAGCGCCAGGTGCTCCATATCAGCGACATCAATGGCCATTAGACATCGAGTGAGAGCAGACTGGGGCGCTTCGCGGAACTCACGGGTTTCGAACGTAGTCAGGTGATTGGGCGTCACTTGTGTCCTAAAGATCCATAGTCCATTGTTTACGATGTAATGGTGAAGTGGAGAGGTGAAGGGACACGTAGAGCATAAAAGCGTACAGGCCGACCTCGTCTGTTGACTGACAGAGACCGCCGACCCTAGAAGAGGGTCGCAGTGTGTAATAGGCAGATATCTGTCTAGACCGTCACACAGGAATTCCAAACTGCATCATAATCCACTGCAAGTACTATGACAGTTAGGCGGGAAGTGAGAAAACTGGGATTTCATGGTCGAGCGACTGCTCATAAGCCACACGTCACGCCGGTAAATAACAAATGGGCTTCGCTTGGTGTAAGGAGCGTAAACGTTGGACAACTGCACGGGGGAAATACGTTGTATGGAGTGACGAATCACAGTGCACAATGTGGCAATCCGATGGCAGGGTGTGTTTATGGTGAATGTCCGGTGAAAGTCATCTGCCAGCATGTGTAGTGCTAAAAGCACAATTCGGATGCGGAGGTGGTATGGTGTGGTCGTGTTTTTCATGGAGTGGGCTTGCACCCCTTTTTGTTTTGCGTGGCACTATCGCAGCAGACGCCTATAATGATGTTTTAAGCACTTTCCGGCTTCCCACTGTTGATGAGCAATTCGGGTATGGCGATTGCATCTTTTAACACTACCGAGCACCTGTTCATAATGCATGGACTGTGGTGGAGTGGTTACGCGACAATAACATCCCCGTAATGGACTGTCCTGTACAGAGTCCTGACCTGAATCCTATAGAACACCTTTGGGATGTTTTGGAACGCCGCCTTCGTGCCATGCCTCACCGACAGACATCGATACCCCTCCTCAGTGCAGCGCCGAGAAAAATATGCTATTCCCCAAGAAATCTTCCAGCACCTGATTGAACGTATGTCCGTGAGAGTGGAAGCTGTCGTCAAGGCTAATAATGGGACAACACCATATTTAATTCCAGCATTACCGATGGAGGGCGTCACGAAATTGTAAGTCATTTTCACCCAGGTTCCAGATACTTCTGATCACATAGTGTCTCTACACATGCTATGTAGATAACATTTTCGGAGTGCCTGATGGCATGTCTCTACTCTCATGGATTCACCAATTTGAAAAACTGCTTGCTCCTACTTCACCAATGAATAAAAGATTTACAAAGTAAGTTCATCAGGCTCTTTTGCGTTATTTGATCGTAAGTCTCCCAGAGCTCTTTTAAACTCAGACTTCCATCTCGTATTCAGTCACGTCGGAAGGAAAGTCCACTCCTCACACCAATCTTCACACATTCCAACAATCCATCCTCTCCTTTGCATACAAAGGAGAGGACTATCTGATTCATTGAAATTCGTCTTGGCTTGTATGTGTTGACCCGTGGCGAGCTGGCGCTATTATTCTTTTGTTCATGTTTCGTTGGGATCATTTGTCGTTGAGCTAGGCTATCTTTGCTTTTCGCGTGTCTTATCTTCCGGATTGGCGGGCGAACGAGTTGGTTGTTAGCCTTCGACAGGTAACCCTCGAGATCTCGTGACGGTCGCTGGGAGACGAGTTTCAATGGCTGCCGAACGTGCGTGATGAATGTTATATGTTGTGGTGTGAAGTTGGTCGGGCGTTTGGTGACACGGGCAGCTTGGAGATACAAGTTCTGTCATTTCGCCTGGAACAAAATTTGAAGCGAAGCGGTGAAGCTGTGGAACCCGCTCCTTCGTATTGTGTACGTGATATCAGTAAGTGGTCGTAATTGTGTTTTGTTGACCGACGCTCTCAGATGCATTTAAGTTTCATTATGGTGAGACTTTCATAGTCTTCCTTTAAGATTGTGTGGAAGAGTTCAGTTGGCCTAATTAAATGGTGGCCGTTATTTGAAAGCTTTCTCAGAAGTTTTACTAGTGCTCTGTGTTTGTTGTAATCAAATGATTTTATGTTGGCTTTTTGAAAGCCTGTACTCTGTTAATACAGTTGTACATGTGTAAAATGCTTAAGGTCAAAGTTGCGGTGTTTCTATGTTTCAGAGTTATTGGAATATCTTTGTGATTCGCGCAAAAAGCTGTAATTGTGCCAGCGCCTTGGCGGGGAGTGAAATCTCGTCCGAGGTCTAGGCCTGGCAGTGTTTAAGAACCTGGCCACTACCGGGAGTTGTTCACATATCGCCTTCCTAAGTTTAGTATTTATCTTCCTTCCGCCAAGGCGGGTTAAGCAGGTAGATATATTTACATATATTATATGTAACATGTTCTTATACGAAACTGTTTCCTTAAATATTAGCGACTGGCAACTGGCTAACCTTTAAATTGCATAGCATCTGCTGAGTTCCTTGAGCATCTCTTTCTAGTAGGTTTTTATTAACACGGCTGAGCACGTGAACATTCATTTTTAAAGATCAGAGTTTCTGTTGTAGTGTTTTATGTAAGTGGTTCTATCACGTCATGTAATTGGATCTTAGTGTGGAAATAGCGTTGAAGTGTCATTAAGTCACCCTTCATTGGTAGCTGTTTTCATTATAAGTATTTTGAGGGAATTCCTATATAGGAGTTCGAACTTGTGAAGTTTGTCAGTAATTCTGTTTCCTTAATAAGGGAAATAGAGCGAGGGGTATTAGTGCCCGGTAACGTTAAGTTTGTAATTGTCCTTATAACAAGTACTACTTTAACGGATTGAAATGTTAAGTTTATAAGGGTATTTTAGTGAAGTATGTTTTAAGTGTGGCCATCTTAATGTAATAACTGGTTGTAAGAATTTTGATGAAGTGGCTATGTGAAGTATTTGATAATTGTTATGCTTAAGGCTTCTATGAATGCTTCGCACATTAAGATTTTTATAACTTTCTCTTCAGGGGCTGTTTATTTGAGTACTGAGTACGTTGGGTTTCTAACTGCATTTGCAAGGCTTTATCTAGCAGCTCGTCCACAATTTGTAACTGTGAAATTCCTTAAAAGGCGTAATGTCAATAAACTGTCTTAATTATAAGATTCCGTCCCGCTTCCTCTTTTATGGTATCTAAGATATGGTGGGTAAGTGTGGTACGAATAAGGGAAACCACGTACCATGTGTGTTGAGACTGTTCTTCGGATGACCATTTCCTACACGATATTTTCAATTCTTTCTGAAAGCATTTTGCATTAATTTCTCTGCACTTGCTATTGAGTTAAATTCTAAGTGACTTACATTGGTGTATTTTAGTTTTTCTCAGCATATACGGTTCCTTTACCCATGTATACTGATGTGACAAAAATCATGGGATAGCGATGTGCACATATGTCGGACCTCCTTATTCCCGACGTAGCACTGCAATTCCACGTGACATAGACTCAGCAAGTCTCTGGAAATCCCCTCCAGAAGTATTGAGCCTTGCTGCCTCCATTATGTCCCATAAATGTTCGATGGGCTTCATGTCGGGCGATCTGGATGGCCACATTATTCGTTCAAATTACCCAGAACGTTCTTCAAACCAATCGCTTACAAATGTGACCCCGTGACATGGCGCACTGTCGTTAATAAAAACTCCATCGTTGTTTAGGAACATGACGTCCATGAATGGCTGAAAATGGGCTTAAAGTAGCCAAACATCCGAGGACATAGTCAATTCCTTGTAAACACAGTCCACACCATTATAAAGCAGTCATCAGCTTGCGCGGTGCCTTGTTCACAATTTGGGTCCATGGCTATGTCTGGTCTGTGCCAGTCTCGAATCCTACCATCAGCTCTTACCAACTGAAATCGGGGCTCATCTAACCAGACCACGGTTTTCCAGTCCCGAAGTGTCCAACCCATGTGTTGACGAGCCCAGTAGAGGCACTTCAGACGGTGTCGTGCTGTTAGCAAAGGCACTCGTGTCGGTCGTGTGGTACCATTGCACATTACGCTAAATTTCGCCGCACTGTCCCAACGGAAAAGTTCGTCGTGTGCTCTACATTGCTTTCTGCTATTATTCACGCAGTTTCGTCTGCTAACATTGACACACCTATGCAAATGTTGCTGCTTTCTGTCGTTAAGTAAAGGACGTCGAGCATTGCGCTGTGCCGTGTGAGACGTAATGCCTGAAATTTGCTGCTGTCGGCATACACTTGACACTGTGGATCTCGGAATACTGAATTCCCAAACGATCTGCGAAATGGAAAGACCCATGCGTTAAATTCAACTACCATTCTGCGCTGAACGTCTGTTAATTCCCATCGGAAACCTTTTCAAAGAAATGGCTCTGAGCACTATGGGACTTAACTTCTGAGGTCATCAGTCCCCTAGAACTTAGAACTACTTAAACCTAACGAATCTAAGGACGTCATACACATCCATGCCCGAGGCAGGATTCGAACCTGCGACCACAGCGATAGCGCGGTTCCAGACTGTAGCGCCTAGAACCGCTCGGCCACCCCGGCCGGCTAAACCTTTTCACGTGAATTACTTCAGTACAAATGCCAACTCCACCAATGAACTGCACTAACATACCTTGTTTACTTGATACTACTCCCTTCTGTATATGTGCATACATACCGTTATCCCGTGCCTTCGGTCATATCAGAGTACGCATTAGCAAATTGTGTGAATTCTCTTTTTAAAAACGTCCACTAATTTTCTGCTGTTAAGCCTGTTGTGCTTTCCATTATCACTTCAATTGGATTTCATCATTCATCATTGTTCTTTAGTATTCGCCTTCTCTACACATTGATTATTGTGAACATTGTCTTAAACTTCAATCGGATTATTTTTATTACTAAATTATGAACAGAGCCTTTATGGCCTCGTGGGTGCCCATTGCAATCCAATATCTGATTTTTGAATCTCTCTATGAAGTTATTCTTATAGAATATTAGTGCATGTCCAGGCCTTTTAGACATATTCCTCCTTCTCGCGTTTTTCTTGAATAGTGTATTTGCTATTACTTGCTGAATATATATGTATGTATATATATATATACTTACTTACTTATCGCGAATGGACCCAGAAGGATCACGCAAAGCTTTCTGACGTCGTTTCTTCCATACTTCTTTCATTCGTTCTCCATGTTTTCTTTTTCTTTCTTCTGTCCATTTTGTTCCTGGTCTCTTTAGTGCTTCCTTCTCCGACAATACAATCCACTTTTCCACCTTATTTCTAAAAGTTTTTCTATCTTTGACATCTTTAAGTTCAATATTTGCTTTTTGTAAATCTAATTTTACTTGGCTAATCCATGGTGATGTTGATTTGACTTTTTCTATGTAAGTGAGAATTCTGTTGGTGAGTCGTGTGGGGGGAAGTCTAGTGACATGTCCATAAAATTTTAATCTTCGCCTTCTTATGTCTGCTGCCAGGTTTGATATAGTTTCTGTGGTTCTTCTTGATTGTATCCGGTATCCTTCTTCTGTTAATTTTGGACCTAAAATCTTTCTCATAATTTTGCGTTCTTCTTTTAGTATTTTTTCTAAATCACATTTTGTGTGGAGTGTGAGCGTTTCACTAGCATATAGTGCTGCTGGCTTAATTACTGCGCAGTAGTGTCTGATTTTTGTGTTCGAGGAGATGCATTTTTTATTGTATATTTCATGTGTCATACCATATGCTCTCTTCATTTTCTGTTGTCTGACCTTCTGTGCAACTTTCTCTCCTCCGGTTGGCTCCAAAATTTCACCTAGGTATTTAAAATGTTTTACTCTATTTATTTTTCCATATTTTGTGTTCAAACTGTTTATATGGAATTTCGTACAGAAAAATTCTGTCTTTTGAAACGAAATTTGTAAACCTACTTTATCCGCGCATTCCTTAAGGATCTCTATTTGTTTGGTGGCGATTTCTTCATCATCTGCAAGTACGGCCAAGTCGTCCGCGAATGCTAAACAAGATATCTCCACGTTGTCTTTGGTTCTACCAAGATGGATTGGTTTCCAGTAGGATTGATTTTTTAATTCTTTTTCCCATTCCTTAATGACTTTATCCAGGACTATATTAAACAGAAGTGGAGATAGCCCGTCACCTTGACGTACTCCAGTTTTTATGAGAAAAGGTTCAGAGATTTCTCCCCTGAATTTAACTTTAGATACAGTGTCTGTCAGTGATTCTTTGATAAGCCTTAGTGTTTTGGAGTCAAGTCCAAGTTCCTCTAAAATGTTAAACAAAGATTGCCGGTCAATTGAGTCATAGGCTTTCTTAAAATCTACAAATGTACAAATTATGGGGGCATTTCTAATTGCTTTGTGTTTTAATATTGTCTTTAAATTAAATATTTGTTCTATGCATGAGCGACCGGGGCGAAAGCCTGCTTGATAATCACCAATTTGGCGTTCCAGCTGCTCTTGTGTTCTTTTCAGCAGGCATGTTGAGAGAATTTTGTAGGTGACTTGTAAAAGTGAGATTCCCCTGTAGTTATTGACATTTGTTCTGTCTCCTTTTTTATGTAGCGGGTGAATAAGGGCACATTTCCAATCCTCTGGTAATTTTTCTGTTTCCCATATTTTTGTTATTATTTTTGTGAGCTCTTGCAACGTCTTTGGTCCTAGGTTTTTTAATAGCTCTGCAACAATGCCATCTTCGCCAGATGTTCTATTATTTTTTAAGTTTTTAATGTGACATTTGATTACTTCCTGTGTTGGTGGTAATGAATCCGGTTGAGCGTTGGCACTGATTTCTTTGGGAAACCTTAAACTAGGTTCTGGGCAATTTAGTAGGTTAGAAAAATATTGAGCCAATACTTGACAGTTTTCCTGGTTTGTTAGGGCTAATTTACCATCAGGTTTTCTGAAACATAAATTTTGAGGGATATATCCTCGTATTTTATCTGCGAAAGTTCTGTAGAAGTCTCTTGTATTATAGTTTTGGAAATTTTCTTCTATGGCATCCAGTTGTGCCTTTGTGTACTTCCTTTTTGCTTGCCTAATGGATTTTGAAACCTGTTTTCTAACCTCGTTAAATAAATGTAGACTTTCTTGTGATTTTTTACTGTTATATTCTTGAAATGCCTTTTTTCTCCTTTCCAATGCATTTTCACAGTCTGAATCCCACCAAGGGTGTTTGAATATCTTTTTCAAGGGAATAGTTTCCTTAGCTATTCGCGTGATTTTAGAATGAAATTCTTCCCATGTGTTTGCCTTTTCCTTCTCCCATTCTTCTTTTACTTTAGATTCTTTAATCTTCTTGGTGTCATATTTCTGTATTTCTGTTTTCTTCTGATGACTTCTTCGTGCTGTAAACTTGATTTTAATTCTAGTTAGGTAATGGTCTGAATCAATGTTTGCTCCTCTGCGTACTTGGACGTCGTAAATTTCTTTTTGTACGGGGTATGAAATCGCCACATGATCTATTTGAAACTCGCCAATTTGTTGTATAGGAGATCTCCATGTCTTTTGTTTTCTTGGACATTTTCTTAGAGATGTTGACATTATCTTCAGGTTATTCTGCTTACATAGTTCGACGAGCCTTGTACCATTTTTATTGGTAAATTTATGTGCAGGATATTTGCCTACGGTTTTTTGGTGGATTTTCTCTCTACCAATTTGGGCATTAAAATCGCCGAGTAGAACTTTTGTATCATCTTTTGGAATCTTGGCCATTATATTCTCCAAATTTTCCCAGAACTTTTCTGTTTCTATGGGGTTTTTCTTGTTGTCTCCGTTTGTGGGAGCATGAACATTAACCATTGTGTATGTTTTGTTGGCACATTGTAAGCGCATCGTCATTATCCTATTATTTACGGGAGTAACTTCCTTGATGGAGCTGAGCACGCTCTTGTGTATGATAAACGCCATCCCGAGATGGGGGGCTCCTCTTCCGATTCGTTTATCCGTCTTGCTCTTAAAGATGCGATAGTTGCCATAATCTGATGTTTCTTCATCTGTAAAACGTGTCTCCTGTAAAGCTAGTATTACTATCTTTTGCTTTTCAAGTTCTGTTGTAAGGTTTAGAAGTTTTCCTGGTTGGATTAATGTATTTATGTTAAAGGTTCCAATGTATGTAGGTGTTTTAAGTGGAAGTTTGCCAGAGAGCTCCGACTTTCTCTGATGTAATCGTGTAAGTCCAGGTTCCCCAGAATCCGAATTCCTGGTTGCCATCTGTTGATGGGTGGATTGGTTACCACCTGGGGTAATGTTGTTATTACTTGCACGAGTCATACTTGCTTGTAATCAAGTTGGTCCAGTGTTTCCACTGGGTGTTTAGAACCAGGGATTGTTAGTTCCTGGCGCATTATGACCAGCCGCACATTGTGTGAACAGACGCTGACCAGGATGCCGATGGTTCCCACTTCAGACGCGTCCTGGATTTGGGTGTTGACAGTGCTTATTGTAATGGCGGCACTTACTCGCCATGACACAGCAACGTCTTCGGGTTCTGTGGTTTTTGAATGAGTGTGACCCTTGCCAAAAGTCACCCTCCCACACCCTCGTGATGCTGCCGCCTCGGTCCGGGACTGCTTATTTGGGTTTCCCCTTATTCGCAGCTGTCCACCATATCTGATGGATCGTTCGCTATCCGCCACCTGCGACCCGCCCTGTACCTGAGGCTCGGCTAGGGATATATATATATATATATATATATATATATATATATATATATATATATATATATATTTTCTCCTCTTTCATTCCAGTTATAGCTCCTGTCATTCCATAACTCCCTCTCCTCTATAGCTTCCACTCACCCATAATTATTAGTCATGTCGCTTTATATACCGAGTCACCCGATCAATGTGCATCACTTTGTTTGCATTTATCGCGAATCTCTTGCCCAACGTGAAGTACCGAGCGATTGGAAAAAAGGACAGGTGTCGCCTGTATATAAGAAGGGTAGAAGGACGGATCCTGAAAATTACAGACCAATATCCTTAACATCGGTTTGTTGCAGGATTATCGAACGTATTCTCAGTTCGAATATAGTGAATTTCCTTGAGACAGAGAAGTTGCTGTTCATGCATCAGCACGGATTTAGAAAGCATCGCTCCTGCGAAACGCAACTCGCCCTTTTTTCACATGATATCTTGCGAACCATGGATGAAGCGTATCACACAGATGCCATATTTCTTGACTTCTGGAAAGCGTTTGACTCGGGGCACTGCAGACTACTAACTAAGGTACGAGCATATGGGATTGCTTCCCAAATATGTGAGTGGTTCAAAGACTTCTTAAATAATAGAACCCAGTACGTTGTCCTCGATGTTGAGTGTTCATCGGAGGTGAGGGTATCATCTGGAGTGCCACAGAGAAGTAGGGTAGGTCCGCTGTTGATTTTTATGTACATAAATGATCTTTTGGATAGGGTGGATAGCAATGTGCGGCTGTTTGCTGATGATGCTGTGGTGTACGGGAAGGTGTCGACGTTGAGTGACTGTAGGAGGATACAAGATGACTTGGACAGGATTTGTGATTGGTGTAAAGAATGTCTGCTAACTCTAAATATAGATAAATGTAAATTAATGCAGATTAATAGGAAAAGAAATCCCGTAATGTTTGAGTACTTCATTAGTAGTGTAGCGTTTTACACAGTCACGTGGATTAAATATTTGGGCGTAACATTGCAGAGTGATATGAAGTGGGACAAGCATGTAATGGCAGTTGTGGGTAAGGCGGATAGTCGTCTTCGGTTCATTGATGGAATTTTGGGTAGATGTGGTTCATCTGTAAAGGAGACCGCTTATAAAACACTAATACGACCTATTCTTGAGTACTGCTCGAGTGTTTGGGATCCCTATCAGGTCGGATTGAGGGAGGACATAGAAGCAATTCAGAGGCGGGCTGCTAGATTTGTTACTGGTAGGATTCACCATCACGCGAGTGTTACAGAAATGCATCAGGAACTCGGGTGGGAGTCTCTGGAGGAAAGGAGGAGGCCATCTTTTCGTGAATCGCTACTGAGGAAATTTAGAGAACCAGAGACTGACTGCAGTACAGTTTTACTGCCGGCAACTTATATTTCGCTGAAATACCTCAAAGGTAAGATAAGAGAGATTAGGGCTCGTACAGAGGCATGTAGGCAGTCATTTTCCCCACGTTCTCTTTGGGAGTGGAACAGGGAGAGAAGATGCTAGTTGTGGTACCAGGGACCCTCCGCAACGCACCGTATGGTGGATTGTGGAGTATGTATGTAGATGTAGCTTTCGATCATTCTCTTTCTCTTCGTCTTTTGATTTTGACGTCGCAGTTTATACCTGAACTATTTTTCATTATCATAGTTCGATTCTATCTGCCCTAACTTCCTACTTTCAACTCCCACAATATCCTCTGCAGTTGTTCATATCACCCCGTATTTATAACACCTGCAATTCGTACCTTCCTGCCACTTCGCTTCACCGACCCCCCACTCTTGCCTTTGTGTTTATCTTTCCTGAGTTTGCCTATCACATTTGCACTTGTGCCATTCCACACTCCGGCTCACAGAATATTATTTTTCGTCAATGAATCATTCGGTTTCCTGTGGTCACTTCGCATTTGGTAGCCAGCTCCCGGAAATTCACAAACCAAGAGGTAAACATGGTTCACATGGACGCTTTAGTGTTTCCTTTGCGTTATTCAGTAAACCTTGCGTCCTAGACAAACCAACCACAACAGTTCTATTATTCAGATGTTTTCCAAAACCTACTCAGACCTTTCTGTTGCCCTGTGTATTGCATATTGGGGGCAATATTAGGTATTGCGTCAAGTTCACTCCGGAAGCTGCGACAGTATTTGTTCCACATTTTAAAGAACGTAGTTGTTATTATAAGAAACAGTTATCTATAATTATTATAAATAAACTAGAAGTAGTTTTGATCTCATAATTTTTTTAGTGTGGTGACCGGTTTCGATCTAATCTTCAGACCTAAAATGAACACGAATTCTTATAAACCTATAAAGGACGATAGCGTATATTGATACAAACAGTAAATAGCGCTAATATACAATAGATGTCTACCGGAGGCGGTGGCGCATGGCAACCCTCTTGCTTGTGGCTGGTGGTCTACTGCAATGTGAAGGACGCCAGCTGCTAATTAAACACATGAAGCCCCGCATACCGTTTCTGGCATAACGTCATTGATAGCCAATCACGTAAGATGCATTTCTGCCGCTTAAAAAAGTAACGTGGTAGCTACTATAAGTCATTATTACCATCTATAGAACTTACAAGACAAGTTAAAAAGTTATAGCTTGTAAAATATAGTGTGAAAAGTTATTACTGCGACCTAAATAGTGTGGCGCTCTATCATGTACTGTTATCGACCAAAGCAAAAATGAAAACAAGGACGCCACACTAGTAACCATTGCTACCTACTCGTCTCACTAGGGCCAAAGAGGCTATCTGTGGGGAAAGCGTCCTTGTTGCTCTAAGGTTGCCAGGGAGACCCAACGAAGGTCGATCACTATATGACATGGTTGAGTGGTATGCGCATGAGTTTTATTTAAAACATCTCGACAAATAAGTATTACATCTATAATGCGATATCAGTAGTGGAATGTTACAGAAATTATAAAGTAAGAGCTATATTACCGTTACGGTCGTTGGTCTGCATAGAACGCAACGTGATGGCTATCATGAGCGTAAAATTAATGACATTAAGCCAACAAAACATAAAACCACTGTCTGAACGGTCACGTCATGGGCGAACGAAATAATGTCTGTGATAACCATAATTTTATATTGAAACATAGCGTTAATAAATATACCAATAACCGTTGCCGTAGCAGGGTAGGGGAAAGAACATCCTTTGTCATATAGTAACACACAGATAAGTGACATATAGTGTATACGTAAGGCAAGAAAATTGATTGGTGCACACACGCACTTAATCCATCGTAAAATGTGGTAAAACAACAGTCACAAGTTAATATAGTACTCAAAATATAAAGCGTGATAATACGATACTAAACATATTGAGGAACATAGGCACATTCATCTGACGTAATGTCTAACCACATGATATAATAAAATACAATATTTATAAACAAATGTGGTACGAAGTAACAAACACAATCGACAATAATTGTGTAGTAGTTTTTTACTCTTCAGTCTTACTTACGTGATTGGCTATCCATGACGTTATGCCAGAGAAGGTGGGCGGGGCTTCATGTATTTAATTAGCAGCTGGCGTCCTTCACTTTGCAGTACACCACCAGCCACAAGCAAGAGGGTTGCCATGCGCCACCGCCTCCGGCAGACATCTATAATGTATCAGCGCTACTTACTAATTGTATCAATATACGGTTTCGTCCTTTACATGTTTTAAGGATTCTTGTTCATTGAAGGTGTGAAGATGATCTTATAATAAGATCGAAACCGGTCACCACATTAAAAAAATATGCGATCAAGACTGCTTCCAGTTTATTTAGAATTTTTTCCGCTCTCGGCACCAGCCCGAACTACATGAATTCGGTTTGGGATATGCCACATGTCACCTATTTATGTCAGTCCTGTGCCTGATTCTGTTCATCTGTTCATAGCGAGCAAGGTGTCAAGCAGGGATGAAGTTTCTTTTGGGATTTACTCTGAAATCGCGTCGGAGTTAGTGTCTTTCCTAGCCCATGTTAATTGTGATGAAATTCTCACTCGACGAATAATCCCAAGCACTACATAAACACCACCACTTGAATTTATAAGAAGGATGAAGTAATTGATTCAGATAGTTATGGACAAATATTGTCTTAATATCAGTTTGTTGCAGGAAACTGAAGTGCGTTCTGGAACAGAACGTAAACGCGGAAGGAAGCTCGAGTGGTACATAAAGCTGTGATAGTGAAACATGGTGGGTGGTTCAGTTTTGAGGTCATACATCCATTTGTCGAGCATCCAATTGTTGTGTCTGGTGAAGCTCCCATTTTTAAGACGTCGAGCACTCTGCTGCGCTTAAATATTAACATCTGAAGTGTGAAATCGACTGCTGCAATCGTTGCACGTACTCAAGTCGTTGTAAGACAACATTAAATTTACGTTCACCTAGTATTTTCTTATATTTGTCGAAAAATCTATCAAAACGGTTTTTTATTAAACCCTTTCCTTCGATCCATCGATATTGCTTCGGAAATCTGCAAGGGCATAGTGGTAATAACATTCTTACCGACTAGCTTTTTTTCTTTGTAGAAATGAAGCGGTATGTAATATTTCTCAGTAAGTTTGGTCTCCCGGATTTTTATGTTTTATTGAAACCCTTCAGATGACGAGGAGGTTTAGACTTTGGTATATTCCATTTTCTCTATGCTTCATTAAATCCAGTCTTACCATTCCAATGTTTCAGTATAGCTCCGTTTCCATTTCCTGTGTGCTTCCTTCGTCATAGTGATCAGTGGAACAATTTTTCGGTGATACGTAATTTCCACTAATGCCTTGACCGTCGTACTAGTACGATGACCGAATTCTCCACAGGTACGACATAGGCTGTGAGACATTTAACGTTTCAGATCAGAACTAGGGCCACAGCTTCGCAGTTTTTTGTCGTTTGGTGTGCTTAAATGAATGACAGAGTACCACGAAAATAGATATGATACAAAACATTTGCTTTGCCGTCATATTATTCTCTGAAATGGCCTGCAAGTGAACTAGAGACTGAAACAAAAACAAACAACCTGTCATGACAGCCAGTAGTCCGCACTCTCGTCTCTGCTTCGTTGCAACAGTGTTAATTTTAATTTTAAACCACTTACTGTCGCATCTTATGAACGCGGGATCAGATATTACCGGAGAACGAGGTAGGCTGTGATACGACTGACGCAACATTATCCTAAATGGTAGGATTACCAGTGATATTGGTAGCACCGATAGGGAAATATACATAAAGGCATGTCTGAGAAAATTAGAGCCGATGAGTTCTTTTTGTTGGTTGCTAGTTTCGTATATAATTATCATCACAGATCTCTCAGCGTTAGGTGTATTTTATGTCCTCACTGAATATAATGCGCATTTTACAGGTAATGAAATACGTTAATCGCTTAACTTCCACAGTTTTATGAAACCAAAGAAATTACTTTTGGTGCAAGTGCAGTTTACACGCGCAAACAGAGAAAAACCTACACACATCAAAAAAAAATTTGCATCACCTCGATTCCAAGAGATCCCGGACCTGTACAGAAAATTGGAATGGAATTTCCGCCCTTTTTATTGCTCGTGAAAACCACACAGTGCATGTTGTACCACCATACAGCGAGACCTTCAGAGGTAGTGGTCCAGATTGCTGCACACACTGGTACCTCTAATGCGCAGAAGCACGTCCTCTTGCATTGACGCATGCCTGTATTCGTCATGGTATACTATCCACAAGTCCATCGAGCCACTGTTGATCCAGACTGTCCCACTCCCCAACGGCAATTCGGCGTAGATCCCTCAGTGGTTGGTGAGTCACGTCGTCCATAAACAGCCCTTTCCAACCTATCCCAGGTATGCTTGATTTGGTTCATGTCTGGAGAACTTACTCGACACTCTAGTCGAGCGACGCCTTTATCCTGAAGGAAGTCATTCACAAGATCTGCACGATGGGGGCGCGAATTGTCGTCCATGAAGACGAATTCCTCGCCGGTACGCTGCCGATATGGTTGCACTATCGGTCGGAGGATGGCATTCACGTATCGTACAGCCGATACGGCGACTTCCATGACCACCAGCAGGGTACATCCGCCCCACATTATGCCACCACAAAACAGAGTGGAACCTCCGCCTTGCTGCGCTCGCTGGACAGTGTGTCTAAGGCGTTCAGCCTGACCGGGTTGCCTCCAAACACTTCTCCGACGATTGTCTGGTTGAAGGCATAAGCGACACTCGTCGGTGAAGAGAACTTGGTGCCAACCCTGAGCGATAAATTCGGCATGTTTTTGGGCCCATCTGTACCGCGCTGCATTGAGTCGTGGTTGCAAAGACGGACCTCGCCATGGACGTCGAGGGTGAAGTTGCACTTCATGCAGCCTATTGTGCACAGTTAGAGTCTTAACACGTCGTCCTGTGGCTGCATGAAAAGCATTATTCAACACGGTGGCGTTACTGTCAGGGTTCCTACTAAACATAATGTGTAGTTCATCCACTGCAGTAGGAGCCCTCTTGCGGCCTGAGCGAGGCATGTCACCGACAGTTCCTGTCTCTCTCTGTATCTCCTCCATGTCCGAACATCATCGCTTTGGTTCACTCCGAGTCGCCTGCACACTTCCCTTGTTATGAGCCCTTCCTGGCACAAAGGACGCGATCGAGCCACGGTATTTACTGTCTAAGCATGGTTGAACTACAAACAACACGAGCCGAGCCGTGTACCTTCTTCGTGGTGGAACGACTGAAGTGATCAGCTGTCGGACCCCCTCCGTCTAATAGGCGCTGCTCACGTATGTTTGGTCGGGTTTAGTGACATCTCTAAACACTCAAGTGGGGTGTGTCTGCGATAAAATATCCACAGTCAACGTCTATCTTCAGGAGCTGTGGGAAACTGGGTGATGAAAAACTATTTTTAATGTTTGTATGTAATTACGATATTTTGTACTCCATAGAACGTTCCTCATCATGACCAAAGGCAACCATTCCCTGTTGTTAGTGATAAATGCGGAAGCAGTTTCTGAATTACAGAAATTTGTTTTATATGAGCTTAATAAAGTACAGAAGCGATATTTGATGTGTTTTGGTTTTGCAACTTATTTTACCTCTTTCGAGGAAATTGAGTGTTCTGGCGCTATATGATGAATCAGCATTTTCTTTTTCATTTCTACTACAACTCCCACCTCTTGCACAAAACAAATCAACAATTTTCAAATAACACTCGAATTAAAGATTGACACTCAATTTTTCTATAAATATTGTCTATCTCTAAGAGGCAGACAGGGCTGTGTATTATAGAAATGCAATAATTCCTCCTATGCTGTGTGGGGCGGCGGGTACTATACTTTTTTGTTGTTGGTTTATGGTTCGTCGTCTTTCCAGGCGAGCCTGGAAACTATTTTTGTGGTTAGCCAGAATGCCATGGGGAACATACTGACCATATTTTCCAATCTGCATGTCCACATTCTTGTTCAGCCCACTGAAAAAAGTGGTTCTCTTCTCTTTCTTCTTAGTGGGATCAGGACTATAAATGAAAGTATAAAGTTCCAGTTCATACATATATTTAGTTAAGTATCTCACGCACAACAATTTGAAAGTCAATATGTTCAACTCACAGTAAATCGTTATATCCTAAATAGCACTATTATCAGTTCAGACGAGACCTGTACGGTACGTTCCTACCAAAAGTCTTTCGCCCTGACTACTAATACTCAAATAAATTTTCGAAATAAATGCTTGCCACAAAAGTGGAAGTAATAGTCACCACTTGCTACGCGAATTTGAAGAATTCACGGACGCCACATCAACATACATTTTAGCAACATCTAATCGATCCAGGACGATGTGCAGTCCTCGCGAGTTCATTAGCAGTTATTACAGAAAAAACGCGTTTATTGACAGTCCGTCTCTGACGTCATCCGAGGCAGAGCGCAGTCCGGAGTTTGACACACGCGGATCTTACAATGGCTGAGTGCGAAGTAAACTTCCTCCTTGCCTCTCGGGCTGTATTTATATCTGTGCCGCAGCGGACGGCCAAGGGAACACCATTTCTCATCTGCCTTACGCGAACGGCAGCAGTCCCTGAACGACCGCTTTCTCGGACACATAATCTTTAACAACAAAGTTGTGAATTAATTTAGATTCTTCTTAATTTTTACATGCCTTCTGGTAAGTTGGTTGATTGTCTCATAACTTTGCCTTCTAGAATTTTTAGAGTGGAACTAACAGTAAATCGTTACCTCTGAACTGTAACTTTACAAGACCTTGTATTGGTTGTTATTAATATTTCGGTCCTAAAATTTGTTATATCTCTATTATTTAATAAGTTTTCTGATTTGCTGTAGTCAGAATTTTCTAGCATTAAAATTACAGGCACTTAATCTACTAGAAATGGGTATACTTTAGTTACAAATTTGGTTTTCATTAACTTACTCGAAAACTATTACAGGTAGCTTAAGTTAGTCTCTTAGTTATTACTTTTAGGTTGAACTGAAGCATCATACAAATTTTTACGTTTCTAAGTAATTTTTTTTTAAACATGGATTCTGACTATAATTTTTATTCTATCATGTTGAAAGTTGCACCATTTATTTTTGACATGCATTGGCACAGTATGACCAAGTTCTGGCTTTGTATCTTTATTACTTAGTGCCACATATTTTTTTCTTAATACGGTACTTTTACGAAAACTATGGATATAATTACTTTAAGTCTTGTCTTTTAAAACGTTACTACATTAAAGTATATGTTGACAAAGTTTGAATAACAAATTTTGTCTTTTAATTTTATACTTAATTATGATGCAATACTTGTGCGCTACGCGCTGACGCATTTAAGTGACGTGGCGCTAGTAGCAGTGAACTGGGTACTCGCTCGCCTTTTTATATCACAAACGGTACAGCGCTTGTTTTCCTTCAGCTGTAATTCTGTGACAATGAAAAAGATAGCTGATAGGGATGTCCATTTAATGATATGAAGTGAAGGAGACGTTAGTAAATATCGCTAAAATCTCTCATGAATGTTACTTTATTTACCTGTAAACGTAACGTAATTTCCTACATATGACAGTAGTCTTCCCGAAACTTTCGTGAAATTAATTCCAATTTGTGAAATGCTTTCTAACGCAAAATGCCACGAATTAACAAAGTTGTCATCATAACTTTGGTCACCCTGATAAAAATATTGAGTTGGTGCGTCAGTTCGTAATGTTTTTCAACAAATTTAATAAACACAACAGAGTCTCATAACAGACTTCCTCATCCATAATATAATTTCCTACACTGTTTATAATAGACTGTCAATGCTGTGTAAATTTTCGACTTAGCAACTACAAAAAATCACGTGGTTTTGCGGCGAAAAACTTGTCGAATCATGTTCGGAGCACGTTTTTCATCCTGAAAGGAAGTTGCTTCAAGATCGATTTCTTTTATTTTGATTTTTATTTTTTTTATTCATCAGTCTTCTTAGTGGTTTGATGCGGTCCGCCACGAATTTGTCTCCTGTTCCAAACTCTTCATCTCAGAGTAGCACTTGCAACCTGCACCATCAATTATCTGCTGCATGTATTTCAATCTTCCTGTACAGTGTTTGCCCTTGACAGCTCCCTCTACCACCATGGAAGACAGTCCCTGATGTCTTAACAGATGTCCTACTATCCTGTCCCTTCTCTCTGTCAATGTTTCAACATATTCCATTCCTCTCCGATTCCGCGCAAAACCTTCTCATACCTTACCTTATTAATCCACCTTATTTTCAACATTCGTCTGCAGCACCACATCTCAAGTGCTTCGATTCTCCTGCTCCACTTTTTCCTCACAGTCCGTATTTCACTACCATACAATGCTGTGCTCCAAACGTATATTCTTAGATATTTCTTCCTCAAATTAAGGAGAAAGTTTTTTGATACTAGTAGAATTATCTTAGCCAGGAATGGCCTTTTCTGCCAGTGCTAGTCTACTTTCGGTGTCCTCTTTGCTCCGTTCGTCATTGCCGATTTTGCTGCCTAGGTAGCAGAATTCCTTAACTTCATCAACTTCCTGACCATGACTCCCGATGTTAAGTTTCTCGCTGTTCTCGCTTGTGTTACTTCTCATTACATTCGCATTTCTTCGATTTACTCCCCATCCATATTCTGCACTCATTACACTGTCCATTAAATTCAGCAGATTATGTAATTTTTCTTCACTTTCTCTCAGTACAGCGACGTCATCAGAGAGTCGTATCTTTGCTACCTTTCATCTTGAATTTAACCTCTCTTTTATTTACATCGTTACTTCTTCGATGTAGCAACTGAACAATAGGGGTGCAAGACTACATCCCTGTGTTACACCCTTTTTAATGCGAATATTTCTTTCTTGAATTTCGACTTTTGTCATTTCCTCTTGGTTCTTGTACATATTGTAAATTGTTGGTTAGGTCTTATGGAACCAAACTGCTGAGGTCATCGGCCCCTAAGCTTACACACTACTTAATATAACTTATATAACTTAAACTAACTTACGCTAATGACAATACACCCACCCATGCCCGAGACAGGACTCAAACCTCTGAGGGGGGAGGGGGGGGGGGGCAAGATGTCTCAGACCGCACATCTACCCCTCGCATCTACTCTGCGCATCTACCCCGCGCGGCCCGCGTACCTATTGTTTATTACTCCTCTCTCCCTATAGCTTACCCCTATTTTTCTCGTAATTTCGAACATCTTGGACCATTCCACATTGTCGAACACTTTTTCGAGACCGACAAATCCTGTGAACGTGTCTTGATTTTTCTTTAGTCTTGCTTCCATTATCAACCGCAACGTCTTTCGGTAGAGAGCGGAAAAGTAGAAAATCTAAGGGCGAAATATCAGATGAATAAGGTGGGTGTGGAATGACTTCCTAATCCCTGTATATTGCTTTTTGTTAGTCTCTCAGAGAGACCTTATCATGGAGTGACATCATCCAATCTTCCTTGTTCGTTGCTCTTGCTTTGCACCTGCAAGACGTCTCGATTGTTGTGAATAGAAGTCCGCAGTGATGGCTACACCCCGGGAAGACAGTGAGTAGCACTATCTTTTGTGGATGCGCGCAGGCCTTCCTTTCTTGTCATTATTTTAGGGCTACGTTTTTCGTCTCCAGTACCGACAGAAATGGTCGGTTTTGTTGACGGGCCAATTGATGACGAGCAAGCAGGGATGCTCTTACGGCCACCTACTAATTTTTGTGATTTCGGCTTAGAGCATGCGGTACCCATACACGCGATTTTTGAAGCTTTCCCATTACTTGAAACTTCTGCGCGATGGTGGCATGGCCACAGTTAATCACATTTGCCAACTGTCGAGAACACTGACGCGGATCATTGCTTACTGATACGTTTAAATGACTCTCATAAGACTTCGAAGTTCTTCATGAACGCCGGAAATCACTGATGTCAAAACGATCCTCCTTTCTTGCCGTACTCTGTACAACTGGTATTATCCCCACACACGGCGCATGTATTTCTGGCTGCCTCCACAGCTGTCGCACCACTGATGAACTCTAACAGCAGAAAATATTCCGATTTCTCCACTTGGCACGCCATTTTCCAGCGTCCACATTTCCACTCATCATCTCCAGAAGCGAAAATGACAATATCTAAACTCAAATATCAACAGTGAACTAAAAATAAAAGAGGCAGTCAATTAAGAAACCCATAGCAACTTGAATACCAACATTCACTTTACACCGGACTCGCATTCGGGAGGACGGCGGTTCAATCCCGCGGCCGGCCATACTGATTTAGGTTTTCCGTGATTTCCCTAAATCGCTCCAGGCAAATGCCGGCATGGTTCCTTTGAAACGGCACGGCCGACTTCCTTCCCCATCCTTTCCTAATCCGACGAGACCGATGACCTCGCTCTTTGGTGTCCTTACCCAAACAACCCAACCCAGCCAACATGCAAAACAGAAATGCTACGAACTTTTGCGACAACCTAAAAACTGTACTTTTCGGTTAAAAATAACATTAATCCCAATCGTTTTCAGTGTCTTCGATCTGAAATGCCTCTTATAGTCCCTGCAGACACAAATTCATTGTCTTACACATAACCTGTCCCACTGCACTGAAACTAAATTTAATGTTGTTGCACGAGAAAGCCAATTTTTAATTTTACTATAAATGCTCCCATGGGCCGAACAATTGGGTTCGTTTGATGCTGCTGATGATGTAAAACTGAGAAGTTTGTAGGTGATATAGCTCAGCAGCTGACTGCTGACTAGTCTTTTCTACCAGATACAAGGCGAAATGTTCAGCAGCAGTCAACACATTATCTGAGGAGAAAGAAAAAAAAAACATCTCTAGCCCTAAATTCAGCAACATTAGCGGGCATATGTAATCTTTCATGTCCAATCAGTTGACACAAAAAGCTGATTAACTATAATGTATCGCATTTATTTTCAGGATGGATGTGGAGTTGGAATTGGTTCTGTTTGTAACTGCACATGTAATTATAGCTGGTCTTCTCAGATAGCACGGAGCTAACGCTTTTAGTAAAATGGTGGCGCACGTCTGACAATAGAGCATTCTCTGCCTTATGTTCGATGTCGGCAGTAGATACTTGACCGAGTAAGTGACTTGATGGTTCAAGTTTTTTCCATGTGTCCATCACAGCACTTGTTACTGTGCTATCGAAATAACTGAAGAGGAAACAAAGAATTCCAGAATTTTTATCATGGCCTCAGAACTTACTGAAGGCCAGCTAAACGAGTTGGTGAGTGAAGTTTCAATGCTACAGCCGAATTCATGTAGTTTTCTTTGTTCTTCGATTACGACAGAGTATGAAGTGCATGACTGAGAATCCTTTGATTACTTAGTTACTAGGCTGGAATAGCTCCCGGAGTACAGGTGTAGCCATGATATCTTCGATGATGAGATTGATGTTATGGACAGCACATCATACACATGTCATGTTGAAGAATGTTGGTCACCTTTTAATGTTCGTAGGTTCTGTGACTCTTCATATATCCTGACTCATCCATGCAATTTTCTTCCACTACTCTCCAGGCAGTGTGCCATATTTCTCGCATTGTCAGTGATCACCGATATGAACTTCTCAACCACTATCCCTTGAATCACTGTGTTAAGACTTAAGGCGATAAATAGTGCTTCTTCTCTACACTCACCATGCCGAATACTCTTCAAGAAAATAGGTTCTGGTGTCGTGACAAAGAAATCTGTCGGTTGGTGTCTGGATACATCTGTCCAGCTATCAGAAATTAACAAGAGAGCATTAGATCGTTTAAACCTGTGACAACAGTGTTGACACGTTGATATTCAGCCTTGAGCAAAGCTGTAATAAGAGCTTGATGGTTAGGTGGCTCGTAGCCAGAACGTATTACATGAAGAAATTTCCGTGAGTAAATCGTCTGTGGATTTGATATCCGGACTCCTAGAGCATAAACAGCTCTAACGGCGACTTCGTCTACGTCTCGGTCAGAAATTGTTATATGGGATTTCGATGAAGCTGATGATGTGGCGTTCGAAAGACTAAATCACACGTCAGGTGATGTCGTAGGCATAGCAGATGCCAACGTTTCATTATTTGTTTCAGTAGTGGTCTCCGAAATTTTTTCTGGCCTCAGCTGCCTGTTTGGTATATTTTGAACGAAGTCCACACTTCTGAAGGTAATCTCGTAGACAAGTAGCCACTGAAGTATGACATATGGTTCCAGTGCACTTAGTGCACTTCTATAGTGATTTCAATAGCATTTGTGTTGTACAATCCCCACACTTCCAAACGATGACGCATGCTGAAGAATGCTGGTCACTTTCCGATGTTCGTATGGTTCTGTGACTCATTATATATCCTGACTCAGTTTCTACATGGTTACACATTTCTGGGTTCTAAAGGAATCTTGTGAGACACTGATAGCATACGTAAATAAAGCAGTCGAAACGAGGCAACGCCCGATAGGTATGCAACCCACCTAACATATGAGTAATGCGGATAAGCTCTTAACTGTTAAGGCTACTGGGAAAACTATTGTATTGATGCCCACAATGTCTGCGACTATACAGTGCCCGTAACTCATCATTCGCAAAATGCTCATTCATTTCATATAAAACAACCCGGGTCTACGCTTACTTACGGTAGTTTCCCATCTCTGCTAGCACTACATTACCTCAGTATTTAAAAATTACACATTGGGGTCTGTGAACAATAGTCCATGAGAGTGCTGCATTTTTTCCCTGCAATTAGATTTCACGATATGTGAGTCTGTTCCGAGCTCTCCTACTCGCTGGTGTAACTCCTTACTGGTTTGAGAAGTCGCCTCTAAAAACGTAAAGCTATTGTCTGACATTTGGTTTGAAAAGTACATGGCTTTATTAGGCACTGTCATATAGGAGGTCGTATGCTGTTGCCTTTTTCCCGTACAGCTGGCCTAGTCACCTACAGGGAACATACAGTTTAATGAGAATTCGGAACCATGGCGCAATCACGAAACATTTTGTGAAGCTGAAATTTATCATAATGAGAGATAATCAACAATAATTTTAAAATGGCAAGCGTGTTACAATCATAACGAAAAGGACATATAACATTTTTTTTTAAATATCAGATGACGGTAGTCTTAACCGTTGAAACCTGTCATCAAGAATAAATAGTGTGAATGTGATCTTCGATATTAAATTTTCTTCAGTTTCCTTAAGTGGACAGTAGTAAGTGACACTTAAAAAGCCTAGCTCTGTCCTATCTTCAATGTTTCCTGAAGTGGAGAATAGTAACTGGCACTTAAAATTCCTAGCTATGTCCAGGCTTTGTATCCGAGGCGTATGGATCCGTCATCTGTCACTCCAACACTCGTCGTTTCGTGCTGAACCAGTGAGAAAGATGTCCATGGATCGGATCCACGCTCTGTCAAAATTATTTGCTCTCCGATTGCGTCGATCCAAATTATGAAGCTTGCAGTGATAGCAGGAATGCGCAGAATCAGCGTCATGTTATCTAAACAAACCGTTTACTAAGGGCGTAGCACAGTGACAGGTTTAAATGCAATTGTAAGACAACGCCGCTGTCGGCAAATAAATTCGAAAGACGCTTTCTAAGAAGAAGCAATTTCTAAGACTGTGCCGCACCTGCACTCATTGATGAGAAAGGTTATGTTCTTTGAGGTCGTACTCGCAACGTACGAACAGTCTTGCAATATAAAAATAGCGTCTTCCCGGTGGGGAATTGAACCCCGCTCTCCCGCATGACACGCGGGGATTTTAACCACTGCACTACCGGGGACGCCCCGCTGGATGACGTCTGCGCGAGAGTTAGTTGCAGCAAGTAGCTGTACGCTTCATACACTAATACAAGAAACTAATTAAAACTGAGACGCAGCGCCCCAGTGGATAAGATATTTAAGCGGCGACCTGAATCGAATCCGGAAACCAGGACATTTTCGGCCACCCTGCTACCGAACCACGTCTCCACAAAAATGTGATTCAGTCCGTGACTTCACTAATATGTATTACATTGGGCTTCAACTTTTTTGTTTTTAACTTTCCGATAACATTTCTCACTTGTAATAGCATACTAAGATCAAATCCCTGTGGTGGCAGAGAGTCGAACCCTGCAACATACCTTTCGCATACAGTGTTCCTGACGACTCTTTTCCAAATATGCCTTCAAAGTTTCAGTTCTAGAAGCAGCTCTCTCACGCTTTTCTAGTGGACGATCTCCAGCATTACTTAATTTATAAGACGTCTTAGATAATAAAAAAAGATATTTCGAAGAAAGTGGCTTCTCCAGTGCCGAGAGGTTTCTTCCACTACCAGTTCTTCACAATGCAGCGGATTATGCTCTCATTAAAACTATATGCCCGACTTGGCATCGAACCAATGACCTTGCCTTGGGCAGGGAATACTGCCTAAAAGTACCTGTGCTACCAGTACCCTGAAGAGAGAAAGTTAATTCTTTGAGTATATTTAGATTTTTTACACATCACTCTAGTTTCTACGGTACTGTGCTTTCTGTAGGTAATTATCCATTTCAATTTTCATGCGTGTCGTAAAATATCTTCTGCAACCACATCACAACAGAGGATTATACAGGCAATAAACTTTATTGGCTTCAGCAGATGTAACTGGAAATGAATAGCAGCTCTTATAATTACATGTTCCACAGATCATTTGAATATATTTCTTTTCTTTTCGTGAGATTACGCAGAATTAGGTAGTTTATAGGACATGACTACATGATTAGTTTTAACATTGATGAACACACTGTTAGGCAGTTTTGTTCACGAGACTAGCCTTTTTTAAAGTCTGAAAAGTCTTACTTAAAAGTTCGTGTACTGAGTATAAGGAGTTGGTGAGAACAAATTCTAGATTTAAAACTTTCTTTCCTACCTACCAGACACATTAAGTTGTTGTGGAAATGATCAAAGATATTGAACTCCATTTTAAATAACTGACAGGGTAAATAATAGGTAGTTCAAGTAACTTTTTCTCTTTGTGTTGTGCATATGGAAACAACTATTCTTCTCAAATTACGGTGTGTTATTTATCACTACATTTTTGCGAACAATTATATAGCAAAGGTGAGTTAAAATGCCTAATTCTTTGAAGGAATATCCATAAGACGACTGCTGGTGAAATGTGCATGTTATGTTTAATGCTCCCTTATGTGCAATAAATATTTTCTCTCTACACTATGGCATAGGTGAGATTTCGGTAGGACCATTTACTTTAAGTTTTAATTCAGGTATATTATCGTTAGTGATCAATAAGTTCGCAAATTAAGGTTGTTCGGATCTGTTAAATATTCAGAAACGTGAGACTAGGCCGGTGTCAGCTTAAAACAAACTAATGTAAGATAAAGTAAAAATCCTAGAAAGGAACAAAAAACTGTTTTTCACCCGCCCACTGGGTAAAATCGAATACCCATTTAAATGGTTGGAAGAAACTTGAAAACAATAAAAAAGTTTTACTTTACTGCAGAATATACGAGATGAAAATATACAGGTGTCATTAACCACACTACCAAATGATCCGATTAATGTTCTAAGATTACCAAAACTAGTATTCAATGAATTTGAGTTTTCGAAGAATTAAAAATAATTTACTAATGCAAGAAAAGTTACCAAAACAGAAAATATATTTTACTAAGAACAGAAACCGCAGATGAATTATTAGCCTTCATCCTCACCAAAGGAGGATTGTTCATGAACCCAGACACGACAGGGGGACAATGGATCTATTCCTCCTTCGATAGCTAGTCTTTTTTTTTTTTTTTTTTTAGAAGCTGTAGTCGTTCCAACTGTCGTTTCCGCTTATTCGTTATTTGTTTATTCCTTATAAGAAGCTTTCGGTTTCAGTTTTTCTTTCTTATTTACTTCTCCTGTCTTTTTATTCAACTTCCAAATCAATTTTTGTAGCCGGCTGAAGTGGCCGAGCGGTTCTAGGCGCTACAGTCTGGAACCGCGCGGCCGCTACGGTCGCAGGTTCGAATTCTACCTCGGGCACGGATGTGTGTGATGTCTTTAGGTTAGTGAGATTTAAGTAGTTCTAAGTTCTAGGGGACTGATTACTTCAGAAATTATGTCCCATAGTGCTCAGAGCCATTTGAACAATTTAATTTTTGTATGGAGAGATCGGTATAACTGCTTTGCCCTTTCTCCTGATGGTGATTTCCTTTGACCTTTCTACTAAGTCAACCTTTTGAATATTTCCAACCCGGTTTTGACCCACCTGGTATATCCAGCTTTGCCCGTGCTAGATACGACAACATATGGATTTTGAAACGT
Organism: Schistocerca americana; assembly: GCF_021461395.2. NCBI lineage: Eukaryota > Metazoa > Arthropoda > Insecta > Orthoptera > Acrididae > Schistocerca > Schistocerca americana. Next base: position 265,168,433 of record NC_060124.1, on the reverse strand, counting down.
AGCACTCAGATAAAGCGCATCATAGAAGCCATGTAATACAATGAAAACTTGCTTAGTCGAAATAGTTACCTACCTATTTTTTAACAGTTAATATTTCTCTTCAAGTCACTGTCCAAGAAGCACCAACATCGAAGAAAACTTCAGTAATAACTTTAAATATACCTAGAAGGGAAAGCAGCAGGCGACTGCTAATGACGTTTTTTTTACAACTCCAAGAACAACGATTGCCAGTAGTTCTGAGTGTTGTCAGACGAATGGCAGCTTTAGTTACGGAAATCTTAAGGTATTGAGTTTAATCCATAACCATGCTTTTACCTACTTTTCCCCACCCCATAAAAGCCATTCTGTAAGTTATTATTGAGTGTAAATACACAAAATGTGTTAGGATGTTGATTCGTTTCTTTCCAAGCATACCAGTTACGTGGAGAACGAAATAAACTAACTTGTGTGAGCAACTCAGCAAAAATGCTTCTTCCCGTACTAGTTTTCATCAATATCCAAACCTAAAAGTTTGGATAATTCTACTTTATTGACTGACTGCTGTTCATATACAACATCAACTGTTTGTATGAACACTTCTTCTACAGAACTGAATACAAAGTGTTTTCTCAAAATTTAATGAGTTTCGCTTCAGGTAAATACTTAAAAATCCTTTGAAGAGCAGCATTAACAATTCCTTCTGTTACTTTCAATCTTTTGGGAATTACTATACAACTGGCATCGGTGGCAAAAGAAATAGCAATTCTGTTTGAAGAAGATTGAGTGGAAGGTCGTTGACTTATACAGAATATAGTAATGGAATAAAATTTGAACTATATGGGACCCCCTTCGTAATTTTTCCAGTCACTGCATTTTTTCTATTTTTAACAATATTTTGATCATTCGACAAAATATTTTTCATTCTGTTCGTTAAGTATAATCCAGACCAGTCCTTTGCAATACCATTAAATCCACAAATTATTATTTTCGAGACACATTTCAAGGACTAATCATAAACTTTTCAAACAATGAACATTCATCGGAGTCGTTTCTTAAATGCTGGAATAGCGATTTTATTTATCTTACAGCAGCTTTTATAAGTTGTTGGTATTTCACACAGTAAGTAAATAGCTTCTTCATTAAAAAAAATTTGCAGTTTTGCTCGTTTTGCATACAGACGTGTAAAGTCATAACAGCTTATTTAAGCTAATTAGCTTTCATACACATCTGATGTGCAGAAGAAACTCATGCCGTTCAAAGGAAGTGATAATATCGGAGCTGGCGTTCTTTTACCTAATGGATAATTAAGAAAGAGAATACGACAGGGCGTAGTCCTACTGTAGGTCTCGAGTTCCTAAGTTATTATTATTGTCTCTGTGAGAGGTAGTGGATACTAACGGAGTATAAAATAGTAGACCAAGTTATTTAAAATCTCTTCTTTAGTACGATCAAAGTAACTCATTGTAAATAAAAATACATGGATGCCTTAACCCAAGCGTTCCATTATAATTTTGCTTCTAATTTCTTAGTAGCTCCTTTCGTCAAATAAATTGATAATTTCGATAAATGTCAGAGTGTTTCTGAAATGCCGCCGCCGTCTTCTTACTTTGTTCTCCACTGGTTCTTATGTGAAGTGCGGAGCCCGCTCGTGAAGACGTAATCTTGTTAGAGTTCAGCATCTTGGAACTGTAGCGCTGCAGGTTTCCCAGTTACATTTCTACGCTCGATATCGTCGCAGTTGTACAAGTATTATGGCTGAAATATTCTCTCCGGCTTTGAGACTGTCAATCGCTTAACGGGCTGGCACGATTTCTTTCATGCCCACTTTGCCTGCTTTCTTTTCTTTCTTCAATTCAGACAACTTCGGCGCCGTGAATGTTCCCTTCACCAGCAAAGCAATCCTCTTACGGCCTCTATTGGCGACAGCGAACCTTTCTCGAATATTGAAATAATTTTCTCTCGGATAATTCTCCCATTTTTCAGAAAGAACCTGCACTTTATTGAACTGTGCATCTGACTGTAATAGCGTAGGACTATTGTGCTCTTTTTCGTCCTTTTTGTCTCTCATTGTATTTGCTTTAACAGCATTTCATGTTCCACTTTCCTTGACAGTTATGTCTGAATTCCGCTTTCATTGTTCCGGGACGGCCAGTAACCTATCTATTGACTGGGAAAACGTTTCTGCATCTATGAGGGTCACGACATATGTCGGTAAATTATATTTTAGTCTTCTGTTGTGAGTACCATGTTTTGTATCACCATGAAACGCCTGTACTTGAAAACTATGGTACCATACATGCTTTCGAAGCAACCTAAACTTTATGACATATTACTCTGTTTTCACTTCGTTGTGAAAGCCTATTTAACAACGCACCAGTCTTTCTAGCGATTATGTCTCATACGTGGTGATAGCGTTGCCCGTATAAGTCGAAAATAAACTTTTCAGACATGGTTCGCATTGCTGTGACCTAAATAATCTCACTAAAATGTTAGTTTCGTTAACGTACACTAAATCAATTCGAGCTTACATTGGTGTAAATGTTGTTTACATATAATCAGTTTTTGCCCAAACGACTTTCAGTGCTTATTGCCCTTAGTTATGCATTTTCTTTCACTAAAGCTTAGAACTTCGTCAAAACATTTAAAATATCCTTACAACGGTCTATTTCTTTTATTCGCTTAGTATGTTCCTCATCTGCGGATGTTCACCTAATGAGATATTTTGTCTCTATTTAAGAGTTACCACATCTTCGTGTTATCCTGTTGTAAGTCAAGAAAAACTATTTGTATTTCTCACACGGTGCTTGTTCATTGATACCGTCGTTATCGTATGTGGGAGAAAATATTTCTCTTAGGTTAATCATAAATTTTTTTAAGTTCACAACTGCACATCTTCGTTAGATTTGTGTACATCCCAATGGACAGTAAAACCGTTAGAGATATCAGCAATACGAACTTCCTTCGGAGTTACCAGCTAGGTCCATAGTGCCGAAGTGCCGCTTAAATACCTAAGCTCAGTCACCAGAATTCAAGAAAATAACGATTCACTTAGAAAATAGTTATTTCAACAAGTATTAACAGAAAATAAAAGATATCGCACTTTTTAGCTTATGCACTGTGAATAACATTTCACTGTCTGAACTATTTCACAACATCGTCATCTACTTTTACATGGACAACCCGCAAGCCACCGTAAGGTGCGTGGCGGAGGGTGACCTTCACCACTACTTATCGTTTCCTCTCCTGTTCCACTCACAAATAGAGCGAAGAAGATAAGACTGCCTTTATACTCCGTATGAGCCCTAATTTCTCGTATCTTATCGTCGTGGTTTTTACACGTAGTGTATGTTACCGGCAGTAGAATCGCTCAGCAGTCAGCTTCAAATGTCGGTTCTCTAAATTTTTTCAATGTTTCTCGAATAGAACGTCACCTTTCTTCTAGGGATCCCCATTTCAATGTCCAAAGCCTCTCTGCCACACTTACGTGTTGTCCGAACCTACCAGTAACAAATCTAGCAGCACGCCTCTGAATTGCTTCGATGTCTTCCTTCAATGCGACCTGGTACAGATTCCAAACACTTGATCAATACTGAAGAATAGGTAGCGCAAGCGTCCTATGTGCAAACTCCTTTACAGGTGAACCACTCTTTCCTAAACTCTCCCAATAAACCGGAGTCGACCATTCGCCTCCTTTACCACAGATATCACAAGTTCGTTGCACCTCGATTGCTTTGCAACGTTACGCCCAGATATTTAAATGACTTGACATTTTTAAGCAGGACACTAGTAATACAGTATCCGAACTTTACAGGTTTGATCTTCGTACTCATCCTCATTATCTTCCATTTGTCCACATTTAGGCCTAGGTGCCATTCATCACACCAACTGGAAAATTTTACTAGCCGTCTTTTACTTTTATAAAGTCGCTCAACTTCGACACCTTACCGTACACCACAGCATCATCAACAATCAACCAAAGATTACTGCCCGCCCTATCCGCCAAATTATTTATGTATGTAGAGAACAACAGTGGTTCTATCGCACTTCCCTGGGGCGCTTCTAACGAAACCCTTGCCTCTGACCAACACTCGGACGTAAAGGACAATTACTTAAGAAGTCTTCGAGCCACAAACATGTCTGTGAACGTATTCCATATATTCGTACTTTAACAGCCTGCAATGGGGCACCGTTGAAATGCTTCCCGGAAATTTAAATCTATGGAGTCTGCTTCTTGCCCTTCATCCATAGTTCTCAGTATATCATGAGAGAAAAGGGCAAGCTGAGATTGGCACTATCGATTATTTCTAAAAGCATGCTGATTCGTGAAGCTTCTCAGTTTGAATAAAGTTTATTATATTCGAAATGAGAATATGTTCAAGGATTCTGCAGCAAACTGAAGTTAGTGATATGGGTCTGTGATTTTGCGGGTCCGTTCTTTTACCCTTCTTATATACTTAAGTCACCGGCCCTTTTCTCCTGTAGCTTGGGACTTTGTGGTGGGCGACAGATTCACGATAAATGCAAGGTAGATAAGGGGCCAATGCCGTAGAGTGGTCTTTGTAAAATCTAACTAGGATTCCATCCGGAACTGATGATTTACTTTCTTTCAAATTTTCAGTTGTTTCTCTATGTCAGGTATGCTTATTACTGTGTCGCCCATACCAGAGTCTGTCCGATGGTCAAATTACGGTATGTTTGTACTATTCTCCTGTGTGGACGATATCTGGAAGGTGGAATTTAAAACTCCGGCTTTCGTTTTGCTCTCTTCAACTGCCACACCTGACTACTCAACGGAGGACTAAATGTAAGCCTTAGGCCTGCTTAGCGATTTTACATACGGCCAGAATTTTCTCGGCCAGACTGTTGCTAAGGTATGACGTTGGTAGTTGTATGGTTCGTGTACAGATATCTTCACAGATTCATGAAACTCTAATAAACTTTGCTTGTCGTTACTTGTGCGTTCTCTTTTGAACCGTGAGTGCAACGGTCTCTGCTTCCTCAGCATCCACCAGATTTCCTTACTATAACATGGCAGATCTATTCCATCCTTTATCCACTTACTAGGCACATAACTCTCCAGATCATGATGTACAGTCTACTCCAAATTTGCCCATAATTCCTCCACATCCATCATACTGGAACTAAGCGATGGTAATTCACTGTCTAAGTGAGATACTAATAGCCGGCCGCTGTGGCCGAGCAGTTCTTGGCGCTTCAGTCCGGAACCGCGCTGCTGCTACGGTCGCAGCTTCGAATCCTGCCTCGGGCATCGATGTGTGTGCTGCCCTTAGGTTAGTTAGATTTAAGTAGTTCTAAGTTGTAGGGGACTGATGACCTCAGATGTCAAGTCCCATAGTGCTCAGAGCCATTGGAACCATTTTTTGAGATACTAATAACTGCTTATCTGCTCTATCTAACATACACACTCTCCTAGCCTTCTTAGCTGATTTATTAACTTCTGTAATCATAGTTGCTGTAATAACATGTTGATCGCTAATCCCTGTTTCTTTACTGACACAATCGATGAGGTCTGGCCTATTTGTAACTACAAGGTGTAACATATTTCCATTGCGTATCGGCTGCCGAGTTAGCCCTAAAGACAATTTTCAGAAAATGAGTTCAGAAGCATTTCGCATGACTGTCTGTTTGTACTTCCCGCAATGAATCCATAGACATTCCAATCTATACTCGGCAAGTTAAAATCGCCTCCAACTAGTATTGCAAGATAGGTGTATTTACGCGCTGTTTACCGTACACAGAGTTAAGAAGGTGACTCATTTAGGAAAAATGTGGCTACCAGGAGGAAGGTCAAGAAATGCAGAAGTGTTAGCTTATTATTCTAGTCTTGCAGAAAAAAAGTTGCCTTTAAATTTAAAAGGGTCTATAGTTTAGACAGATATTAGTACATAAGAAAGTTAACGCAACATAGAGTAACAAAAACGAAAGAAAGAGCTGTATATACGAGGGTTGCAACTTAAATAGTGGCAACTATTTATTCACTACCGACACAAAACATGTTCATGCTTGCACCGGTTACTGTCCTTCACAGTAGTCACCAGTGTTGTGTAGAATCCGCTGCCAGCGATGTGGAAGAGGTAGTATATCGTTAGCAGAGCCTGTGCTGTTGATGGTGCGAATGGTGCCGTCTACTGCCTGTCGAGTCTCAGCGAATGCCACGAAGTGGTTCCTTCGCCCTCGGAATCAAATCAAAGTCACAAGGACTTAAGTCCGGGGAGTATGGTGGATGGTGCAGTATTTCCCAGTCCCATCGACAGAACAAAGCAGCCACAGCTTGCGCTATATGCGCCCGCGCATTGTCGTGCAGAATGATGGGTTGATTGCACAGAAAGTGTCGCCGCTTCTTTAGCAAATCTGGTCGCAGGTAATGTTCCAAAAACGAACAGTAATACTGTGCATTGACGGTCTCCCACGGAGGAATGTAATACGTTATGGTAACACCATCACAGTCGTGCACGAGAATCACCATATCTTTCACCACACTTGTGCTCTGACGCACGCTTTCGCGGCGAAACATAATAACGCCATTCGTTGGATTGGCGTTTCAGTTTTGGCTCGTACGATGTGTCCCATGTCTCATCCACTGTTACGATACGGCGTAAGAAAGCTTTTCCTTCGCACTAATAGCGCTCCAACTGCGTCTGAACAGCATCCTAACGCATCCATTTCTGCATCCCGTCAAGCCATGTGGAACCCATCGTGATGCAATTTTTCGCATGCCCAGGCGTTCCTTCGGGATGCGAAGGACAGTCGTATGCTCTAATCCGATTTCGTGGGCGAGCTCACGAATCGTATGACGTCTCTCACAGTCCAGTAACGCGGCAACAGCATGCACGTCTTTTTCAGAGACACTAGGACGACCTGCCCGATGCATGTCAGCCACAGTTTGCTGACCTTCGTCGAAGGCTTTTACCCAACGTGCCACTGTTCTGTACGGCAATGCCCGCACGCCTCTGAAAGACCTTGATGACACTGTCATGCTGTACGAACTCTGGCACATTCAATCTTGATCCAACTCCGTTGTCCCTGTTTCAAAAACATAGTGACACCGTTAGGTTAGACCGCTCGCTTACAAGTGACTGTGTTTCCCTCAATTGTGCAGTAACATGGGACGGGTTAGTCCATTTGCACGGAGGTAAGACAGGTACGTCAACAACGTGTGCTATCAGCGACAATAGTAGGTTCCATTGCGTAGTGTTCCCATTAAGTTCCAACCTATGTAATAAAGAAATACATATAAATTTTCTACCCTGTAAAAACCTGTAATGAACTAGCAAGGAAGACAAACTTGCTATAATTTGCAGCACTCTGGAACAAAACATGTCTGCAGAGACAGTGTAGGATTGAATTCCACCTGTTTTCCCAAAACGCTAATTCTCATTAGTTTTATTTCAGAAATACGCCTCTGAACTTGGCTTTGAACTGTCCATTTTAATGCGTTTCTGAAAATATATGAAATCTTAGTCTTAGAGAATGAGTCCGCCTTCGGAAATTAAAGGAAAATTAATATCAATCACATAAAGCTTAACAAACAAGTCATGAAGGCACAGGGGCAATAAATACACACTGGGCACAGCAGAACAGGAATCACACAATAGAAGCAGCTGGTGCATTGTCGATAAGTATTTACAACAACATTTTGCAGGGATATTGTACCACTATACAGTGTGCCGGCCGAAGTGGCCGTGCGGTTAAAGGCGCTGCAGTCTGGAACCGCAAGACCGCTACGGTCGTAGGTTCGAATCCTGCCTCGGGCATGGATGTTTGTGATGTCCTTAGGTTAGTTAGGTTTAACTAGTTCTAAGTTCTAGGGGACTAATGACCTCAGAAGTTGCGTCCCATAGTGCTCAGAGCCATTTGAACCACTATACAGTGTTAATCTATCAGGAAGTATGAGAACCACAACATAGTTCTTAAAAGAAAAGGGGCTAAAAGAACAGGAATATCACTTAGCATACCGTACAAACCACACTACTAACAACCGAAATAGCTCATATCATGCGGTCTAAGGCGCTGCAGTCATGGACTGTGCGGCTGATCCCGGCGGAGGTTTGAGTCCTCCCTCCGGCATGGGTGTGTGTGTTTGTTCATACGATAATTTAGCTTAAGTAGTGTGTTAGCTTAGGGACTGATGACCTAAGCAGTTAAGTCCCATAAGATTTCACTTACATTTGAACATTGAAGTTCATATCATGTGTACATTGACCAATACAGCCGGTCAGGAATCTGTCAACTAATACAAGTGCTGTGACATCTATGAAAGTTGTTTCACGTCTAGTTCATTAACACAACTAGACACACTTTAACATGCTCCTAATTTGAAATGATATGGTATAGGCGAGCACTGTGTTTTAGTTACTGCAGTACATGTTCATAATCTGAAGCAATTTAGCCACAGCCTTCGCGTTTAAACTCTCCATAACCAATGCTAATATCATCTCTAGATTTATTAACAACTTTTTACCACGCTGACTGGATTACACTCTCTGGAACCGTGAAGTTATCTCAGATATAATAGTGGGAAAAAAATAACATATTGTACAGAAACCAGACTGCTATTATAAGCGTCGAGGACATGGAAAGCAGACTGTAATCGAGATGAAAGGGAGTTGTGTATGCAGTTTATTCCCCATGTTATTCAATCTGTACATTGAACAGTGAGGCAACTCAAGGTATTAAATTTTAGGCAGATAAAATAATAACTGTAAAATATAACAGTGACTTTGTAATCCTCTCACGGATCTTTAAAGTGTTTCAAAACTAAGTTGAACGGACACTTCAATATCTCGAAAAGAAGTTGTAAGTAGAATATCTAAAAACGTAGTGGTATATGGTAGAATTACAACAGGTGATGCCGAGGAAGTTGTTAGGAGATAGGACACTGAAAGTGGGGACCCAGTTTGAGTAGCAAATATACTGACACTGCAATAGTTAAACAGTTATGTAAAGAACAGCACAAGACAGATTCTCTTGTAGTTATTCAAACCAGTCGTCGGACTGACGACTACTACAAAGATCTGATAGAGAACGCAACAACACTTTCCCACAAGCTTTGTCCCTCCACTTTTATAAATTTTATACTGTTTCCTTGACACTGATTTACATACAAATAGAATAACGCCCTGATGCGACCTTTTTCTTCCTGCGCTGGGTACACTGTTGGTGACAGGGACCAAAACACAGTTGTTTTCTTTTATAATTTATCGAGTATTTGTCATGGGACCAGGAAAAATTTCAAATTATTGAAAGTTCCAAATTATCGGGTGTCAAATTATCGAGTTATTTTTGTAAGTCATCATCAATGTAAGCGATAAAATATAGAAAGGTTTTTCAAAATCCCTTATAAAAATGTCACACTCCACGGCATATGTAACAAGCCTATTTTTCATTAACTGAAGGACACTTGTTGCTTCAAGCACTCGTGACGTTTCAGCGTTTAAAGAAACGAAGTGGACTACAACGGAGTATGAAGGCAGACTACAGACTGAATGAGATATAGGTCGGAGAAACAGACAAGAGACGTGCCTCTAGTTGATATCACAGTTATGATGGGACTGGAGATTGCAACAGGAATTACCGAAAGAGAGGGCTTCAAAATACCGTGTGTGCAGGAGCCCTTAAAATTATAATTTGTTGGCAGATGCCCTCACCAATACAACTTTTAACTACCGAAAGGGTGGGTGGCAAAACATAGTGGTTTTCTTTGAGCTTTTGTCAAGTAACAAGGAAAAATTTCAGATTATTGAGAGTTCCTAATTATCGGGTATCAAATTATCGAGAGTGGAGGCTGTGCTAAGCAAGTCGGTGGTAGCACTATTGTTAGTCTTAAGTACAGTTGCACTGCCTTCATTCATTTCAAATAATCTCTCCTAAGAAGCTTGACCATTCTACTTAAGGATTCTAGTAAGATACGTTGTATACCGGCCGGTAGTAAAGCGTGGGCCATAAAGAACGAGAGTTTTGAGTACGGAACAACATAGAAATTTACTGACGAAACTACGAAATTTGCATGCTGTTGCAGTGTATTTTACCTGTGATTAGGTATGATATGAGGTACCGCTCTAAAGCCCACCAAGACTCTGCAGGTAAGCACTCGTTCTTTTGATGATATTGTTCATAACTTTTCGACACATCTGCACGTCAAGTTCTGAAATCACACACTCTATCTCGGCCTGGAGCTCTGAAAGTATTCGTTGTTTGTGGCCGCAAACAGGAGATCTGAAACATATCGCAGAAAGAAATTACATGGTGCCAAATCACAGCATCTGGGTGGCTATTTCACGTCATCGTTGTAAGAAATCATTGACCCAGGGCATATCTGTTGTAAAAAGCCTATAAATTGTAACACCAGATATGTGACACGCGGCACCATTCATATTATCCAGTTAGTTCAGATAACAGAAACTCTCTTAACAATTTGTTATAGTTGTGATGGACCACCGTTAATGTGCTTGCGCCGGCAGCGCAAATGGCACAGCACTCAATCTCCAGTTGTGGATGTAATGGTTTCCCCATAATTACTCGAGTATTTTGTCTGACCCATATCGCGCAGTTTCCCTTGCTGAAATCATTCAGCAGAAACTGTGCTTCAGTAGCTAACTTATTTTATTCATGAAGTTCTTCCCCACAATTTCTTTCACAAGTACCCAGTGGGCAAATTCGCGGCGTTTTGATGATCGTTTATTATCAGCTATTTTTAAGTTGTTTTTTACAGGCCCTGATGTGTCGATCCTTCCTTCAAAATTCACTCTACGCTGGTTCTGGGAATATCCCGTAGTTGTGAACGTAACCACATAGTTTCACCGTACTTAACAGCAAAATTGCCGGCCGCGGTGGTCTAGCGGTTCTGGCGCTGCAGTCCGGAACCGCGGGACTGCTACGGTCGCAGGTTCGTATCCTGCCTCGGGCATGGGTGTGTGTGATGTCCTTAGGTTAGTTAGGTTTAAGTAGTTCTAAGTTCTAGGGGACTTATGACCTAAGATGTTGAGTCCCATAGTGCTCGGAGCCATTTGAACCATTTTGAACAGCAAAATTACCACACACGATGACGATGTTTTATAGATAACGACCGACAAGAGTCAACAACGCTGTGTTTAGTTTCTACAGCTGAGCTGGTTTTACCAAATTTAGCAATCACTTTCTTCAGAGTCAATGTACTCGGTGTATTAAGTTGACCACTCGTTCCACGGCACTTGGGCAGTCTTCGTACCACATTCCCCATATTTTTAAAACATTAACCCTGTGACAACGAACTGTCACGTATAGCGTGCTGTTACTAACCACGAAGTAAACATACGAAAATCGTACAGTGTGCAGTGCTGCCATCCTACTAGAAGGGGAACGGTAGGCTTTTAAGAGTTTCGTTATTTTTAGACAGAATTTTGTTTTATTCTTTCCCTTTACGCTCTTCACCTTGTACTAACAGTTCCTTCCAGCTCACTACGGCAGAGAGACTACCACGCTGGCTACTGTGCCACCTCTCATCTGCAGAGAGCCGCGGTCCCAGCAGCTACGCCGCGGCCGCTCGCCGGCTGCCAGACATTCCTGTCACGCGCCCCCTGTGGATATTCACTCCGGGCGAGTTCGCAGCTTCGTCACGGCGCGGCAGATATCACGTGGCGCCCCCACAGTGAACTGCCGTTCTGTCACACGCGTCCCTCCACCATTTACTCTGCTGAAGGTGGACTCGAAAAATCTGCGCTTGAGCTGTGCGCTTCAGGTGCGTCTCAGAATACAAGTTGTTTCAAAAGACTCGATGATCTGCTTGAATGAACGTAGGAACTTGGGGAAAAAACTCGGATTGAGCAAACAATTACACTTATTTTTTTCATATTTTCTGTTTCCAAAGAAACCATAAAAATTTTGTATGGGTGCAGAAGTTTCATTCATCCTTGGTGTCTGTTTCACTGTTACGTTTAGTATCAATGTTTGTAATTACAATGTTGTAAGAAACTCGCGGACGAAAGTAATTTTCGTATGATTTGTCATTGCCGAGTAATACACCTCGATGAAATTATGTTACTGGCCATTAAAATTGATACACCAAGAAGAAATGCATTGAACAAATATATTATACTAGAACTGAGATGTAATTACGTCTTCACGCAATTTGGGTGATTAGGTCCTGAATAATCTGTACCCACAACAACCACCTCTGGACGTAATAACGGCCTTGATACGCCTGGGCATTGAGTCGAACAGAGCTTGGATGGCGTGTACAGGTACAGCTGCACATGCAGCTTCAACACGATACCAGAGTTCATCAAAAGTAGTGACTGGCGTATTGTGACGATCCAGTTTGAAGTGTCGGCAGAAGTGCCAACACCGTGTTGTTTGAGGAAGCCGAAATGCACGCTATAAGCTCACGCAGGATGGCGTGAGGTCTGAAACAGGATACGTAATGAATGCTATAAGGAAAAGTACGTAGCTCCTGGAATACTTAACTTTAATCCATCATTTGGTGAACATTGGTCTTGTTGATACAGTATTATCATCTCAATATAACTTGGTGATGGCGCCTTGCTAGGTCGTAGCCATTGACTTAGCTGAAGGCTATTCTAACTATCTTCTCTGCAAATAAGCGAGGCTTCGTCAGTGTTGCATCGCTAGCTAAGTCGTCCGTACAACTGGGGCGAGTGCTAGTACGCCTCTCTAGACCTGCCGTGTGGCGGCGCTCGGTCTGCAATTGCTGACAGTGGCGACATGCGGGTCCGTCGTATACTACCGGACCGCGGCCGATTTAAAAGCTACCACCTAGCAAGTGTGGTGTCTGGCGGTGACACCACACAGTTGCTAGGCCACCATTGACCAGACGTTTTCGATTGCTGAGAGATCAGGAGAATGTGCTGGCCAGGGCAGCAGTCGAACATTTTCTGTATCCAGAAAGTCCCGTACAGGACCTGCAACATGTAGTCGTGCATTATCCTGCTGAAATGTTGGGTTTCGCGGGGAATGAAAAAAGGATAGGCCCACGGGTCGTAACACATCTGAAATGTTACGTCCTCTGTTCAAAGTGCTGTCAATGCGAACAAGAGGTGACCGAGACGTGTAACCAATGGCACCCCATACCATCACGCCAGATGATACACCAGTATGGCGATGACGAATACACGCTTCCAATGTGCGTTCACCGCGATGTCGCCAAACATGGATGCGACCATCATGATGCTGTAAACATAGCCTGGATTCATCCGAAAAAATTACATTTTGCCATTCGTGCAGCCAGGTTCGTCGTTGAGTATACCATCGCAGGCGTTCCTGTCTGTGATGCAGCGTCAAGAGTAACCGCAGCCATGGTCTCCGAGCTGATAGTCCATGCTACTGCAAATGTCGTCAAACTGTTCGTGCAGATTGTTGTTGTCCTGCAAACGTCCCCATCTGTTGACTCAGGGATCGAGACGTTACAGCCATACGGATAAGAAGCCCGTCATCTCGACTGCTAGTGATACGAGGCCGTTGGGATCCAGCAAGGTGTTCCGTATTACCCTCCGGAACCCACCGATTCCATATTCTGCTAACAGTCATCGGGTCTCGACCAACTTGAGTAGCAATGTCGCGATACGATAAACCGCAATCGCGATAGGCTACAATCCGACTTCATCAAAGTCGGAAACGTGATGGTACGCATTTTTCCTCCTTACACGAGGCATCACAACAATGTTTCACCAGGCAACGCCAAACTGCTGTTTGTGTATGAGAAATCGGTTGGAAACATTCCTCATGTCAGCAGGTTGTAGGTGTTGCCACCGGCGCCAGCCTTGTGTGAATGCTCTGAAAAGCTAATCATTTGCATATCACAGCATCTTCTACATGTCGGTTAAATTTCGCATCTGTAGCACGCCATCTTGGTGGTGTAGCAATTTTAATGGTCAGTAGTGTAGGACTATACATGGAGAGAATTGCTATAGTAATATAAAGAAGGTAACTAAAAGTAATATGCAATGAGACGAACAGAAATGACATTACTGTGAAGTCACCGCTGTTTATGATGGTCCCCTGGACTAGGTTTCTTAACAGATTGTGTGATCACCACGGACGACCATGCATGCTATGTAACGTGCTTCTATGCTGGCCACAAGGTTGGCAAAGAGTGGTATGGAGTTCCATTCCTCCACGCGTACAATTGACAGCTGGTGGATGATAGTTGATACGTGTGGACGCGCTACAACACGTATCTTCACGGCACCTTACTCGTGTTGTTGTTGTTGTTGTGGTCTTCAGTCCTGAGACTGGTTTGATGCAGTGATTCTTGAGTTTCTTCCGGCGTATTTGAGAATCAAAATATCCACGGGTGTACTGCCGGTCTACAGTGTCCAACGGGCACAATATTTCGGCGATCATACATGTCGCCATCATCAGATGAACTGACGGACTGAGCTCCTGTGAACGTGCCGGCACGGAGATCCGTACACTATGGCTGCCCCTGAGCAGTTCACCTGATGATGGCGACATGTATGATCGCCGAAATATTGTGCCCGTTGGACACTGTAGACCGGCAGTACACCCGTGGATATTTTGGTTTGATGCAGTTCTCCATGCTACTCTGTCCTGTGCAAGCTTCTTCATCTCCCAGTACCTACTGCAGCCTACATCCTTCTGAATCTGCTTAGTGTATTCATTTCTTGGTAACCCCCTACGATTTTTACCCTCCACGCTGCCCTCCAGTACTAAACTGCTGATCCATGCTACCGATCCGTTCTTCTAGTCAAGTTGTGCCACGAACTCCTCTTCTCCCCAGTTCTATTGCATACTTCCTCATTAGTTATGTGATCTACCCATCTAATCTTCAGCATTCTTCTGTAGCACCACATTTCGAAAGCATCTCTTCTCTTCAACTTATAGCCCACGTTTCACTTCCATACATAACTACATTCCATACTAGTACTTTCAGAAAAGACTTCCTGACACTTAAATCTATACTTGATGTTGACAATTTTTTTTTCTTCAGAAACGCTTTCCTTGCCATTGCCAGTCTACATTTTATATCGTCTGTACTTAAGCCATCATCAGTTATTTTGCTCCTCAAATAGCAAAACTCAGTTACTGATATAAGAGTCTCATTTCCTAATCTAATTCCCTCAGTATCACCCGATTTAATTCGACTACATTCCATTTTCCTCGTTTTGCTTTTGTTGATGTTCATCTTACATCCTCCTTTCAACACACTGTCCATTCCTTCAGCTGCTCTTCCAGGTCCTTGGCTGTCTCTCCCAGAATTACAATGTCATCGGCGAACCTCATAGTTTTTATTTCGTCTCCATGGGTTTTAATTCCTACTCCGAATTTTTCTTTAGTTTCATTTACTGCGTGGTTCATGGTGTGGTTTCCTGTAGTCATGTCCTAGTTCATGAACCACGGGCAACGTATGAGTGGCCAAGTAAGTGGTTCCGACAGTCGGGATACCAGTTACTTTGGAATAAGGCTCGGCATCTCGGACATATTCTGAGTCGTGGTCACCTTTGCGCTCATACGGCGAAGACTACCAGTACCACCTGTTAGTCCCTCAACCGTTAGGGGTAAAACTCAGTCGGAGTCGGGACAAGTAAGGCTAGCAACCTGCTTCCCTGGTACTTTAAATATGATCCTGGCAACAATCAGAGCAAAATACCTCAGACCTTTGGAGGTGATGGAGTCCCACCTCTAACTGACAAACCAGGGACTCCCAAGATACGACTTGGCAAACAAGTGGTAATGAAATGGGGAGCTATTAATATCAATGGGGGCTACTTTGGGAAGAAGGTAGAGCTCGCAGAGGCTGCAAGTAAGATGGGGCTGGACGTTTCAGCTATTAGTGACATTCGGGTAAGGGGTGAGAAAGAAGAGGAAGTGGCAGAATACAAGGTCTACCTGTCAGGAGTCAAATAAGGAATAGCACAATGGGGTGTAGGGCTTTACATCAGGAAAGAAATGGAACCCAGCGTAGTTGCAATAAGGTATGTAAACGAACGACTGATGTGGATAGATTTGACAGCGTCTAGCAAGAAAATTAGGATTGTGTCAGTATATTCGCATTGAGAATGGACAGATCAAGATAAGATGGATAGTTTTTATGATGCACTCAGTGATGTAGTTGTTAGAGTAAAGGACAAGTACAGTGTTCTGCTCATGGGTGATTTTAATGCCAGGATTGGAAATCGAACAGAAGGGTATGAAAAGGTTATAGGTAAATTTGGAGAGGATATGGAGGCCAAAAGGAACGGGAAACAACTCTTGGATTTCTGTGCCAGTATGGGCTTAGTAATCACAAACTCCTTTATTAAACATAAGAACATTCACAGGTATACTTGGGAAGGCAGGGGAACCAGATCTGTCATTGACTATATAATAACAGATCAGGAATTCAGGAAGGCTGTGAGGGACACACGTGTATTCAGGGGTTTCTTTGATGACACTGATCATTATTTAATCTGCATTGAAATTGGTATTGTGAGGCCGAAAGTGCAGGAGGTCAGATCCATATGTAGGAGGATAAGAGTGGAAAACTTCAGGGTAAGGAAATCAGGCACAAGTACATAAAAGTGATCTCAGAAAGGTACCAGTTAGTAGAATGTAGTCAATTACAGTCATTGGAAAAGGAATGGACAAGGTACAGGGACACAGTACTAGAAGTGGCTAAAGAATGTCTTGGAACAGTAGTGTGTAAAGGTAGGATGAAGCAAACAGCTTGGTGGAATGACACAGTCAAGGCAGACTGCAAAAGGAAAAAGAAGGCGTATCAAAAATGGCTACATACTAGAACTCAGGTAGACAGAGAAAGTTATGTTGATGAAGGAAACAAAGCCAAACAGATAATTGCAGCATCCAAGAAGAAATCTTGGGAAGACTTTGGAAACAGGTTGGAAACTTTGGGTGAAGCTGCTGGAAAACCATTCTGGAGTGTAATTAGCAGTCTTCGAAAGGGAGGTAAGAAGGAAATAACAAGTATTTAGGACAGGTCAGGAAAAACTACTGTTGAATCCTGTGGATTCCTTGGGCAGATGGAGGGAATATTTTGGAGAGTTGCTCAATGTAGGTGAAAATACGATCAGTAATGTGTCATATTTCGATGTACAATGGGATAGGAATGATGATGGAAATAGGATCACATTTGAGGAAGTGGAGAGATTGGTCAATAGATTGCAATGCAATAAAGCAGCAGGGGTGGATGAAATTAAGTCGGAACTCATCAAATACAGTGGAATGTCAGGTCGTAAATGGCTACACAGGATAATTGAAATGGCCTGGGAGTCGGGACAGGTTCCTTCAGACTGGACAAAAGCAGTAATCACACCAATCTTTAAACATGGAAACAGAGAAGATTGTAACAACTACAGAGGTATCTCTTCAATCAGCGATTGGGTAAAATCTTCTCAGGTATTGTTGAAAGGAAAGTGCGAGTATTAGTTGAGGACCAATTGGGTGAAAATCAGTGTGGGTTTAGGCCTATTAGAGGTTGTCATGACCAGATCTTTAGCTTACGGCAAATAATGGAGAAGTGTTATGAGTGGAACAGAGAATTGTATCTATGCTTTATAGATCTAGAAAGGGCATATGACCGTGTTCCTTGGAGGACGTTTTTGTCTGTTCTACGAGAATATGGAATAGGAGGCAAACTTTTGCAAGCAATTAAAGGTCTTTACATGGATAGCCACGCAGCAGTTAGAGTTGATGGTAAATTGAGTTCATGGTTCAGAGTAGTTTCAGGGGTAAGACAAGGCTGCAACCTGTCTCCACTGTTGTTCATATTATTTATGGATCATATGTTGAAAACAATAGACTGGCTGGGTGAGATTAAGATATGTGAACACAATATAAGCAGTCTTGCACATGCAGATGACTTAGTTGTGATGGCGGATTCGATTGAAAGTTTGCAAAGTAATATTTCAGAGTTAGATCAGAAATGTAAGTACTATGGTATGAAGATAACCATCTCCAAAACGAAAGTAATGTCAGTGGGAAAGAGATATAAACGGACTGAGTACCAAATAGGAGGAACAAAGTTAGAACAGGTGGACGGGTTCAAGTACTTAGGATGCATATTCTCAAAGGATGGCAAAATAGTGAAAGACCTGGAAGCGAGGTGTAGCAAAGCTAATGCAGTGAATTCTCAGCTACGATCTACTCTCTTCTGCAAGAAGGGAGTCAGTACCAAGACTAAGTTATTTGTGCACCGTTCAATCTTTCGACCAACTTTGTTGTATGGGAGCGAAAGCTGGGTGGATTCAGGTTATCTTAAGGTTGAGGTTACGGATATGAAAGTAGCTAGGATGATTGCAGGTACGAGTAGATTTGAACAATGGCAGGAGGGTTCCACAATGAGGAAATCAAAGAAAAACTGGGGATGAACTCTATAGAAGTAGCAGTCAGGGCGAACAGGCTTAGATGGTGGGGTCAAGTTACACGCATGGGAGAAGCAAGGTTACCCAAGAGACTCATGGGTTCGGCAGTAGAGGGTAGGAGGAACCGGGGCAGACCAAGGAGAAGGTACCTGGATTCGGTTAAGAATGATTTTGAAGTAATAGGCTTAACATCAGAAGAGGCACCAATGTTAACACTGAATAGGGGATAATTGGAGGAATTTTATAAGGGGGACTATGCTTCAGACTGAACGCTGAAAGGCATAATCAGTCTTAAATGATGATGATGATGATGATTTCATTTTGTGCTTTGTTCAATATACAGATTGAATAACCTCGGGGATAGCCTAAAACCCTGTCTCACTCCCTTCCCAAGCACTGCTTCCCTTTCATGTCCCTCATCTCTTATAACTGCCATCTGGTTTCTGTACAAATTGTAAATAGCCTTTCACTCCCTGTATTTTACCCCTGCCACCTTCAGAATTTGAAATAGAGTATTGGAGTCAACATTGTCAAAAGCTTTCTCTAAGTCTACAAATGCTAGAAACGTAGGTTTGCCTTTCCTTAATCGTTCTTCTAAGATAAGTCGTAGGGTCAGTGTTGCCTCACGTGTTCCAACATTTCTACGGAATCCAAACTGATCTTCCCCGAGGTCGGCTTCTACTCAGAATCGTACTCCATAGGATTTAACTTGGAGAAACGGACAGGACAGTCCAGCAGCCGAATATCCTCTCGTTGCATCAGCTGCTCGGCTTCAGCTGTTCCTTCCAGTAGCGCCTTGTCATACGGAGAAATGGAGTCACGACCGAATGCATCGCTGAAAAGACACACTTGGTGAAGGAGCACAGTGTCAAAATAACGCTGACTGGTGACTGTACCGTGTGGCTGATTTGGATGTCCGTACACTCACGCAGCATTGTGTCTCCCCGCTTCATGATACCCAGACCGTCAAAGCGATCACGTCCGACAATGTTACTGGGTCCATTACATGCTCCAATCTAAAACCATGTGTGGGGACGTCTGGAATCACAAGTCAGACCTTATCTGCTCTCATCCGACAAAAGCACGCGATCCTACTCCTCCTCATCCTGCCTCTATGCACTTGACACGAACGCCGATTAGAGGGTCAGACAGACCATCCAGATGCAATCGCCGTGCTATTGTTGGGTGTGCAATTGCTTGCCCTGCAGTCCTGTTACATGTGGTTGCAACTGCACACGATGTATAACGTGGGTCACTTTTGCCTGTCGTACAACATAGCATCTGCACTGGGCGGCAGTCCCTGTGTTTCGGAACGCTCCCCATGCATGTGAAACAATTCTGTGAACAATACAAAACTCCTGGACTACACTCGTCACACGTACATCATTTCAGTGATGATTCTTCCCCGAACGTCTGCTGGCGATGTTGTATCGAAGAACATCGCCACACTTCACATAACTGCTCACTGACTGACGCATATTGCTTTTACAGTTCCCTCATGTGCCTTGTGTTTTGGGGCCAGGCCAGTTTGGTGCTACAGTCATGCTGCTCTCGCGCCGTGTGACGGACCTTTCTTTGAAGACAGGGAGACCTCTGGAAACATGCCCTGCACTTCATTTCCACCCAGTAGTTAAAGTAACATATTACTTTATCTTTCTCGTTCTAACGTATTTCCTAACAGTGTACTTCTCACAAACGTTCGACGTGCGCTCCACACGACTGTCGACTAACATCCATAACTTACTCGAACGGTACCCATGCTACTGCGAGCATGTCTACAGTTGCTCCATTCACAGCTGCTGTTTAGCGGCGTCGCAGTTCATGTAAAGCTGTTGGAAGGGGAGCCAGCTAGTCTCAGTCTTTCACGAAACCCCACTGTAATAAGTGGGACGTGGCGATCTTGGAGCCCAGTCGCGCTACACGAGACCCGTACAACCCTTACGTTGTTTGAGCACTCTCAGATGCTCGACGAAAATCACGCTTCTGGTTGTAACTGAACTGCTCCCGTAGAAATGAAGAACGCTATATACCTTTTTTTGCTGCGGTATCGCCATCTCCAGTCGACACACATTGGGTAATGAACGAGCCAGTGAAGTAGCTCGCCCTACCATCTACGATATGAGGCTTCATGCTACACCTCATGCTACGGTGAACATTTGTTGCCGAAACGTAATTTAAAAGTCATTCTGTGTTGGTATTTTATTAAAGCAGGAGATCCAGTATTTTGAAATCGTACGAAACTTGTTGGGAGTTACAGTATTTTGTTAACCCTCAATCTTCTAACCGAAATGTTTTATTAAACTGAATAATAGTCAACATATATGGAAAGCAGCATTTGAGCTCTTTTTTTTGTCATCAGTCTTCTGACTGGCTTGATGCAGCCTGCAACGAATTCCTCTCCTGTGCTAACCTCTTCATCTCACAATTGCACTTGCAACGTACGTCCTCAGTTATTGGCTGGATGTATTCGAATCTCTGACTATCTCTACAGTTCTTGCCCTCTACAGCCCCCTCTAGTGCCATGAATGTCATTCATCATGTCTAAACAGATATCCTACCAACCTGCCCCTTCTCCTTATCAGTGTTTTCCACATGTTCCTCTCCTCTCCGATTCCGCACAGAACCTCCTCATTCCCCTTACCTTATCAATCCATCTAATTTTTAACAGTCGTCTGTAGCACCACATCGCATATTCAGCGATTCTCTTTTGTTCCGGTTTTCCTACAGTCCATGTTTCACCACCATACAATGCTGTACTCCAGACGTACATCCTCAGAAATTTCTTCCTCAAATTAAGGCCGGTATTTGATATTAGCAGACTTCTCTTGGCCAGAAATACCTTTTTTGCCATAGCGAGTCTGCTTTTGACGTCTTCCTTGCTCCATCCGTCATTGGTTATTTTACTGCCTAGGTAGCAGAATTCCTTAACTTCATTGACTTCGTGACCATCAATCCTGATTTTAAGTCTCTCGCTGTTCTCATTTCTACTATTTCTCATAACCTTCGTTTTTCTTCGATTTACTCTCAATCCATATTCTGTATTCATTAGACTGTTTATTCCGTGTGCAGATCACGTAATTCTTCATCACTCTCACACAAGATAGCAATGTCATCAGCGAATCGTATCATTGATATCTTCTCACCTTGAATATTAATTCCACTCCTCTTGGTAATAGACTCTCATTATTCCCTCTTGGCTGTTGTGTATATTGTATATGACCCTTCTCTCCCTATAGCTTACCCCTACTTTTCTCAGAATTTCAAACATCTTGCACAATTTTACACTTTCAGACGCTTTTTCCAGTTCGAAAAATATTATAATCGTGCCTTGATTTTTCTTTACTCTTGATTCCATTATGAACCGCAACGAGAGAATTGCCTCTTTCGTGCCTTTACATTCCCTAAAGCCAAACTGATCGTCATCTACCGCAACCTCATTTTCTTTTCCATTCTTCTGTATATTATTCTTGTAAGCAACATGGATGCATTAGCTGTTAAGCTGATTGTGCGATAATTCTCGCACTTTTCAGCTCTTGCCCACATCGGAATTGTAAGGATGATGCTTTCCCGAAAGTCAGATGGTTTGTCACCAGACTCATACATTCTACACACCAATGTGAATAGTCGTTTTGTTGCCACTTCCCCAAACGATTTTAGAAATTCTGATGGAATGTTATCTACCCGTTCTGCCTTATTTGATCTTAAGTCCTCCAAAGCTCTTTTAAATTCTAATTCTAATATTGGATCCCCTATCTCTTCTGAATCAACTCCTGTTTCTTCTTCTATCACATCAGACAGATCTTCCGTCCCATCGATGCTTTAAATGTATTCTTTCCACCTATCCGCTCTCTCCTCTGTATTTAATAGAAGAATTCCAGTTGCACTGTTAATGTTATCACCCTTACTTTTTATGTCACCGAAGGATGTTTTGAATTACCTGTATGCTGAGTCTGTCCTTCCGACAATCATTTCTTTTTCAATGTCTTCACATTTTTCGTGCAGCCATATCGTCTTAGTTTCCCTGTACTTTCTATTTAGTTCATCCCTCAGCGACTTTTCTGTATTCCTGAATTTCCCAAACCATTTTTGTACTTCCTCCTTTTAGCGATCACTTAAAGTATTTCTTCTGTTACGCTGCCTTGCCGCGCGGGGTAGCCGAGCGGTCTCAGGCGTCTTGTCACAGTCCGCGCAGCTTCCCCCGTAGGAGGTAAGAATCATCCCTCGGCATATGTGTTTGTGTTGTCCTTATAGTATGTTAGTTCAAGTCAGATGAAGTAGTGTGTAATTTTAGGGACCTGTGACCTCAGCAGTTTGGTCCCTTAAGATCTTTCCACAAATTTCCAATTGTCGCAGTTACAATCTTTTTATCTTCGTTTTCCTTCCCAACTGCTGTGATGGCCCTGTTTAGAGACGTCCATTCCTCTTCAACTGTACTGCCTGCTGAGCTTTTCCTCAACGGTATCGTCAAAGAGGGAGGAGGAGCGGACGGAGGATCAGGGCACTGTCTGCAGCTAGTGGTCTCGCGGTCGCGTTCTCGCTTCCCGAGCACCGGTTGCCGGGTTCGATTCCCGGCGGAGCCAGGCATTTTCACCTGTCTCGAGATCACTGGGTGTTCGTGTTGTCCTCATCATTTCATCATCATTCATGAAAGTGGCGAGATTGGAATGACCAAAGGTTGGCAATTTGTATGGGTGCTGATAATCGCACAAACGAGCGCCCCACAAACCAAAAATCTTCATCATCAAGGCACTCTCTTGTTCTAGGGGTGGGAAACTGCCCCTAAAGGCTGAAAAATGAGCAATGATCAACGGCGTGAGGATGCTGATGGCAAGGAAGTACAAAAATATTCAGGGAAACTCAGGAATAAAGAAATACAAGTCGCTGAGGAAGGAAATAAATAGGAAGTGCAGGATACATGTGAAGATATCGAAAAAGAAATGATTGTCGGAAGGACAGAGTCAACATGCAGTAAATTCAGAACAACCCTCGATGACATTAAAAGAACGGGTGATATCATTAACAGTGCAACGGGAATTCCACTGTTAAATGCAGAGGAGAGAGCGGATAGGTGGAGAGAGTAAGCTGAAAGCCTCTATGAGGGGGAAGATCTGTCTAATGTGATACAAGAAGAAACATGAGTTGATTTAGAAGAGATAGGGGATCCAGTATTAGAATCAGAATTTAAAAGAGCTTTGTAGGACTTATGATCAAATAAGGCAGAAGAGGTAGATAACATTCCATCAGAATATCTAAAATCATTGGGAGAAGTGGTAACAAAATGACTATTCATGTAGGTGTGTAGAATGTATGAGTCTCGCGACATACCATCTGACTTTCGGAGAAGCATCATCCTCACAATTCCGAAAACAAGAGCTGACAAGTGCTAGAATCATCGCACAATCAGCAAACAGCTCAAGCGTCCAAGACGCTTACAAGAATAATATACAGAAGAATGGAAAAGAAAATTGAGGATGAGCTAGATAACGATCAGTTTTGTCTTTAGAAAAGGTAAACGCACGAGAGAGGCAATTCTGTCGTTGCGGTTAATAACGGAATCAAGACGAAAGAAAAATCAAATCACGTTTATAAAATTTGTCAACCTGGAAAAAGCGTCCGATAGTGTAAAGGTGCAAGATGTTCGAAATTCTGATAAAAGTGGGGGTAAGCTATAGGGAGAGAAGGGTCATATACAATATACACAGCAGCCAAGAGGGAATAATGAGAGTCTATTACCAAGAACGAAGTGCTCGTATGAAAAAGTGTGGAAGTCAAGAATGTAGCCTTTCGCCCCTACTCTTCAATCTGTACATCGAGGAAGCAATGATACAAATAAAAGAAAGGTTCAGGAGTGGAGTTAAAATTTAAGGACAAGGGATAGCAACGATGCGATTCGCTGATGACATTGCTATCCTGAGTGAAAGTGAAGAAGAATTAAATGATCTGCCGAACGGAATGAACAGTCTAATAAGTACACAGTATGGATTGAGAGTAAATCGAAGAAAGGCCAAGGTAATGAGAAGTAGTAGAAATGAGAAGAGCGAGAAACTTAACATCATGATTGATGGTCACGAAGTAGATGAAGAGAATGAATTATACTACCTAGGCGATACATTAATGAATGACGAACGGAGCAAGGAGAACATGAAAAGCAGGCTAGGAGTGACAAAAATGGCATTCCTGGGCAAGAACAGTCTCCTAATATGAAATATCGGCCTTTAACGTGAGAATGAATTTTCTGAAAATATACGTCTGCGGCAAATATATGTGTGCGGTAACGAAGAACAATCATCTTACAGTATAGGATTTCTTATTAAAAAACGTTTTTTTACGCATTGTAGTAATATCACTCCTTTACAAGTTTATCTCACAACTACGTCGCCCAAAAGAAATCGCTGCTGTAGGTTTCCTACAATAACTGCAGACTAAAGCATCCTTAGGAATAGACGTCATGGGAATGCTTGTGAGGAAAGAGCAAGCTCTGTTGTAACAGGATAGTTTACAGTAATTTTCTTCGTACAAATGCATGTCACCGCATTGTGGAAGTCACCCATCAATAGAACATACTACCACACTTTACCTTTAATCAGCGACTTTATAAACATTTGGTGTCTCAGAACCAAGTGACGCAGACACTCTTCACTTTCTTAACTTTCTAAGAAAACGTAAGCAACGCCTGCGAAAGAAACATAACCTATCCATCATAATAAAGGTAATTGATAGAATCCCATTGCCTTAGCACAAATAAGCAGGGATAGTACAATAAATTATAATTCAAATTATGTAGGATAGTAAAAGATGGAGGATCGTTATACTCGTACAAAGAACAATATATAAGGTAAAGTAATGAACCATTAAGAGCTTCTATGCATCACTCTGCGAAGTTCACACACAGAGAATCCCCTGAGGACTTGCTTTCACATAATAAATCTTAAGTCTAAGTTCTATAGCACTTTCTCCCCGATCTTTCAAAATTGCAGCTTTTAGATGGGATATATCTGTGGTCTCAGGAGAACCTTGTGAAATGTCTTTCAAGTCGAGCCTTCGTTCTGGAATGATTTCGCGATTTGCATTAGATGTGCCGCTGCAGGACAGATTGCTCTCCAGAACTCACATGCTGAAGAGAAAAATATTAATAACAGCAAGAACGGATCTTCAAACTTCGAAGTCAAAGACGTGGCCCATGTGAACCCAAACTTGCTGACAATAGTTCAGTATGCACAAGTGATAGAAAACATTCCATAAAATTAAATTGTACACACGACAAAACACATCTGCTTAACATGAAATTAAATAACAACATCAGTTGGTTAACCAACATTATGCGTTAGAGAAACAACATCGGAAGAAATCAGCTACCTCTCACATTAATTTACAGTCTAACAGCTGTTATGAAAGTGATTCATTGAATAAAATCATCCATGCAACTGAGATTATGCATCTGGTCATGGGTGAGCCTGCTTTAGTCAAATAAAATGGTAGAATACTCAAACTCTCTTTCGTCCTAACAAGTCGATGCTGCCAGGGGTTCTCGCCATAGCTGTCGAATGTGAGCTAGCTGGCTGCAGATTATGTGCCTGGAGCAAGATCTGTGGGAGTAAAATCACTATGTTGGCCACCATGTCCAAATAGTGCAATCCAGTTCTTTTTTGTTATTTTGAGGGTGTGTAAAGCGATTTAAAAACAACACAATTTGAGGAAACTGGAGACACGCTAAAGATACTAATTTGGATGAAATAAAAGAGTAAATGTAATTTCTTATTAAACAGAAAGCCAACTGCCTTGCCGCAGTGGTAACACCGGTTGCGGTCAGATCACCGAAGTTAAGCACTGTCGGGCTCGCGCTTTCAGGTGTATTTTTACGATAAAGATCACATTTGATACTGCCAAGTCCGTACTAAGTGGCTACACAATGTAAAGTTCCCACGCACACCACAATCACACACGTAGCCAGTTTATGGTATTTACACTCGTTACCGAAGTTAACAGAGTTCACTGGATCGTTTAGTTATGAAAATGCTCACTCAAATGTTGTGCACTCTCCTCTACACGTAATACCTGTTCCAGTCTTAGATCGCACAACACGCCACGCGGTTTTAACTAACAGTCAAAAGCAATAACTTTGATATTCCGTCCAAAATTCCACACGACTACCACTATACCGTTCACCTAAATACACTTTGTACTACTTCGCGAACTCGTGATTAGCATTTTTCCGCGATTTTACCGTAATTTCGTCAGAGCTGCTTTCAATGACATGTAACTAGTACGAACACTCAGCCCCGACTGACTTAGATCACACCAAAGGCTTTGTTCCCAGCATAGATTGGCGCGAGCCTGCATTTTTCTGATTGGCTGATATCACAAACAGCAAATGAGGTTGCAGTATTATCCCGCGCTTTACTTCAATGACCAATCATAGTAAAACATTTCTTTCTATGGGAATTGCTAGATAAATAAATTTAGAAAAGTATCAAATATAAAATTGCTCCTTCCGAAATTACCGGTTAATTTATGTTCTACTCACATTTTATTAGTACTATAAACTGACTGCAAATTTAACTATAGTAAATCCCCTGTATAGTTTAACTGGTACTTCATGAATAAACAAAACAATTTTCACTTACTTCTGTTCTTCTTCGCTCATACAACACTCACACTGCTAATTACTACACATATAAAACAATTATAATTATGCAAATACATTAAATATGAATCAAACATAGCTCTACAACATTGTCTTGACTACGACTGCTAGCACTGTCCGTCAACTGCTGACCTCTGCCGCCTACTAGTACAACTACATGCAGCTCTGTAACTCAGGTCCATGTCAGCTGGTAACATCTGTCGATGACTCATGCCTATAACGATATCGTCCTAACAAGTGACAGGAGCGATGCGAAGGCGCTGCGCCTCAGGCTGGGCTAGCACTGGGATGGGTGGCCATCCAGTTAGCTGAGGGCTATTGGCCAGCGGGGTGCACTCACTCCTTGTGAGGCAATCTGAGGAGCTACTTGGTTGAGAAGTAGCGCTGTGGTCTCGTAAACTGACACGGCTGGGAGAGCAGTGTTGCCCTGTAAGACGCAGCCTCCGAACGTTCGAAGAAATTATACATTGTGACTTTTTATTGCAATGTATTTAGAAAGCAGATGGCCGTGAAAAAAATCACGTGAAGTGTTCCTGCGCAGAGCAGAAAATTTATATACAGGTGTATCAGAGTATGCGTTCCTGATTTTTCTGATGTAGAAGACATGGCCATAATAGAAAGTCTGCGAACTCTTCACTTCCTATGCCAAACCAGTGCTCATCACTCAGATTTTAATTGCTTTTTTCATCTGTTATTCTTGACGTGGAAACTATGAAGAACTGAATGTTCTTTGATACCGCACGTCTCTTAACATCTTCTTGAAACTAGTTTGGATAGTGTCCGGTATTAAAACACATAACATCGTTTTTCTACGAATGTGCGCGAGACAGGCTTCCTAATTACAGAACTAACAATGAAAGTTAAATTTTCTGAACGTAATTTTTTGCCGAGCACATTTTTGCAATCACATTTCTCATTTCTACACACTTTTCCAATTACAATTAGATTAGAATGCAGTACCTACGGATTTAAATAATATTCATAAATACATTTTCAGTTTTCATTATTTTTAATGAAACTGATTTCATAGACAGAAAGTTTGTAGGACACTTCGGTGATGTGCCATTGCTAAGATTATGTTATGAATTTCCGCACTCGCTTTGCGGTGAAGTCCTTCCACCACCTTCATTACTACATATAGTTTCCTTTTGAAGTCCTTCCAACACTTTTGTTAGTATATACAGTTTCCTTCATCCCAGTACAAATCGAAAATGATGCATTACTATACATGGATTTACGAAGAACAGTGTTTAATTTCATGCCCTCTGTTATTTTAGAAAGTTAGAAATACTTATTATTCAACTTGTATAATGTTCTATTACTATCAACATCATGGGAACATACGAGTAAAACGTGGCAAACCATGTCTCCCATTTCCCACTGTGGCTTCTAAAGAACTAACATGCCAACTGGATGAATAATGAATGAGTTTGCAAAGGTTAAATACGAGAGATGTTCAATAAGTAAGTTTCCTTGTTTTATAAAAAAAATGTTACACATGTTATGTGAAGTTTAAATAATTTTCTGACATTGTGGAATGCTTCTGTTACTTTTCTATATAGTCGCCATGTTTTTCGAAACATTTTTGGTAACGTGCCACGACATTTTCCAAACCAATGTTGTGCCGAATCGGGTCATGTACTAGTAATCAGCTTTTCATTCCTGTTGTGACTTCATTATCCGTATGGAAATACTTACCTCCCAAAATTACCTTTGAGTGGGGGGAACATAAGAAGGGGCAGGATCTAATGAATGCGGAGGATGTGGGAACATTTCGCAGCTAAATCTTCCAAACTCTGTCTGCATCATTCGAACTGTGTCAGGCCTAGCAGTATCATGGAGGAAGGAAATTTCCCGAGACAAAAGTTCAGGATGTTTTCTTTTTGTGGCAGCTCGCAGATTACTCAAGACATTACAGTTCATCTCTGTACTGTTGCGAGACAGTTAATGAACGGGTAACATCACTTGCCAATCTTATAAGATAATTACGACAACTTTCCCTGCCGAATGTTCAACCTATGCCTCTTTTGCTGCACTTTCGCGAGGTTTCATCGCTGCCATGCCTGACGTTTATTCTCATCCTCACTGACAATCCGCTCGGATGCAGTTCCATAAATATTCCGGCTCAATCCCGCCGTTTTTGTTATTGGACATCACTCATAAACATGGCATATACCTTCTACATTGCACAGACTCTGCGGTGCAAGATGGCGAGTTCGGTTTTCTGCGATGGGTGAGCGTCTTAATTGCAGCCCCAGGATATAGCCGCCTTAGGACGTTGTCAGTGGTAATGCCACGATCTTCCTCCAGAATATTGCGAATTCCATGGCGCCACCACATGTCGCTGAAGTGAAAGGTCGACTCCAATTAAAGACTTTATTGCAGTCGCACTTGGCGGTAGCGGACCGCTAACGGAACACACGACGCGGTGCGGACGGATTACAGAGCGCCCAGCACCATCCAGCCATAAACACTGGACTCGATCACCCACGGACCGCTCTCGGGTAGCACCTGAAGAAGACAACGAGTTACGCCGACGAAATATCGAGCGAGAACGACAAGACTATCCGCTAGATATCCCGATTATTCATCAAGTCAATAAACAAACTAGTATTCTTGAGCGGGTGTGCTCACATAAATGACAACGAACTGTCGCTCAGTATTGTTTAAACCATTATTTACGTCCTCACGACAATAACAAATGGCTCTGAGCACTGTGCGATTTAACTTCTGAGGTTATCAGTCGCCTAGAACTTAGAACTAATTAAGCCTAACTAACCTAAGGACATCACACACATCCATGTCCGAGGCAGGATTCGAGCCTGCGACCGTAGCAGTCGCTCGGCTCCAGACTGTAGCTCCTGGAACCGCGCGGCCACTCCGGCCGGCAGACAATAACACATTTTGATTCTCTTCTCAACTGTGCGGTCCGCCAACACGTGACTGACCACTTACTAATTAGCAAAGTTTTTTAAATATCTTTTGCAATCAACATTTAAAGGAGGTTACTGGCAAAAGTGTGAACTATTCATTAAATAATTACACAAGTATGACAGCATGTATTAATCCTGTATTCTGTTGCTGTGTCATTGTCCATGTTGTGACTAACAGTTGCATAATGGACAGAAATAAAAGAGCAGTAAAAAAAGAAATAAATTGTAGACAAAGACGTAGCTTTCAGGGATGATAGCAGCAATCAAATGCTATCGTCTGAGATATTATACACTGAAATCACATTAAACGATTAAAAGTTGTTAATTCAGACTTCCATTGTGAAAATGATTATTCACTTTTAAATATGAACTTTTGTAGTTTTAAAGATATTGAAATTGTATTGCTTCGTTGGATTTGCCTCATATATCTGAGCCTAGATGTCTTGAAATTTGCTTTAATACGTGACTGTCAATTGTATAGATTCTTGAAGAGCTGTGGAAGCCATGTTTCAGACTGTCAGATCAGCCATTTCTTGGAGCACCGTTTGTCCACTTAAGCGTCAAAATTCCAAGTACTAGGATTCACAATTTCCGGCCACACGCTCCTAGTCTCTCCACCTGGATACGCCCTGGGCAGACGCATTACGTATTCGTCCCGCCGGCTAGCACCCAGCCGTGTAAGCAAACTCAGCTCTCCACAGTTCCAGCCCTAGGTGGATAAATAACCATCCCGCTTATTCGTAACGTAACGTGTTCCCTCTTGGTTATTGTATATACTTTATATTACCCATCCTTCCATGTAGCTTACCGATAGTTCTCTCAGAATTTCGAACATCATCTTCCTCCTCTTCTTCTTCTCGATTCACCATGGTTTAGAGCACAGGCCTGTTTCGCCTTATAAGTATCTAGCCATCTTTTTCTTGATCTTCCCATAGGTCTTTTAAAATCTTACGCATGTTATGACAGTGTTGAACCCGGCATTCTTTGTAGATGTTGTAACCAGCTTTGTCGATCAGATTTGATAGTCTCGTATGTTGTATATATCACGGACTCTGCTCTCTTATTTCGAACATCCTGCACTATCTGACAAGAGCTTTGAACCTGTCTTCCTGTTTCTTTATTCTTGTTTCCGCTATCAACGGCAGTGTCTCTTGTACCTTTAACTTTTCTAAAACCAGACTGATCGGCATCTATCAGAGCCTCAGTTTTATTTCACATTATTCTGTATATTATTCTCGTAGGCAACTTGGATGCATGAGCTATTAAGCTTATTGTGTGGTAATTCTCGCAATTGTCTGCTCTTGCTATCTTCCAAATCATGTGGACGAAGTTTTCCCCAATGTCAGATGGTACATCACCAGACTCATACATGCTACACGGCAGTGAGGATAGTTATTCTGTTGCTACTTACTCCAAAGATTTTGTAATCTTGGTGGAATTTTTTATAATCTGTTAGGTAGCTATAATTTTGCATCTTACAAGCACTCATCTACATACCAGGTGATCAAAATGTCAGAATAAATTTGAAAACTTAATAAACCACGGAATAATGTAGATAGAGAGGTAAAAATTGACACACATGCTCGAAATCACATGGGGTTTTATTAGAACAAAAATAATACAAAGTTCACAAAATGTCCGAGAGATGGCGCTGGTCAGCAAAACTGCTACCGTGACGGTTGAGAGGTACGCCGATAAGTTACAGAATCGCATCATCCCCAGCCTGGCTGATAAACACCTGCTGGAACGTACGATGTTCATGCAAGATGGCGCTCCACCCCATATTGCTAGACGCGTGAAAGATCTCTTGCGCGCGTCGTTTGCTGATGATCGTGTGCTCAGCCACCTCTTTCGTCATGCTTGGCCTCCCAGGTCCCCAGACCTCGGTCCGTGCGATTATTAGCTTTGTGGTTACCTGAAGTCGCAAGTGTATCGTGATCGACCGACATCTCTAGGGATGCTGATAGACAACATCCGACGCCAGTGCCTCACCATAACTCCGGACATGCTTTACAGTGCTGCTCACAACATTATTCCTCGACTAAAGATATTGTTGAAGAATGATGGTGGACATATTGAGCATTTCCTGTAAAGATCATCATCTTTGCTTTGTCTTACTGTGTTATGCTAATTTTCGCTATTCTGATCACTACCAAGCCCATATTCTCCCGTAACCCTTTTCCTTCCCCAACAATGGCATTCTAATCCCCAATGGCTATTTTCATCACCATCTGTGTACTGAATTACCCGTTCAGTATCCTCATATACCATCTCTCTCCTTTCTGTTTGCAACTTTGGCTTGGATGCCTCATCTATTGTTGTCGGTGTCGGTCTGATGTAGATTATGTTGAGAATAATCCTTTCTCTGATCTGTTCGCCGTAACTCAGTCTTAACCCGAACTTCTGATTCATAACGAATACTACTGCCGTTGTACCAGTTTCGTCTGCTGTTGATATTACCCTGTACTCACATTAACCAGATATCATAATCATCCTTCTATTTCACTTTTAGATTCGACGTCTCATTCAAACGTCTAGCATTCTACGCCAAGAAAGGTAGGACGTTGGCCACCTTTTCTCATGGTTACCTCCCCCTTGGCCGGCCGGTGAGGCCGAGCGGTTCTAGGTGCTTTAGTCTACAACCGCGCTACAGCTACGGTCGCAGGTTCGAATCCCGCCTCGGGCATTGTTGTGTGTGATGTCCTTAGGTTAGTTAGGTTTAAGTTGTTCTAAGTTCTATGGGATTGATGACTTCGGTTGTTGGGTCCCATAGTGCTCCGAGCCATTTGAAACATTTTTGAACCTCCCCCTTGGCAGTCTATTCCCAGAGATCCGAATGGGGGACTATTCCGGAACCTTTTGCAATGGAGAGATCTTCATGGCACTTTCTCAATTATAAACCACACGCCCTGTCGATAGACGATATATATCTTTAAAGCAGTGGTTTCCATTGCCTTCTGCATAAGCATGCTTGTGTTCATTGCTGATTCTTCCACTTTTAGAGGCAGTTTTCCACGCCAAGGGCAAGAGAATAGCCTGAATCTCCGTCCGTTCCTCCGTCGTCTTTGACAAGGCCGTTGGCTGAATGAGGGTGCTTTTTTACGCTGGAATCTTCGGCAGCCGTTGCACATGGCTTTTATTCAAAATTTAAGCGATGAAGTTGTTCAGACCCGGGACCGAGTACGTTTTTAATATTAATCAAAGACGCTACCCCTGGACAACGCGTGTAAACTTTCACATTATAGTGAGTGCCAGGTCATAACAAACAATTTCTTCATCACCGCAGTACGCAGGAAACGATGGCAACCGTACACTCCTAGGAGAACGTCACAACCTTGCAAAGGTGATTTAGGTGTTTTAGCAGTTTTAGGTGTTCCTCCCATGTGGACAGATCACGGATGTTAAGTACAAATAGCTATGATGTTAACGTGGTTTCTTCAAAATTCTCTACGTTGATTTGTCGATTACCTGAGCAAGGGAAGACCACCTCACTACCCCTTTTATGTATCACAGAACACAGTTCCATAATGGAAATACACCGTGGTAAGCACATGCCGGAACTGTGTCGCAGAGATGACGTCGAAACTCCTCACCATTGTCTGAAGACGTGTTCCACATACGCCTGCCAGGATCGCGATTTGTAAAAGCGGTCCAACACATAGTCTTCACTCAAAAACATATTTAGCAGCACTGCCACAAACTCTGCTGAGTTCTTTGCGTGGTGAGGATGGTGCCTCAACAACTATTTCTGCTGCTTGACCAGAAATTTATCCATGCGCTGTGTCTCGCTAGACGATTCGTTCATTTTGGAGGCATGGGTTCACGAAGACAAATTACACTGGGACGATGGCTTCCCATCTCCGCGTATTATGATGACACAATGTAAATGTGACGCACCAAACTCTCATTGTCCTTCAAAGGCTCCAAACGCGTGTGGCTAGTACACCATACATGACTCCAACAGATGAAAATCTGATAATAGAATCAATATTGGCACCAGACAGGATACCAGAAAGAGTCAAGTAAGAAAACTTGTAAATCATTACGTCGGCCAGTTGACTCGGCTGATATCGCCAAACGAATTTGTCGCTGGTGATGGATTACATTAGGAAGACGTTCCATGACAGATAACAAATCGAAGTAAAATCATCTGAACTGATAACCTCATGCAGTCATTCAGACATGTAAGGAGATAAACAAAGTTTTTTTAAGTCTTAACATATGCCGCAAGACCGTGCTAGCAGACATAAAATATGCTTAAAATAACTTTATGGGGTATTTGACAGAGTAATCACATTGTTGCAGTCAAATTAAATGGTTGAACGATTACTTAAAAATAAATAATTTAATATTTTTATTTGAATGACCTAATTTTTGAGCATCTTAGATAATGTCAGTTGTAGAAGGTAACATTAAATAGCTGATTTTTTCTGCAGCTTAACGGCATACGCAGGCCAAAATACATACCGACATTTAAACATTGATATCGCTTACAACGCAAAAGTTAATAGTGAGAATATTATGTGAAAATTGTGTACGATGTTATGTGTAATTTTTATTTGATAATTTTCATGGTTATTAATTTTGTAAGGATTTGAATTTTTTATAACCAGTGTGCATATGATGAATCTTTTCCCACAAATTAAACAACCATTGAAACGCAAACTTTACAGCCTACAACTGCATTAAGGATGGTGTAACACATTTTTGTATAAGCTGTTAGTTACTTTCATATTAAATTTTCAGTTTTATATTAACTGGAATTGTTCTCTTTTCCTCATACAGTAAACGAGAACTCTCCTTCGACGCTGGATATAGTGAAAGTGCTGCAGATGATTGTTCAGTAATTGTTTGTTCAGTAAGTGATTTTTAAGAAGTGTGCCAAATTTCGGGATGTTCGCTTTTGTACACTCCTGGAAATGGAAAAAAGAACACATTGACACCGGTGTGTCAGACCCACCATACTTGCCCCGGACACTGCGAGAGGGCACAGCGGACACACCAGGAACCGCGGTGTTGGCCGTCGAATGGCGCTAGCTGTGCAGCATTTGTGCACCGCCGCCGTCAGTGTCAGCCACTTTGCCGTGGCATACGGAGCTCCATCGCAGTCTTTAACACTGGTAGCATGCCGCGACAGCGTGGACGTGAACCGTATGTGCAGTTGACGGACTTTGAGCGAGGGCGTATAGTGGGCATGCGGGAGGCCGGGTGGACGTACCGCCGAATTGCTCAACACGTGGGGCGTGAGGTCTCCACAGTACATCGATGTTGTCGCCAGTGGTCGGCGGAAGGTGCACGTGCCCGTCGACCTGGGACCGGACCGCAGCGACGCACGGATGCACGCAGTGCCGTAGGGGACCGCACCGCCACTTCCCAGCAAATTAGGGACACTGTTGCTCCTGGGGTATCGGCGAGGACCATTCGCAACCGTCTCCATGAAGCTGGGCTACGGTCCCGCACACCGTTAGGCCGTCTTCTGCTCACGCCCAAACATCGTGCAGCCCGCCTCCAGTGGTGTCGCGACAGGCGTGAATGGAGGGACGAATGGAGACGTGTCGTCTTCAGCGATGAGAGTCGCTTCTGCCTTGGTGCCAATGATGGTCGTATACGTGTTTGGCGCCGTGCAGGTGAGCGCCACAATCAGGACTGCATACGACCGAGGCACACAGGGCCAACACCCGGCATCATGGTGTGGGGAGCGATCTCCTACACTGGCCGTACACCACTGGTGATCGTCGAGGGGACACTGAATAGTGCACGGTACATCCAAACCGTCATCGAACCCATCGTTCTACCATTCCTAGACCGGCAAGGGAACTTGCTGTTCCAACAGGACAATGCACGTCCGCATGTATCCCGTGCCACCCAACGTGCTCTGGAAGGTGTAAGTCAACTACCCTGGCCAGCAAGATCTCCGGATCTGTCCCCCATTGAGCATGTTTGGGACTGGATGAAGCGTCGTCTCACGCGGTCTGCACGTCCAGCACGAACGCTGGTCCAACTTAGGCGCCAGGTGGAAATGGCATGGCAAGCCGTTCCACAGGACTACATCCAGCATCTCTACGATCGTCTCCATGGGAGAATAGCAGCCTGCATTGCTGCGAAAGGTGGATATACACTGTACTAGTGCCGACATTGTGCATGCTCTGTTGCCTGTGTCTATGTGCCTGTGGTTCTGTCAGTGTGATCATGTGATGTATCTGACCCCAGGAATGTGTCAATAAAGTTTCCCCTTCCTGGGACAATGAATTCACGGTGTTCTTATTTCAATTTCCAGGAGTGTAGTTTCTGGGAAAAGATGCGTTATGTCTCAAAAATATCACTCTACAGGAAACCACGTTCAAAGTATTATTTCAGTTTTTAACACTGTTGCAATACCTCTAGTCACTAATGGTGCCCATATCCATAACACTGTTGCGTGAAACCAGACTTCGGAGTGAATATCAAAACAATACGAAATTTGCTGTGTTTGTTACAAGCCTCTACGTAGTACCAGGCAGTCACTTTCATGCTGGGTGGCAAGTTTTATCTTATCATACATGCCCACCACGCAGCTGAAAGGCCGAGTAACAATTTGTAAAGCCTTACATTAATAACAGTACTAATATTAATAATAGTACACAGCAGGTCAAGCTCTATATGCATTCTACTTCATTATTTCTAGCTACAGTCCTGATGAAATTCTCTCTGTCGGCTTTTCTACGACTTATTTAGCGAGTTTGATATCGTCAATTGAAGGTATATTACTCGTATTGTACTACATGCCTCAAATATCCACAAACCACACCATGTCTGTCTGTCTGTCTGCCTCTCTCTCTCTCTCTCACCCACTCTGAAATATCGTTACAGAGGAAATAAGGCCTCCAGCTGCAGAAGCTGTTCACAGTGCCCCGTTGCGCAACAGTGAGCGATGCGACAGTGCGAATGCCTACAACAGCCCCTTGGCGATCCGTGCTCCCGATAAGCAAACGGCAATGTAGGCCGGTACCTGCCAACCGCATGGCCTCACGCGACGCTCGTGGGGCACCAATGCGAGGCACTCGCCAGGGCTGGGTCTTGTGTAGCCAGTAACGCCAGAGGCGCACGAAGTTCCAGTAGTTGCAGTAAGCTCACTGGCTTCTGTTTTCACCAAAAACTTTGGATGTACATCAGAGTAGAAGAAAAATGATAAAATTCTCTTGAGCTTCCATTCGAGTCAAGATGCTCAAAATAGACGAGCTTTCTGCCGCCTATTCCGCGGCTGTTCTCAAGTGCTGTCTTTTGTCTGCTACTACCAAAAGACAGTCGTCATTTAACAATAGGCGAAGAGCATTCGTCCGGAAGTTCGTGGTTTTCAAACCACTTCATGCCGCTACTCGAGAGAATTTTATGAATACATATGGCTGCGAAACTACGCATTTGTAAGAAGAAAATTATCCAAAACGTATTGCTAACTTCTCCATGTGCTGTAATTAAACGTCCAAATGTACAATTGTGAATTATGTAACAAGCTATATTTACGTCTATATTCTGCAATCCACTGTGAAGCGCATGGCAGAGGGTACGTCCCATTGTACCAGTTATTAGGGACTCTTTCCCGTTCACTCACGTATGAAGCGTAGCGAGAATGACTGTTTGAATGCCACCGTGCGTGCTGTAATTAATCTAATATTCTCCTCACGATCAAAATGGTTCAGATGGCTGTGAGCGATATGGGACTTAACATCTGAGGTCATCAGTCCCCTAAAACTTAGAACTACGTAAACCTAACTAACCTAAGGACATCACGCAAATCTATGCCTCAGTCAGGATTCGAACCTGCGACCATAGCGATCGCGCGGTTCCAGACTGAAGCACGTAGAACTGCTCGGCCACAACGGCCGGCTTCCTCACGATCCTCACCATCATTACCGGGTGATAGTAGGGGTTGCTGTACATTCTTAGTAAACATTTAAAGCTGTTTCTGGAAATTTAGTAAGCATGCTTTCTCGGGATAATTTACGTCTATCTTCAAGAGCCGGCCGGTGTGGCCGTGCGTTTCTGGGCACTTCAGTCTGGAACCGCGTGACCGTTACGGTCGAAGGTTCGAAACCTGCCTCGGGCATGGATGTGTGTGATGTCCTTATGTTAGTTAGGTTTAAGTAGTTCTCAGTTCTAGGGGACTGATGACCACAGATGTTAAGTCCCATAGTGCTCAGAGCCATTTGAACCATTTTTACCTTCAAGAGCGTGCCAGTTCACTTACCTCAGTATCTCTGTAACAACTCTTCCGGGTTCAAATAAACCTACTGCCCTACTCTGCGCATGTTCAAGATCCACTGCTAGTCCTCTTTGGTATGGGTCCCACACACTTGAGTATTATTCTAGGATGGCTCGCACGAGTTATTTTTAAACCAGCCCCTAAGTAGGCTGATTGAATTTCGCACTACTCTACCAACAGAGGGAAATCTTGCACCAGCTTTACGCACGACTGAGCCTAAGCGATCTTTCCATTTCATATCCCTACGAAGTGCTACAACCAGATATTTGTATGAGTTAGCCGATTCCAACTGTGACTGGATGAAATTGTACTGTTTTTTCGTTTGGTGGTGAACACAATTATACATTAAACCTTTAAAAATTATTTACTGTCTTTGCACCACATTGATACCTTATCAATGTCTCACTAAATAATTACTGATCCTGTTTCAGAGACCACTCCATTATACCATTATGTTATGTTTTGCACTGAAAGGCACACTATTGTTTGAGACTGTGGGTGATTTCGGTAAGGGATGTAGAAACTACCAGTAAAACGCTGAATGTCTACTTCACTTTGTGACGGAGAGCAAGACGGGAGAAAAAAATAACACGTGCCATCAAACCGTGAAAATCGACAAAAATCACGGCTGGTTTAAATCTGGAACGAGTTTTCAGGAAGACGTGTTTTCTTTGGTTTTTCAAAAGCAAAATTAGAATATGGCATCAGCCTACAGTCCATGATACGCAACAGAGCCAAGAGCTGCATATTCATCCGTAAATGTAAAAGATATTTTATCTAGAGCGCAAGGCTGCCCCCACGTAGAGCCACACGGAAGGTATGGAACACCGTGCCGATGCCCTCAACAGTACTTACAAATCTATTATCAGCAATTTCATATTTAGGAACAGATCTAGTTCAATAACCGATCCTCCACATTTCATTTTGTGCTACCATTTATTATCGCGACCACAACTGCAATTCATTTATTTTTTTCTCCATCAAACACGATCTAATAATCCTCTAGGATAAAACGGGGATATTGAAATAATTCCGTTTGACCTGTATTTTACATTCAAATATTCCATTATATTAGTAATCAATGAATGGCCTATACAAGCTGGGAGATGTAAGGCTACTGCTTATTATTGAGCTCTATTATCTTTTATTTTACATTTGCTGCGTCACGTACAGATTCGAATTCAGACAGAAATGTTGCAATGTATTATTGCCGATCTGCGAAAGAGCGAGGGAGATACGGGTTCATTCATTATCCCACACACCTATAGGTTGCCAGCTATTTACAGCAGAAAGTTAGCTGCAGACAGTTTTTAAGTCTGTAGTTTCTCTATCGATTAGCAATGTTGCAGTGATTTAGTTCTGTCCATTTCTGTAGATATAGAACAATGTAATATGTAAAAGCACTAGAGACTACGTTGCTGCAGAAAAACGGCCGCTGCTCAGTATAAATAAAACAGTATGTTGATTTAACTAAAACACACAGTGAACTAAGAACAACTTTAATGTTTCAAACCAAGGTCGTTAGTACTTCGATGTTTTGGTGTGTATTCGAGCAGTAATACGATCTCACTCGTAGAAACTGAGAAAAGAAAAAAATCGAGAAAAATTCAGTATGAACAAACTGAACAAGCAAATGTAAGGTGTTTCTTTATAAATACTTAGGTACTGGCTGCATTTCATTTTCGCACTTTATTGCACTGGGGAGGGGGGGGGCGATGTATTAAAAAACGTATCATAGCACAGGAGACCAATATTTTGGGATGTCCTCAACGGAATACATTCATTGTTACGAAAATGAGAGGACTGGAAAAAGATCACCTATTACTTTGGTCAATTATGGAATCTTGGAAAGTGTATTGGTCCCCGGATTGCCAAGCAAATACGATTTGGTTTGTAGTTGTTCAACGTAGAAATACTTCAGTTACATATTATACCACTCTATTATGGTAATGACGTGTCGTGATGCACATCGTATACTTACTATGATCGTGGCCGGTAATATTACAACGAATAAATCTGGGTGAACATTTCACCCTTTATCAGGCACCGGTTCCATTCCCATGTATATTAATCTCTGATGAGAATAACAGAGGCTTCCCAATAAAATATTCTAGCAACTAAAGTTTTCCCTTCATTATTCTAATAATGAGACCAATTCTCCAGAAAAATACTTGGTAATATGAAACGAGTATTTAACAAAGGTTAAGCAGAGAAAGAAAAAATAATTCTGATTGTATATGGCACAACGGCAGAGAAGTTACAATCAAAAACGTTCTCATGCGCCGTTGTAAAAGCACACAACTTACGGAACAGAGGAAGTAGGGCAGGTCAGTACGGTGAGTCACCTGGATCTGGTCGGAAAATGGTAAGCTATGGGCATATAACTGGCAGCGCTGTGTGCTAAATTCCATTGAAGTATACACGAAACGACTCATGAGTAATCTCTGTAATAACGATGTAGGTGGATGGCCGACATATACTTTGTGATCAAAAGTATCCGGACACCCCAAAAACATACGTTTTTCATATTAGGTGGATTGTGCTGTCACCTAATGCCAGGTACTTTATATCAGTGACCTCAGTAGTCGTTATACATCGTGAGAGAGCAGAATGGGGCGCTCTGCAGGACCCACGGACTTCGAACGTGGTCAGGTGATTTGGTGTTACTTCTGTCATATGCCAGTAGGTGAGATTTTCACACTCCTAAACATCGCTAGTACCACGTGAACGGACACGTACAGCACAAACGCGTACAGGCCTACCTCGTCTGTTGACTGACAGAGACTGGCGACAGTTGAAGAGGGTCGTAATGTCTAGTAGGCAGACATCTATCCAGACCATCATGCAGTAATTCCCAACTGCACCAGGATCCGCTGCAAGTACTACGACAGATAGGCGGGAGGTGAGAAAACTTGGATTTCATGGTCGAGCGGCTGCACGTAAACCACGAATCACGACGGTAAATGCCAAATGACGCCTCGCTTGGTGTTAGGAGCGTTCTGTGTAGTGACACATCACGGTACACAATGTGGAGATCCGATGGCAGGGTGTGCGTATGGCGAATGCCCGGTGAACGTCACCTGCCAGCGTGTGTAGTGCCAATAGTAAAATTCGGAGGCAGTGGTGTCATGGTGTGGTCCTGTTTTTCACGGAGGAAGCTTGCCCCCCCCCCCCCCCTTGTTGTTTTTTGTGGCACTATCACAGCACATGCCTACATTGATGTTTTAAGCATGTTCTGGCTTCCCACTGTTGAAGAGCATTTCTGGGATGGCGAGTGTAACAGAATGTTTATGACACAGTAAATGAACTTTAATTATTGTTGCAACAGATCAATTTATCCCGGGAAGTGGTCAGCTTCAATCAAATCATGTTGTAGAGCTCACATATGATGTATTTTTTGGTGGGGATGGCCTTCAGCCAGTGGAAAATCAGATAGTAGCTCAACACTACGGGAGTCAAGTGGAGACAGCGACTTTTCTAGTGAAGAGAGGAAGGGAGTGACTCGAGATACATTATGTCGAGCTCTTGAAGAAGGTAGACCTTCGAGCGGTAATGTGCGTGATTCAGTCGTGGTGAATGACCGATATCATTCTTCTTTAAGGTACTTTAGAATTCGACATCAGAATTTGCTCCTGATTAGGATCCTATCATATTCCGCTTGTGTTGGAAACTGAGTATAGACAGAGTATGAGCTACTGTTCATGGTACTGAATGTGTATATTTGTGAGTCATCATTTTGAACTCTGAACTGTTTTGAG
Source organism: Schistocerca americana (assembly GCF_021461395.2). Lineage (NCBI taxonomy): Eukaryota > Metazoa > Arthropoda > Insecta > Orthoptera > Acrididae > Schistocerca > Schistocerca americana. Next base: position 265,126,545 of record NC_060124.1, on the reverse strand, counting down.
CTCTTGATTCTTTAATGTACTGTGATCATAAAATAATATTAGTTCACGTGAGCTTTAGATAACTATTTAGTTTTGGGATTTTGCTGCCAACTCTCCTAATGCAACATTACTCCATTTGATCAGGAAATTTTCTGTCTGCATTTTATGTGAATATCGTAGAACCACTACCCCTGTATTTGAGGTGTCCTTTCGCGAATAAACATTATTCAACATAAAATATCTTACAATGAAAAGGCAACCCTTAGCTGCTTACAGCCGTTGACATACATCAATGGGGACAGATGAAAATGTGTGCCCCGACCGGGACTCGAACCCAGGATCTCCTGCTTACATAGCAGACGCTCGTTCCATCTGAGCCACCCAGGACACAGAGGATAGTGCGACTGCAGGGACTTATCTCTGGCACGCCTCCCGCGACACACACATTCTCAGCGTATTGTCCCGCACTACATTCGTGGTGCCCCCGCCCATTACACTCATTACCCGCGGCGTGTTGCCGATTCCCGTAAGAGTTCTGGCACTTTTTTTTGTGCATCTGCACATAATAAGAAGATGGTGAAGTGGTGATTCTTAACTATATATATACTAAGATGATATCTGTTCTTTCGGACATATCCGAGAGAACATATGCTATCAGTGACCAAGCAGCTCGTTAGAATGAAATTACAATGAAAAGACAACCCTTAGCTGCTTACAGGCGTTGACATACGTCAACGGGGACAGATGAAATTGGGTGCCCCGACCGGGACTCGAACCCGGGATCTTCTGTTTAAATGGCAGACGCTCTATCCATCTGAGCCACCCAGGACACAGAGGATGGTGCGACTGCAGGGACTTATCTCTGGCACGCCTCCCGCGAAACCCACATTCTCATCGTATTATCTCGCACTACATTCGTAGTGCCCCCGCCCGTTAGACTCATTACTCGCGGGGCGTTGCCGATTCCCGTAAGATTACGGGCATTTTTTTTTTTTTTTTTTTTGTGCATCCGCACAGAAGAAGAAGATGGTCAATTGGCCGGTGAGCCTTAACTATATATATACTAAGATGGTATCTGTTCTTTCGGACATTTTATTTTATTTAGTTGTGTATTTCATTAATTCGGGATGGTAAGTCACCACATAGACTATTTGACTGTAGGATCAGAGTTACAGCTTATAATTTCAGCGAGTTAGCAGGGGAGCGTAAAAGCAGACGAGCACGGTTCGACCTTACTACTACATTGAGCTATTCTTTTTAAACCAAGCTGTGCATGGCTCGAATACCTAAAGTAAGAGTAACTGCTGGTAAAGATGCGACTGGTTTGCTCGTAAGGGATGCTGTCTGGGAGAGAAACTACTCCGCAACAGTGAACGTTAGGTACCCTTGCAATTGGGACGCTGGTCCGGGATATGAGTAATCGCTTTAGAATTAGCCATTTCTTTCTAACACTTCACTATAGTCTGTGATACAGGTTGCATGATAGGCAGTTTGCTTGAGGGCCCTGAGCATAAGAGTTTACAGCACTTGCGTGCATGCGAATCGATAGCAAACACTAAGTCTGTGAAAGTTCGCCGCGGAATTTCAGGGAAGCAGAAAAACGGTAGACAGAGGAGTGCTGAGTTCGAGTTTGCAGCAGCGGAGGCCTCGATGACGGCATAGCGTCAGTGGCGGCGACTTCAACAGCATAAACCCTTCGGGAAGCAGCGGTACAACAGAAGCAACCAGCACGACCGATAAAATAAGTAATGCCTTAAAATGTGTGAACCCCCAGCAGTATCGCCAATAATGGAATTTCCAATGATCAAGGAGTCACCTAGAGCACGTCGTTCAGGTAATGTGAGTGGGCCAATTAGCCCTGTATCCAAAAGTGGTAATGTTGATAGAGATAAGTTCAATAAAAACACAGGTAGGATCAGTGGAGACAAATGTGTCAGAAACAGAGAGACAAACGTGTCAGAAACAGTAACGGCTGAGGGGAGGAAAACTAAATCTTATGTATAAGGGCTGACTGATTCGAAAATAGAAGCTATAAGGGCGGATATAGACAAAAATTCTAAGAATGTTTGCCTGCTTAAGACCATATTTCGGAGACAAGTTGGAAAAGACCTGGGCAGCGAAGTGAAAACCTGTATGCTGTGGTAAATAGCACTTGAGGAAGTGGCCACTTAGTCTATTAATATTTTGTCTAGTAGAGCAGTAGAGTGTGAAAAATAGACGGTTGGAAAATAGTCAACAGCTATAAAAAGAGATAAATAATTAAACTGAGCAAGCTCTAGCCGCAAATAAAGCTTGTACCGTATTACGTGTTCCATGGGTTAATCAGGGATCGACAAGGTGTCTTGCAAATGATGAAATATATTGTCCAGTTGATTTTTGGCTCAAATGACTCTGAGCACTATGGGACTCCACATCTTAGGTCATCAGTCCCTTAGAACTTAGAACTACTTAAACCTAACTAACCTAAAGATATTACACACATCCATGCCCGAGGCTGGATTCGAACCTGGGATCGTAGCAGTCACACGGTTCCGGACTGAAGTGCCTAGAACCGCACGGCCACCGCGGCCGGCAGTTGATTTTTCTCGTTGCGTATAGATATAGGCGAAAATTAAGGACATCTTGAGGGCGATGCACGATCATGGGAAAATCTATTGGCTGCATGATTTACTGCCTATGAAGTGTTTCACATTTTTTTCATGAACAAATTCTGGTGTGGCAAGAATTCTATTGCCGTATTGACGTCTGAAAAGTCACTCACGGTTCGCATATCGATTGTTTGTAAAGAAACTTTCGGAGTTTCTCTTCAAAATGCAATATGTATGACATCCGTACAGTGTTTAGTTCTTGTGCAATAAATAATTGACAGCGTTCCAAGACCTTACGTACACCCTGAATTATAAGCTGTCAGCTTAACATGTTTCGATTTATTTGTTGTATAGTTGGAAAGTCCGTTAAGAATGATACTTCCAAACCATAATGTCAATTGACAAACTTTCTGGTGCTCCGTTCAAAGTTATGTTACTTGAGCAAGCACCATATTAAGACTATTGTGGTAGCAAGTATTTCTCTCCTCTGCGTGTCGAAATAGATATTTACTGCCGTATTTGGTGGTACGTATGACTAGCACCCCATTCTTCGCACCATTTGGCAGTGATCTGTGGAGGCATCGCCTGGAGCAGAAGCCCTACGGGGATCGTGCCTCACGCAGAGGATGCTGCCCAATGTGACGCTTGGCCGCCTCTTCGATCGGCGGTACATATTTCACAAATTACTTGGGAGCTGGCGACTGGAATTATCACGAGCCATTACCCAATGTCGCTTGGGGCGGCCGCGCGTCTGCGCAGTATCGGCACATCAGCCATCTATTCTGTCGTAACGACAGAACAGTGATACGTAAACTTGTCAGGAGTAACCGGCTAACACGAACACGTCGAGTGCTGCTCGTAATCAGTTTCTGCCGTACTACCTTGAAGTTGGTCTATTGTGATGCTTCTCCGAAACTGTACATGCTGCAAACGACGGTTTAATTTTTTTTTTTTTTTTTAGGAGCGAACATGATTTAATACGGCAGCGTCGTTGCATTACTTTCTGTATCGAAGAAACTCCGAATTATTTCTACCATCAGACGTATGTATGACAACCTGTGTTCAGTGACTACACTTACCTACAACTTCGTTATGAAACGGAACGCGAAAGAGACTGCTGGAAAGAACATTCAACAGCCTTGATAGCATAAACATTTCTTCAAGACAACCGGATTTGACACGTTACATAAGAAAGAGATTTTTAAAGACCTTTTAACGCCAATAATGGATAGATTTATGTATATTCCGTCTAAATTCTCTGCTGACGTACACTAGTGTATCTTCTTAGTCAAGATCTTTGGTTGTGTAAATATGTAATAATTATCTTGACATTTTAAGAAAAATTATATTGTAAATGTACATCTGGTTTGACAGAGCACTGAAAGACCTGAGTCGAAACAAAGCCCCGGGAGTAAACAACATTCCATTAGAACTACTGACGGCCTTGGGAGAGCCATTCCTGACAAAACTCTACCATCTGGTGAGCAAGATGTATGAGACAGACGAAATATCCTCAGACTTCAGGAAGTATATAATAATTCCAATCCCAAAGAAAGCAGGTGTTGACAGATGTGAAAATTACCGAACTATCAGTTTAATAAGTCACAGCTGCAAAATACTAACGCGAATTCCTTACACACGAATGGAAAAACTGGTAGAAGCCGACCTCGGGGAAGATCAGTTTGGATTCCGTAGAAATATTGGAACACGTGAGGCAATATTGACCCTACGACTTATCTTGGAAGAAAGATTAAGGAAAGGCAAACCGACGTTTCTAGCATTTGTACACTTGGAGAAAGCTTTTGACAATGTTGACTGGAATATTCTCTTTAAAATTCTAAAGGTAGCAGGGGTAAAATGCAGGGAGCGAAGGGCTATTTACAATTTGTACAGAAACCAGATGGCAGTTACAAAGAGTCGAGGGGCATGAAAGGGAAGCAGTGGTTGGGAAGGGTATGAGACAGGGTTGTAGCCTCTCCCCGATGTTATTCAATCTGTGTATTGAGCAAGCAGTAAAGGAAACAAAAGAAAAATTCGGAGTAGGAATCAAAATCCATGGAGAAGAAATAAAAACTTTCAGGTTCGCCGATGACATTGTAATTCTGTCAGAGACAGCAAATGACTTGGAAGAGCAGTTGAACGGAATGGACAGTGTCTTGGAAGGAGGATATAAGATGAACATCAACATAAGCAAAACGATGATAATGGAATGTAGTCGAATTAAGTCGGGTGATGCTGAGGGAATTACATTAGGAAGTGAGACACTTAAAGTAGTAAAGGAGTTTTTCTATTTGGGAAGCAAAATAACTGATGATGGTCGAAGTAGAGAGGATATAAAATGTAGACTGGCAATGGCAAGGAAAGCGATTCTGAAGAAGAGAAATTCGTTAACATCGAGTATAGATTTAAGTGTCAGGAGGTCGTGTCTGAAAATATTTTTATGGAGTGTAGCCATGTATGGAAGTTAAACACGGATGAGAAATAGTTTTGACAAGAAATGTGATGCTACAGAAGAATGCTGAAGATTAGATGGGTGGATCACATAACTAATGAGGAGATATTGAATAGAATTGAGGAGAAGAGGAGTTTGTGGCTCAACTTGACAAGAGGAAGGGACCGGTTGGTAGGACATGTTCTGAGGCATCAAGGGATCACAAATTTAGCAGTGGAGGGGACCGTGGAGGGTAAAAATCGTAGAGGAAGACCAAGAGATGAATTCACTAAGCAGATTCAGAAGGATGTAGGCTGCAGTAAGTACTGGGAGATGAAGAAGCTTGCACAGGATAGAGTAACATGGAGAGCTGCATCAAACCAGTCTCAGGACTGAAGACCACAACAACAACAACACCTCGGGTTTTGTATGTAATATTCTGTGACTGTAATAACTTGTAAAAACTCTGCATATTTTACTCGTCAGGGAAGATACATGTAAAATCTGTAGTAAAGACCCGCCGTTACGGAAGTAGTTTGGCGGGGTGAGGAAAAGGTGGACTTGGCGCCCAAGGTGCTTGATACCTTTGTGGCGACTGAGGTCAACAACAGTCTTGGCCAGATATTGTGGTTAATTTGGATGTATAAATCGAGGCAAGAAGAGCTTGCGAGCATGTAAATTAGCCTCGAATGGAATGCGTAGTGGCCTATCGAACATGGTATCATTATTGGTCCTGTTTGGTTAAATTTACGACGCTAAGAAGAGTTGGCTAACATCAAGACCATGGTTGCTTTACCGCCGATTTTACAGCCACTGAAATTTGCCACAAGCGCCACCACCATCAGTAGAACAGTTATCTGAATATGTCCATCCAATGGACCAGGTATTATACACTGAATAGTAACTTTCTGTGGAACTTCCAGCATCCGTGTGCACACCCGTGATTGTCCTCAATCAGATTCCTAGACAGGCTACTTTCCAAGTGAATTAATTCCGAGTACCCTGTTTTTATTTAACTGACAATTTTGTTCTTTTTATTAACTTCTTGGAGTATGGAGTTTGATTAGTTTTCTGTACAGTAGCAAATTATTTACTCCACACAATTTCCTAAAGTGTGTTCATAAAGAAAGCTTTTCGTTAAATAAGAAGCTGCTATTAAAACAATCAATGACAAAAATTTAAAGTGCTTATAGATGCCTGTAAGTAAAAGGTATAAAAAGACAGCAGTATTATTTCACTTCTGACAGGTTTGTAAACTTTTAGCTGTTTGTTTCATTGAATATGTACCAACTTTTCTAGTTGTGGGGTGTTTTACAATGTCAGTTTGACTCTGAGTTGAACGAGAAACTAGTTGCTAGGTCCTCTTGACAACTGTTGAACTAATTTTGCATTATACATTACACTTAAAGTTGTTACTATTGGTATTGGCCATTTTCAAATTTCGTTTGTTATTATTTACAACTGATTATTGTTCTTCGAATCATACCAGTTTAAGGGACCCCATAAGCTAGTTAACTCGTATGGTAAATGAAAACAAAGGCTTCTTCTGAGCAAGTGTGGCAATCACTACAATCATGTATTCTGCACCAAAACTTTTCTTATAATTAATATATGTACTACCCATTTGCATAGAGTCACTTCATGTGAAAATTTCTATATCTCATAGTAATACGTACTGTTCCTAATCAAGATCTTTTATGTGACAGCTCATGAAAATAATAGTAGTTCATACTATTTTCAGACCGACTTCGTTAGTAGCTTCGTATGCCCTTTTGGATTTGTTCATGATAATGAAAATAGTTCTGCAGAAAGAAAGTGTTATTTTGAGACAATGTGAACTGTCGCATATGTTGGCCATTCTATGTTCTGCAGGGTTATCTGTTGTTTGCCATGGCAAGCTAATGTAAAACATTGACAGTAACTGCGTCAGAAGAGGTTAATTAGGGTATCGTGTGAGGTTAGTTTTCTTAGGTGAAGTTATTTCTGCTTTGCCATTAAACTTGATACGGCATTGCCTAATTAGGCTTGCGACCGCATAAATATATAGTTACAGTTTACTTTCGTGTTAACAGAACGTCAATTTAAAACCCCTTTGCTTTGCTGTTGTTAAGGTTTCACCTACTTTGCGATTACGAAATTATAGTCAGAGTCTATGTCATTAGGTATATTCACGGTCAGGCTAAACCCTTTACAGTAGGTTAACATCATCGGCGATTGCCAATTTGGTAAGGGCCTGAAGTCTGTCGAAATCGGTTGTCATAATTAAGGAAATATATATGCGATATAGGCTGTTGTTTTTATCAAGTAAACAGATAGCTCCTTCGGTCTTCCCACATTGATAAAATTCAGTCAGACTGCAGGTAATTTCAACATCTCACCTATTCGTGCAGTTAATATATTCCGGAAACACCTACTTCCCACTTGCTTGGTCCCAACACCGTAACAAATACATTAAAAAACCTAACTATAGTTTTAAAGACCACCTAATGTGAACTTAAGATACTGTTACTAGGTGCAAAATGACCTTCCAGTCAAAGTCCTAAAATTTTTTGAACGTACTGGTTTTTATAAATAAATTTCCACTTTTCAAACGCGGTTGAAAGAGAACCACTGCTCATAAGGACGTAAAATTTGAACAGCATATTATTGAAACACGGTAAACGTCACGGAACAGAAAAATTAAGGAAAATTTTAAAAATATATGGCGCTGTATGTTTCGCCCAACATGGCTGTCTCCGTGAAGGATGGCGCGTTGCTTATATAGCTCTTTGAAAGCATCGGTGACTGTGAGTCAGTAGCCAAGAAGTTTCGGAAAATCAGTGGTATGAAACATGGCGTTAGTCCGATGTCTGTTAAGGATACGGAGAAACAGATTATAATATTCGAAAAGTCAGCTTCTCTTGAAGTGTAATCTGGCTTAGGGAGAAGAGCAGTTCATCCGTCGTCTGTCGAAGAAATGGCCACAGCATTGCAGGAACAGTCGAGCGATGCTGTTCAAATGTACAGTGCACGACAGAACTGTCCGAACGTTGGATATTCCTGCGAGCTCGGTGCATAAAATCGCACGAAACATCCTGCACTGATACTCACACAAATTGACGCTTGTTCAAGAGCTGCTTACTGATGACCTGTCAAAAAACCAAATTTTCGATCTGTGATATATTGTTCTACATCTACATCTACATGCATACTCCACAATCCACCATACGGTGCGTGGCGGAGGGTACCTCGCACCACAACTAGCATCTTCTCTCCCTGTTCCACTCCCAAACAGAACGAGGGAAAAATGACTGCCTATATGCCTATGTACGAGCCCTAATCTCTCTTATCTTTGTGGACTTTCCGCGAAATATAAGTTGGTGGCAGTGAAATTGTACTGCAGTCAGTCTCAAATGCTGGTTCTCTAAATTTCCTCAGTAGCTATTCACAGAAAGAACGCCTCCTTTCCTCTAGAGACTCCCACCCGAGTTCCTGAAGCATTTCCGTAGCACTCGCGTGATGATGAAACCTACCAGTAACAAATCTAGTAGCCCGCCTCTGAATTGCTTCAATGTCCTCCCTCAATCCGACCTGATAGGGATCGTAAACGCTCGAGCAGTACTCAAGAATAGGTCGTATTAGTGTTTTATAAGCGGTCTCCTTTACAGATGAACCACATCTTCCGAAAATTTTACCAATGAACCGAAGACGACTATCCGCCTTCCCCACAACTGCCGTTACATACTTGTCCCACTTCATATCGCTCTGCAATGTTACGCACAAACATGTAATTGTTCATGTGGAAGTGGGCAACGAACGGCCATGGAACATACTGTCGACAGGCGAAGATCACTCCTCTCTCACCGGAAATGTCAGTGTGCGGAACCGCAACGGAGAATACAAACACTCATCATACGGTAGCGCTGCGTTATATGACTGTATAATGCGAGTTGACAGCATCGTTTATTGCAGAGCCTATTATGATGAGTGCTGCGGGCACTGTTACCTATGCCGTCAGTGATAAACACAATGACAGTCGTCAGCAGACCAATGTTATTCCAACGCCTCACGAGCGTACATATGCGGGATAGGATAATTTTTATGCAAGATGGCGCTCCTTGTGCACTTTGCAGTCAGTAAAGCGGCTATTGCAGAGGCATTTCGGAAATGATAGAATTATCAGCCAGATCAAGTGATATTAATCCGTGTGACTTCTGATTGTGGAGTTATCAGAAAAATATTGTGTTCAGTACTGAAATTACGAACATGGCTGAATAGTAGGGACACATTGCGATAAACATATTGGACGTGACCCTAGAGACATTCTGTTGTTGAACATGTTTCTCGATTCCGACTTGCTGCGGGAAACGTTGCACAGCACACTCCGGTCCTATGCCTTTCTCACGACATTTGGGAACCGATGTCATTTTGAAGTTTATGCGATTTTCAACAGTAGGACAAGTAAAAACCGATGTCATTTTGCTTGTTATGCGGTGTTTTTGTCCTAGGACAATTAAGAACCAATTTCAGTTAAATTTGTATCCCACTTTTAGACCCAGTGCGATGAAAACCTGATTTTTCTCGTCAGCAGTGGTATTACCTTATCGTGGTGGATAGGCTTACATAGCTATTGAGGCCACAACTGTTTACTGCCGAACTTGTTCAGTCATGCACTTTGACCGGTACAGACGGTACAACGTGCAACTGAAACCCCAGCCGTCTTACTGCGATTCATGTGTCATACGTGGACGAGCCCATTTACGTTAAGATACTTATTTCTTTCTTCTTCTTCTTTATCGTCGCATTGTCCCACGTCACGTAGGGTCGTCGTTGCTCTTCTGGATCCTTCTCCTCCATAGTTCTCTATCCATTGCCTCTTCCCTCTTCCATCCTTTCTCCCTTAGGCCCCGGATACCTTATCCCTCCATCTCACCTTCGGTCTTCCCCTCCTTCAATCTTTATATCTTCAACTCTGTTTCCGATATACTCTTCCCCATTTCTCTTTATGTGTCCGTATCACATTAGTCTGCTCTCTTGTATCTTTCTCCCCATGGGTCCCACTTTCACAGCTCCTCTAACAAATTCATTTCTAATCCTGTGCTTCCTTGTTACACCACACATCCACCTCAGAATCCTCACTTCCTTTGCTGGGCTACTGTTATTGGCCATGTCTCTGCCCCGTATATCATAGCCGGCCTTACCACCGACTTGTACACTTTCCCTTTCAACCCAATACTCACCTTATTGTCACACAACACTCCACTCATTTTCCTCCAATTGTTCCAACCGCAGTTTATTCGGTGTTGTATCTCTCTTTCCAGTCCTCCGTATGTACGACCCCAGGTATTTAAATTTGCAGACCGTTAAGATACTTACAGTGGCACATAATGATGAAACTTTCGTTTTTTTCCTCCACGGCGTTTCCCCCTGTGCCAATACTATTCTGTTCAAATTTGGCGTCATTGTAAGCACTGGCTTTCTTCCTACAGCGTTTTGCAACTGGAACTTTAATTATGGAGACCCTGTATTTCCGCGGCATGTGATGCAAAAACTTATACAATCAATCTTCCACCGAACCTTTAATGTTGACAGTAACCCTACATGTCGAATGCAGACTCTAAAAGTCTAAACTGGTAAAATTGCCAGTCCCTCCGTGCCTTGCGTCTTAGACACTCACCTTTTAGTCCGCATCGCAGCCTCATGCGGTCAACGAGGCTTGTTACAGCAAGAATTTTTCGCAAATTATGCGTTTGGTGGTCAGATACCTGTGAGCCATAGATAATATGCATGTGAAGTAGTTAGGATTTCGTTCAGTATTGCTTGCCGCTTTCGCTGGAGAAAGTATTGAAAAAGGCACTGTTTTCCAACTGATGTCTGTCACATATTCCACTTGCGGACTTACACGAATGGTTATGTATCCTTAGCAATTGCTACAAACCTCTTTTAAAGCAGGACAGCGTCGAACTTGTTCTCAGTAAGGAATAAAAAATGGAACTAAAGTGATTCCTGGTGTTCACCCACATGAGGGCATTAAATACATATGTCTTCATTTCATAACAGAAGAAATGTGTTTGAGAAGCTTGATGGTAAATTTCACAGTGTGCTGCGTATTCTATGCTATCTGATTTTTCGCTATAACTTCCAATTATTAGTCGCTTTTGTATTATGGAGCCTGCAGTTAGGTGAAGAATTTCCAATTCACCTAATAATTTCATTAATTATATTGGGATAAAGAAGTATTTATTCAACGGATTATCAGTACATATTAATGGATCCGTGGTCCATTAAAATGTATCAAATGTCTGTCGTACCACCACATACACAAAAGAAAATCTAACTTACCTAGAACAATGAGAGTAGCAATAAACAAGACAAAAAATCCTGCTACGTCACTGAAAGGGCTCTCTCTATTGATCTATTTGTAATGGGATTTACGTCTGATGCTGCAGAAAATCTTCGCTGTTTCCTTAATTTAATTTTCTTCTTTTGCAAAACTTGTCGTAATTAAATTTGGGAGAACAATGATGCTTCATCACGTGTGACTGAGGAATGAATAATTCCACAAGCAAATAAATTTCTACCCCGTAAGCACTGAACTCTATGATGAGAGCAGACAACCATTCATAACTTTAAAATTTCCACTTTTGTGACAATTAGTGAAATGCTGACTAACTGCCTCGGATAGTAAACGGAAAGTCACAACATTTAGTTTGAATGTGAATGTATGCTTTCCCGGCGTGTACAGCTGGCGAATAGTTCTCGGGCTTCCAGCCGGGTGGCGGTGTCTTCAAACTGCGACTTTTCGACGAGTGACATACTCATCATCTTCTGGCGAAGTGCCGAGACTTTGCGGCTGCCGGTCCCTTTATACCTGCGGTGTGCCCCCCAGCACCTGGCCGCGGGGGGCTGGGTCCAGTGGAGCCGGCGGGCGAGGTGGAGGGGGAAGCGGGTGCGCCGTTCGTGTCTCCGTCAGAGCATTCTGATCGCGTCTCGTGAGCTGGACGGTTCTTGTTGCGTTCCTGGCGTATTGCGGCTAATGCTGGATTCCAGGCCGCGCTCAGTTGATAGCCTTCGTCCCTGTTCACAAGGTTCTCGTGGACCCGTATTTCTATTGATTCTTTAATGACGCTATCCCAATAGCTCCCGGCTCGGCATAGCACCCTGGTGTTTTCAAAGTCAAAGGTGTGGTTTTCTTTGATGCTATGTTCAGCTATAGCAGATTTCTCTATCTGTCCAAGTCGAACATGCCTGATGTGTTCCTCGCACCTTTTAGAGATGCAGCGCTGCGTTTGACCAATGTACTGCACACCACATTCGCAGGCAATGTTCTATATACCAGGTGTGTTTAGTTTGAGTGGGTCTTTAGCTGAGCCCAGCAGCTCTTTCGTCTTCGCCTAAGTCGCAGTTTGAAGACACCGCCACCCGGCTGGAAGCCCGAGAACTCTTCGCCAACATTTAGTTTGTTGAGATTGACTAGCTTCATTTCTTTCGTGGGACATTAAACATTCAGCAACTGTGATCCTATCTGAATAGTTTATCATTCAAAGTCTTTTTGGCTTCTCGATTTAGATCAAAATTCAGTTACTGTTGATACTTCTTTTGAAGACCATGTGCAAAAAAATGGTTCAAATGGCTCAGAGCACTATGGGACTTAAAATGTGAGGTCATCAGTCCCCTAGAACTTAGAAGTACTTAAACCTTACTAACCTAAGGACAGCACACACATCCATGCCCGAGGCAGGATTCGAACCGTAGCAGTCGCGCGGTTCCGGACTCAAGCGCCCAGAACCGCTAGGAAAGACCATGTTATCTAATGCTTATAGATCTAACACTGATGAAAAGTTGCCAAGGCTGCATCTCATGGGTAAATATTTTTAGCGCTACAGACGTTCTTGTCCAACCTAACGAGCTGAATTAATCGAAAGTACTTTGGTTTCTAGCGGAATGAGTTCGTTGAAATAATATGTGATGGGAGCGACATTCATCTAAAGGTCGTTCCACTTCGACGAATTCGCTTGGCTGGTTACCCTATGTATTAATTTGTAGCGGTGAAGTACCAGTAATGGGCTGCACGAGGAGGATAGACGTGAGCACGTTTGTGACACTTATGAAATAAATATCAAACAGACAGGGTTCGTGAAATCAATGATATCAATATAAAATATACGTACGTCACGTAATTGTAGAGAAACAGGATTGCAAACGATGTGCGCTGTTCCTGAGAATCTAGTCGATTCAACAGCTGTTCCTCTAGGTCAAAAGTTAAAACATGTGAGAGAACGAAAAACGATCATTAGTTACGTACTTATTAAAAATTTTTTATAATACTGAAAAATTAAAGTTGCGTAATGTTTTAATGTTTTATTTGTTTGTAGGTACACGTCGGCACTCCTAGTACACAACAAAATCCCTGTGCTAGAATAACGCACTACGTAGTGCATCAGCACAGAAGCCACAGCAAAATGGCGCACACAGTCCATTGATAAAGTGAGGTGCCGTGCGGTTATTCGTTTCCAGCTGCAGCAATAATGCGCTAGCTGTGTCACGCCAATCAAGCGGGATAAAGAAGTCATCTGCCATTCCGAAACATAGCTACAACATAACGGCTGGTGCCGAAATCAAATTATCACACCATACTCCAATTTGTGAGAAGGGTGCGCAATTCTGTTTGAGTTGTTCCTGTGGCATCCTTCGGTACTTCGGCGTGGATATTTCAACGAGTAGCCGAACGGCAGACCAGCAGACAAACAAATATTTAATTACGTAATTTTATCGACATGTATACTCGTCCAGCCACCATACTGTGGGTGGCGGAGGGTACTTTGAGTACTACTGTCACTTCCCCTTTTCCTGTTCCAGCAGCAGGCCTCTGTGTCAACTTGCACGGCTTTTTGGGAAAGTATACATAGGAGATAGCTATATAGTGTTTGATTCGCCTAGAAACGTACGCTCTCGGAACTTTAAACACTGTGGCACGCCGCGATGCAGAATACCTCTCTTGCAGTATCTGTCATTGGAGTTGGTTGAGCATCTACGTGACACTAAATGCATGCGAAACAAAACAATCTGACAACTTTGTGGCTACCCTTAACATTCAAATTACCAGGCGAACTAAAATCTCCGCACTCAGAAACAACGGTATAGTTCCTTGCATTACAAAAATGTTGTTGATTTTCTTCTCGTGCATACACTACTGGCCATTAAAATTGCTACACCAAGAAGGAATGCAGATGACAAACGGGTATTCATTGGACAAATATATTATACTACAACTGACATGTGATTACATTTTCACGCAATTTGGGTGCATACATCCTGAGAAATCAGTACCTAGAACAACCAACTCAGGCCTTAATAACGGCCTTGATACGCCTGGGCATTGAGTCAAACAGAGCCTGGATGGTGTGTACAGGTACAGCTGCCCATGCATCTTCAACACGATACCACAGTTCATCGAGAGTAGTCACTGGCGTATTGTGACGAGGCAGTTGCCCGGCCACCATTGACCAGACGTTTCCAGTCGGTGAGAGATCTGGAGAATGTGCTGGCCAGGGCAGCAGTTGACATTTTCTGTATCCAGAAAGGCCTGTACAGGACCTGCAGTCGTGCATTATCCTGCTGAAATGTAGGGTTTCGCAGGGATCGAATGAAAGGTAGAGCCACAGGTCGTAACACATCAGAAATGTAACGTCCACTGTTCAAAGCGCCGTCAACGCGAACAAGAGGTGACCGACACATGTTACCAATGGCATCCCATAACATCACGCCGGGTGATACGCTAGTATGGCGATGACAAATACACGCTTCCAATGTGCATTCACCGCGATGTCGCCAGCATCTTCTTCCTGTTGGTTAATTTTCGGTAGCACGTAATCTTCCAAATTCCAAAAATGGTTCAAATGCCTCTGAGCACTATGGGACTTAACTTCTAAGGTCATCAGTCCCCTAGAACTTAGAACTACTTAAACCTAACTAACCTAAGGACATCACACACATCCATGCCCGAGGCAATATTCGAACCTGCGACCGTAGCGGTCACGCGGTTCCAGACTGTAGCGCCTTTAACCGCTTGGCCACAACGGCCGGCCTTCCATATTCTAACAGTCTTGTTGTGAAATTTAACTTAATACACTACTGGTCATTAAAATTGATTCACAACGAAGATCACGTACTACAGACGCGAAATTTAACCGACAGGACGAAGATGCTGTGATATGCAAATGATTAGCTTTTCAGAGCATTCACACAAGGTTGGCGCCAGTGGCGACGCCTACTACGTGATGACATGAGGAAAGTTTCCAATCGATTTCTTATACACAAACAGCAGTTGACCGGCGTTGCCTGGTGAATCGTTGTTGTCATGCCTCGTGTAAGGAGGAGAAATGCGTACCATCACGTTTCCGACTTTGATAAAGGTCGTATTGTAGCCAATCGCGATTGCAGTTTATCGTGTCGCGACATTGCTGCTCGCGTTGGTTGAGATCCAATGACTGTTAGCAGAATATGGAATCAGTGGGTTCAGGGGGGTAATACGGAACGCCGTGCTGGATCTCATCGGCCTCGTATAACTAGCAGTCGAGATGACAGGTATCTTATCCGCATGGCGGTAACGGATCGTGCAGCCACGTCTCGATCCCTGAGTCAACAGATGCGGACGTTAGCAAGACATCAACCATCTGCACGAACAGTTCGATGACGTTTGCAGCAGCGTGGACTATCAGCACGGAGACCATGGCCGCTGTTACCCTTGACGCTGCATCACAGACAGGAGCGCCTGGGATGGTGTAATGTAAAGTGTGTGTGACCTCGCTCCTACCTTCGCTCATTTCCTTTGAAGTTATCTGTTGATTTTTGTACGCTTTACATTAAACAAACTGCTCTTGTAACTATGACGCATTTCTGCTGCGAACAGTTCAGCGAAACATGATTCTCAAGTCTTACTGCCTTTTCTAATAACTAGGGTCACGCTCATATTCACTTGGAGTTCAGGGTGGGGTTATCCTTGTCGCTTACTGCGCTACCTGTATCCAATAGTAAAATTTTGTTTTCTTGAACATAATAATTGTTTGTGAAGATCTACTCCTGTTAAACAACTATTTTTCTTTAGAGGAATAATAATGAGGATACAAAACAGAAACATGAAAGATGAAATATTTGAACAATAAATTATGTTAAAATTAGGTAATTAAACGGAATGTGAATTATTCACTAACGAGAAGTATGTTTTCAGAATAAAGGTTTTTAAAAATTGTGTATTTGGCATTTTGTATTTAAATACTTTTATTTAAAACTATTTTGTATTGACGTCTGGAATAGAAAAAATAACCAAGTATTTGAATTTTGAATATAAATAATTCTAATAAACTATTCTGCACATCCCTCATCGCAAGTCCCATACATTCTACACATCAGGGCGAGTAGACTTTTTTTGGCCACTTCCCCAGTAATTTTAGAAATGCCAATGGATTCTTATCCGTCCCTTCTGCCTTCATTGATCACAAGTCTCCAAAGCTATTTGAAGGCATGATTCCAATACTGGAATCCATATCTCATCCCCATCCACTCTTCTTTATTCTTGTATAACGTCAGTAGGCAAGTCTCCCCCTCTTAGAGAACTTCAATGTACTCTTCACATTTATCTGTTCTCTCCCCTGCATTTAATAGTGGAATTTCACTGCACTTTTAATGTTACCGTTCTTGCTTTAATTTAATCGCAATGATGTAAAGTCCAATTATCTCTGACCTTTTCTCCATATCGATACTCAGGCGGTACAGAGAATCCAATTACTATCAGATACTAAAAGTGTAATACACAATGTTTCACAAAGTACATATACACTGAAATTACATTACGTGTAACGTTGAAAATAACAGCTAATTTCTAGAAATGTTAGAAATGATAATTAAAAGTAAAAATGAATAAAATATAAATTACCTCTCATTACACAGAAATAACTGCAACACTTATTAATATGGGGATATAAAGCATACATTCATTCATACTACTTTCAGTAAGAGGTGATAGCATTTTAAAAACACTACCATTGACAGCGTGTCACAAAACATCTTCAGAGCAGATACTGAAAGAGATACGCCGGCATCTACAAACATTTAATGAAGCGCTGAATCATGTTTCGCTGAACTGTTCGCAGCAGAAATGCGTCATAGTTACAAGAGCAGCTTGAAACCGAGCTGCCATTTACTCCCAATTCATGTAGGATATTATAAACGTGCTCCTTCAGCAGCCGTCACAGAAAAAAGTCCTGAAAATTTAGGTTAGTCGAACACAGCGTCCCACAACCGACACATTTCCCAGGAAAGTGTTTGAATAGGGTCACTGATATCCTCCGAAGTACGCTGGTGCACCACCATGTTGCAAGAATAAACCAAGCCGGTCATGAAGTGGCGTATCTTCTAGTGCTTCATTAATTTTTCTTTGTTGAAGACGGATTATGTATTAGTTAGTCAACCAGTCCGGCGACATGTCTGATCAGTTGCTACGTTCAACGTTCAAAAAACTTCCATCAGTTTCAACATTTCGTTCACAGGGAACAGCAACTTGATTGAAATTCCTTAAAGCGTCTATTGATGGTTCTGTCAACAGTTGCACTATTTATTAGGCGACTAGTTTCGAACCTCTGCAGGTTCACTTTCAAGCCTGGCCTACTAATGCTACAAAAACAGTACGTACTTGTCAGTGAACAGTGAATACAAAAGGGGCACTGCAATAAAAAGTTCAAATGTAACAATTGTTAATTACGCGAATACAAACATACCTACACTGAAGTGCCTGATCTTAATAATAAACATTGAGTGGCTACACATGCTATATAAATGTTTGCAGAACAAATGCCACAAACCACACATCCCTTTACCAAGTCAAAATCGAACTGGACGTCAAAATAGCCAACAGCTCCAGGAAACTGTGCCTCACGTGCAAGCGCACGTTCGCAGCCAGTGGGCGTTTCGCGTTTTAAAACGTGGATGCGTCTAAGCACCTTTATTAAACCTGACATTAGTACAGCGAATGAAAACAAGAAATTTACTTTTAGACAAACAGAAATACCAGTGTGGTATGCACCCATTACGTATTTGACAAGCATTTCATGTTCACGTGAGCGTCCACGGTCAATAGAAGCATCGAATTAAAATATGGGGCAAGTAATATAAAGTACAATGAAACAAATCACATATGTTGCTCCTTTAGAAATTTAACGTACAGATGACTGTCTTCCAAAATTCTTCATACATATAGTTTACATACATAAAACATTTAAAAAAAATACATATCGTTTGTTAAGCCAACAACTTTTGCAAAAATCAGTTATTTAGTGCTACTAAAGCAGCGTCTCATAGCACCGAATCATTTATAGATCACGTCGTGCGCTACTACCTTCAAATTCTCTTGTCACGTACTCAAAGTGCGTGTTTGTTCAAGCGAGTCCTGTTGTGAATTACAGAGAACCAATACTGAAATACGAATGCTCAAACACTTTACTTAATTCCAAACAATTCTGCGTTACTGGTCATGCGTGAACAACCTTTTACATATAGGGTCCCTATAATCACGCCACCTTCAGATAAACACAACATTACTTGAGTTAATCTATTAGCTAAACATGCTAATCCAATTACAGATGCACTTTAATGATCTCCTACGAAACATCCTGATGTAACATGTTTGCTCGATTGATATGAATCTCTAATTGTAGATTACACTCAAACGTTATAATATCCACTGCAAAGGGTACTCGTGCGAAACATTGTGCTACGTATCATACAGTGATCCGCAATTCCCCGTTTGTTGACTGTGAGATTAACATGCAATGCTTTGATCACCTAATGCAGTAATTAAAATTAAAACGGCCATTATGTATAGCCTGCATGCGAAAACCCACATAACGTTAACTAAAAACGACATTAATTTATAAAATTTTGAAAGAAATAAAATTTAATTCTTTCTTTTTAATTTAAAAATCAGGCCATTGTCTCTTACGTTCGTGTACGAGCATTTAGCACGTCATTTGCTAGAGATAGTGCCGTACACACCTTACCCCTGTTAATATCCCTGCATTAGCATCTAGCAGTTATCGGGAAACGGCATTGACGTCCACAACTGACTGAGTGGACGTTGAATGAAAGGTCCATATGTTGCTACATACGTGGGCAGACGCGTAGTGTTTACTTTACAGTGCTCTTGCCAATGTGTGTGGTATTAAGCAGAGATCGTAGTAAATGGGTTCCGAGAAGTCACATATACACATGGTGTAGTGGCAGTAATCATGGTGTAGACATGAGGCATGACGTAACTATGCCACAGCTTCACATACAGGCCACTGGTGTAGTACGTCGTATTATTGCTTAACACTAGGGTAGGTCACTCGCAAAAGTTTCTTCTTACCACGTTTGCATGATTTTAAAAGTGCAGCTCTAGGACTAGTTTCTGTCAATGGTGATTTGAGAACAACATGTTACAAAAGGTAAACAATGGCTGAAACTAACAGCGTAAAACCGATCAGTCAGGCAGCAGTAGCCGGCCGCCACACAAGCAGCAACATGGAAGTAAGCGATTTTGTGACTTTTACGAGTTCCTAACAAGGAGCGAATTTTATATCATCTGTTGGCTTTAATAGCTGGGTTTCTCGTGTTCCTGCATTTTTATTTAATATATAATAGCCACAGTTCTGGCGTTTTCGTTTGTGTCGAAAAGTAAATCGATTCTGTGACGTATTACAAGTTACTAATCAGGGGCGAATTATTTAGTTTCACCTGAGTGCTTCGGTAGTTAGGTTTTTGAATCTCTGCGTGTTAATCTAATTTATTAGACACAGTTCTCGCGTTTTCGTCGGGGTCTACAGTAGAGTTGCGCAGCACGTGCCGATAGTCCGTTTATTAGCATAGTTTAGTTTTCAATGGTCATTAGTATGGACTGGGACTGTAATTGTCGTATGCAGATGCGAGCCGAGTTGGTGACACGTCGCTCTCAGCTTCAGACTGTGATGGCTTCGGTTACACAGGTTGAGACTGCAGTAGATGGGCACCACCGTTGTGCGCCCGCTGTGGGGATCCAAAGGACGTCCAGAACGGCAGAGTCCTCCGATCGGTCCTAACCGGTGGGAAGCCCAGTCACTGCTCGCACTGAGGTTGACCCCTCACCTGCGGTCGAGTGGGAGGTTGCCCTGGGGCGTAGCAGGCGGTGAAGGGCTTCCCAGGCGGCCGCACGTGGGGCCTACCCAGTTTGTCTGGCAAACAAATTCCAGGCACTGTCTGTGGCTGATGCTGTCGCTGAGCCAAATGCTGTCGCCAGTCCTATTTCAGAGGAAACCTCTCAGCCTGCAAGATCCGAACAATCACAGACGGAGGAACTATTGATAGTTGGGAGCTCCAACATTAGGCGCATTATGGGGCCCCTTAGGGACACGGCAGCCAAGAAGGGAAAGAAAACCAGTGTGCACCCCATGTGCATAACGGCTGGAGTCATTCCAGATGTGGAAAGGGTCCTCCCGGATGCCACGAAGAGCACAGGGTGCAGCCAGCTGCAGGTGGTTGCTCATGTCGGTACCAATGATGTGTGTCACCTTGGATCAGAAGAGATTCTCTCTGGTTTCGAGAGGCTATCAGAAGTGGTAACATCTGCCAGTGTTGCTTGCAAGATGAAAGCAGATCTGACCATTTGCAGTATACTCTACAGGACCGATTGCGGACCTCTGAAATAGAGCCGAGTGGAGGGTCTGAATCGGAGGCTCAGACGGTTCTGCGACTGTGTAGGCTGCAGATCCCTCGACTTACGCCAAAGGGTGGTTGGGTTTCGGGCTCCGCCAAATAGGTCAGGCGTCCACTACACGTGTAGCAGGGGCCGTGTGGCGTGGACTGGGAGGCCTCTTAGGTTAGAGGGTCTCAGGAAAACACAAGATGGGCTTCGTCACAAAGGGTGCAGCCTGAACACAGGAAGAACGTAGATACGGGAACCACTGGTATAACAGTTGTAAATAGTCGTAGCTGTGTTGGGGAAGTACCAGAGGTCCATGTGCTAATTGAAAACACTGATGCTCAAATCGTTATAGGCAATGAAAGCTGACCAAAGCCGGAGATAGGCTCAGCCGAAATTTTTGAGAGAAACCTAACGGTGTCCCGAAAGGAAAGGCTAAATACGGTAGGTGGTGGTGTGTTTGTTGCAGTTAGAAGTAGTTTACCTTGTCACGAAATTGAAATAGAGAGTTCCTGCGAGTTAGTTTTGGAAGAGGTCATTGTTGGCAACCGGAATAAAATAATAGTTGGATCTCTTTAACCGTCCTCCAATTCAGATGATACAATTGCTGAAAGGTTCAAAGAAAACTTGATTTTGATTTCAAACGCGTACGTGACTCATACGATTACAGCTGGTAGTGATTTTAATTTACCCTCGATATGTTGGCGAAAATAAATGTTTAATTGCGGAGATACACACTAAACATCAACCAAAATTGGGCTAAACGCATTCTCTGAAAATTATTTCGAGAAGTTAGTTCATGAGCCCACACGAATAGTGAACGGATGTGAAAACACACCTGACCTCTTAGCAACAAATAATCCTGAGTTAATAACGAGCATAAAAACGGATACAGGGATTAGTGAACACAGGTTGTCGTAGCGAGACTGAATATTGTAACCCCAAAACCCTCCAAAAATAAACCAAAAATGTACCTATTCACAAAACAGATAAAAATTCACTTGACGCCTTCCTGAGAGCGGTCTCCACTCCTTCCAAATTAATGATATAAGTCTGGGCCAGATGTGGCTTGAATTCAGAGAAATAGTATCGGCAGCAATTGAGAGATTCATACCAAATAAATTTACAAACGACGGAGCTGATCCTCCTTGGCACACAAAACGGGTCAGATCACTGTTGCAGAAACCATTAAACAAACATGCCAAATTTAAACGCGCATAATCCCCAAGATTGGCAATCTCTTACAGAAACTCGAAATTTAGAGAGGACTTCAATGCGATATGCTTATATTACCATGTACATGTTAGCACTAGCAATGTGATTTGTTCTAAAACCGACGTCTAATTCCTCTTACTGTGCGCTGCGGTATATATTGTGGCATTGTACTGCAGATTCACTGATTGCTACCCAAGAGTGAGCTCTGCGCCAGGATATATTTTTCAAACTGTGACAATAATAAGCACAGAATCGACTACGGTGGGAGTCTTGTTGAAAACTGATCTTTGTTTAAATTCTTTTGTCGGCCGTTTTCACTCCATCCCCAGCTCTTGTAATAAGTCCCAGCAGCGAGCGATTTAACAATTTACCTTGACAGAATAATTTTACGTGGTTTACCCCAATAGTAGAGCTTTTAAGAATTGGAGGATCTATTTTACGTACATTGCGGTGTGCGTAATGTGTTGCATAATATTGTTGTAATCTGTTTTTCTTTGTTTCACGCAAGATCGAGCAAAAAGGAAAGACAAAATTGTTAAAGCTTTCGTGGCAACTTGTTGACAAACAGCCTGTTAGCTTCTGTCTCGGGTTCTTTGGCCGAAGCCAGTCTCATGAATTTTCTGACGAATATCTCAGCTCAATATCTCAGACGCAAAATATAACACTAGGAAAGTTTTCTGAGGAGCAATGGGTACTCCATAATTTATATTAGAAATGCAACACAGCCAAACACTTGGCGGAGTGACAAAATAGAAAAAGAGATGTCGGGTATGGCTTTCCTGCCATACGTTCCCAGAGTGACGGACAGAATCGGCCGTATATTGCGCAGACACGTCGTAAAGACTGTTTGCAAACCGACAACAACGAAGGTCAAAGAGTCTCACATCGGCAAAAGAGAAAATGGGCCCACTCGTAATGTTGGGAATACACCGCATGACATCCACATCTGGAAACGTTCATGTTGCAATGACCGGACGATCAACCAACACCAGGATCACAGAACATAAGCGACACTGCAGGTTGAGACAGGTGGAGAAATCGGCTAAGGCAGAGAACGCCCTTTGTGAGTCGGACCACGTAGTAAAATTCGCCGACACGGATGCTCCAGCTGTAGAGAAGAGCTATCACATGTTTGTTCAGAGAACCTATTCAGACACATAAACACGAGAATAGCCTCAACATGAAATAAGAAAGCCTCTATATAAACGGATCCTAGCGTTCCGTGCTTCAACGAACGACCGTCGCAGTTATCGAGAGAACCGCAACGGAAGTCACCGCAGAGAAGCCCTTGGACGTTGGCGCTTCATGTATATGCAGTCTGACGCCGTGAGCTCGGCTCCAGTCTACCACCAGCAATGGAGGGTGAAACCTCGACAATGCCAACCACTCGTGCTGGTGAAACGTCAGAAAAATCATCAGACAAACGTCGGCCGAAGAAGCCGAGAGAGAAGCCAACAGGACGTTCGTCAAAAAGTAAAGAGTCAGAAGAGACTGAAATTTATCGGAGCCTCAAAACCAATTAAAATATGGCTCGTCATATCAAATCAGGAAACAATCTACTACAATTTGTTAAGTAGAGAGTTGTGTCAGTGCAGTCAGTACTCATTCAACAGTTTGTTTATGAAGTTTGGTTATGACTCAAGGGTACATGATTTCATTTTGAAGAGATTAACAATAGTATGTAACGTATTGTCCAACATGAAAGAATTCGTCTCGCGGGGGCTTGTAATGGCGCGGCGATGTTTCACTGTTAAAGTGTAGCCAACTTGTAAAAATGGTTCAAATGGCTCTAAGCACTATGGGACTTAACATTTGAGGTAATCAGTACCCTACACTTAGAACTACTTAAACCTAACTGACTTCAGCACATCACACACATCCATGCCCGAGGCAGGGTTGGAACCTGCGATCGTAGCATAGACACCATGTATCGCGAGATCATTCTTGCGCACCGAAACTAATTATTAGGAAGCTAATTTTGCTTAATTTCCTTTTACTTAAAACACATAAAAACTCCATTAAATTGCATTGTTCTGAGAAAGATAGGAAATTTAATTGTCAAGGATACATAGCACAACATAGTGATGAATCCATTGCTGACTTAAATCAATTTCATGACTTAGATGTAGTTAATACGAATGCTTCGGGGCATGAAACTGACTCGCAAGCTGAAAACATAGAAATTAACCCCACAGTAAATACTGTAATGAATCCTATTGTTAACCCCAGTACTAGCCAAGTATATGATACAAATACCGAGCAGGAATGCAATTTAGCGAACATGCTATAGCGAATATCAGAGCAACTGTCTTCTCAAATAACAACTAATATATCCGCTATTATAAAAGAAATGTCAACCTAAAGTAATGAATCATCCATCTTTCGTTATGAAATGTTTATTAAAAATGGTATGCTACGACAGAAAAAAATTTCATTTGAGGTATCAGATATTCGTTAGAAACAGCCAAATGTCAGATGCAAAAAATGAAACCTCATAAATGTCAAATCTAGTACTTACACATTTCGGTGGAATGTCCAATGATATTCCCATTAAACGCAATGAGATCTTAGATGAGTTATCACTTAAGATGTCAGATCAAACTTCAATTGAAAAACATTGTTTTTTCCACTAAACACCATGTGATGACATCATTGTGGCTTACATACTAGTGTAACAAAAACTGTTGGCGACAAAAGTTAAAATGCTTCATCAGTTGTCGTCTACCATGCCGTCTGTCAAACAAACCAAAAGCTGCATTTTCAATTAAATTTAATGAAGTAGCGACTAATATAAAATAAATATCTACCGACTTAAAGAAAATATCCACTGCCAGTGTTAGAAACATGCTCACTATAAGTAATGAAATGTCAACTAATGTGAGTGGATGATCTGTGAAATAAATGAAGCTAAGTATTACGTGAGTGGTCAGATGGACAAATGAAACGACACACTTAATTAACTACTCATTAGGTATAATACAAGAGCAGATTCAGAGACAACACACGTACCACAGACATCAACTACTAAATTGCTATTTCACAATGACGCTTCGGAGAAGATTGCTGAGCCCAAATTAAATGTATCTGAAAGTGTATAGGCTGAAATTTTGTTGCAATCACATTACAGTTATAATGCAACAGCGTACATAAGTAAAGGTCATTGATAACATTTTCATAAACATTTTGATAGATAAATCAAAGGCACAAAATCATATTATAAAACCTGTAATAAATGGACTATCAGATCATGACATATAGCTCCTTCCTTTAGATGTAAATTCTAAGCATATTATCAAGACTGCTAAATATGAGTACAGGAGAGTAGTCAATCAACCAAAAATTGAGTGTTTTAGAAAACTGCTCCAAGATATGAACTGGAAAGTTGTTTATAGTGCTCATGACATGAATGAAAAATATAACACATTCATGAACAATGTCTGTACCATGTTTGAAAACTGTTTTCCTCTCAAAGTTACGCAAATTAAACAGAAGTCTATAATAAAACCATGGATTACACGAGGCATATAGATTTCCTGTAAGACAAAAAGCAAAATATTTCTGTCGACCAAGAATAGCTCCAATGCTAATGATTTAGCTAAATACAAGATTACTGTAAAATACTTAAAAAAGTAAGTAATTCAGGCATCTAAACAAATGCACTACGAGAAGAAGATAGCAATGTCAGGGAACGAAACAAAAACAAATGGGATATAGTGAAAGAGGAGACTGGTAGAACCAGAAAGGAACAGGAGCAAATAGCATTAAGGGTACATGACACATTAGTAACCGATGGGCATAGTGTGGCAAATCTATTTAACAAGTATTTTATATCCGTTACTGATACAATGGGATTGTCAGGATCAGTAAATAATGCCCCAGAATATCTGAAACTAGCCTTTACAAGTAGCTTCAGGTAGATGAATATGACACTCACTTCACCAAAAGATGTAACTTCCATAATAAATTGTTTAGAAACAAAGCATTCTAGTGGTTACAATGAAATATCAACAAAGTTAATTAAGACATGTTCTTGTGAGTTTAGTACAATTCTAAGTTACTTGTGTAACCAGACAAATATAACTGGCACATTTCCTGACTGGCTAAAATGTGCAGATGTTAAGCCTTTATTCAAGAAAGGGGATAAAGAGATACCACAAAACTACAGACTGATTTCACTTTTGCCAGCATTCTCAAAAATTTTAGAAAAAATAATGTACAGGCAGCTTCACAACCATCTGACCACAAATAACATTATCAAGAACACAGTTTGGATTTCTGAAGGGTTCTGACATCGAGATGGCTGTTTAAACCTACAGTGAAAATGTACTTAATTCATTAAATAACAAGTTACAAGCAGCAGGTATTTTCTGTGATTTGTCAAAGGCATTCGATTGTGTGAACCAAAACATGCTTTTAAGTAAATTAGAATTCTATGGTGTCAAGGGTAGTGCTGCAAAATCCTTCAAGTCATACCTCACTAACAGGAAACAAAGGGTGTCAGTGCAAGGGACTAATAAATTAAGTCATCAGTCATCATCAGAACGGGAAGAAATTACATGTGGTGTCCCACAAGGATCCATCTTAGGGCCATTGCTTTTTATTGAGTACATTAATGATCTCTCATCAGTGACATTGCCAGAAGCAGAGTTCGTTTTGTTTGCAGATGACACAAGTATTGAAATAAATATAATGTCGAGTGTAGTTCTAGAAAGATCTGTTAATGATATTTTCATGGATATTAATAAATGCTTTAAAGCCAACTCACTGACATTAAGTTTCGAAAAGACTCACTATATGCAATTCAGAACCTGTAAGAGGTTTTTCACCCAGCATATTATAGAGTAACGATGTATAGATTTGTTTAAATGATTTTCATTTGACATATGACCATGTGCAGACTTTGTCACTTACGCCAGTTACAACACACTTCAAAATTATTTAAACTATTTTTTAAATTTGTCTCTGAATGGTTCTTGAACGAAACTGTAATTAAAACATCATCATCTGATTCGTATGCGCAGAATTACATCACTCAGTCCTATTGGTTTGTGCAAACTTTTTCTCAATTTAGATGTCGTTTTGTTTCTTCTCAGACGTTATATTAACGCAAGTTATCTGATTTAATAAATATTAGAACCACATTGTATAAACTTTCAAGACTCAAACTCGCGATGAACGTTGTCAAAATTAATGATCTTGTCAAATAGATTATTAATTCATTCACATAATTCTTCATAAATAAATTCTCGGAACACGTATAGTAGTATACACTACTTTATTGTCTTCATACATATAGACATGAACCTGAGCCTTGACAAGATAGGACTGAACACTTACACATGACTAAACTTTCTATGATGTCATTGTTGTACAAAACATTAAAAAATCCTAATTTTTCAATTTTTAGAAGCACGACGCAACAACTCGGTTTCAGGATCTTCTGTTGCTCTTTGGCTGTCGACCCGCTACGTATAGTGGCCAGCAATTTTCTCTCTGGTCCCGGCAACGAAGATGCTGTCTTCGTTCGTTGCGCCGCCCGCTCCGTACATGAAACACAAAAAATTAATACAAACTTTAGACAATTCACAACCATTAAAAGTATTACAAAAAATACATAAACAAAAAACTAAATTAAACCTATATCCACCTGCAAACTGGGCGGACACTGGTGGAGGGGTGACGCTTCAATTTCACATCCCACTACATACCCCACCCACAAGCTCAGTTTGTCAGGTTTTAACCGAAAATAAAACTACTTCTATATACAATATTTAACTGTTAATATCATACATTTTTTCCTCACATTTTCGAAAATCTAGAGTCCATGCTCCTTTTATGACGATATTGTTGTGACTAATTGTCATTTACTTTTAATTGTGCTATTAGGGTAATTCACAACCGAATATATGGAGATTGCTCCTTTTAATTTAATAGTTGCTAGTGAATAATAATTTAGTACGTTCTTTAACGTTGTTACATTATGAGAGAGCGTTCAATTTGTGATAGGTTAGTTTCAGTTTTATTCATTTACTAGAGTTATTCTTTCCACTAATGTATATTACTAATAAGTTTCTCACAATAACTAATAGTACTATCTACTTTACGTCGTTCTTTTCCCTAATGCCATATTTATGCCTGAGGTCAAGAAGAAATCAAGTAAAACTTTCTTTAGAATCTCAGCAAGGCTTTCTTTACCTTCGGACACTTTGTTGGGTAATGGCAATTTATTTAGGAGAAACAAGCGAGAGAGCCCCGTTTGGTGTGTTCTATATTGACACTATTACAAATCTCTATTAAGGGCACTCTGCTATGTTCTCGTGAGCCATACAGCTCTGGACGCCCATGGTCCCTAATATTATTAACCGTCCCCTTTGGTTCCTACTATCCGAGTAAATATAAATTATACAAAATTCCCTCTGACCTAATAACAAAATTTCCTCCATATAAATCCCCTTTTAGTTATCTTTCTCTTGTTGAAGTACCGGTAGATAATTGTAGAACACTTGTTTAAACTTCCTGTTATTTCTTTAAAATAACACGTAACTATCACGAAAAAGTTCACATGAATAAACTATGAACGCTCTTCCGTATGTAACATATACTAAATATTAACTTATTTAGGAATGAAGGGTTTCATTTGATCGACACTATATAATCCTTTAATGACACCTGATGAAGGTTCCATAAAAAGCAGCGTTTTGGGATGTACAATCTTATGTACAACATATGGACCTTCAAAGATAAAGAAGAATTTTTTACATTCCTTATTGATCTTCGAACTTTTAGGATGAGATCGTACTAATACAAGATCTCCTACCTGAAATGAGGGTTCTATAGCATGTTGATTATAACTTTTAATTCTCCGTTCAGCATTTTTAACAATCTGTTTGCAAACTTTTTCATCTGGGATGCATTGTTGGATCTCATTTACTGGTGGCCAAGGTACAGCAGCTAGTAAAGGCTCACCTATAATTCGTTTGCCTAAAATTTCTATAGGTGATAATCCCGTCGTTAGATGAGGCAATTCATTTAATATCTTTTCGAATTCAGGCATTAGTTTGGCCCACTGAGTATGGTTATGTGCACAATAAGTTCTACATAATCGTCCTAATTCCTTCATGACTCTTTCTACTAAATTACTTTGAGGGTGATATTTCGAAATTAAGATATGTTTGATTCCATATTGTTTTATCATATCTTGAAACTTATGACTAATAAAGGCAGTACCATTGTCAGACATAAGTCGTTTAGGAATGCCCCAGGTAACAAAGTAATTTCGGGTAAGACAGCATATAACGCTTGAAGTATTCGCTCGTTTCAAAGTATATAGCTTCACATGTTTGGACCAACATTCCATTACAACAAACACATAAGTAAATCCTCCTGAACTACGAGGCAAAGGGCCGAAAAAATCTAATGACAGTAGATCCCACAGACCTCGAGGAATTACAGCATATAATTTATAACGCTTAGATTTGTTATTAACTTTAACCTCTTGACAGGTTTCACAAGCCCTAATAATACTTCTCACAATATGGGAAATATTTTTGAAATAATAATGCTTCATTAGATGTTTAATACACTTATGAATTCCAAAATGCCCGTAACCTTCATGAGCATAAGTAATTAATTCTTACACAGCAGTTTTCGGAATGCAGATTTTCCATCTCTGGTGTTCCCTCTGTGCTTCCCAATACAACAAGTCGTTGAAATATAACCACACACCCCGGGTGTTAACTGTTTCGTCCCCATTATTAAGGTTTTGTATAGGGTCCCTATATTGATCGTCATTTCTTTGATTGCATCTAATAGCAGTTACTATCCGTTTAACCTTACGTTCGTTTTCCTGAGTTAAAAGGAAATAAACATGGTAATTTGTTCCTGGTTCTACTGCAATGTTAATATTCTCCATTCCTACTGGAAGTCTCGACAAAGCATCCGAAACTACATTTTGAAATCATTTTATATACCTAATTTCGTACTGAAATTCTTGCAAGCATAATACCCAAAGTAATAATCTACGGTGAAGTAACCGACAATTGCTTAAAAAGGTTAAAGCCTGATGATCAGTATATACAATTGTTTTTCCTCCCATTAATAATCCTCTAAATCTTTGAAAACCCCATACCACTGCGAGAGCTTCCTTCTCGGTTACAAAATAATGTCTTTCATGTTTATTTTAAGTTCTACTAGCGAATCCAATAGGCTGATATAATCCCTCTTCATTGGTCAGATCACCTTGGAATATTACGCAAGACACACCATAATCAGAGGCATCCGTACACATACAAAAGTCCTGATTGAAATCTGGATGGTATATCATTTTGGCTTCTGTTAACGCTCCTTTTATCTTATTAAAAACTTCCTCTTCCTCTTTTCCCCAGAGCCATACTGACCTCTCTTTTAATAAATCCAGTAATTTAGGATTAACTACATCCTGCCCATTCTCAGAAATCCTACCATTCCTAAGAATGATTTCAGTTGTTTCCGATTTCTAGGACTCGGGCATCGAGCAATAGCTTCAATACGTGCTGGGTCTGGCCTAATACCTTTACTGTCCACTATATGCCCCAAAATTCTCACTTCCTCCTTTCTGAAGTAAGACTTAGATAATTTTAAAGTAATTCCTCTGTCTATTAAATGGTCAAACAATTCCCGTAATATCGTTGCGTGTTCTTCCCACGTTTTAGTGGCTACCAATATATCATCTACATATAAAATAATCTTTTGTAATAATTGCTGACGCAAAGCAGAATCTAATGCCCTAATGAAAGTTGACACTGATATATTAAGTCCAAAAGGTAAAACTTGAAACTGATATGATCTGCCTTCAAAAAGAAAAGCCGTATATTGCCGTGAATCCGGGTGTAATATTACTTGATGGTAGCCAGCAGTTAAATCCATTGTACTCATATAACGAGAACCAGCAATCTTAAGAAGTACGTCCGCCATAGGAATAGGTCTGTCTCTTTCCATCTCTATAATTTTATTTTATTCACGGGCATCCAGAACCAGTCGTACCCCACCATTAGCTTTCTTAACTACCCACAAAGGACTGTTAAAAGCACTACACGATCGTTCGATAGTATTTTGTTCTAGCATCTTACTTATTTCTCTACTAGCCGGTTCTTTGAATTGTACTGGAATAGGATAAGGTTTCTTAAAGAATGGTTTTTGATCTTTAATCTTAAATTTACAAACGTAATCTTTGATCCACCCCGGTTCATCTGAGAAGACGGCTCTAAATTCTAACAACAAAGATTCCAACTCTTCCTTTTCTTGTTCGGATAGACAATTCGTAGAATAACATATTTCTTTCACTTCGGTTTCGAAACTATTACTAGCCTCATATCGGTATACTTCATATCCAAGATCAATAGAATCTGTTAATAGCTTCATGGCCTGTGTGTACTTAATCTGTAAGGATTCGTAGCGATTTTCAGGTACTCGATTATCAGAAAACCTCACTTTAAAAGCACATGCCTCCTTATGGATGGTTAAGGAAGAGTCTTTAAAATCTAATATAGCTTTATATTTACACAGCCAATCTATACCTAAAATTATGACTACATTTAAGTTGGCTATGACAAGTAAAGAGTGATAAATTAATTGTTTAGAAATTTCAAAAGTTAAATAAACTTCCTCAGTAATATTTTGACTTCTTTTACCAGTAACTCCTATAATTTTCACTCCAGTTACAGGTAAAGTTGGGAAATTCCAATACTTTCTTTTAAGTTGAAATAATTCTTTGGCTAAAATACTTACTTCGCTACACGAATCGATGATAATATCTACTTCGGTATCTTTAATATAACCTTTAGTAACTGGTTTATAAGGTATATTCTCCCTTATCTGATTGTCTTCCTGAAGTAAATCTTGTTGCCAATCACCTTCATTTTGGCAGCTTAACGATGAATTGCAATTGGGTCTTGTATAATCTTGACAAACAGTTCCCTTTAGTTGACCCTTACTAAAGGACCTTACTAATTTTCCGAACTTTCTATGATAACGTCACCTGCAACTTGACCTTCATTAATTACTTGAGGATGATTTATCTCTCTATCGTTATTATGTAATTTCCGCATTTTAGAGTTATTACCACGATTTTGTTGGCTCTCTTTATCTTTAGACTGCCGTTTTATATAACAAAACCGGCTATGATTGTTGTTGTTAAATTTTCGTGGTTCTGAATTATTATTATTTCGAGAATTGTCATTTCTACCAAATCTAAATTTCTCGTCATCCCATTCTCTATTAAGTATATCTAACTGTTCTAAATACCCTTATAATTCGCAAGATTGTGACCATTCCCTTTCTATCATTCATTCCTTTACATAATACGGTAACCTACTAATTAGGACTCGTATTAGATGACTTTCAATAATTGGTTCTTCAATTAATTTAGCACGGTTTAAATGCCATTCAAAATAATTCCTATAACCTCCCCACCGTTTAGAATATGGAGGAGGGTTTAACAACTCTAAAGTTAAGTGTTGTTGTTTTCCTCTTGACCAATAATTTTGTTTAAACTGCTTAACGAAATCATCCCAGTCCCTTAATTCAGTTGTATGCAGTACTGCCCATTTCGCAGCTTCTGCTTCTAAATGTTCTATTACAAATTGAAACCGTTTCTCATTACTCCATTTAGGAGATAATGAAGTTTCAAAAGCTTTTATAAAGATTATAAGGTGAAGTTCGCCTCCTGGTTTGAATACAGGAAATCGACTTGTTACATTTGAATTTGTCGTTATATCATCCAAACATTCTGCGAGAGACATAGTTGGATTTTGTTTAGATTGCAGAGACGGAGATGCATCGGATTTGCTTGCCATGATTTCTTTATTTGTATTGTTGTCGTCCGAGCTAGCAAACACGATGCGACTGTTGTCTCTGACTACGTTATTACTTCTACTACTTGAAATGTTTTCATTATTATCAAATTCCGATAACCGTTTAGTAATTTCCTGTATTCTCATTTCTGTATTGGATACGCGGTTAGCTAATATCGATTCTTCACTGTGTTCACAAAGTGAGCTCTCTGTACCTTCGTCAATGTTATTATCTTTGGAGGTCTCAAGGTTACTGCATATTTCAGTAATCAAAAATTTCATGTTTTCTATTTCAGTATGATCTTTTTCTACTTGATGAGTTAATGTCTCTAATTCTACATTATCTATTCAAGTAATCTCTACAGGTTTGGTAGAGACCTCTTTAATGGATTCTAATAATTCTCTACGAATAGTTTCTGTTTGCATACAAAATTCATCTCGTAACTTATCGTTATTTTTCTCTATTTCATTTACAACTAAGATATTGACATTATCAAGTCTCTCGGTTAAGTCAGTAATATCATTTCGCATACGAGCTTTTTCCTCACGTGATTCCTGGATACGTTCTTCTTACCTTTTACAATTACCAGCAATCTTATTACTAAGTCCTACTAGTTTTTCCTGCATTTCAACTTTAGAAGCCTCTACTTTATCACTTAATTCTCGACTGGTTTCATTAAGATGTTCCTGTAACCTGTCTGTCGATTTTGTTAGCTCCCCTTTAAGTTCCTCTTTTAATCTAGCCGTAGATTCGTCTTTAGACTGCTTTAATCTAGTAATAGATTCTTCGTTAGACTGTTTTAATTCCTGTTTTAATCTAGCAGTGGGTTCTTCGTTAGACTGTTTTAATTCCTGTTTTAGTTCCTCTTTTAATCTAGCTGTAGATTCTTCGTTAGATTGTTTCAATTTAGCGATCGCCCTAAAAAGGGATCTCATGCTCCTATCGGACATGGATTGCTCATCGTCTGACATTTCACTTCCCGACATTATTGCAAGATATTAACTAGTTACACACGCAGACTGGTAATCAACAACCCTGTAAAAGCACACTCCCTATGTACAACACTCCGCTTCCAACTTGAAACATACTCACCAGACACTAATATTGTAGTTTGTAGTTCTCGGTGATCGGTGTGCTGCTATGGGCTGCAGAGGTAACAGCCGTCGATGCAGCCGTTGAGATGCTGCGACCCCGCTTCCGCAACCGGCAGGACGCTGAGTCGAACACCAGAGACGTCACTGGCTGCAACCACGCCCGGCCGCACCGTAGACAGGCGAAGCCCTCAGCAACACCTCTAATACCAGCCGGAGCAACGTCCCCCAGCTGACGTACTGGGCCTGTTAGTTTAGGGAGGAGAAGGTTGTCAGGGTTTGCAGCGTTCAGCTGCTGCCCAACAGGTGCGCCTTCTCGTGGAATAACTGCGTGACCGTACTGCTTGGCTGCGCTCCGTCAGTTGCCCACACCAGCGAAGTCGCCGCTGGCTGGTGAAGGCTCCACGAAGACTCGCGTTTACTTCCGAAGGACTCTTGATGTTTTAATTGTCTCGTACCTGTGTGCCTTAGATGCACACATGTCCTGTTTATAAGGTCGCCACGGTGTAGTGTAACGACGTATAGATTTGTTTAAATGATTTTCATTTGACATATGACCATGTGCAGACGTCGTCACTTACGTCAGTTACAACACACTTAAAAATTATTTAAACTCTTTTTTAAATTTGTCTCTGAATGGTTCTTGAACGAAACTGTAATTAAAACATCATCATCTGATTCGTATGCGCAGAATTTCGTCACTCAGTCCTATTGATTTGCGCAAACTTTTTCTCAATTTAGATGTCGTTTTGTTTCTTCTCAGACGTTATATTAACGCAAGTTATCTGATTTAATATATATTAGAACCACATTGCATAAACTTTCAAGACTCAAACTCGCGATGAACGTTGTGAAAATTAATGATCTTGTCAAATAGATTATTAATTCATTCACATAAGTCTTCATAAATAAATTCTCGGAACACGTATAGTAGTATACACTACTTTATTATCTTCATACATATAGACGTGAACCTGAGCCTTGACAAGAAAGGACTGAACACTTACACATGACTAAACTTTCTATGACGTCATTGTTGTACAAAACATTAAAAAATCCTAACTTTTCAATTTTTAGAAGCACGACGCAACAACTCGGTTTCAGGATCTTCTGTTGCTCTTGGCTGTCGACCCGCGACGTATAGTGACCAGCAATTTTCTCTCTGGTCCCGGCAACGAAGATGCTGTCTTCGTTCGTTGCGCCGCCCTCTCCGTACATGGAACATAAAAAATAAATACAAACTGTAGACAATTCACAACCATTACAAATATTACAAAAAATACATAAACAAAAAACTAAATTAAACCTAAATTCACCTGCAAACTGGGCGGACACTGGTGGAGGGGTGACGCTTCAATTTCGCGTCCCACTATAATATGCATTAAGTATAAAGAAGAGCAGATAGAAGAGGTTGGCATTCTTAAATTCCTGGGATTAAAACTTGATAATAAATTCAGTTGGGAGGAGCACACCATAGAACTGCAGAAATGTTAGCAGACGTAGGCGACATGAAAATCAAAAAGCTTGCATACTTTGCCTTCTTTCATTCCATAATATTATATGGTATAATATTTTGGGGTAACTCTTCAAGTCAAACAAAAGTTTTCAGGGTCCAAAAGCGTGTAATACGTATTACTTGTGGAGTAAATTCACGGACGTCCTGTAGAAACCTCTTCAAAGAACTGGGTATACTAACTACTGCCTCTCATTAATTTTACTCCTTAATGAAATTTGTCCTAAATAATATATATCTTTTGCCAACAAACAGCTCTGTTCATACATTCAACACCAGGAACAAAATGATCTGCAAAAGGACTTAAATGCACTTACTTTAGTTCAAAAAGGGGTCCACTCATATTCAATAATTTGCCAGCAAACATATAAAATTTAGTTACAAATAAATATCAGTTTAAAAGGAGCCTGAAAGACTTTCTAGTGGTCAACTCCTTCAACTCCATTGACGAATTTTTTAATAGAAACAAATGATGTATTGTATATATTCTTACTATTAGTATTATTATTTCAGCTTTTAAAAAAAAAAAAAAAGATTTGACATGTTCTACATCCATGAGGATCTCCTCAGCACGGATCTATTGAACGAAAAACTAATCTAATCTAGTCAGTGTACAGCAAACAGTAATACACACACTAATCTTGTTGTGGTAGGTAGTGACATTTGAACTAACCAACATGAAATAATAGCGATGAAAATTTAAATTCAGAACCGACAAAATTGAGCAGCCTTCAGCTGCTGAGCTTTTAACCCCGTGCAACACTTTGTATACATTTATTAAACCTGAAGTTAAACAATAAGGTAGTGCAACACGGGGTATTACCGGAACTACATGTGTATGATACGGTACTAATCAACGGTGTACACCAAGAGCAGTTGAATATGAGACATACAGTGCCGGACTTGTTTACCTCTATGACTACGAAAGATAAGAAAAATGTTTATTCTGCGCTATACTTACTCAACAAACACATCAAATACGTTAGCCTCCCAACTGCTGAATATATGAGGTGGGGAGAGTACCATTTGAACGTTCAGTAGTTATGTGACAAACAATTCAGGTGTTTAAAGACAACGTAATTATTAACAAGTTTCCGAACAACAGTAGCGGCGCGGAGCATTACTCTCCGGCACTCGCAAGATGGTACAGTCTTGGCATGTTAGAAAGCGATTATATTCTGTTCTGTAACACAGTCGATGTCACTGCTTGTACAATACAGGGCGAGTCACCTAACGTTACCGCTGGATATATTTCGTAAACCATTTCAAATACTGACAAATCGATTCCACAGACCGAACGTGAGGAGAGGGGCTAGTGTAATTGGTTAATACAAACCATAAAAAAATGCACGGAAGTATCTTTTCTTACACAAACCTACGTTTTTTTTTAAATGGAACCCCGTTAGTTTTGTTAGCACATCTGAACATATAAACAAATACGTAATCAGTGCCATTTGTTGCATTGTAAAATGTTAATTACATCCGGAGGTATTGTAACCTAAAGTTGACGCTTGAGTACCACTCCGCCGCTGTTCGATCGTGTATATCGGAGAGCACCGAATTACGTAGGGATCCAAAGGAAACGGTGAGGGACCTTAGGTACAGAAGAGACTGGAACAGCACATTACGTCCACATGCTAACACCTTTTTATTGGTCCTTTTCACTGACGCACATGTACATTACCATGAGGGGTGAGGTACACGGACACACGTGGTTTCCGCTTTCAATTACGGGGTAGTATAGAGTGTGTCCCGACATGTCAGGCCAATAGATGTTCAATGCGGTGGCCATCATTTGCTGCACACAATTGCAATCTCTGGCGTAATGAATGTCTTACACGCCGCAGTACATATGGTGTAATGTCGCCGCAGGCTGCCACAATACGTTGTTTCATATCCTCTGGGGTTGTAGGCACATCAGGGTACACATTCACCTTTAACGTACCCCACTGACAGAGGTCCAGAGGTGTAAGATCAGGAGAACGGGCTGTCCAATTTATGCGTCCTCCACGTCCTATGAAACGCCCGTCGAACGTGTACCTCACCCCTCATGGTAATGTACATGTGCGTCAGTGAAAAAGACCAGTAATAAGGTGTTAGCATGTGGACGTAATGTGCTGTTCCAGTCTCTTCTGTACCTAAGGTCCCTCACCGTTCCCTTTGGATCCCTACATAATTCGGTGCTCTCCGATACACACGATCGAACAGCGGAGGAGTGGTACTCAAGCGTCAACTTTATGTTACAATATCTCCGGATGTAATTAACATTTTACAATGCAACAAACGGCACTGATTACGTATTTGTTTATATATTCAGATGTGCTAACAAAACTAACGGGGTTCCATTTAAAAAAACGTAGGTTTGTGTTAAAAAACATAATTCAGTGCATCTTTTTATGATTTGTGTTAACCAATTACTCTAGCCCCTCTCCTCACGTTCGGTCTGTGGAATCGATTCGTCAGTATTTGAAATGGTTTACGAAATATACCCAGCGGTAATGTTAGGGGACTCACCCTGTATATTCGGCACGTGGAGTTCGATATGGCAGTTATAATTCAGAGGAACACAGATGGTAAAAACTTCTGACTGGTCAACATCTTATACTACAGGCTATTGTCATGATTATGACGCACTTACAAATCAAAACATAGACATACTGGACATTCATTAAATTTTGTGCCAAACTGAACTATTAATGTAAAGAAAACAATGATCCATAACCACATAACACTAAAATAATGAACCATATGAAACAGCAAATATTAAACCGCGGATGGTCTGGGGCGCGCAACATAGGAAATATAGTTAAGACGCCACAATGATGATAATGCTATCAGGGAACCAATATGTTTAAGTGTCATGACCAATGCTAGTACCAGCTATACCAACTGATGATGTGCTTCAAGCAGGTGCGATGTTAGGTACTATGTGCACCAGTTTACGTAATAAAATGAGAGCAGTTACAACGGTTTCACGAACGCCGCCTGGAACTTTCTTATTCATGGGCGCTATCGGAGTTAATTTACGTAACGTCAGTATACGTGTGCAGTTAGAAGAATGATTAGGAAATGGAGTAATACAATGCCCATTCTCAATCACTTATGGACGAACAGAAGCATGCATTTTGGACGTAGACATTTTACGTGAGAATGACACTCTAATAGACTTCTCCACAGCTAAATGCTGTATGAACGACTGTAACCAAAGAAAAGCACAATTGATCTGGAAAAGACAAAGGTGAATTATGGTGGTACTGCCAAGGGATAAATATAAACCCAAAACTTCACCCACCGCTGACACATCTGCACAAAATAATGAAGTTGATGAAGTAGAGAGTCAGATACTGAATACAGTAAATGAGTCTCCCGCTTGTAACTCTTCACAAGATGATGAATAACACAGGTTATTGTTGAACAATGTACATGTATTTAGCAAAAAACCTGGTATAGTAGCCAGTTATGAGTGCCGCGTCTGTCTCCGTAAGATTTACTCCTACAACACATATTTCATCCCACGATCAAAGTTGGCAGCAGTTATTAATAAACTGAAAGAGATATACCAGTGGCTTGTAAGGAACTTTTTGAAGAGATAGTAGACAATTTTTCTTTGTGTAACGCAGAGTTTGTTCCAACTGATCCGAGAAGCAAATCCAGAGAGAAGAATGAATAGACAGACCTACCTCCCACAGTATGCAGACAAGGGCGTTACGAGGAGAAAAATGTAAGGAGGCTGTTAATTATACTTACACAACAGGCACACTTACGTGAGTTACAGCGTCATAGAAAATCACTACAAAGACTAGCCAAGCAGGAGACCACATTCTATTAAAAACACATCTCAAATCACCACTTCCGCACAAGAAGAATTTTAAATGGCAACTTATGCTAGCCGTTATAGATCTGCACTATTGCCACGTCCAAGGAGGTATCTTTTAGCGTATCCTAAAAGTGATAGCATAAAGGGATTATATTCCCATCAGAACTCTATGGATTTATTTTCATAAGTAATGAGTGTAATATTTTTCTATGTGAATTTATATTTAAAAGTGACACTGATGGTAGGCTGTAACAAGTTAAACCATGACATCTAAACGAGTCTTGCTCCACAAATGAGGGAGGTGACTCAACAGAGTTCAGTATGAATACTGTTACGAGGCGCAGCATATTCCATCACGACTTCATTTAGTCGGCGCGGGAGCCTTACCTAGACGATCAACAAACTGCACTGGCCGAAGTTACAAGAGAGGCGTTGTGCATCACAGGGAGTTTTACTATTGAAATTTCGAGAGAGCACTTCCGTGCAAGAGTCGGAAAACACATTACTTCCTCCCATATACCCCTCGAGTAACGATCTCGACCACAAAATTCGAGAAATAGGAGCGAGTTGAGAGGCTTATTGATTATCATTCCCCCCACACCCCATTCGGAAGTGGAAAAGTGCCGGGTGGGGGGGGGGGGGAGGGGGAAAGGAATGAAATCAGTTAGCGGTGTCAGACCTATCCTCTGCCACACACCATTACGTGGCTTTCGGAGTATGATGTAGATGTAGATGAGAATAATATTTAAGTCTTTGAGAAAAAAAGGAAGCCTAAAACTAATATTTGGTTACACCTAGCACTTCTTTCTTAATATTAACCTGAAGGAGAAACAGTTTACTAAGCACAGAGCTGCCTTGACTATGAAAATATTTACGTGTGTGTGTAAAAGTATTTAAATACCGCAAATAAGGATAGTCATATCTGAGATCCCTACCTTAAACATAGGAAAACAGATGTATGCATCCCAGTAATTATTTTATGTGCATAATATTATCATTACTGCCCATGTCTAAGTTATATAAATACTATAATAATAGCTTAAGCAAGCTTTGAATGAGTATTGTGCTTTTATTTCTCGCGAGATATATAGATATTTGTATAGATTCTGCTCCACGTCGAGCGGTTGTCTTATTATGTGTCTGCCTTTCTTCATAATTCGTTTTGTTAATGTGACACTCTATATACAAATTGAATTATAGCCTATGGCAGACCGTGTTCTGCTACTCTCAGTAAATATAACACTTTTCTGAACCAATGTTAGATAAATCAGGTTACGTTTACTGGAGGAATTTAAGAAATGATTGTAAATACAAATAATAGCTAAGAGAAAATACTCTTACTAGGAGATATGTACACCATCAGTTGCCTAGAAATGTTGTAATCGAAAAAGGTTGGAATCCGTGTGGGAGAATGTGCTAGAGCACGAAGTGTGTAACATGTACCGATAAAACAGTGTCATATTGAAATGCGAGTTCAAAGAGCTACTGTGATAGCGAATACGACAGGTGATGGAACTGTGGCGGATGCGCGTTATGAGAAGTTCGACGATAGTACAGTACCGAAACATGTCATTACAGACGACCAATAGTTGGAGTAGGCACCGTGGTTGCGCTGCCCTTGCCTTGTGATGTACTCGGCGGCTCATGTTTTGCTTCTGATGTCGTGTAGAGCTGATTCGTTCTTCACTTTATGTGGGCTGCCGCTCATTTCAGCCAAGTCACCAACACTCAATACAGACCTGCGCAGCCATGGAGCATCAGACAACTGTGTTGCAGCGGGTGGAGTGAGCTAACCACTCCAAGCTTGGCATCAGCTCTTATTGTCGGTGGCTTTACTGGGCGCACCATCACTTTTTTTTAACTTCAATTTTGAATCCTACCTTATAACGTCAACGTATCAAGGACGCCTATTTTGCGGAGCCTAAACTATTAACAAAATTCCAATCTAGAATAAGTAAACTCAGTCATAGACATTGTGATAATGAAAACAGGTAAGTTATGCTCTAATCCAAATAAACTTCGATACCTCCCACATAAAATACTGATTCGTAATGCACATAATATATGTATAGTTAAATACATATTCATTCCTGTCTATGTGAAATGTTATCTGTTTCTTTCTATGTCATGTACAGGTCATACTTCACACATTGGTAATTCTGTAGTACGCTTGTTCCATTCGCGGCAAACTGATGACCAAACTGGGGTGACGATGTGGTGTCAAACAAAGCAAACTGATGGTTCCTGCATACTGTTGTGGCCGATGACCTTTAATCCACAGGCTGGCCGCCAAG
Source organism: Schistocerca americana (assembly GCF_021461395.2). Taxonomy (NCBI): domain Eukaryota; kingdom Metazoa; phylum Arthropoda; class Insecta; order Orthoptera; family Acrididae; genus Schistocerca; species Schistocerca americana. Next base: position 265,085,099 of record NC_060124.1, on the reverse strand, counting down.
ACGGACCTTCAGAAAGCGTATTGACGTCGCCTTCACCATTTCTCTGGTGCTGGCTCAAGTGCCCATCATCGTCCGCATCATGTGTCTGATCCTTAAATACTTCACGCCGTAAAAGGGAACATTAGTCATCGCACCAAAAGAAAATGAAACCAGTTTCCCGCAAGCATACCATGACCCTAACATACCCAAAACACGAACGAAGATAACCCAATATGTAAAGTGTGTATGATGAAAAAGGATATAAAATGAGAATGCTAGAATGCAAAATTCAGTAAATGACAACATGGTATTTTTAAATAGTAACTATGAAATGTGACTGATGTAACCCTTTCGTAACATATGCTTGAAAACTAAAAGAGAAACTTTTTTCAAACATTGTTAAACTGATAAGGGGGCAACATTAGTTGACTAACTGGCAGAATAAGGGAAGAAAATGGTGCTGTGTCATTCTGTAAGAAAAAAACTGAATTTTTAATTAAAGGATTTCTGAATAACATATTATTACGATTGACTGTATCTTTAGTAATATACTTACTATGCATCTTTTTTGTCATAAGAAACAACTCAGTAATAGCACTTTGATTGGATACTCCAAGATGATGTAACACTTGTCATAGCCACTCAAGGGAGTGATGTAAAAGATGAATTTTTTATCAATTCACATTTTTTTCTTTGTTGTATTTCGATCCCACCCCCACCCCCCACACCCACCCCAGAGGAGGGGGGGCTGGCAGCAGCTTCATACGCCGCTCTGTAGCCTACAGATAAACTTAAAACACATAATGAGGAGTATAACAATAAAATCAGGTGATGAAACGGTGACTGTTTAAAACTGGTACATGGCGATAAAGGCGTAAGGAAAACAAAAAACAAAGAGGTCAGTGATGCTGATAAAAAAAACTTACGAAATAGACGGGCACATTATAAAACACGGCGACAGTATGGTTTATGTTCGCAGCACTGTAAAAAGGGGATGCACAACACTGAACACTCACGGACAAGACTGCACTATAGAGTACGAAGGTATATGGCTATGGGGGGGGGGGCAGAGGACCCAGACAGATATGGGGGTGGGGGGGGGATGGGGGCGCCGACAGTGAGAGAGCGTACAGAAAGAGGGTGGAGCAGGGCGGACGCAAGAAAGGAGTGGGGTAGACAGTGGAGGGGAAAGGAAAAGACTCGGGGGAGAGAATGGAGTCAATGAGTGGATAGATGGAGAAAATACGGGATGGAAGGGGGGGGGGAGAGAACCCGGGGAAAAGGACAGAGGGAATGAGGGGGAGGTGAGGTTCATAGTTGATAGGAGGATCAATTCACTTACCACAGTATCACTTATGTATCTTTCATAGTTTTTTTTTTTTCCTTTATAGTAGCTGGCCGGAGTGGCCAAGCTGTTCTAGGCGCTACAGTCTGGAACCACGCGACCACTATGGTCGCAGGTTCGGATCCTCCCTCGGGAATGGATGTGTGTGATGTCCATAGGTTAGTTAAGTTTAAGTAGTTCTAGGGGACTGATGACCTCAGAAGTCAAGTCCCATTGAGGCATTTGAACCCTTATTGTATTTCCATTCCCCATTGGGGCGGGCTGGCAGCAGCATATGCGCTGCTCTTCAGCCGAAATACATAGAACAAACAATAGAACACACTTAAAAATAACAAAGGGGAAAATGTGATGAACATAGGTATAAAAAAGGGGGAGCATCATGGAAGACAATAGACAAAGAAGGGGTGACTGTAAAATGGAGATAAAAAACAAAAAAGTAGCACACACAAAAGAACCACACACTAGGAGGACAATTAAAAGAACACAAGGCGCAGATTGACTGGAGCATAAAAGTATCGACGGATGGCGTAGCACGTAACAAATACTGACAGTAACACTAAGTACAAGACCAGCACACAATTAAAATCACACCTCTCGACGCCCAGGAGAAACAGCACTAAGCACAACACTAAAGTGGCACACTGATGATAATCAAAACGCAGAATCTGCCAGGTGCAAGGAGTGGTGAAGGGAAGAAGGGAGGAAGGGGTAGAGGGGGAAGGAGATGGACGGGGGGGGGGTGCTCCGAAGAGGGCCTGGTAGGGAGGGACGTGGGAGGGAAAGAGTCCAGGGTCTCGGAGGGGGGGGGGGTGAATCTTTCATAGATTTCCAGTCGACTTTTGTTTGTAAGGCAAATGAACATACATTCGAGTCCTTCAGACTTGTGTTTCCCTCTTCTGCTGTTTAACATGCAAGACGTCTGTTGTAGCAGTGTTAAATTGAATGGAAGAGCTGTAATCTCCACCGAGTGTGAGTTAATGTTATGTAGATATAGCTGTCCCCTATCCCTAAGTACTTACACTGGTAAGCCAAAAAATTATGACCACCGTCCACCACGACGCTGGAGCCTCCTGGTGGCGTTGCGGGCACGTGACATGGTAACAGAAGTATGTAACCGGAGCAGGCACGGACGGCGACACTGAACAAGGGCAGATTATTATTACACAGAGCCTGTGGTTGAGTATCTCGGAAAACTGGTGGAATGTTCACGTACTTCTCTCGTGAGTATCTACGGAAAGAGGCAGAAGGACAGTGAAACTACCACCAGACGCTAAATGTTTGGACGTCCTCGACTCTGCATAAAACGTGGGGTTAGGAGGCTTATCTGCTCTGTAAAGTAGGAGTGGTGCTGATCTAGGGCTTCTATGCCTAAGAACGCAATGCTGGTGCACGCACAAGTGTTTAGGAGCACACAGTTCATCGTACATTGTCGAACATGGAGTTCTGGGGAAAACCTCCCATACTTGTTCACATGGTGACCAAACAACATAGTCAGTTACGATTTCAGTGGGCACAGGCCAACAGGGATCCGACCGTCGATCAATGGAAACGTGTTGGTCTTCGGGTGAATCACATTCTTGCCACGCTAGCTGGACTGTCGTCTTCACAAACACCGTGCAGAACAGTGGCTGGAAAGGTACAGCGCCCCACGGACGTAGGATGGTGGGAGAAGTATTATGCTGTGGGAGGGATTCTGCTGCGCTTGCAGCGTACCTGTGGTAGAAATCGAAGACAGTCTGACGGCTGTGAATCGTGCTTGATGTCATCCTCGAAGTCGATGTCTTCTTTCAGCAGTACAACTGTCCGCTTCTCGGATCCAGAACAGTGCTACAGTGGTTTGAGGAGCATAATAGTAAACTCTCGTTGACGTCTCACTGACCAGATTCGCCTGATGTAGATCCTATGGAACCCTTTTGGACTGCTATCGGGTGCCATCACAGCGTACACAAATCAGCAGCCCTTTACTTACGCCAACTACAAAAATGGTTCTAATGGCTCTGAGCACTATGGGACTTAACATCTGAGGTCATTAGTCCCCTAGAACTTAGAACTACTTAAACATAACTAACCTAAGGACATCACACACATCCATGCCCGAGGCTAGATTCGAACCTGCGACCGTAGCAGTTGCGCGGTTCCGGAGTGAAGCGCCTAGAACCGCTCGACCACCGCGGCCGGCGCGAACTACATGACCTGTAAATAGACATCTAATGCCACATACCTCCACTAACCTACCAAAAAACGGTAGGATTCCTGACACGCAGAATCAGTGGCGTATATCGTTTCGAAGACGGACAAACAAGCTGTTAAATGGCTCAAATGGCTCTGAGCACTATGGGACTTAACATCTGTGGTCATCAGTCCCCTAGAACTTAGAACTACTTAAACCTAACTAATCTAAGGACAGCACGAACATCCATGCCCGAGGCATGATTCGAACCTGCGACCGTAGCAGTCGCGCGGTTCCGGACTGCGCGCCTAGAACCGCTAGACCACCGCGGCCGGCAAACAAGCTGTTAAGCAGGAGGTCACAATGTTTTGGCTCATCGGTGTATATGCATGGATTTTACATTTTAGCTACCCGTAACTGCTGTTAAGTATAACTTCGGTGATGTTATGCCTACGTGCCATCCGCGTACTACTACGTGGATCAGTACATGCCCATTTTTGAATCTACAGTCTGATTTGTTCTAAACCAAAGTCCGATTCTTCTAGCTGTCCACTGCGATGTAGTAATTTCGCACTGTGCCATTTATCACCCGACTTATTACTATCGAACATCGGGCTCTTCACCTGCATGTAATTCTTCAGGCACAGAAGGTGACAATAATTAGAGCAGAATCAACTATGAATGGAATCTTCTTTAAAGCCCATCCCATTTTAAAACTTGTTATGTGAGTCATTTTTACCACCGTCGCAGCTCCCGTAACATCTCCCGTCAGCGAGTAGTTTAACGATTTTTCATGAGAAAATAATTTCACCTAACTTACTGAATATACTGCAATGACTAACAGAATCTGAAGATCGCCGCTGCAGGCCGAACCTCTATCATTTCATCTGGAAAAAAGTGAAGTTCACAATAAATCAATCAGTGATCGTCAAATCAGTAGAGCGGGTTTTTTGAGATCCGGCCACTAACAGAGTAACGTTTATTTTCATTCAATTACTAGGCGACCTCTTAGTGGTCCAAAGGGATTTGCCGTCAGGCGCAAATTGATGGAGGAGGAGTAACAGTTCTGCCATCTGCCTTACCACCAAGGGAAACCTCCTGAGAACGTCGGTCAAAACTACGATGTTTGAAATATTTTCAATTGATGTTGGGAACATTGTTTTGAATTTTTTCACGGAAGGGGTGTACAGTATTGTGGGACGGTAGGACTCCCTAGTGCCAGCCGTTCGCTATCTCATAATCGCATGAATTAGATTTGGGAAATGGACGATGCAAGTGGAAACCACAAACGGCCAACCTCTACAGCGCCCAGAGGAATCGAAGATCTCTGTCTGACCAAATAAACAGTCCTTGACCGGACGGCAGGACTTGATACTGGTAACAAACAGGTCAAACAGGTGTTTGGCACAGCTCTCTTTCCCTTCCCTCCCCAAACGCCGTTGGGAGTGGGGGAGGAGTAGGTGGAGGGGGCGTATCCCACTCACTGCTGCTGCAGATATTGCTTTGCGAAATGAAATATATCTCGGAACGAAACACGATGCTTCCTGTCCTACTCCAAGCAGGTAGACTGGCCTCGCTTCCGTTTCTACAAGATTCCACACGTAACCAGATATTGTCCGCTGAGACGATAGTTTCTTCTCTGATGTAGATAATGTGGGTGTCTTTCGAAACAGTATGTCGTTTCGTCGTGTATTTCACTTCGGCCTGTACACTATTATCCTCGGGAATAGATGGCCTCTCACCAAGAGATACTGACACAGCATAAGTTCCTATTAAAAATAATACTTTTTTGGTGAAAACTGTGACTCTTACGGTAGCTATGACAGTAAAACACGCACATAAAAAAATTTTTGCATCGCCCCGGTTCCCAGAACTCCTGAAGATAGACGTTGACTGTGGATGTTGTATTACAGACACAGTCCCTTTGATTGTTCAGAGATGCCACTAAACCCGCCCAAAGAAGTAAACAACCATCCATGAACAGCCCCTATTAGACGGAGAGGGGGTCCAACAGCCGAGATGGACGTTGACTGTGGAGATTGCATTACAGACACAGTCCTTTTGATTGTTCAGAGATGTCACTAAAGCCGCGCAAAGATGTAAAAAACCATCAATGAACAGCCCCTATTTGACGGAGAGGGGGTCCGACAGCCGATCAGTTATCAGTTTCAGTCATTACTCTAGCAAGGAGATACATGGCTAGTGTTGTCTGTAGTTCAACCATGCTTAGACGGTCAGTACCGTGGTTCGATCGCGTCTGCATGATTACTTTGTGCCAGGAAGGACTCTCAACAAGGGAAGTGTCCAGGGGTCTCGAAATGAACCAAAGCAATGTACTTCGGACATGCAGGAGATACAGAGAGACACTAAATGTAGATGACATGCATCGCTCAGGCCGCCCAAGGGCTACTACTACAGTGGATGGCCGCTACCTACGGGTTATGGCTCGGAGGAACCCTGACACCAACGCCACCACGTTGAATGATGCTTTTCGTGCAGTCACAGGACGTCGTGTTACGACACAAACTGTGCGCAATAGGCAGCATGATGTCCAACTGACTTCACTCCCTACGTACGTGGAGTGATTCATCTTTGCAACCACGAAATCATGCAGCTCGTTACAGATGGGTCCAACAACATGCGGAACGGACCCCTCAAGATTTGTATCACGTCGTCTTCGCCGATGAATGTCAAATATGCCTTCAATCAGACAATCACCGCAGACGTGTTTGGAGACAACCTGGTCAGGCTGAACACATTAGACACACTGTGCACCGAGTGCAGCAAGGTGGAGGTTCCCTGCTGTTTTGTGGTGGCATTACGTGGGACCGACGTACGCTGCTGGTGGTCATGGAAGGCGCCGTAACGATTGTACGATACATGAATGCCATTCTCCGACCGATAGTGCAACCATATGGGCAGCATATTAGCGAGGCATTCGTCTTCATGGATGACAATCCGCGCCCCTATCATGCACATCTTGTGAATGACTTCCATCAGGATAACGACATCGTTCGACTAGAGTGTCCAGCATGTTCGCCACACTTGAATCCTATCTAACATGCCTGGGATACATTGAAAAGGGCTGTTTATGGACGGCGTGGCAGACCAATCACTGATGGATCTACTTACAATCGCCGTTGAGGAGTAGGACAATCTCTACCAACAGTGGTTTGATGAAGTTGTGGATAGTATGCCGCGACGAATACAGGCATGCATCAATGCAAAAGGACGGGCTTCTGGATATTAGACGTACCGGTGTATACAGCAGTCTGGACCACTAACTCTGGAGGTCTCGCAGTATGGTGGTACAACATGCAATGTGTGGTTTTCATGAGCAGTAAAAAGGGCGGAACTGATATTTATGTTGTCTCTATTCCAATTTGCTGTACAGGTTCCGTAACTCTCGGAACCGACTTGATGGAAAACATTTTTAGATGTGTGTACAAGATGAACCACCCACAAAATATTGGGAGTTTTCCAGGTGTATTTTATATTTTTGTATAACAGAGTGTCTCCAGCGACACTTTACAAGCTGATAATGTAACTATGACTTTTTCGTACGAATACATGTTATCGCGGTGATATCCATTAATAAAATATTCTCGGGCTTTAAACCGTATCAAGTGTAACTATCCACGAGCTTTCGGGGTAGATCTCCGCAGACGTATTTACACAGCCGCACCGCTGCCAGTGACGTCACTGGTTCCTAGTCCTGCGCCATATATCTTAACTAATTATCAATTAAATTCGCCAGCATCCGTGTAAGGGGTATGTTATTTTATTTTGACAACCAGTTCCGACAATTCACTACACCATATTGTCTGTTGTTGTAACCGTTTTCCCCGAAAACTGTACAGAAGTGGCTCATTTCCGTCGGCAGGTTTTCGGCGTCTGACACTGTTTCAGCTCGATGCACCAAGGTCCTCAGAACGGACGGTTTCTGAGCTGGGGGGTGGTAGCTGGAGGCCTGCAGATACCGATCAGTGTGGGTGGGCTTGCGGTGGACGCTGTGAACGACACGCGTCAGGTTTTCGGCGGCAAGATGTCGAGAAACAGCAAGTTGCTTAGGGAACTTTATGTGGTCGTGGACGTTGTTGAGGTAATCCAGGAACTCTCTGAGCTTTTCGTGTCCATGGAGCCATATGACGTAGCGATAAAAGCAACCCGGCTTTGCAGGAGACGTGTCTGAGGGGATGTCCTCAAATTACTCCATAAAGAGGATTGCTGCAACTGGAGCTAATGGGCTCCCCATCGCGTTGACGTTCGTCTGGTCGAAATATTCTCCACCACTTTTCACCAGAGGAGATCTCTGTCAAAGGTCCCTGGGCTGTCAAGTACTTGATGCGACTTGAAACCCGATAATATTTAATTTTTTTCATTCGGTTTGTTTTCCCAAATACCCTTGTTCATCTGTGAAATATCTTTGAAACAGTGAAAAAGCTTGTATCATAAAATCACAACCATCAGTAGCTAACCCGCCGTATTGTACTTACCGTGGCTATGGGAACAACACGGCATGGCGTCGTTTTGTAGTTGTTCCAGTGTGTTCACTGGAAGTATATCCAGCGTATTGGCCTTCACCAGTAGTCCCGATCTCATTGCTGAATATTACTTAAACAAAATTATGGGAAAAACAAACCAGATACGAACAGACGGATAATAAAAACAAATGTGTTGACGAAGAGTAAAGTGAGCATTACCTTTGTAGAAAAGAAGTACACTATGACTGTATAGGTCAGGTCTGTTTGCAAACAAGACACACTGTGCATACTGCAGATATTTGCTCTGATGTATAGATGTTTTAATGCACAAAGGTAAACGGAAGTAAAAAAAGAAGAAAAACTAAGATAACGCAATTAACCTGTTACGAGCCACCAGAGCTCGCGGTTTACTTGTAGTAGTGTACAAACTGTACGTAAACATCCTCTCAGATTTTATAGCAATCATACATATTCAACCATTCGTTTATCGTAATGATGTGGAATGTATACATTATTAGTGCTAACATTAATGAACAAGTCATATTTTGTCATAACCATGCAACTACATTTAAAAACAAGTTTTTAATTTTTTCTCATCTTTTTACAGGCAATCGATTCAGAAATGCATAAACAGAATAGAAAGAGATGTCCAGGAGAAATGTTTGTATATCAGACTTAAATTTTACTTTGCAACCTGTGAGACATCTTACGTCATTAGGCAAACAATCAAAGATTTCAATCGCTGAATATTTAACTCCCTTCTGAGCCACTGATCATGGGTAATAAAGATAGTTTTTCCTTGACTGTTGTAGGTATTGACCTCACTGTTCTTCTCAAATTGTGACGAAACAATTATGACAAATTTCGTTAGTGAATAAATGTATTGTGACAGCGTAATTAAAAACTGCCTAGCCCCTAAAAGAGGTACCTACATGACGTCTGTGGATGAACGTCACAAATAAATCTTACTGCCTGCGTTTGTGCAGTCAATATTTTCTAAGTGACGAGTTACGTAAGAAAATTATGAATAAGTCTTTGTTGTTGCAGTCGTTGGGTCTTCAGTCCGAAAACTGATTTGCTGCAGCTCTCCACGCTTTTGTATCCTATGTTAGATTCTTCATCTCCACGGAACTATCATATCCTACATCCTTCTTAATCTGCTTACAGTATTCATCTCTTGATCTCCCTCTACAATTTTTGCCTCCTACGCTTCCCTCCAATGCTAAGTTTGTGATCTCTTGATATCTCAGAATGTGTCCTATCAACTGATCTCTTCTTTCCTCACCCGTTCCGTTCAGTGTCTCCTCACCAGCTACGTGATCTGTGCATCTAATTTTCAACATTCTTCTGTAGCACCATATTTCGAAAGCTTCTGTTTTCTTTTAGTCTAAATAGTTTATCGCCCATATTTCATTTACATACGGGGCTACACTGTAGACAAATAGTTTCAGAAAAGACTTCCGAACACTTAAATCTGTATTCGACGTTAACATATTTCTCTTCTTCGGAAATGCCTTCCTTGCCATTACCAGTCTACATTTAATATCCTCTCTGCTTCAGCCATCATAGTTATTTTGCTACCCAAATAGCAAAACTCACCAACTACTTTATGTATCTCCTTTCCTATTCTGATTCTTTTAGAGTCACTTTACTTAATTCGATTACATGCCATCATCCTTGTTTTGCCTCTTTTGATGTTCATGTTATATCCACCTTTCAAGACACTATCCATTCCGTTCAACTCCTCTTCCAAGTTCTTTGCTTTCTCTCATAAAACTGCAATGTCATCGGCAAACCTCAAAGCGGTTCTTTTCTTCTCCCTGAGCTTTAATTCCTACTCCAAATTTTTCTTAGGTTTCCTCTACTGCTCGTTTACTGTAAAAATTGAATAGCATCGGGGACAGGCTACAACTCGGTCTCACTCCTTTCGAAACCGCTGCTTCTCTTTCATGCCCCTCGATTCTTATTACTGCCGACTGATTTCTGTACAAGTTGTGAATAGACTTTTGCTTTCAAAATTTCAGAAAGAGTATTCCAGTCACCACTGTCTAAATCTTTCTCAAAGACTACAACTGCCATCAATGTACGTTTACCTTTCTTTACCTTTCTTCGAAGGTAAGTCGTAGGGTCAGTATTGCCGTGCGTCTTCCTACGTTTATCCGTAATCTAAACTGATGTCGGCTTCTACCAGCTTTTTCATTATTCTTTGAATAGTTTATGTTAGTTGCAACTTTTACTTATTAAATTTATAGTTTGGAAATTTTCACAATTGTCACCACTGATTTCTTTGAAACTGGGACTGTTATATTCTTCTTGAAGCCTTAGGGCATTAAGGCTGTCTCATACATCATTCTCACCAGAGTTTTGTCATGGCTCGCCCTCCCAATGCTATCAGTGATTCTGAAGGAATATCATCTTCTCCCGGGTCCTTGTATCGACTTAAATCTTTCATAGCTCTGTCAAGTTCTTCTCGCAATATCGTGTCTCCCATCTCGTCTTCATCTACGTCAATTTCCCTTTATATAATCCTTTACTTAGGCCTGGTTTCCCATCTGAGCACTTCATGTTCATACAGCTGTTTCTCTTTCCACCAAAGGCCTCTTTAATTGACTTGTAGACGGTGTCTATCTTTTCCCTAATGAAATATGCTTCTAAATCCTTACATTTGTCCTCTAGCCACGCTTAGCGATTTTGCAATTACTCACTTTGATTTTTTAAGCGTTTGTATTCCCATTCGCCCGCTCCGTTTACTGCATTTATATATTTCCTCCTTTCATCGATTAAATTCAAGATGTGTAGTGTTGTCCAAGGATTTCTCCTAGATGTTGTCTTTCTAACTATATCATCCTCTGCTGCCTTAACTATTTCATCTCTGAAACTACCTACTCGTCGTCTAACGTATTCCTTTCTCCTGATCTAATCAACCTCTGCTTAATCGTCCCTCTTAAAATCTTTACTGAACGGAAATTTCTAAATATATCAACACACAAAACTTTGGGGCATTGTACACTATATTTACTGACTGCTGCTCGTGTGCAACACCACATCATTTTAGTCTCCATACGGTCTGAACTCATTTGAGGTATGTTAGAGACTAGTGTATATTTTCCTTTAATTCTCATTTGGTGTTGGACGCTACCATATTCTTCTGCTCTTTCAGCAAATATCGGATGCTTGTGCCTGCGGACTAAGGTTAACGAATATTTTCCGTAAATTTTTATGCCACGGTTGCATCCCCTTTGTCTAACATAGAAACCATTCACGTGTTTCTACATTGTTGGTGATTGCCAGAAACAGTTTATTCAGTGATCAATACGCCGCTTTCCAAGCAGGGTGAAAACCTACATGCCTGGGTAATTTCCCCGCATTTGATTATTCTATTTAACCTGTTTTTGTGATCTCGTGCCTGTCAATGAAATGGGGCCACATTTCCTCTGCTTGGTTCATTACAGACATGTATTTGCTAGTTGTACTCAAGAATGTTTCTTACCTGTTATTATGTAGTTGAACAAATGCGTGAGCAAGTGTCTATCCCGTCAATGCTTCATTTACCTTCGAACCCTACAAACAAAGTTCATCCCTACGTAAACAGCTGATCCCAGTGATAAGCGCCTGTACAAATTACTAAGTTCTAATTCTTTTTTATTAGTGAATCTTGTGGATAACTATTTGTCTCGAGGGTGGGGGCTACGTAGATGATCAGACTGGAAGATCCGTAGTCTGTGATATCTGAGTGTTTTAGGTAGCATATCACTTGCAAAATCATTCTAATAAAGACACAGTAAAATGGTTAACAAACACCCTTTCGAACTGCAATGCCACAACAGATTCTATCTCATTACAAAGGGTTTCTGTCCTGTTGTCGTTAGTAGTTGTCGAGAGCTTGGTTGCGACAAAAGAATATTAGCTAACAGTAATCACTGTTATATAACATATGCTAACACATGTAGAGTCAAAATGTAATTTCACCCTTTCAACTTTGTGTTATGAGCGCTACACTACAAATACACAGGCCCTATCTACATAAATATTGATTGAATCTGATATTAGTTAACGTTCACGAAGGAAAGCAAGCACGGTAGTTTAGAGAAAGTGGTGTGAAGGGAACGAGGCAGCTAGACCGACCACGCAAATGTCTTTCTTCTGCCGACTACTTCCAAGCTTTTTTTGAAACCAGTACAAAAAGTTAAAGCAAGTACCTTTCAAAATCATAAGAGGAATTCACATGTCCTGGTGGTGACAACATGTAGTGTGTTATTCAATGACAAACGTAAACCACTTTCGCTGAAGCACTGAAAATTCATGCACAGTTCCGTTTTCAAGTGCGCTATTATCAGACAACGCAGCACTGAAGGAATACAGCCCGGGAGTACACTGTTTCTTGCATTAGACAATAGAGTGTATCCTGAAACTGATTTGTAGTTTGTAAGCTTGAACCAGAAAGTAAGCTACTCTATGTTTTACGAAGCAGCATACAAAAAGCGCGACAAATATTCGAATCTTTCAATGTAAATACAGAAATCACAATTATAGGTGGAAAGTGAATACCTGATTGCTTAGGAGTTTGGCATCCTACTTTACCAGTAAGTCAATAGTGTGTACTACTTACTGCATATATTGCGAAAGTTGACAGCAATAACATGCAAATATTACTCCACTCATTAATGCCAACATGTAGTTGAAAAAAGGCGGAGATGAAAATAAACTACGTTCATCTTAGGTAGAGTGCAGCTGCCAGTCTAACTTTAGGAGGAGCCATCCAGGATGTGCTCTGGAAGTATATCTATGTAACGTGTGTCACGAGCTCTCATGGGAAGTAATGATCGTGGAACAGCTGATTTATATAACCAGTGACTTATGGGATTTTTATTTGCATTGTGAGAAAAATTAAGTACCTAACAAAGCAAAAACCTTAACATGTAAATACTTTATTTGAAATGAGGTCCACAGTCACCATAAATGTCTTGAAGACACTAGTTTGTCGCACTAGCAATTATTGTTAGGGTTAAATTGTCGTTTCACTTTATATTTTTCATTTCTATGTAGTTTCGGCTTTTCTGCCATTCTCAAGCGTAAAGTATAGCTCATTAAACCTACACACTTCGGTTATAATCACAGTATGTGTTCGCGTACTAATTTTTGAATCCACGAGCTGTATCTGCCATTGTTCAATATTACCTTACACCACAGCTTACGATTACTATTCCCTCTCGTTCGTTCCGCATCTGACGACCGATCAGTCACCATTCAATCTCCCCTAAACCGTGCTTTGTCTTACAGATCTATCACCACAGTTGATCACATTCATAGGATTCATCTACCCAATGTGTCACATTCAAACCGTAATCTACCCATCAGGATGCGCTACACATCAACCACCACAATCCCTGTTTACTATTAACACCCATGAATTTCACAAATATTCACGTTGAGCTGTATGGTGACAACCGTAAGCTTGCAGATACAAAGTGAAGGGGTACCTCGTACCTTGGTTCACAGGGTCCATGTTATCTCTGACCTGACAGTTTGTCAGCTGAGTCAGCCCATCTCCAACTCACCTTTCGTCAATATTTTTTAACAACGGTCATCTTTTGTTTGTGATAGCGCTGGTGTTTACAGTGCGTTTGTGTGTGTATGCGTATGTATGTACGTATGTGTGTGAGTGTGTGTGCGTGTGTGTGTGTGTGTGTCTGTGTGTGTGTGTGTGCGCGTTGGTGTGTGTTTTATTTTTACGGAGGTTCTGTGGAAACCAGCGCAGTGATGACTTGCTGCAGTTTTGCCTTGAAAATGGGGCTGGGGTCTGTGGTCCTATCGAAATATCGGCGTTTGTCGATGACGTCACCCGGCTGCACTCCCGTAAGCTATATGAACAGAAAAAAATTCTGTTTCCGTGATAGCACGCGAACCATGTTAATATTTTGTATACATGTATCTAAGTCAAGTTTTCCGGAGACCATTGGCACGAAAAACTTACAACACTGAATCTTATGCCTGTATGTTTGTCCTGCAAATGATCACTGAAAAACTTAACTTAGAATTAGACTTAGAGGCAAGTATGTACAATCTTAAAATGTTTGTGTGACATCACAATACAGTTTTTCCTGTCTGGATGCTTTGTAAAAGGGTTCTGATACCCTACACTGGTCATCAGTTAAATAAAAAAAACGAATTTCGGAACTCGGGCTTTTTTCAACACTGTTCAGCACTAGTTGTTGTCATCTCATTAACCCAGCATGCTGGAAATCCAAAAAAATCGTATTTTGACATTCACAGAGAAACTGTTACATGACGTTTAGATTCTTCGATGTAGATGACAAGTGAGCAGGGTTTACCTAAGTTGTAGCACACCATTTTGAGAGTCACGCCCTTCGTGGACATGGTGGGGGAACAGCTACACCGCCAGTGGAACCACGAATGAGGCAGCGCTGGCCTAGCCTCTTCGCAAGTTTGTCAATTACGGAGACATCAGCCTAGATCGATGTTATCTGTTTTTTTCTTTTTTTTTGTGGTCTTCAGTCCGAAGACTGATTTTATGCAGCTCTCCATGCTGTTCTACCCTGTGCAAGACTCTTCGTCATCGTGTAACTACTGCAACCTTCTGAATCTGCTAACTGTATTCATCTCTCGGTCTCACTCTACAATTTTTGCCCCCCACACCTCCCTTAAGTAATAATTGTTGATTCTTTCAAGTCTCAGAATGTGTTCTTTCAACCGATCCCTTCTTCTGGTCAGATTGTGCTACAGATTTCTTTTCTCCTCAATTCTGTTCTGTATCTTCTCGTTAGTTACCTGATCTATCCACTTAACCTTCTGCACTCTTCTGTAGCACCACATTTCAAAAGCTTCTCTTCTTGTGTGAACTGTTTATCGTTAATGTTTCACTTCCATACACGGCTACACTCCATACAAATACTTTCAGAAAACACTTCCTAACACTGAAATCCAAATTCGATGTTAACAGATTTCCTCTCTTCAGAAACACTTTTCTTGCCGTTGCCTGTCTACAGTTTATACCCTCTCTGCCTCGGCCATCATCAGTTACTTTCCTGCCCAAACAACAAAACTCATCTACTACTTTAGTGTCTTATTTCCTAATCTAATTCCCTCAGCACCACTTAATTTAATTCAACTACATTCCATTATCCTTGTTTTGGTTCGTTGTTGTTCATCTTGAATCCTCCTTCCAAGACGCTGTATACGCTGAACAATTATTCTTCCAAGTCCTTTGCTGTCGCTGACAGAATTACCCCGTCTTTTCCCACCTCAAAAATTTTATTTCTTCTCCCTGAATCTGAGTGCCTGCTCCACATTTTTCTTTTGCTTCCATTATTGTTTGTTCAATGTACAGATCGAATAACATCGGCGATAGGCTAGATCACTGTCTCACTCACTTCCAAACTACTGCTTCACTTTCAGGCCTCTCGTTTCTTATAATTGCCGTTTGTTGTCTATACAAATTGTAAAAAGCTGTCGCTCCCTGTATTTTATGCCTGCTACCTTTACAGTTTCAAAGAGAGTATTCTAGTCAACATTGATAAAACTTTCCCTATGTCTACAAATGCTATAAACGTAGGTTTGTTTGTCCCGAACTTATCTCCTCAGATAAGTTGTTGTGTCAGTATTCCCTTGCGTGTTCCTACATTTCTCCCGACTCCAAACTGATCTTCCCCAAAATCGGCATCTACCAGATTTTTTATTCTTCTGTAAAGAATTCATGCTTGTGTTTCGCAACCACGATTATTTAACAGATAGTTCGGTGTTTTTCACACCTGTCAGCACCACTTTTCTCTGAAAATCGAATCATTAAATTTTTTGGAAGTATGAGGTTATAGCACCTGCCTGTTACATATTTGACACAAGGTGACTGGCTCCCACATTTCCGTCAGTAGTTCTGACGAAATGTCGTCTAATCCCGGTTCCTTGTTTCGACTTAGATCTCTCGGTGCTCTGCCTAACTCTTCTCCCGTTATCTCACCTTCCATCGCACTTTCATCTACATTCTCTTCCATTTCTATGATATCTTCATCTTCCTTGTATAGACCATTGTATACTTCTTGCAGCTTTCAGCATTCCCTTCTTTGCTTAGGACTGGTTTTTCATCTGAACGCTTAATGTTCATACAGCCTATTTTCCTTTCTCCAAAAAGGTCTTCAATTTTCCCTGTACGTGGTATCTATCTTTCCCATAGTGAAATAAGCTTCTAAATCGCTGCATTTGTCCTCTAGCCATACTTGCTTAGTCATTTTGTACTTTCTGTCAGTTTCATTTTTTAGGTGTTTTTATACCCTTTCGCCTGGTTCATTTGCTGCGTTTCTATATTTTCCCCTTCTTAACAGTTAAATTTGATATCTTTAACACTTTCTGTGTTATCGAATGGTTTCTACCAGACCTTCCCTTTTATCTGTTTGATCCTGTGCTCCCTTCATTATTTAATCTCCAAAGATAACAATTTCTTTCCCACTTTCTACTCAATCATTGCCTAATGCTCCCTTTGAAACATTTGCCCCTGGAAATGTCTTACAATTGAAATCCTGGTTCGGAAACTCCGTCTTACCATTATAAAAAAATGGTTCAAATGGCTCTGAGCACTATGGGACTTAACATCCGAGGTCATCAGTCCCCTAGAACTTAGGAATACTCAAACTTAACTAACCTAAGGACATCACACACACTCATGCCCGAGGCAGGATTCGAACCTTAGACCGTAGCGGTCTCGCGGTTCCAGACTGAAGCGCCTAGAACCGCTCGGCCACTCTGGCCGGCCATACCATTACATAATCAACCTGAAACCTCTCTGAGTCACCAGGTATCTTCCACATATGTAGTCTTCTTTTGCAATTATTAAACCAATTGTTAGCGATAATTAAATTATGCCCTGTCCAAAATTCTACCAAGCGCCTTCCACTTTCATTTCTCCCCCCCTCCCCTTCCCCCCACAGTCCACATTTACCAACAAGTTTTCCTTGTCCTCACTTCGTTGCTATCGAATTCCAGCCCCCCTTCATAACTAAATTTTCGTCTCCCTTGATTATACGAATAATTTATTTTTCTTGTTGCACATATTTTTCAATCTCTTCATCATCTGCGGAATAGTAGGCATATAAACTTCTATTACTGTGGTGGAAGTTGGGTTTGCGTCTATCCTGGCTACAATAAAGCGTTCACTAATCTATTGATAATAGCTTACCCACATTCCTATTTTCTTATTCGTTATTAAACCTACTCCTGCATTAACCCCATTCTGATTTAGTATTTAAAATCCTGTATTCATCTGACCAGAAGTCCTGTTCCTCGGCCAGAAAATTTTACTAATTCCCACTATATCTGACTCCAACCTATCCATTTCTCTGTTTAAATTTTCTAACTTTCCTGCGCGATTGAGGTAGGCCTATGTAGCATTCCACGCTCTGATCCGTAAAACGTCAACTTTGTTTCTCCCGATGACTGCTTCCTCGATAGAAGTCACCGTCAGAAGATCCAAAAGGGTGACATTTTTACCTGTGGATTAGATTACCCAAGAGGACGCCATCATCATTTAACAATACGGTAGAGCTGCATGCCCTCGAGAAAAATTACGGTTGTAATTTCCCCGCGGTTTCAGGCTCTCGTAGTACCAGCAGAGCAGAGAAAGGCGATTTAAGTTCATGTTACAAGCCAGGTCAGATGTTCCTGCAACTACCTAAAAAATCTGTTGCCCCTCTGTAGGGAACCCCACGTTTCTCTGGCCTCTCAAATGATACTCCTCAGTCGTCGTTGCACCTGCGGTGTCGCCGTCGTCTGCGTCACTGAGCAACGCCAGCCCCCCCTACCAATGTTTCATGGAGGATAGCCTACCTCAATATGCATGACATAATGACAACTACACAGGTCTAAAAATTTGTAGTTGGCAATTTCTTCGTAATCATTTTTGGCGGTTCTAATATTTTTTACTTGCTAAGCTCAAATATACTAAGTGTTTCTCTCCCTCTATCGTACAAGGATCTTTAACAAAGTAATGACAAAGATCCTTTTAAATTCATATAAAACACATATTCGAAAAATCTTTGTTAAAAAGGCATAATGCAATAAGATACTCCTAATATTATAATGAACTATTATGGTTTCCAGATTTAATAGAAAAGCATATATGTCTCTTCTTTCTCCCTCAAATCTCTACTGAGAGTTTTTCTGTAAACCAAGTGAGGACACACTCTGTACATCATCAGTACTTATCAGCTATCATCCTTTCGTGAAATACTAATCCAATCAATTTCAACGATAGAAGAAGTTGACAAGTGCCAGAGTTATCGCACCATCATCTTAAAAGCTAATGCACCGAAGTTACTGACGAGAATAACAAACAGAAGAATGGAAAAGAAAATTGAGGATATGTTTAGCCTTACTAAAGTTAAAGGTAACAGATAGGCAGTTCTGAGATTGCCGTTGATAATAGAAGCAATACTGAAGAAAAATCAAGACACGTTCATAGGATTTGTCGACCTTGAAAAACCTTTCGACAATGTAAAATGGGGCAAGATCTTCGAAATCCTGTGAAAATCAGAGAAAAACTATAGGAAAAGGCGGGTAATACGCAATATGTACAAGAACGAAGAGGGAGCAATAAGAGTGGAAGACCAAAAACGATATGCACGGATTAAAGTGTAAGACAGACAAGTAGAACTACACCCCTGGTAAGTAATCTCTACGTCGAAGACGCAACGGCGGAAATAACAGAAAGATCTTCAGTGTAAGTGAAGAAGCGTTACAGGAGCTGTTGATTCGAATGAACAGTCTAATGAGTATAGAATGTGGAGAGTAAATCGAAGAAAGAGGAAAATAATGAGAGGTAGCAGAAATGAGAACAGCTTGAAACTTAACATCAGAACTGGTGATCACGAAGTTGATGAAGTTCAGAAATTCTGCTACGTAGACAGCAAAATTATCCATGACGGATGGTGCAGGGAAGGCATAAAAAGTACATTAGCACGGTCAAAAAGCGCATTCCTGGCCAAGGCTACTACTATCAAATACAGATCTTCATTTAAAGAAGGAATTTCTGGGAGCGTACGTTTGGAGCAACGTACTGTATGGCAGTGAGACAACGACTTGTGGGAGAACCGGTACAGAATAGAAACATTTAGGATGCGATACTACAGAAGAATGTGCAAAATTATGTTGCTAATAAGGAATGCGGAGGTTCTCCTCAGAAACATTGATAAGAAGAAAGGACAGGACGACAGGACATCTGTTAAGTCATCAGCGATTAACTTCCATGGTACTAAAGCGAGCTGTAGAGGGTTTAAACAGTAGAGGAAGACAGAGATTGGTATAAATTCAGTAAATAGTTGAGAAAATACTTTTCAGTTGTTACTTTGAAGTTAAAAGGCTGGCTCAGCGGAGGGATTCATGAAAGCCCGCATCAAACCAACCAAAAGACTGATAATAAAAGAAAAATCATGCTGACATCTTATCTGTCCTGCTGTCCTCGTTAAAGTTGTTTAACGTCCTGATAAAACCCTCCTCTCTAATTTATCACAGAACCCAGCTTCTATAGAGAACAGCTAATGAGGTTGTGCAGAAAGATCAGTTTCAAGCTCATTGAGGCGTTCAGCATTTTAAAGGTATCTCAGTATATTAGCGAAATTAAGGTTTTTGCCCTTGCCAATAAACTTGTTGCCGACTTGTTTAAAGGATATCGAGGACGATTCTTGAATTTCACTCATTTTTCCTTCGAATGCTTCGACTTTCATTATTTACTAGGGTCGCGGCTGACGAAATACCTCCTCTTTCACCTTACCTTTTGATAGCTGCGATAACTTAGTAGCTGGAAAGCGTCAACAAATATTGGTAGGACTTCAATAAATTGATTCATAATGCCACGTTTTATGTCAAATGGAGACAGGAGCAATTTTTGGGTCCACCCCTAAATCGAATAGTACGTGTTTCAACTTCTGGCGTTATAACTGACCCGATTTTTTTAGACCAGTGCTTGCCATTTGCACGACTGTCCCATGTCAATAGGAAGCAAGTGTCCTTTCTCAAAGCTTGGAAACAATCAATGTGGGATGTATGACTTGTCCTAATACCCAATCTTTACGCTAAATTACGCAAAATACACATCATTTTTCAGCTGCTCTTTTTTCTGCATTCATTTGCCACAGATGTACCAGAAATAGGGTAGATAATGAATATAGCTTCTGGAAGCCACAAAATTCGCAAAAGCAGACACGATTCGGTGTATCATCCATTGATGAGGTTTGCATGAAAAACTGATATATAAAACAAATGTATAGACCTCTATATTGCAGTATCACCGAAAGTTGTAAGTGGACGTATTATAATTTGTAAAATGGAACAACTCTTTCTAGCAGATTACATTGCGAATATTTCCAAAAAGAGAATCTGACGTTATTATCGAGTTTAAATAGCTACATTTTAGGTACCTCACGGTATGTAATTGAGCCTAGTAAGTACCTTATCTAAAATCAGAGCCGAAAAACACACAAGCAAAAGACTAATTGCAGAAAAGAATTTTATAGTGTGGCAGTGTCACGAAAAAAGCATGTAGAATGTCTAAGACACGGTGACACAGATTCGATGTGATCGACGAATCACGATCGAAAACCTCGCTGCCCAGCTAGACGTTTCTCTTGCTAGTGCAGACACATTCCTCCACCAGTTGGGGTACTCGGAGGTGTGTGCCCGCTCGTTTCCTCGCCGCCTAAGGTAAGCCCATAAAGAGCAACGAAGGACCACCTGTGAGGAATTGCTTGCGCGTTACGAGGCAGATCGTGACAAGATTTGGCCGAACATCGTCACAGGCAATGAAAAGTGCGTTCACCACTTCGAACCGTAAATAAAGCTCCAATTCATGGAGTGGCGCTACACCGCCTCTCCTCCGAAGAAATAGTTCTCGACTACTAGTGTGGTACAACAGTGTGGTACCATTCACTCATACCAGCTCCTTCCAGTAAGGTGGCGTAAAGTCGTCGCATTGAACGGTGATTATACTCAAAAACAGGTTTTGTAGGAAATAGATTGGAGAATAATATGGTGTATTAGAAACTAGAATAAAACCATCCTGCTTTCAGAAAAAAAGGTGTTGCATTACTTATTGAATGGCCTAGTAGTGTTAAAACTGAGGCCTGCTCGCTTAGTGTAATGCATAGCGCAGCGGCATTGAGGTGCGACACTACTAGCGGAGGAAGCGAAGGCCAAACGTGCAGCATAGCGCTCGACCTAAGATATTACTAATTTTGGCGCTTCGAAAGTACATAGGTGTTAGGGAGCAGGGGGAAGACTATATGTAAATAGGAAGAGCACTTAGCAAGCGGAGAAGAAGCCCGACGAATGTTCTTACATCGTGAAGAAAAAGGAGCTTATAACATTTACCAACGACTTTCGTTGTTTCCTTTGGTCATCAGAATTGGTGATCAGTAATTCCTGTAACCTAGAGACAGAACCAGTGACACCAGCAGGGAAACTCACAGTTAGGTACATTAAGGTAATTTCTCATTAGTAAATAACGTTAATGTAAGTTGTCAGGAGACGTGACATAGTATCTATTGTTATATCTACCACTGGGACATTACTCCAGAAATGCTGATTTGCAGAACAACGGAGTGTTGACCTTACTGTATCGCACTGGACTGCTTTTCTTCCACATTGATTAAAATATATATACATGTAGTTTTTACTGTTTCCGAAGGCAAGGAAAGGACAAAAATAAATACTGATGCTGAAATGTATTGCAGGAGAAGAGAAGGAAATATGACTATAGGGTATAATACAGAAAGCACTTTTCACTTATTTTAGGTAGCGCAGTCTGCAGTAGTGGTATTGTCGTATGTATGGTCCTGCTGTCAACTCTTGCGAAAAAAGCAGGAAGGGAAGTTCACAGTGCGGTGCTGCAGTTTTGGTACCGAAAAGTCCACTTATTAGTTTGTGATTTCCAAGTCCATCACAGCGTTTCAGATTTGTATTTTGGCTACGGTACAAATTTTTTGACTGCTGCTGCCATGGATTTGAAGAAAACATTAGTTTCGTTCTCAGTTTCAGGCTCCACTACCTTGACGATGTATTTCGAAAGAGTCTGTCGCTCCTCAAGTTTTCCTTTAACAAGTTCCAGTAGTAAACGCGCATTCACGCAATTCTTTTATTTGCTGCGGGTTCGTAGACGAGTGAAGGAAAACTATCGCTTTTGAGACGCCCTACTGAACCCGCAGAACAGGACAGGTTAACTGTGGAAAGGGGCCAAAATAAGCGGCTCTCAATTACACTCGAACATACAACTTTATTTACTTCATCAAACATTACAAGAGCCAAGAAAATTTAAAAAAAACACAGCACAAATTTTTGGCTGAATACGCCATACAATCTCATGCCTTAAGGGCAAGACCACTTTAATTTAAAATCGGCTGAAAGCCAATAGCCGGCCGAAGTGGCCGTGCGGTTCTAGGCGCTGCAGTCTGGAACCGCGAGACCGCTACGGTCGAAGGTTCGAATCCTGCCTCGGGCATGGATATGTGTGATGTCCTTAGGTTAGTTAGGTTTAACTAGTTCTAAGTTCTAGGGGACTGATAACCTCAGAAGTTGAGTCCCATAGTGCTCAGAGCCATTTGAACCATTTTGAAAGCCAATAACTTAAGACTCAAACCAAAATCAGAAATTTAAAAGGCAGAAGGCCTTCTTTTAAATGATTTCTTTGAATTCGGCTGAAGGCCGAAACAATCTGACGCTTTAAGAGCAAAACAACTTTAATTCAAAATCGGCTGCAGGCCCATCACCTAAGATTTAACAAAATTACATTTTTATAAAGACCAAAGGCATTAATTAAAACAGTTCTTCTAATGAGGCTGAAGGCCTTAACAATCTTACACCATAAGGGCAAAACAACCTTAATTTAAAAATCGGCTAGAAGCCGTACAAATACTAACAACAAGAACAAATAAGAAAAGGCAGTACACCCAACCGCGCCCAGAAGTTTCAGACAGTCGGCCTGGGGTTGAAACACTAACGCTCGCATAGGTGAGACAGACAGTCGGCCCAACCACTCTGAATCCGACGACAACCCAACCGACAGACAGTCAACGGACCCACCGACAAGATAACTTCCGCTCCACCCAACTAGCACACAACAGGGAGTTTAATGGAACAACGTAAAAAGTATTGGCGCCCACAACCAATTATACACCGAGCTGTCAAACTACACACCGTGCTGGACAGCGACAACACGATGAGGAAAATACACTGCCTGAATTTACGTCAACGGCCAGGACAGGTAACCGGAACGTTAAAGGCTACAAGGCAGGATATTCCGCTGGTGCGCTTCAATTCAAAATAGCCAAGTATAGATAACTCCACTGGACGGTGGCTAAAATTTGCCAACTTGGAAACACACGTTGTTGCTCGCGGAAATACCCCAACAGCCTACAACGAAATCCAAACGAAACAATGTGAACAGTCGTGACTTGCTGGCAGATTAAGTCAAAACTCAACTTTCGCGTCCAGGATCGGTGAGCCACGGACCTCGTAGCAATGGGAACAGCACCACACACTTCGACCGTGCGTGGACGCCGCCAGCGGCCCCGACAAAACTATGCGCTGCGGAGATTTGCTCGCTGCTCCACGCCATCTGATCAACTGGTCGCACACAGCACAGCCAGAAACTATAACCGCCAGGCCAAAAATGGTACGAGGTCCGAATATCGATACACCCTGCTGCTGCCACTTGCGGAGAGAGAGGATAACAGCATAATCGTGGGAGACTAACACAGAATAGCAACCAAGGTTTAATGCAACGTATAACATGAGCCAGCCATGCCTCAACTTTATCCTATAACCTGTCAAATCACTGTGATGTGCGGAACGGACTCCTCCAGAAGGACGAAAGAGTTTCCCTCAGGTTGATCCCACCGTGGCACTGTGTTATTCGCACCCTAGGAAAACAGTCTGGTATGTTTGAATTGTGTTAGTGGGAAGGGAGGATTCGCACGCATTTTACACAGCGGGTTGCAGTAAATAGTCGCAGTTGGGGAAACGTAGCTTATCAGGGACTGCGGCGATGGGGAGGTCATCTTGACATATAGTCAAATGATATAAATTTGCCAAAACTTGAGCGCAACCGACCCATAGTGAAAAGAACAAAAAGGACTAGTTTTACTTCTCTAGATGACCAAATTCGAGCGAAGGTTAGTAAAGAGTGATATGAACTCATTCGTTAAAAAATCTTCAAAGAAATCAATAATGTGAAAATACGACCACTCTACGAACACGAACTCAGTGCACTTATTTTCTCTACTACCATAAGAGAAGTGGAAAGGGAATGTTTGTGAGGTAAAGAAGGGTCTGCAAATTGAAAACCGAACAGCGCTCAAGGTCGGGGAAGTTGTGTTTCCAGCTTGAAGACTACAGATGCCGTACAGGTTAAAGATCAATCAATTTCCCCTCTAACTGTGTACACAAGTGCAGGGATTTACGCAGATTCCGTGCATTTGCATTACTGTTATTGCCATCTGATATTTGCAATTCACATAGTGTTAGAAAAAGGGTGAATTGCCTTGCAGACCATGATGCACAGATTTTAACACTAAAAGACATTTGTACTCAAACAAATGCCACATGTAATTACAAACTATGTAGGAAAGTTAATCCAACGGGAATTGAGAATTTTTTAAAACTCTTCAAGGAACAAGAGTGACACGATGTTTACAGTGAGAATAAGATAAATGACAAATATAATGCTTTCCATAACACAATTCTGATGCTTTCCATTAGAACGTTCTAAACTGGGTACTAGCAGTAAAAGGCAGCCTGGGTGGATGACTAGTTGGATAACGATATCATGTGAGAAAAAGCGGCAATTACATCAAAATGTTATAAGTAGGCCGGCCGCAGTGGCCAAGTGGTTCTAGGCGCTACAGTCTGGAACAGCGCGACCGCTACCGACGCAGGTTCGAATCATGCCTCGGGCATGTATTTATGTGATGTCCTTAGGTTAGTTAGGTTTAAGTAGTTCCAAGTTCTAGGGGACCGACGACCACAGAAGTTAAGTCCCATAGTGCTCAGAGCCATTTGAACCATTTCGTTATAAGTTGTCACAATGAAGTTACAAATGTCCATTACAAACGATATTTCAAGGTGCTTAAAAATGTTATTAGGAAGGCTAAGCGTATGTGGTGCGGAAACAGAATAGCTAATTCACAGGTTAAAATTAAACTAATAATACCACTTGTGATGTGGTCAGTAGCACAAGGTCGACGATATAAAATCACTTCGTACTAAAAATATTCCTGTTACTGATAAATCAGATGCATGTATAACATTTCACAATCACTTTCAGACCATTCTTGGTGAATTAAATAAAAACTTAGTTTCAACAGGGAATCATATAACTCTCTTGTAAAATGCCTTTCCGAGACTGATGACTGAAATACTTGTCTATCATACTGACAAGGGGCAGATTTAGTCAATAATTAAATCACTGAAGACTGAAGACTCTCATGGATATGATGGAGTGCCTAGCGGGATATTAAAGTACTGTGCTGCACATGTTAGTCCTGTACTTAGCCATTATAAATGGTCAGTTTCCTGAATGATTGAAGTACTCAGTAGTGAAGCCGCTTTATAGAAAGGGAGAAGGTCTAATGCAGACAAATTTAGACCTACTGCTATTCCATCAGTGTTTGCTAATGTTATTGAAAAGCCTGTGTATGTAAGCATAATTGATCATTTTGTATCACATAATTTGCTATCAAATTACAGTTTGGCTTTAGAAGTCGTTCAACAAATGAATATCCTATATTCTCATTTCTCTGTGGGGTACTAGACGGGTTAAACAAAAGTTTTCGAACGCTAAGCATATTTTTTTTTTTATTTAACTAAGGCGTTTGATTGCATTGATCACAAAATATTGCTCGAGAAGTGGTACTATTACTAAATACGGGGAGTAGCTCACAACTGGTTCACCTCTTACTTTAACAACAGACAGCAAAAGGTCATTATTCACTGTCTTGAGAACGGCTTGATCTGGAGTCTGTGTGGGGTATGGCCAAATGGGGGGTACCCCATGAATCAGTGTTGAAGTCACTCCTGTTCTTTATTTATATGAATGATACGCCCTCTATTATTACTGGTAACTCGAAAATATTTCTGTTTACTTATGACACTAGCTTGTTGGTAGAGGACGTTGTGTGCAACACTGGCTCGGTTTCAAACAGTGCAGTTCATGTCATACGTTCATGGCATGTGGAAAATAAACTAACGCTAAACCACAGTAATAGCAAGTTTCCACATTTTCTAACACAGATACATAGTAAACTGTCGCGGAAAACCCATGTTCATGATCTTGTTCAAAGACTTAATGCTGCCATTTTTACTTTTCGAACTGTATCTGAAGTAAGTGATCGCTCTACACAAGAACTAGTCTATTTCGCTTATTTTCATTCGCTGACGTCGTATGGTATTATGTTTTCGTGCAACTCTTCCCATTCTAAAGTAATTTTTTTGGCTCAGAAAGGGGCGATTCTGGCGATAAGTGGTGTAACTTCAGGATCCTCTGGTCGACCCCTTTTCACTAGTCTACGTATTTTGACATTGGCCTCTCAATACATATATTCTTTACTGTCGTTACCTATTAACTATATCAGCTTATTCCCAAGAATAAGCAGCTTTCACTCAGTTAATACCCGGCAGAAATCCAACTAGAATTTGTATCGGATTTCCTTAACTCTTGTACAGAAAGGTGAGCAGTACATTGCTGCATCCATTTTTAATAAGCTACCTATCGAATTACAAAATATTAGCAGTAATCGTTATATTGTTGAGTGCGTTTACTGAAACTTATAGCTTGACTTTTTTGGGATCATCAACATTTTGTATTATCCGTTATTACTTCTGTGTTGTAATTTCATGTACTGGCACGTTCCATGCCCTTTGAAATTTGCTCCTCGGGTTGGTCGTACGGAATTTGATGCGCAAATAAATGAAAATAAAACATTTGAAATAAGCAGACACTGTCCGAAGAGGCATTGAAGACTCACCCGTACCGACCGGCCACCGTATCGTCCTCATCCCCTTAGGTGTCACTAGCTATGGATATGGAGGACCACGTGGTCTCCCGGCCGTCGTCAGCTTTCGTGACCGGTGCCGCTGCTTCCCAGTCAAGTAACTCCTCAATTGGCCTCACAACTGCTGAGTGCACCCCGATTGCCAAAAGTATTTGGCAGACCCAGACAGTGACCCACTCAAGTGCAAGCCAAGCCCGAGAGCGTTGTACTTCGGTGATCTGATGGGAACTGGTCTTACCACTGTAGCAAAGCCGTTGGCTCAGTGTTGAAGCATTTTGTGCAAAACAACACTCCCGACACACATCTGAGTACTACGTCATGTGTGGTTCAGGAGGTGCTGCAGAATTTCGGTATAACTGTGTGAAAAACAGTGTAGTTTTTCCTGTAGCGTAGTAGGGTAGATAGAGTGGGGAAACACCTGCTCGACCTTCGGTTTGCAAATTTATGATGGAAGGGAAGCGCATGAATATAATGTAGCGACCTACCTTCCCTGACACTCTACCCCCATACATCACTCTCCACCACTTTATACCTTCCAGCGTACAATTTTTCCATTAATACAACTGTAATGCCGTTACTTGCGGTACACACGTTTCATACCTGTTTTGAAACATTTCATTTAAAGATAAAGATTAATTTTGTAGCTTTAGAACAATGTTTTCGATAATCTGTGATTTTTTTCCATCCAGGCAATGCAGAAACACTAAATGCAAGAGAAAATATGAATAGGGCCTTTTTTTTTAGAGGATATTTAATGTGATTTAATTTTGTGCATAGAAATGTTTTCTCTAAACGTTTCCACTAGTAGCCGCTGTTTTTGCATAAAAAATTTACATTTAAACATCTTCGAACCTCGACTCTGACACCACACTGCTGTTGCTCACTTTAATCATTAATATATGTCGGAGTGAAGCTACTCGTGTACCACCACAATAAAATAACAGTGAATAGTAGAAGGAATATGAATGAGAAGAGTGGAGTATTTAATTCCATATAACAATGACAAGTTTTATTAAACCTTTACTAATTACAACTAGTTGATAAATCTTACACAAAATTGAGAAACACAGATCAGATATGGAATGGTGTTTGATACGCAAAACATACATTGGGGTGGAATCTATAGAAATTCTCCCCTGAAACAACCCCTTTTACGACGCAGTCTGACTGTTCTTACATGAATCCACTGTGAAACCCAACTCTGTTTTGGTGGATTCAACCACGATCAATTTACCACAGACTATGGTTCATTTGAGAACAAGAAGATGTGAATGTCATTTAACAACTCTACGCTGGTGCAACAACAACGAATTGATTATGACGGTAGCAGAAAACGGACCGCTGCGGGCGAGGAGCGGTCGCTGTGATAGCTGTAATGTTCTGATGCATCCACGAAAATATGAGAACTAAATGTCTGGAGTTCTGACTATTAGAAAGCGGGAAACTCCGCTATCAGAACCCTGAAATCCGGTTAGATTTCAGTTTGAGGTGTACGTATTCGCTGATGTGGCCAAACTAAGTTTACTCACAGGCATGACAGTGCGCGCTGGAATTGTCAGACGTCAGACAACAGACTCAGGTCGAATAATGTCACCCTTCTGACGCGTGATACGTCAAATATGATATATAGGTCCTCTGACAGTACAACTGGAAACTGCCATAGTCTTATTCCAACACTAGATACATTCCAGAAATATCACCCAACTTCCTCCACCAGCAGAGGACCAGAACACGAAGTCGTTGAAGAGTCACCACCACTTTCCACCAAGCCTTAGTACAGGAGCCGAATTATCGAAACGAAACAGCCCCCACACTGCACAAAACAATCGAATTGCCCTCTACCCATTCAATCTCCCCACGTAGCCAATCGGGACACAGCACTGGGATTCCCACACTGAGGTAGGAAGCCTCTACTTTACATATCCTGAGCGGAGCCAGTCACTTCAAAATTCTCTTGTCTCAAAAGATTTTAGATTAAGGAGACATCGGTCGAAAACTAAACACGGCCATGTTTTGGCAAAAAACATCTACCTAGATGGGATCACAGTTCTTCATTTATGGTGTGATCTAATCTTTCCAGCCAAATTATTTCCAGTTTCTGAAAGAAGATTGTTAGGTTTCACAGACAAGAAATACATGATTTGGCCGCTCGCTAAAGGTAAATGGTGACTTATGGAGAAAGGGGGGGGGGGAGTGGTTTACAGTGCTACTTCCACTTGACACATACGCCAGCTACTCTGTCTGCATCACCCCAATTTATAACATGAGAAAGCACAGAGCTTTATTAACTTCCCACTGTTTGCACAAAAGCTCACATTACAGCAGTCTCTCTTAAATGGCTTCCTCCACTGGGATTCAGCGATTCAGCTGTCTTCCACGATGGACTGGTGCCTTGCCTAGGCAAAATGTTTTACAAACCATTGCCCGTCTGCCCAACACTAATCAGAAGGAGAGTGCTTCAGCCAGAAGTCTCTCTGCAGGTAAGAACCACTGATCACTGCTTCCCAGAATCACCTGCATGGGCAGGTCACTGCACTCAGCATTTCCCCACCCCCATCTCATTCCATGTTCTCGATCGCTTCCACTATGGTATCCTGGGTACAAGCTCTCTACAGCTTACACATGCAATTACAAGAACATTCTGCCCACAATTTCCTCATTTAGAAAAGTCGTTAACCACATATAAAAAGTGTAGTACCAATGAAAACTGACATCCTGTCCTGAAATATCTATGTCAATCTGACTGACAATGGTATTAAAATGAGAGAAAAACGTGACGTATCAACATTGGTCAGGACTTTTGGTGTATTGTTCACGAATACTCCCTCCTAGCACTGTAAAATAATTTGCGACTGCACGAATTTTTCTCCATTTTCCGTCGTTACTTTTGCTATAAATTGAGAATGCCCTCACCATACTTTCCATTTATACGAGGGTCACTGCAACAGAAATCCACACTACTTTTTTAAAACTACAGTTTTGATTCTGCATCTGTGAAAGTTTTACAGTGTGTAGATACATCCATCCCGCTTGTTTTCAAACGTAGCTCAACCAATTCCTGTGAGTGACGTCGTCACAGTATGTCTTCAAGATGGCTGCTACGTTCGTCAGAAGCAACGTGCTGTCATAGAATTCCTGTGCTGTGAAACCCAGACAGTGGGAAACATCCACAAGAGGTTGAAAAAAGTGTATGGAGATGCTGCTGCCGATCTCAGTACATTTAGTGAATGGGTAAACAGGTTACGTGATGGATGCGGGCACGGCAATATTGAGGATTGTCCTCGCAGCGGCAGTTCTCGTACTGCACACACTCCAGACAATGTGCAGAGAGTTAACGAATTGGTGACTGCTGACAGACGCATCACAGTGAATGATTTGTCAAGCTACGTTGGGATAGGGGAAGGAAGTGTTTGCAGAAAACTGAAAGTATAAGGTTTAAGCCAGGTGGGTTCCCAGTGGCTCACAAAGAAACAAGAAAAATGGTGTGCAGCGAACTTTTGGAATAGTACAAGAATGGTGGAGATGAATTTCTTGGAAGAGCTGTGGCAGGTGATGAAACATGGCTCCATCATTTGTCACCAAAGACGAAGAGGCAATCAATGGAGTCGCATCATGCAAAGTCACCCAAGAAAAGAAATTCAAAACCAAACCCTCTGCTGGAAAAGTTATGGCTATGGTGTTTTTCGATTCCGAAGGACTCTTGCTTGTGGACATCATGCCAATTGGAACCACCATAGATTCTGGTGCATATGTGACGACACTGAAGAAACTTCAAGCTCGACTGAGTCGTGTTCGACCACATTGGCAAAAGCAGGATGTTTTGCTGTTGCACGATAATGCACGGCCACATGTCAGTCAACAAACTGTGGAAGTGATCACAAAATTCGGATGGACAGCACTGAAACAGCAGCATTACAGTCCATGTGACTATCATCTCTTTGGGAAACTGAAAGACTCTCTTCGTGGAACGAGGTTTGAGATGATGACTCCCTTGTGCACGCTGCCAAACAGTGGATCCGACAGGTTGGTCCAGAATTTTTCCGTGCGGGTATACAGGCGCTGGTTCCTAGATGGCGTAAGGCATATGGGAGGGATGGAAATTATGTAGAGAAATGAAAATATTGTTCCTAAAGGATCTATCTACACATTGTAAAACTTTCAAACATGTACAATGAAAGATGGATTTAAAAAAAAATAGTGTGCATTTCTTTTGGAGTGAGCCTCGTACTTACACCAAATCCATTGACGGAAGTTACTCGCTGAATCGATAATGTGCACATCTTTCTTTTTAGTGAATGATTGTCCAGACTGAGTAAACATAAATTACTGATACAATCTAGAGGCTACAGCAGTTTTAGATGGGGCTATGCACACCCACCAGAATCGCACTTCAGAGATGCAATATACTCTCTTTAAATCGATGCTGAACAAAGGGCACTGACCTAAAAGGAAAGAATGCTATATCTAGCTTAATTTTTTACCAAGAAATTACAGTCTTTGTCCGATATAGCAAGAAATTAACCCCGCTCCCGTAAGAGACATTGCGTTGCTGTTCCTACTATAATCTTCTGAGTAATCGACATCATGGCGTGACATATGAACTGATCTAACACAGAAGGACACACACACACACACACACACACACACACACACACACACACAGAGAGAGAGAGAGAGAGAGAGAGAGAGAGAGAGAGAGAGAGAGGGAGAGAGAGAGGGGTCTGAGGGCAGTGGAACACGCCGCTGCGTCTATTTCGCGTGCACTTTGTGCAGAAGGCTAGCTGCTGGCAGTTCGGAGAACACAGGCGTTTTTTTAGCGACTGTGAAGGTGGCTCTTTTGCAAGCGGCAGAGACTGAAGCTGCTGCATAATTCAAGATGTCGGGCTCTGTGACGTACTACTTAGTCCCAAACGAGCCGGAAACGACTGCAGCTGGTCCCGCGGTGCAGCGGTCTGTGTGTCACGTCCCGGAACCCGCTCTCTGATGCACCTCTGCATAATCATCGCTTGTTGCAGATACGAAATGCGTTCACTCGCTGCGTTCGCTTACGCCTCAGACTCTTCATCAATAGAAGTCTGAAGTCATACACCTATGAGCAACAGTGTTTCTGAGAGCTTCCTGGAAATAATCTTAAATGGTTAATGATGTCATTTCATGCTCATAGCAAGGTATTTTCCTCAAGAATTTCAGCATGTTTTTAAGGAAAACGGAAATGAAATTCAAATATCTTGAAAGCCCGCCAAAAAGTCTTTGTCTGAACCATGTGATGCTTGTTCAAAAATGGTTCAAATGACTCTGACGACTATGGGACTTAACATCTGATGTATCAGTCCCCTAGAACTTGTTGTTGCTGTGGACTTCAGTCCAGAGACTTATTCGATGCAGCTCTCTATGCCACTCTATCCTGTGCAAGCTTCTTCATCTCCCAGTACCTACTGCAGCCTACATCCTTCTGAATCTGTTTAGTGTATTCATCTCTTGGTCTCCCTTTACGATTTTTACCCTCCACGCTGCCCTCCAATACTAATTTGGTGATCCCTTGATGCCTCAGAACATGTCCTACCAACCGATCCCTTCTTCTAGTCAAGTTGTGCCACAAACTTCTGTTCTCTCCAATTCTGTTCAATACCTCCTTATTAGTTATGTGATCTACCCATCTAATCTTCAGCATTCTTCTGTAGCACCACATTTCGAAAGCTTCTATTCTCTTCTTGTCCAAACTATTTATCGTCCATGTTTCACTTCCATAGGGTGGCTACACCCCATACAAATACTTTCAGAAACGACATCCTGACACTTAAATCTATACTCGATGTTAACAAAATTCTCTTCTTCAGAAACGCTTTCCTTGCCATTGCCAGTCTACATTTTACATCGTCTCTACTTCGACCATCATCACTTATTTTGCTCCCCATTTAGCAAAACTCCATTACTACTTTAAGTGTCTCATTTCCTAATCTAATTCCCTCAGCATCACGCGACTTAATTCGATTACGTTCCATTATCCTCGTTTTGATTCTGTTGATGTTCATCTTACGTCCTCCATTCAAGACACCGTAAATTCCGTTCAACTGCTCTTCCAAGTCATTTGCTGTCTCTGACAGATATCAATGTCATCGGTGAACCTCAAAGTTTTTATTTCTTCTCCATGGATTTTAATACCTACTCCGAATTTTTCTTTTGTTTCCTTTGCTGTTTGTTCAATATACAGTCTGAATAACAGCGGGGAGGGGCTACAACCCTGTCTCACTCCCTTCCCAACCACTGCTTCCCTTTCATGGCCCTCGACCCTTATAACTGCCATCTGGTTTCTGTACAAATTGTAAATAGCCTTTCGCTCCCTGTATTTTACCCCTGCCACCTATAGAATTTCAAAGAGAGTATTCCAGTCAACATTGCCAAATCTTTCTCTAAGTCTACAAATGCTAGAAACGTAGGTTTTCCTTTCCTTAATCTTTCTTCTAAGATATGTCGTAAGGTCAGTATTGCCTCAGGTGTTCCAGTATTCCTATGGAATCCAAACTGATCCTCCACGAGGTCGGCTTCTACCACTTTTTCCATCCGTCTGTAAAGAATTCGGGTTAGTATTTTGCACCCCTAGAACTTGGAACTACTTAAACATAACTAACCTAAGGACATCACACACATCCATGTCCGAGGCAGAATTCAAACCTGCTGCCGTAATGGTCGCATGGTCCCAGACTGAAGTGCCTAGAACCGCTCGGTCACTGCGGCCGGCTGTGATGCTTGTGCTGTCAAACTATTTCTGCTGTCATAAAGCGCTTTCTTGTTTGTAATTTTGGTTTCGGAAAATGAGTTACAAATGATATGTAGTATATACTACACTGTACAAATACATCCGCAAAAACTACTGAAAGAATGATTGAATGTATAAAATGTAGTTACCTTTCGCTGCTAGAGGTTCAAACGAGATAGCGATCACTATGTGAGTTAATTTGTGTGAAAATCGGTTTTTATGTTCATATGAACACATTGTCGTTGGCAGCGGTTATAGGTAGCAGGACTACACTTAAAACTATGTTCACAAAATCGATTCTCATTGTTGTTTTTGCTACTATTATCTTCTCAAGTTTACTTGTTCCCAATACAGTTATGTAACACTTCTGAATTATATATCATATTACATTTTAATATATATTTCTATCTTCGCGCCTGATCAGTTTGAGATAAATCACAAGGATGGTGTTACGAAACTGTATCTCGCACCTGATATAGCTTTTATTTTGAATACTCTGAGAAGCAATTTAAAAATTCAATCCACATCATCCATCCCAAACAAGCCTTTGCGAAAGTAATTTTCCATTTCGAACTGCCCCCGTTGAGCATGTTCTAGAGCTGTACTATTTTGACAAAGAGAAAAACTGAACATTGCTTGGAACCTAAGAGAAAATGTAATAAGACCATGACATTAAGATAAAATGTAAGGGTGGTTCCGCTGAAGCACTTCTTAAGCCAAGTGTTCCAGCAGAAGTTTAATATGCAGTAGAAAAATAGACACTTTAGGGTTCTGCACCATCAACTACATATTTTCCGGTGGTTTAAATTAATGACCTCGAGGGATCGAAAAAACTGTAATGTGTAAAGCTATTTGAAGGCAAACACGGTGATGTTCTGTTGTTCTCCACAAGTGTTATTACATTGTTTGAAAATTTGAAAACTGGGGAAAGAGGTACCTGGAAAACAATGTTAGTTCTGGCAACAGCCAAAGCAATTAACAATCAGAATAATCGACTGAATGAAAGAGCTTGCACTCTGTTTTACTGTTCCGGCTCTCACAATTTGCACCCGCATACCTCCTCAGCATAGTCCGAGCAAATAATGCTGCTCCAGGTTCCCTCAGTTTTAAGGAAATTCTGCGACTTATTCATAAGTCAGAGAAATTCTGGAACAATCGTCATGCTACGCTCTTTGCACGTTATACCCAGAACAAAAATTCTGTGTTGTTTTTGAAGAACGAAGACACCATGAACGCATCAAATATCATCCTTCACAAAATTCTTTTCCACTGTTACTTAAAAAGTGAAAATTCATTTTCCACCACTAAATAACTAAACTGTTTACAGAAAATGTGCGGAAAAACACTAATAACTTCGGTTAACACTCCTATAACCAAGTACGGTTTCATGCAACTGTTAGCCTTTAACGTCGCCAGAGCTAAAAAAGCGTTTTTGATCACATGAACAAATTTGAAAATGTAATTGCTTTTAAGTTTTAATTCCAAAAAATGCCGGTTAATTTACGAGACTATTGTCCACATAATCCATTTTAATGTAATAGTAATTCAGAATAACAACATTCCGAAACATAGAAAAACAGCCTATTCAGTTTAATAGTATTATTATTGCATGGAATACGTATACACACATTGCTTTAGTTATTGCTATATACAAAGAGTCAAACAAACTGGTACAACTGCCTAATGTGTAGGGCCCTCGCGAGCATACAGAAGTGCCGCTACTTGACATGGACTCGACTCGACTAACGTGTGAAGTAGTACTGGAAGGAATTGACGCCATGAATCCTGCAGGGCTGTCCATAAATCCATATTAGTACGGGGGGTGGAGATCTCTTCCGAACGGCATGTTGCAAGTCATCCCAGAGACGCTCAATAATGTTCATATTTGGGGAATTTTGTAGCCATAGAAGTATTAAACTCGTAAGTGTGGTCCTGGAGCCCTTCTGTATCAATTCTGAACGTCCAGGGTGTCGCATTGTCCGGCTGAAATTGCCCAGGTCCGTCGGAATGCACAATGGACACGAATGGGTGCAGGTAGTCAGACAGGATGCTTACGTACGTGATACCTATCACAGTTTTATCTAGAGACGTGTCAAGGGTCCCATATCACTTGATCTGCATACGCCCCACACCATTACACAGCCTTCACTGCCTTCAACAGTCCCTTGCTGACATGCATGTTCCATGGATTCATGAGGTTGTCTCCATACATGTTTAAGTCCATCCGATTATCGATACAATTTGAAACGAGACTTGTCGGAATAGGCAACATGTTTCACTCACCAACAGTCCAATGTCGGGGTTGACGGGCCCAGGCGAGGCGTAAAGCTTTGGGTCGTGCAGTCAACAAGGGTACACGAGGGGAGGGGGGGGGCTCCATAATCCGATGTCGATGATTTTTCGTTGAATGGCTCGCATACTGACACTTGTTGACTGCCCGGCATCGAAATCTGCAACAATTTGCGGAAGGGATGCACTTCTGTCACGTTGACTGATTCTCTTCAGTCTTCTTGGTCCCGTTCTTGCAGGATCTTTTTCCGGTCTCAGCAATGTCGGAGATTCGATGTTTTACCGGATTCCTGACATTCACGGCGCACTCATGAAATGGTCGTACGGGAAAATCCCCAATTTATCGCTACCATTGAGATGCCGTGGCCAACCATTCGTGCACCGAGTACAAAACCACGTTCAGAATCACTTAAATCTTGATAACTTGCCATTGTAGCAGCAGTAACTGATCTAATAACTGCGCCACTTGTTGTTTTATATAGGTGTTGCCGACCGCAGCGCCGTCTTCTGCCTGTTTACATATCTCTGTATTTGAATACGCATGCCTATACCTGTGTCTTTAAAGCTTCAGTAACTGTATATATATATATATATATATATATATATATATATATATATATATATATATATATAGGCATGCCTTTACCATTGATACCAATGTCTTTGGAGCTTCAATATATATATCAGATGGGATAGCATTCCTCACAGCATAGCTGAAGCCGTCATAAAGCCAAAGTTTGGATGGACCACATATTATTCTATAGTAATACATATACAATCACATGCATCTGGAGAACTAATAGTACAGTTTAATGCGATGTATCAATACTTCGCCTCTATGACGGCTTGAATTCTGTTAGAAACACGTTCAATGATGTGCCTTGATGTTTGTCGACGAATGGCACACCATTCTTCTTCAAGAGCTAAAGCCAGAGAAGGAGGACGCTGAGATCTGTAGGGAAATCGATGTTCTATCGTATTTCGAAGGTTTTCCTTTGCTTTCTGGTTGAGACTTCGGGCAAGCTACTGCATTTCGCAATCGTTCTGCTAATTGGACTATTGGTAGCGCTTTAGAGCTCATGAATGATTCGTTCATCCGATTTCATGCGATTATTTTACAACGACGGTCCGTAATCCTTAATGGTCCTGTCCGTCTGTTCTTTGTTTTGCTGTAGTTGTTCCTTCGCGTTTCCACTTCACAGTCGGATCACCATCAGATGATATGGGCACCTACAGATTCGTTAAAATGTTTGTGATGGATTTGTTACTCAAGTGACATCCAACTACTAGTCGGTGTTCGAAGTCACTGAGGCCTCCTTATCGATCCATTCTGTAGTTATTGCTTCTCTAAGGACCGCTTATTATAGCAGTTGTTCCGCCTATAGTGATACCTTGTGTTCAGGTCAGCATTACTTAGATGTGTACATAAAAAATTTCTTTAGAGATTGATGTTTAGATTTTAGAAACAGATCGCTGCACTCTATGTCATTTCGTGAAAGCTCCTAACATTTACTTCACAAGCATGGAGTGAGCAGTTCTCCACAACATAATTATCTTAATGACTACTCCTCTGCATCGCAATCACAAGCAACACTTCCTCTTCTCCTACTGCGTTTGTGGTCACATCTCTCCTGTCTCGTTGAGCACGGACCATTCGAGACGGGGAAAATCCACCAGTACAACGCTCGTAGTTGGGTTTTGAATCTGATATTCATTCCAGTGTTTCTTCAATTTCTCGATCCCACACCTACATCGTAACCTACCTGTCAACGGGTCACAATTCCTTCGATGTCTGCTGTATGACCTTCATTACAGAATATGCAAGAAACACGTACTCGATGTAGTTCAGTTGAAAACAATTCTCTCATTCCTATCTATTTCTGTTATCTTATTTTCATCTTATCTGCTAATATTATTATATCTCGCATTTATTCTGACCACTCAACATCGTTCCTCCACATCTGTTTCTTTAGATGTCACTATTCAGATTCGACAAGGACATAATGATAAAAAGATTGATATTTCTGTTCTTATAGTCAATGTCATCATCATCATCATCAGCAGCAGCAGCAGCATAACTGTTACTATTACTATTATCATATTGATCACATACCATACAAATTGAAAGTTGACTTACTAAGGGCGTCTGGTTGGCTGTAATTTTACCAGGTGAAAGCACTCCATAAGGAAAGTACGTAATAGGTTCGAAATTTTCAGATAAATAGTTATAGACTACAGGGAACGACTTGTAATATACAATATGCACAAGACCTAAGAGAAAAAATAAGAACAGATAATCAGGAGCGAAGAGCTTGGATTAAAGATGGTGTAAAGCAGGAATGTAGTCTTTCAGTCCAACTGTCCAGCTTGCACTTTGAAAAAGCAATGACGATAATAGAAGTTTTATAAAAATTCACTGTAAAAAGAACATCAATGAAAAGAGTTCCCATTTAGTTTCCTGTCCCCAGTTGAAATGAGAAGTGTTAGGTGTTAGTGGGACCTGCTGAATTAAGCGCTCTGCTGAATACTGAGAACGGATTGAGAATAAACCAGATAGAAACGAAAGAAAGTAATAAGTACTAGCAGAAGTGAGTCTAAATATCAAAATGATGGGTATAAAATTAGATGTAGTGAAGAAAGTCTGCAATCCTGTAAGCAGAATAACCCATCGCGGACGAACAGAGGAGTAACTAGAAAGCAGAAAAGTGTATGTAAAGAGATAATTTCTAGTTAAAATAGGTCCACTAACACTAACCACGAGCATCAGTTTGGGGAAGAAATGTGTGAGGTTGTAAATCTATAACACAAAATTGTATGGAAGTGATTCTTGGATTGTGAGAAAATGAAACAGGAAACAGAATTTGAAAGTTTAGTATTAGGTTTTACAGAAAGCTGCCGAAAATTCAGTGGACTGGTCAGCTAGGAAGAACGATGTGGTAAAGACTGGCTGGAAGAAGGAATAGACCTACCAAACTGTGATAAGTCACTGGAGGTACCTTCCATGGCATTAGACGGAGCCAAACAGAGTGAAAGCTATTAGAGAGCCACAAACTGGAGTGTATCCAACAAATAATCGGAAACTTTTCGTGTAAGTGCTGCTCACAGATGAAGGGATTAGTGCAAGTGAGGAAGTCGTGATTATGAGCATCAGACCAGTCAGAATGAATATCTAACTCTGAATTTATGTATTCTTTACATTTCATATCACCCCTTAGTATTAACTTATTTAAACGATGCAACATGATTCGAAGTTTTACTGTAGTCAGCGTCATAAGCAAACTTTATGAGTGCTTCTGATCCTGTCAGAGTCATTCTAGTACATGTTGAGACTGTCGGAGTAGGAAGTGTCTGAGAGTAGAAAGTCTACGACGATTTTGGAAAAAGTCTGACCTTCTTCTTTCCTACGTACCGGAGCAGAGAAGAGGAAGCAAGCTCGTGATGTCGTCATAAGACACATGCCCTCCTCCTTTTTCTCTCTGATGATGGCTCTTATTACTATGGAAATGGAAATGAGCGTATGGTGTCAGTGGCTGGGAGTTCCCAGAGGGGAAGTTCGGCCCCCAAGTGCAAGTCTTATTGAGTGCGACGCCACACAGGGCGAATTGCGCGTCAACAATGGGGATGAAATGATGAGGACAGCACAATATCCAGTCCCTGAGGGGAGAAAATCTCCACCCTAGCCGGGACCCGAAACCGGGCCCCCGTGCGTGGCATTCCATCGCGCTGGCCGTTCAGCTAATGGGGCGGAATCTTACTACTATCTTCCCAATATACAAAAATAGA
Source organism: Schistocerca americana (assembly GCF_021461395.2). Lineage (NCBI taxonomy): Eukaryota > Metazoa > Arthropoda > Insecta > Orthoptera > Acrididae > Schistocerca > Schistocerca americana. The sequence continues at coordinate 265,045,246 of NC_060124.1, read as the reverse complement.
ATAGGAAAATGTTACTGGCATTGTTGTCTTACTAATAAAACTTTATTCTACTTTCGCTACTTTAGATTCTACGCCTAGGTAAGGTTACTTCCGCAATGTGGAATAAAATTTGTCCATCCGTTTACTGAAATTTTTTCTCATTTTCCAGGACGTCTGCTTTACATCAGCACCCAAGTTATTTTAAATGTGTCACTTGCTCGAATACTGAAAACGTTATTATTTAGTGTGGTTAGTTTTACATCTGAGTTTGTTGTTTTTGTGACTTACATGTTCGTTCTCGTTAGTTACAAGAATTCTCCGTCTGTGATAATTTTGTTGCTATGTAACGTGTTTTATGTCGCCACAGTTCATTCTAATAGAAGGTCCAGTCACATTAACGGTACCGCTGCCAGTGTTGGACGTCAACGTGCAGCACCCACTCGCAGGCAGCGAGTGGCATCACTAGCAGTGGATGGTACATAAAGAGTGTCGATGGATCGATGTAAAGAGAGCAATCGTTTGTCTTACGGCAGAGACGGAGATATTTATTGACATCCAAAAGAAAATGATCACTGTTTTTCAGACTAAAGTTGGATTCATTGCCGCAGCATCTCGGTTTTTAAAAGCCCACTTGGTGCCATGGTTTAAGTATAACGAGCATGGAAAAATGGCGCTATCGAAAACCAGCGCCGAGACATTTGCGGTGCACCAGTAGCCATATATGACAGGCGTTAACTGCGGCTGCGGACATGTGTACGAGCGAACACACGTGCAGTTCCTGAGCAACTTACGACACGCCCTTTCTCTCCGGGTGGTAGACTAACAAAAAAATTACCGTGTTGTCAATGGCTTGAAATTAATTTGGGATGAAGCATCTAATCATAAGTGAAAATATTACCCGGAAAAAGTCGGGTGCTGACATGACATGAGCGTTACTGTGCGGTTTACTTTGTGCAACAGCGATCGGGAGAAATAAAAAATGTACAAAATAATACGGAAACGAGCTAGTGAAATTTTGATGCGAAATAATGAATTAATGTTGACTGTTTACAAGTTACGGTGTATATATATATCAGTTCATGACATCCAGACTTACAAATTTACTCTTTCTGATGGACCCAAGTCCAGATCATCCGCTCTCAAAACTCCGCCTTCTCTATCCCCACATCCACCATTGCTGGCGGCTCACCTCCAACTGCGCAACGCTACGCGTATTTCACATCCAACTGCCCAGCACTACAATAGCAAATATTCCAACAATGCAAATCAGCCACAGACTGTACGCAGCTCAGTCAGTGATTTTCATACAGAGCGCTATGTGGCGTTACCAACATAGAAACCTAAAGAAACCTATTTACACATACTTAATAGCGGTGCGGTCGGTGCAGCTAGGTCCATTATACCATGAGAATGTACGACCACAGTCTCTTCACCACAATTACCTTTCGGTCGCCAGCGTTCTTCTTAAACACCGATTAACCTTGATGCTTACCGTTGTGCCCAATTACTTCTCCACATTATGCCTGGCCACACCGTACACTGAATCTCGCAGTGAAACACGTATGCCTCCAGTCGCAGCAGAATTCCTCTTTTTCGTCCGACCGGTTCACTTGCTACTAAGCGTCTCTCCTTACCACCAGACAGACACTGCCCGACTGCGCAGAGCTCCAGCGGCAGTAAGACAATAACAATAATCTCTATGGTTTACATAACGATATTCCTTGGCTTTGCCAGGTGTATCTACTACAGATCTTTACGTTCTCTTTCATTTGTTATTTTGCACGCAGGAAATTATTAAAAATATATATACATCACAATAATATAGACATTATATTTATACATTTCATTTAAATCTACATATTTGATAAGGAAGGAAAATTTTATGTGTGGGCACTGTGTTGTTGCCTTACAAACTGTCCAACCAGATGAACCAAGAGGCTTTCAGGAGCGTCTCCTCGATGACTGTTCAACGCAGTATGCTGCGTATAGACCTCCGCAACAGGTGTCTGGCTCATGCATCCATGCTGCCTGCCTTTCGTCGCCTAACAGGGCTGGAATTGGCACGCCTGCATCGCAGCTGGATGTCCAGTGAGGGTGACAGGTGGCCTCATCAGACGAGTAACCTTTTGTCGTCCATCGGACGGATGGCCATTGATATGTATGGCGTGAAACACCTGAAATCAAACAAGGAAAGGGTGTTGTGCTGTGGGAGATGCTTCCATGGCATTGCCAAAGTGATACTGTCATTCTGGCATATGCGATCTGGCGCTGTTACGTGGCCAGTATGGCTTCATATTCTGCTTTTAGTTGCCTCTATCACATGTTCAAAAAAATGCTCACTGTGAAAGTGAAGTGTGTTAGTGAAATGTCATGGAAACCGCCAAAAATGAAACATGATAATATACCCAAGTCAGCGAAGTACAATTCCGTGGCGGAACATATGTGAAAATAAGATTCTGAAAGTCTTAAGCCGACTCAAATAACAACTGAACGTTTCCGACTCAAATAACAACTGAACGTTTGCGAAACTTCTTTCTATATTTCTTTTCTAACATACAGATAACAAAGAAGAAATGTAATATATCTGGAAATGGATTTATTGTATTCATACAACAAACATGTTTCTTCCCTACAGAACCTTTGAACCATAAACGTCGGCGATGAAAGTTCGACTTTTGAACCAATACTCAAACACAACCTCAGAGCTTAAGATTTATACTAATTAAAATAGAATCGAATACGCAATCCAAAGGTTAAATTTTGTCAAAACGTTAATGCAGACCATTCGATAATTAGCTAACTAGGATGATTCGATACAAGCAGTCTTACTTTAGATGTTCATTCGATGTACAGAGTAATGTACAAAACAAACATTTTTAACCAATCACATATTTGTGACTTCATGTTGTATATTTTGACGATTTGATAGAACAAGTGACATTTTCCAGAAATCTGAGACGACAAAATCTATCGGCAGAAAAGTATACATACTGTGGCAATAGCAGTTGTGATGTCATTTAATATGTGAGTGATCCTGTTTGCGTGATATTTGATTCCATTCAGTTGGTTAGTCAGTTTTTGATATTCAGTTAGGCAACGGAGAGACAAGCATACCGCTAAGTCACTACGCGATGAAGTGGGACACGGAAGTGCTCAGGAATGGCGAGATACGCTTGCAGTTTTTTAAGGGTATGAATACAGTAGTAAGGAATATTTCAGTAGGCAGTACAGTTGAAAAGTAGTGGAGGTCTCTGAAAAAGGCAATCACAGGAGCTGGAAAGAAAGACGTAGATACAAAGAAGGTAACTGTGGAAAATGCCCAAGTAACCGAAGAAATACTTCATTCGACCGCTTAAGTACCAAAATGCTCAGGGAGATACAGAAATACAGAAAATACAGAATACGGAAAAACAAGTTGCTGAGAAATGAAAATAACAGAAAGTCCAGAGAAGATAAGACAAAATGGCTGCATTAAAAACATGAAGTTTTACGAGTCGGGGCGTGGAATGTCAGAAGCTTGAACCTGGAAGGGAAACTAGAAAATGCAAGTGCTCAATCTAGGGGCCAGTGAAGTGAAATGGAAAGAAACAAGGTCTTCTGGTCAGATGAGTATAGGGTAATGTCAACAGCAGCAGAAAATGGTATAAAGGGAGTAGAATTCGTAATGAATTCGAAGGTAGGGCAGAGAGTGTGTTACTATGAGCAGTTCAGTGATAGGGTTGTTCTCATCAGAATCGACAGCAAACCAACACCGACAACGATAGTTCAGGTATATATGCCGACGTCGCAAGCTGAAGATGATGAAAGAGAGAAAGTGTATGACGATATTGAAAGGGTAATACGGTATGTAAAGAGAGATGAAAATTTGATAGTCATGGGAGACTGGAATGCAGTTGTACGGGAAGGAATAGAAGAAACCGTTACAGGAAAACATGCGCTTGGGACAAGGAATGAGAGAGGAGAAAGACTAATTGTGTTCTGTAACATGTTTCAGCTAGTGATAGCGAATACTCTGTTCAAGAATCACAAAAGGAGGAGGTATACTAGGAAAAGGCCGGGTGACACACGAAGATTTCAGTTAGATTACTTCATGAAACTTCCTGGCAGATTAAAACTGTGTGCCGGACCGAGACTCGAACTCGGGACCTTCGCCTTTCGCGGGCAAGTGCCCTGCCAACCGAGCTACCCTAGCACGACTCACGCCCCGTCCTCACAGCTTTACTTCTGCCAGTATCTCGTCTCCTACCTTCCAAACTTTACAGAAGCTCTCCTGCGAACCAGTAAAGCTGTAAGGACAGGGCGTGAGTCGTGCTTGGCTAGCTCAGTTGGCAGAGCACTTGCCCACGAAAGGCAAAGGTCCCGAGTTCGAGTCTCGGTCCGGGACACAGTTTTAATCTGCCACGAAGTTTCATATCAGCGCACACTCCGCTGCAAAGTGAAAATCTCATTCTGGAAACATCCCCAAGGCTGTGGGTAAGCCATGTCTCCGCAATATCCTTTCTTTCAGGAGTGCTACTTCTGCGTTGTTCGCAGGAGAGCTTCTGTAATGTTTGGAAGGTACGAGACGAGACACTGGCAGAAGTAAAGCTATGATGACGGGGCGTGAGTCGTGCTTGGGTGGCTCAGTTGGCAGAGAACTTGCTCACGAAAGGCAAAGGTCCTGAGTTCGAGTCCCGGTCCGGCACACAGTTTTAATCTATTAGGAAGTTTCATATCAGCGCACACTCCGCTGCAGCGTGAAAATCTCATTCTAGATTACTTCATGGTCTGACAGAGATTCCGATATCAGATACTGGATTGAAAGGCGTACCCACGAGCAGATATAGACTCATATTACAATATAGTAGTGATGAAGTGTAGGCTGAAGTTTAAGACGTTAGTCAGGAAGAATCAATACGCAAAGAAATGGGGTACGGAAGTACTAAGAAATTCTTGATACGGTCGAAGTTCTATGAGGCTATAGATTTAGCATTACCGAATACCTGAGTAGGTAATACAGTTGAAAAGGAATGGACATCTCTAATGAGGGCCATCACAGAAGATGGGAAGGAGAACATAGGTACAAAGAAGGTAACTGCGAAGAAACCATGGGTAACATAAGAAATACTTCAGATGGTTGATGAAAGAAGGAAGAACAAAAATGTTCCGGGAAACTCAGGAATACAGAAATACAAGTCGCTGAGGAATGAAATAAATAGGAAGTGCAGGGAAGCTAAGTCGAAATTGCTGCAGGAAATATTTGAAGACATCGAATAAGAAATGTTTGTCGGAAGGACAGACTCAGCGTACAGGAAAGTCAAAACGACCTTCGGAGACATTAAAAGCAAGGGTGGTAACCGTAAGAGGGCAACGGAGATTCCACTGTTAAGTGGAAAGCAGAGAGCGGATGGATAGAAACAGTACACTGAAACCCTCTACGATGGGGAAGATTCATCTGATGTGATAGAAGAAGAAACGGGAGTCCATTTAGAAGAGACAGGGGATACAGTAATAGAATCCGAATCTGAGAAAGCTTTGGATGACTTAAGATCAAATAAGGCAGAAGGAATAGGTAACATTCCGTCAGAATTTCGAAAATCATTGGGGAAAGTTGCAACAAAACGACTATTCACGTTGATGCGTAGAAGGTTTGAGTCGCGCGACATACTACCTGGTTTTAGGAAAAGTATAATCCACACAATTCTGAATACTGGCAGAGCTGACCAGTGCGAGAATTATCACAATCAGCTCAACAACTCATGCATACAAGTTGCTGACGAGAATAATACATAGAAGAATTACAATTGCAAATGTGTTAGGTGACGATCAGTTCGGCTAAAGGAAAGGTAAAGAAACGAGGGAGGCCATTCTGACACTGCGGTTCATAATGGAAGCAAGAGTAAAGTAAAATCAAGAAACGTTCACAGGATTTGTCGACCAGAAGAAAGCGTTCAACAGTGTAAAATGGTGCAAGATGTTAGAAATTCTGAGGAAAATAGAGGTGAGCTATTAAGAGAGACAGGTAATATACAATATGTAGAAGAACCAAGAGGGAATAATAAGAGTGGATGAACAAGAACGAAGTGCACTGATTAAAAGGGTGTAAAACAGGGAGGTATTCTTTCAGTACAGCGATGAAGCAATGATGGGAGTAAAATAAAGGTTCATTAGTGGAATTAAAAATCCAGGTGAATGGACATCAGTGATACGACACGCTGTTGACATTGCTATCGTGTGTGAAAGAGAGGATGGAATACAATATGTAGAAGAACCAAGAGGGAATAATAAGAGTGGATGAACAAGAACGAAATGCACTGATTAAAAGGGTGTAAAACAGGGAGGTATTCTTTCAGTACATCGAAGAAGCAATGATGGGAGTAAAATAAAGGTTCATTAGTGGAATTAAAAATCCAGGTGAAAGGACATCAGTGATACGATACGCTGTTGACATTGCTATCGTGTGTGAAAGAGAAGATGGATTACATGTTCTGTTCAACTGGGTTGGGTTGTTTGAGGGAAGAGACCAGACAGTGAGGTCATCGGTCTCATAGGACTAGGGAAGGAAGGGTAAGGAAGTCGGCCATGCCGTTTCAAAGGAACCATCCCGGCATTTGCCTGGAGTGATTTAGGGAAATCACGGACAACCTAAATCATGATGGCCGGACGCGGGATTGAACCGTCGTACTCCAGAATGCGATCTGTTCAACTGAATGAACTAATGAGTGCAGAATGTGAGCTGAGAATAAATCGGAGAGTGTGGAAATTAATAAGAAGCAGTAAAATTGAGAAGAGCAGGAAATTTAAATTCAGCATTGACGGTCAAGAAGTGCACAAAGTTAAGGAACTCTACTACCAAGGCAACTAAATATCCAATGACGAACGGATCAAGGAGGACGTCAAAAGCAGACTCGCACTGGAAAAAAGGACATCTCTGGCCAAGGAAGGTCTATTAGTATCAAACATAGGCCTTAACTTGAGGAAGAAATATCTAAGAATGTAAATTTGACCACAGCATTGTATCGTAGTGAAACACGAACTGTGGGGGAAAACTGAAACAGAAGAGAATCGAAGCGTTTGTGATGTTGAAAATTAGGTGGACTGATAACGTAAGGAATTAGGAGCTTTTGTGCAGATTCGGAGAGGAAAGTAATACGAGGAAGACACTGACAAGGGGAAGGGACAGGATGATACGACATTTGTTAAGACATCAGAGAGTGACTTCCATGGTACTATAGGGAGCTGTAGGAGCCAAAATCTTTAGAGGAAGTCAGAGGTTGGAATACATCCAGCAAATAATTGAGGACGTGCCTTTAAAGTGCTACTCTGATATGAAGATGTTGTCACAGGAAAGTAATTCGTGGTGGCGGGGCGCAACAAACCAGTCAGAAGAGTGACGACAAAAAATAAAAAATAAAAGAAACGTCAGTACGAGGACGTCCAGGATACTATCCATAAGATTTAAGTTCGAAATGGCTTTCATAGTATCTCTTAGCTATTATACTATACGCCAGGACACAGGAAATATACTTCACTAGAGAGAGACAGAATCTGTGTGGAACAACTGCAGTAAAAGCGCGAGTCAGTAGGAACAGTGAATAGAGGGAACCTGAAGCCAAAAAAGCAAATTCTAATTCTAACGCTCCTTTGATGGACGAAAATAATAAGCAATACCTAGAACATTTACACCCATCTCAGACAGTTTGATGTCCGCTTAAACTTTGTTAGATGGAGCGCTTGACTGTTGACTAGCGGGGAGCTAGTAGATTTAAGATCACATACCAAAACTGTAGGACAGTATAAAGTGTGCTGCAAGTTGTATAGTGACACTGTGTCTGTTTCTAGTTTGTTTAATAAACTGGTAGCTTCCTCAGTGTAGAAGGACGACTTTTTTCTATACGTATCAGTTCAAGTAGTGCAGTCCTAAGGCATAGAGTGCACACCTACCAGAGAGCGCCGCTAACTGGCAATAAGAAGGCGCTGACCTGTGCACCAATGGAAAGAGCGGGCAGCACCTCACCTCCAGCAGGAAAGCAGAGTTCAGCGCACCAGCCAACGCCGACTTACTCAGCCTCACATCCATGGTCAGGGGCAGTTCAGTCGCAGCACATCAATACTGAGTAGCAGGAAGACGATACTTAGCTAGCGTTCTGCGAGTAGTAACAATGTATAGATGTAATAGCACGTAGGAGTCACAGGACCCATGCAAAGCCACCTCAAAACGAGAAGTTATCTTCCTTTCCACATTAGAAATAAATTGTCCTACTAATCAGGATAGTGTTGCCGGCCATCACAACTTCTTTCTTTTTTGTGTCGGTGCTGACTCCCACAGTAGCCGACACAGCACAAGTAATAACGCTTTCTTTGCTCCACTATGGAGAGACCTTTTGTAACTAAAAGAAATTTTGAAGATACATTCCGGTTATCCTACATTGTACATCCAGAGTAAGAGCCCAATCTGCAAGTTCTCATGCATCTCAGCTGTATTATTTCCTGTGTGGCTCCAGAAAAGCATCCAAAACCGCACTAAATTCCAGCTGATACAGTTGCAGCCCACGACGCAAAGTGATATTCGCCGTGCAGTATAGCATACTGCATACTGGTAGTCAAATTTTCTTCGTGCGAGTCACATATTTGTTCATCTAGCCGTGTATAGGGAGCAGTCGAGAATGTAGCATATAGCCGAACGCCTTTTCGTAATCATGAAAGACACAATATCTTTGTACACCTGCATGTATTGCTTCCTTGTGCTCGAATAGAGTATTAGTAGTGTGCTGCTTGACGTAGTGAAGTCGATTAAATATCTAGAAGTAACGTTTTGAAACGACATGAAATGGAATGAGAATGTCAAATAGACTACGAGGAAGGTTCGACTACGGTTTATTTGGCTAACGTCATGAATCTGTAGCTCATTATAGGGGAGACCGCACAGAGAAGATTTGTGTGATCCCTTCTTGAGGACTGTTCTTTTGTACTATGGTCGCCATCAGATCTGGCCGAGTGATGTGGCGCAGTGGTTAGCACACTGGGCTCGCATTCGGTAGGACCGAAGATTCAAACCAGCATCTGGGTATCCTGAGTTAGGTTCTCCGAGATTTCCCTAAATTGTTTCAGGGAAATGCCGGAACGATCCCTCTGAAAGGACATGGCCGATTTCCTTCACCTTCCTTCTCTAATAGAGATTGTGCTCCCTCTCTAATGACCTCCTTGTCGACGGGCCGTTAAATACTAATCTCCTCTCCTCCTCCCATCAGATCTAATTAAAGGAAGACATCGAAGCATTTATAATAGTGCTGCCAGTTTGTGACCGTTAGGGAGGATCGTCTCGTGAGTACAACAAAAATGCTAGGGAATCTCAAATGGGACTCCCTCGAAGCAAGAAAAATGGCTCTGAGCACTATGGGACTTAACATCCATTGTCATCAGTCCCCTAGAACTTAGAACTACTTAAACCTAACTAACCTAAGGACAGCACACAACACCCAGCCATCACGAGGCAGAGAAAATCCCTGACCCCGCCGGGAATCGAACCCGGGAACCCGGGCGTGGGAGGCGAGAACGCTACGGCACGACCACGAGATGCGGGCTAAAAGCAATAAGATCTTCTTTTGTCGAAACACTATTGAGAAACTTTAGAAAACCAGCACTTGCGATAGACTACAGAACGATCTCAAGGCCATCAAAATGTATCTCGCGTAAGGACCGTAAAGACAAGACTGATCAATGTTCGAACGTAAGCGCATAGACTACTTCTTACCCTCGCTCCATTTGTGAGTGGACCAGGAAAAGGAATGATTAGCAACAGTAACAGCTACCCTCTGCCCTGCAGCCTTTGGTAAGTTCCAGAGCTAATATGTAGATGTAAATACAGATAAATATAAATATAATAAAACACTGGAACTTGAATCTCTCAATAGTGTAAATGATGAAGAGAAAGGACCAACCATAATAATGGAAGAAGTAAAGTCTGCCATAGCTGCAATGAAAAATGGCAAAGCAACAGGTACAGATACGATACCGGGAGAAATATTAAAATGCTTGAACCAAGATGGAATAAGATAAATATTGAGGTTATGTAATAAAATATGTGACAGTGGTCAATGGCCTGAGGACTTTCTGACAACAGTAATGTTTCCATTACCGAAAAAACAAGGAACCAAGAAATGCAGTGAGCACAGGACGATTAGCCTCATTTCACATGTAGCCAAAGTGATCATAAAATTATTGATAAGAGATTTGAGAAAGTAATGGAGGAGAATCTTGATTAGGAGCAGTTTGGCTTTAGACGGAATACGGACACCAGAGATGCAATAGGGCTCCTACGAATCTCGGGAGAAAGGTTTATTGAAAAAGGAAGAGACCTCTATATATGTTTCATCGATCTAAAAAAGACATTTGACAATGTGGCTTGGGATAAGTTGGCGACTGTGATGAGGGAAACGAGAGTGGACTGGAATACCAGAAGACTTGTAAACTCATTATATATGAATCAAAATGCCTCAGTTAAAGTGAGAGGAGGAAGTAAAAACTTTATCGGACTAGGAAAGGGAGTAAGACAGGGATGCTATCACCTATCCTTTTCAACCACTTCTTTGAAAATATGATTGACCAATGCTCATTAGATGACAAAAGAGTAGAAATTGGAGGAAGAAGAGTAGGGTGTTTGAGGTTTGCTGATGAAATAGTCCTTCTAGCCAGAAGGGGAAAAACTATTGCAGGATTTAGTGAACACCATTGAAGGTAACGGAAAAAAATTATGGAATGAAAATTACCACAAAAAACGAAAGTATTGGCTCTAGGAATAAATAGAGAAATAAAAATTACGCTGAATGGAGAAATATTAGAATAGGTGCAAAATTTTAAGTATCTTGGAAGCATGATACACAACTACTGGAAGCGCAGCACAGAAATTAAAACAAAGATAGCAATGGCAAAAGAAGCATTTTATATACACTCCTGGAAATGGAAAAAAGAACACATTGACACCGGCGTGTCAGACCCACCATACTTGCAGCCGGCGAGAGGGCTGTACAAGCAGTGATCACACGCACGGCACAGCGGACACACCAGGAACCGCGGTGTTGGCCGTCGAATGGCGCTAGCTGCGCAGCATTTGTGCACCGCCGCCGTCAGTGTCAGCCAGTTTGCCGTGGCATACGGAGCTCCATCGCAGTCTTTAACACTGGTAGCATGCCGCGACAGCGTGGACGTGAACCGTATGTGCAGTTGACGGACTTTGAGCGAGGGCGTATAGTGGGAATGCGGGAGGCCGGGTGGACGTACCGCCGAATTGCTCAACACGTGGGGCGTGAGGTCTCCACAGTACATCGATGTTGTCGCCAGTGGTCGGCGGAAGGTGCACGTGCCCGTCGACCTGGGACCGGACCGCAGCGACGCACGGATGCACGCCAAGACCGTAGGATCCTACGCAGTGCCGTAGGGGACCGCACCGCCACTTCCCAGCAAATTAGGGACACTGTTGCTCCTGGGGTATCGGCGAGGACCATTCGCAACCGTCTCCATGAAGCTGGGCTACGGTCCCGCACACCGTTAGGCCGTCTTCCGCTCACGCCCCAACATCGTGCAGCCCCACATCCAGTGGTGTCGCGACAGGCGTGAATGGAGGGACGAATGGAGACGTGTCGTCTTCAGCGATGAGAGTCGCTTCTGCCTTGGTGCCAATGATGGTCGTATGCGTGTTTGGCGCCGTGCAGGTGAGCGCCACAATCAGGACTGCATACGACCGAGGCACACAGGGCCAACACCCGGCATCATAGTGTGGGGAGCGATCTCCTACACTGGCCGTACACCACTGGTGATCGTCGAGGGGACACTGAATAGTGCACGGTACATCCAAACCGTCATCGAACCCATCGTTCTACAATTCCTAGACCGGCAAGGGAACTTGCTGTTCCAACAGGACAATGCACGTCCGCATGTATCCCGTGCCACCCAACGTGCTCTAGAAGGTGTAAGTCAACTACCCTGGCCAGCAAGATCTCCGGATCTGTCCCCCATTGAGCATGTTTGGGACTGGATGAAGCGTCGTCTCACGCGGTCTGCACGTCCAGCACGAACGCTGGTCCAACTGAGGCGCCAGGTGGAAATGGCATGGCAAGCCGTTCCACAGGACTACATCCAGCATCTCTACGATCGTCTCCATGGGAGAATAGCAGCCTGCATTGCTGCGAAAGGTGGATATACACTGTACTAGTGCCGACATTGTGCATGCTCTGTTGCTTGTGTCTATGTGCCTGTGGTTCTGTCAGTGTGATCATGTGATGTATCTGTCCCCAGGAATGTGTCAATAAAGTTTCCCCTCCCTGGGACAATGAATTCACGGTGTTCTTATTTCAATTTCCAGGAGTGTACATATAAAAAAGGAGAACTTTCTGCAGCAGTCTGGACAGAGAGCTGTGGAAAAGACTCATAAAATGTTTTGTATGGAGTGTCTGTATGTAGCTGAAACATGAACTTTGAGGAAGAAGGACAGAGAAAGGCTGGAGGCTTTTTAGATGTGGAGATGGCGGAGGATGGAAAGAATAAGTTGGATTGACAGAGTAAAAAATGAAGAGGTACTGAGAAGAGTGGGTGAAAAAAGACAGTAACTAGATGTAATAATAAGAAGAAAAAGAAATTGGATTGGGCTTGTATTAAGATAGAATGACGGACTGATAAAAACAGTTTTAGAAGGTTATGTAGAAGGGAAAAGGAAGCGAGGAAGGAAGAGATTTCAGATACTGGACAGCGTGATGGGCGGTACAACATACAGCAGCCTTAAGAAGGAAGCAATGGATCGCAGAAAATGGAGAGGCAAAGGACCTGCTAATACAGCAGAAAACTGGTGATGATGAAATAAAAATCTGAGCACTCAGAACACACACAAAGACATAACCACCTTTAAAAGAAAAGTATTAGAATTTGCAAATATGAGCAACCTCCTGCCGTGGAATGGAAAGATGACACTGAACATTTGCGACGAACTGGGACTCAAACCCGACTTTCCCACTTGTATGGTCATCTTAATGATGTCGACTATCTGTGCATTCTTCACGGCCAGACCCAAGCTTCACTATGTGGTCGTCAATATGTCATTAACCTGCACTCTTACACTTACTGCAATTCCCTTACAGATGAGACAGTTAATCGAATTCATCCTTTCCCGAAGAAGCTTTGCATCTTACTTTCTATAAACATAGCACTGCAATATCGTATTTATCCACCGATACCAGTCTAGCGACTTTCTGTTGAATGTCTGTCCTGAACGGGAATTACAGTAAGTGTACGAGTGTAGGTTAATGTCACATGGTCGACGACATGCGGAAGCTGGGACTGATCGTGAAGCGTGCATGGATAGCCTAAATTGTTAAAGAGACCGCTCGCGACAATTGGAAATTCTGCGTTGCAGTTCCGATCCGGCACTAATATTCGATATCGTCATTGCTCTCTGCTTTTGGAGGTTGACTATTCACAACTGGGAATAAATTTCCTGTGTTATATAACGGCTGTAGTCGCCACAGTGACTGTTCCTTTGGACATGCACACATGTCCGAAGGAAGACTGCATCACACTTTTCACAGACATAGGCGCTGCAATATCGTAATTACCCGTGTCTACTTATAGCTAGACATGGCGCATTGCCGGCACATATTACTTCATGGATTGCTCCAAACTCGCGCCTGATTCCTAAGTGAGATATCGCCATCTGGTATAGCTGCTGCGTGCTTTATCTTAACTATTGTTAGTTAGTCAGAATATTGTACATCCTCGCACTGACACACACATCAACAAAAGATTTGCATTACCACTTTATTTGGAAACACATGGCACCGAATCTCGGCTACGGGGAATGCGCATATGTTAATCTGCAATGTGTCCAGATCATCACAGTAAAAAAAAAAGTCTAACGAGAATTTCCTCTGTTTCCCACCGGGCTTTCTCGCAGAACTCCTGAGTATTGCAAACACGCGGTCGAACGTCCCATTGCTCGGATAGAGGCTAAACCCCGTCGTGGCATACCATGCCATGCGTAATCAATAGAGTCCTGTTCCACATTGCACCACACTTGAATGACGATTCCACATAAGTCGCGCAGGATAAATGGTCATTGTCGCCGTCCAGTAACAGCTCATTTCAATCCATCTATTTTTGATAGAGTTGACGTCCGGGGTAAAGACAAGCCTCTAATTTCTAGTGAGTTCAGCATGCTGAAGCAACGTGTTCACAAGATCTGCATGATGAGCAAGCGAGTTGTCAGCCATCGAGATCAAACTTTTAATAAAATGTGGCTGATGTGTTTCCACTACTGGTTGCAGAAATTCGTCCTTACGCGTTAGAACAGGGAGAGTGTCTTCGACAACTGCGAGATGTGTACGATGGCGTCATGTAGCTCCATCCCAGGACATCACTCCACCACCACATTGTCGCCCACCTGTTGCAGATGTTCGATATTAGCGGACTGTCTCCAAACCTGTCAGTGATTATCAGGTTACAAACTGATCCAGTTTCAGCCGAAAACAACACCCAGTGCCAATTTTGGGCCGCGCGTTGTGCATAATTTCTTTCCCACCTTTAACGGAGTCATTGATGTGATTTTCGACGTGCTTCTTGCCATAGTCGTTGCCAATGGATTCGGATCGTGCAGTTATCTCATAACAGCTTGGTGTGACACATGACGTCCTAAATCCAGCTGTGAAGCACTCAGCTCGTAGTTCTTTTACCCAAAAAAGTCGTATATGTCGATTGTCCTGTGAGCCTGTCGTACATAGAAGGCCTGCGTGACCGTAGTCCTCAATCTGTACAATAACACGAGACACTCGCACAACCCGTTTATCCTTTCTCTGGGTAACTATGACCACAGCCATAGATGGAAGCATAACAGACCAAAGACACTATTGGCTAGGAACTAAACGTCTATGGTCCATAGCACGCTAACACGACAGTACTGGCGAGCCCCTGCAACACAGCTGCTACTGGTAACCCCAGATGCTCGACCCGCCGAAAAACAGACAACCGCAAGGAAACCGTACTGTACACAGCACGCAAACCAACGCCACACACCCCCTACACTGATTTGAAACTTCCTGGCAGATTAAAACCGTGTGCCGGACCGAGACTCGAACTCGGGACCTTTGCCTTTCGCGGGCAAGTGCTCTACCGACTGAGCTACCCAAGCACGACCCACGCCCCGTCCTCACAGCTTTACTTCTGCTAGTACCTCGTCTCCTAAAGCTGTGAGGACGGGGCGTGAGTCGTGCTTGGGTAGCTCTGTCGGTAGAGCACTTGCCCGCGAAAGGCAAAGGCCCCGAGTTCGATTCTCGGTCCGGCACACAGTTTTAATCTGCCAGGAAGTTTCATATCAGCGCACACTCCGCTGTAGAGTGAAAATTTCATTCTACCCCCTACGCTGTCTGTGAGCCGATTTATGACCGATCGCTCACTAATGTACAACGATCTTGAACTGTTGCAGGGACGCAACGACAGCAACGACACAGGTAACGATGCACGATACCTCGCACTAACATAACCACACCTTGCATGCACTGTCGCAGATAGCAAGCTGCTACTGCCCTTACTACCCGTCCTACTGTCGCAGAGATTTTTTTTCCCTTGGCGCTTGCCTTGGCACTTTTTTTCCTCTACCCTTACAACCGCTACCCTTCGATCGCTTTCGTCCGATTTCTATCTCCTGATGGACCATGTTAATGAGTAATCTTACCCAGATGCATGGATAACATCACAGCCCGCATCCTGTGCCTCTTGATTCAAAAACTAACATGTTATACGGAGGTGACAGTAGAACTTTTAGTTTGGTCACCGCGTTGGTGTGGGCGTGGAGGGGCCCCATTCCTTTCTGTAGTCCTCAGCGTTGTAATTTGGGACCTATTCCGTGCTCGCACTACGTCACTTTGACTCCGGTGCACATGCCGATAAACTGATCTGGTACATAAGCCTTGTACACATAACGTGATGATGAGGATGCGATCTGACATTTTCCTTCGGGGTATGATGGATATTCACTCTAACTGTTGCGTAGACGCCTCTCATGCGTTCCTACTGGTGCCTTACTTTCAAAAGTGGTTGAAATGACTCTGAGCACTATGGGACTTAACTGCTGCGGTCATTAGTCCCCTAGAACTGAGAACTACTTAACCTAAGGACATCACACACATACATGCCCGAGGCAGGATTCGAACCTGCGACCGTAGCGGTCACGCGGTTCCGTACTGTAGCGCCTAGAACCGCACGGCCACTCCGGCCGACCCTTACTTTCAACTGAAGTGCTGCAATCCATTAGACCAGGGGTCTCCAAACTACGGCCCGCGAGGGCCGGCAAACCGGCCCGCGTTAGCTGGCCGGGCACCCCCGGTATCCGGCCCGCCAAATATTTGAGGTGGCACCTATACTGCCAACAATTGAGTTTCGAGGCCTATCGCGACCAATACACCGCGACATTGGCTCTGCTGCTCGCTACAAGACTACATATCTAAACTTATTGTTGGGCAGTTTGAAATAACAATGCTTTGACATACTCTACCTCTGTTACGTCTTGCAGTAATAGTGTTGCTAACAATGATTTTGAGATTTCGTTAACTTTGCAGGACGCTTTCGTGAAGAATGTGCAGTGACATACTTTTTTGTCGGTGAAATTCGCCAGAATAAAATACGCCAGAATTTCGGTCAGGTACGTCAACCAATCAAAATTATGTAATTAAATAAAAATCGTAGTTCGTTTCAGTGCTAGCTGTTCCCACAACCTTAGATTTTTGCGATTACATCTTTCCTTTAGACTTACATGACGGTGATCATGGAGTGCTAGGGTGCTTTAATCCCACTATGTAGATCTTGGCCCTTATGACTTCGCGGAGGAGTCAATGTGGCCCGCGGACTGAAAGTTTGGAGACTCCTGCATTAGACTGCTGCGTTCTACCCGTGGAAAGAGCACGTAGTAACTGTGCGTATGTCTATAAAGTACGTCCGAAGCGAAAGACCCGTCGGTATAGGTAGGGTCACAGTAGCAATACACCTGCAGGACGTATGGGAATGATGCAACACTTTGGTCGATATCTGTAGTTTGCCGTGTCTTTTCATGCTGGCGGGTTGTAAATTAGACCGTCCTCTGTCTGAAACGTAAAAATAACTTTCCCGCATCGTTTTTGTTGTTCCGGAATGCAACATATAGAGAAAGGAAAACAAAAACTACACTCCGCAAAGCACAGTAGGTGCAGTAGCGAAGCCGAGCCGGACCAGCCGCCCATCCTCTCGGGACCTTCCCAACCGGTCGGCCAAAACTGCGCGCGCGGGCGGACTGCGGTTAAGCCGTGAGAGAGCGGTCAGAATTACGTTACAAATTAAAATGAGCGCCACCGCTGCAGCGCCGCCCCGGCTGGAATTGTAAACAGCGGGCCAGCGCTGGCGGGCCACCTTCTGCCTCTGACGCTCACGTAATCGAAATTGCATTAGGTTCTCGCACATCCCGGCCGCCTCGCCGCTGACGCGCGCGCGTCGGTGCGTGGGTGTGAGGTAAACTAGGGGGCGGCTGCAAGCCGCAGCGCCTGCTGTTAATTGGAACAGCACTGGAACGCGGCAAAGAATTGCGATTTACTTCGCGTGAAATGCGCACCTTTATGAACCTGGGTGGCAACGTCAACATAATCCGCTCTTACTGTCAGTTTTCCTTTTAATTTCACAGCTGAAGAACAAAACAGGGCCTCCAAGTAGACTCTCTCTCTCTCTCTCTCTCTCTCTCTCTCTGAGACAAGAAAAATTGTTACATATACACTACTGGCCATTAAAATTTCTATACCAAGAAGAAATGCAGATGATAAACGGGTATTCGTTGGACAAATATATTATACTATAACTGACATGTGATTACATTTTCACGCAATTCGGCTGCATAGATCCTGAGAAATCAGTACCCAGAACAACCACCTCTGGCCGTAATAACGGCCTTGATAGCCCTGGGCATTGCGTAATACAGAGCTTGGATGGCGTGTGCTGGTACAGCTGCCCATGCAGCTTCAACACGATACCACAGTTGATCGAGAGTAGTGACTGGTGTATTGCGACCAACCAGTTGTTCGGCCACCACTGACCAGACGTTTCCAATTGGTGAGAGACCTGGAGAATGTGCTGACCAGGGCAGCAGTCAAACATTTTCTGTATCAAGAAAGGCCCGTACAGGACCTGCAACATGCGGTCGTGCATAATCCTGCTGAAATGTAGGGTTTCGCAGGGATCGAATTAAGCGTAGAGCCACGGGTCGTAACACATCTGAAATGTAACGTCCACTGTTCAAAATGCCATCAATGGGAACAAGAGGTGTCCGAGACGTGTAACCAATAGCACCCAATACCATCACGGCGGGTGATACGTCAGTATGGCGATGACGAATACACGCTTCTAATGTGCGTTCACCGCGATGTCGCCAAACACGGATGCGACCATCATGATGCTGTGAACAGAACCTGGATTCATCCGAAAAAATGACGTTTTGCCATTCGTGCACACAGATTCGTCGTCGAGTACACCATCGCAGGCGCTCCTGTCTGTGATGCAGCGTCAAGGGTAAACGCAGCCTTGGTCTCCGACCTGATAGTCTATGCTGCTGCAAACGTCGTCTAACTGTTCGTGCAGATGGTTGTTGTCTTGCAAATGTCCACATCTGTTGACTCGGGGATCGAGACGTGGCTACACGATCCGTTACAGCCATGCGGATAAGATGCCTGTCATCTCGACTGCTGGTGATATGAGGCCGTTGGGATCCAGCACGGCGTTCCGTATTACACTCCTGAGCCAACCGATTCCATATTCTCCTAACAGTCACTGAATTTCGACCAACGCGAGCAGTAATGTCGCGATACGATAAACCGCAATCGCGATAGGCTTCAATCAGACCTGTATGAAAGTCGGAAACGTGATGGTACGCATTTCTCCTCCTTACACGAGGCGTCACAACAACGTGTCACCAGGCAACGCCGGTCAACTGCTGTTTGTGTATGAGAAATCAGGTGGAAACTTTCTTCATGTCAGCACGTTGTAGATGTCGCCACCGGCGCCAGCCTTGTGTGAATCCTCTGAGAAGCTAATCATTTGCATACCACAGCATCTTCTTCCTGTCCGTTAAATTTCGCGTCGGTAGCACGTCATATTCGTGGTGTAGCAATTTTAATAGCCAGCAGTGTAGAAGGAGTTGTGCGACATAAACGAAATTCGGTAGATGTGTTTCCTCATCTGAAGAGTAATGTCCATTCAAATTTCAGGTTAGTCGAGTAAGACTGGCCCCACTTATGAGGATGCAAATCAGATTTGCTGTAAATACACGCTGTAAGGATCGTTAGCTGTAGTTGAGATTGGACGTGGTAAGTTGATGTTAGTCAAGGTTACCTTTAGGCTGACAAAGACGCCATAATCAACAACTCACTGAGTTTCAATGAGGTCGTGTATTAGGCCTACGACAAAACGGATACTTATCCTGTGCAGAAAAGCTTTGGCAGGACTGAAGCCAAGTGCCTGACTGCGGCAGCGTTGGTCACGAGAATGTACACCGCAGGTATACAGGGCTCCGGATGGGCACTACCGAGAGGGATGACCATCGCGTTCGGCGTGTGGCTCTGCAGCGTCGTACTGCATCTGTAGCAACAGTATGAGCAGCGGTTCGAACTGTTGTTGTTGTGGTCTTCAGTCCTGTGACTGGTTTGATGCAGCTCTCCATGCTACTCTATCCTGTGCTAGCTTCTTTATCTCTCAGTACCTACTGCAACCTACATACTTCTGAATCTGCTTGGTGTATTCATCTCTTGGTCTCCCTCTACGATTTTTACCCTCCACGCTGCCCTCCAATGCTAAATTGGTGATCCCTTGATGCCTCAGAACATGTCCTACCAATCGATCCCTTCTTCTTGTCAAGTTGCGCCACAAACTTCTCCTCTCCCCAATCCTATTCAATACCTCCTCATTAGTTACGTGATCTACCCTTCTAATCTTCTGCGTTCTTCTGTAGCACCACATTTCGAAAGCTTCTGTTCTCTTCCTTTCCAAACTATTTATCGTCCATGTTTCACTTCCATACATGGCTACACTCCATACAAATACTTTCAGAAACGACTTCCTGACACTTAAGTCAATACTCGAAGTTATCAAATTTCTCTTCTTCAGAAACGCTTTCCTTGCCATTGCCGGTCTACATTTTATACCCTCTCTACATCGACCATCATCAGTTACTTTGCTCTCCAAATAGCAAAACTCCTTTACTGCTTTAAGTGTCTTATTTCCTAATCTAATACCCTCAGCATCTTCCGACTTAATTCGACTACATTCCATTATCCTCGTTTTGCTTTTGTTGATGTTCATCTTATACCCTCCTTTCAAGACGCTATCCATTCCGTTCAACTGCTCTTCCGAGTCCTTTGCTGTCTCTGACAGAATTACAATGTCCTCGGCGAACCTCAAGGTTTTTATTTCTTCTCCGTGGATTTTAATAATTACTCCGAATTTTTCTTTTGTTTCCTTTACTGCTTGCTCAATATACAGACCGAATAACATCGGGGAGTGGCTACAACCCATTGTCACTCCCTTCCCAACCACTGCTTCCCTTTCATGCCCCTCAACTCTTATAACTGCCATTTCGTTTCTGTATAAATTGTAAATAGCCTTTCGTTGCCTGTATTTTACCCCTGCCACCTTCAGAATCTGAAAGAGAGTATTCCCGTCAACATTGTCAAAAGCTTTCTCTAAGTCTACAAATGCTACAAACGTAGGTTTGCCTTTCCTTCATCTGGCTTCCAATATAGGTCAGTATTGCCTCACGTGTTCCAACATTTCTACGGAATCCAAACTGATTTCCCCGAGGTCGGCTGCTACTAGTTTTTCCATTCTTCTGTAAAGAATTCGTGTTAGTATTTTGCAGCCGTGACTTATTAAACTGATAGTTCGGGAAAATTCACATCTGTCAACACCTGCTTTCTTTCGGATTGGAATTATTATATTCTTCTTGAAGTCCGAGAGTATTTCGCCTGTCTCATACATCTTGCTCACCAGATGGTAGAGTTTCGTCTGGACTGGCTCTCCCACGGCTGTCAGTAGTTCTAATGGAATGTTATCTACTCCCGTGGCCTTGTTTCGACTCAGGTCTTTCAGTGCTCTGTCAAACTCTTCACGCAGTATCATATCTCCCATTTCATCTTCATCTACATCCTCTACAATTTCCATAATATTGTCCTCAAATAAATCGCCCTTGTGTAGACCCTTTATATAATCCTTCCACCTTTCTGCTTTCCCTGCGGTTCGAACTACAGTGACACAAAGAACTGTTAGAAATCGGGACTTCAAGGACAGCTCCGCGCTGGACGTAGCGTGCACTCCACCGATCTCAAACCACCGGCGTCTGCGGGGTCAGTGGTGTCGAGATGACAGGGTGGAGGTCTGTTGTGTTTTCTGATGAAAGCAGGTTCTGAATACGCGCCAGTTGAGTGTCTGCAAGCAAAATGTCTGCGTGTTAGTCACACTGGACCTACACGTGGAGTTGTAGTCTGGGGAGTGATATCGTACGATAGCAGGATCACTCTCGTGATTATCCTACGCACCCTGACTGCAAATTGGTACCTCGTCTCCGTGATTCCACCTACTCTGCTGCCATTCATGAACAGCATTCCTGTAGGTGATTTCCAACAAAATAACGTTCGCTCACATACCAAAGTTGTAACTCAGCCCGCTCTGGGGGGTGTGAACACGTTGCCTTGGCCTGCTCAGCCATCAGATCTGCCTCCAATCGGGCACATATGGGACTTCGTCGGACGAAAACTCAACTGTCATTTACTGTCCCTGTACTGACCGACCACGTCCAACATGCGTATATTCCATCGCACAAATTGAAATCAGACAACAGTACAAAACAATGCCTGCACATGTGCCTGCTTGCGATCAACATTCTGGCGATTATACAGGTTATTAATGTACCACTATTTCACTTTTGCAGTGACTCATAACGACCTTAATTAACCTGTGACCTTGCGTTGTTGAACACTTAAGTATGGTACCAAGACAAATGTATTCCCAAAATCTTATTACATTACATTAATTATTGTCCTGGTGGTCCGATTTTCTTCCGTCATTATGTACAGGGCGATTATAATTAAAATTTAACTTTCAAACCGCTGTAGAAATAACGCCACTGGTCAGAATGACGTCAAATTCCAACGAAATATTATTGTAGAATGGGGAAAACGTAGGGCAGAAGAAAATAAGTAGGTACGAAGTGTACCAACAGACCGCGCTGTAAGCCCCATAATTTAATAATGAACGACTACAAATGACAAATAAATAATACGATAACGCCTAACGTGTATGTGTGACGTTAAACAAACTGTGCTACTCAGTGTGCATGGGTGTACAGGTGCGATACTGTTAGTTACGTAAGCCCATCCACCACGCAAGGTCACATCGCATGGGATGGGAAAAATAGGTTTTCAATTGTCCTGAGGACAAAAACCACATAAAAAGCATCAGTCACAACCGTTTTTAATAGTCTTGAGGCCAAAAATCGCATTAAAAGCACCAGTCACATCGGTTTTTAACGGTCCTGAGGTCAAAAACCGCATGAAAAGCGTCAATCAAAATCAAATCGTACTATTAATTTCCGTGTGACTGGCGCTAAACGCCCCGCTCAGTGACCGCGTGGTTTAGGGCGCCATGTCACGGATTGCGCGGCCCCATCCCGCCGGAGGTTCGAGTCCAACAGTCGGGGATTGGTGTGTGTGTTGCTCTTAACATAAGTTAGTCTACGTAGCGTGTAAGTCTAGAGACCGACGATCTCGGCAGTTTGGTGCAGTAGGAATTCACACACATTTGAACATTTTTGGCGCAAGAAATGTTCAATCTGCTGTCCACCGTTTTTCTGCAACAGGTTTAAATCGAGAAACAGCATGTTTCGCGTTCAGAACGTGTTGCGCAATGCCTGCCTTCAAAGCAGCTAAGCAATCGTAACACTGAGGGCAACACCTTCCCGATAGCCCCACAGCTAGAAGTTACACAGATTAAGATCAGGTGATCGGTACAGCCAGGCTATCGGGATATTGCAGCTGATAATTCTAGCATTTCCGAAACGGAGCGTCGGCAGCTGCTTAATTGAATTTTCAATGTGCGGAAGGGCACCATCTAGCATAAAAATTACCCCATCCACGCAGCCAAGCTGTTGGAGAGCTAGAATGACCTGCAAATGCCACTCATAGTTCTCACCAGTTACGGTACAGGCCTTAGTACCAGAAGCACCTGCCTCTTCGAAAGAAAATGGCCCTATGATAAATGATGCCGTAAACCCGCACCACACGGTGACCTTTTCAGGATGAAGTAGTACTGATTGATTTGTCTGAGTAGTGACATATCCTGTCAGATGGAAGTGGGCTTAGTATCTACACAAAATTTTCCACATGTAACCTCCTCCTCACTTATCGACCTTAACGACAAAAAACAATTAAACCGTGTGTACCTAATGGAAATTTGGGAAAAGCTATCGTCACTGAAGTTAATCTGTCGGTAAAGAGGGAGGAAAGGGTTACATCTTAATGAAAGGAAAAATACAAATGAAACTGGTGGAAATTAATTTTGAAAAGGGGTAAAGTTAATAAAGAAAGTAAATGTGCGGCCGTTACGTTAACAATTAACTAGCGGTAATTCGATATTTGAGATTTGGGGAAAAATAACGGTCGCCAGTCCTATGTACAATTACTATAGTAACTGAAAGTTTGTCAGAAGTAATAAATTTCGCTACACTCTGAATTAATTTAGCAAAAGAATTAATAAAACTGGAAAACTAAAAGTTAATTTAGTGACTGAAATTAATAGTGTGCTTTGTTTCTGAAGCACATCGAAATTCAGTAAAATACGGTTAGTCTTGGGCTACCTCAAAAATCATTTCTAAAGCTGCTTGAATCTGCGCAATTTAAAAATAAGAGATTTAACTTTGAACTTCAGTTAAATGATTCTGAACAATTAACAATAGTAAAATTTAGTACGTACCAAGCTGAGCTGCAGTCACAGGTAAGCTAAAATACAGTAACACAACTCGCACTCTTAATTTGTGCTTGTGTAATCTAAATATTGTAGCCAGCTATGAATACCTTAACTGAACTTTGAAATTAAAGCAGTGAAATCGAATGATATTACTTTAATGCTGGCGTTTGAATTTCAACGACACTCGGGTTCATTCCGGAAAAGGAAGGGACCCTGCTAGGTAATGCAATTGGGACAATGAGCAACAATGGTTCATGCTACGTTGCTGTAATTTAGTGAGAAAAATTTAACAATTTCAAAAGCTGACGTCTGCCATACAGTTCTAAAACTTTACGTGCTACCAGTCTTCCTCGTTGGTTGATTGAAGGTTTGAAATCGTCGATCGAGGAGGTGGCGACAGTCACTCATTGTCGGCCGTCGCTGTTGCAGAAGCTGGATGTTGGCGCGCCTTCTTCTCGACACGGTCACCAGGCGAAACGGGCTCTTGATGTGCGCCAGCTAATGCTTCCCGTCCGCGACACCGTGTCAGAAACAATCATAGCAAGTCGAGCGCAATTACATGCTGCCAAACCCCGAAAGAGCGGCAACTCGCGGGAGCGTCACACACCACACCTGTTCCACCGCAATACTCCAGCCAGACTCTCCTCTGCCCGCGCTCCACGCGGCTGAGTTCACACTACCAAAGATCCTAAACACTTTGGTTCTCCACACGACCTATCGATGTATTTGTTCGATAGCATAGTTTTCCCTAGGCCAAACCCAGCGTAAAAATACAAATAGTATTTACAAAACAAACCAATTATACATCGACATAAATGCATGTATATACAAATAGTAAAACAATTAGAATATACAAAGACACAGAAACTTTATATCTTCAGATAACAAATTAAGGAAAAAATTTATAGTACGATAGATGGAAATAGGAGGATATGCATTTCCGGCGTTACACACAGCCATTCATTGTTCACTTCCATGTGAGCAAGAAACTCTAAAGAAAAGGTATCTCTTGGTGGCAGGTCAACAGGAGGCAACCCGCGCACATGGGTAGTTTTGAACGGATAGCAAAGAAGGATGTTTCACCCGCCAAGTTAGCCGAGAGCGCTAATGCGCTGCTACCGGGACCCGGGCAGGCGCGCTGGCCCCAGATCGAATCCGTCCAGCGGATTACCGACGTAGGCCAGTGTTCTGGCCAGCCTGGATGTGGTTTTTAGGCGGTTTTCCACATACCACTAGGTGAATACGAGGATAGTCCCCACGTTCCCCCTCCCCCCTTGTTGCACGGTTCACAGACATCTGAACACGTTCGCACTATTCCTTGAATTACAATAGACGCAGACAGCTGGGTACACTACTTCGGTCCCAGGGGTACGGGGTGGTGACAGAAAGGGTATCCAGCCACCCCTTAAAAATTATCCTTGCCAAATCCGACTCTAACCATACCGACCGTGCGAAACCGCGGCACAGGGCACAAGCTAAAGTAGAAGAATAAGAAAGATGTTTCGTGGGATTTTATGAACCGTGTTCAAGGGTGTGGCCAGCGTTCGTGCAATTTTCGAAGCACTACACGTTTGCACACCACCACTCGACTCCTCCTTCATTGCTGTGCCCACTGCTTAAACTGACGTCCAATCAATTCGTTTCCTTCCTCTACCAGGGTGCACGCGAAAAGAATCCGTCTTTTCGAATTTCCGAATCATTTTCTCCACACCTACAGCAGTAACGGACTAACGCCTTTTTTCAAACCCTTCACTGTCCGGAACATCTGCAGAACGACTTGCGCACAGTCATCATGTTTGTAATACAAGTCTAAGGCGCTGCCGTCATGGACTGTGCGGCTGGTCCCGGCGGAGGTTTGAGTCCTCCCTCGGGCATGGGTGTGTGTATGTGTCCTTAGGTTACTTTAGATTAAGTAGTGTGTAAGCTTAGGGACTGATGACCTTGGCAGTTAAGTCCCATAAGATTTCACACACATTTGAACATTTTTGTAATACAGCTATACAAGCAGAGCGCTATCATGCATTGAGACAGTCATGGCCGACGACGTGGAGGCTAAAGGAGGAAAAGCCGTGTACCTGGCGTGTTTTACCAACTTCAGTGTGTCGTGCGCATGGCGGGTGTTTTCATTTACGTATTCCGATACATACAGCGCCCTATATTGATCAAGTTTCAGACGGTTTTTTCTTCTTCTGGCACACGTTTTCCCCCTTCTCCAACAATACTCCGTTGCACTTTGACGTCATTCGGCCAGTGGTGTTATTTCTACAGCATTTTGGAAGTTTAACTTTAATTAAATTCACGCTGTATGTGACGTAGACTATTGTATTCCCGAAATTTTATAATTTTATAACGTTACATTAATAACTTTTTGGGTGCTCTGGATTTATTCTGCAGTATATATATATATATATATATATATATATATATATATATATATATATATATCACATACAGTGTGAGAAATCATTGTTAAAAAATAATTCGATGCATTCCGCTGTTTGCCGGCCGTTGTGGCCTAGCGGTTCTAGGTGCTACAGTCTGGAACCGCGCGACCGCTACAGTCACAGGTTCGAATCCTGCCTCGGGCATGGGTGTGTGTGGTGCCCTTCGGTTAGTTAGGTTCAAGTAGTTCTAAGTTCTAGGGGACTCATGACCTCAGAAGTTAAGTCCCATAGTTCTCAGTGCCATTTGAACCATTCCGCTGTTTCTGAGTTAATTAGCATTGACGTCAGTGAATCCGGCCGTCGTGCGTACATATTCAAGTGGCCTGACTGATCAACTTTTGGCTCTGATTGGATCCTTACAACCCACGCACGTCCAATTTTTATCGCTCTCTTGTTCGTTGTCGTTAACACAAACGGTGAACACATTTGGCGATACTGTCCCTGGCGGGCATCTTGAATTTGCGCTCATAACGGTCTGACTGTCGTATTCAAGCCTAATTATTTGGCAAATGGAGCGAGGTATCCAGTTTTTTTAACAATTATTTCTCAGCACAATCTACTGTGTAACACGATGAGAAACTTCTAAATTAGTCTATTGCATCATTCATTTTATCAGTACGTATTAATAGGAACAGTAAAAAACAAATAATAGTGCTTCAGCAGCGATTCAGCATCTCGCTTCCGCATTGCGATAACAGTCAGCGCGAGTCGGGGCGGTGCTGTCACTGGTGGACTACTGGTTATTACTTCAAGTGGCTCTGAGCACTATGGGACTTCACTTCTGAGGTCATCAGTCCCCTAGAACGTAGAACTACTTAACCCCAACTAACCTAAGGACATCACACACATCCATGCCCGAGGCAGGATTCGAACCTGTGACTGTAGCAGTCGGGCAGTTCCGGACTGAAGTGCCTAGAACCGCTCGGCCACAAGGCCGGCGGTTATTATTTGTTATCTACTGTCCCTGGCAATACGTGGCTTTAAAATGAAAATCGTACGAGACCAATTTGGGGCGGCTCCATCAAATGGGTACATAAATTCCACTTTAAAAATCGTTTTGATTTTAACGCGAAACAAGTCGGTGCTTTCTATCGACGCTGGGGGCCGTATGAAAGACATGATAAGTAGCATTTGTTTAGGCTGTCTCCAGAACTACACTGCGAAAACAAAACTGCTAATGAAACTTCCTGGAAGATTAAAACTGTGTGCCGGACCGAGACTCGAACTCGGGACCTTTTCCTTTCGCGGGCAAGTGCTCTACCAACTGAGCTCCCAAGCACGACTCATGCCCCGTCCTCACAGCTTTACTTCTGCCAGTACTTCGTCTCCTACCGTCCAAACTTTACAGAATCTCTCCTGCGAAACTTGCCCGCGAAAGGCAAAGGTCCCGAGTTCGAGTCTCGGCCCGGCACACAGTTTTAATCTGCCAGGAAGTTTCATATCAGCGCACACTCCGCTGCAGAGAGAAAATCTCATTCTGAAAACTGCTAATATCTACCAGGATCCCAGAGAAAATGCGCCTAACGAATCTTAATCTGTATTACCATGTTGTGTGCAGACATGTTGCCTGCGATTATCAGTATATAAACAGATCCGAATTTCATCACCCAACGTCAGTCCTGGGGCTGTCCATTGTGCATGATTTCTTGCCCATCTTTAACGATGTCCATGGTCCTCTGAGTACAAATGACAGTTCCGCCACTGCGCTGCACTTCTCTACCCAACACTAACGCCATCTGTATACAGGTTAATATTAAATCGGGACAGCCATAGCTAAATTAGTTATACAGAACTGATTGACAATTCTTAAAGTACTACAGGTGATTACATACAGATGTAAAAATTATCAAAATACAAAATGGTCCCCTGATCGTGACCAGGCCAAATATCTCACGGAAGAAGCATCAAACGAAAAAACTACAAAGAACGAAACTCGTCTAGTATGAAGGCGGAAATCAGATGACGCTATGGTTGGCCCGTTAGATGGCGCTGCCATAGGTCAAACGGATATCAACTGCGTTTTTTAAAATAGGAACCCGCATTTTTATTACATATTTGTGTAGTACGCTAACAAATATGAACGTTTTAGTTAGACCACTTTTTTCACTTTGTGATACATGGCGCTGTAATACTCATAAACGTATAAGAACGTGGTATCGTCGATATCGTGTAGATGTATGGCTATTGTGATCAAAATGCCCAACGGGCGTCTGCTATGTATGCTGCTCGGTATCCTGGACGACATCATCCAAGTGTCTGGACCGTTCGCCGGATAGTTACGTTTTTTAAGGAAACAGGAAGTATTCAGCCACATGTGAAACGCCAACCACGACCTGCATCAAATCATGATGCCAAGTAGGTGTTTTAGCTGCTGTCACGGCTAATCCGCACATCAGTAGCAGACAAATTGCGCGAGAATCGGGAATCTCTAAAACGGCGTTGCTGATAATGCTACGTCAACATCGATTGCGCTTGTACCATAGTTCTGTGCACCAGGAATTGCATGGCAACGACTTTGAACGTCGTGCACAGTTCCGCTACTGGGCACAAGAGAAATTATGGGACGATGACAGATTTTTTGCACGTGTTCTATTCAGCGACGGGGCGTCATTCGCCAACAGCGGTAACGTAAACCGGGAAAATACGCACTATTTGGCAACGGCAAATCCACGATGGCTACGACAAGTGGAACATCAGGGACCTTGGCGGGTTAATGTCTGGTGTGGCATTATGGGAGGAAGGATAATTGGCCCCCATTTTATCGATGGCAATCTAAATGGTGCAATGTATGCTGATTCCCTACGTAATGTTCTACCGATGTTACTACAAGATGTTTCACTGCATGACAGAATGGCGATGCACTTCCAACATGATGGATGTCCGGCACATAGCTCTCGTGTTGTTGAAGCGGTATTGAATAGCATATTTCATGACAGGTGGATTGGTCGTCGAAGCACCGTACCATGGCCCGCACGTTCACCGGATCTGACGTCCCCGGATTTCTTTCTGTGTGGAAAGTTGAAGGATATTTGCTATCGTGATCCACCGACAACGCCTGACAACAAGCGTCAGCGCATTGTCAATGCATGTGTGAACATTACGGAAGGCGAACTAATCTCTGTTGAGAAGAATGTCGTTACACGTATTGCCAAATGCATTGAGGTTGACGGACATCATTTTGAGCGTTTATTGTATTCATGTGGTATTTACAGGTAATCACGTTGTAACAGCAGGCGTTCTCAGAAATGATAAGTTCACAAAGTTACATGTATCACATTGGAACAACCGAAATAAAATGTTCAAACATACATACGTTCTATATTTTAATTTAAAGAACTCACCTGTTACCAACTGTTCGTCTAAGATTGTGAACCATATGTTTGTTACTAATACAGCGCCATCTATCACAAAGCGAAAAATGTGGTCAAACTAAAACATTCATATTTCTTTACGTACTACACGAATATGTAATTAAAAATGGGGGTTTCTATTTAAGAAAAACACGGTTGATTTCCGTTTGACCTATGGCAGGGCCATCTAGCGGGCCAACCATAGCGTCATCTGGTTTCCCCCTTCAAGCTAGACAAGTTTCTTTCTTTGTAGTTTTTTCGTTTGACGCTTATTTCGTGAGATATTTGGCCCGGTCACGATCAGTGGACCACCCTGTATAAATGAGGCGTGCTGCGGCTCGCGTTGGTGCTGTTGTAGGTTTCCGTCCTCTGTTGTAGGCCAGAACGTATCGTTTAGTTGACATGGCTGCGGTTCTTTGTCATCTCGTGCTGACTGGCGCCACGCGGTATCTCAAGTGTTACTGGTCCGCTATTGGCAGCAGCGGCGGTTACCGATATGTAGTAACAGCGGCCCTAGCTCTGTGGCGACATCGTTGTTCTTCCGGGTCGTGTCAGTGTGCAGTTCGGTTGGGGACTCAGGAGGAGCCAGATCCGCACCGTGCGAAAACACTGTGGGACCGCTGGCGGCGGGCATGGAGTGCCGGAACGGAGGCCAGTGGTCACGTGGATGCAGGACCTCGTCATAAATCGGATCCTGCAAGCCTTACGTTGAGTACATTCGGATTCAAGTAGAGAAACATCCACCATTGCGAGATCTTGCGATTATCCAGTGACTTGGGTTCGTGTTGCTGCTTGTAATGTTGTCGAGGCGAGGAGCAGCAAGTGGAGAGCTTGGGGAAGGCGGATCTGATTAGCTTTCCTGGACTTCTAATTACTACTTGTTGCGTTCAGTTTGTTGTATTTGTTAAGTTCAACCAGCGGTATTTTTCCTGCCTCGTGGCCGCTAACGCCCCAGTGACCTGCCCTGGGGTTAGTGTATCCTACGGCAGTGTACGTTTCCTCATCTTGATGCTGCTGTCCGGTGGGGCATGTAGTTTTCACAGCTTTCTTGATTGTAGGTTGGTTGGCGATTCTTCTATTCTGGTGGTAGTGATTGCTTTCTCGTTCTGGGCGCTCTAAGCACAGTATTCTGTGGGATTTTCCATTCTTGGCGTTACAGCAGGTTTAAATGATTGTGCTACCTAGTCCACCATCATTTTGTCTGACCTGTTTGATGATCTGCTACTTGTCCTTTTACATTAACCTTTGATTTTGTATTTGCTGTTTTACTGTATGTTTTTTTATTTTTTAATATAATTGCCATTCTTGCCGTTTCAGCAGGTTTAAATGGTTGTGCTACCAAGTTTATCATTTTGTCTAACCCGTTTGGTGATCAGTTGCCTCTCTTTTCAAATTAACGTTTACTATTGCATTGCTGTTTTACAGTACGTTTGTTAATTTTTTTATAATTACCGTTCTTGTCGTTAAAGGCCTTCAGCCGTGACTGTGGTTACTTGCCTTAAAATTCTAATTAGGATAACAGTGGCTTGTTTTTAAAAGCCTGTTTGTTGTGTCGGTATTTTATGCTCATTTGATAAATTGTAACGCACTATTAATTACACAGTTGTTTATTCCTTCATTAATAACGTGTGATACCTTGATTTTTTGATGAGTCTCGAATTACCGTTTTAAAATAAATGTATGTAATTGCAAAAGGCAACCAATAATAACTGATTACGACCCGTCCACAATCGTAACCGAATCCTGCCTTTCTTGATTATCAGGTCACGATAAAACTGAACGAAAATTCCAATAGTCCGCTGTGCCTGAATTTATTTAAGTCGATTAGAACCCAAAGAATCGGTTTCGCTACTTTTGATTGTTATTTTGTGGTGTATATAAATGCTATGTCATATGGTATACGGAGTTGTTACAGAATGCTGCAGAGTGACGTGATTAGGCACGATTCTCGTCCCTCTTCAAATGATAAAAACCATAATCAATTATGAATGCCCAGTCTGCATTAAAATCACGAACTGTCTTCGCTTTACTGTCCAGACGGCAGCCACCGCACAGCTCCGACAAACACATAAGACGCCTCGCAGCTTGAGTTGTCAGCTGCTACGATTATTATTATTTCGGTGACACACACATGTGAGAGTGTCGTCTTTCGGACCCAAAACTTTCCATGAACATTTACAAGAGTCATTGTACGCTGCTTGCCAAAGTCCGGCAGGAACGTATTTTAATAGATAAAGTGGTGGCAGTTGGTGATTTTAATACAGACCAAACATTCATCATATACGACAGTTTTAGTCGAGAACCCATCGCACTGTACGTATAGATCAGTACTGATGCATTACAACAGCAGCTCGATGTGGCGACCATCAACGTTGTTACAGGCATTGTACTTACGATACATGCTGTGGTACACACTCTCCATTCGACCTGGTGTCTCCTCAGTTTCTAGTGCAGCGGCCAATACTCGTACAAGCAGATCTTCATCTGTCTCTGTGGGTGCTTCGCTAGGCAGACGTTAAGTGACATCAACTCTCGGTCTGGTTTAGTACACGTCATTCTGTCTACCGAACTGCAAACGACAGCAAGCAATTCTGAACCTTTTCTTTTCCCTCAGCAGACGTGGACGCGTTACAGGTCTAAATTTAAACCGTCATAGAACGGAAACGCTACATTTCCGGAGATAGGTTCCTATTCAAAATGTTATGTATTCAGTCCCCTGTACAAGTCATAGAAGTTTGCAAGGAATATCCGAACGCCATGAATGTGCACATCTCTGTCCCATATGTACTATTACCTCAGCGTGTACTAATCAACTAGAAGAGATATCTTTCTGTATCTATCTGATGAAAATTGCTAAGAACTTTCGCTCCAATAGGAAAGTCAGTAAACGAATGAAGATCATTTATGCAGTCGGTTAAAAACTATATATATTGTTCTTTACGAAGAACGATAGACTTTGTTGATAAGGGAACGTTAGTGATGATTCTGTAAAAATATCAGACATATAATCATATATGGCGCTTCAAATATTATAATCAAGATTGCTTGTGAATACAGGATTTTTACAGCTCGCTTATAGTGCTTATTTCTCATTCCGTGTTTTATCAAGACAACTTATATTTAGTTTCGTTGTTATTAGAGCTTTCAGTCCCGATTTCCCGGATTTTACACGTCCAGTTTTCATTTAACTCCTGTTGAATTTCATCTACTACACACGAACTCTTAGGATTAGATGCTCAGATTCGGTAAATATTAAAGACGAACTGTTTCTAATACAGGACAAAACATTGTAGCGCAACTTGACTAAATGAAGGGGTAATGGTGTCGCTAATATGGTAAAGCAGTAAAGCGTGGAAAGTAAAAATTTTACAGGGGCACTACAGTAACCACATTCAGAAGGACGTAGGTAATTATAGCCCAGTCAAATAGAGCTCAAAAAGACTATAAGTCGGAACATTTGTATAAGACTTCTGACAAACTTCCTACTAGTTTTCGAGGGTATTGAATCAGAATTTTCAAGGTTCCACAAAAATTTCTGCCCGGGAATGTATCATAAATGGATAAAAACACGAAAAAATTTGAATTTTTTTTCTCTCCAATAAGTAGGAAACGGGGCACTTTACGGCGAAGATAACTATTTATGAAACTAAAGAGCAAATAATTTCTCACAGAACAGGTCTGAGTTACGTTTTGGGTCAGACCAACTGTATGGTGTGTAGCACATGTTGAATTTATTGCGATTTCAACCATGAGGAGGTGGATCATCTGAGGACCTGTAACACTTCGTTGCACATCTATTGCTGGTATTTCAGGCCGGCCTCGGTGGCCGAGCGGTTCTAGGCGCTTCATTCCGGAACCGTGCGACTGCTACGGTTGCAGGTTCGAATCCTGCCTCGGGCATGGATGTGTGCGATGTCCTTAGGTTAGTTAGGTTTAAGTAGTTCTAAGTTATAGGCGACTGATGACCTCAGCAGTTAAGTCCCATAGTGCGCAGAGTCATTTGCACCATTTTGAGATCTATTGCTGAATTCCGCTCTCCAAAAGCGCCACGATGTTACTTCAGTGGTTGTTAGTTGATACATGCTATTGTGGAGAGGTACGATGTTCTTTAGAGGGCACTGACCTTCCAGTACTGAAAGAATTTAGCCCTCGACTGGTTAGTTGTATTTGCAGTCGGTAATTTCATTTTAAATGTATCAGTTTGTACAGAGTGCGTTCAAGTGGTAAATGTATTCTATGTGATAGTGCACTGAGTGATAGTACACTTAGCTTCGAAGTGGGTTTAAAGAATGTACTTGAAGCATTTAAGAAGGAGAAAGGCAAGACAGCTGCTCATTTGAAGAATAAAACTGTCGTTAAGGTTAATGAACGAAGCCGCAAAAAGTACGTCAACCAAAAATTATCGCTACGGATTGTGAAACTGCTGCGGATAGCTGCTGCCAGAAAGAAATTGTGTCTCTTCAACAGCAATCTGATTTCAAAACCAACTTTTCTTGCGGGCGGCTATTACTAAAGGATGTCGCTTCCAAGCAGTCGGTTGAACCTAGTGTACTGTGTACGAAATCCGAGAATGCTGAGAGACAAAAGGATCAGTTAGGTCGCTCAGTGATACGGTGGATGGGACCGATTCCTGACTTGGTCGCAGCAGATGCCCAGTGGCACATCAGTAGCATGAGGATCCTACCTGACAATCGCTAGCAAATACAAAGGTAAATGAGGTCGTATGTCACTGATGTTGATAGTGCTACGGAGCAAATTTTCAACAACCTCTGTGAAAATTATGAGAGTGTCAATTATCTCCTCAACTGTTAACAGAACAGACGCACGGTAACTACAACACTAATGTCAAGACTGTGAAAGCTAAAATCTTAAAGTATGGAACTCATATAGTAATGGCCCATTTGTAAACTAATCACATTTCTGTTTCAAAAACACTAGGTACGAAAAGATTACAGATAGCTGCTAAGAGTCAAAAAGGTCATCTCCTGAGGAAGAGCGTTAACTTGTCGTTGAAACAGCAGCATACATACTTATGGAAGATATTCGATCGCAGGTTTACAATACAAAGGAATATGCCCCTCCTCACCAGTTTCATACAAAGAACGAGGCCTTCATCTGCGATACCGTCCAAAATTTCTTTAATCGTCTAGTGATGGCAAAAAAGGGAGAAAGTTTGAATAAATAGAAGACCAAAAGTATGGCCATACCATACAACTTGGTGGCAGCTGTCAGACCAAACTCTTCTAGTCGCCACTGCAAATTGGCCTTGTCGTATTCATAAAATAACCCAATACAACGACATGGAAAACGTCATGGGACAGCAATATGGACACCTACAGATAGCGGTAGTATTGCGTACACAACATATAAAAGGCCAGTGCGTAAGGGAAGCTGTCATATGTACTAAGGTGATTCATGTGAAAAGGTTTACGAGAAGATTACGGCTGGACGTATTAACAGACTGAACTCAGAATGCTAGTGACAAATAGACACATGGGTCATTCCACTTTGCAAATCGTTAGGGGATTCAGTATTCCAAGATCCACAGTGTCAAGAGTGCGCAGAGAATACAAAATTCTAGGCATTACTTCTCACCACAGTCAGCACAGAAGCCAACATTCATCACTTAACGACCGAGAGCAGTGGCGGCCCCGTATAGTTGTCAGTACTAACAGACAAGCATCACTGCGTGAAATAACCTCCGAAATCAATGTGGGACGTACGACAAACGTATCGGCTAGGACAATGCAGCGAAACCTGACGTTAATTGGCTACGGCCGTAGACTACCGCTGTGAACGCCTATGCTAACAGCACGGAGTCTCCTCGGCTCGCAACGACGTCAGGGAAATGATGACAAGGCCGGAAGAGTCCCGTTTTGAGTTGGCGAGAGCTGATAATAGGGTTCGAGTGTGGCGCAGACCCCATGAAGCAATGGACACAAGTCAAACTTCATGGCAGATTAAAACTGTGTGAACAGAGACTCGAACTCGGGACCTTTGCCTTTCGCGAGTAACGACTCTGCCAACTGAGGTACCCAAGCACGACTCACGCCCCGTCCTCATAACCTTACTTCTGCCAGTACCTCGTCTCCTACCTTCCAAACTTTACAGAAGCTCTCCTGTGGACCTTGTAGAGCTCTTTTCCGCGAAAGGCAAAGGTCCCGAGGTCGAGTCTCGGTCCGACACACAGTTTTAATCTGCCAGGAAATTTCATATCAGCGCACACTCTGCTGCAGAGTGAAAATCTCATTCTGAATGGACACAAGTTGTCAAAAAGGCACTGTGCAGACTGGTGATGGCTCCAGATTGATATGGGCTGTGTTTACGTGGAATGGACTAGGTCCTCTTGCCCTACTGAACATATCACTCACTGGAAATGGCTATGTTCGGCCCATTGGTGACTACTTGCAGCCATTCATAGATTTCATGTCCCCAAACAAAGCTGACATTTTTGTGAATAAAAGTGCGCCACGTCACCCGGCCACAATTGTTCGCTTTTGATTTGAAGAACATTCTGGACAGTTTGAGCGAATAATTTGGCCATCCATCGAACATTTAATCGAGGGCTCAGTTCGTGCACAAAATTCTCCACCAGCATCATTTTCGCCATTACGGACAGCTATAGAGGCATGATACCTCCATATATCTGCCAGCGACTTCGAACGACTGTTGAGTCCATGCCTCGTTGAATTGCGCTACGTCGGTCGAAAGGAGGTTCCGTACGATATTAGGAGGCATCCCACGACTTCTGTCACCGAAGCGTATATTTTCAAAACCACGTGAAAATGAGGAAAGTGGAACCAAAGAAGATAAAACCTCTTTCAAATATTACATTTGAGTTAAAAACAACAACAACAATAATAAGAATAACAATAATAATAATAATAATTATTATTATAACCAAATACTATTTTGCAATTTGAAAGAATATCACAGACTATTGAGGGATGAGAAGTTGGGTTTTGATGGACGCCCAAAAGTAAGCTAATTTCGACATACGCTGACATATTTCATGGGAAATTTAAAGCTGTTCATTATTATTCATGGTCAACTTGTCGTTCCTGATTTATAAGCGGAAAGAACAAAAATATTAAGTTTCTTCGTGTTTTTTTCCGTTATTGTTCAATTTTAAGAGAAAAATTTAGGGGAGACGTTGAAAATTCGTATTCAGTAACATATAGCGTGCATGTCAAAAAAAAAAAAAAAAAAAATTAAGCAAAGACCACGTGTGCAAACACTTTATTCAGAATAACGATTTCACTGGACTGTTGCGCAAATATGAAGAGGCCTCCACAGGACAGCCTACCCGAGAGAGCTGCATCAAATAAGCCTTTAGACGAACTTCACAGCAGCAGGTACCTCAATGAAATATTGTAACACTTCGTGTTATACATGACTGGATACGAATCATAGTATGGCTGTATAGTATGCTCCACTGTTTCCAAAATGTTTTGTAGGCATTGGCCAAATCACGATTGTATGGTCTGCGCATTCTTTGTCATAACAGGGTGTATATTTGTATGTTAAAATTTATATGTTTGTGCCGTTTGCAGTTATGTTGATTTGAAACTGAGTTTTCTCTTAGATATTTGGCTGTTAATGATGCTTTCAGTCCTTGTGATGTTGATATCTTGTCTATTGTCTCTTGAGTCTATTCTTCAAAATTCTTACAAGGCCTTTGTATCCGAGGTGGCAATCCATTTATACATATTGTTACTTCATACCATTTCAATGAGGACCTTATCCAGGGGAGCAGAAAATGGTGTTGGTGAAA
This sequence comes from Schistocerca americana, assembly GCF_021461395.2. Taxonomy (NCBI): domain Eukaryota; kingdom Metazoa; phylum Arthropoda; class Insecta; order Orthoptera; family Acrididae; genus Schistocerca; species Schistocerca americana. The sequence continues at coordinate 265,007,711 of NC_060124.1, read as the reverse complement.
TAGAATCACCTTGGATCAATCCTTTCTCAGTTCTGATCTTTCCACCCTCTGAATACATAGTGGGGCAAAGTGGTTTCTGGGACAAAATATTTATGCAAATAAAAATTTATCAATTAATTACCCCCACTCCCCAATGACATGACGGGTTTTCTCCACCCATCACATGGGTATCTTCCCCCACCACCCTTTGCCCAACCCTTCCCCTCCCCTCCATTCCCATCCCACCAAACACCCCCACAACCCTGGAAATGGCGAGAAACGCGCTCCGTCTGTGTTACGCTTCTGAACTGGAAGGATCAATACAAAATTTTTTTAGACAATTTACCATGTTTATTCATGGATTTAAACAAACAGGTATTGCACCACCAAAGGACATCCCACCCTTCTCAGAAAAAATGGCGGGATATTGTAATTTGTTTGCGGGAATCACATTTTGTGTGTTCATTTTAGGTTCAGAGATCAACTGACATAGTTCCAACACCACCAGAGGACACTGTTGGCGCTTCCCATTTCCTTCTTCTCCACACCTCCTCTCCTGAATCACCTGTGACAGAGCTTCAGTCTGTGGTGAGCTGCTTGATAGAATGGAAATAAGTCTTTCTTTCGTACACAGTGTTGTTTATGGAAGCAGTTTGAGTTGGACAGGAATAATTGGCATTGTTGGAGGACTTGACATTATCTCAATCCAATTTCGTCAAAGTCTGCTGGATTAGGAGGGGATATTTTTGCTATTAGTCAAACACTAGATAGTTGCTCCATCCAGACTACCCAGACTATCCTATATAGGAAGGATGGGCAATAATAACAGGACAGCAAAATAGAACAGAAAGCTATCACTGAAGTACATCGGAGGAGCCTCCTGTTGATCTACTTGTGAACAGCTGCTGGGAGGAACATAACGACATTGGCCCATTGTCCCAGTCTAGCTAGTTTCTTTCTTTGTTGTGATTTCATCCTCCCACTCCCATGTGGGCAGTGGGTGGGCAACGGTACACACAACCCACTCATTACAGGGAGTATATACATTCAGGGACTAACATATTAATGTGAAGATATGATCAGAGTGATTTTAAAATAGTGGTGTAATAAGAGGATTATTTGAGACTAACATAATAGGCTCGCTGAATTGCAGTGATAAAAATATGATAGAAATAAGGCTTTCATGACTGGATATTTCAGCTGCCCAGAATTCTTCCAGGTTGTATGGCCGTGGTCCATGGAACTCTTCTATCCCTGGCGTTTCGTCAAAAGCTGCATTGGACATCATTGGAGGTGCTCCTGGTTGTGCCAAGTCGGCAAGACTCAGGACAACCAGGAGCACCTCTGAAGATGTCCAGTGTAGCTTTGGATGAAACGTCAGGAATAGAAGAGTTCCATCGACCACGGCCATACAACATGGAGGAGTTCTCGGCAGATAAAAATATGGCGAGACAGCATAATTTTAAAAACTCAGAAGAACCTTAAAAACAACTGAGAAAACACTGGAACAACCCTGAACGACATAGAAGAGATATAAACCATTAAAAACTACGCACTGAACGTTTCCACTAAAAATACCAGCCCTAGGATGGCAGACAAAAGGGAAAGTAATTACAGAGGGAGAAAGGAGAGTGATGGGGATTGGAACTGAGGGCTAGTAAGAGATGGCGATGACACTAAGATAGGGATGGCTGTTTGGGCGCATGGAGACAGGGATAGCTGGCATTTGGATCTGTAAATGTGGAAGAAAAATTGGTGGAGAGCAACTGGCAAAGGGAAAAGTAGGAGTTGTGGTATGGGTAAGAGGAGGGGGCGGGAGGTACTGGGGCTTTAGAGACAGTGGGATGGATTTAGAGTTGGTAGGTGGGGTATATTTCAGGACAGAGTTCATGGTATGGGAGAGGATTTAAATATCTTAGGGAGAGGAGAAGAAGGCGTCCATTTGTGGGATGTGTTGGTAGGACACAGCAGCACTCTACAACTGGTGAGGAGAGGGGGCTCAATAAGAATTCCAGTTTGTGGGTGGTGTAGATAATCTAGAAGCATTCTATGGAGTTGAGGGGAAGTAGGAATGTGATGAGTTGTTGGGGAAGGTAAGCAGATGCTGAAAGTGGGATGGAAAGCGTGCAGTTCTAAGATCTTGAGGGATTTGTATGTGTGACGGATAGTGGAGGTCTGTAGTCCCCATGTTCAGCCAGTCAGTAGTCTTAGTAATTTTAGTCTACTGTGGGCTTTCAGTTGGATGGTTAGTAAGTAAGGTATCCATGTTAGGTGCCAGTTGAAGTTTTGTCCCAGGCATTTTAATATGTAAGTGAGCTTGGTAGGATGGTGATAAATGGTGAGGTAGAGGTCATGAGGATGGAAGGTGCCAGTGATGCATCCTATAACTGTTGCCTGGTTTTGGAGGGGTTGTTACTCCATGAAATAAGCTGATTGAAGTGGGATTTTAGGGATCTTGGGGCTGCTTAGAGGGCGAGGAAAGCAGTGTCATCCACATACTGAAGGAAGCTGATGTGTATAGGTGGTTTGCGCGTATTGGAAGTATATAAGAGGTAGAGGAGAGGGGAGAGAATGGAACATGGGAGCACTCCTGTGGTTGAGTGGCAGGTACAGAAAACAATGTGCTTAACAATGACAAAGGAATGGCGAATGAAGAGAAAGGCTTCATTAAGGCAGACATAGTTAATTAGAAGTGCATAAGTCTCGACTTTGAAAAGGAGGTCTGAGGGCCATACGCAGTCATATGCTTTCTGTAGGTCAAGGAGACAAAGATGGCAGATTTACGGTTTTTGAGCTGTTGGGATAGGAGATGGGTGAGGTTTAGGAATTGGCCATCAGCAGGGAAGGAGAGACACAAGCCATACTGGGTAACAGAAAGCAGATGTTTTTGTTTGAAATGGCAGTGGATGTTTTGGGAGAGGATGGTTTCAAAGAGTTTTGTTAAACACTTGGGGTAATATGAGGAGGTATCAGTGGAAGGTTTGTTTGGTTTGAGGAAAAATAGCATTTTGGAGTATTTCCACAGGTCGGGATAGTAGCTGGTACAGTGCATTGTGATATACAGGGCTGCAAGGGCAATGAGAAACGAGAATTGGTATACATTGGGATGTCTATAGGTAATATGATCATGACCAGAGAATGAGTGGCACCTTCTGTGAAGTACCGGTTTCATGTCCTGTGTTATGTTTGGGTTGTTTACATCTGTATCTGTTGGAAGCTGGGGGCCAGGGGCAGGACAGTGGTATCTGTATGTTCATGGACAGTAGGGAATTACGTGTAGTCAAAGTGAGGATGGTCAGATCTAGAGAAGATGTCAGAAAGATAGGATGCAAACTTATTGGCTTTGGCAAGGTCAGCAGGTAAGGGAAGACTCTTGTGATGGATTTGGAGGGTGACAGATGGTATGGGTACCAGTGAGTCAGCGAAATGCGCTGCAGTACCTGGAGGAGATGATGGTGAGTGTAGCATTGAGGCTAGCAGATTGCTGGATGCTCAGGGGGTGGCTTCCTATTTGGGATACCTATGGATTCCTTGTAGGAATTGCAATCGACGTGGGAGCAGTCGAGGACAAGTTTTGGATGAAGCATGGGATGTTTTGCATGGGGGCAGGGTAGGGTGTAGAATATGGTGAGGAGGATGAGCAGGTGGTCACTTCTAGTTGGTTTAAGGAACGCTGCAGTGAGGTGCTCAATGACAATAAGAGATGCTATAATAGGATGACTTCTCAGGTGATTTTGCTCTCAAGACCGGTGTGCTGCCTGTCGGCTGGGGAGTCTGAAATTCTGTGGGGAGTCGACTATGGATGTTGAGGTCAATATCTATAATATATGGGGAAGAGGTATAGTCAATGTGGGTGAGAAAATCGTAGGGGGTGGGATTATTAGGCTGGATAAGATGGTAGCACCAGTAATGGTTAGGTTTTTGAACTAAAGGCTAATGGGCAATTGCTACTCCACCTCAGGCCAGGGGGAGGGGGTTATCGGTACAATGGAGGAGAAAGGTAGAGGTACAGATGGCGTGGTGCGATTGGAGGAATGTTTAATTGGAGATGAAATTATCGAAATTGTGTTGGGAAAGGGTGCACATGAAAAGGGACTTGTTGGTGGGGAGGGAGTAGGTGTTCCTACATGGGATGTTGTAGTGCTGTCATGCTATGATGAGAGGCTAGGTAGCTGGTTGCATGAGTTAGGCGTGGAGAGAGATGTGGAGGAGGAGGAGATTAGTGTTTAACGTCCCGTCGACATCGAGGTCATTAGAGACGGAGCGCAAGCTCGGGTGAGGGAAGGATGTGGAAGGATATCGGCCGTGCCCTTTCAAGGGAACCATCCCGGCATTTGCCTGAAGCGATTTAGGGAAATCACGGAAAACCCAAATCAGGATGGCCGGAGACGGGATTGAACCGTCGTCCTCCCGAATGCGAGTCCAGTGTGCTAACCACTGCGCTACCTCGCTCGGTGGAGAGATATGTACAAGAGAGTTGAGGCAGGTGAATATGCAAGTGGACTCGGTTTTAGGAGTATGTCCATTACATGTTGAAGTGGAATACTGAGAAGGAGGCAAGGGAATGTGCTGAAGGATGTGTGGGTGTCGTAAGGAGTGGGAGAGATGGATAATATACAATTTGTACAAGGGTCAAGAGGGAATAATAAGAGTGGGTGACCAAGAACGAAGTGCTTGGATTCGAAAGGGTGTAAAACAGGGATGAAGTCTTCTGCCCCTACTGTTCACTCTGTACATTGAAGAGGCAATGATGGAAATAAAAGAAAGTTTCAGGCGTGGAATTAAAATTCAGGGAGAAAGGATATCAATGATACAATTCCCTGAGTGAAAGTAAAGAAGTACACTTGACAGCAAAAAAAGTGGGTCACTGCGAAATACAATCAACATAACGTAGCTGTGTTGCAGGTCCTCTAAACACCAAAACCCCGTGGGGTACAGTCGTTTGACTACACACAATGGGTACCGCAAGGGACTACTAAGAGACCAAAGGTCTTTATGGCAGTCAGTCTATGCGTCAACTAATATCGTCATACAAAACACATTAGAAAACACGTTCTTAGCGATGACACACCCCATAACACTCATAAACTAACCTTAATTACAACAAGTGACATTCAAAAAGTTCTGAGAAAACGGATTATTTTACATATATCGACAGTAATTCTCAGTCAAAATTAAATACTTGAGACAATATATGGAGTTACAAAGCTGTACGGCAATTGCAAAAAGTTTTTCGCTCTCTAAAAGTTTTTCCATCCACGTGCTGAAAGTCGTGGCTCTGGAAACTGGATATTGGACGAACCAGTAGAAAAACGCGATTAACGGCAACAAGCACTCTAAGGAAATCTCAACATTAACAGCGAATCACCAGTAATATCATTGTTCTCGTAACACATCAACAGCTACGTGTACACAAATTTGAACTTTAAATGACATGACCAACGTCGTCGTTCGGGACCTGGATTCAAACCCAGCACCTATAGCCATTGCTAACTAAGTTAAGCTTTGTTTGTGCCCTATTGAGACCGGATCAATAGGCATAAAAAGACGTGAAGTATAGACGTTTGCACCAGTATCAGTTATCAATTCAGATCCTGAAAATAAAAGGCAAACTGTTTGTACTGAACTGGGAATCCTGTCATAACAGTTACCGTCGTGGGGACTACCCCCAACGACGTTTAATATGGTGTCATTCACAAGGAACAAGGTATGCTCACGTTTGAAATTGAAATGCCATCATATAAAACTTGTGACAGGGATGAAAACCCAGCACCAAATCAGATTGTTAACGAAGTACACTCATGCTCAAAAGTATCCGTACGACCTGGATTGCATTTCGCCCGATTCCCATGCAACCCACAGAACGCAGCTGTCTAGCAGGTCCTCTAATCGCTCCTTGATACAGCCGTTTGACTATTGGAAATGGTTCCAACAAGTCACCGCTAGAAAACACTGCTCTGTATCGCAATAACTCAGGATGTAAAGAAATACCACGATACTACAAATATCAGGGAACACCTCATGACAGATACGACTGTCCTTAAGGCTTGTAAGCTCGCATTTATTGCAATAACTGCCACACCTGAAATCTTAGCACTCTCATTATTACGTCAGACAGGTAATGCACGTAGTAAGTTCGTCGTATTCATGATTTCCTCTTCAAATTAACATACCATACTTGTTATTTAACACAATATGTCATAACAAATTTACGTTGCTCACGAGCAGCTAGTTGAGAATATGTACAAACTTGAAATGGTACGACGAACCGACTCGTTCTGCATATGGATTCAAACACAGGTCATGGAAACTAAGATTTCGTGACTAACGGAAATTAACAGTCATTCCTGACTAGGCATAAAGAGAGTGATATACCTCGATTTTAGACAGTATCAGTTAACAAATATCAACTTTAAATTACATAATCGGATTGTTATCGAAGCACAATCAACTTTGACATATCGGATTTTCTCGGCAATAGCTAGATGTATTAAATGAAATGATGAGACGAAACATTAATTTTTCCTTCCAAGGACTCCAACACGGCACGTATCGCTGTTATATTCTAGAGAAAAAGAACGTTAAGTATGGGTTTGTTACACCAGCAGCGACATGTGAGCATGTTTGAACTAGAAATAATATGACGAAGTGTTCAGTGCTGACTGAGAATCAAACCCCAAACATATCGTTGCTGACTACACACAAAGAGACGACACTTACAGAATTTTTCTCCACCAGCAGCTCGGAATAACATCCTTGAACTTACAGTGATCTCACAAATAGTTATATGCCTCACAGGGAGTCAAAAACGTCAGATATTGTTAGTGTTGACAACGAATGAAAATGCATTAAAAATAAAAATTATTATCCACCAGCAGATAGGTGTTCTGATGCTAGAGCTTAATAGTACATAGTGAAAAGTTTAGTGCTGGGCCAGGATTCCAACCCATTCATGCGCAATATGTGGAGATGTTGAGGAATCTGCAGTTTTGAACAAACAACAAGTTTTAATCCAGCTGTATTGTCACGAAGGGGTCAAATTCCGCGTTAAGGGCGGTCTGAGTTGCATTCCCAGTTCAGAACCAATTTTATCGACATACAGTAGCTCAAATAAAACATGGAATAAGTGTCCTGTGACCATACACAGGGTTTGTTTCGTCACTAGAAAGAAATAACTAGTATAAGAAAGGTTACTGGTGATAGCGTTTCTACATGTCAGCACTCCTCAATTTATTTATTTATTTATTTATTTTTTTATTTGACGCTTGTATCGTGAAGCAGCTTGGCAGTCAGGAAACCGATATCAATGACCATTAACACAACTTACTGAGTCGAGCTGCCAAGAGGATTTGATGTGTGAAGGTTTTCTTCTGATTTCGTTACAGAATTTATTCTGGAAATTCGCAGCTCCATAAAATACACCACGGAAAAATGTTTGGACACTGTGGCCTCTACCACGGTGCTCCTTTTTTTTTTTTTTTGTCTCTCCCTATCAAAAATCATCTGCAGAACATGGAATCGAACCGAGACCTTCATCATATGAAACTATCATCAGTCCAACAGATCACCAAACCCTCTTCTCTTCGCCGGCCGACGTGGCCGTGCGGTTAAAGGCGCTGCAGTCTGGAACCGCAAGACCGCTACGGTCGCAGGTTCGAATCCTGCCTCGGGCATGGATGTTTGTGATGTCCTTAGGTTAGTTAGGTTTAACTAGTTCTAAGCTCTAGGGGACTAATGACCCCAGCAGTTGAGTCCCATAGTGCTCAGAGCCATTTGAACCAGCCTCCTCTCTTCGACTCATTTCCCTATCATAACACCGTTGCGGCACACAAAATGAGAATTCTGACACACAGGCTCCCTGCATTGGGGTGCAGGATGTTCAGTACTTTCATTTAGTTTGTTGACCGAATCGCCATGAACTAGCTGCCTTGGCTACCCAGTGCATACATTCGACTCTATTTTGTAATCACCGAAATCGTCACCATCGTGCAGAGACAAGGAAATGCTGTAACTGTCTGTCTCTCAGAAGTCTAGATCCGGCCATGTGCATTATCTCACAGCAATGTGGAATGCCGAAGTTCTGGAGCACTGTTGTTCACTTCCAGAGGTGCTGTAGCTACATCACAGCTAGTAGTGTAACGGTAAGCGTCGCGCACTGTTGATGAGACGTCGCGTTTTCTATTACATTCGCTACTACATTTTTACAAAACGCAATTCTGCTGTCTGCTGAAGTTATCAATTTAATGGAACTTTGAACATAATTCTCTTCACTTCTCAATCCAAGATAGTCGCATGTGGAAAACAAGCTAACTTCTGCGTCGTTTTGCTCTTTTCATATTTAATAGACGGCCAGGCAGCAGATGCGCCTCGAAGCTTTTATATTATGTATGGGGAGAGTGCATCGTGCCAAAATAGTCAGAAAAGTATTTTCTACATTAGCTGTCGTCTAGTACTGGCATTTTATTCTTCTTCAAACTTTGTTTAACAGCTTTAACTCAAAACAAGTTTTCTACATGCGTGTAATCAATAAACTGCATGTGCATTGTCAGACTGTTATAGATAACATCAGAGAATTCGCATGTATCGTTGATGATTAATTTCTCTCTCATGTTTGGTATTGTTTTAACAACACTAAAAGAAACCTTACGAAAACTGTGCACTGTATTGTAAGAAATGAAATAAAAATCTGTTTTAACAAAGCGGAGTATCTGTACACAGGCGTGCCTGTATCTGCACGAATTAGTAAAACACTACTCACTTAGATTTCGACTGGGTCTGTGTTTAAATGGTATGCTGTGTCATACTCAACAGGTATGCAAACGTGACATTTCGCAAATAAAGTTACGTATTCCTAGAAACCCAAAATTTGCTTGTCTGCAGCGGAAAGAGGCGTTACCTGTTGTGCAGCATTGTAAGTTTTTCACCATTGCACTATGAGCTGAAAGTATTTTCTTACGATATGCTTATCGATGTTTGATCTGACTGCTAGCAGCTCTTACACAGAAGGGATAAAAACGTTACATTCAGCTAGGCTGGAACCGCGAACCATAACAGTCGCTTTTCCACAGGTCAGCACGTCAACACACAGCTAGCGGATAAATATGGTTTGCGCTTTCCTCTTACGAGGCCAATAGTGGCTAGAACTCGTAAACTGCTATTTACAGAACGAGATTAGTTGCGATTGCCACGTACAGAGATTTTGCTGGGCTGAAAACCGTAAACTTACAATCTTCTGTTACACCTCAAGCGATAACAACTCAGGTTATTCAATGGAAATGACACGAGAAATCAAGTGAACTTTGAGGCGTAATTCCGTGCACACCAGGAAGTAACTCGTCGAACACAGAGTTGCCAAACATATCTTGCGTTGTTGCCAAATCTCAGTAACATTACCAGCAGGAAGAAGACGAACCGATGTGATCCTACAGCGGGCTGGGAAGTGACCACAGCTGGCGCCTCAATGACGCGGCTGCTACTGCCTGGAATACGTAATACGTTTGATTCGCATTTCTGTAACTAGATTTAGGGTTTGGAGCTTAGTTACTAATAATACTCAGAACTGACTGCTGCTAAGCGTCATAAATCAGTAACTCTCATAGTTTTTATATTTCTTTCGTAACTGTACTCAAAACTAAGAAACTCATTCACGGACGTTTTCGTGCCTCGCCGATAGTCAAGCACAACAAACAAATAAAAATAAAAAGAGAATGTGTGTGTGTGTGTGTGTGTGTGTGTGTGAGAGAGAGAGAGAGAGAGAGAGAGAGAGAGAGAGAGAGAGAGAGAGAGAGAAAGAGAGAAAGAGAGAGATGGTAAAAAATTGTTGTAAAGAAATTGAATACAGGTAGTAAAGAAATCGTTCATTAAAATGACTCGTTCCACATCATTACGAAATGTCGTATTCATGATCTATGGAACAAGTATTAATCTAATCTAATCTAATCTAATCATATCATATTGCTGACTATCCATGAAGAGTCATGAAGTACCGAAATTTTCGCCTATATCAGTAACCAAATCTAAACTTGAAAATAAAAGACGACAGTTTTGTAATAAACCGGGACTCCTATCAAGACCCTTTCATCCCTGTTAACTAACCATGAAAGATGTCTCATATACCTCAATTCAGAAGTAACGAAGTGTGTATGAATTTAAAGATGAAGCGCATGATGTGAAGTTCTGCGACGGAGATACGAACCCAAGACGCAATCGGATTCTTAACTAAGTAAAATCAAATGCTACGTATCGGTTTTTCTTGCCAGCTGCTATGTGTTTGATCTAAAATAAGGACACAAATTTATGTGCCTGAGCGAAATTCGAACCGCACTCCTATTGTTCTTCTTTATTGATCACGAATATTGCTTAAGTATCAATTGCTTACTCACCAACAGTAAGATGTGTGCGTGTTTGTCCAGAAATTGTTGGCAACATGAACAAACATCAAAAATGCACGTGATAGGAATTGAAATGAAATTATGAATATTTTTGTACTGGATCAAGGTTCGGACCCACATATTTACCTTTGGAGACCTAGGGAAGACTGCATTCTTGGGAAAAGGAATGGAATGGTTCAACTATACTGTTCCGAGAGATTCAGATCCTCGAAAGAGGAGATACGAACTCGAATCACAGTCCAGCACCAAATTTTTCAATGTCTCTAGTTCAATCAAGTACAACTAAAATAAGAGCCCTGCTCCTCAAGACGGCTATCAGTTCATCAAATAAAATAAAATTTTCTAATGTAAGTAAGTTTACTGGTGACAGTATTTCTGTTTACCCTGATCTCCACCTATGTTATTTTCCAACATAAACCGGCTCTGCCCAGTTTGGAATGAAGAAACGTGATGTTTAATGCGGATTCTGGATTGTAACAGCTTTCTCTTGAGGTTACCAGAGGTAAAGTAAATCAGTTTGTGCCTCTTAAAAGCAAGTGCCTGAACCCACGCATTGCACTTGAGATAGTTCGTTCCACCAGACCATTGTGGCCACATTTCCCAGCCCCAGGAGTGTGCTGTAATGGATGATGTTCTTAGCTTACTAAACTAGTCACGGTGGAAAAAAATGCGAGTCTATTAAATGGTTAAGTATACGCTAGCTTCTGACGTGGAGATTATGCTATTCTCATGTCAGCAGGATGTAAAGACTCTTCTAGGCGGCATAGCCTCGACTTGAAGCCATTTTGAAATTTTCGCTAATTCAGGAAATTTCTTAGTTAGAGAAAAACCACAGTGAAGTGTGAAGCTACCGGATAATGAGATTATCACCGTCATTATTACTATCATTTTCTTCATACCGCTGCTGGAACACATGTGCTTGAAGATCATTTAAGTCCTTTTGGTCATTATAGAGGTAGTTGCCCAAGAACAAGTTCTTTCCCTGTCTACGGAATCCTTTTCATGTTAATATCAAACATCAGCAATTACTCGTAGATCACATTAAAACTAAAGTAATTGGTGAAGACGTTACTTGATAACGAAAACGCGCTGCCTTTCTTCATTTACTTGCGCCTAGAAATGGCTGTCGAATACTGCCAAACCAAAAGCCAAGGGATCTTACTGCTTTCCAATATACGTCGCTGTCAGTTCTTCCATATGATTTGGTCGACGTGACCTGTTTCAAGTTGTGTATGACACAGAATGTTTTAGAAATCAATTGTTTTCCTTTGCAATAAACAGAAAGATTTTCATTCTAAGCTATCCACGTCCAAAATCTTCGCAATATTACTTCAAATTTAATATTCGCTTCCATAATGTAAGGAAAGTATTTCACAGTTGCAAAACCCGCATCCGACTCACCGTCCTTACACTTAGTCGCTGGCCATAAATTTTAGCTCAAAGTGACGCCAGTTTAAGTAGCCTAATGTAGCGAAGACTGTTTGTCAGTGCTCTTTCTCACCGGAAAATATGCAATTCACTCATTGTGCTCCATAAGTACACTGTAACAGTAATTTGTGTGTGTATGCAACGCATACGGATTGTAGAATTTAGTGGTGCTCTCTCTTCCACTTCTGTGTACAATATGCCTGACCTAAACGGGCCCTTTGTCATTACAGGCCCTGGGCGGTGCAACATCATATTGACAAGACTAATGTGATTATACTGCCAACCACATTGTTCGTTTTACCCGATTTTGTCATCATTTAAGTAAAAGAATATGACCTTCGAGTGGGAGACATTTCGTCCCCCTTTTCCTTCTGTGAAATTTGTCAGTAAGGTTTTTGCCTTCGAACCAGCGAAATGCGGCAGAGTACGGGTGGTAAACGATTTACAAACCACGATTTAGTGCCGTTAACACGATTTCTTTATACATTGGCGTAGCTGAAGGAATTTAGTTTCTTCTTAAATCGTCTTATGCAGCAACGTCCACAGACATCTCAAATACGAAAAGCTCTTTATCCAGGTACGAAGGTTGTAAAACAAACTTCCCACAGTTTGTGTTAGGTTGATCTTTTCGTCTCATAGCACTGCGTAAGTATGTTGTGTAAGAGGTTTTAAAGTAGTGTTCCTGTAGCTGTGGGAATCATTGGTAGAAAACGAGCTTCACACCAGTGAGTACAGTGCCGATAAATATTCAAAATGATTATCAACCTAAGTGTGCGTTCATCCACTAACTGAGGCCTAATTGTAATATTGAAGCTAGACTAGATATCCTTGTCTTCTTTGAGTGGGCATTGGAAGGCATTTACACACACGTATACGAGGGTAACCGCAAGGGTAAGGTCTCCTAAGGGACACGCAAGTGCCAACGCAGGCACAAACGAGAGATCCTTAATTTTAATGTCAAGCAGAATCCACAGTGTTGGCTGCATGGTGGCAAGGTGGTAAAGAGCAAGGCTATGGATATGAAGGTCTCAGGTTCGATCCCTCACCAGTCCAACGATTTTATTATGTGCCGTTTTACACATATTTCCCCTGGGTCAGTGCTAGTTGATGTGAAAAATGCCGAGTTACACTGTGGTCCGAAAGCCACGTAAAACTGTAGGTTCCCCTATTAACTGGCTAGGTAAGTCAGCTCAAGGGTCGGATGAAGGCAACAGCATACCACCTCCAACAAGACCGTGCCTATTAAAGCACTGTGGTGTTCAAACCACTCTTGCGACTGATGACTGCTTTACTTTCTATGGGTTCCAAAACTAATGATCTTCGGGTTATTAACATTTTTGTGTTTTCATGCTGTAGCTTTAATACCAGTAAACGTAAGTAACCGGCCGAGCACTGTCACCGTTCGAGTTGTCAAGGTGGTAGACGACGATGCTGTCGATCCCAGTTACAATTTTGGTCATGGCTATGTTTCAGTCGAATACCTCCATGGGCCTTTCTACGTATTTCAAGATTTACTTTTATACACTCGGTACGCTTCCAAATTGATATCTGATAGGGCCCGCATCTCGTGGTCGTGCGGTAGCGTTCTCGCTTCCCACGCCCGGGTTCCCGGGTTCGATTCCCGGCGGGGTCAGGGATTTTCTCTACCTCGTGATGGCTGGGTGTTGTGTGCTGTCCTTAGGTTAGTTAGGTATAAGTAGTTCTGAGTTCTAGGGGACTTATGACCACAGCAGTTGAGTCCCGTAGTGCTCAGAGCCATTTGAACCATTTTTTTTTTTTTTTTGATATCTGATAGACCTGTATTTACCAACATGAATCAGATATGTTTTCCGTGCAATATATCGGACAACACGTCAGTGCAGCGAGATTTCGTTTATGTGTTGCGCATGGTGTAAGAAATATTTGTGTTTTGCTTGCTTCTGTGATAGGTTTCACCCCACTGAATGCGAGCAAGCTCACGAATATACTGTCAACAACTGGAATTACGCAATAACACACTTAAAAGTTGTATTTTTGCATTATGTATCCCGATGAAAATAACTAAACAGGTTATATGCCTACTTGCTTATTATCGCGCTTCTCGATGCTTTCCTCAAAACATTAAAATAAAAATAAAAAAGAGAGAGAGAGAAAACAGAAATGTATTTCAAATATCAGCTCAGTGACGCCATGTTCGTCTCGTGATGTAAAGCAAGGATAGTTGATAGGTAATATCTTGTTGTACTAACGATATGTATGACTACGGGGTTCTTTGTTTTCTCTCTGCAACCAACTAGAACAGATTTCAGTAACAAAGTGTTAAGAACACCTACTCAGTGCACCAATTAAACACTCAGCCATTCTTGGTTATTTTGTTAATCGTCTGTAATGCAGTAAACATCCTTCATTATTGATTTGTAATTACTACCATTGTTATTGTTATTCGTCACCCCACAACAGCTTTCCTATCACTCATTGCCGTTGATGCACGTAACGAATGGATCAGGATGAATGGAATGTGGGATGTTTCGTCACGGAGAATATACACATTTATCTCGGCGTCTTGTGTCAGGGTAATATGAAAATCTCAATAAGAAAAGACGACAATAACACCCAACTATTTCTGTCCACTTAACACCATGACAGACACATTGGCGTCTCACTGTATTTTGATTATAATTCGTTAGCCTTTTTGCGACCTCATTTTAATACCTCGTGGGAGCAGGCATAATATTTGGCCTTTTGAACACCGAACAATAACACACAAAGATAGCAGATGGAAGGATACAAAGAAAAAATCAGACTCACGGGTGTGGATCCAGTTCATCATAAGAAGACAAAACAAGACGGAAAAATTACGAAAGCAATGAATACGCTGGTTAGTACACATTATTTGTACAGATCTGAAGAAGAAAAAGCGCAGATCTGCACAGTGCCCGCATCTGCACTTTAGTTTCTGTCTTAATGGGCATAATTTTTAGTTTCTTGTCTTCTGAACTATCAAATGAATTGATTATTACGTGGTACAGAATAATTAGGTAACTGTGTTTCTTACAGCTTCCATTCGCACCAACATTTTTCTGCATTCTCGTGCAATTCATGAAATTATACTTGTAGGATCACAAGACTGCACAGAGATGCAATCGATTTCGAGGTGCAAAGTGTTTGTTATCTTGTTTTTCGTGATAGGTAGGCAAAATTGATTTCCAAAGACTTTTTATTGTACTGAAATAATCTTTTGTAACAAAGTAACAAGGTAAATGTTTTATTCGTATATATTTTGTGGGAAACTGTAATCGTGATGGAAGATTACACACCCGAATGTTTGACACAGCTGGTAGGAGAAAACGCTGCATATTAACCAAACCCCGCGCCTCCTCTCCGTATCCTCCTATGACACGAGCACAAGATTCTCCTCCTATAACGCTACAGAGCTGTTCCTAGCATAGCTGAGAATCAGCAACATCGTCACAAACATTTGGCAACACTGTCACAGTGCAATCACTCCCGCGTATGGTACTGTACTGACTCGCTAAATTCACTTGATATTCCCTTTCCATTTGAATGACTCGTGGTATATAATCCTCACGTAAACTAAGACACTGAGACAGAAATTTCAATTTTTTGGCTAAAGAAATGCTGTTCTTCACGTAAGTGACAACTTTTAATATCTTTGACGATGCGTTATGAGGCTGTGCGACCAACACCATGACGAGAGTAGCGTGCTGGCAGTAGTGGGTCCGTAGCTCCATGGTACCGCCCGTGTCTCGTGTCCCAACGGTTAAGAAAATCGTCAGTTCTAACCGTGGTAGGGGCGGCGCGTGCGAGCTTTTTTTGTGTGTTATTTCATGGAGCTGCGAATTCCCAGAAAAAATTCTGTAACAAAATCAGAAGAAAACGTTTACACATCAGATCCTCTTGGCAAGCTCGACGCAGTATGTTGTGTTAATGGTCGTAGATCTCGGCTTTCTGACTGCCAAGCTGCGTCTCTGAAGAAATTCGAATCGACCGTCAACGATACGAAATTCAATAATGTTCTTGCCGGTCGGGGTGGCCGAGCGGTTCTAGGCGCTACAGTCTGGAACTGCGCGACCACTGCGGTCGCGGGTTCGAATCCTGCCTCGGGCTTGGATGTGTTTGATGTCCTTAGGTTAGTTAGGTTTCAGTAGTTCTAAGTTCTAGGGGACTGATGACCTCAGAAGTTAAGTCCCATAGTGCTCAGAACCATTTGAACTATTTGAATAATGTTCTTCACTTAAGACTCCCATGCCAGGGTGATAAGTATGAAGGAAATAAATCGATTAGCAAATCGCAAGAAAATACTTTCAGCTCAAAGTGCAATGGTGAAAAACTTACAATGGTGCACAACAGGTAACGCCTCTTTCCGCTGCAGACAAGCAAATTTTGAGTTTCTAGGAATACGTGACTTTACTTATTAAATGTCACATTTGCATACCTGTTGAGTATGACACAACATACCATTTAAACACAGACCCAATCGAAATCTAAGTGAGTAGTATTTTACTAATTCCAGCAGATAGAGGCACGCTTGTGTACAGATACTCAGTTTTGTTAAAACTGACTTACTTTCGTCGTAAGGTTATCGTGGGTATTTTTATTTCATACCTTACAATACAGTGCACAGTTTTCGTAAGGTTTCTTTTAGTGTTGTTAAAACAATACTAAACATGAGAGAGAAATTAATCATCAACGATACATTCGAATTCTCTGATGTTATCTATAACAGTCTGACAATGCACATGCAGTTTATTGATTACATGCATGTAGAAAACTTGTTTTGAGTTAAAGCTGTCAAACAAGGTTTGAAGAAGAATAAATTGCCACTTCCAGACGACAGCTCATGTAGAAAATACTTGCCTGACTATTTTGGCACGATGCACTCTCCCCATACATAATATATAAGCTTCGAGGCGCATCTGCTGCCTGGCCGTCTATTAAACCTGAAAAGAACAAAATGACAAAGAATTTAGCCTTTCTTCCAAATGCGACTATCTTGGATTGAGAAGTGAAGAGAATTATGTTCAAAGTTCCATTAAATTGATAACTTCAGCAGACAGCAGAATTGCGTTTTTAAAAAATGTATTAGCGAATGTAATAGAAAACGCGACGTCTTATCAACAGTGCGCGACGCTTACCGTTACGCTAATAGCTGTGACGTAGCTACAGCACCTCTGGAAGTGAACAACAGTGCTCCAGAACTTCGGCATTCCACATTGCTGTGAGATAATGCATATGGCCGGATCTAGACTTCTGAGAGACAGACAGTTATAGCATTTCTTTGTCACTGCACGATGGTTTCAACTAACAGATAGCGCAATAGAGTAGCTCAAATGGAAAGGAACACTTCCTATTTAAATATCTGCATCCTACACTGTTGGCAGTTCTGTGTAGGTGGTAGTTACGTTATTTTATTTCGGTGATTACAAAATAGAATCGAATGTATGCACTGGGTAGCCAAGGCAGCTAGTTCATGGCGATTCGGTCAACCATATAAATGAAAGTACTGAACATCCTGCACACCACTACAGGGAGCCTGTGTGCCAGAATTCTCATTTTGTGTGCCGCAACGGTGTTATGATAGAGAAAGGAGTCGCAGAGAGGAGGGTTTTGGTGGTCTGTTGGACTGATGATAGTTTCATATAATGATGGTCTTGGTTCGATTCCAACTTCTGCCGGTGTGTTTTGATAGGGAGAGGCAGATTCTATTCTCTTCTGGCTACGCCAAGTGAAGAAGGTATAACTGCGTTGTGGTCTGAAAATCACATTAAACATGATATTCCTTCTCTACCAAGTAGACGTTAGGTGGAACCCCAATAAAGTGAGGAGTGGCGACATGTAGAAACTCTATCACCAGTAACCTTTCTTATACTAGTTATTGATTTCTAGTGACAAAACAAAACCTGTGTATGGACACATGACACTTATTCCATGTTTTATTTGAGCTTCTGTACGTCGATAAAATTGGTTCTGAACTGGGAATGCAACTCAGACCACCCTTAACGCGGAGTTTGACCCCTTCGTGACAATACAGCTCGATTAAAACTTGTTGTTTGTTCAAAACTGCAGATTCCTCAACATCTCCACATATTGCGCATGAATGGGTTAGAATCCTGGCCCAGCACTAAACTTTTCACTATGTATTATCAAGCTCTAGCACTAGAACACCTATCTGCTGGTGGACAATAATTTGTATTTTTAATGCATTTTCATTCTTTGTCAACACTAACGACATCTGACGTTTTTGACTCCCTGTGAGACACAGAACTATTTGTGAGATCACTGTAAGTTCAAGGATGTTATTCCGAACTGCTGGTGGAGAAAAATTCGGTAAGTGTCGTCTCTTTGTGTGTAGTCAACAACAATATGTTTGGGGTTCGATTCTCAGTCAGCACTGAACACTTCGTCATATTATTTCTAGTTCAAACATGCTCACATGTTGCTGCTGGTGTAACAAACCCATACTTATCGTTCCTTATCTCTAGAACATAACCGTGATACATGCCGGGTTGGAGTCCTGAGAAGGAAAAATTAATGCTTCGTCTCGTCATTTCATTTAATACATCTAGCTACTGCCGAGAAAATCCGATATGTCAAAGTTGATTGTGCTTCGACAACAATCCGATTAGTTTTTGGGTTCGAATCCTTGTCCTACACAAAGCTTTACCTCACTGCATTTCAAGTAAGTTACTTGTGAAGTAGCGATATTTAACATCTCTCGTAGTTCGTTGACAGGGATAGTAGATGCTGGGTAGGAATTCGCGTCCGTTAAAAATGTTTACGATATGTAATTTAAAGTTCATATTTGTTAACTTTTACTTTCTGAAATCGAGGTATATCACTCTCTTTATGCCTAGTCAGCAATGACTGGTAATTTCCGTCAGCCACGAAATCTTAGCCAGCATGATTGGTTCAAACGCCTCTGGGCACTATGGGACTCAACATCTGAGGTCATCAGTCCCCTAGAACGTAGAACTGCTTAAACCTAACTAACCCAAGGACATCACACACATCCATGCCGGAGCAGGATTCGAACCTGCGACCGTAGCAGTCACGCGGTTCCGGACTGAAGTGCCTAGAAGCGCACTGCCACCGCGGCCTAGCTTGCTGGACCTGGGTTATAATCCATATGCAGAACGAGGTGGTTCGTCGTGTCATTTGAAGTTCATACACATTCTCAACTAGCTGCTCGTGAATAACGTAAATTTTTAATTACATTTTGTGTTAAATAACATGTATGGTATATTACTTTGAAGAGGAAGTCTTGAATACGACGAACTTACTACGTGCATTACCCACGTAATAATGTGAGTGCTAACTTTTCAGTTATGTCATTTATTGCAATAAATGTGAGCTTACAAGCCTTAAGGACAGTCTTATCTGTGATGAGGTGTTCCCTGATATTTGTATTGCTTTACATCTTGAGTTATTGCGATACAGAGCAGTGTTTTCTAGTGGTGTTTTGTTGGAACCATTTTCAATAGTCAAACGACTGTACCAAGGAGCGATTAGAGGACCTGCTAGACAGCTGCGTCATGTAGGTCGCACGGGAATCAGGTGAAATTCAATTCAGGTCGTTCGGATACTTTTGAGCACGACTGTACATAAAATCAGAAGATAAATATCAAATGTTTTCACCAATAGCGAAATGCTGGAACCTTAATTGATGATAGAATTATTTTTGCCTGACTGGTATTCGAACCCAGCATCTAACACCGTCGTTTTCTAGCCAGGAACAGACGATAAATAGCTATTGTTGGTTCACCAGTAGCGAGATGGGCCCATATTTAGCTAGACATCAGGCGACGAAAAGTTCTGTGCTGAATGGAATTCAAACCCCGCACACGTGGTCGTGAAGAAACTTTTAACTATCAAACTCTTTTGCTATAATAGCTAGGAATGGCATGTTTGTACTTTCAATGATGTGATGGAAAATACTTTGCTGGCTAGAAGTTGAATCCACAACATGTCGTTGGTGATCACAACGAACACAACGTCAAACTCAAATCCGTTTTCACCAGTAGGATGGAGAAGAATATTTGAACTTGAATAGATGTAAGGAAACGTTTGATCTTGTAATGTTGTGATAAGAAGCTCATCATGTGGCTGTGAGTTGAAACGAACACGTTACAGCTGGCAACGCACGAAGAGACGTTGAAAATAGTACTATTTTTCAGCAGTAGTTCGGAGTGCACAAGGTAGGGCTTGAAATGAAATAATGAATATTTTGTGCTGATCAGGATTCGATACCAGAATAGGTGCCTTTCGAGGACGCCTAGAAGAGTTTGCAATCTTTGGGAACACAGTGAAATCGAATTCTAATCCCAGTCCAGCACCACAATTTTCAACGTCTCAGTTTCAAATAAAGTAAGAGCCTTGTGAACTTACATGGCCATTGGTTCATTAAATGAAATAAGTTTCCTAGTTTTCGACGGCTTGCTGGTGACAGAGTCTCTGCCTTACGGGGTTTCTCCATCTGTCACAGCTCAAACGAATGCCCAGTCGGCAGCGAAGGGATTTTTATCTTTACTGCGGATTTTGAACTACGGAGCTTACTGGCGTTCTGCACTTGGCGTTACTAGGCGTGAAGGTGAGCTACTTGTGTGTGTTAAAAATCTACGCCTGACGTGAGATGTGAGACCACAGAACCCCCTGCCAAGCACATAATTATGAATTGCTGGGTATTCATTTAGATGTGGATGCAAATGTCAAGTGACGGGTAACAGGAAGGAGGGTGGGATCTGGGAATGGATAGAGGTGCAGAAGTGCAAAATATAAGCATTAAATGCTGGCAAAGTATTGCTTACTTAGATGTGTGGCACAGTTCGTTTAGGACCGAGAGATAAGGAAGGACTGTTCTCAGAACGAAGAATGGGTTACATGGAAGGGGAGATCAAAGAATACGGTTTCATAGGTGGTGAGAGGAATGATAGAGAGTAAAGACAGCAGCAATTAAAAGAGAAAATGTAGCGTCATGGGAAACCGCTAGATTTGTTTACAAAGTTTTGGGGGAGTGTAATAGAAGGGCACTTGCGGCGATAGTGCCAGAGAGAGTGTGAGGGAGAATAGAAGAGATATTAACAACGAGTAAACATAAATGTTCAAATGTGTGTGACATCTTATGGGACTTAACTGCTGAGGTCATCAGTCCCTAATCTTACACACTACTTAACCTAAATTATCCTACGGAGAAACATACACACCCATGTCCGAGGGAGGTCTCGAACGTCCGCCGGGACCAGCCTCACAGTCCATGACTGCAGCGCCTTAGACCGCTCGGCTAATCCCGCGCGGCGAGTAAACGTAATGTGAAATCGTTGGCGTATTGTGTTGAGGACTGATGGTGTATTCATGGATGGAGGGGAAGAGAGAGAGATATTAGAAATAACAAAAACTACTGTGACAGAGTCCATCTACGCTGATTAGTTTGTAAGTATGTAGACAGGGTACAAATGAAATCAAAATACGAGTAAAATACTTAACAAACTGTATATTCAAAAGAAACACACTTGAATTAAAAGGGCAACTCAAAGGAAAGCTAACCCATATTGTATCTTTTCTGTTGCCATGCGATCTTCCACTACCTCCCAATGGCGAAAAATGACGAAAAAGAAGACATAACAAAACATTTTAAGAACTCTAATATTTTATCCAGAATCCTTCATTGTTTTGTACTTCTATCACGCGTCTCGCCATAGAATGTATATGCCGACGGACGTAACAGCCTTAAGAAGCAACTTCCTCCCAGGCTTCCAGGACGCAGTCTCAAAGAGTGTCCGCAGTAGTTGGTTGGTTTCATGGCCACTTCTCTGTTAATGTTCTGGCGACCTCAGCCCACATGTTTTCCATAGAGTTCATATCAGCCGCCCGTGGCGGCCAGTCCATGACGTTGACGCCAATCGTGGAGAGCCGCTGCTGAACAAATGCAGAGTTGTGAATGGGAGAATCGTCCTCTTCCAATGTGACGTCCCCTTCTGCGTACAGCATTCGCACTGACGGAAGCATCACATTTTCCAATATGTGGGCATACTGCGCGCTGTCCAGAGTTCCTTCTATACTGTAAAGAATTCCCGCCCCTCTCGCAGAATTCCAACCCCAGCAGGTAACAGATAGCCGGCCACTTCTTCTCGTCGTGGTTACATATTGGATTCGATGGCGAGTCCCTTGTGGCCTGTAAACGATTCATGGACCGTCGTTATTGGTGGAAAACACCTTCTCATCAGTGAAAATGATGTTGTCCCACGACGCCCTCAGATGGAGCTCCGCAAATGCTAGCCGGTATAAAACGTTGTCTTCGCTGAGCTCTTGTTTCACGTCGGATCGTCGTGCATGCATTCCAGCGTCCCTCAGCCATCGGCGAATCGCGTCACTGGAGCCGGGGAAGTTTGTCTCCCGCCGCAACTGCTTCGCGTTCTGAAAGGGATTTTCTCTGCTCCCAGACACTAGGTTCCTATCTCCCTGCTGTGAGCTCACTCTCTTCCTACCTGAGCCAGGAGCCCTATTGGTGGTGCCTCTTTCAAGGCAGATCCCCCGCAAGCTAGTTGCATTGGTATGTGGTACACCATAACGTGTGCCAGCTTCTCTGATGGAACATCCTCCTTCTTCAATGAGAACGACGACTCTACCTCGAATAGACCTCTCCCAGTGAGCCATTACGGCAGACAGCCTGATGTGTATTTGTACTTGCCGCTCTTATACTGATGCCAGGAGAGCAGGTAAACATATTTACGTCAAACGGAGGGGCAGAGGCATGCGGCACAGCAGTGCTGGCTCGTCCCGGGCTGTTGGCCCACAAACGCCACCGGCAGCTCGCTCACTGCCGTCTCGCCTCGGCCAGCCTGGCTGGCCCGTAGCTCGCGAGCCGCGGCTAGTACAGACCCGGGCCGCATGGCCACGATCACCCCTTGGAGGATCAAAAGTTACACCTAACCTACCCAAGTCTGTAGTAGAAACTAACGCAGCTACAGCTATTATGGTATAAAATGTGCAGGCACACCTACAGTTGACGATTTATTCAAATATGTGACGAACAATACTTTCAAAAATACATTCATTTTAAACATAGCTACCACAAAATATTTGACTTAGCTAGCAATAGCATGACGCAGGAAACTATACTTTCTTGTAAGCGCTGTGCATTAGATGTAGCCTTAAGAAAATCTGTATTCAACCACGACAACTAAGCGGAATGTAAAAGTAAACTACACTCCTGGAAATGGAAAAAAGAACACATTGACACCGGTGTGTCAGACCCACCATACTTGCTCCGGACACTGCGAGAGGGCTGTACAAGCAATGATCACACGCACGGCACAGCGGACACACCAGGAACCGCGGTGTTGGCCGTCGAATGGCGCTAGCTGCGCAGCATTTGTGCACCGCCGCCGTCAGTGTCAGCCAGTTTGCTGTGGCATACGGAGCTCCATCGCAGTCTTTAACACTGGTAGCATGCCGCTACAGCGTGGACGTGAACCGTATGTGCAGTTGACGGACTTTGAGCGAGTGCGTATAGTGGGCATGCGGGAGGCCGGGTGGACGTACCGCCGAATTGCTCAATACGTGGGGCGTGAGGTCTCCACAGTACATCGATGTTGTCGCCAGTGGTCGGCGGAAGGTGCACGTGCCCGTCGACCTGGGACCGGACCGCAGCGACGCACGGATGCACGCCAAGACCGTAGGATCCTACGCAGTGCCGTAGGGGACCGCACCGCCACTTCCCAGCAAATTAGGGACACTGTTGCTCCTGGGGTATCGGCGAGGACCATTCGCAACCGTCTCCATGAAGCTGGGCTACGGTCCCGCACACCGTTAGGCCGTCTTCCGCTCACGCCCCAACATCGTGCAGCCCGCCTCCAGTGGTGTCGCGACAGGCGTGAATGGAGGGACGAATGGAGACGTGTCGTCTTCAGCGATGAGAGTCGCTTCTGCCTTGGTGCCAATGATGGTCGTATGCGTGTTTGGCGCCGTGCAGGTGAGCGCCACAATCAGGACTGCATACGACCGAGGCACACAGGGCTAACACCCGGCATCATGGTGTGGGGAGCGATCTCCTACACTGGCCGTACACCATTGGTGATCGTCGAGGGGACACTGAATAGTGCCCGGTACATCCAAACCGTCATCGAACCCATCGTTCTACTATTCCTAGACCGGCAAGGGAACTTGCTGTTCCAACAGGACAATGCACGTCCGCATGTATCCCGTGCCACCCAACGTGCTCTAGAAGGTGTAAGTCAACTACCCTGGCCAGCAAGATCTCCGGATCTGTCCCCCATTGAGCATGTTTGGGACTGGATGAAGCGTCGTCTCACGCGGTCTGCACGTCCAGCACGAACGCTGGTCCAACTGAGGCGCCAGGTGGAAATGGCATGGCAAGCCGTTCCACAGGACTACATGCAGCATCTCTACGATCGTCTCCATGGGAGAATAGCAGCCTGCATTGCTGCGAAAGGTGGATATACACTGTACTAGTGCCGACATTGTGCATGCTCTGTTGCCTGTGTCTATGTGCCTGTGGTTCTGTCAGTGTGATCATGTGATGTATCTGACCCCAGGAATGTGTCAATAAAGTTTCCCCTTCCTGGGACAATGAATTCACGGTGTTCTTATTTCAATTTCCAGGAGTGTAGTTTGGCGGCAGCTTCTCCAAATAATAGTATATACTTAGCATATAATACACGTTTTGTGCACTTATAACATGTACTCAGTGTCTCTGAAACAATACGTGCTGCACGACGGAAATTACTTTCTGCTGAGGCACTTCATTTACATCTCAATGGTACACGACTACTAGAGAACATTGCTCTTTACAGCAGTCAATCCACTTGTAAATTAACATCATGATATCGCAAATATTAAGCAACAAGTTACTAGGGATGAGTAAGGTCTTAAGGTTTGCAACTAAACATGCTACTCCTAGCTACTACTGAATATGAAGTTGATTATTAACGTGTCTTCATAACCATGTGTGCGGCGTTCGACTCTCAGTCAGCATAGACGTTTTCGTCACCTTATTTCTAGTTAAACGTTTGCACATCTCGCTAATGGTGGACCAACATTGGACATTTCTCGTCTGTTCCTGGTTGGACAACGACGGCGGTAGTCGCCGGGTTCGAATCTCGGTCAGGCAATACAACTTCAGTCGTCATTTAAGGTTCCAACCCCACTACTGGTGACAAACTGTGATATCTACATTCTGATTTTACGTACTTATTCAACAATCCGATTAGGTGCTGGGTTCGCATCCTTGTCCCCAGCATTACATGATGACATTTCAATTTTAAACATGTGCATCCTTTATTCCTTGACAACGCAACACTATACAACGTCTTTCGAGGTTAATTACCAAGAAGGTAATTATCATGTTAGGGTTCCTGCTTTCGTACAAACATTATCGTCATTTACGTTCAAGTTGAGAAGTGATAACTGATACTGCAAACGTCAATATTTGACGTCTCTTTCTGCCTAGTGATCGAGTCTCGACAAGGCACAAAGCTTTGGTCGGTTAACAATGGCTTTACGTTCTGGGTTTGCATCCGGATCCAGAATGAAGACGTTGGTCATGTCATTTAAAGTACAACTTTGTGTACAAGTAACTCTTGATGAGTAATGTGAACAATGATATTACTTGTGATTCGCTGTTAATGTTGGGACTTCTGTAGAGTGGCTGCCGCCGTTAATCACGTTTTCTTTTAACTGCTTAGTATTACATAAAGTTGATGCGAAACCACTCCCCACTGAACGTATAACGACGTTCAGCATATATTGGGTAACCTTTTAGACAGCAAAGAACTTGTTTGCAATTGCCATACAACTTTATAAATCCATATACTGTCTCAAATATTTAATTGTGCCTGAGGATTACTGAGCGATTTGTGTGTCAAAACTAGTTGTCCCATAACATTTGAAATGTCACTTATTGTAATTAAGTTTAGTTTACAAACGTTTAAGTCTGTCTGATCTCTTCTGTACTATCGTGGTGTTACTTTACATCTGGATGGACTGTCATAATGACCGGTGTTCTCAAGTAGTCTCTAGCAGTACCCATTGTGTATCTTACAATTACTGTACTGTGGAGGGCTGCGACTATGTGCAACACAGATATGCTATGTTGTTTGCATGCATTCAGGCGCAGCCTACACGTTGGAATTCAGGGTTGACCCACTTTTTTTGCTGTTGAGTGTACATGATCTTCTCAATGGAATGAGCAATCTGATGGGTACAGAGTAAGGATTGAGAGTAAAGAGCAAATCGAAGAAAGAGAACAGTAGTGAAACATGGAATGTGGGAAAACTGGAGAATCGAAGCAATTGAAATTTGGTGCTGCAGACAGATGTTGAAAATTAGATGGACGGCTAAGGTAAGGAATGAGGAGGTTCTGCACAGAATCGAAGAGGAAAGGAATATATGAAAAATCGAAGAGGAAAGGAATATGTGGAAAACATTGATATTGAGTAGGGAGACAATGATAGGACATCTCTTAAGACATGACGGGATGACTTCCATGGCGCTAGAAGGAGCTGTAGAGAACAAAAGCTGTAGAGGGAAACAGAGATTAGATTACTTCAAGCAAATAATTTAGGACATTTAGGTTGCAAGCTCTACTCGGAGATGTAGAGGTGGGTACAGGAGTGGAATTTTTCGGCAGGCCGCATAAAACCAGTCAGAAGATTGATGACGCAAAAAAACATGTCAGAGGATCGATGACACAAAAAAACCATGTATCACTTTATAAATTCGGTACTATAGTTCATTTAATTACGAAAGTCATCTCTTTCTGTGCAGATGGGAGATTGAAATTTTGTTAAAAGATCTCGCTGCAACGAAAAAATTCCTGGTAATGGCCCCAACTCTTGAATCACATCTATGGTACTCTCTCACTCGCCTCCACTCACTGATATCAAATTCATAGGCGAATTAATTAAATTGATCATGAGAGTCCCTTAGCATGTT
This sequence comes from Schistocerca americana, assembly GCF_021461395.2. Lineage (NCBI taxonomy): Eukaryota > Metazoa > Arthropoda > Insecta > Orthoptera > Acrididae > Schistocerca > Schistocerca americana. The sequence continues at coordinate 264,980,964 of NC_060124.1, read as the reverse complement.
GAGAAATTTCTTCCTGCAGTCGTTTTACACTCGCTAGATAACCATTACAGACGCTTCAGTGACGTCTCTGGAGCGTTTCCAAAGGTAGGTAGCTACTGCCTCTGATACCAAAATGGGTAGTAATCATCATCATCAAATAGCGGAAGACATCCGGCACTGATTGCCTTCTGTCGCGCTGGTCGAAGTAAATCACTTAGAATACTGGGTGGATGTGTGTCAGATGCTGGACATATATGTCCTGCATTAGAAGATTAAGAGTGTTGCACTCTGTATGACTAGTATATTGAAAACCAAATGGCTTCAGCAATATCGTGGGTTTGGGGAAGAGTTGTGCAGCCCTTGGAGTTCGTGCGTTTATGTTCTACTATCCTTTCACTGTTGCCAGTACCTTTACCATACTGACTCCACATACCAGAACAGTACTTCAGAATCGATATCACAGTTTATTTACATAAAACGCTTCAGACACTGTCCATTTGGACCTCTATCATGCATAAACCTCACTTTGATTTTTAATGATCTGTTGTATTACCACAATACTCTCATATCTATTATACACTGATAAGAGTTGCTAACCTTCTCAACATGCACACATCTGGAGAGAACTTGTGCATTTGCACTGGTGCTGTGATGAAGACTGAAGTGGGACATTATTCACTGAACAGCATTTACGGACTCAGCCCAATCTCTTTCTTCTCAAGATGTGGAATGTATGGGTATAGTATCCATCTACTTCTGGTCAGTTGCAAACAAAATCGGTAACAGCGTTGAAGGGAGGTTTGGTCAAAGACAATATGAGGAAACCTTTAATTCTCGAACTTTACCCTACGAATGCGAGAATTCTCTCTTACTACCATCCACATGGAGAATTATGGCAAATCATATTCATAAATTCTTCACTATGATCAAGTGCTAGAAATATGTAGATCATCCACTTGCATGTGTGTAGAACGCTGTCTCGTATACTCTCGTCTATATGTCCAAGATTCAACCATGAATGGACATACTGCATAGTCTTCTAACTACATTCGAAATCCATCACATGGTACTCAGTGAGTAGTGGAGGGGTTATATAGCGATGATACAGAAATCGGGATGCATGCTGCCGTGTCATTGGTTCACGCCACAATTACGAAAAAACTGCTAAAATTGGAAAAATTGGAAAAATTGATTGCACATTCTATTTTAGTGCTTATTACAGCACATCATCCCATATGGATGCTGTCTTTTCCATACCATCCCTCCACTGTGCGCTGTTGATTGCCTGACAACTTGTTTGAGGTAGATAGGGTCTTAGTGGGAGCAACACCTTATGGGGACGCACAGCACTGAAACAGTGATCACATTCATGGCTGTAATATGAGGAATCAATGTTCTTGGTCTCTTCTAAATGTAACACTGAGATATCTTCTAACCTGTACAGCGGAAGATGACATTAAATGTAGAAGTCATCAGCTTGGGAAAGCTGCTTGGAAATGCTTCACAGTGCCACAATTTTTCCAGTTTCCGTATGTTGCGATGTCTTCCATATTTTTATTAATGCGAAACACTCCTCTGTCTTTTATTTCAACCATCGGATGTGTTGTGCGAGCAGTATAATTTACAGTAGCTTTCTGCGATAGCCAATGGATAGAAAAATCAGTTTAGCACCTGACACAGACCTTGAAGTCATGGTAGAAAAGCAAAAGGTAAAGCTGTGTACACATCTGTAGTCATACACTGCTTGGATATGTTACAACAGAAAGCAATATATATCAAACTGCTTGTGAAACAGCAACACAAGAACACACTCCTTGTGACTGGTAGTGGATATGGTCTTCCTCCAGTACAGGGGATAAAAATTTGCTCAGGTCTGCAGAAGCAGTTTTGATCACCGGTCACGTGTTCCAGTAGGCCAATACACTTATATTTAATCCGATCATCACATATGGTCGTTGTCAATGGGAGAACAGTATTTGTTTCCCAATACATGCGAAGACAGAGATGTGGTAAAATCTTATGCAGTTCTCAACAAGGTGATATTAGCAAAATTTTTATAGTTCTTAGCTGTACTCCATTGGATGTTACTAAGATAACGAGGGGAGGAGAGAGAGAGAGAGAGAGAGAGAGAGAGAGAGAGAGAGAGAGAGACTGTGCAGTCAAGAAAGTTTCAGGTACCATTACACTGTCGCATTTCTAGTGTGGTAATTATAAGAACACAATAAAGGCAAAGTTTTGACAAATTAACATCCCTGTTTCGGAATTTTAATCTGAGGTGTGTATGTGAGGGTGGGTGCTGTAGATGGTGCATGTCAGGCTGCATTGTGCCACATCCTACTGCAGAGATGATCATAGGGGTCAGGTGACTGAAAGTTGGTTTTTGGCTGTCATGACTGGCCAGCTCTGCAGGTACACAATACAGTCAGCAGAGGGCGCTGGATTACACTGGAGGTGGCTGGTCAACGTTATCTTTCGTCTTGAGACACTGTGTTCAAGTAAGATAAGGATCACTCTATTTGTATGATATATTTCCCACATATCTGTTGGCTAGGATGCAACTTGCGACTTGTAAATAGGTATAAGTCTGTCTCATTCCCAAATGATATTACTACGTAAGTACTGTATATATGGCAGTAATTTACAGCCAAACTGGAACGGCGGGTAGCTGTTTTAATGCTATTACGCATCCCTATCATCCCAGCAGCTCTTCACTTTTATATTGGCAGGTGGCTACTTCCCTGGAATTCAGTGATAGCTTGCTCTCTTAGTCTTACGACCCATCCTTATCATATCAGGCGGTTGGTTGGACTGGCTGGAACAACTTTCTACTGCTAGACTAATGACAAAAATATCCTCTCCACATCCAACAGCTATTGACAAAACTATATGGAGCTACTGTCCAGTGCTCAATGAATGAATTACCACTGCCCAATTCTAATTTAAATAAAATATACTCTGCATCATGTACAAAATAGACTGACATCCATCCTATCCAGCACCTCATCACAGGCTGAAGCTCTGTCATAAGTGGTGGAGAGAAAGCACAGTGGAGTGTCAAGAGCCAACAGTACTCTCTGGGTGCTGTTGCGAAATAGCTCAGATGGTCTCCTAACCTCAAGGTGTACACACAAAATTTGATATTCCCACCAATAAATTATAATTTCCTAACATTTCTTGAGAAGGGTGGGTCATCCTCCAGAGGTGGCATTATTAATTGTATAAATACATACATAAATAAGGTGAAATTTTTAAATATATATTCATCCTCCAAGACCAGCAACTCAACACAGTCTCAGTTATTTTCCCACCATTCCCAGATCTGAGGAGACTGGGGGGGATTATGGGGTGTGGGGTAGGAAAGGGATTGGTGTAAGGTGGTGGGGAGGTGATTGACATCCCAGCTGGGGAAAACCCATGATGCCATCAAAAAATGGTGGTAATTAATTCACCATTTAATTGATTTATGTAGTTAAATTTATATTAATTTGATATAAAAATACCACCAGAACTGCTTTGCTCTACTACTTAGACACAATCAAATGGGAGCTGCAGTGTTGTATATACTCTTCAGACAAACAGTTGTAGCTATACACTCACATTTAATTCTCAATTGTTTCTTGACATAGTTATGTAGACAACCAAGATATATCTGTTGATCCATTGTGGATCCTAGGCAGCAGCTCATCAAATATTTGTAAAGGGAGGTCGCAAAACAGCCATACTTAATTAAGGCGTTGTTTTATTTTCTTCTGACAAGCAGTTGCGTCGATTCAGAAAGTCATCTTCAGGCCCGATATGCACTCCATGTATACATATTTGAATGTACCAACATCGGCACGCTGGAACCATCAATGTGTGTGTATAGTGAACTCGTTTTTCGAGTGCTTCCGTCGGAGGCGTGACAACAAGTTTGGTAGTCAAAATGAAATAGAACGATATCGCAAATACGTGTGGCTGTTTGGCTATCTTCTTTGATAAGCCTGTAGATGGTCCATTGTGCTACACCCACCCTACAGCCAGCCATCTTGTCATGGTTATTGTGACTGTCTCTTACATACAGTTAAGTTTTTTCTAGTCAGTTAGCAGGAATTTCAGCAAACTTCCTGTACACAAATGATACATGACGACGAGAGCCGGCCGGAGTGGCCAAGCGGCTCTAGGCGCTACAGTCTGGAACCGCATGACCGCTACGGTCGCAGGTTCGAATCCTGCTTCGGGCATGGATGTGTGTGATGTCCTTAGGTTAGTTAGGTTTAAGTAGGTCTAAGTTCTACGGGACTGATGACCTCAGATAAATCCCGTAGTGCTCAGAGGCATTTGAACCATTTGACGACGAGCCTGTTGTTCACATCTTCCCTGTTTTCCTTTTTCTGAATGACCATAATTGCAGAGTAGTTCGAAGTTCATGGTATCGTCCTCGTCCACAAATCATGTGCAACTATTTGTGCAAATTTTGCTGTCACCACCCCTTCCCCTATTTTTATCCTTTCTACAAGGACATGCGGAAAGTAATGCCACCGAATATTTTGCTGTTTCTAATGCACCGACGTAGCTACGTTAGGCTCTGTAATGTTACACGCTGCTATAGGTGCCCTCTGGTGGAAGCGGGTTGCAACTTGCGTCAAGGAAACGAGAGAGTCGAACGAGTAATGACATGTAATACCTCAATCGATATTGATCACGGAATTAAAAGTTCGGAGACACTACTATTGTCCTCGTAATTCTTTTCCATCTTTCTAACGTCATTTGTTATGTGTTTCTTCTCTTATACACAATATTGCCGCGTAGTTCTTCATTTGAGGTACAAGATCTGGTCTTCCTGACACTTTCATGTAGATTTATTATAACACCGTCCGCCCCCGGTAGCTGAGTGGGCAGCGCGACAGACTGTCAATCCAAAGGGCCCGGGTTCGATTCCGGCTGGGTCGGAGATTTTCTCCGCTCAGGGACTGGGTGTTGTGTTGTCCTAATCATCATCATTTCATCCCCATCGACGCGCAAGTCGCCGAAGTGGCGTCAAATCAAAGGACTTGCACCAGGCGAACGGTCTACCCGACGGGAGGCCCTCGTCACACCACATTTCATTTCATTATAACACCAACGTGCCGTGAAACACACTAATGTTACCCTCCGAGTGGATTTAAAAGTTCGTCCGTGCATGTATCTTACGGAAAAGGGTATCGGACTACTATTTCTAATTCTGTGAAGTTAACAGTAAAACCAAACGGGCCTTAGCCTTGGGAGCTGACAAATGTTAAAATTATAAGTGAACAAAAAAATAAATAGTCGCCAGCCTAATCAGTCACATTAATTTGGAAATACATATTTGAGGAAAATGGTTATTAGTTATTGAAGTTACTTTTGTTGAGATATCCCTCTGAATAGCAAACAGGATAAAAACTGACAATACACTCTGTACTCTGTGTAGCAGCACTTACCAATAACACACACACCAGTGAATTATGGGGAGCAAATTGCACTGAGCTCATACTAATGACGGTCACAATCATTAGCATAGTTTAATCAAAATACTGAAACGTCATTGCATGAAGTGCAGATCTAATTTTGGACGTCAGGGGCTTGTATCTTGACTGACATGAATAACACAAATGAAGATGAATAACATCTAAAATACACTGTTTAAGGTCCTCTGCATGTAGCAGTTTTCCTTAGTAACAGTAACAGCTCATTTTTTCTCAATAGAAGTACAAGATGGGGACCCATGAACAGGTATATTTTCACTAGAAAAGGTTCTTTGATTATTGCAAAAGTAAAAACTATCTCTAAAAGCGAGTCATTCGCTTAAATTACCTTACAAGGTACTACAATGCAACACTTGGCTTAGTTAACTTCAAAAGTAACCATTCGTGATGGGTACCAAAACGACACTATCTTTGAAAATGTGCGTAACTGCACTTCTCATAGTACAGTACCACCACAAATCGGTTCATCAAGTATTTATATGTACTTGTACTTTAATCACATGTGAAGCAAGAATTCTTGGCAATAATATTTATACAATCTAGCAGTCTAATCCTACAAAACTATATTTTATAATGAACAAAGGATTCGTTAGCGAAAGCCTATCCCACTTGGCTTTTATGGTATTGGCTTTAAAGAATTAAGGTTTTCACTTTCCTATCGATTGATCTACAAATTTTTTTACTTAAATTTCCTCCTTAACAATTCCTCTTGGAGTAGTCCATAAACAAAGTATCTAAATTTTACTCTTTAACTTTTGCTACTCCTTTTACCTTATACAAAAAAATCACTTTTCAACACATTAATGCCAAAATTGCTTATTTAAATCAGGATACTCGGATTTAGTAGCAGTTAGGTGAGGACGCTGCGTAGGTTCGTGATCAGGATTGAAGTTATGGTTTCGAACACGAATTGTTTCATGTGATTGTTGCTGAAACAACACACAAATTAACTGGTCCATGCCAATACACATAACGTAACTGAAAGTATGAACTCTGTGAAGCAGTGGCGAAAATTAGTGGCAAACAAATGGCGGCTAACTGTACTCACGGCTTTTGATTCGCGACTGCTCTACAAAATCTCTTCTTGGCGTCAGGATTTCAACATATTGGAGTCATTCCACTATTCCGTGATACCAAATAATAGCCTGATCCACATACCAAGCACATCCCTTGTAACGCAACTTCCAATTGCCTCTCTTCGCGCCGTCGAAGTGTACCGTGTTAAGACTAGCCCACACACTGTTGGTCGTTCACACAAAGGAGCCGCTCAGCTCGACCGCCAAACCCACCTTTTACCCAGCGCAATGCCACTTTCGTTGTGGAGGGACTTCTCTACAGCGTTTACATGCTGCAAATACAAGTGCCCTAACCATGAACCGCTTTCAACAAACATACTTCTTTCATAAACATATTCATTTTATAATAATTTAAAATTTCAACTTATTCTTTTGCTTTCTTCATATATACATTACAAAACTCTAATTTTCTAGCCATACATCAAGGAGTTCAAACAACAGAGACTGCACACTTCATAAATTGCAGATACACGGTCACTTAAAATACATCCTACTCCTAATAATGCAGAAATGATATGTCGAAAACAACACTTATTATACAGGGTGTTACAAAAAGGTACGGCCAAACTTTCAGGAAACATTCCTCACACACAAGTAAAGAAAAGATGTTATGTGGACATGTGTCCGGAAACGCTTAATTTCCATGTTAGAACTCATTTTAATTTCGTCAGTATGTACTGTACTTCCTCGATTCTGATGATCAAATTGTAAATTTTCACAATTAACATGTGTGGGTTGACGAGAATCAGCACACAATTGTCAATCACGTCATCAACACAGATTTTCTGCGAACGTTTGTGCAGGCATTGTTGGTGATGTCTTGATTGGGCCCCATGTTCTTCCACCTACGCTCAATGGAGCACGTTATCGTGATTTCATACGGGATACTCTACCTGTGCTGCTAGAACATGTGCCTTTACAAGTACGACACAACATGTGGTTCATGCACGATGGAGCTCCAGCACATTTCAGTCGAAGTGTTCGTACGCTTCTCAACAACAGATTCGGTGACCGATGGATTGGTAGAGGCCGACCAATTCCATGGCCTCCGCGCTCTCCTGATCTCAACCCTCTTGTCAACGCAACCCCGGTACCAAATGTGGAGACTCTTCGCGCTCGTATTGTGGACGGCTGTGATACAATACGCCATTCTCCAGGGCTGCATCAGCGCATCAGGGATTCCATGCGACGGAGGGTGGATGCATGTATCCTCGCTAACGGAGGACATTTTGAACATATCCTGTAACAAAGTGTTTGAAGTCACGCTGGTACGTTCTGTTGCTGTGTGTTTCCATTCCATGAATGATGTGATTTGAAGAGAAGTAATAAAATGAGCTCTAACATGGAAAGTAAGCGTTTCCGGACACATGTCCACATAAGATGTTTTCTTTCTTTGTGTGTGAGGAATGTTTCCTGAAAGTTTGGCCGTACCTTTCCGTAACACCCTTTATTTGATGCCTTTAATTATCTTCAGCTGTTTGACTTTTAAGTGAATGTTGAATTTGATTATCTTGCTGGTGTGGTCTAGAGGCAGTAAGGTAACTGCGGCCTCTGATTAGTAGAGCTGAATTGCTGCCAGACAAAATTCGCCTCCCCTGGGGCACACGTCTTCTGTGGGACGTTAGGCCATCAGGCTCCTCCCAGCGGTTTCCTGTTGCCGACAGAGGGTTCACTCGCCAGTTACAGCTCCCAGCTCGCGGCGACGGCACGGCGCAGTAAATCGCCCTTTGTGCTTCGCTAATTGGCCTCGGCACTCAATTATTATGCCGCACGATTCAATTAGTAGCGCCAGAGCCGTAGGAATACTACAGGTCGAGGGAACATTCGAGCAATGCGAGCCGGCCGACCCAGCATCGCGAGCTGTGCTCACCAGCCATCCTCGCAAACCACCAAACTGAGCTGAGCTTCTGCATCCCAAAGCGGGAGTAACTGTTTCCCACTTAGAAGACGGCCGACCCGCGCAGTCCTTTGTGGAAAACTTGTTCCTTTTGTCAAATCTGATGATGGGCTGTCTATAGTGAAGTACTCTGTAAATTAATTTTTACACCCAGGGAAAACTAAAACGAATTTAGTCGTGAATATACAGTATATCCGGTGAAATGCTTGTTTATATGTTTTGTGGCTTTTGTACCTAGATACCGTTTACAAAGAAAGCAGGTGTTGACAGGCGTGAAAATTATCGAACTATCAGTTTACTAAGTCACGACTGCAAAATACTATCGCGAATTCTTTACAGACGAATGAAGAAATAGGTAGGAGCCAACGTCGGGGAAGATCAGTTCGGATTTCGTAGAAATATTGGAACACATGAGGCAGGACTGACCCTACGCCGCACCTTAGAAGATAGATTAAGGACAGGCAAACCTACGTTTCCAGCATTTGTAGACTTACAGAAAGCTTTTGACAATGTTGACTGGAATACTCTCTTTCAAATTCTGAAGGTGGCAAGGGTAAAGTATAGGTAGCGAAAGGCTACTTACAATTTGTACAGGAAGCAGATGGTAGTTATAAGAGTCGAGAGATATGAAAGGGAAGCAGTGGTTGGGAAGGGAGTGAGAATGGGTTGTAGCCTCTACCCGATGTTATTCAATCTGTATATTGAGCAAACAGTAAAGGAAACAAAATAAAAATTCGGAGTAGGCATTAAAATCCACGGACAAGAAATAAAAACTTTGAGGTTCGCCGATGACATTGTAATTCTGTCAGAGACAGCAAAGGTCTTGGAAGAGCATTTGAACGGAATGGACAGTGTCATGAAAGGAGGATACAAGATGAACATCAACCAAAGCAAAACTATGATAATGGAATGTAGTCGATTTATGTCGGGTGATGCTGGGGGAATTAGGTTAGGAAATGAGGCACTTAAAGTAGTAAAGGAGTTTTGCTATTTGGGGAGCAAAATATCTGATGGTGGTCGAAGTAGGGAGGATATAAAATGTAGACTGGCAATGGCAAGGAAAGCGTTTCTGAAGAAGAGAAATTTGTTAACATCGAGTATAGATTCAAGTGTCAGGAAGTCGTTTCTGAAGGTATTTGTATGGAGTGTGGCCATGTAGGGAAGTGAAACATGGACGGTAAATAGTTTGAATAAGAAGGAAATAGAACCTTTCGAAATGTAGTGCTACAGAAGAATGCCGAAGATAGATGGGTAGATCATATAACTAATGAAGAGTTATTGAATAAAATTGGAGAGAAGAGGAGTTACTGGCACAACTTGACTAGTTTTTTTTTTTTGTGGTTTTAGGGCGCACAACTTCAATGGTCATTAGCGCCCAGACTACGTTAAGAATGCACCGCGAGGCACAAGTTTAAAACAACAACTAAAAGGGAAAACACGATAAAAGACAGACTGACAGGCATAGGATTAAAAAACAGCATAATCAAATATCCTTAGAGAGGTTTGTCAAATTTATAAAACGACGAACGCGAGCAGCTGCTCGTGGGTCATCCGCTAAAATGGCATCTAGAGAACATGGCAGGCCAAGATCAAGACGCAGTGTGTTAAAATCCGGACACGACGTTAAAATGTGGCGGACCGTCAGCAATTGCCCACATGGGCAGAACGGCGCCGGCGTCAGCAGATGGCGATGGCTGAACCGGCAGTGTCCAATGCGTAACCGGGCCAAAACGACCTCCTCCCGCCGAGAAGGGCGGGAGGAGGACGTCCAAGCCGCGGGATGAGGTTTCAAGGCCCGAAGCTTATTGTCCGTAAGTGCAGCCCAATCGGCATGCCACAGCGATAAAATGCGCCGACAAATTACCCTGCTACAGTCCGACGAAGGGACACAACGAGAAGCTGTCCGAGACTGGAGGACCGCAGCCTTGGCCGCGTCATCTGCAGCTTCGTTCCCAGGGATACCGACATGGCCAGGAACCCACATAAAGCTAACCGGAGAACCGACGTCCACCAGCTGCTGAAGAGAGCGTCGGATCCGGTGCACGAAAGGGTGAACCGGATACGGATCACTGAGGCTCTGGATGGCGCTCAGGGAATCGGAGCAGATGACATAAGCAGAATGTCGGTGGCGGCAGATGTAAAGAACAGCCTGGTAGAGGGCAAAGAGCTCAGCTGTGAAGACCGAACAATGGCCATGGAGCCGGTATTTGAAACTTTGTGCCCCGTCAATAAAGGAACACCCGACCCCGTCATTGGTCTTTGAGGAATCTGTATAAATGAAGGTCATATTAAGGAACTTCGAACGAAGTTCGACAAAACGGGAGTGGTAGACCGAACTGGGGGTAACCTCTTTTGGGAGCGAGCTGAGGTCAAGGTGAACGCGAACCTGAGCCTGAAGCCAAGGTGGCGTGTGGCTCTCGCCCACTCGAAAGGTTGCAGGGAGTGAAAAATTAACGTGTTGAAGGAGGCGACGAAAGCGAACTGCAGGGGTAGCAGGGCAGAGACATACAACCCGTATTGAAGGTCGAGAGAGTCGTCAAAAAAGGAACGATAAGACGGGTGGTCGGGCATTGACAGTAGCCGACAGGCATACCGACAAAGCAGTATATCGCGCCGGTAGGTGAGTGGCAATCCGCCAGCGTCAGCATGAAGACTCTCTACGGGACTAGTATAAAACGCTCCAATCGCAAGTCGTCAACCCCGATGTTGTATGGAGTTGAGGCGGCGTAAGATGGATGGCCGTGCAGAGGAGTATACGAAGCTCCCATAATCCAGCTTGGAGCGGACGATCGACCGATATAGACGAAGTAGGACGGTTCGATCCGCTCCCCACGACATACCACTGGGAACACGGAGGACATTTAAAGAACGTGTACAACGGGCAGCCAAATATGACATGTGGAGACCAGCTAAGTTTCCTGTCAAATGTAAGACCTAAAAATTTTGTTTTCTCCACGAATGGGAGAGCAACGGGACCGAGTCGTAAGGACGGTGGGAGAAACTCTTTGTAGCGCCAGAAGTTAATACAGACCGTCTTCTCGGCAGAAAAACGGAAGCCATTGGCGACACTCCAGGAGTAAAGACGGTCAAGAGAACGCTGAAGACAGCGCTCCAGGACACGTGTACGCTGCGCGCTGCAATAGATGGTAAAGTCGTCCACGAAAAGGGAGCCTGATACATCAGCTGGGAGGCAATCCATTATTGGATTGATCGCTATGGCGAAGAGAGCGACGCTCAAAACTGAGCCCTGTAGCACCCCATTCTCCTGGTGAAAGGTGTGACAGGACAAAACCCACACGTACCCTGAACTGTCGATCCATTAAAAAGGAACGAATAAAAAGAGGGAGGCGACCGCGAAGACCCCATGTATGCATGGTGCGGAGAATGCCCGCCCTCCAACAGGTGTCGTAAGCCTTCTCCAAATCAAAGAACACAGCCGCGGTCGGGCGCTTCCGCAAGACGTTATTCATAATGAAGGTCGACAAGGTAACCAGATGGTCAACAGCAGAGCGGCGCCTACGAAATCCACATTGTACATTGGTAAGTAGGCGTCGAGACTCGAGCAGCCAAACCAAACGAGAGTTAACCATTCGCTCCATCACTTTACAGACACAGCTGGTAAGCGAGATGGGTCGATAACTGGAAGGCAAGTGCTTGTCCTTCCCCGGTTTAGGAATCGGGACAACAATAGACTCGCGCCAGCATGCGGGAACATGTCCTTCAGTCCAGATGCGATTGTAAGTCCGAAGAGGAAAACCTTTACCCGCAGGAGAAAGGTTCTTCAGCATCTGAATATGAATAGAATCAGGCCCTGGAGCGGAGGACCGTGACCGGGCAAGTGCGTTTTCGAGTTCCCGCATGGTGAATGGGGCATTATAACTTTCACGATTCGAGGAGCGGAAGTTAGGTGGCCTAGCCTCCTCTGCCTGTTTGCGGGGGAGGAAGGCAGGGTGGTAATGAGCGGAGCTCGAAACCTCTGCGAATAAGTGGCCGAAGGCATTGTAGACATCCTCCGGGGCCACAAGGACGTCATTCGCGACCATCAAGCCAGAAGCTGGTGAGTGGACCTTAGTGCCAGATAGCCGGCGCAGGCAACCCCAGACAACAGACGAAGGAGTAAAACTGTTGAAGGTGCTTGTGAAAGCAGCCCAGCTGGCTTTCTTGCTTTCTTTAATAACACGACGACACTGTGCACGTAATCGTTTATAAGTGATACAATTCGCCACTGTTGGGTGGCGTTGAAAGGTGCGTAAAGCATTTCGACGAGCACGTAAAGCGTCTCTACATGCTGCGGTCCACCAGGGGACCGGTACGCGACGTGGAGAAGAAGTAGGGTGAGGAATGGAATATTCAGCAGCAGTGAGAATGACTTCCGTGAGGTGTGCGACCTGACGATCGCAGCTTGTGAAGGTTTGATCCTGAAAGGTCGCCCTGGAAGAGAAGAGCCCCCAGTCTGCTTTGGAGATGTTCCAACTAGATGAGCACGCCGGCCGCGGTGGTCTAGCGGTTCTAGGCGCGCAGTTCGGAACCGCGCGACCGCTACGGTCGCGGGTTCGAATCCTGGCTCGGGCATGGATGTGTGTGATGTCCTTAGGTTAGTTAGGTTTAAGTAGTTCTAAGTTCTAGGGGACTGATGACCACAGTAGTTAAGTCCCATGGTGCTCAGAACCATTTTTTAGATGAGCATGGGGAGGGGGTATGCTGCAGGAGATGGATAACACACGGGAAGTGGTCGCTCGAATATGTATAAGAAAGTGCATAAAACTCAAACCGGCGTGCAAGTTGGGTAGTAGATATAGAGAGGTCTAAATGGGAATAGGTGTGAGATGTGTCCGAAAGAAAAGTAGGGGCGACAGTATTGTGGCAGACAAGATTGAGCTGGTTGAAAAGGTCTGCTAACAGGGAGCCCCTCGGGCAGGATGCCGGAGAGCCCCAAAGGGGATGGTGGGCATTGAAGTCTCCAGTTAACAAAAATGGGGCAGGTAGCTGAGCAGTAAGCTGCATCATATCTGCCCTGGTAACGGCAGATGACGATGGAGTGTAGACGGTACAAGTGGAAAATGTGAAAGTGGGGAGATTAATGTGGATGGCAACTGCCTGCAGGCCGGTGTGCAATGTGATATGATCGTAGTAAATATCATCCCGGACCAGCAACATAACCCCACCACGAGCCGGAATACCTACCACAGGGGGTAGGTCAAAACGCACAGAGGTGTAGTGCGCCAAGGCAATTTGATCGCATGGGCGTAGCTTCGTTTCCTGGAGGGCTACGACGAGCGGACGGTGCAAGCGGAGCAGCAACTTCAAGTCCTCTCGGTTGGAGCGAATGCTGCGAATATTCCAGTGAATAAGCGCCATCGTAAGAAGAAATGGAAGATGAAAGAAGGGGTCACCTCGAAGGCCGCTGGGGGCCTGGCTTCGAGCGAGCACTGCCGCCGCTATCAGTAGGCGGAGAGTCATCGTCCATTGGGTCTATAGGTTCATCGGCCATCTTTGTAAGATGGCCGGGAGGGGGAGCTTCCTCCGCCGGTGAACGGCCAGATGTTCGGCTACTAGCGGTGCGGCCAGGCGAAACGGATGACGGCCTGGGGCGGCAACCGCTGGGTGGCGCAGGAGAAGAAATGCGCCGTGGCGGAGAAGGAGAACTGTGCTTCCTATGAGCCTTCTTGGAAGGTCGTTTGGTGGAAGTACCGGCCGAAGGCTAGGAGGTCGAGGTACGTAGGAAGTCTGCACGGGACAGTTCCTTCCTGAAGGACCGTGCATCTGACTTCTGGGCCTTCGTCTTAGCAGAAGCTGATGAAGGGGCTGGTGTCTGTGGGGTGATGGGAGGAAGAGGAGACGTCGACCGATGGATCTTAGCACTGGCCGAACGGACGACCGTGGTGCTGAAGGTCAGATCGCATGTCTGGTTGCCACCTCCCTGGTAGTCCGAGGTGAGGCGAGGACAGTACTGTATTTCTCCGCTGGGAGCAGCGTGGGCTTCCTACTAGCCAATAGCTTGCGAGCAGCCGAGGTGGACACTTTCTCTTTGACCCGAATATCTTGGATACAGCGTTCTTCCTTATAGACAGGACAGTCGCGGGAGGATGCAGCATGGTCACCCTGACAGTTCACACAACGAGGAGACGGAGGTGGACAGTCACCCTCATGGGCATCCCTGCCACAAGTGACACATTTAGCCGCATTGGAACAAGACTGTCGAGTGTGATTGAAACGCTGACATTGGTAGCAGCGCGTAGGTGTCGGGACATAGGGGCGAACAGAAATAACCTCGTAGCCCGCCTTGATGCGCGATGGCAGCTTAACACTATCAAAGGTCAAGAAAAGTGTCCCGGTCAGTACAAGGTCACTGTTGACCTTTTTCATGACCCTATGGACAGCGGTCACGCCCTGCTCAGCGAGAACGGATTGAATCTCCTCGTCAGTCAATCCGTCGAGGGATCTAGTATAGACCACACCACGAGACGAATTCAAAGTGCGGTGAGCCTCCACCCGGACAGGGAACGTGTACCGGAGTGTGGCCCGAAGCAGTTTTTGTGCCTGAAAGGCGCTCTCAGTTTCTAGTAATAAGGTACCGTTACGCAACCAGGTACAAGATTTGACAGATCCGGCTATGGCAACTACGCCCTTCTGGATAACGAAAGGGTTGACAGAGGAAAAATCCTTTCCGTCCTCAGATCGAGAAACGACGAGGAACTGTGGGGCAGGCGGTAGTACTTTTGTCGCTGGTGGCTGGTCAAGTTTCCGTTTTTCGGCAGAAGTCGAGAGAGATGGAGTGAAATCCATTGCGGAGGAATCCCCCATGATTGCTGCGTCTCCGATGGCGCGCTCCTTCCTTGTGGGGACCCTCTCAGAGGGCACGCCCGCCTTAGGTGAATGTTTACACCTCAGGTCACACCTCCCGAGAAACAGACGGAGGGACCAATCGGCATGGTCAGAAGGTATCAGCTCAGGCAATCACCCCTCCCTGGGCCTGGCCTTTACCAGGGGGTACGTGCGTGCCTTACATGTCTAACCAGGGCGGGGAATTACGCGTTACCCCGTCACCGGCAACGCGTGCGAACGCGCGGGTCGGCCTTCAGGCGCGCACAGGGAGGAAGGAAGAAGAGGAAAAAGAAGAGAGAGAGGGAGAGAGAGGACAGACTGTCGCAAACGCCGAGGCGGAGACCAGAGAAGGCAAGGAGAAGAAGGCAATGAGAAGGTAAGGAGAAGAAGGCAATGAGAAGGCGAAGAGAAGAAGGCAATGAGAAGGCAAGCAGAAGACAAGGGAAAGAGTAAGGAAGACAGTGAGGTGGAGAAGAGGAAAGAAAGGAACCAACCAAAGGAAGGAAGAAACGAGAAGTGAAAAAGCAAAAGACCGCAAATAGAGGTCGTGGAACCGTCCGTCTCCGGACGCAGGCGCTAACTACCCCCTTGAGGGGGAGGGACTCCTTTTAGTCGCCTCTTACGACAGGCAGGAATACCTCGGGCCTATTCTAATACCCTTACCTGCAGGGGGTAACTTGACTATAAGAAGGGATCGTAGTGTTAGGGCATGTTATGAGACATCATCACCAATTTAGTATTGGAGGGCAGCGTGGATGGTAAACATCATAGAGGGAGACGTACAAGTGAATACACTAAGCAGATTTAGACGGATGTAGGTTGCAGTAGGTACTGGGAGATGAAGAAGCTTGCAGAGGATAGAGTAGCATGGAGAGCTGCATCAAACCAGTCTCAGGACCGAAGACCACAACAACAACCGTTTACACTAAACCATCTTTTTAAGAATCCTAGAAAGTATTCTAAGTTCAGACGCAATGAGGTACATCGGATTTAGTCGATTCCATCCACCATCGATTCCGAAAAAACGTGATGCGATGCCCAATTAGCTCATTTCTGACACAACAGCCTGACACTCAAGAACCGAGCGAATCGAGTGGAGGAGCTATTTATTGACTTTTGTCATTTTCCTTATGACTTGATGTTTATGAATCGATTGTGAATTTAATGGATAACCCGATACCTTTCCTGTCCTCAACCCGTTACACTGCCACCCAAACCCCAGACAGAATGTACTTACCCGAAATTTCATGTGAAAATTGTAAGAAGTACTGCGTTATTTTTGATGTCCTAACGTATTGATATTGGACTCTTTCTTAGAGGTATGTTCCATTTGGCAACAAAATCAAAGGCAGTTTGTTATGTACTATAAGCATTTCGCTTCTTTTATTTACGAGGGTGGTTTGAAAACTTCTCAGAACGGAATAGAAAAAAGTTGCATCACTGATACTTTTTTATATTTTTCAATGTAGTCTCTTTGTAGATTAATGCACTTGGTCCAACGATGTTCCACTGCCTTGATCCCATCTCGAAGATGAGTTTTCTCCAGACCTGCGAAATAGTTGTCAGCTCCGGCTATCAATTCTTCCTTTGAAGTGAATCTTCAGCCACCAAGAGAAATTTTCAGGTTTGGGAAGAGATGGAAGTCTGACTGACGATATCAGGTGAATAAGGAGGGTATGACAATAATTCATACCTTAGTTCATGTAATTTTGTCATGGAGACGAAATATGTGTGCGGGAGCGCATTGTCTTGATGGAAGATGACTTTCTTCCATGGTAAACATATCCTTTTTCGTGTGTCTTTTGTTGCAATTTGTCCAGGACGTTAGCATAGTATTCTCCATTAAGTTTTTGCCCATGTGGAGATAATCTACAAACAGAATCCCCTTCGCATCGCAGATCACTGATGCCATGAGCCCTCCCAATGAAAGAATTGTCTTTGCTTTCTTTGGTGGTGGAGAAATAGCATGTTTCAACTGTTTTGACTGTTTTGTGTCTGGGATATAGTATTGCACCCAAGATTCATCTGTGGTCACAAACCAGCACAAAACATCTTGTTCGTTTCTTCTATAACAGCCCAAACATTGTTCTGGTATGTCCATTATCATGCGTTTTAGATCCAGTGTCAAGAGCCGCGGCACCCATCTTGCAGATATTTTTTTCATTTCTAATTCTTCAGTGAAAATGTGAAATACCCTTTCAGATGACATCTGGCAAGCGTGAGCAATTTCACGCACTTTCAATCTGCGATCCTGCATGATCATTTTGTGCACTTTTGCAATGACTTCTGGAGTGGGGACACATCTTGGCCGACCACTGCGTCGATCATCATCTAAGCTCTCCCGACCAAATCTAAATTCACTTGTCCACTTGGCAACAGTTTTAACATGAAGGAGCAGGAAACCCCGATGTATTCAGGAAATCGGCATGAATCTCCTTTTCTTTCATACTTTTCTTCACCAAGTACTTAATCACTGCTCAGATCTCGATTTTTTCCATTTCCGTAAATCACTACGCGGGAACAACCACTGAGCAACGTCACCGCCTCAGCTCTCTTCCAAGAGCACTGACGTGGTAAGTGTTTACAGGCAACAGCCCAACGAATATTACGTGAAAACCTCGTTGCGGTAGCGCTGACCTCTCGTGGTCATCCCGAGAACTCACTCTTACGACAAAGCGCAGAAGGATACCAAACTTTAAGACTGGTAAACCAAATACGAATAAATGTGCCCTCGCAAACGAGTAGTCCGAGACGTTTGAAGTCACATTGTCGGTACAGTAAGAACACCACAGGCTCCCCACTATTCACAAGTGAAGTCAGTCGAAGGGCAGGTCCCAAGTACCAACCACAAATGCCAGAGCTCCGACCAGAAGCCCTTACCAGACCATGGTCCACCACCTGAGTTCTTCGCACCTCTCAAGAAGAAAATCGGTTTTCCCGCAAAGTGCAAGAACGATACCGCCTTCAACCTGTCTTGAGCCAATCACAGGGCTCTTCAGGAGCTAAATCTTCCTTCCCGCATGACAGCACAAACTCATGGCGAACCAGGGCAGGAGTTAAGAAACCTGTGTCTCTGAAAACAAAGGAAACCGCCAATTGCTGGCTTTTTTAGGTTTTCGCTGAGGGGCAAGAGACGATTTTCTCTGAAGTCATGTTGCCTCCCAAGGCAACAAGCTAACAGATACAATATTAAAGATTTTTATCTAAATCGCCTGTACCTTGAAGCTTGTTAGTCCTAGCTATGAGGTGTAATAAAGATTGTACCTCCAAACGTTTACAATTAGCTGGATTTTTCTTACACAACCGAGGCAGCTGGGGGAAGTGGATCACTGGTCTATTTACATTATCAGCAAACATGAAACTAGGTGAAATTTTATTACGTGTGGCTCTGCACACAATGCCCGTCTTATGACTCCACTGTGTCAGCGCCAGCCTACAGTCCATCGCCCCCACCCCAGGCTTCCACTGGCGCTGTGGCAGGTAGCTCGGCACTGTTCTGCTGGAGACCTGCCCTGTCTGCCCTGTATGGCTTTGGGCCCATCCAGCAAGATTTACTAAGAGATGGGCTCGCTGCCAATTGCTTTAACTCGCAATGTGCTGTTTCTACGAGCTAAGAACCATAAAAATACCTCATGCTTTTAGTGCCCTACAAGGCTCCACCAACGTCTTCTCAGGCCGTTAAGTTTCTACAGTCTCACTCAAGGTGCATCAGGTTTTAATAAAATCTTTAATAATTTGCTGTATGTGGAAAATAGGTGAAAGAGTAACTTGTCCTCTCTTAAACTCTTCCTCCGAAACACCACAACTTCCAGATGCCTCTCCGGCTGGGAAAATTGATTATCCACCACAGGTGTTGCAGCTGTTATTTTCTACAACAGAACCATTAGTGCTGTTTCAAAATACCATTGTTGGATCAACGTCTTTCACTGACACAACAGCACCTGACAGGCTGCTAGTACAACATAAGTGATTGAAAACATTCATGGCCATATGAAGCTACTACATTTCCTAAATATTTTTGTGCCCAACACCACTTATGAATATCCTCTCACTTTGCTAAGTGGCCAACATGAGAAGTTCAGCTTCAGTTGAATGGAACCATAATGAATAACACTGCCTTGATATATGATAAATTTTTATTTCTGATGCAACTAGTTTCGGAGAGTTAAAGCCACATATTCAGGGATACAGATTTATAATTTGTTCCAAATGGTAAGCAGTAGATGACCCAACATTCCTAGTATCATTTTGATAAAACTGTTTAACCATCAAGCGGTAGGTAGTACAATTTAAAATAAGGTAGAATAAAGACAGCATCACCGCAATACAGGAAAACTGGTGTACCGTCGTCTCAACAACATGAGGTTGTAACAGGACATCCTCCTCTAGCATTATGTTTCCGCAACAGTAGTTGTCGATACCAGTATTACTTTTCGATTTTTGGAAAGGTAAACATTACCTCAGCTGCTTTAATGGAAACTATGATATAATTTTATAAACAAGTTATATTTCAAGCTAAAATTTATGAGAAGGAATTACTTTATTTTAGTTGTTGGAATCGATAAGTATTAGCTCTGAACGCACAGTTGAAATAATTTTCTTAGAGACATTTGAAATAACGTATTATTTGGCACCCTTAAAATTTCTATTTTTAATTACACAATTTAGTACTGTTTACAATGTTTACTTATGGATTCATTTATGAAATAATAATCGAAATTAATAGAAATTCAATTGTCCAGAAAAATTGTAAATCCTTTGGAATATGGCTATTACAGCAGAGTGAATTAGTAGTAAGCATACCTCTGAGTAATCGGGTGGATTTTTGTATTTTGGACGAACAATGTAATTTCAGCTTTCTTAATGAGAAAATTCAAAAGCCTCTATAAAATATTAAAATGTAACAAAATATGTTAACATAATAACAAAAATTCTGCAGCAACAATCTTCAAGTTAACTTAGACCAGTGCAACCATGAGGACCTAAAATTTGAGAATTTCAGCTTCAAGAATCAGACCCCTAGACAAGAAGAACTGGACCAACTGTACACGAAAATCTAAGTAAAGTAGAATGTTTATTGTAATCTTCACTCCTCTCAAATTTTTCATCAAAGACTTTGCTTACTGTGCACGATAACTGGAATTATAAAGGAGGGGGGAGATTAGTAGGTCTGCAGTGACCGTCTAGATGAACTCGAATTTATCTGAGTTCGTCTAGACTGCCACTAATAGACATCATGTTGTCACGTCACTTCTGTGATTCTGTTAGCATCCATTATCAAGGGAGATTCTGTTGTCTTCTCAGTTACACTTTCTGAAATGTTTGCACTGGGTGAGACCATCGTCTGATAACTTCAGCGCCAAGATATACATTTTGCCAAGTTATTAACATTGCCAGGGATCTCAAGAGTCACCTGCTGGCAATGAGAGAAAGTAATGCTCCTTAGACTATGGGTTTCGGTCAGAAATGACCATCTATTTTTATTTACAGCAGAACATGGAAAATTAATAACAACACATGAACTGATTACATCATAAAGCAATAAATTATATCATAACTAAAAATTATTACCTTCATAGATTTGGAAACATGCATATAAAATACGATGAGGTATGCCTGTCTTATAACATGTTGTAATATAGTAAGGCCAAAGCAGTATCGCTACAAAATGTACACAAAATCAGCATAACATCATCATAATATTTAAAATATCGTGTAAACTAGGTCGCAGAGCAAGTAGAGTCGTATTGTCAATAGTGCTACCGTTCATAACAAACTGTAGTACAATAGCCACAACATACATTTGTGACTAAGCTTGTTAGATGTCGCTACTGAAGTCAACGCTTTTTTTTTCTTTGTTGTATGTCGATTCCCCCCCCCCCCCCGCCCCCCATGGTGGGGGGGGGGCTGGGTTGGCAGCAGCGCAACACGCCGCTCTACAGACTACAGATAAAGTTAAAAAACCTAACGAGGAGATATAACAATAAAAAGAGGTGATAAAACGGTGACTTATTAAAAACTGATACATGGCGAAAACGTTGTGAATAAAAACATAAAAAACAAAGGAGGTCAGTGATGTTGATTTAAAACAGTTAAGAAATAGACAGACACAATTAAAAAACGTGGCGACAGTCTGGTTTCTGTTTGCAACACTTCAAAAAGGGGACACACAACACTGAACACTCATGGAAAACAATGCACTATGGAGTACAAAGGCATTTGGGTATGGAGGGGGGGGGGGATGTCAAGACCTGGACAGATAATGAGGGGCGGGAAAGGGGGAGCCAATGGAGGGAGAGGGTACAGAAAAAGGGGGCGGCAGGGCGAATACGATAAAGGAGTGGAGAAGATAGTGGAGGGGAAAGGAAAAGGACTCGGGCGGGGGGGGGGGGGGAGAGAGAATGGAGTCAAAGAGTGGGCAGATGGAGATAAAAAGTTATGGAAGGACAGGGAGCCCAGGAAGAGGACAAAGGGAGGGAAGGGGAGGTGAGGATCACAGTTAATAGGGGGATAAATGGATGGAGAGAGGACATTATCTGTGAGGGGGAGTTGATGGAAGCCACCTCAGGGAAGGAGATGAAGTGTGTAGAGGTGGAGGGTAGGGAGGACACAATGGTGAAGGCATGGCAATGGGTGGGGGTTGGAGAGGAGACGAGCAACAAGGTGATGAGGGGGATCAGGTCGGTGGGAGGTGTAGGGGATATGGACATGTTCAAGGAAAAGGAGCTGATGGGGGGAAAGGAATCAGGTCATGGAGGATCCGAGTGGGGGATGGGAGGCATATATGGAAGGCCTGAAGTCTACACAAATGCATAAATTATAGAATTGTACTGAATGCAATAAGTGAAGAGCACAGTAGTTAAGATCTAAAGTGGGTTTGCCCAATGTATAAGTTATTACAGTGATAAAATGTAACAATTATAAAAACGAATAAAATGAAATTTAAAATTGTTGAAAGAAAATGGTTAAGTGAGAACATGTGATTATGATAGAAGCTTCTAGCCATTTTAGAGAAAAATAATAATACACAAGAGCAAGCTTATTTAGCTGAGAAAATAATGTAAAGTTAACAGAATAATTAGGGAAAGAAGCGGAAAGGTAAATACATCAGACTAAAGTAAGTAATCAGCGACGTTTGTTGCCAGAGCCGCCAGCATGGAACATAGGGTAGAAGTCTGAAGAACTTAACAGCCAGCGGGTCTCGCGTATCCTGCGACACAACCAACGAAGAAAAAGTATTACAACATATAATGGCAGTAACTTAACAAGATTGTCTTCTTAACTAAATCTTTTACATAAACAGAGAAGGGGGTAATGAAACACGAGTGTAAAATGAACAACATAAGAAAATGAAGCAAATACATGTAACACTCTGTTCTATGTTAGGACAGGGCAAGATGTACATATGAGAGGCAATCAACAGTTGATATCATTATGCTGCATCGCGAACATTTCCTTGCCTGAAAGAAAAGAAACTTGTCTATACTTCCTGGACACTTTTATTCTCTGACCATGTCGGAGCGTGTGATAACAGACAATGTAGATGATACTTTCAGGCAGTTTATTTTGGAAGGAGTTATTGTCGATGTTGAAATCAAGAAACCACGCATTTACACGTCGTGCAAATCAGGATACCTGTGATGATGTTAAGTGTTAGTAAAGGGTATCTGTGTTCATACCCTTTCTGATGATTTCATTAGCTCACTGTAGGCTTAACACATTATGAAGTATGTAACAGTTGCAGTTTCCCTCTTCCAGGAAAAACTGAAGACATAGGTATTATTGACGGAGTTACGAAACTCCTCCATTTTATGCTTCGGAACCATTAGTTTCCAAGTTAACAACAACAACAGCTGAGTTGAATCTTTTTGACAAACATCTGAGTGTCGCTTAGTCAGTGAGGCAGAACCTTCCATCGCTGCTACAGGTAAGGCCTGTAAACCGTTTGTTTGTGAATTACATTTACGAGCTTCATACAGTAGCGACCTATTTGCGGTTATGTGTGAGGATACTAATTTAGCTTTTGTTTTATTTATTGCGTGTTTGTGTGCTTAGTACACACATTCTAGCTCTCTAATAACTATATAGTGTACAGTCTTGCCGTCTTTGGTATGGATAGGGACTGTGGTTACTGTTAGGACACGACTTTAGTCCGTGACCCCTCACGTGCGACTTCAGGCGGTGTTGGCCTCAGTCAGACAACTGGAGCTGGGGCCAATGGGCATCACTGTGGGAGACCGGTCTTGGGGATTCAGTAGATGCCCAGCTCGTCCCGAATATCCCCTGAACTATTCAATGTAGCAGCCGCACACCCTTGGCCGAGTGAGAGGTCGCACTAAGTAGAGACAGGCAGTGAAAGACTTTCCAAGAAGGCTGATCAGATGGCCACCTCGGTTCGTCTGACGAACAAGTTTCCTGCGCTATCGCGGCTAACTGCAGATGGTGGCTCATATCTGAACTAACAATATGTGTCGCTTCTAACTGGAAGAGATTCTATACGGTTTTCGGGCGGCTATCTGAGCTTTTGGAGACTGCTGGCCCTGCTTCCGATATAAAGGCAGAGATCACCGTCTGTAGCATCGTCGACAGAACCGACTGTGGTCCTTTGGTTCAGAGTCGTGCGGAAGGTCTAAACCACAGACTCAGAAAGTTTTGCGACACTTTAGTGTGCAAATTCCTCGATTTGCGCGATAGAGTGATGGGTTTCCTGTCAGGGGTCTGTTATACACAGAAAGTGGGTATCTAAAAGGGGGCAGATCTAGGAACAATCAATACTTTAGTTTTAAACTGGCGTACCTGTGTTCCAAAAGAACCAGATCTGTAAGTCCTAATATGGTACAAAGCACGGAATCTCAAATCGTTACAGGTACAGAAACCGTGCTAAAGCCTGAAGTAAGTTCATCCAAAATTTTTATAAAGAACCTAACCGTGGTTAGGAAGGCGAGATTAAATACGGTTGGTGGTGTAGTGTTTATTCTTGCCAGAAATAGTTTACCCTGTCTTGAGTTAGTATGAATAGTGGTTATATTTGACAACAGGAAAAATTAATAACTGACTCCTTTCAGTGATCCTCCCCACCCCCCCCACCTCACATCACCCTCCCCCTCCCCCACCACGACTTATATGATTCAGTTGTCGATCAGTTCAAATAAAACATGAGTCTCATTTCAAATAGGTAAACCAATGATAGAATTACAGCTACTGGTGACTTGAGTCTGCCCTCGATAAACTGCTGAGTCTGCCCTCGATAAACTGCGAAATTACATGTTGAAAGTCTGTGGTAGGTATAAGAAGTCTCCCTAAATCGTTCTGAATGCTTTCTTAGAATCCTATTTTCAACAATTCGTTCAGCAGCCCATTGAAAGTGCAAATGGTGCGAAAATACACTTGACCTCTTTGCAGCAAATAATTATGAGTAAATAGGGACCATCATGACAAATGGTTCAAATGGCTCCGAGCACTACGGGACTTAACATCTATGGTCATCAGTCCCCTAGAACTTAGAACTACTTAAACCTAACTAACCTAAGGACAGCACACAACACCCAGTCATCACGAGGCAGATAAAATCCCTGATCCCGCCGGGAACCCATCATGACAGATAAAGGGCTAGTGGCCTCAAAATTGTTGTTGTAGTAAGACTAAATACCATAATATCAAAACCCACCAAATATAAACGAAAAATGCATCTATGTAAAAAGAGTAGATAGAAATTCGCTTGACGCCTTCCTAAGAGAAAGTCACCTCTCCTTCAAAACTATGTAAGAGTAGACCTGATGTGGTTTAAATTCAAAAACGTAGCATCGATGACAATTGAGAGGTACACAGAATGTTTGGAAATTACCGTTACAAACTCCTAGGATTTTTTAGAGGGGAGTGTGTACATATATTCTGAATAAGAATATTTGTCTGGAAAGGTACCGTTTCCGCTCCACAGCCATTTGAAAACACTTTTTCTAGGTTGGCATGTAACAGGGTAGTCATAGTGGAAGACGGGGAGAAGGGGGGCGGGGGTGGTTCGTCATATCGGTAGATGTCTACCCTACCTCTCTGACCTGGTTCGAGCGTCATTCACGTGCCTGTGAGTGATAGAGGAACATGGTTTCTGAATCGCGAAGCTTACGGTAATGGGAGAGCTGCTCGTCGCCTTTATCAAGATCACTCTCCACAACGTCCATCACATCTCCTTTTCGCCACAGTTCCGCAACAGATTCGGGAAAGGGTACCTTCACCATCATCAGGCGTGACAGTAGTGTTCTGCGGTGGCACTGCACACTCTAACTGGAAGAAGCCGTACTGCGCTGCAATGAAATGAACCAGTGAATGAGTACACGAGTAACTTCTTTCGCAATTAATGAATGGAATTGTGCAACAAATAATGTACCGGGTCACGCCTAATCTATTACTTGTACAAGTGGTTGCGTTACCGACAGCTTTTCAAATGATTTTAGGACGGACAAGGTATTATTTTCGAACATGTGTTCAACTCCCCTCTAAAAGCCCTAGAAGTTTGTAACGGGTACTTCCAAACACCCAGCATACCAAATAAACCAAAGCGAGATGGTACTGATCCCCCATGGTACACAAAACAGGTCACAGCACTGTTGCAGAATCAACGAAAAATCCATGCCAAATTTATAACAGCGGAAAGTCCCCAAGACTGAGGAAGTTTCACAGAATCTCGAAATCTTATGCGAACTTCAATGCGAGATGCTTTTAATCGGATCCATAACAAAACTTTTCCTATTTTCTGAAAGGTTTCGGGGCAGAGATTTAGGTCGTATGTAAAGTACACCAATAAAAAAACACGATGTCTTCACTGCTCGATAACAATGGTGGTGTGGTTGGTTCAAATGGCTCTGAGCACTAGGGGACTTAACATCTATGGTCATCAGTCCCCTAGAACTTAGAACTACTTAAACCTAACTAACCTAAGGACAGCACACAACACCCAGTCATCACGAGGCAGAAAAAATCCCTGACCCCGCCGGGAATGGAACCCGGGAACCCGGGCGCGGGAAGCGAAATCGAATGGTGGTGTCACATGAATGTGTCACTGGAGCTAAGTTACTAGATACCGTTTCCCGAGATTTCTTCATGAAAGAAGACGAAGTAAATATTTCAGAACTCGAATGAAGGAGAACTTCCAATATGAGTATCCTAGAAGTAGATATCCTCGGTTCTACGAAGCAGTTTAAATCACTTAACAATAGCAAGGCTTCCGTTCCAGATTCTCTTCCAGTTAGGTTCCTTCCTCTGTATGCTGACACAATAACTTCATACCCAGCAATCATATACAACCATTCGCTCGAAGGAAGATCCGTACCTAAAGTCTGGAAACCTGCACGAGTTACAGCAATACCCACCAAAGGAAATAGGAGTAATCCGCTGATATACAGACCCATATCGCTAAAGTCAATTTGCTGTAAGATTCTGGAATATACACTCTTGTCGAACATTATGAGTCACCTTGAAGAAAACGGTTTATTGACGAACAGCCAACACGGAACAGGAAAGTATCATTCTTTTGAAACACAACTCGTTGTTTACTCTCGCGAAGTAATGAGTGCTATATACAATGAATGTCAACTTGTTTCCCCATTTTTAGATTTCCGGAAGGCTTCTGAAAATGTTCCATAAAAGCGGCTTCTAACCGTGTTGCGTGCCTTGTGGTATCGTCTCAGTTGTGTGACTAGATTCGTGATTTTCTATTAGAAAGGTAATCGACGTGAAATCGTCGAGTAAACCAGAAGTGATATTCGCCGTTCTCCAATGAAGAGTTTTAGGCCGTCTGCTGTTCCTGATCTACATGAACTATTCTGGAGACAACCTGAATAGGCCCCTTAGATTGTTTGCAGACTATGCTTATAAAATCACAACGTGATCAAAACAAATTGCAAAACGATTTACGCTCGATATCTGGATGGTGCGAAAAGTGGCAATTGGCTCTAAATAATGAAAAGTGTGAAGTCATAAACATGAGTACTTAAAGGAATCCACTAAATTTCTGTTTCGAAGTAAAAAACATAAATCGAAAGACCGTAAATTCAAGTATATACTTGAAGATTATAATTAGGAATAATTTAAAATGGATGGATCTCATAGATAATGTTGTGGGGAGAGCAAAACAAAGACTCCGATTTCCTGACAGAACACTTACAAAATACAGGTCCAGTTATGGGACTGCTTACAATACGCTTGTCCGCCCTCTTCTGGAGTATTTCGTTGCGCTGTGGGGATCCGCGTCAGATCGGACTGACGTAAAACATCGAAAAGGCTACGACATGGGCAGCTCGTTTTGTGTTACCGCGAAAACGGAGAGGAAGTACCACGGATGTGGTATGCGCATTGGGATGGCAATCATTAAACACGCCATCTCTGAAATATTCACCTTGTTGATTGGTCAGTTCCCATCTCAAAGATTTTTTTTTTTTTTTTACGTACGCAGATGTGTAGCAGATTGAAATTTCTGCAGAGGAGACTTTGGCTTTGTGTGTGGTGAAGATCATATACCACCACTACGTATAGTTATACATTATTTTGGATGGGAGATACTTTAGATTTTTCGAGTCAGGACACTCTTGTAACTTTAGAGTCATTTGTTAAGAGCGTTAGGGGCTCTGATGAGTGATAATTTTGATGTGATTTAACTGAATTCAGATGGCGCAGTACTTGATCTTCAACCTACCACGATGAACTTCATGCATCGTGATTCGGATTGGGTTTAGTGTTTCTTTCCGCTGCAAGCTACAAACGAGTTTCGACGAGTCAATTTTTGCAAGAAAATGGTGAATATTTATTTCGGCTATACTGTAAATGCTTCAGTGTTTGCGAGTGAGCATATGAGCGTCCGTATTATGTCTCTGACCCAGCCAAAGCCCCCGATAATTAACGATGACTAATACAGTCTGCACGTACGGAACCATAGTGTTAAGATGTTATATGTGTTACATGTTTATTCTAGTACAGGGGTACACTTCATTTCTTGAATTAACGTCCTTTAAGTAGCAATTTAGCTCATAAATCATTTCGTCCCAGTGCACACCTTCATGCCATCCTTCCTCCTGTGATCACTAACCACATGCAGCCTGTAAGAGGAAGATACTAGGAGCCGTTTAGAAAGTTCAATCGCTGAACGGTATAAGTGACGTCTGGTTATTAGATTTTCGTTGCAGCGACTTGTAGTGGCAGAAAGTGAAAGGAAGGTGCTTTTAGTTGGGGGAAGATCTTTTCACGAAAGTTCAGTTACCAACTCTCTACTGTGAACGAAAAAACGTTTTATTGGCGAGATCCAGCATAGTGAGATATGTTCATCGTAATAAAATATGGGAATTTCCATCATGTACAATATGATTCAAGTATTCGTTTTTCCGGCTCACTGTTAGAGAGTGTAACCGTAGAGAAATAGTGTGAAATTAGATCGATGAATCCGCTGCCTGGCGCTTAACCGCAAATTGCGACATAGTCATGCAGATGACCCAGTACGTTGTCCTCGATGGTGAGTGTTCATCGGAGGTGAGGGTATCATCTGGAGTGCCACCGGGAAGTGTGGAAGTGTGGCAGGGCCGCTGTGGTTTTCTATCTACGTAAATGATATTTTGGATAGGGTGGATAGCAATGTGCGGCTGTTTGCTGATGATACTGTGGTGTACGGGAAGCTGTCGTCGTTTAGTGACTGTAGGAGGATTCGAAATGACTTGGAGAGGATTTTTTATTGGTATAAAGTATGGCAGCTAACTCTAAATATAGATAAATATAAATTAATGCAGATGAAAAGGAAAAAGAATCCTGTAATGTTTGGATACTCCATTAGTAGTGTAGCGCTTGACACAGTCACGTCGATTAAATATTCGGGCGCAACATTGCAGAGCGTTATGAAGTGGGACAAGCATGTAATGGCAGTTGTGGGGAAGGCGGATAGTCGTCTTCGTTTTCATTGGTGGAATTTTGGGAAGATGTGGTTCATCTGTAAAAGGAGATCGCATATAAAACACTAATACGACCTATTCTTGAGTACTGCTCGAGCGTTTGGGATCCCTATCAGGTCGGATTGAGGGAGGACATAGAAGCAATTCAGAGGCGGGCTGATAGTTTTGTTACTGGTAGGTTTGATCATCACGCAGGTGTTACGGAATTGCTTCAGAAACTCGGTTGGGAGTCTCTAGAGGAAAGGAGGCGTTCTTTTCGTGAATCCCTACTGAGGACATTTAGAGAACCAGCATATGAGGCTGACTGCAGTACAATTTTACTGCCGCCAACTTATATTTCGCGGAAAGACCACAAAAGATAAGAGAGATTAGGGCTCGTACAGAGGCATATAGGCAGTCATTTTTCCCTCGTTCTGTTTGGGAATGGACCAGGGGGAGAAGATGCTAGTTATGGTACGAGGAACCCTCCGCCACGCACCGTATGGTGAATTGCGGAGTATGTATGAAGATGTAGATGTAGATGGTGTTCTGAGGACGCACCGCACACTCGAACTGGAAGAAGCCGTACTGCATCACAATGAAGAGAACCAGTGAACGAGAACACGAGTAACTTCTTTGGCAATTGATGAATGGAATTGTACAACAAATAATGTACCGGGTCACGCCTAATCTATTACTTGTACAAGTGGTTGCGTTACCAACAGGTTTTCAAATGATTTTAGCATGGACGAGGTACTTTTCCGGGCATGCGTTCAGGTTAAAGTTATTATGTACTCGCTCCCATCTAAAGGCCCTAGAAGTTTGTAACGGGTATTTCCAAACGCCCTGTATACCAAATAAACCAATCAGAGATGGTACTGATCCTGCATGGCACAAAAAACATATTAGAGCACAGTTGCAGAATCAACAAAAAAAACATGCCAAATTTAAAACAACGGAATTTACCCAAGATTGACGAGTTTTCACAGAATCTTAAATTTTGTGCGAACTTCAATGCGAAATGCTTTTAATAGGCTCCATAACGAAACTTTGTCTCGAAATCTGCCAGAGAATAGGAAGAGATTTAGGCCGTATGTAAAGTAAACCAATGAAAAAACACAATGTCTTCCCTGCCCGAAGTTAACAATACCCACCAAAGGAAACAGGAGCAGTCCGCTGATATACAGACCCATATCGTTAAAGTCGATTTGCTGTAAGATTTTGGGGCATATACACTGTTCGAACATTATGAATCACCTTGAAGTAAACGATTTATTGACGAACAGCAAATGGTTCAAATGGCTCCGAGCACTATGGGACTTAACAGCTGAGGTCATCAGTACCTTAGAACTTAGAACTAGTTAAACCTAACTAACCTAAGGATATAACACACATCCATGCCCGAGGCAGGATTCGAACCTGCGACCATAGCGGTCGCACGATTCTAGACTGAAGCGCCTAGAACCGCTCGGCCATCCCGGCCGGCGACGAACAGCTAACACGGAAAAAGAAAGTATCTTTCTTTTCAATCACAATTCTCTCTTTACTCTAACGAGGTAATGAATGCTATCTACAGTGAATGTGAACTTGTTTCCCCATTTTTAGATTTCCGGAAGGCTTCTGAAAATGTTCCTGAAAAGCGGCTTCTAACCGTGTTGCGTGCCAATGTGGTATCGTCTCAGTTGTGCGACTGGATTCGTGATTTCGTATGAGAAAGGTAATCGAAGGGAAATCGTCGAGTAAAACAGAAGTGATATCCGTCGTTCTCCAATGAAGAGTTGTAGGCCCTCTGCTGTTCCTGATCTACTTATACTAATCAGGAGAAAATCTCAACAGGCCACTTAGATTGTTCGCAGACGATACTGTTATTCACAAAAATTGCCACATGATCAAAAACGATTTCCGCAAGATACCTGTATTGGGCGAAAAGTGGCAATCGGCTCCAAATAATGAAAAGTGTGAGGTCATCAACATGAGTACTTAAAGGAATCCACTAAAATTCAGTTGCGAGATAAAAAACAAATCCAAAGGCTGTAAATTCAAGTATATACTTGGATATTACTATTACAAGTAATTTGAATTGGAGGAATCACATAGATAATGTTGTGGGGAGAGCAAACCAAATACTGCGATATACGGACAGTACACTTACAAAATATAATAGGTCCACTTAAGAGAATGCTTACAGTACGCTTGTACGTCCTATTCTGGAGTATTGCGTTGGGCTGTTGGATCCACGTCAGATCGGTCTGACGTAAAACATCGAAAAATCTACGACATGGGCAGCCCGTTGGCATTACCGCTAAGACGCGGAGGGAGTCCCATGGATGTGGTACGCGCATTGGGATGTCAGTCATTAAACACGCCACCTAAGAGATATTCATCTTGTTGATTGATCAGTTCACACCTCCAAGACTCTTTTTCTATGTGCGCAGATGTGAAGTAGATTGAAATTTCTACAATGTAGATCAGTCGCGGAAGAGGCACAGGCCATGTGTGTGGTGTAGATCACATGCCACTACTACGTATAGTTAGACATTGATTTTGGATGGGAATTACTTCAGATTTTTCGAGTTAGAACATTCTTGTAACTTTAAAGTCATTTGTTCAGGGCGTTCGGGGCTCTCACGAGTGATAATTTTGATGTGATTTAACTGAATTCAGGTGACGCAGTACTTGATCTTCAACCTATCACGATTAACTGCATGCATCATGATTCGAATTGGGGTTAGTGTTTCTTTCCCCTGCAAGCTACAAACGAGTTTCGATGAGTCAACCTTTGCGAGAAAATGGTGAATATTTCCTTCGGCTATACTGCAAATGCTTCAGTCTTTGCGAATGAGCATATGAGCGTCCGTATTATGTCTCTGACCCAACGTAAGCCTCCGATAATTAACGAAGACTAATACAGTTTGCACATACGGAGCCATAGTGTTAAGATGTTATATGTGTTACATGTTTATTCTAGCACAGGGGTACACTTCATTTCTTGAATAAACATTCTTTAAGTAGCAATTTAGCTCATAAATCATTTCGTCCCAGTGCACACCTTCATGCCATCCTTCCTCCTGTGATCACCTGTAAGAGGGAGATACTAGGAGCCGTTTACTAAAGTTCAGTTGCTCAACGGTCGAAGCGACGTCTGGTTATTAGATTTTCGTTGCAGCGACTTGTAGTGGCAGGAATTAAAAGAAAGGTGCTTTTAGTTGAGGCAAGATCTTTTCACGAAAGTTCAGTTACGAACTCTCTACTGTGAACGAAAAAACGTTTTATTGGCGAGATTCAGCATAGTGAGATATTCATCGTAATAAAATATGGGAATTTCCATCACGAACAATAAGATTCAAGTATTCGTTTTTCCGGCTCGCTGTTAGAGAGTGTAACGGTAGAGAAACAGTGTGAAAGTAGTTCGATGAATCCGCTGCCTGGCGACATAGTCATGTAGATGTAGATGCAGCTGCAAATCGTACTGTAAGATATTATAAAAATGTATGAATCTGCTTTTAAGAGAGACAACAACACTTATAAAAATGACTCGCTCTACATCTGATGACAGAAAATCAGAAAAAATTTTATTGAAAAAGAACAGGAGGTTCCTCAGCCACATTGACTCAACAAAAATGATATATTTTAGAGGTAGTTTGGCCGCCTCTCGGTAGGCAGCAGCGCTCTTCATGGAAGGAGGAAATATAAAAACGTAGTAAATGAAGCAGGCAAAAAGGAATACAAACGTCTCAAAAATGAGATCGACAGGCAGTGCAAAATGGCTAAGCAGGGATTGCTAAAGGACAAATGTAAGGATGCAGAGGCTTATCTCACTAGTGGTGAGAAGAGAACCACTTGTATGAATATCAAGAGCTCAGATGGAAACCCAGTTCTAAGCAAAGAAGGGAAGGCAGAAAGGTGGAACGAATATATACAGGGTCTATACAAGGGCGATGTTCTTGAGGACAATATTATGGAAATGGAGAGGCTGTAGATGAAATGAAATGGGAGATACGATACTGCGTGAAGTGTTTGACAGACCACTGAAAGACCTTAGTCGAATCAAGGCCCCGGGAGTACACAACATTCCATTAGAACTACTGACGGCCTTGGAAGAGCCAGTCCTGAGAAAACTTTACCATCTGGTGTGCAAGATGTATGACACAGGCTAAATACCCTCAGACTTCAAGAAGATTACAATAATTCCAATCCCAAAGAAAGCAGGTTTTGACAGATGTGAATATTACCGAACTATCAGTTTAATAACGCACAGCTGCAAAATACTAACATGAATTTTTACAGACGAATGGAAAAACTGGTAGAGGTCGACCTCGGGGAAAGTTTGGATTCCGTAGAAGTATTGGAACACGTGAGGCAATACTGGCCTTACGACATATCTTAGAAGAAAGATTAAGGAAGGCAAACCTACGTTTGTAGAATTTGTAGACTTAGAGAAAGCTTTTGACAATTTTGAGTGGCATAGTCTCTTGCAAATTCTAAAGGTGGCAGGGATAAAATACAGGGAGCGAAAGGTTATTTACAATTTGTACAAAAACCAGATGGCAGTTGTAAGAGTTGAGGGGCAAGAAAGGGAAGCAGTGGTTGGGAAGGGAGTGAGACAGGGTTGTAGCCTCTCCCCGATGTTATTCCATCTGTATATTGAGAAAGCAGTAAAGGAAACAAAGGAAACGTTTGGAGTAGGCATTAAAATCGATGGAGAAGAAATAAAAACTTTGAGGTTCGTCGATGACATTGTAATTCTGTCAGAGACAGCAAAGGACCTGGAAGAGCAGTTGAACGGAATGGGCAGTGTGTTGAAAGAACGATGTAAGATGAACATCAACAAAAGCAAAACGAGGGTAATGGAATGTAGTCGAATTAAGTCGGGTGATGCTGAGGGAATTATATTAGGAAATGAGACACTTAAAGTAGTAAAGGAGTTTTGCTATTTGGGGAGCAAAATAACTGATGATAGTCGAAGTACAGAGGATATAAAATGTAGACTGGTAATGGCAAGGAAAGCGTTTCTGAAGAAGAGAAATTTGTTAACATTGACAATAGATCTAAGTGTCAGGAAGTCGTCTCTGAAAGTATTTGTATGGAGTGTAGCCATGTATGGAAGTGAAACATTGACGATAAATAGTTTGGACAAGAAGAAAGTAGAAGCTTTCGAAATGTGATGCTACAGAAGAATGCTGAAGATTAGATAGGTAGATCACATAACTAATGAGGAGGTATTGAATAGAATTGGGGAGAAGAGGAGTTCGTGGCTCAACTTGACAAGACGAAGGGAGCGGTTGGTAGGACATGTCTGAGGCATCAAGGAATCACCAATTTAGTATTTGAGGCCAGCGTGGAGGGTAAAAATCGTAGATGGGGACCAAGAGATGAATACACTAAGCACATTCAGAAGGATGTAGGTTGCAGTAGGTACTGGGAGATGAAGAAGCTTGCACAGGATAGGGTAGCATGGAGAGCTGCATCAAACCAGTCTCAGGGCTGAAGACCACAACAACAACATTGGCCACCTCTTCGTAGTTAGCAGCGCTCTTCATAGCAAAAATGCGCTATGGCCACTTAACCCTACTTTACGCTCTCTAGTTCCCTTACTGCACTACGTTTCGTACGAATCATATCGTTGTGTTTTGGGCTACCCCGTAACTGAAAAGATGTGCGTTATCTTTTCACACCCTCAGACTTACGAAAATGTAGTATCACTGAAGTCTCTCATCCCTCTATAACAAAAAAGATGGCAGGTATCTTTACTGATGAGCTCGTCGTCGGGTGAATCTGAAGTCCCTCGGAGGCGCCAGCTGCGGACCAGAGGCGGGCGGCCTGCGGTTGTCAGCAGCCCTAATCAGACGGTGGTTGACAGGGACAGGCCGCAGGCGCCCGCGGGCAGCAATCATCCCCACCTGCAGTAGTCCGCCGGCTAATTGCTTCAGTTAACAATGGCTCTCCTTCTCCCGTGTCGGGATGGGTCGTCGCCGCACAGTGAATGGTCGCCATCGACTTGATCTGCTGGGGGAAGCGGCCGGCGTGACGACATCGGCTTTCATCTCTCACAGCGTGTGTCCCGCACTGACGGCGGCCCTGCTAGCTGGGGAAATTCCCGCCACGACTCTTCGTCGTGCACGTATTTGGGTTTGAGGCTTGTCGCTTCTATGTCCACCTTCACCTTGTCACTATTCTGGAAATGTCCACAGCATCGACATCTCTCTCGGCTGACCTCGAGTTGGTGTCACTCGTGGTGATGTGTCCACATGCAAACTGTGTGCTCCTTAACACGCTGACAGATGTGGAAAGTATTACACCATGAACACCTTCAACGAACTGATCAATGTTTGTGGCATATTTTTATCGAAATTTTATCCCAGTTCGAATTTATTTTCGGAACATAAAAGTCATTCATACAAACCAGTAAATTTACAGACCAATATCCTTATAAATAGTTAACCCACAACTGACCTGCCAGGTTAGCTGAGAGCGATAATGCGCTGCTTCCTGGACTCGGGTAGGCGCGCCGGCCCGGTTCGAATCCGCCCGACGTGGGCCAGTGTGTGGATGTGGATGTGGTTTTTAGGCGGTTTTCCACATCCCGCTGGGTGGATACCGGGCTGGTCTCCACATCCCGCATCAGTTACAAGACACGCCGACATTTGTCACACTTCCACACTATTCCATGGTTTACACTAGACGCAGACAGCTAGGGTATACTGATTCCATTCTGGGGGGTATGGGGTGGCAGCAGGAAGGGCATCCAGCCACCCCTTTAAATTTACCTTGCCAAATCCGTTGTAACCACGCCGACGCTGCGCACATTGCGGGACACAAGCGCAAGTGAAAGAAAGTTAACCCTAAATTCTCGAACGTATCCTGGGTTCGGTTGTAAAAAATTTTATTTAGACCAAAGAGCTTCTGTTTACTAATCAGTGAAGATTTAGAAATCATCATCAGTGTGAAATTCAGCCTACCCTTTTCTCACGCGATATCCTACGAACTATGGATGGATTACAACACGCAAATTTGCTATTGCTTGACTTCCCGACAGTGTTTGACTACGTGTTCCACTGGCGACTGTAAACGAAGGTTGAAGGAAACAGTTAAAGTTTCTAGAAATATGAGTGGCTCGAAGACTTCTTAAGTAATACAAACCACAACGTTTTCCTCGAAGGTAAGTGTTCATTATAGAGATGGGAGTCATCAAGAGAGTCCCAGGCAAGTGGAACAGGACCGCTGTTTAAATCCATATGCATAAATGATCTGACGAACTGAGTGAGCAATTATCTGTTGTTATTTGCTAAAGACACTGTGGTATACAGAAAGGTGTGGTGGTTGTGTGGCTGTAGGAGGATACAAGCAAGATGGTGATGAAGTGTACAGAGGCACGCAGAAAGTCGTTTTTCAATGGCTCTATTTGCGATTGCAGGAGAGGAAACGACTAATGTTGATATACGCTATGTGATCAAAAGTATCCGAACTCTCCCCAAAACATACGTTTTTGATATTAGGTGCATTTGTGCTCCCACCTACTGCCAGATACTCCTTATCAGCGACCTCAGTAGTCATTAGAGATCGTAGAGAGCAGAACAGGTCAATCAGCGAAACTCAAGGCCTTCGAAGGTGGCTAGGTGATTGGGTGTCACTTGTGACATACGTCTGTACGGGAGGTTTCCACACACCTGAAGATATGATAGTGAAATGGAAACGTGAAGGGACACGTACAGCACGAAAGCGTACAGACTGACCTCGTCTGTTGACTGACAGAGACTGCCGACAGTTGAAGATGGTCGTAATGTGTAATGGGCAGATATCTATCCCAGCCGTCATACAGGAATTCCAAACTGCATCAGGATCCACTGCAAGTACTATGAGTGCTAGGTGGTAGGTGAGAAAACTGGAATTTCATGGTCGATGGGCTGCTCGTAAGCCACACATCACGCCGGTAAATGCCAAACGACGGCTCGCTTAGTGTAAGGAGCGTAAAGACTGGACGACTGAACAGTTGAATAACGTTGTGCAGAGTGGCGAATGATGGTACACAATGTGGCGATCCGATAGCAAGGTGTTGGTATAGCGAATGCCCGGTGAACATCATCTGCCAGCGTGTGTAGCGCCAAAAGTAAAATTCGGAGGCGATGGTGTTATGATGTGGTCGTGTTTTTCATGGAGGGGCTTGCACCCCTTGTGGTTTTGCGTGCAATTCGCGGATGGCAATTGCATCTTTCAACATGATCGAGCACCTGTTCGTAATTCACGGCCTATAGTGAAGTGGTTGCACGACAATAACATCCCTGTAATGGACTGCCTTCACAGAGTCTTCACCTGAATCCTATAGCACACCTTTGGGATGTTTTGGATCGCCTACTTCGTGCCAGGCCTCACCGACCGACATCCATACCTCTCCTCAGTGCAGCACTCCGTGAAGAATGGGCTTCCATTCCCCAAGAAAACTTCCAGCACCTGACTGAACGTATGCCTGAGAGAGTGGAAGATGTCATCAAGGCTAAGGATGGACCAACACCATATTGAATTCCAGCATTACCACGAACGTGTGAGTTATTTTCTACAAGGTGTCCGGATACTTTTAATCACATAGTATGTTACCCTCCGCCATGTCTAGTACGATGGTTGCCGGCGTCTGTACAGAAATGTAGATGTAAAGGATGCTATGAAAAAATTGTTGATGTTGTTTGCCGTCACTGGGCCCTTTTAGCTACAGAGTGTCTTTGGGAACAGGCTTCTCAGTTCAAACACTTCAGCTGGACACCAAACTCCCCAGACATGGCCGTTACTGAGCATATCTGGGATGCTTTGCTACATGCTCTTTAGAAGAGATCTCTGCCCCCTCGTACCCATACGGATTTATGGACAGCATGAAATATTACTGTATCTCATTGCTACGTATCAGAACCCCTCGGAGAGCATGAAAGATAAACACCAGTCGTAATTGTCCAATTGTAAAGTGACCCGTTTCCAAATTACATACAAAAATAACCACTATTTCAGTATACATATAATTCGAATATGATGCTTTGCTGATTAACATTGTTCTTATGTGAGAAACATAATATAAATGTGAAATTAACACTGTAACTAATCAAAAGAAGTGTAGCACATGGTCAGGATGTACCAGTAAACCTATTTATAAAATTACTACAGCAACATAAATACAACATATATATAAAGCACGTTAATTGAATCTCCGATGTATGTTAGCACTAAAATTCAGGGACTAGTTGATTTGTTATAAACAAATTTAGAAATGTAATTGTTACCTGTAACAAAACTAGTCAGAAAATGTTATATTAACTCATAACTAAGTTGAAAATAGGTTCACCTTGTTCAGCACTGAGATTGTAAATTTTTAACAATGTGTATCTCATATTCGGTTTAACTTTCAATTGTGATTTTATATAAAATTGTAATTTTCATTGTCTGTAATTGTTAACAAAAGTATAAATATAGGTCACGCAGGCACCTTGGACCACTCGTTTTTTGGCTAGGGTTGCGAGCAAATGTATTGTAGGCTCACTCGTTTGTTGATTGTTGTGAACACTGTGTCGTTTGATGTCAACTTTAGGTACATGTGATGTAACTGGTACAGTTCACCAGGCTCGGACACCAGAGTCCTGGAAATATATTGGTATTAAAACTGCACTGTACTTTGGAATTTATTTGGGAGTCTTCCGCAATCCTTTTCATAGGCTGCACAGCGACGAGACGAATCCAGGAATTTTACAACACCCCGAGAACTAAACAAATCTCACTGTTGGTAGAATTGACGTGAAAACAACAGCACATCGACTGGGCATTTCACTCAAAAGTCGAAACATTTGCAATGCGGAGGTGGAAAAATATAAATATCTCAACGTGGTGGAGGAGCTGGGATCATGTGGAAGACTGTGCAGAGGACGACTCCCAAGAATTCCATGTACAAGAGGCAGGAACCATAACCTTGTAAGTTGCAGACTGCGCCACGGACGTCGCCAGGAGCAAAAGTGATATTCTGGAATGACATCGCGAATGAATCAGATAAGTGCCCCTTTTAATTGTGTCCTACAATTTTATGTTTTTGTTTCATCGTGTGCGTGTGACAATTTCACCTGATAGGCTGGAAAGTGTTTTGTCTAGTGTCTAGCCACTTAGATCAAAATGAGTGAAACTCAGTTAAATAAAATAGGCATGACCACGCGGTCAGGACGTCTATTTCATGCTTCAACTCCAAATGTACACCTAAACAGTGAAGCAAATTCCGCGAGCAGTAGTTGTTCGCCTTTTCATGGTTTTTCAGGAGCAAATCAGCAACCGAATTTAATTGATCCGATATCTCAATTGTTAAATAATAAACTAGAACAATTGGTAACTCAAAATAACCAATTAGGTAGTAACATTAAAGAGATCACAGAAAAGCTGGACCAAAATTTGAAATCATTGAGAGAAGAAATCAACGCAACAAACAACAAAGTACAAATTGTTGCATGTGACATAGAAAGGGTAGAAGCCAAAGTTGACTGTAATGAGGCTTTCACAATCTCCGAATTTAAAGAAACAAGCAAAAGCATTGAATTAGTTAACGAACGTGTCAGAAACACGGAAGTAGTCGTATTAAATGAATTAGTGAACCGAAAAGACGAGTTAAAAATGTTGCACGAACTCACTGTTTCAGAAAAAGAATTGGTAGGGGAAAGATTGAAATTAAATTCTGAAGTAGTCTCTGATAAGATATCTCGTATTGACGAGAAAGTAGAAAGTGTAACAACAGAACTGCGAACAGTCAGCTCTGAAGTTTCAAAATTGCAAAATAATATAATACCCAATTTTGATTCAAACCAGATGTTTGTGCATAATTGTAACAATGTTAGTTTAAAATGTTACCCAGGTGATGTGAAATAGCATCCGGTTGACTTTGTGCATCAATGCAAAGACAGTTTCCAATCTAACGTGCCTGAGCCTGCTAAAGTTAAATTTGCGAAATGTTTTTTGGATGGTGAAGCCCTTACATGGGTGAACCAAAACATTTATACAAATACTACGTCTTTTGACGATTTTGAACGCCAATTCTTGGCCAAGTTTTGGTCGGAAAACAAACAGGCAAGAATAAAATCTGAATTTCTTAACGGTAGCAAATATCACACTGGTCTTGCAATTAGCATGCGAGAATTTTGTGAAGAACAATTAGGGACATTGTCACATTTGAGCAAACCATTGGACGAACTGATACAGATTGACGCACTGAAACGGCGCCTACCACACCGTTTTCAGTGGGGACTTGTATATGGACCAGATGACAGTGTTGACAAATTTTT
Source organism: Schistocerca americana (assembly GCF_021461395.2). Taxonomy (NCBI): domain Eukaryota; kingdom Metazoa; phylum Arthropoda; class Insecta; order Orthoptera; family Acrididae; genus Schistocerca; species Schistocerca americana. The sequence goes on along the minus strand of NC_060124.1, from coordinate 264,940,503 downwards.
ACGTCATGTAGAAAAAATTGACCGTGCATGGCAGAATGATGACAGACAGTACAATCAAAACCTCAGAAACACTCACAATAGGAATGGGGGGTCACAACAATATAATGGACACAGAAATAATAACTGGCGTGGTAACCAAACCAGTAGTTACAACAGACACGAAAACCTTCAAGAACAGAGAAACACTAACCAGCCTCACAACAGAAATTCCAACCAGGGAAACAGGTAACCACCTCGTTGGGAGCCTGTCAATTTGAGGTGAGTAATTATCGCACAAGACAGGCAAACAGGAGGTTAAAGAGAGGGAAACATAAAAGCAATCATAATTGTAATGTAAATAGGTACTACTACTTAGATGATAGTAGTTATAAGCAAAACGTTTGGGATCACATGTTGAGTGAATTGAATAATGCACATACTCAAGCAGGACCACAGTTTGAACTTAATGAACATGACTTAGCATTAATTGATGACACATTAACACCTGATGTAGACAGAACCTATGATATGTATGGTATCACTAGCTTGTTTTCTGATGAAGGTAAGGATAATGAGGTATCAATGTTAGTAGAAATTGGTAGCCAAAATGAGGAAATAACACCTGACTTAAATAATGAAACAAGTAGCGATTTCAGTAGCGTAACTTCAGATGTTGAACACTTAGTAGTTAAGGCAAATCTGCATGCAGATGCATCACACACAGATTATTTTGATGATGATTTTGAGAAAGATAGTGTTGTGAAGGATGATGTATTTGATGATATATGTACACAAGAGAAATTAGATGGCATTATTTATGTTGAAGTTATTGATAATGGTGTTGCAGCTGAAAGTAACTCTGAATGCGAAGTTGGTTCACACGAAGATATTAAGAGTGCAAACATTGTATTGGTACCAATTTGTATAAAAGAAATCTTAAGTAAATCTACTAATACGAAGGAACAAGCTAAATTGATATGTGAGAAGATTTTCGAATCTTCTATCAGTGAAAATGAAGTTTGTTTAGAAAATAATAAGGAAAGTGAAGTCATCAACTCAGATCCATCCATGAAAGATAATTTTAAGTCTGGTGAAAGTAAGGTATCTGTTTCATGTGTATTTGATCCCAGTCATAATGACACTCAATCTTATGTTGATACTGACATTGAACCTGTAGTGAAGAAGTATGTAACAACATCGATACAACCGAATTATGAAGTGACTTGCTGGCGGAGAATGTGAGAGTAGTGACCCAAATACTACCTTAGGTAGCCCTTACGTAGAAATAAGCATTAACAATTGGTCAGGTCTTTGTTTGATTGACACTGGCAGTCCCATTAGTAGTATCTCAGACAAGTTGAGGAACAGGATAAAAGACACAGGAAGTTACATCGAATTTCCAATCACAGGTGTATGGATTAAAGGTGCCACTGGCAAGTTTAGTAAGTTAATAAATAAACAAGCTTTAATTACATTTTCTGTTGGCAACATTAATTTTGAACATGGTTGTTTAGTTATTCCAGACCTCAATGAGCAAATGATTTTTAGGGATGGACTGGATAGTTAAAGCAAAGGTGAGTTTTGATTGGCAAAATTCAGAATTACTGTTCACTGAACCAAAGACCAGTAATCAAGGAAAAGTAGTGATCCAGTTAAATTCAAGTACAAGCAGTAGTAACCATATTAGGGAAATAGTTTATACAGAGTGTAGCCATTACATGGAGGAAGAGGAAAATAGGGATCACAATAACCAGAATTTGGTTGATGATAGTTACTCCCTAACCATATCAGAAAAGGTAAAAGAAGCAAATGACTTGATTGTGTCTGAAAAGCAGGAATTAGAAAATTTGTGATCAACCTGGTAGGGTCCAAGATTATGAATGTCATTTGAAGCTAAAGACACACGAACCCTTTTTCATATAGCCTTATGGGGTACCCATCTGTAAAAGGAAAGAAGTGGAGAGGGAACTCCAGAAAATGCAAAAATGGAGAATAATAAAGAGACATCACAGTCCATATAACAGCCCGATGGTCTGTATTTCAAAAAAGGATGGTGGTGTTAGGCTGGTACTGTATTCACATCACCTGAATAAGTTTATAGAAAGAGAAACAGATCCTGAATCCATGGAGGAACTCCTGTACAAATTCAATGACAAAATATTTTTCTATCCTGGATTTGACATCAGGTTTTCATCAAATCACATTAGCACAGGATTCAAGGCAGTACACAGACTTTTTATATGATGGTAAATGTTTTCATTATTGTGTTGTTCCGTTTAGGCTGAATGTGTCTGTAGCCGAGTTTATTCGTGCTTTGGATCATGTGATTGGAAGTGAACTACTATCTAAACTAATTATTTACGTGGATGATATATTAATAACCAGAAAAACTTGGGAGCAACACCTTGATACTTTGTAAAAATTAGCCAATAAGTTCAGACAAGGCGGTATGACCCTTAAATTAAGTAAATGCAAATTTGGAGTATCAGACTTGAAGTTTTTAGGCCATATAATTAACAGAGACGGCATTCTACCTGACAGTGATAAAATTTCTGCAATTGTCCAGTTTCCATGTCCAAAGAACAAGACACAACTGAGGTCATTTTATGGTCTAAGTAATTTTTATCGTAAGTATGTCAGCACCCAAGCCTTAAATGCACCGTGTTTGAGAGAGCAATTAAAAAAGAACACCATATGGGAATGGACAGATCAGTGTCAAGCAGTATTCGATGAGATCAAACAACAACTAAATAACAGTCAATTACTCCACAGACCTGACCTTTCACTACCATTTTGCCTAATGACAGATAGTCAGATTACGGATTGGGTGTACATTTGTTACAACAGAAGGAAATTGATGGAAAAATTGAACATCTTTCAATCAGTTTTGCCAGCCAAGGTCTGCAGAAACATGAACGTAATTACTCAGTGACTGAGAAGGAACTACTTTCCATTGTATGGGGTTTCCCTAAATACAGGAACTATCTAGCAGGCCATAAAGTCATAGTTTTCAATTATCACAAAGCTCTATGTTATATTCAAGACTGTAAACGTTTCAATACTAGATTAACCAGGTGGGCCATATTTTTACAACAATTTGATTATAGCATTCAGTATATAAAAGGGGATCAGATTATAATTGCTGATGCTTTGTCTAGATTACCTGTGGGGGGTGGTCAGGAAGAAGAACTATTGGATAACGAAGTGTTTAAAATAATGTACATGAGAGGGATTAAGGGTGAGAAGGAAATTACTAACATTTGCAGTCAGCTTAGGAGATACCAGAACCAGGATGATGATTTGAAACTTGTGAAAAGCCTTATTGGTAAAAAGGGTTATGAAAAGGTTGGCATGTATTATCAAAACTTTAAAGGTATTTTATTCAGGAGACATAACACAGACTCTGACATCTGGAAGGTTTGTTGGCCTATAAAATGTGTTGATGTTTTAATTAAGTACACACATGAGAGCTATGGACACTGTGGAATCATGAAATGCACTGACAAACGTAAGGAAAATGTCTATTTTAATAATATGTTTAGAAGAGTAAGACAGGTTATACAAAAAAATGTGATCGGTGTCAAAGAGTAAAAGTCACAAATCAGAAATACCAAGATTAGTAACAAAGTATTTTGCCAAAAGGCAAATTGGAACTGATAGGAATTGATTTGTTTGGTCAACTGCCGAGAGCTAAAGAGGGTTATACATACTTGTTTGTAGTTGTTGACTTATTCACTAAGCTAGTAAAACTGTATCCACTAAAGAAGGTAACAAGCAGGAAAATTTTAAACTGTTTCTGTAATGATTACTTCACACAGATTGGAAAACCAAAAGCCATACTTTCAGACAATGGGAGCCAATTTACATCTAACGTTTGGAAAGATTTCATGAAAGATGACATTAAGCACGTTCTTATTTCCGTATATTCTCGGTCTTCAAACCCAACTCAGCGCTATATGCGTCAAATAGGCAGACTTTCTAGAACTTACTGCTCTAAAGATCATACAAATTGGTCAAGTTACATATGTGATTTTGAAGATATTTTGAACACACATACAACAACTGGCATTACGCCTTATGAAGTCCATTTTAACAGGCACCCAACAAACATCTTGTATGAATTGATCAATTTTCCTACCTATAATGAGTTAACACCGGACGAGAGAATGGAAATAGTAAAGGAAAATATTGAAACACGCTGTGCCAAGAGAAAGCTTAAACATGATTCAAAAGGAAAGTTTACACAGTACAATGTAGGTGATCTAGTCTCAACCAAAAGTTATGAGAAATCCAAAGCAATCAGTAGAGAGATCAAGAAATTTTTCTATATTTATATTGGTCCATTTGAAGTTTATGAAAAACCACATCCAAACGCCTACCGACTTATCCATCCCGAATCAAAAAAGCTATTTGGTTTAAGAAATGTCACTCAGTTGAAACCTTATGTGCAATAATTGCAATCCCTCAGGGGGGTACACAATCTTTGAGTACTATGCGTGTGGCTTATGCAAGGTGCCCAAGCTAATGTGACACTTTCTTCTCGAAAACACTGATGCCACATTCTACGATACCTTTCTCACACACAAACTTTCAACAACACATTTGTTAATTTTTTGTACCTATCTTTGCTTATATTTGTTATTTAAGATATTTTCATGTGATTCAATTTGTAGTATAAGATACATTTTGTTTTTATTGAGTAATCTGGATCATCAGATGTATTGATAACTTGACATTTACATCCTATCGATTGTGACTATTACTGATATGTGAGGACTATGATTTGCCAGGAAAAACCAATACGTATTTTCTAGTGAGGAACAGTTACACATCTTTACAGATAACACAGCATACTGTATTTATACACTCCTGGAAATTGAAATAAGAACACCGTGAATTCATTGTCCCAGGAAGGGGAAACTTTATTGACACATTCCTTGGGTCAGATACATCACATGATCACACTGACAGAACCACAGGCACATAGACACAGGCAACAGAGCATTCACAATGTCGGCACTAGTACAGTGTATATCCACCTTTCGCAGCAATGCGGGCTGCTATTCTCCCATGGAGACGATCGTAGAGATGCTGGATGTAGTCCTGTGGAACGGCTTGCCATGCCATTTCCACCTGGCGCCTCAGTTGGACCAGCGTTCGTGCTGGACGTGCAGACCGCGTGAGACGACGCTTCATCCAGTCCCAAACATGCTCAATGGGGGACAGATCCGGAGATCTTGCTGGCCAGGGTAGTTGACTTACACCTTCTAGAGCACGTTGGGTGGCACGGGATACATGCGGACGTGCATTGTCCTGTTGGAACAGCAAGTTCCCTTGCCGGTCTAGGAATGGTAGAACGATGGGTTCGATGACGGTTTGGATGTACCGTGCACTATTCAGTGTCCCCTCGACGATCACCAGTGGTGTACGGCCAGTGTAGGAGACCGCTCCCCATACTATGATGCCGGGTGTTGGCCCTGTGTGCCTCGGTCGTATGCAGTCCTGATTGTGGCGCTCACCTGCACGGCGCCAAACACGCTTACGACCATCATTGGCACCAAGGCAGCAGCGACTCTCATCGCTGAAGACGACACGTCTCCATTCGTCCCTCCATTCACGCCTGTCGCGACACCACTGGAGGCGGGCTGCACGATGTTGGGGCGTGAGCGGAAGACGGCCTAACGGTGTGCGGGACCGTAGCCCAGCTTCATGGAGACGGTTGCGAATGGTCCTCGCCGATACCCCAGGAGCAACAGTGTCCCTAATTTGCTGGGAAGTGGCGGTGCGGTCCCCTACGGCACTGCGTAGGATCCTACGGTCTTGGCGTGCATCCGTGCGTCGCTGCGGTCCGGTCCCAGGTCAACGGGCACGTGCACCTTCCGCCGACCACTGGCGACAACATCGATGTACTGTGGAGACCTCACGCCGCACGTGTTGAGCAATTCGGCGGTACGTCCACCCGGCCTCCCGCATGCCCACTATACGCCCTCGCTCAAAGTCCGTCAACTGCACATACGGTTCACGTCCACACTGTCGCGGCATGCTACCAGTGTTAAAGACTGCGATGGAGCTCCGTATGCCACGGCAAACTGGCTGACACTGACGGCGGCGGTGCACAAATGCTGCGCAGCTAGCGCCATTCGACGGCCAACACCGCGGTTCCTGGTGTGTCCGCTGTGCCGTGCGTGTGATCATTGCTTGTACAGCCCTCTCGCAGTGTCTGGAGCAAGTATGGTGGGTCTGACACACCGGTGTCAATGTGTTCTTTTTTCCATTTCCAGGAGTGTATCAGCTTATGCAAAAATTAAAGGTGGATTGTGTGAAGCTACACTAAGCTTATTAATACATACTTAAAGATTTTATGGTACAATTGTGCAGTTAAGAAGAACTATATACATCTTTTCACTGTTTTTATCTTATATAGGTTATCCACAAGGAAGGAATTACTATGTTCTGCTTCTCATACCGTTATACGATTGACAACTGAATTAATGAAGACCACATGAGATGTTGAAAGACGTTATGATTTATGAAAGGGTTGAAGTGATTTATGCTGTTAAGAAGGGATTATCACCATGATATACTATATACACTCCTGGAAATGGAAAAAAGAACACATTGACACCGGTGTGTCAGACCCACCATACTTTCTCCGGACACTGCGAGAGGGCTGTACAAGCAATGATCACACGCACGGCACAGCGGACACACCAGGAACCGCGGTGTTGGCCGTCGAATGGCGCTAGCTGCGCAGCATTTGTGCACCGCCGCCGTCAGTGTCAGCCAGTTTGCCGTGGCATACGGAGCTCCATCGCAGTCTTTAACACTGGTAGCATGCCGCGACAGTGTGGACGTGAACCGTATGTGCAGTTGACGGACTTTGAGCGAGGGCATATAGTGGGCATGCGGGAGGCCGGGTGGACGTACCACCGAATTGCTCAACACGTGGGGCGTGAGGTCTCCACAGTACATCGATGTTGTCGCCAGTGGTCGGCGGAAGGTGCACGTACCCGTCGACCAGGGACCGGACCGCAGCGACGCACGGATGCACGCCAAGACCGTAGGATCCTACGCAGTGCCGTAGGGGACCGCACCGCCACTTCCCAGCAAATTAGGGACACTGTTGCTCCTGGGGTATCGGCGAGGACCATTCGCAACCGTCTCCATGAAGCTGGGCTACGGTCCCGCACACCGTTAGGCCGTCTTCCGCTCACGCCCCAACATCGTGCAGCCCGCCTCCAGTGGTGTCGCGACAGGCGTGAATGGAGGGACGAATGGAGACGTGTCGTCTTCAGCGATGAGATTCGCTTCTGCCTTGGGGCCAAAGATGGTCGTATGCGTGTTTGGCGCCGTGCAGGTGAGCGCCACAATCAGGACTGCATACGACCGAGGCACACAGGGCCAACACCCGTCATCATGGTGTGGGGAGCGATCTCCTACACTGGCCGTACACCACTGGTGATCGTCGAGGGGACACTGAATAGTGCACGGTACACCCAAACCATCATCGAACCCATCGTTCTACCATTCCTAGACCGGCAAGGGAACTTACTGTTCCAACAGGACAATGCACGTCCGCATGTATCCCGTGCCACCCAACGTGCTCTAGAAGGTGTAAGTCAACTACCCTGGCCAGCAAGATCTCCGGATCTGTCCCCCATTGAGCATGTTTGGGACTGGATGAAGCGTCGTCTCACGCGGTCTGCACATCCAGCACGAACGCTGGTCCAACTGAGGCGCCAGGTGGAAATGGCATGGCAAGCTGTTCCACAGGACTACATCCAGCATCTCTACGATCGTCTCCATGGGAGAATAGCAGCCTGCATTGCTGCGAAAGGTGGATATACACTGTACTAGTGCCGACATTGTGCATGCTCTGTTGCCTGTGTCTATGTGCCTGTGGTTCTGTAAGTGTGATCATGTGATGTATCTGACCCCAGGAAGGTGTCAATAAAGTTTCCCCTTCCTGGGACAATGAATTCACGGTGTTCTTATTTCAATTTCCAGGAGTGTACATGTTTCACTCAGTTATGTACACATGAAAGAGATGTTGAAATTGCTATGAATTGTTGAGGATTGTTTTGAAATAAGAGAAGTGATGTTGTGATTTGCGTTTGTATTAAGAATTTGAGGTTGCAGACTCATTCCTGTTTCTGATTCACATGAACTGATGTTTATAGTTTATTGATGGAAGATGATTTTGTTTTAGCTTGCATTTTCGCAGGGGTATTTAGATGTGGATTTTGATGATGATGATGATGATGATAGGTTTAGGTTATTCGATATGCAATGCTGCTGAGGTGGTTGGTGGTATTCAACCCTCATTTATTAATGGTTTTGATGATTCATTTACTGGAGAGGACTGTGATGATGATGGTACTGTGCAGTAACACATAACAGAACTAATGAATCATTTGAATTGTGTGAAGTAGAACTCTTATACATTTTGATTGAAGGAAATGCTGATGTGAAATTAAACTTGAGAGTTATTTTGAACAACTATGGCAACGCACAGCACACAAATCACATTGAAAAACTATTTTTTAAATTAGTCACATCTCACCAGACACAATATGGAGACTAGTTTGGTATTGAGGGATAGGAAATGACAACTTTAATTGACAGACTGAGGACTTTGACGAAATGGAATATAAGATGCCATGTGACAAAGCTCTGTATTTTCTCTTACAAAATCTCCTTACTGCAAGGTTGCTAACTGTAGCACAATTGCATTTTCACTTGCTTAAGTGTATCTTGCCACTTTCAGCAATTTTATTTTGTCATAATTTATAAAATCTTGATGCTGTTTCTCAGTGTTAATTTGATCTGATTTTCTGGATGTCTGGTATACATTTTGAAACGTTATTGCATTTGATGTACAAAGCTAAGAAATATTGACTATACATAGCATATTCAGATACTTGTGACAACAACCCGGATTGGATATAAATGAACAGTTTCTATACTGTCACAATATAAATATTCAAATGTAATTTTGAATATTCATGTTTGATAAGATTTGTAAAATATTTTATGGTATTGCAAACTGTTCGGTTTATTTTATTAATATAATTCTAGAACATGTCATATGGACACTTTAAAAGTGCAACGTAATCAGTCCAATCAAATTTGTGATTTGTTAGCTTAGTTGTGTTTGAGTGTTTGAAGCAGCGAAAATTAGTGGACGCTCTAGAAGTGACAAAAACAAGGACACTCTAGAAGTGATAGTTTTGGAAAAACATTCATTCAGAAAATTTGATGTAAATATTGATTTTGTAAAAGTTTGGAAATTTCTTTGTAATCTCATATTTCCAATTCTTGTTTGTAGCTATTTGGAAAATTTATCTGTACATAAAGTTTCATGATTCAATTTTGTACCTTGTATACGCAGTCTGTGTTATTTTGTCCAACTAGTACTGTATCACATCAATCACACTAATATTTCTGTGAGAAGAGTTTCCTCTATCAGGCTAGGCAAAACTCTTCAGGGGGTATTGAAATATTACTGTATCTCATTGCTACGTATCAGAACCCCTCTGAGAGCATTAAAGATAAACACCAGTCCTAATTGCCCAATTGTAAAGTGACGCGTTTCCAAATTACATACAAAAATAACCACTATTTCAGTATACATATAATTCGAATACGATGCTTTGCTGATTATATGAGAAACATAATATAAATGTAAAATTAATACTGTAACTAATCGAAAGAAATGTAGCACATAGTCAGGATGTACCAGTAAACCTATCATTATAAAATTACTACAGCAACTTAAATAGAGCATATAAATAGAGCACGTTAATTGAATCTCCAATAAATGATAGCACTAAAATTCAGGGACTAGTTGATTTGTTATAAACAAATTTAGAAATGTAATTGTTACCTGTAACAAAACTAGTCAGAAAATGTTATATTAACGCATCACTAAGTTGGAAATAGGTTCACCTTGTTCAGCACTGAGATTGTAAATTTTTAACAATGTGTATCTCATATTCGGTTTAACTTTTAATTGTGATTTTATATAAAATTGTAATTTTCATTGTCTGTAATTGTTAACAAAAGTATAAATATAGGTCACGCAGGCGCCTTGGACCACTCGTTTTTTGGCTAGGGTTGCGAGCAAATGTATTGTAGGCTCACTCGTTTGTTGGTTGTTGTGAACACTGTGTCGTTTGATGTCAACTTTAGGTACATGTGATGTAACTGGTACAGTTCACCAGGCTTGGACACCAGAGTCCGGGAAATATATTGGTATTAAAACTACACTGTACTTTGGAATTTATTTGGGAGTCTTCTGCAATCCTTTTCATAGGCTGCACAGCAACGAGACGAATCCAGGAATTTTACAACACCCCGAGAACTAAACAACTCTCACTGTTGATAGAATTGATGTGAAAACAACAGCATATCGACTGGGAATTTCACTCAAAAGTCAAATCAATTGCAACGCGGAGGTGGGAAAATATAAACATCTCAAGCACTACAGGAGTTATGGTGTCAATTCCCTCCAGCACTACTTCAGACTTTCGTCAAGTCCCTGCCACGTCGTGTTGCGGGCCCTTTTGCAACTCAGAGGAGATGCTGGCAGGGATTATGGATGTATTTGCAACGTTAAAAGAGGTCGAATCCTTAAAATGAGTACCACTGAGGCTCCATACTGAGATATCGCTTATACAGTTAGCAGCAATACGATGACCAAGAATTGGTGAGATGATTCAGGATAACATTCAGGTAAGAGGATTAGGCAGGCATTTTTCCTGAAAGGCTACACAATAATAAGACGTAGGATTGTTCGACTGACTCGGAAGAACAGACGGATGAGTGCGGACTGACAGCAAGATCGTAGCGAAATAAGAGATTTTTTAGAGCAAGAGTCAACTGCGACGCTGATTGTCGTCAGCCGGAAGTGGCGATCAAATCTACACCAACGTGTCTGTAGGTGAGCTGGTGAAAGCTCACAGGAAGCAGAGATCCTCGAGACTCTTAGATCTACAGCTTAAGGAATTGCTTCTCCGAGATATAGAGTAAACAGTGGGAGCACAGGACTGCACACCTGACATACCTCTTTTATCTCCTCTTAGCCTTGTTCGTCGTGGGTTATTCGTTCTTGGTCTTCCAGTCTTATTGCTCCGTTTTGTTTTTGTACACATTCTACACTGAAGCACTAAAGAAACTGCTATAGGCAAGCATATTCAAATACAGAGTTATGTAAACAGGTAGATTACGACGCTCCGATTGGCAACGCCTATATAAGACAAGTGTCTGGGGCAGTTGTTATATCGGTTACTGCTGCTACAGTGGCAGGCTGTCAAGATTAAAGTGTATTAACGTGGTGTTATAGTCGGCGCACGAGCCATGGGACACAGCATATCCGAGGTAGCGATAAAGTGGGGTTTTCCCGTACGACCATTTCACTGGTGTACCGTGAATATCAGGAATCCGGTAAAACGTGAAATCACCGATATCGCTGCGGTCGAAAAGAGATCCTGCATGAACGGGGCAGACGACGACCGAAGAGAACCGTTCGAAGAGACAGAAATGCGACCCTTCGGCAAACTGGTGCAGACTTCAATGCTGGGCCATCAACAAGTGTCAGCGTGCGACCCATTCAGCGAAAAATAATAGGTACGGGCTTTCGGAGCCGAAGGCCCACTCGTGTACCTTTGATGACTGCAGGTTACAAAAATTTACGACTCGCCTGGGCCCGTCAACACCAATATTTGTTTGCCGATGGCTGCAAACATGTTTCCTGGTCGGACGAGTCCCTTTTCATATTATATCGAGCAGATGAACGTATACTCTCGTTATATTTGATTTTTTACGATTTATTATTTTTCCCAAAAGTTTTATTCTTGCTTGTTTATTCGCTTTTTCTTAGTAAAAAAATGGTTCAAATGGCTCTGAGCACGAAATGTAATTCGATTTAATTATCTAGTGATCTTGGGGATAACCTCATGAAACCAAGAAACCTGCATGTCAGCAGGGAACTGATAAAGCTGGAGGAGGCTCTGTAATGGCGTGCAGTTGTAGTGATATGGGACTCCTGATACCTATAACTCTGACAGGTAACACAAACGTAAGCATCATGTCTGATCACATGCATCGAATCATGTCCATTGTTCATTCCGACGGACTTGGGCAATTCCAGCAGGACAATGCGACACCCCACACGTCCAGATTTGCTACAGAGTTGCTCCAGGAACACTCTTCTCAGTTTAAACACTTCACCTGGGTACCAAACTCCCCAGAAATGGAGGTTATTGAGCATATCTTGGATGCTTTGCAACATGCTGTTTAGAAGGGATCTGTACCCGTTCGTACTCTTACGGATTTATGGACAGCACTGCAGGATTTATGGTGTCAATTCCCTCCAGCACTACTTCGGACTTTAGTCAAGTCCATGGCACGTCGTGTTGCGGGCGCTTCTGCGTGGTCGCTGGGGACTTACACGATATCAGGCAGGTGTACCAGCTTCTTTGTCTCTTCAGAGTATATTACTCTTCTTCCCCTAAAGTTTACACCTGTTTTTATCAGTATTTCGACATGTGGCACCATTTTAAATTATCGAACGCCTTTCCAAGTCGACAAATCCTATGAAGTTTTCTTGATTCTATTTCAGTCTTGGTCGAATTACCGAGCACAAAGCCAGGGCTGCTTATCTGGTGTCTTCACCTTTCATGAAATAAAACTAATTGCCCTCCAAAATTTTCTTAATTTTGGTATGCAATCATTTTTATACTAATATAATCAGCAACTTGGATTCATGAGCTGTTAGGCTGATTGTGCGATAATTCTCCCACTTCTCAGCTCCTGTTATCTACTTAACCGAATGGATGATATTTCTCAGAAATGATACTAAAAACAATGGAGTGTTATCTATTCCTTCTGGCTAATTAACTTCAATCTTCAATGCTCTTTTAAGTTCTAGTACCCCTATTTCTTCTATATATACTCCAATTGAGTCAGACAGTTCCTGTGTACTGATTCCAACTCCTTGCTCTCTCATCTGCGTTTAACAATGGAATTTCGATTTCGCTCTTTGCCGCCCTGTTTTTATATTCACCGAAGATTGACTATTTTTCCGTAAGCTGATACAGGCCTTGTGACGTTAATGTCTAACTCGATTACTCCGAGTCTTTCCTGTAACCTTGGCTTCCATGCAGTTTCCATTTACTTCATTCCTGATTGATTGCTGTTGATGTATTCCTGTCTTTCCCTGAACATTTTTGTACTTCCTTCCTTGGTCGAACAATGGGAGTATTTCATCTACTACCCAAAGTTTCTTCGCGGTTGCCTTCCTTTCGAATAGCTGTGATTACTCTTTTTGGATACGTCCACTCCACTTCAACTGAACCGCCTGCTGCGGTATTCCTTATCGCTGCACCTACATTTTCCGTGAACTTCACAAATCTCGGTACTTTAGTATCTCACTTCATTTCAGATTGATTCTTCCATAAGTTTCCCATAAACTTCAGCCTACTTTTCATAGTTACCAAATCGTGATCTGAGTCTGTATGTGCTCCAGTATTTGATTTCTGAAATTTTGAATAACCATCATCTAATCCAACTAGAAACTTCCTGTATCTCCCGGCCTTTACCAAGTAAGCCTCCACCCCTTGTGATTCTTAAGAGTATTCGCTATTGCTAGCTGAACTTTATTGCACAACTCAATAACCCATCCTCCTCTCTCTCTCCTACTACCAAACCCATATTCCTCCGTACCTATTCTTCTAATCCTTTTCTTCTAATATTTCCCCTACAAACGAATTCCAGCCACCATGATTATTAGATTTTCACCGCCCTTACACATCGACTTATCGATTCACTCTCCTCAGAAACTTTCTCTGTCATTTGATCTTCTGCTTGTGACTTGTGACATTGGCATGTTGACCTTAACGACTAGAGTCGGCATTAGTTTTCTGTTTAAACTAGTTAGGACAGCCATATCACTGGATTGTTTGCTGTCATTCACCGCTCTACCTTCTTGTACATAACGCATTCTACTCTAGTTATACTATTTTCTGCTTATTATGCTTTATTCGTCTGACCAGAAATGCTTGTCTTATTTGAATTGCCCTTCACTGACTCCCACTATATCTAGACTGTGTTTTTGCGTTTCCCTTTTCTAGCCTCCCAATTACTTTCGAAATTTAGGTCACCTCTTTTTGGGCAGTCCTCCCCAGGAGATCCGCAGGGGAACTCCGGTACCCTTTGTTGCTGGAGAGATCGGCACGATCAGGATGACACTTTTTCAGTTACAGTCCACATACCTGTGGATGCACATTATGTGTCTTTAATGCGGTGATTCATCATTGCTTTCTGCATCCTAATTCCGTTGATCACTGATGATTGTTCCACCTTTTAGCGGCATTTGTGTGTGAAATCTTATGGGACTTAACTGCTAAGGACATCAGTCCCTAAGCTTACACACTGAATTATCCTACTGACAAACACACACTCACACACACACACACACACACACACACACACACACACACACACACACACACACACACACTCATGCCCGAGGGAGGACTAACCTCCGCCGGGACAAGCCGCACAGTCCATGACTGCAGCGCCTGAGACCGCTCGGCTAATCCCGCCCGGCTTTAGGGGCATTTGCGCAACTCTCAAGGGCAAGAGAGTGCCCTGAACCTTTGTCTGCTAGTCCACTTTCTTTGACAAGGACGTTGGCAGACCGAGGATGACTATTATGCCGGAAATCTTCAGCAGCCATCGATGATGAATTTTATTGGAAATCTAAGCAGTGTCTATGTTTGAACTCGATACTTGCTAGTGAAAGAAGCCAAATATAGAACGCGTGTCCAGCTCGAGACCCCACGAAGCTCGTAAAGAAACCTGATTTGTTCTAAAATGAGAGGTGAACTCTGCAGCACTTTGGTAGCCGATTCGCTCATGAGCCAAAGGAATGCTCATGGAGTCACTATTTTGCCAGCAGTTGGGAAACACTAACCCGACACAATCATTTCCTGTGGAGAAGTAGTAAAAATGCCGCGTCTGATAACTTGAAACGTCACCTTAGAAAAATTTGCTTGATTGTGCTTATAAACCTCTTACGTTATTTGATTTTCAAACAGCTGAGGAAAACTGAACGTACCCAGACATTTCTCTCTGTACTTATTCTGATCATCACTAAACTGACACACAATTTTTTTTAAATATTTTTTTAGCGCAACGCTGTCTGACCTTCCCTACAAAACAATGGCTCTGACTAACAATAACCTACACCTTTCATGAATCACTTACCTCACAAAAATCTTCGTTCCTCGAACAACTGCAATACAGAGAGCGCCAATACTGTCAGCTAAATGAAAGATTCTAACTACTGAAGGCACTAACAACTGATAGGCATAGTTAGCAAATGAAAGATTTTGATAGAGAACAAACAATGTATTTACCTTAATGATGTTCAAAAGTCATAATACATATATCAGCTCATGACATCCAGTCTTACAAATTTCCTTTTTCTGACGGACACACATCCAGATCGTCCGCTCTCAAAACTCTGCCATATCTCTCCCCACATCCACCACTGCTGGCGGCTCACCACCAACTGCGCAACGCTATGCGCTGTTCCCATCTAACTGCCCAACACTAAAATAGTGAATATTCCTACAGCGCCAACCAGCCACAGACTGCACAGAGCACAGTCAGTGATTTTCATACAGAGCGCTACGTGACGTTACCTACATAAAATCCTAAACAGTCTACTTACAAACTCCGCAAAGTGACATCATGTCGCAACATATCCTTCTTATTTACGGTAATCGACCTTGATCCCAGAGTGAGGTCCGGCAATTGGAATCTAGGTTTTGACGTGACTGGCTGAAGAAGGAAGCAGAAATGGTGGTGGTTAATCTGGATTACATCGCAAGCGACTCTTTAATATCCCTTGGTGTGACTGCACATACCATCAGATGTCAAGACCCGAGACGCGGTAGCGTTGTTATCAATAGGTAGACGGAAGAACGGAGAAGAGTGATCCTGTAGAGCGACAGAGTGCTAATGAAACATCATAAAACTATGATTTATTGGCAGAGTTTTACAATAATTCCATCTCATTTCCGGCACTGCCTATCTGCAAACGTACTGAGTCCGCGTTGTATTCAAGGAAATAGGTGTCGAGGAACTTGCTGAGTTCAGGTTCAGCGTACCCTGTGGTCAGTGCTGCAGATCCGTCGCAGGAGGACGTGGCGGCAGTGCGACCCAGCAGCCTGTAGTGGCTGTGGACGTCCGTCAAGGGCGTCAGCGCTCTCGAAGAGTGAAGCTGCACTTAGGCTCGGCCATAGAAAACCGCATATCCCTACTCTAGGTTGGCGTGATGGCGTTTAGGGGGAGACACTGCAACTACATGAAGGACAGACCAGATGGCGGTCCCAACCTAAGTTGAGCAGCTTGCAGACAGGCAGATCGGATCTTCATCCACGGAAGTCCTGCCTGGCTCCCATCCTCAGCCAATCATCGTTATGACCCTATGGAATGCGGCTTGCAGGTAATAATCTCTTTCTACGGTGGAATAACTGGATTTGCAGCAATCGATTTCAAGCTGGCGACACCATGTAGACAGTTGTTGAATTCACCAGAGAATTCCGCAACTTAATATAGTCGTATTCCACCAGTTTGCGTAATGCAGATGGTATGACCTCAGTCTGGTAATGACCTTGAGGAGGATGGAGGTTTCATAACAATCGACGGCGTGATCCCCCTAACGTTGGTGATCGAACGTGCTTTCGTTTTGTGAGCGCTCTCGGCTGCACTAGCGTTTACGTTCAGGATTCCAGGGCGTTGCTTTGTGCGAAATTTTCATTCCGAAATCCGTTCTACAGATATCTCTGAGTAAAGTTATTACAGTTAGCCCCGTTACAGTAGCACGTTCTTTCCATTCCGAAAAGTATGTCGGCGTGCTGAATCAGTTATTGTTGGCTTCCCTCTCACACAGTTTGATGAAATGAGACCAAAGCATGTTTGTGCTTCGGGCCAACCGTGTTGACATTTAGTTACAACACAGCTGTGTAGCCAGATGACGAGCCCCACTTACGAGCAGAACGCAAGTGGCATAACCCGATTTCCTAGGAATTTCACTCAGTGGAAGAGGGTTCAAAATAAGCTAACAAGTATCTCACCTTATGTGTAGATAGTCGATCGTTTATGAGAAAACGACGGTCAAAGATTTTGAGGTATTCATGCGCCTTCTATTCAGTAAGTAATTAAACCGAAGTTGTACGCAGTGGCTCGCGTCTCGGCTTCACACTTTTGGGCCCCATGTTTGGAACCCGCTTATTACTTTCTTTCAAATTTTGGTACTCATTTATCTACCTATGTTCAAATGGCTCTGAGCACTATGGGACTTAACATCTGAGGTCATCAGTCCCCTTGAACTTAGAACTACTTAAACCCAACTAACCTAAGGACATCACACACATCCATGCCCGAGGCAGTATTCGAACCTGCGACCGTAGACGTCGAGCGGTTCCTGACTGAAGCGCCTAGAGCTGCACGGACACACCGGCCAGCTTATCCACCTATGTCTATAGATGTTTACTACACAAATGTTTTTCAATGTACATTGAAGTAATGTTGTACCAATTCTATAATGAACGCATTAAAAAGAAAAAAAGACAAGAAAAGAATGGAAAAGTTATTTGAAATTACATTCGGTGAAATTCCGTGATGTATCTTGATTCATAATCAATTTAAAGCTACAGTTTTTGCAAAAATGATCCATCATGCGTGTTTTGAAGCGAAATTATGGCCAATTTGTGCAAACTTTCGCGAAGTAGACGAAGAGCGAAACTCATGCAACGAAATGTCGCTGCGACAATCCCGCCTTCGCTCGATGCTCGTTTTGTTCGGACTTTCTGTTTCGAATCTTTCTACGATCGGCAGCAACGGAGAGAATGCAGCAAATCTTTCAGAAGAATAAACGTAACAATATAATGGATAAGATAAGAACTGATATAAGAACGAAATATAAGAAGATGAGAATTTAAAAAGATTTTAACCCATGAAACTATCCAAAGACATGTATTATATAATAAATGAATGATACTTATTGTGAAACCCAATTATAATTCTACAATTAATGTAGCGCCCTTGTATTCCATAACTAGATAAGAAACATTCGTGTTTTAAGTTTTTCCAGTGATGCATAGATAAATGAAGGAAATGATTTGAAATAAATAAAAACAATAATCGGGTTCCGAACACGGAACACAAAAGCGAGTAGCTTTGAACCTAGACACTGTACGACCAGTTGGGCTGAACAGATCCGGCGCAGAAACATGTGTAAGCTCTATCTGATAGTCGATTTCTCAAAAACTTTCGAGTATTTACAGGTAAGCCAAGACACTTGTTCTCTTATTGTGACGCCCTTCCACTGGGGGAAGTTTTTGAGAAATCGGTTTCTGGCATTTACCCTGGTCTCCCCGTTAGGCGTCTCCGTTTATTCTTAATAAAATTTTATTCCTGAACTTATTTAATAATCTACTTTGCAACTTTCCCAGATCCTTAATGAATGAACTGTCAGATAGCGACTTGTGTGCTGCAGGTACACGGCCTCCATTTTTGACACTCATCACCAATCTAGGCGAGACGCTCAACTCCGCATTTATTAATTCCAGGCACGTTCTTTGCAATGGCGACGCCAACACGCGACCACTCGTTGAACTGGCGTCAACTAGAAAGGCTTGCAGCGTGCTGTAAGCCACACGAAATAAATAAATGTGCTGAAAAAAAAAGCTACGAGATGTTTTCACATCTCCCTGCAAAGCTAATTAAATTCGCAATCCCATTAAAATGTATTTCTGAAACTGCTTTCCCTCGTTCCCCCTCTGGCTCCCTCTCCTTATCTCCGGACGCCACAACACACGCGTTGCAACAGAGTGTCTCCCCACACACACAGATTCGCCGCCTACGGGCACACTGTGCTAATTAGCCCCTCGCGGACTTTACAGCGCCGCAAGTCCGCGTCGGTCTTTTTGTTTCGCACTTGTCGCGTCTCGTGGAAACAGCGTCACGCGGAGGATGATATATGGCGGTTCCCCGGCAAGAGATTTATCACTGCCCGCGAACTCGCTGCCGAGCGGGCACAGTGTACGGGGGCCCGCGAGTTGTCACCAGCGAGGGCTTCCAGCGACTCCAACACACACACACACACACACACACACACACACACACACACACACACACACGAATTTATCGGTTCACACTGGACACGATCGATTATTGTGCTGCCTCTAAACGCCGTTACTAAATACTGTAAATAAAAGTTAGATACACTACTGGCCATTAAATTTGTTACACGACGAAGATGACGTGCTACAGGAAGAAGATGCTGTAATATGCAAGTAATCAGCTTTTCAGAGTATTCACACAATGTTGGCGCCGGTAGTGACACCTACAACGTGCTGACATGAGGAAAGTTTCCAGTCGATTTCTCATACACAAACAGCAGTTTGTTGTGATACCTTGTGAAAGGAGGAAAAATGCGAACCATCATGTTTCCGACTTTGACAAAGGTCGGATGGTCGGATTGTAGGCTATCGCGATTGCGGTTTATCGTATCGCGACATTGCTGCTCGCGTTGGTCGAGATCCAATGACTGTTAGCAGAATATGGAATCGGTGGGTTCCGGAGGGTAATACGGAACGCCGTGCTGCATCCCAACGGCCTCGTATCACTAGCAGTCGAGATGACAGGCATCTTACCACCACCACCTAGAGACAAGGCCGCGGCGCGAAATTCATAGCAGGTCGTGACGTCACTCCAAGCGGGCCACCATGTTGTGTTTCGAAGCGTTTGTTTATCTACACGTTTGTTGGATCGAGTGCTGTATTCGTGCTTTAAACTAGCGATTACAGAGTTTACGTGTAGTGAAGCTGCTGTGAACTTGGTTTACAAATGTTGTGGGCCAAGGTGTCGTGGGAATTACGGAACTGGACCGAAAGTAATGTTGTTTTCCTTTCCGAAAGATGCGAATCTGCGTTGGAAATGGCTTTCAGCGATTCATCGGGACAATTTCCAACCCACTGAGCACACGAAGGTATGTAAAAACTATATTCCTAGTACAATTATTATTTTTTTCTGGTAGAATATCTTGCATTTTGGATACATTTGACTAAAATTGTGAGCAAAAGCTAGCAGTAAATAGGCCTAGTATTCGTTTTCAAGTGGCTTTATTTTGGTTTTGAAAACGAAATATAAATTTGTGGCTCGTGTTACTTTTTATTCGTGTTAAATTTCTCTGCAGTTCGTATTATGTTACGCATTACCGATACGTTTTATTCTCTATTTGTGAGTGGGTGTTGTTTTTCACTCTCGCATTAGTTAGCATGAGTGCTAACGAATGTTGAAACTGCTGTTTTCATGTTTAAAAAGAGATCTCTCTGTATGAAGCATATATTTGTTGTTTTTCTGTGTGTTAGTTTTTCCTGTTAGACATTCGCCAACCCACGAACAAATAATTATCTTTCAACCTAACCTAACTTCAGGTTACGATGCAGAATAGGTGTCTTCACAAACAGATTTCAATGGCGTTCTGTATCACTTGAGCCGCCTCATATAACGACATTCTCGTTAATAACGCATCCAGTTACTTAATCCGTCCGGTATTTTAAATGTTTCAGATGGTTAACTGAAATGACAAGTGTCATTTAGTTCATACAGCACAGCTTGGGACGGAATGTTTAGTTGATATCGTCTTAACATACTTCCAGTTGGATGGTCATGACTGTATTACTGAGGTGTGTCATTTATGTTGGCATCTGTTCAACTTTATTTTGTGTTTGGCATGCGTTTGCTTTGGAGTTGTTGTTCTATCCAAACATGAAATTTGTGCTAGGCATATATCAAGACCCTCATTCAGTGTTACCTGCAATGACACAGTTTTAATATGTGCTGGCATAAAAACACCCACAGTGAAATAGTATTCTGCAGCTGTTGATATGTCTTATACCATGACAATGAAGAAACTGTAAAGTCAAAATTATAAAATAATTGCTATGTTAACATGCAGAATCCAACAGATTACTGAAATTTGGTGCCACTTAATCCATAATAGGAACTTCACTCTTATAGTTCCATAAATATCACAGCACTGCTGTAAAACAAGCAGTTCACAGGTATATTCATCATTTACTGATGCCTTGTGAGGTATGCTCCTAGTGCTTATAGTACTAATTAAAAAAAGAATATTAAAATGGAATATGCATGTTGTTGTAGAACATGGTATATTGCTGTTAGGCCTAAATAATTTGTGTACTTCCACTAAGGTGTGACCTGTCAAGCTTATATTGGTGGAAAATGAATGAGAATCCAGTGTTTTCTACTTTCACATACAGACACACATCTCTAGATCATGCTGTATATTGTACTGACTCTCACTACTTTGTTTTAGGTTTGTGAACTTCATTTCACCGAATCTGACATCTGCCGGCATACGGAATGTTATGATGAAGTGAAAGGCACAAAGCTTACTGTCAAGCTTTCAAGACCAAGGCTTAGAGAGGGTGCTGTCCCATCAGTGTTACCAGGCTGCCCAAGCTATTTGTCTACTCCATCCACCAGCTCTCGAGAAAGTGCAGAGGAAAGGAGAGCTAGATTGGACAATGAACATCTTCTACAAGCAATTAAAGACAGTATAGTAACCAAAACAGAGTATGATTCGAGGAAGTTATTTTCTACTTTTGAAGCATTTCTGCAGTGCCTAGAAAGAGAAACCATTCCCAGTGAATGGACCATTGTTAGGAGAAGTGACTGTGTCCTATTTCTATTGCTTACTGTATTGCCTGCTCCATCTGTATCTGTTGTAGTGACAAATGATTTGCAGTTGTCTGCCTATCGAAGTAACACTGAGATAAGAAAGATAGGCAGTAGAAAAATACCACACAAACTTTCAAATATGAATGATTTGTTTACAGTATTAGACAAAGTGAAGGAATTAGTCAGTGCAAAAGAAAATTCATTAAAAAGCCAGTGCCTTCTTATACAGGACATTTTAAATGACATGTGCAGTTCTGTAGATGAAGAAAAACAGAAACAAATTCAATTCTTAAGTGAGCAAGTTAAGTTGCTATGTAGCTGTGAGGAAAACTATAGGTTTAATCCTCACTTTTCTGTATTTTGTTGTATCCTGCATTCTATCTCCCCTCATACCTATAAATTTTTGAGGTCATCTGGCAATCTTATTCTTCTTCATCCAAGAACTTTACAGAAAATATGTTCCTCATATACTAATGGTCCTCATAATGAACAAAATGAAGGTGCTATGCTCCTGTATATTAAGGAAAGATTTAAATCTTTGCAGGAAAGTGATTGTACCATTTCTTTAATGATGGATGAAATTCATATTAAACCTTATTTTGATTACAAGGGAGGAAACATTGTGGGGGCAGCATTTGATAGTGACAAGGCTGCTACTACAGCATATGTCTTTATGATACAATCATTGCTGTCTTCTTTTAAAGAAGTAGTGCATGTCCTTCCAGTTAGAAACCTTATAGCTGAACAGTTATTTTTGTATGTGAAGAAAATATTATGTGGCCTTCATGACATTGGTTTCAAAGTTATGTGTGTAGTTAGTGACAACAATGCTATAAATAGGAAATCTATGGCACTTTTTAGCTCACCTCCAAAACTCAGTATAGTTTACCCACATCCAGCTAATCCAACTCAGCCACTATTTTTTATAATTGATTCTGTCCACATCCTTCAGTGTCTACGTAATAATTGGGTTAATCAAAAGGACTCTCAAGTTTTGCTCAAATATCCACAATTTGATGGAAGCAGTGATGATAGTCAGGTGTTAATGGCATCTTTTGAAGCACTGAGGCAGCTTCATAAGATTGAATGTAATGGTCTACTTAAGCACTCTTATGGTCTTTCTTTGAAGTCTCTTTATCCATCTTCACTTGAGAAACAGAATGTGAGCCTTGTTTTACAGGTATTCAATGAACATACAGCTGAAGCCATTTCAACTGTAGGAGAACAGAAAAACTTGTTACTTTACCAGACCACTGCAGAATTTATTAAAATTATACTTACATGGTGGAAAATTGTAAATGTTAAGACAGTTCACAAAGGTGTTCGACTAAATGATCTCTTCCAGTGCCCTCTGTCTTTAAGTAATAATGATGAAAAATTAGTTTTTTTGGAAAAGTTTCTTGTGTGGCTCGATAAGTGGAAGGACTTAGGCCTGAAAAATAATACCCTTTCAAAAGATACACATATAGCTCTGACACACACAACCTATGGTTTGATTGAGATGGCAAGGTACTGTACTAAAGAGCTCGGTTTCACGTATTTTTTGCCTGGAAAAATTCAAACTGATTCTCTGGAAGCAAGGTTTAGCAGTTACCGATCGATGGCTGGCTCTCAGTATCTCATATCTGTGAGACAGATTTTTGAAGTGGAAGCAAAGATGAGGATGCAAAACATGTTACCACTCATGTTGAATTCAAGTACTTTTGGTAAACTGCCTGTTGCAGAAGGGTTCATCTTTAATTGTAATGATGACGCAAAAGAGACTATACAAACAGACTCTGAGTTTATGGTTGACATTATGTATTTGGAGGAAGATTTCAGGCAGGCAGAAACATACCTTCCAATATTAACATATTTAGCAGGGTATTGTGTTCGCAGTGTACTGAAGAAACAGCAGTGTGAGGTGTGCAGCAAATACCTTCTCTTAGACAAAGAAATGTGTCTGCATGGTGAACAACACCTTAGTTTAATCAAAAATTTGGACAGGGGTGGGCTGTTTTTCCCTCAGCCTGATGTTGTGAATGTTGTTATTTACAATTACATTACTGTACAGAAATTAATATCTGCCCCTAATGAAAAAAATTTTTTGTCATGCAACAGTCAAAGGGTGCTTGTTCAAAATGTAACCATAAATGCTGTTCAGAAGAAAAGT
This sequence comes from Schistocerca americana, assembly GCF_021461395.2. Classification (NCBI taxonomy): domain Eukaryota; kingdom Metazoa; phylum Arthropoda; class Insecta; order Orthoptera; family Acrididae; genus Schistocerca; species Schistocerca americana. The sequence goes on along the minus strand of NC_060124.1, from coordinate 264,916,589 downwards.
TTCTTCTTAACAGACTTTATTTGCAGTAATGGTCATTCGGCAGATAAAATACTGAAATTGTTAGTCAAAGCATCCACCAACGCGTTATTAAATAATTACATTAAGAAAAAGAATGACACCTTTACTGCTTCTTTTAAGAAACGGAAGCTTAGCACATCTTAATTTGCGTACAGTTTACATGTTAGGACATTTATCATGTGTCACACGAAATTTCTATTATGTCTCACACTTTCAGTTACACTGTATTTGGTCCACTGAAAGCAGAGGCAGGTTCCATAACCCATATTGGTGTAGTACCTTCAACTGAATGCACACTAATAGTCATTTGGTCCATATAGCCTGTAAGTTTTGGAAAATTTACTTCCACCAGTTTCAAATGTCAGAAGGTCACAAATGTTTCCATGCACACTGTTCAGCTGAAGTAAATACTTTGTCCTGCACTAATGGCTAGTTTCAATCTCATCATTGTAAAATTTTATCAGTTTGTGTACACATACATGTGTTCACCTGATACTGGCCTAAGGTTGAAACTGGGCCAGTTTTTCCTAGTAAAGTTTTTATGTCTTTCAGCTATTCTGTGCAGAAATATTTACATCTTCCTTTCAATTTGTTGAGCCTGTGCTGCCCAACAAGAAGAAATCTGTTAAAGTAATTCTGTATTAAACCTCATGTTATTCATTATTACTATGTATGTAATTAGAGGCTATTATTTTGGCATGCAGACATATAAAACTTACAGTAGAATATTACAATACTACAAAAGGGAAAGCCAAAAATGGATTTCTCCCATTTTCCTGAATCAGAATGACACCAGGGTGTTTCTTAATGTAGTTACCTCTCATAACAGCTGTTTATCTAAATTTTGTTACAAGCTGTCAGTATTGTTGCATATGGGTAACAGTTAGCTACTGCTTTGGATATATTATTTTACTGAGACATAATTACATTCTAGCAGTTGCTTATTCCACTCAGTTTGGAATAGTTTAATATCAGACATAGTAGTTGGTCTCCATTCCCAAATTTGCATCTCATCCAGACTGTGACCCTTAATTTGTTACTAATCTTACTGTGTTTTTTTTTTTTTTTACTTATGAAACCCCTTGGTAGTGTGACGCTGTGTGTCAGACTTGGACCGTGCATGTGTTTAATATGCTAGAAAATTTAATAACAGCACACACTTTGGTAGTGAGTGAAAAGTGTGTTCTTGAACTGTTTCTGCCAGTAGCTGTAGAATCTTGTGTTACAGAAAATCACTTCACAGCATTAAAATACAGCATCGGTGTTCCACACAGTCAGTTTAATTGAAACAGTTTATTCTGAAAGGAATAATGTGAAAGGTGGTGTTTATATAGTAATTAACAAAAAGTTCTTCCCACCTATATAGAGGGTGGAGTGTCATGTTGCTGCATTTTATTTGAATGTGTAGGACATTATATCCTACACCATTCAGTTTAATTTGGAATCAGTGTAAAATTGTTACAGTTTTGATTTATGTTGTCCTTTTTTTTGTTTACACTTAAGTTCATTACAAGGAAATTGGCCTACTTCTAGCTTATGGCAGGGTTTTCAACAAATGTTGCATAGCTGTGCAGTAACAATATAAAAGAGTTCTTTCAGTTGTGGATCAGGTATTAAACTGTAATGTGAGGTTGGTCTGATATGTTGTCGTACTCAGTATTACCATTACTTATTAGTTTCCAACGACTAGCTACATTTTCACTTAGTTGAATGTCCTTCAGCAGGGCCTCATCCCAGTACACCTTTGTATCATGGTACATACATTCCAACAAATGTTTGTTGCTCTCTTAATCTGTCCGAGTTAATACTTTTGTCAGCAGCATAAGTCATTGTTAGTCACAATTATTAAATTTTATAGACAGTAAGACTGGTAATGTAACCTGTTATATGCATCTGACATGTTTTGCAACTGTCATTTTTCACAAAAACAATATATCAAATGTGTACAACTAATCAATCATTCTGAAAGTAGAAAAGGCTTGCTGCCTTTTAAGATGGAAATCGTGATCTATTTCTGTAATGGAACCATGTTGTGCCCTGGATTTTGTAACAGCATTTTCAGGAAGTAGATGTACATATGACTGACTTAAATAAATTATAGTTCATTACTTCTAGTGTTTTATAATCCTACATTAACATAAACTATTAATAATTACATTATTTTAAGCATGCTGAGTACTACCGTTCTCATGTTACATTAATCTGTCTACATATTACAAAGAATTTAACTTGCTGTAGTCACCAGCAGTGATTTCTGATCTATCCCTGGAATTACTAAAGTGCAAATGTGAATTGTAGTATCCCTTGTTCTGGAGTTTAATACAATTCTTAGTATTGTATACAGCATTTCCCCCCCCCCTTTTTTTTAAAATACAGTATAGCTTGATTCCCTTAATGAGTCACTGTCTCCTGCCGTCACATAGGTAGACACTTAATGAAATTCTATTACAAAATACAGCTTCAAACAATGGAACAAATTAATGTAGAAGTAGGTTAATTTATTATTGACATTTTTAGCGTGACACATTGTCTAGTTCCAACTGCTGCAAATGTCTGCTGTAGGTTTGTAGATTTTCACTGTTAACTTATATAAAGGTCGTGTTGATAAAACTACTGTTGTTTGCAGGGCTTACAGCATACATTTTGAACAGCTGACCATTATGGTCAGGAATACATCTAAAATTTCACTTAAACATATGTTGCTAATTCTTTTATCTGCAGAGTATTGTCAATCAGGCTTGTAAAGTTCTTTGCAACTTTTGTGAGAAAGTCAACACCTGCCCGCGGCTCCTTACATGCTCAAAGTCTGCCATATTTTTACAGGAAAGAAAATTTACATTACAATAACAACGCATAATTGTTTTTCTTTTTGAGGAAAGGTGAGTTAAAAGTGATTGTTTGCTTGGGGAATGTACTCAGCTTTCCTGAGGGCGCTCTATAAACAGTTACAGAATATTTATTTAGGATACTGAAGGTAGAGGAATTTAATATTATACACTGTATTAGTGCAGAATTTTTCAAGTGAGTGTAAATAATAGTCGTCTGGTCCAGAAAATCACAGTGCATTTTTCACAAATGTACCTTGTTTTATCATGTATATCGCAATATTATTTACATCCCGCACTCGTACGTTTTCACTGGCTATTGATAAGTCTTAAGCAATTACGTTACCGGTAAAAAGAATTATAAACTATAGCTTCTGCTATATCGCGATTGATAAAGTTACGTATTTTAGCCGTACGGCAAAGTACTCTCCTCTTTGCGTGGTATCATTTGCCAAGATCTCGTTTCGTTATCTCCACCGGTTTGCGAGATATGAGAGGCGTTATGAATATTTCATTCCCGCGCGTTGCGATCGGAAGTATGTTCAATTTTTTCGAGATTGGAAGCAGATATTGATACAAAGTTTTACGAAAATTTCCAAACCTCATCTGTATTTCACACACAGCAATAGAATGTATAATATGGATCAAACACAAATTCATAGCGCCCCCTATTCTTGATGGCAACATTCTCAAATTTGATACTCATCTATGAAATACCACAATAGTTATGACCATTATCGAAATGATTGGCACTTCATCATGAAGCTGCCATATAAAGCTAGAAGTATTTCAGAAATTAATTATTTTTTACGGAACAGGTTCTGCAAAACAGTTTGACAAAGATTTGCAGGCCGTGCGTCTCTAATCCTTACGCGCAGCGCCAAGCCAACCCTGGCCCGCTTTGCGTGACGTCACAAGAGCGCGCCGCGGCCTTCTCTTTAGGTGGTGGTGATCTTACCCGCATGGCTGTAACGGATCGTGCAGCCACTTCACGATCCCTGAGTTAACACATGGGGACGTTTGCAAGACAAAAACCATCTGCACGAACAGTTCGATGACGTTTTCAGCAGCATAGGCTATCAGCTCGGAGACCATGGCTGCGGTTACCCTTGACGCTGCATCACAGACAGGAGCTTACAATGAAATGAACACCCTTAGCTGCTTGTAGGCATTGTCATACGTCAACGGGGACAGATGAAAATGTGTGCCCCGACCGGGACTGGAACCCGGGATCTCCTACTAACAAGGCAGACGCTCTATCCGTCTGAGCCACCGAGGACACAGAGGATAGCACGACTGCAAGGATGTATCTCTGGCACGTGTCCCGCGAAACCCACATTCTCAACGTATTGTCCCGCAATACATTAGTGGTGCCCCTGCCCTTTATACTCATTACTCGCGGCGCGTTGCCGATTCCCGTAAGAGTTCGGGAGTTCGGGCACTGTTTGTGCATTCGCACAGGAGAAGCAGATGGTCAAGTGGCCGGTGAGATATATATATATGTATTATTCTTTCGGACTTGTCCGAAAGGACAGATATCCTCTTAGTATATATACAGGCCAGAGCGCATGCGATGGTGTACTCAATGACGAACCTTGGTGCACGAATGGCAAAAAGTCATTTTCTCAGATGAATCCACGTTCTGTTTACAGCATCATGATGGTCGCATCAGTGTTTGGCGACATCGCGGTGAACGCATATTGGAAGCGTGTATTCGTCATCGCCATACTGGCGTATCACCCGGCGTATGGTATGCGGTGCCATTGGTTGCACGTCTTGGTCACCCCTTGTCCGCATTGACGGCACTTTGAACAGTGGACGTTACATTTCAGATGTGTTACGACCCTTGGCTCTATCCTTCAAAAATGGTTCAAATGGCTCTGAGCACTATGGGACTTAACTTCTGTGGTCATCAGTCCCCTAGAACTTAGAACTACTTAAACCTAACTAACCTAAGGACATAACACACATCCATGCCCGAGGCAGGATTCGAACCTGCGACCGTAGCAGCTCTATCCTTCATTCGATCCCTGCGGAACCCTACATTTCAGCAGGATAATGCACGACTGCATGTTGCAGGTCCTGTAAGGGCCTTTCTGGATACAGAAAATGTTCGGCTGCTGCCCTGGCCAGCACATTCTCCAGATCTCTCACCAATAGAAAACGTCTGGTCAATGGTGGCCGAGCAACTGGCTTGTCACAATACGCCAATCTCTGCTCTTGGTGAACTGTGGTATCATGTTGAAGCTGCATGGGTAACTGTACCTGTACACGCCATCCAAGCTCTGTTTGACACAATGCCCAGGCGTATCAAGACCGTCATTACGGCCAGAGGTGGTTGTTCTAGGTACTGATTTCTCAGGATCGATGTACCCAAATTGCGTGAAAATGTAATCACATGTCAGTTCTAGTATAACATATTTGTCCAATGAATACCCGTTTTCATCTGCATTTCTTCTTGGTGTAGCAATTTTAATGGCCAGTAGTGTAAAAAGCGATAAAAGAGATAACCCCAATCCACGCAGCGTATAAGCCTCTTTTCCTACTAAGCGTGTGAATCACTTTTTCCCAATCGTCATTCGTCTACCGCCCCTTTTTCGAAAAATTTATTACTCAACGACCACTTAGCAGAAATAAAGCATACCTGTTCTGCAGGTTTTCACGTTTATTGCACAAGTTTCCCCTACAGTGATTTGAGGTGCTACTCTTGCGTGAAGGATATTATACATGGTTATTCCGTTACGATGTCCCAAAAGTTCAGACATGAAGCAAAAGGGCCGGCACAGGATATGGTAGCCAATTTGTAGTGGACAGATTTCGTCCAAAGAGCTGCGGGAGTTCATTCGTGTGTTCCGAAGGAGAGGCTGACAGTATCTGAAACCCTTCGGCCAGTCGGCGTGGAAAGGGTCCTTCCGGATGCCACGAAGAGCACAGGGTGCAGTCAGCTGCAAGTGGTGGCACATGTCGGCACTAATGACTTGTGTCGCTTTGGATCTGAGGAAATTCTATCTGGATTCCAGCGGCTATCTAATGTGGTGAAAGCTGCCGGTCTTGCTTACGAGATGAAGGCAGAGCTTACCATCTGCAGCATCGTTCACAGAACCGACTGCTGACCTTTGGTGCAGACCCGGGTGGAGGGTCTGAATCAGAGGCTCAGACGGTTTTGCGACCGTATTGGCTGCAGATTCCTTGACTTGCGCCGTAGGGTGGTGGGGTTTCGGGTTCCGCTGAATAGGTCAGGAGTTCACTTCACTCAGCTGGCGGCTACACGGGTAGCGGACGCTGTGTGGCGTGGACTGGGCGGTTATTTAGGTTAGAAGGCCTCGGGAAAGTACGGGGAGGACTGCAATCTCAAAGGGTGCATGGCAAATACAGGACGTACTTGGATCAAGGAATAGTCGGAATTGTAAATCTTCAGGCTTTGGCGGCGCAAAGACTGTTCCATTAAGTTTCGGGGCTGAAGCCGCAAGAAATGTCCTTCTTCTAATATTTCGGCTGTATAACGTTCAGCCATCTTCAGAGTGAGTCGCAAGACTGCTGCTCCAGTTTTTTTTTTCCTTATTGATTTTCAATTCCCCCCGAAGTGGGCGGGCCGGCAGCAGCTTACTACGCTGCTCTACAGCCTACAGACTTTTTTTAAACAAAGGAAGAAGGAAGAAACAAGGAAAAACAGTCGATAAAATGGCGATTTAAAGTGTAAAAGGGCGTAAAATGGCGGAAAGTTAAAACAGAAAGCAAAAGGGGTTGGCAAATGTAGATAAAAGACACAGGAATCAGACAAGTAACATAGTAGACACACAATTAAAAAAAACATGGCGACAGTCTGGCTTCTGTTCGCAAGTGATAAAAAGCACACCCAGCGACAGTATGATGGCTGTTCGCTACACTTCCCAAAAGACACAAAATGGAGCACGCACTGGAAAAACACACTGTAAAACACTGCACGAAAAGGCGGCACAAAGATGGCACTCCCGATCCAAGGCAGATGGTGGGGGGGACCTGGAGTAGGGGAAAAACAAGGAGGGAGAAGAGGAAAAAACGAAAAGGGGGGGGGAACCAAGGAGGGAGAGGACTAATAAAGGGGGAGAAGGGCAGACGCGAGAGGGAATGAGAGGAGGGAAATGTAAAAGGACGCGGGGGAGAGAAGGGGGCAAAGAGAGGGGAGGTGGGGAAGAAAGAGGATGGAAGGAGGGGAGAGGGAGCCCCGGAAAAGGACAGAGGAAAGGAGGGGGAGTGAGGATCAGAGTTGATAGGAGGGGTAAATGGAGCGAGAGAGGGCATCATCCGGGAGGGGGAGTTGATGGAAGCCACCTTGGGAAAGGAGATGGAGGGTAGGGGGGACACAACGGTGAAGACGTGGCAGGGGGCGGGGATCGGAGAGGAGAGGAGCAACCAGGGGGTGGCCGCTCCAGTGCTCGCTTCGTCCCTTTATACTGTTGTACCGCGCGACTGCGCATGTGGCCACAGATGCAAATGCGCCAGAGACGTTAGTCGGCGGCAGAGACGTGCATAATGCCGACTGTAATAAACTCGCAAAGACGTCGTCACAGTGCAGCTCACAATGGCATATCGATATGCCAACACAGATCAACTGCGGAGTCATAAATACAACTCGCGCATTATGCACGTCTCTGCCGCCGACCAACGTCTCTGGCGCATTTGCATCTGTGGCCGCATGCGCAGTCGCGCGGTACAACGGTATAAAGGGACGAAGCGAGCACTGGAGCAGCAGTCTTGCGGCTCACTGTGAAGATGGCTGAACGTTATACAGCCGAAGTATTAGAAGAAGAAGGAGAGTTAATGCGGCTGCACACCCGAAACTTAATGGAACAGTCGGAATTGTAGTTGTAAATTGTTGTAGTTGTGCTGGGAAAGTCACTGAGCTTCAAACGCTAATAGAAAGCACAGAAGCTGAAATCCTTATAGGTACAGAAATCTGGCTAAAGCCTGAAAGAAGTTCTGCAGAAATTTTTACGATGTCTCAGGCGGTGTTCAGGAAAGGTAGATTAGGCAGAATTGGTGGTGGAGTGTTTGTGTCTGTCAGTAGTGGTTTATCGTGTAGTGAAGTCGAAGTAGAAACTCCGTGCGAATTGGTATGGGTGGAGGTTATACTTAACAGTCGAACTAAGTTAATAATTAGCTCCTTCTATCGACCTCCAGACTCTGATGATATAGTTGCTGAACAGTTCAGAGAAAATTGGAGTCTCGTAACAAATAAATACCCCACTCATACGGTTGTAGTTGGTGGGGACTTCAACGTTCCCTCGATAGGTTGGCAAAAATAATTGTTCAAAACCGGTGGTAGGCAGAAAACATCTTCCGAGTTTGTCCTAATTGCTCTCTCAGAAAATTATTTCGAGCAGTTAGTCCACGAACCCCCGCGAATTGTAAATGGTTGCGATAACACACTTGACCTCTTAGCCACAAACAATCCAGAGCTACAGAGAGCATCATGACTGATACAGGGATTAGTGATCACAAGATCGTTGTAGCTAGGCTCAATACCGTTTCTTCCAAATCCACCAGAAACCAACCCCAAATTATTTTATTTAAAAAAGCGGATAAAGTGTCACTAGAAGCCTTCCTAAGAGACAATCTCCATTCCTTCCGAACTGACTATGCAAATGTAGACGAGATGTGGCTCAAATTCAGAGATATAGTAGCAACAGCAATTGAGAGATTCATACCTCATAAATTGGTAAGAGATGGAACTGATCCCCCGTGGAACACAAAACAGGTCCGAACTCTGTTGCAGAGTCAACGGAAAAAGCATGCGAAGTACGGAAGAAAGCGAAATCCCGAAAATTGGCTAAAATTTACAGTCGCGTGAAATTTGGCACGGACTTCAATGCGAGATGCCTTTAATAGGTTCCACAACGAAACATTATCTCGAAATTTGGTAGAAAATACGAAGAAATTCTGTTGTTGTTGTTGTGGTCTTCAGTTCTGAGACTGGTTTGATGCCGCTCTCCATGCTACTCTATCCTGTACAAGGACCTACTGCAACCTACATCCTACTGAATCTGCTTAGTGTATTCATCTCTTGGCCTCCCTATACGATTTTTACCCTCCACGCTGCCCTCCAATACCAAATTGGTGATCCCTTGATGCCTCAGAACATGTCCTACAAACCGATCCCTTCTGGTCAAGTTGTGCCACAAACTTCACTTTTCCCCAATCCTATTCAATACTTCCTCATTAGTAATGTGATCTACCCATCTAATCCTCAGCATTCTTCTGTAGCACAACATTTCGAAAGCTTCTATTCTCTTCTTGTCCAAACCATTTATCGTCCATGTTTCACTTCCATACATGGCTACACTCCATACAAATACTTTCAGAAATGACTTCCTGACACTTAAACCTATACTCGATGTTAACAAATTTCTCTTCTTCACAAACGCTATCCTTGCCATTGCCAGTCTACATTTTATATCATCTCTACTTCGAACATCATCAGTTATTTTGTTTCCCAAACAGCAAAACTCCTTTACTACTTTAAGTGACTCATTTCCTAATCTAATTCCCTCAGCATCACCCGACTTAATTCGACTACATTCCATTATCCTAGTTTTGCTTTTGTTGATGTTCATCTTATATCATCCTTTCAAGACACTGTCCATTCCATTCAACTGCTCTTCCAAGTCCTTTGCTGTCTCTGCCAGAATTACTATGTCATCGGTGAACCTCAAAGTTTTTATTTCTTCTCCATGGATTTTAATACCTACTCCGAATTTTTTTTTGTTTCCTGTACTGCTTGCTCAATATACAGATTGAATAACATAGCGGAGAAGCTACAACCCTGTCTCACTCCATTCCCAACCACTGCTTCCCTTTCATGTCCCTGGACTCTTATAATTGCTATCTGGTTTCTGTACAAATTGTAAATAGCCCATTCGCTCCCTGTATTTTACCCCTGCCACCCTTAGAATTTGAAAGAGCGTACTCCAGTCAACATTGTCAAAAGCTTTCTCTAAGTCTACAAATGCTAGAAACGTAGGTTTGCCTTTCCTTAATCTTTCTTCTAAGATAAGTCGTAAGGTCAGTATTGCCTCACGTGTTCCAACATTTCTACGGAATCCTAACTGATCCTCTCCGAGGTCGGCTTCTACTAGTTTTTCCATTCGTCTGTAAAGAATTAGTGTTAGTATTTTGCAGCTGTGGCTTATTAAACTAATTGTTCGGTAATTTTCACATCTGTCAACACCTGCTTTCTTTGGGATTGGAATTATTATATTCTTCTTGAAGTCTGAGGGTATTTCGCCTGTCTCATACATCTTGCTCACCAGATGGTAGAGTTATGTCAGGACTGGCTCTCCCAAGGCCATCAGTAGTTCTGATGGAATGTTGTCTACTCCTGGGGCCTTGCTTCGACTCAGGTCTTTCAGTGCTCTGTCAAACTCTTCACGCAGTATCATGTCTCCCATTTCATCTTCATCTACATCCTCTTCCATTTCCATAATATTGTCCTCAAGTACATCGCCCTTGTATAGATCTTCTATATACTCCTTCCACCTTTCTGATTTCCCTTCTTTGCTTAGAACTGGGTCTCCATCTGACCTCTTGATATTCATACAAGTCGTTCTCTTATCTCCAAAGGTCTGTTTAATTTTCCTGTAGGCAGTAACTATCTTACCCCTAGTGAGATAAGCCTCTACATCCTTACATTTGTCCTCCAGCCATCCCTGCTTAGCCAATTTGCACTTCCTATCGATCTCATTTTTGAGACGTTTGTATTCCTTTTTGCCTGCTTCATTTACTGCATTTTTATATTTTCTCCTTTCATCAATTTAATTCAGTATCTCTTCTGTTACCCAAGGGTTTCTACTAGCCCTCGTCTTTTTAGCTATTTGATCCTCTGCTGCCTTCACTACTTCATCCGTCAAAGCTACCCATTCACCTTCTACTGTATTTCTTTCCTCCATTCTTGTCGATTGTTCCTTTATGCTCTCCCTGAAACTCTGTACAACCTCTGGTTCGTTCAGTTTATCCAGGTCCCATCTCCTTAAATTCCCACCTTTTTGCAGTTTCTTCAGTTTTAATCTACAGGTCATAACCAATAGATTGTGGTCAGAGTCCACATCTGCCCCTGGAAATGTCTTACAATTTAAAACCTGGTTCCTAAATCTCGGTCTTACTATTATATAATCTGTCTGATACCTTTTAGTATCTCCAGGGTTCTTCCATGTATACAACCTTCTTTCATGATTCTTAAACCAAGTGTTAGCTATGATTATGTTGATCTCTGTGCAAAATTCTACCAGACGGCTTCCTCTTTCATTTCTTAGCCCCAATCCATATTCACCTACTACGTTTCCTTCTCTCCCTTTTCCTACACTCGAATTACAGTCACCCATGACTATTAAATTTTCGTCTCCGTTCACTATCTGAATAATTTCTTTTATTTCATCATACATTTCTTCAATTTCTTCGTCATCTGCAGAACTAGTTGGCATATAAACTTGTACTACTGTAGTAGGTGTGGTCTTCGTATCTATCTTGGCCACAATAATGCGTTCATTATGCTGTTTGTAGTAGCTTACCCGCATTCCTATTTTCCTATTCATTATTAAACCTACTCCTTCATTACCCCTATTTGATTTTGTGTTTATAACCCTGTAGTCACCTGACCAGAAGCCTTGTTCCTCCTGCCACCGAACTTCACTAATTCCCACTATATCTAACTTTAACCTATCCATTTCCGTTTTTAAATTTTCTAACCTACCTGCCCGATTAAGGAATCTGACATTCCACGCTCCGATCCGTAGAACGCCAGTTACCTTTCTCCTGATAACGACATCCTCTTGAGTAGTCCCCGCCCGGAGATCCGAAAGGGGGACTATTTCACCTCCGGAATATCTTACCCAAGAGGACACCATCATCATTTAATCATACAGTTAAGCTGCATGCTCTCGGGAAAAATTACGGCTGTAGTTTCCCCCTGCTTTCAGCCGTTCGCAGTACCAGCACAGCAAGGCCGTTTTGGTTATTGTTACAAGGCCAGATCAGTCAATCATCCAGACTGTTGCCCTTGCAACTACTGAAAAGGCTGCTGCCCCTCTTCAGGAACCACACGTTTGTCTGGCCTCTCAACAGATACCCCTCCGTTGTGGTTGCACCTACGGTACGGCTATCTGTATCGCTGAGGCACGCAAGCCTCCCCACCAACGGCAAGGTCCATGGTTCATGGGGGGGAATTTCTGGTCGTATGTAAAGTACACAAGCGGCAAGACGCAGTCAATACCTTCGCTGAGGAGTGCCGATGGCACTGCTACCGACGACTGTGCCGCTAAAGCGGAGTTATTGAACGCAGTTTTCCAAAATTCCTTCACCAGGGAAGACGAATGGAATATTCCAGAAATTGAAACACGAACAGCTGCTAGCATGAGTTTCTTAGGAGCAGATACCTTAGGGGTTGCGAAGCAACTCAAATCGCTTGATACGGGCAAGTCTTCAGGTCCAGATTGTATACCGATTAGGTTCCTTTCAGATTACGCTGATACAATAGCTCCCTACTTAGCAAATCATATACAACCGCTCGCTGACGGATAGATCTGTACCTACAGATCGGAAAATTGCGCAGGTCACACCAGTGTTTAAGAAGGGTAGTAGGAGTAATTCATCGAACTACAGACCTATATCATTGACGTCGGTATGCAGTAGGGTTTTGGAGGACATACTGTCTTCAAACATTATCAATCACCTCGAAGGGAACGATCTATTGATACGTAATCAGCATGGCTTCAGAAAACATCGTTTTTGGGCAACGCAGCTAGCTCTTTATTCGCACGAAGTAATGGCCGCTATCGACAGGGGATCTCAAGTTGATTCCGTATTTCTAGATTTCCGGAAAGCTTTTGACACCGTTCCTCACATGTGACTTCTAACCAAGCCGCGGGCCTACGGGGTATCTTTTCAGTTGTGCGGCTGGATTCGTGATTTCCTGCCAGGAAGGTCGCAGTTCGTAGTAATAGACGGCAAATCATCGAGTAAAACTAAAGTGATATAAGGTGTTCCCCAGGGAAGCGTCCTGGGACCTCTGCTGTTCCTGATCTATATAGATGAAATGGGTGACAATCTGAGCGGTTCTCTTAGGTTGTTCGTAGATGATGCTGTAATTTACCGCCTAGTAAGGTCACCCGAGGACCAGTATCAGTTGCAAAGCAATTTAGAAAAGATTTCTGTATGGTGTGGCAGGTGGCAGTTGACGCTAAATATCGAAATGTGTGAGGTGATCCACATGAGTTCAAAAGAAATCCGTTGGAATTCGATTACTCGATAAATAGTACAATTCTCAAGGCTATCAATTCAACTAAGTACCTGGGTGTTAAAATTACGAACAACTTCAGTTGGAAAGACCACATAGATAATATTGTGGGGAAGGCGAGCCAAAGGATGCGTTTCATTGACAGGACACTGAGATGCAACAAGTCCACTAAAGAGACAGCTTACACTAAACTCGTTCGTCCTCTGTTAGAATATTGCTGCGCGGTATGGGATCCTTACCAGGTGGAATTGACGGAGGACATCGAAAGGGTACAGAAAAGTGCAGCTCGTTTTGTATTATCACGTAATAGGGGAGAGAGTGTGGCAGATATGATACGCGAGTTGGGATGGAAGTCATTAAAGCAAAGACGTTTTTCGTCGCGGCGAGATCTATTTACGAAATTTCAGTCACCAACTTTCTCTTCCGAATGCGAAAATATTTTGTTGAGCCCAACCTACATAGGTAGGAATGATCATCAAAATAAAATAAGAGAAACAGAAAGGTTTAGGTGTTCGTTTTTCCCACGCGCTGTTCGGGAGTGGAATGGTAGACAGGTAGTATGATTGTGGTTCGATGAACCCTCTGCGAAGTACTTATATATGAATTGCAGAGTAATCATGTAGATGTAGATAGATTCAAGGCGCATGTCCTGCCATCTTTCACAAACGATTTTACAGAAACTACTCGGTACAAAAGAAATCAATTTTGCTTTACTTACAACTTTATATGTCCCATACCCATGCCCATGATTCCTTTAATGATCATAGTTATTGTGATATTTATGTGGAAGTAATACACTGCGCGAAATTCGAAAAAGCTTCCAACGAAAAATAGAGAACGCTATGATTTCACGTTTACTGCATAATACGTCGCAGTATACGAAATTTAGCTAACAAATTAAGGTTTTCTTTACACTTGGGTGGAGGTCTCTATCTGCCACCAACCTCGAGAAAACTGACCTGACGTCGCACACCCAGTTGCGCTCACGCCGCGCCAGCAATGAAGGCATAGTGAAATATCCACAACAGTTAGGATTTATCATAAACGGTTTGAGATATCGAAATGAGATTGTGGGAAATGATAGCAAGCAAGAGGGAGGGTATTCTACCATATGGTTATTATGAAAAACTTCATTAACTGCCGTATTATTCCACTAACTACAGACTTTTTAGATGAAAGAATGCATTTTTTAAGAGCTGGTGAAACGAGAAATACTGTCGGTTTTCGATCAACGTAAGTGAATGTACGTTTATTTTGTACCGAGAATGTACTTTTTCATAAGTTACTTGAGCCGTGGCTGGCCCGAATTACGCCTGTCTTGGGTTAAACCCTGGTTGCAGTCCTGTGGTTTTGTATCTCCTGTGGTTATCGCGATAATGTCGCTGTCCTATCCGTGAGTGGCAGCAGCAGCGTGTCTCGATATTAGTACTGCTGTACTATCTTTGGTGTGCTAGATATAGTTTCCGGTTGGGGCGTGTGTGACCAGTCGGTCGGTTGGCGTGGAGCACCAAGAAAGTCCCGGTGACGCGGAGTCGGGCTGGAGCCGCTGGCGGCGTGCAGGCGCGGTAGGAGTGTGAGGTGCTGCTTGCGAGTGCTACGAAGTTCGCCGCCCACCGATTTTGGACATGAGAGTTGAGTCCCCACTCATCATACTATCGAGCCTCAAATGTTTACACTACTGGCCATTAAGATTGCTGCACCAAGAAGAAATGCAGATGATAAACGGGTATTCATTGGACAAATATATTATACTAGAACTGACATGTGATTACATTTCCACGCAATTTGGGTGCATAGATCCTGAGAAATCAGTACCCAGAACAACCACGTCTGGTCGCAATAACGGCCTTGATACGCCTGGGCATTAAGTCAAACAGACCTCAGATGGCGTGTACAGGGACAGCTGCCGATGCAGCTTCAACACGATACCACAGTTCATCAAGAGGAGTGAGTGGCGTATTGTGACAAGCCAGTTGCTCGGCCATCGTCGACCAGACGTTTTCGGTTGGTGAGAGATCTGGAGAATGTACTGGCCAGGGCAGCAGTCGAACATTTTCTGTATCCAGAAAGACCGTACAGGACCTGCAACATGCGGTCGTGCATTATTCTGCTGAAATGTAGGGGTTGGCAGTGATCGAATGAAGGGTAAAGCCACGGGTCGTAACACATCTGAAATGTAACGTCCACTGTTCAAACTGCCGTCAATGCGAAAAAAGACGTGACCGAGACGTGTAACCAATGGCACCCCATACCATCACGCCGAGTGATACGCCAGTATTGCGATGACGAATACACGCTTCCAATGTGCGTTAACCGCCATGTCGCCAAACACGGATGCGACCATCATGACGCTGTAAACAGAACTTGGATTCATCAGGAAAAATGACTTTTTGCCATTCGTGCACCCAGGTTCGTCGTTGACTACACCATCGCAGGCGCTCCTGTCTGTGATGCAGCGTCAAGGGTAACCGCAGCCATGGTCTCCGAGCTGATAGTCCATGCTGCTGCAAACGTCGTCGAACTGTTCGTGAAGATGGGTTTTGTCTTGCAAACGTCCCCATCTGTTGACTCAGGGATCGAGACGTGGCTGCACGATCCGTTGCAACCATGCAGATAAGATGCCTGTCATCTCGACTGCTAGTGATATGAGGCCGGTAGGATGCAGCACGCCGTTCCGTATTACCCTCCTGAACCCACCGATTCCATATTCTGCTAACAGTCATTGGATCTCAACCAACGCGAACAGTAATGTCGCGATACGATAAACCGCAATCGCGATAGGCTACAATCCGACCTTTATCAAAGTCGGAAACGTGATGATGCACATTCCTCTTCCTTACACGAGGCATCACAACAACGTTTCACCAGGCAACGCCGCTCAACTGCTGCTTGTGTACGAGAAATCGGTTGGAAACTTTCCTCATGTCAGCACGTTGCAGGTGTCGCCACTGGCGCCAACCTTGTTTTAATGCGCTGCATATCACAGCATCTTCTTCCTGTCGGTTAAATTTCGCGTCTGTAGCACGTCATCTTCGTGGTGTAGCAATTTTAATGGCCAGCAGTGTACATTTCTTCGTTTGATCCTGCTTCTCGCTTTTGGGACATTCCCGCCTGCAACAACGTGTGTGTATTTACGTCAGCTAAGATTCCAGCCATCTTCCTGTGGAGTTTAACTTAATTTATTCCCTGTTATTGAAGTTGACCAGTAGTATCTTCTGCCTTGTGGCCGTTACATTCCCGGTAGCTCCCTGGTCGTTGACGTAATTTTCGGCAGTGTATTTTCCTCGACGTGTTGTTGCTGTGTAACGCGGCGTGTAGCTCGACAGCTGGGGTGTTTTCGCTCGTTGTGGGCATCAATATTCTGTGTGTCGTCATATTGAAATTTTGTGGTCGTTTTGCTGATTGCGTGGAGCGGAACTGATTTTGTTGATTGGACGGTCGGCTGTCTGTCGGTTAGGTTGCCTTCAGATTAAGAAGTCACTTGGCAGACTGACAGTCTCACCTAAACGGGCGTTAGTATTACTATCTCAGACTGACACTTTGAAACTTCTGAGCGCCGTTCCTTTTGTTTTACATAGTAGTTTTCCTGTTTGGGTTTTAGTTATTTTCCCGCGCCCGGGTTCCCGGATTCGATTCCCGGCGGTGTCAGTGATTTTCTCTGCCTCGTGATAACTGGGTGTTCTGTGATGTCCTTAGGTTAGTTAGGTTTAAGTAGTTCTAAGTTCTAGGGGACTGATGACCATAGATGTTAAGTCCCATAGTGCTCAGAGCCATTTTTAGTTATTTGGTTGATGTGTGGCCTTCAGCCGAGTATCAGCATCTCTTAAATTAATGTTCTTGTCTTGCCCTTAAGGCATGGGGCTTCAGCCGAATATTGCATGGAATGTTTTAAGATAAGGCCTTCTGCCTTTTGTTTGTAGCTCTTCTTAATGTTTAATATGCGGCCTCCAGTCAAGTTCCATTAAAATTAAATTGCTAAGGCCTTCAGCCTGTTTAGATTGGAGATTTAGAAAATATATCTGAGTGGAACCTCCAGAAGAACCTTGTATTTCAATTTCTTGCTTAGGCCTTGTGTGTTGGATTTTGAGTGTGACCTACTGCCGATCTAAGGTTCATCAAGTGAGGTCGATTAAAGTTTTGAGCGTTTTGTATCCTTGTTGTAATATTGTGTGTTGATAAATAAAGTTTGTATGTTGAGTGAACTTGACAGGAACTTGATTTGACCCATTTCTACAACCTAATCCGCTCTGTCCTGTTAGCCCAGGCATTTCATTACTGACCTTACTTTTCCTCTGTTCCTCACTTAATAAACTTAGTAAACGACTTTTTCATAATTGTTTTGCAACTGCATCTGCACAACATTTTAGTGAGATGAGACTTTATATTCCGCTGTGTTTTTGGCAAAATAAGCAAATTTTAACCCTGAAACCTAAAAAATATGTAGGTTTTACTCGAAATTCGCCATTGATGACACTGTTCTAAAAATCAGAAGTGGTTACCAAACCAGGCGAAAATAAACTGCTGCATCCTGGGCGAAATTCTTTTTACATACTAACCAAAGCAGAGATGTCAGCATATCTTTTTTAAATGGTCACCACGCAAGTGTGGGCATGGAGGGCCCCCACTTAATATCTACATTAAAATTGAGTATAGGCTTCAGTTAAGAATGGTACTTCCCCGGCAGAGCTCGGCATTTCACCTACAGCGCCTGCCCATAGCCCCTGCCACTACCTTTCTCCGCTCACATGCCCTCCTATCTGTGCATCTACCAGCCACAGTGTTCTGAGCGCACTTAGGTATACGTGTATCGCAGTAAGATGAGGTACCCTGGTCCAGAAATGACCAAGTCGAAAATTTTAAGTGAAAATTCTGTACCTCTCACTGCATATTTGCTTGAGTTATCTTCTGCACTAGATTTAGCGATTCATTCTATGTATCGTCCCAAGCTTCTTAGAAGTATGTTACGTGACATTACACAACATCTGAAAGCTACTCTCGTCCTTAACTTTTAGACAGCAATGTATACTGGGAGAAAGGCCGGATTTTTAAAATAACTTTCAAAAAGATGTTGATAATATTGGTGTGTTATAATATTGGTGTATCATTCAGTCAGAGACAGCAAAGGACTAGGAAGAGCAGTTGAACGGAATGGACACTGTCTTTAAAGGAGGATATAAGGTGAACATCAACAAAAGCGAAACGAGGATAATGGAATGTAGTCGATTTAAGTCGGGTGATGCTGAGGGAATTAGATTAGGAAATGAGACACGTAAAGTAGTAAATGAGTTTCGCTATTTGGGGATCAAAATAATGAATGATGGTCGAAGTAGAGACGATACAAAATGTAGACTGGCAATGGCAAGGAAAGCGCGTCTGAAAAAGATAAATGTGTTAACACAAAGTACAGATTTAAGTGTCAGGAAGTCGTCTCTGAAAGTATTTGTATGGAGTGTAGCCATGTATGGAAGGGAAACATGGACGATAAATAGTTTGGACAAGTATAGAATAGAAGCTTTCGAAATGTGGTGCTACAGAAGAATGCTGAAGATTAGATGGGTAGATCACATAACTAATGAGGAGGTATTGAATAGAATTGGGGAGAACAGAAATTTGTGGCACAGCTTGACTAGAAGAAGGGATCGGTTAGTAGGACATGTTCTGAGGCATCAAGGGATCACAAATTTAGTATTGGAAGGCAGAGTGGAGGGTAAAAATCGTAGAGAAAGACCAAGAGATGACTACACTAAGCAGATTCAGAAGGATGTAGGTTGCAATAGGTACTGGGAGATGAAGAAGCTTGTACAGGATAGAGTAGCATAGAGAGCTGCATCAAACCAGTCTCTGAAGACCACAACAACAACAACATAAAAAGGATGACAAATGTGTTATGTGATTAGAAGCATCCGGACTTCTATTCACGGATTGTAATAAGGAGTGTGGCCATCCTTCGCCTTTATGTCTTGATCACTGCTGGTTATATCTTTCTATGAGGTGTATGGATATCTGCAGATTAATTGTGGCTCATTTTTCCTCATGATCCAGATCCAAAGAAGACGCTATGATGTGGACCTACGACGATGTTTTAACTCTTCTCAGACTTGTTCTATTGGTTTCACATGGGGTTTTTGGGAGGCCAGTCCTTCCCAGAAATTTGAAGAACGTCATGATAACCGCCAAGAGCTGCTGATGAAATTTCTTATTTAACAACCAATTTCGGTCCACAGCCCATCATCAGGTTCATAGAAGTATTTACAACTCCACATTAGGCGTTATAATGTCATTGCCGTCAGATAATAAAACCCATTAATTCGTCACTGTTTAAACATGCGACACTATACGACAACAGTGACGAATTCTTGCATTTTATTATGAGACGCCAATGATTTTTTCAAACCTAATAGGGTGTGCTTCTATGAATCTGATGACGGTCTGCCCACTGAACCTCGGTGTTACAGAATTTTTGTCAGCTTCTCTTAGGGGTAATTAAGAATTTCTTAAAATATTTACGAGCTTTGCGGTACCACCTTCTGAAAATACATTATAGATATATTACGGCACACAAACTATTGCTCCTTGGATCCTGCTTTATGAAGTGTGGATGTCATACTGATGCAATCATTGCAGCACGCTGTACGCAGGATACAATGCCGTAAAATGTATTCAAATCCTTCCGCATTTAGCGTTTTCTTAACCGCGGTAAGGGGACCTCACCCTGTCAATAAAATGTACCCCCACACCCTAACACCAGCTCCTCCGTACCCACTGATGGCGCTACATGAGTTGGACGGTAACGTTTCCCAGCGATTTGCCAATATCACACCCTTCCTTCGGATTGCCACGGGATATAGCATGGTTCATCAGTCCAAATTACTCGTTTGCAGCCATCCATCGTCGAGTGGCGTCTCGACCATTTTATCCCATTCACTTTAAACTCATGTGCATAGCCATCATGCTAGCTGGACATCTGGTAGCACACGAAAGCTCACGAGGGTTACCAGTTGCTATTTTCAGGCGATTTTTTTTACAGCCACCCGCCGTAATCATCGGTGGTCCCTATCCGTCTGTATACGAGCTCTGCCTGTTCTTTAATCAGCTGTGCTTATTCCTTCGCTTTCCCATTTCACTATCAAATGGTTGAAATGGGTCCAAGCTCTATGGGACTTAACATCTGACGTCATCAGTCCCCTAGAACTTAGAACTACTTAAACCCAACAAACCTAAGGACATCACACACATTCATGCCCGAGGCAGGATTCGAACCTGCGACCGTAGCAGGAGCGCGGTTCCCGACTGAAGCGCGTAGAATCGCTCGGCCACAGCGGCAGGCTACTTCACTATCTCAATCGATAACACTTAGCCAGCTTTAGAAACGATGAAATATCGCTCATGGAATTGTCGTTCGGGTGACGTCCAATGAATAGTCAACGTTCGAAGTCACTGATTTCTGTCGGACGAATGCTACTGTTTTCGCTTCTCTAAGGACCACACATTACTCCTCGCCTCTTTTTGTAGTGGCAGCACCAGCTCTCCTGACATCTAGAGGTCAATTTTGCATTACATAGTAGTGTCAGGATACTATTTATCAAATTCTGTACGTATCATTAACATATTAATAAGATATTCTCAGAAAAAGGTCAGCATTTTATACAGTGGCACGAATTCTTTAGTATATTGCATCCTGTTTGTCATCACCTATCTTAAAACGCCGTGTCACACTATTGACAACCTGATACTTCCTGGCACATTAAAACTGTGTGCCGGACCGAGACTCGAACTCGGGACCTTTGCCTTTCGCGGGCAAGTGCTCTACCAGGTCCGCAGGAGAGCTTCAGTGAAATTTGGTAGGTAGGAGACGAGGTACTGGCGGAAGTAAAGCTGTGAGGAGAGAGCGTGAATCGTGCTTGGGTAGCTCAGATGGTAGAGCACTTGCCCGCGAAAGGCAAAGATCCCGAGTTCGAGAGGCGGTCCAACACAATTTTAATCTGCCAGGAAGTTTCATATAAACGCACACTCCGCTGCAGAGTGAAAATCTCATTCTATTGACAACCTGTTTATTTTCTGGACGATAAAACGATTTAATAACCAGCCTTGCCTTTGTAAATGTAT
Source organism: Schistocerca americana (assembly GCF_021461395.2). Lineage (NCBI taxonomy): Eukaryota > Metazoa > Arthropoda > Insecta > Orthoptera > Acrididae > Schistocerca > Schistocerca americana. The sequence continues at coordinate 264,895,373 of NC_060124.1, read as the reverse complement.
TACTCACTATGACCTATATTGCATCAAGCATACTTTACAATACTGGCCAGTTTCAGCTTTTGGTCATTTTCAGTAACAGTACCAAGTAAGTGAAAGGACTGACAGATTTACTTAAAACGATTAGATCTGACATATTATAACTGTACAGCGGCCGCTGTACCTCCGAGGATGTCTCCCGCAGTCGGAGGCGAAATGTCAGAGGAGAGTTTCATACTTCGACTACGGCCTATCAGCCCGGAAGTTTTAAGTGAAGACAATACCGGCGTGAAAGCTTACATTCGATGTTCTTACCTTACTTACAGTCGCATCGGTGATGCGTATGTCCTGTTTCAATCCCATTAGTACTCGATGGGAATACACACTTGTTCTCACACAGAAACACACGCTTCGAAATTCTGTGTATGTAGTGCTGCACATCGCAGATTGCGTACAAGCACACATGTTGCAACACGCCATGTAACCAAATTGCTCTTCAAAGTGTTAACTTTAAAACATTAGTAAAGAAATACCTAATTATTTCGCTTCTATTATTACAGAAAAGGTAACTAAATATTCTGTAGTAAGTATTTCGTTATTTCTTACTACACAATCTTTATTTTCCTTTTGTGTGAGACTAACTCATTAATCACCAAAAAATCACTTAAAATATGGTTCTAATTTCACAGGTGAGGAAATAGAAGATTGTGTAGTAATTAAACTCCGTTCTCCAAAGCATAGGCCCCTGCCCAACCTACACCGGTAGGACCACAAATTTGACCAATTAACTACTGCTTAGGCAGTGATTTTTTCTCTTCCTTTAACTGTAAGCTTACTCAGTTAGCAATCTGTCTCTACAGGGATAGCATAAAGGAATTATTCGTTTCCAAAGCTTTATATTTTCCAAGTTATTACATGTATGCATAGGACTGGTGCTAGAACAGAACTATAAACACTCCATGTTAGCATTTTACACTCTACAAATATTCAGTAAGTTCCCCTCTGGTCAAACGATAGTCGATTTCGGTCCACACTTGATATAGTAACATCCTGTCAATGCTCATCACAGCATGACTAATGTGTTCTTTGAGCTGTTCAAGTGGTTCTTGGCAATGGCGTACGTCAACACGGTCCTTAATGTAGCCCAAAAGGAAAAAAGTCACAGGACTGCAGGAGAGGAGACTTTGGTCGCCAGGGGAACACATCCACATGATCTTCACCACCACGCTCAACCAAGAGGTGCGGAAGACTTTCGTTTTGTTAAGAACGAACATAGACGACATAATGAAGGAGTGTCCCGTCCTGTTCGTACATTCTCGGAGTCAACAGTCGGTTACAGACACAACCACACCTGCAACAATAGCAAGCTAAGAGGTACGCGTCACAATTTTCGCACAACAAAGAAAGGGCCCACAGAGTGACACTGCCAAGTAAACATTTACCTTCGGCGAATCTCGTTAATGCACCACAGTTTCATGAGGACGTTCAGTACCTCACAATCTCACACAGTGGAGATTAACCTTTCCACATAAATGGTAGGTTGTTTAATAGCTGAATATCAGTTTGGAGGCGAAATGCCCTTCCTCAACCGATTCCTGCGTTGCGATGCAAAATTGAAGGCACCAGCCATAATCTTTCGGCTTAAATTCTTGCACTAGGTGCGGGCCGTAGGATTTTAAATGTAACTGCCGTCGTAAATTCTTCACACAGTTTGCTGCAGTAATCCAAGTCCTTGGCGTGCGCAGATGGTTGAATTTTACGATGCTTTCCCCCACCCTCTCCACCACTGCGTCTGCTACATTAGGCCGACCCAATGCTTTTCAGTTTACAGAAACAACCAGTGTCCTAAATTGCCATGTTAGCACGTAATGCTCTGTTTGTTCGACAGTTCTTTTTCATAAAATCTTCCGGATGCACAATGCACTGTTGTAACAGGTAAATATCTCGCATATTCCAATACACGTAAGTTCTTTTCTTGTTTTGTCACCATTTAGTCAAGGCGCGGCATTCGTATAGCAAACTGGTGGACACAGTGCAAAATCGCCAAGTTTATGGTTCTAGTGATACGTGAACCACATTTGTGCGTGTAATAGCTTGAAAACTACTAAGCTTTGAAAGTGACTGAATGATTTATGGTATCCCTGTATTTGACATTTTATTCATGACTAGAAACTCCCTGCACCAAGCAAATGCTATTAAAAAATTAATATTGCTATTCACGGGAAGTTTGTCTCATTTGACATTACGAAACTCTATACGAGCTTTCCAGTGACATAAACAATAAACGCTATTAAGAACAATGTACTAAAACGCAATACACTCATCATGATCCAAGCACATGGACTGAACGAAATACCAAGCTGGAACCATCGTACAATTACCTTCCATTTGAAGGAGAACGTTAGTGACAGTATACTCACAAAAGACGACCAGGTAGTTGGAGACGCCTTGCGAGCAGAACTGTAAACAATGTAGAAATTGAGGTTTTTAAGAAATACAAGCAGACCGCGGTTAAAGACTATATTAAACAGACGATTTGTAGAGCACACATTGATCCTTTTCATCAGATTCATGAAAATATACATGGAATGGAAAACAGCTAAACAGCATGCACAAGTTTATTGAACTTCTCAAAGATTTAGAACAGCTAAAGAACATCAACAACCTACTTTTAAGAACAGTAAATAGTAATTCGATAGGTAAACTTGCGTGTAACACGAAACCTACAACAAACGCACTAGTTAACGGCGGCCATAGTCGCCCTACTGCTCATAAAAGACGGTTCTTCCAGTACTTGTTGATTCGTATCACGAGTCTCCCTTTAGAAAAGAAGAAACTGATAACGAACTAAGAATAGCAGAAGCCGTAACAACAAATAACGGTTACGATTTAATGATGATAAATTATTTGAAACAGATGAAACTGTAAACGAAGTAGTCAGTAAGAAATGAAGAAATCACGCTACTCAGAACAATGAAGAGAGAAAAGTGAAAATACACTGTCATGTCATACATCAGAACACTTACAAATAAAGTAGCACGCACGTTTCGTAGCACGCACGTTTCGTATGACGAATGTTCGTGTTAGTTAGCTTACCTATAACGTACCCAAATAATTTCGTTTGCCACAAACCACATTAAGGTTTGCCTTTCAGTCTATCTGTTATCTATAAAATAAACTGTCGAGACAGCGAGAACCTTTATATTGGGCAAACGAGGAAAAAATTTTAACACACGTTTCAAGAAACATGACAGGGTGATAATGATCCATCCACATCCGGAACGCATCTGAGAGAAAACAGCCACTCTGCATAACATACATAGTCCAGTCATTTCAGTGTAGCCACTGACTAAGTACAACGTCGACGTGCAATAAGAACTCGCAGACGGAACGTGGAAGCAGTAAGAATAGAGAATGTATAAGGTGCGGCGAGGAGACGTGGGAAACAGTGCAGCCATTGTCATGATGCGGAAATGAAACGATTTATCCCACGTCCAGAAGGACATGATAATTCACCTTTGAGCGAAGGGTGGAAGCAGGCTAACTTCGTAAACTGTTCGCGTGCAGCCGTCGACGACGCATACCGTGCCTGGCAAAATTACGATATCCAAAACCGGCGCCGAAGCAGCTATTGTGCAGCACGGACCATAGATACCAGTCGTGAATGACGGCTGCAGACATTTTCGCGTGCTAATTACGAGCAACAGTTGAGCAACTGACCATCCAGATGAGCCTAGAGGTTACCAGCATGATTCATGCGTATTCCAATCTCTGTCTTCCCCTACAGTTTTTACCCTCCAGATCTCATTGTAGTATCTTGGCATTTATTTTCTGGTACCTCAACAGATGTCTTACCATCTTGCCCCTTCTTCTCGTAGGTGTCTTCCATACATACCTCTCCCCTCCTAATCTCCGGAGAACCTCATCACTCTTTACTTTATCAATCCACCTAATGTTCCACATTCATCTGTGGCACCACTTTTCAGACGCTTCGATTCTCTTCTGTTCCGCTCTTCCAGCAGTCCATGTCTCACTACCATACAACGCTGTGCTCCAAAACCACATTCTTAGAAATTTCTTCCTCAAATTAAGGCCTATATTTGGTACTGAGACGCCCGCTAAACCCGCTGGGCAGAACAAGTAATAGGACTGTGGAAAGACCCAAGGTTTGAGGTCAGTTTCTGCTTCTAATTGTCATTTATTGTAATTAAATAACCTTTACAACCACAGCTGTACATAGCCCAATCTTCACCGAATACAACTATTTCACGGCTGAAGGCCTCAAAAAGAAATCGTGACAAGATGAAATCCAATTATGATAGCAATAAAATAATTTAAAGAAGCGACATATGCAAGCTGCAATACCAATGGATGAGGGCCACAATTAAACTTCAAAATTGTAAGACATATTACCAATACCTTTAAAGGCAGAAGTCCGCAGGGTTTAAGCTTGAAAGATAAATTTAAAAATTAATTTTGCAAAATTTTAAGAAACATAACAAATAACTATAAGCCTAAAATTTAAAATAGCTGACAAAAGATAAATAAACATCGGTGGCACTCAGAAGGCCTCCAGGGAGGTCGGTCTGCCCTCGTTCACTTAGGTAAGACAGGTGGTGAGCCCAACTATACTTGATCCATCGGAACCGAACCAGGGGGCAACCATGGACCGACCGCACAAAATGACTTGCTTCCCGTCAATCAGTACATGAGAACTCAATCCAGCAATGTTACAAACGTGATAATCAACAATGGAGTATGTATTAGCTATAAAACTTAGACACCATGTTGGACAGCGACAACAGGTGAGGGAAGGACGCTGCCTGAAATTACGTTAGTGGCCAGGGCAGGTAACCGGAACACTAATGACCATTAGGCCGAAAATCCCGCTGAAATAGTTAACTTTGGTCAAAAGAACAGTGCCTGAATTTACGTCAGTGCCGAGGGCAGGCAACCAGAACACTAACGGCCACAAGACAGAAAATTCCACTGTTGCACTCAAATCGTAGTCGACCAAAATAGTTATCTGCACCGCATGGCAGCTACATCTCAGCAGTAGAAAGTCTCAGTGTTGCTCGCCGAGAAACCTCCCCAACAGCAAACCACTGAAGCGAACCACCCACCACAACATGAATAGACGTGGCTTGGGTAGTTGAAACCGCTACTCAACTTTGACGTCCTGTGCCGGTGAACCACGAAGCTGCTAGCGATCGAACAGCTCCACACACGCTCCGACACTGCGCAGAGGCTTCCAGCGACCCCAGCCGACTGCACCGCGCGGAGACAACTTCCCTCGTGCACAAAAACCGACCGACTCACTCCAGACCCCTAGCCGGAAACTATATGCACCAAACCAAAGATGGTACAAGGCGCAAATATCGATACACATCACTGCTGCCAGTCGTAGAAGGAAGAGAACCACGACGTAACCGCGACAAGGTCGGGAAACCAAACACAGATAGACAGCGAAGTTCACGAAAACGCATATGTGGGAGAGAGCACGGCTCTGGTGCGACTAGACTTCTCTTGGCCTAAGAATGCCCTTTTCGCCAGTGTTTGTTTGCTACTTAAAACCTACTTGCTACGTTCGTCATTGGTTATTCTGCTGCCTACTTAGCAGAATTCCTCTACTTTATCGCTTTGTAATCACTGATTCTGATGTTAAGTTTATCGCTGTTCTCATTTCTCCTAGTTCCAGTTACTTTAGTCTTTCTTCGATTTACTCTCAATCCATATTCTGCACCCGTTAGACTGTTCATTCCATTTAACAGATCCTGTACTTCTTCTTCACTTTCAGTGAGCATAGCAATGTCATCAGCGAATCTTGTCACTGAAATTCTTTCGCCTTGAACTTTAATCTCAGTCTTGAACCTTTCTTTGATATCCGTCATTGTTTCTTTCAACTACTGATTAAAAACAATGGTCTTACTCGATTTTTAGTGGGATCAGTTCGTTCGTGGTTCCACTCTTACTGTTCCATCATGGTTATTGTGCTTGTTATGTATTAACCGTGTTTCCCTATAGCTTAACCCTCATTCAGTTTTGCTTCCATTATCAACAGCAAACTGAGAACTACCTTTCTGGTGCGACTACGTTTCCTAAAGCTGCGATGGTGTAATGGTCAGCGTGTCTGCGTAGTAAATAAGAAAACCTGGGTTCGAGTCCTGGCCACTGCACGAATTTTAATTCACTTCTTCAGCTTCCAATGTTATCTAGCGGTTTATGATAACATCAATGAAGTTAATCATAGTTCGTTCAGGTTCCTTGAGGTATGTTGTGTTATTTGTGTAACTGACCTCTTATCAGCGGAACATTTCAAGTCTGACTAAAATATGCTGAAGTTAAAACTCATCGTAAGAAGAGGGATAAAGAGATACCGTCAAACCATCGACCACTTGCAGTCTTGTCAATTTCCCAAAAATGCTTTGAAAAGGTTTTATTCAAGCGTCTTCTTAAATATCTGACTACGAATAATATATTGTCCAAGTCAGAGTTTAGGTTCCTTGAGCATTCTGATATAGCAAAGTCTATTTACATGTACAGTAAGAATGTACTTCATTCATTAGACAACAAAGTAGAGGCTACTATCATTTTCTGTGGTTTGTCAAAAGCCTTTGAATGTGTGATTGAAAGGATTCTCTTAAGTAAATTACAATATCATGATGTCTCTGGCAATGCTGCAAAATGTTTAGAGTCTTACCTAACTAATAGATAGCGGTGGGTGTCCTTACGAAATACGTGTGGAGTAAGCAAACAGTCTTCATCTGCCTGAGAATTAAATACAGTTGCGGTTCCTCAATGCTCCATTTTCAGTTTGTTGCTTGTTCTTGTCTATATTAATGACCTCTCCTCTCTTACGTTGCCAGATGCAAAGTTCATTTTTTTAGCATATGGCACTAACATTGAAACAAATAGCAAGTCAGGTACAGATTTAGAAATTGCTGCTAATGAAACTTTCAGTGACATTAATAACAGGTTTAAAACTAATTAACTGTTGAAAAGACACACTACATATTATTAAGAACCTGTAAGAGATTTACTTCCAGCTTGAGTGCTACAAATTAAGACATGCAGATAGAAGAGGTTGACCGTGTTAAATTTCTGGGATTACATACCGATTATAAATTCTGTTGGAAAGGGTATATTAAAAACTTGGTTTCAGATAAAACACACTTTAAACAGAGTCCAAAAGAGTTTTCGTTAGGCAACTCCTACTCTATAAATGAATATCTTAACGGGCACTGTTAGACCAGCGCCAGCCGCTGTGGACGAGCGCTTCTAGGCGCTTCAGTCCGGAACGGCGCTGCTGCTATGGTCGCAGGTTCGAATCCTGCCTCTGGCATGGATGTGTGTGATGTCCTTAGGTTAGTTAGGTTTAAGTAGTTCTAAGTCTAGGGGACTGATGACCTCAGACGTTAAGTCCCATAGTGACTAGAGCCATTCGAACCTTTTTTTTTTTTTTTTTTGTTAGATCAGCTTAAGTAAAAATATCTTTTAGATTTCAATTTTAACGTCAATTGTTCACAACAGTCAAAATTAGGCACTTCGTGTGTGATAAATCTATTAAAAGTGCATAACTATGTTTCATTGTGAAAGAGTTCTAATTCTGTATATATTAGCATTTCCAGTTTAAAGTATTCACATATCTTGACAATCTCCTGACAAATGATCAGAGATACGAGTGTTATATTCAAATGATCAATTCTATTACGTTCTACTCTCTGACATATTCCGCTCTCACGAGAATTATCTTACTTATGGGTCTATGAAAAGAATACTGAATCAAATTTTATCCCTAATCTAAAAATATTGTTTTGATTTTCCTGTATACTGACTCACTCCTTAAGACACCTATTTCTTTTTCGACTTCTTCACGTTGTTCATGAAGCCATTTCGCTTTAGCGTCCCCGTACTTCCTATTTATTTCATTTCTAAGTGACTTGTATCTCTGTGTTCCTGAATTTCCAGGGTAGTTGTCGCGTACAGCGTTACTACCTAAAAGCAAACGCCCTGCAGTACGCTGGAAGAGTGCAAGCCAGAGGAGGAAGCGTTATGGTCTGGAGAATATTTTCGATGCATTCCATGGGTGATCTCGTCATTTCGAAAGACGCAGTGGATCAATACAGGCATGCATCTAACCTCGGGGACAGTGTACAGCCCTACATGCAGTCTGTAGCCCTTGGCACAAGGGCATCTACCAGCAGAACAATAAAACGTGTCACACAGCGAGCTGAGTTCATCTGTCGTTCGAAGAGCACCACGATAAGTTTACTGTACTTCCCTGGCCACCAAACTCCCCCGTCTTAGCCCCAGTCTGAGGACCACCCCAAATGGGATGTTGGTGCAATGAATCCTCAACCGAGGAACCTAGTGCAGCCGACCTCGTCAGTGGTATCGGTATGGCTGGAAATCCCTGTCAGTACGTTCCTCCTCACTGAAGCTGTTTCTACACGTTACCCTCGCTGTAAAAGTTTGATGTACAGTCTTTTGACAGGTCGTCACATTAATACGTCTCGGTGGCGTAGAGAGTAACATTAAGAATTTTACATGAGACAGATACATGAGCATCTCAGAAAAGCAACCATCGTGAAAATTAAATTTGTTCGGTGCCATATTATTTTGGTTTACTTATTCTAGGACTGAAGACAACTGTGTAAGATGAAACGACATGTTTAATGTTGCAATATTAGCACAAAAATACACGTTTTACACAGGTTTCAACGTGACAACAAAAACATTTGCCAGGATAATGCATCTCGTCAACATCCAATAGTGAAAAAATCCTAAACACAATATTAAATCTTAGCCATCAGAAGGTTAAATAATTCTAAACACGATAATATTAAAGATTAACTAGAAGTTTCTTTACAAAATTATTCCTACACTTACGTTATGATGTTGGTCAGCACTACGAAAATCGACCGATTCCGGTTCAAAGTTCGGTACTACTTTTAGGATGAGAATCAAGTCTGTGGTGGATGGTTAGTTACGTGACAAATTGAGCAAAAATTACACAAGATTGCTCGAGTTTACAGTGGACCCAAGCTGGTGAACCAACAAGCTTATGCCTCTGCAAGCGGTATTTACCTTAAGCTCCGATGAGATGTCGTCTGCTAGGTCGCTTTCTTCCACTGAAATTCGTATAAAACTAATTACAGCTTTGCTGAATTTTCCAGCAGAAAATGTTCCTATGTTTCTCATTACGTGAGAGAAAATGTCTTAGAATGTGGCGATATACACGCGCATGGTTGGAGCAGCGCGCATGTCATAGTGCCCTGTCAGTTCTCGCAAGAACAATTCGTTTCTGCACAGTTGGAGCTAAACGATTCTACAGCCAATATCTATCTGGATATCATCCGATGTGAACGCAGTGTTCACACTAATTACCTCTCTGCGTCGTACAGAGATTTATGCGCTCCATTCTGCACTTGATGCCAGTTCAGAGAAGAGTCACCAAAATTTACCATGTTGTCTTACTCATAGCCGAATTCTCTCCCCACATGGGTTCTTTCGTTCTTCACGTCATGGCTTTTTTGACCAATACGATCGTTCCTCTTATTCTGTGGAAACTCACTCTACCAATCGCAAAGTCCCTACCATTACATTGCGTCGAAACTTTGACTCTTTTCTCCTTCCTAGCGCGTTTCCGCCAATCTGACGTTTTGTGCCCATTCCAGACTCCTAAATGCATACATTGACTCTCTCACACGTGTAGCACTCGCTGGACACGTGATCGAAAATGCATCACTGGTTTTGTTCATATCCCTTTGTAATTCCGTAACGCAGTTTTTAAAAGCTTTCGTTCCTATCCTCCCTCAGATGGGCCATTATACTCTCTCTCCACATCTGAGTCGCCTGGTCAGTCATGGACCTTCCGCCTGGGACTCCCCTTGAAGCGATTTCTGTGGTACCCCCTGTAGCGCGGCCTTGCGTCTGCTCGCCCCTCTGAAATTCCAAACTAAAACGCCTCTCGCTGTTTGTTGCACCTTCTGCTCATAGACATGCATTATGTAGGAACGATGTGTTAATTACCGTTGACTGAGTGTCATGCCTGTTTCTCATTAAATACAATAGGCAAATTTGCTCATAACTGCCGAATTAAGATAAGTGTCATATTCACCTTCCCCTTGCGATGTACAAAGCTCTCATGTAAGTTGTGAATGTGACCTTCATTTATTCTGCCACCTTACAAATTAGCAGAGAAATTTGCGAAACAGAATGTTGCATACCTTTAGGTATACTTTAAGTACCTTTTCAACCAACTTCGGTGGGGGCGCACTCACTTCTCCTATTCTCCTGTGACTAAATCAGGCAGCAGTTCAGCCAAATATGTCCATTCAGGAGATCTACCTCGATAGGCTTCTGGAAGCCAGTTCCTTTCACCCTGTAAGAATACCTATGGACTTAACATTAATTCAGTAGGTTAAAGGTAGCGTAGAACGCACACCGACTAATAGGTACCAAACAAAGGCCTGACTTTTCCAGCTCGGTGCTAATATCAGGAAGTTCCTCGGAAAATATCGGGCGTTTGGGGTTCTGTTTGCATAAAAAAGGTTTACTATTCAATTAATGTTTATTTATTGTCCCTCAAAAGAAATAAATGGCTATCAACTGTTGTAGTAGCAACAGAAACTATTATCAATGTAGGTTCACGCTCGTACAGTTATGCTATAATTCTACCCACGCAAAGCAGCCAGAATTGCACATTCAACCCGAATATAATCCCTGATCGAAACAGCTACTGACCCACACCTATTCGTTAGTTACTGCAAGTATTCGAGCAAGAGTCTCCTTGAAATGGAGTGTCCGAAGAAATGTTCCGTAATTTTAAGTAATACGAATCGTATTGTTGGTAATCGACCACAAATTTCAGATGCAACCAACTTCCAAACTACTCGCCATAAAAGATAAAAAATTTCAGCAAATGATCACAAACTTTAGTCGTTTCACTTTTATCGAAAAACAGCCGATATAACTGAGAAATTTTTACATCTCGTCCGAACCTCGCAAAGAGTGGCACCTAGCAGCCTCTCTCCAAGCGCTGGATATGCCTAATTATATTTGGTTGATAAATGGCCAATAAGAAAGGCTCCTTCTGTCAAATACTAAGTTTAATCCCCAACTCAACGAACAGGATAACAAGAGTAAGGGGTAAAAGCATCTAAACTCACAACCCCAAACCTAAACAAAACCGAAAACAGTATGAAAAGTGACCCCAGAAACAAAATATTAAATCATTTGGCTACGAATAGTTATTTAGTCTGCTTTTATGCAAAAGGTTTTATACACGACGTAAGTAACCTCCATCCCACTATTATACATACGTTTCCACTCAGATTGTTATATAATTTCCTATAAACTATACACCCACGCTTCACTTGTGCCCTCCACACATTCTCTCGCTCTTTCCTGAACTCTCACACAACAAAATTTAATTATGGACTAATTTTGAAATATTTTCTTTAATGACAAGAATTTATCGTAGTCAATATTTTCAAAAAGATCTAGATAAGCAAATTCCATAATCTGGCATTTGAAGCATAGCTTCAGATGACGTTACAAATAGGTATATTGTATTTCCTATCTCTGTTCCGTACTACAAAAGCTGTTATGGTTTTTAAGTACGTAAGTAAGTAAGTAAGCGTCAGCTGCTCGTATGTCTATAGCGAAATTGCAGAACATCCTCTCAGCTAAAGGACCAGACACGCTCTAAGATGGCATATGTAACAGCAAGTAATAATAACCAGGAATAATGTGCTACGTTAAACACTCTCTATGAACCCGAATTTTCTTTTAAGCTTGTCTGAAGTTCATATAATCACACGATTAACACTTAATACTTTTTTTTAACTAAACAGAACGTAAAAAACAACCACGTATTCAATACAAATTTTCACCACTCAAAATTCTTGCAGATAAACGAACTATTAAGCAAAACATCGCATTTCTAACGTAGTGACTTCTATAGTGATACATGTAAAACGTCTTACAAAGTTTTGCTGAAAATTCTTTTGGTACAAATATCCCATTTTTAACTTTTTAGCGCTTTTTCCAATTATGTATTAACAATAGACAAGCAGATCTGACTCGTATTCTGTGGAACTTCTTCTGTACATAATATTTTCCTTAAACATTTCCTGCTCACAAACAACATTGATTGTTTATAATGAAACATACCAAATACCTCATCTATGGTATATGTAGGCACTACGATGGGCGTCCCTCCTCTTGTAACAAACTCACTCTTCACAAGGGTGACTTACCCACAAAACCTCACCATGTTGAGAGTCTATGCCAAAATTAATACGAGTAACACTACACCACCTATTGTGGTCGGTGTCCCTCCCACTCCTTCTTATTACGCACACAACAATTACACAAATCGTACATGGAACATCATCAATTCCTTTATCCTCAATCAGGTATCAAACTCATAACATGTTTGCAGAGGGGCCATAGCAACAAAATACAGTGAGCTGGGGAAACCATTCATAACTTCGAAACCTGCAAAGACGAAAAATTATAAACACCCCTTCGAACTTTTTTCCGTAGTCGGTACTTGTTCACGAAGACAATCGGAGCTGCATTCCTAAATTTCTGAGAAATTTTTTTATTATTAAAAGAATTATTCATGACAAACGTATCATTTACCAAACAGACTTTAACCAGTAATTTCGTTACTCAACAAAAGTATTATCCAGTGCTAATAATATTCAGTGATAAGTGAACTAATAGCGTCTAAGAAAAGAAAATTGTTCTAAATATGACATTTTTATAGGTTGACAAATTTTACAAACCTCAGATAAAATTTTTGCACTTTACTGTGGAAAGCAATTCTTACTGTGACTGAAAGCAATTTAATTTTAACATTCTTTAAACATTTTTCCAAACACATATTCCTCTGCATTTTTCGGAAAAACTAATCCAAATTGATTATTAATAAACGAGTCGCTGTGTGAAATAATAGGGGCCAACTTTCCGATTACCTGCCACAATTTCGGGAATAGCCCACGTAAAGAAATCGCAGCGTCTATTGTGCTGTCCAGCGGGACTTATTCTTGAACCAGACTTTAGGACCAGAGGTAGTTCAGTCCAGAGTCCAATTTCTTAACGAAGAGGGGAGAGAGGGGGGAGGAATCTCCATGGAGACATTGATGTAGTATGTGGATCAGTACAGGGGGTACTAGTACCAAAGAGACACAAAACTGACCAAAATTATACGAGACCCCACAGCGTGTTTCGAAGCTCCTTCCACACACTTCCCCAGGGAATAACTCTCTCCAACTACTACAGAGTAATTGACTCCCTCCATATTCAGTAATAAATGTCTACACACACACACACACACTAAATGAAATCAAACTACTTAGTTTTCCCTCTTTGTCGAGTACATTGAGAATTAGTACTGTAAGACCACCAACAAAGCTGTTCGTGTGCTGCCGGACGGGGTGGCCGAGCGGTTCTAGGTGCTTCAGTCTGGAACCGCGCGACCCCTATGGTCGCAGGTTCGAATCCTGCCTCGGGCATGGGTGTGTGTGATGTCCTTAGGTTAGATCGGTTTAAGTAGTTCTAAGTTCTAGGGAACTGATGACCTCAGATGTTAAGTCCCATAGTGCTCAGAGCCATTTTTTGTTCGTGTAGTGATCCAGTTTACAGATACCCACGCATACGCTATACTAAGCATGTATCAACCTACCAACATAATATTAGATAATAATCACATAACAAGAAACTAATAAGCTAAAAACTAATCAGGACAGGAGGTGCGACACACGACCAAAGAATTTGACAATTTAAAAGATGCTCCTTTACCAGTATCAAAATTAATCTACCAAAAAGCGTCCCTGAAATACAAATTACAAAGGTATTAACGCTACCGTACGCTATCGATAGAGTTTGGGCCACAACCTTTGAGTAAGTAGGCTACAGCAAGTTTCGAACATACAACTAGCACATTTCCGTGTGAAATCGCGGTGATACGTGTAACGATTTTATCACTGGCATCGAGGACCAGTTAATTATACACCACAAGACATGAAAGCCTCCTTGAGTAGCCCTGTACACATGGCAAACTGCACTAAACGTTGTCACGTCCTTGCACACCAGGTACAGCCCTACCGGGCAAGTCAGTAACGCCAGCCTGCTCATTCTGCACTCGGTGCCGCTGTTTCTGTTGTGTCATCAACCACAAACCTCCACTCGGCTCCACAGGTGAACGATTCTACATCTACATAAATGGAAATGCCGTGTGGCTAGGGCCTGCCGTCTGGCAGACCGGTCGCCGGTGAAAGTATTTCGATTTAACGCCACTTCGTCGACTTGTGCGTCGATGGGGATGAAATGATGTTGATTAGGGCAACACAATTCGCTGTCTCTGAGCGGAGAAAATCTCCGACCCGGGCCCTTTGGATTGACATTCTGTCGCGCTGACCACTTAGCTACCGGGAGCGGACTGCATCTACATATACACTCAAGGAGCCACCGCACGATGCTCGGCGAAGGGTAACCAGTACCCCAACAAGCCGTTTCCTTTCCTGTTCCACTCGCAGATAGAGAGAGGCAAAGCCGACTATTTATATGCCTCCGTATCTTGTCGTAGTGGTAGATATCCGAAATATATGTTGGTGGCTGTAGGATCGTTCTGCTGTCAGCTTCAGATGCCGGTTCTCTAAACATTCTCAGCTGTGTTCTTCGAAATGAATGTCTTCTTCCCAGCAGGGTTTCCCAATTGAGCTCCCGATGTATATGCATGTTGATCGAATCTACCGCTAACCTATCTAGCAGCCCGCCGTGACAGTACTCAAGAATGGGTCGCACGAGCGTCTCCTTTACAGAAGAACCACACTTTCTAAAATTCTCCCAACAAACCGGTCGACCATTGGCTCTTCCCACCACAATCTTCACATGCTCGTTCCATTTGATATCGCTTTGCAGTGTTACACCCAGATATTTAAACGACGTGACTGTCTCAAGCAAGACACTACTATTGCTGTATACAAACTTTACGGATTTGTTTTTCCTACTCGTCTGCATGAACTTACAGTTTTCTATATTAAGAGCCGGCTGCAATCCATGACACCAATTACAAATTTTGTCAGTCACCTATCTTCGACGCCACCGTGTACACCACTGCATCATCAGCGAACAAATGCAGTTTGCTACCCACCTCACATGCCAGATCATTTATGTACACAGAAAGTAGCAACCGTCCTATCACACTTCCTTTGGGCACTTCTGATTTTTACCCCTGTCTCTGATGAACACTCGCCGTCGAGGACCACATACTGGGTTGTATTACTCACAAAATCTTCGAGCCTATTTCGTATCTACGTACCTTCGTTAACATTCTGCGGTGGGTTACCGTGTCGAATGCTCTTCGAAAATCTAGAAATAATCCACTGTTGCCCTTCATCCATAGTTCACAAGTGTATCTTGTGAGAAAAGAGCAGGGTTGACTTCGCACGAGCGATGCTTTCTAAAGCCATACTGATTCGTGGACATAAGATTTTCCATCTCAAGGAAATTTATTGTATTCGATCTCAGAATATGGTTTAGACTTCTGCAGCATACCGATGTTGAGGATGTTGGTCTGTAATCTTGCTGGTCCGATCTTTTACTCTTCTTAAATGCAGCAGTCACCTGCGCTTTTTTCAAAAATGGTTCAAATGGCTTTGAGCACTATGGGACTTAACGTTTGAGGTCATCAGTCCCCTAGAACTTAGAACTACTTAAACCTAACTAACCTAAGGACATCACACATATCCATGCCCGAGGCAGGATTCGAACCTGCGACCGTAGCGGTCGTCCGGTTCCGGACTGTAGCGCCTAGAACCGCACGGCCACTTCGGCCGGACGCGCTTTTTTCCAGTCGCTTGGTACTTTGCGCTGGTCGTGAGATTTACGATAAGTGCAGACAAAGTAAGGCGCTGCTCCGCTACTCCACAACAGACTCAGATGGGACTTCTTCGCTACCTAAACACCACTGAACTGGGTAACTTCCGTGCGATCGACGCCGCTGTCCGTGTGTTGTCAGCCAGCAGCTGCCCAAGAGCCTGATCCCAAGCTGCGGCTGTTCCACTGCTTGTCCGAAGTCTCCAGGATACAGACCACCCAGCAGGGAGTGCGCGCCGCCCGTGCACTGGACACCGTTATCTACATCTACATCTACATTTATACTCCGCAAGCCACCCAACTGTGTGTGGCGGAGGGCACTTTACGTGCCACTGTCATTACCTCCCTTTTCTGTTCCAGTCGCGTATGGTTCGCGGGAAGAACGACTGTCGGAAAGGCTCCGTGTTGTCTTGCCTGCTGCCACCCATAAGCGTCAGTGGTCTTGGCTCGAGGCTCCGACCAGTCCGCTGCCCGACTAGGGAACCAACCACTCGGCAATGCAGACCACATCGGACTATATGCCATGTAATCACTGGGCGCCACTCACAATGTGTTCTCAGCCTACAGCTCCCCATCGTCTTCCTCAGTGCTGGCTCCAAGTTCCGGCTGGGACGTTTGTCCGTCAACATTGCTGGTACTGTCCACAGCTGCTTTTACCCTCTGCAGCTGGAACGAGGCAACTCCAGTCTTCGCGCCACCCGGCGAGCGGGCGAGACTTGAACTGAACCACGCAATTAATGCACACACTGAACGGTATCGTGAAACCACGGTACAGCCCTGGAACGCACTGATGAATTGACATATCTGGGTGGCATACTGGACTGCTCACTGACGTACATACTGAGATGACCCGTCGTAAAGTCGGAGACAGAAATAACTTTTTGAGAAAATAGGCAAGCAAGAAATCCGATCCAGACCAGAGATTCCGACACCAACAGCCAAGGCACTATGGTTACCACGGCAGAACATGCCTGTTCGGTGCGGTCCAAATGTCTGCGTGTCCGAATGGTCAACTTAAACTAAAATGAAACAGACCAGCTGTTAACTTGTTACACAATACCCATGTCGCTCGATGAAATATACAAAGCTGCCGAATTTAATGACCCAAACACCAACGGGCTGATTACGAACACGCTGAGAAGCTTAACTACTATGATCGTCATATCATTTTTGACAATTCTTCTTGAGCCTTCAGTAAACTACCCTCCACTACGGCAGACGCTCAGCGGCGAAATCTTGAAATGGGAGTTTTACAGAAGCCTGAACCGCATCAGGACCGGTGTAGCACCGAAGCAAACCTGATTAACTGGCGCCTTGTAAATTATATTCCAACGCATGTTATTCAGACTAATATTAGGACGTCAAAAATGTCGTGACCGGTCCTAACTGTCTCAGTAACTATGCCCTCGTTGAATTCTGTCAGGGAAGAAAGGAAGCATTGGATGTAGCCTATTTTTTGCTGGAGAATGCATCTCTGTGAATGAAAACCCAAGTAAGGTATTACACTACCACGCAAGTATCACCAGTCAATAGTGGTTTGGTTGCGTACTACTATGCGTTCCAGTAGTCTAATGCCGTCCTGTTTCTCATCATACTGTGCAGGTTGCGTTCACAGGCTTACACTGGAGCACAAATGATGCTGTGGCCGCCCGGTCCTTTTTTGCTCTTCTTGAATTATCAGACTAGTATCATGGAGCCTCTTATTATTTTATCTCCTGTGCCAGTCGTTGCATCACAGATAAGCTGTTATATGCTGTTTTTTATGGGCTCACATTTCGTGATTGCTGGACCGGCCAGGCCGCTAAAGGTAAAACAACGACGGTTAAATCTGAAGATGTCGTAAAAGGATATGTGAAGTAAAAGTACCTAAGAGACAATCTGAATTATACGCAAACGAACGTATTATTTATTTGTTCTTTCGATGAAACAAGTAAATTAATCAGTGATATCCCAGCGAGCTTGTTCCGGGAAGATAGAAAATAAAATCAGCAGCATCGGATGGAACGTAGGATATCCTTTTGTAAGTGAAGCGCTTATTAATGCTTTGTTCTCCCCTATCATGTACCTCTGGAACAATAGTTTCTCTGTTGTGTGCCAAGCCATATGGCAAATTATTCCACGGATAATGGAAGTTGTTGTAGGTTGTTTCAACGTTCTCTTCTTTGAACTGTATCACAAATTATTTTTAATTTAAAGTATTGATAGATTACACCTGGATATCAGAACCAAACTACCCCACGCAGTAACAATTGGTTCTCACTCATCTTATTTTCTCAGGCAGTGCACTTGAGCTGCATCCTGGGATACACTGTACCTAGGAAGGTTATTGTCATTTTATTCATTTCGTGTATTAACTAAGAGAAAGCAACGCGGCTTATTACTTACACTCGCAGTTTATAAAATAATACCAAGAAATACTCATTCGATATCGTTCTGAGAGAACACTATGAATGTATTTACTTAGTGTCAAACTGGAGGTCGAACGTGCGGTTCGCTATAGATGGAAAATCAGCCAAAGTTTATCACTTGTTCCCATAAATCAATTACACTACACAAAGTGATTTTATAGCACTTCTTGCACACAAGACAGATCAATACTGTCAGAAAACCGACAAATTCTGATTACACCTATTTGGTCAGTGAAACAGGCGGCTACCAGAATACTTTAATACAATAAGGTTTATAGAATTCAGAATAAACGTCAGAACAATGCAGGTGAGGCAAAGAATCCTATAAGTTCAGTAGTAATAACTAAGATATCCCATCAGCAACTTTACTGGAGAGCCCCTGTTCCAAGATCCGCCATCAGTACACTGCAACTAATTCTAAGTTAACGCACAAATAAGTTTAAAGCGAAATCCTAAATGATTCCGCATTCATGCCCCATATTGTGATAAGCACAGAAGACATTAGAGACTTCCACAGTAGTTTCATATACTGCGTACACTGCACATCGGTGGTGCAGTCCAAGTGCGCCCTATCCCTCCAGCGACCCCCTCTCGACAATCCATGCTAACCGCACTACAGCCCACGTTCCTAAAGCCGGCCTCCGATGGGACGAGACAGCTAACGTTGACATGGACGGGAGATCTAACCTCACTACGGACACCGCATCGGAAGGGACGTGGCAGTTAACGTTATTTGCGACTGTAGCTCTCACCAGTGGCGGCTGTCTGCTCTATCTGGCTCGCTAACCACACAGTTTGCTTACGAAAATGAACGCTCGTACAAGTCGTATGCTAGCTCTATTAAAATGCACATTTCGTCCGTTGCTGGTCATGTTGTTCTGTCTACAGTATACATAAAGAAAAACTTCAATATTCATGAAGACTTTATAAGACTATGAGGAAAGTTTCATGACCAGTCAGTAAGGACATCAGCTGATCGTACAACCACACTCCTGAGAGAGAGCGAGAGGGGGCACTTGTAGTTACCTAACATTGAATATTACAGAAATTATTTCTCTTAATTTAATATGAGAGTATTGCAAGACACGAATGTGAAAAAAAACCTTGAACTCTGGATACAGCGAGACGCTACTCACTACATTTTGTTACGGATCTCGGCACATTTATAACTACGCTACCGTGAACTTCTATAGGGAAAGACCTTGTATTTAATGTTACGATCTTCTGAAGGCTATAATCGCTATTATGTCATTAACTGGCATTAATCTGTAACAAAATTAATCAAGAAAAGGCGTTTTTGTTGAATCATAAACGTATCGTTGCGTTAAAATGGCATACTTCCATAACACGTGAGTTATAACAAGAAAATAACTACGTGTAGATTGAAAATTTTTGTACCATCAATGTAAATTTCCCTTCATTTTAGTAAATCTGATTGTACCAATAAAGACGCGTTCTCGACTCTTCCTGATCCTTCGAGACGTGCTTACAAGACAGCATTTATCCGTAGGGTATAAGCTATACGACATACAAAACAGGGGCCTCAGCTGAGAACGATAACTACAGTTTGGTGTCTTGAAGATGCTGATTGTGACGTAGACAGCATTCCTGCTTCTTGCGGGTTCTAATTTACGTGACACGTTGTTGAAATGTCCCAGATCTCACTTCGTGTTTCACGTGACGAAATGGCTCATCAACTTGAAATAGCAGGAAGCGACGTCACAAAACTCGTACAGCTCCACCTAAGCGTTAAGGTGCTTGTCCCTTCGTGAGGACTGGTACGCACTGCTGGCTTAAGGTTCTCGGAGGTGGGAGGAGGGGGCAAAATAAGGATGCAACATCATTGGTATCAAGATTTTTATTAAGACTCCTCAGGAAAAGAAACCTTACCGATTAGTTCAATATAACCTTGACATATTAAGACAAAAACATCCAATTAGATAAAAATATTCAAGAACAGTTACTGATAATCGATAAACCCATATCTTCAACGTTTCTTTCCTTTGTTAAAATGATATACAATTGAGTAAAAAACTTAAGAACAATCCAAATATAGTGTTTTATAACAAGTATAACGTGATAGGAAAACAGT
Source organism: Schistocerca americana (assembly GCF_021461395.2). Classification (NCBI taxonomy): domain Eukaryota; kingdom Metazoa; phylum Arthropoda; class Insecta; order Orthoptera; family Acrididae; genus Schistocerca; species Schistocerca americana. The sequence continues at coordinate 264,875,006 of NC_060124.1, read as the reverse complement.
CTTAGAAACAGGCAATGAATAAACATCTTTAGAGAGTGTATGACTAAAATACAACAATCAGTTTAGGTTAGCTAGAAGGAGTTCACTAAGGGAAGCTGGAACGCGCTATCCCGACAATTTAGTGACTTGGCTTCCCTGTATTTCAGCCATTGACATGAAACTTTTACAGGACATGAAATTCTATGTTCTGAGTTACTGAACTACAATAATTGCATTTCAGCCACTGCTTTCGGAAATACAATTTTTCGTTACATGGTTAAAATTTTGTGTACTTTTTTGTACGTTATCCTAAATAATTTTAATTACACATAACATTATGTTCTTCTTTTAGTTCTGTAGGCTCAGGATATGTACTTTATTACTACCTGAAAATTTGAGTTATCTACGCGAAGTGGTTTCTGAGATTTACGGAAAAATGCAGCAGAAAATGTAACTTTTCAGGGACAGCTTCCTAAGTTTCAAAAGGCTGTAACTCACTGAATACATGATTAATTTTTTATTTTTAGTTACTGTACCCTGTACCATACTGTATATTATCCTCTTGATCTTTTTCCAAGTATTTTCTCATTTTTTTCTTTATGGTCTCCTTAGGGGCCAACTGTGCTGCATACTCTGCTTTATCAATGCGAACCTTGTCCATCCATTCAAGTTCTCTGATAAGTTTGCTCCAGGATTATTTCCCATATGCTGTAGAACTTTCATCCTGCCAATGTTGCCATCATTAAAAGCAATAACAGGATCACTGACCCCCTACCCTCCCTCCACTTTAGTGTCTTCATTCCAACAAATACATTTTTTGCCAGGCGAGTCCATACAAGATTATAGAACGACTCATTGGGATTTTGAGTCTGACTATGCAGACACTTCTTCAATAATCCAGGATTTGCCACGTCTCTGTAATTAGGTTTTATGATATCCGTGACTGCTGCTGGGATGCGATGGTTGTGGTTGTATGAACTGTTTGAATACTTGGCAGTGCGGTAATTGCATCGTGAATCAGTTCCAGGAGGGCAAAGGTGGTGTACTGGTTTATCATCAGTTGACAGGCTGTAGGTATCCCATACTGCCAACTTCATTTTCAACAAATTCTCAGTATTATTCCCAATGGCCATCCCATAATCCTGCTGTAGTTGATCAATCATTTTTTCTGTCAGCCTGCCTCTTATGGTTTTACAGTCACAAAGTTTCTTGCCTCTCAAACTTTGTTTCAACTTCCTCAATCTGGCGCCCATCCTCTTCTAGACATGACAAACACATATCAGTTTTGCGATAAATTTCTCACAATAAGGCTGAGCGGCTGCTGCACTGTTATACGCTTTTGAGTCTCCATCACCTAAGAAATTACTGTAACACACTCTCCTTTCGTTCAGAGATCGACTAAAAATTTCAGTAGCTGCAGAGTCCTCCAGACCACCACTTGCTCTTTCATAATTTCTGTCACAGATATGCCTTTCTTTATTTCCTTATTCACACTTATAACAATGTTTGGTCAAAATCTGGAAATCTATTACCATTCCAGTATCCACACTGGTCACAAAAACAAAATTCTTAGAACTGTAACCTCGCTTCTGCCAAGTGCCATTAAGAGCTACTGGTATATCAGTCAGTCCACCATTTTTTTTTTCAACAGCTTCGTTTTCAGTACCCTTCATTGACTCACATGAAACAGATCTCACAGCAGCTCCAATAAATCCTCCATACTTGTCGATTTTACAAGATGGACGTAGCATATTCATCACGGCAGACATTGTTTCTGCTGTAGTGTGTTCTTTGCCAATACCTCTCATCCATAAAGCCACCAAACATTTACTTCAAAATAATTATCTTTACACATATCAGAATTACAAAATCAATAAGTATATTTACAACTGGCACAATTAATGATACGTTTCCTGGCTAGTCCATTTGATACCTCACTGTATTCATGTAAAGTAACTGGCCCTCCGCGTATTTTACAACACACACATTTGCCTAACTCTATTGTTAGGATGTATAAATTTGTCAGAATATAACCCAACTAACCATTTACATCACTTACGTTTTGAGAAAACTGGGTACCACAACGTTTAATTTTAATCTTCGACGCACTAATGGGTGTTTCTCTAGATAGTGACGAATTTGTCTGTAATTCATTGTCCGTAACTTCACACGCCACATGTTGAACACAATGTTTCCCTTTATTCGAAAATCTATTGCAGTGAAAGCCACATTTGACTCTTCCTGGCAGATTAAAACTGTGTGCCGGACCGAGACTCGAACTCGGGACGTTTGCCTTTCGCGGGTTAGTGCTCTACCGTTCGCAGGAGAGCTTATAAAAAGTTTGGACGGTAGGACAAGGGGTAGCAAAGTTGTGGGGACGGGGCGTGAGTTGCGCTTGGGTAGCTCAGTTGCTAGAGCACTTGCCCGTGAAAGGCAAAGGCCCGAGTTCGATACTCGGTCCGGCTAACTTTTTTAATCTGCCAGGAAGTTTCATACCAGTGCACACTTCGCTGCAGAGTGAAAATCTCATTCTGGCAACCCACGTTTCTTAAAAACACTTGGTTTTGGCGTCATACTTTACTTTCTGAGAGATTTACCAATCTATTCGTCAATTTATCTCGGAAAAAGTTTGACTTACATCTCGTGTCATGCTGTGAAAAGATGCGATACTGTTTTTGACAGTCCTACCAATACAAACACGTAATTCAACCTTCATAACACAGCAATCCACAGCCCTCTATATAAAGAATTACCGATTTTATTAGGTCTTGAAATAAAGCCCGTAAAAACTTTAGCATTTTCAACCGGTGTAGATTATATTTTAAAAAATAAAATAAAATAAAATACTTCCCATGTGAGTTTGTAAGTGGTGTATACATCATTTTATTCGCTGTCGTTGTTGTTGTGGTCTTCAGTCCTGAGACTGGTTTGATGCAGCTCTCCATGCTACTATATCTTGTGCAAGCTTGTTCATCTCCCAGTACCTACTGCAGCCTACATCCTTCTGAATCTGCTTAGTGCATTCATCTTTTTGTCTCCCTCTACGATTTTTACCCTCTACGCCGCCCTCCAGTACTAAATTTGTGATCCCTTGATGCCTCAGAACATGTCCTACAAATCGATCCCTTCTTGTAGTCGAGTTGTGCCACAAACTCATCTCCTCCACAATTCTGTTCAGTACCTCCTCATTAGGTATGTGTTCTACCCATCTAATCTTCAGCATTCTTCTGTAGCACTACATTTCGAAAGCTTCTATTATCTTCTTGTCTAAACCATTTAGTGTCCATGTTTCACTTCCATACATGGCTACACTCCATACAAATACTTTCAGAAACGACTTCCTGACACTTAAATCAATACTCGATGTTAACAAATTTCTCCTCTTCAGAAACGCTTTCCTTGTCATTGCCAGTCTACGTTTTATATCCTCTCTACTTCGACCATCATCAGTTATTTTGCTCCCCAAACAGCAAAAAGCCTTTATTACTTTAATTACTTTAATTCGACTACATTGCATTATCCTCGTTTTGCTTTTGTTGGTGTTCATCTTTTACCCTCCTTTCAAGACACTGTCCATTCCGTTCAACTGCTCTTCCAAGTCCATTCTGTCTCTGACAGAATTACAATGTCATCGGCGAACCTCAAAGTTTTTATTTCTGCTCCATGGATTTTAAAGTCTACTCCCAACTTTTATTTTCTTTCCTTTACTGCTTGCTCAAAATACAGATTGAATATCATCGGGGAGAAGCTACAACCTTGATTCACTCCCTTCCCAACCACTGCTTCCCTTTCATGTCCCTCGACTCTTATAACTGCCATCTGGTTCCTGTACAAATTCTAAAGAGCCTTTCGCTCCCTGTATTTTGCCCCTGCCACCTTCAGAATTTGAAAGCGAGTATTCCAGTCAACATTGTCAAAAGCTTTCTCTAAGTCTACAAATGTTAGGAACGTAGGTTTGCCTTTCCTTAGTCTATTTTCTAAGATAAGTGGTTGGGTCATTATTGCCTCACGTCTTCCAACATTTTTATGGAACCCAAACTGATCTTCCCGGAGGTCGGCTTCTACCAGTTTTTCCATTCGTCTGTAAAGAATTCGCGTTAGTATTTTGCAGCTGTGACTTATTAAACTGATATTCGGTAATTGTCACATCTGTCAACACCTGCTTTCTTTGGGAATGGAATTATTATATTCTTCTTGAAGTCTGAGGGAATTTCGCCTGTCTCATACATCTTGCACACCAGATGGTAGAGTTTGGTCAGGACTGGCTCTCTCAAGGCTGTCAGTGGTTCTAATGGAATATTGTCTGCTCCTGGGACCTTGTTTCGACTTAAGTCTTTTAGTGCTCCGTCAAACTCTTCACGCACTATCATATTTCCCATTTTATCTTCATCTACAACATCTTCCATTTCCATAATATTGTCCTCAAGAATATCGCCCCTGTATAGACCCTATACTGCTTCCACTTTTCTGCTTTCCCTCCTTTGCTTAGAACTGGGTTTCCATCTGAGCTCTTGATATTCATGCAAGTGGTTCTCTTTTCTCCAAAGGTCTTTTTAATTTTCCTGTAGGCAGTATATATCTGACCCCTCGTGATATAAGCCTCTAATCCTTACATTTGTCCTCTAGTCTTCCCTGCTTAGCCATTTTGCACTTCCTGTCGATCTCATTTTTGAGACGTTTGTATTACTTTTTGTTTGCTTCATTTACTGTATTTTCGTATGTTCTCCTTTCATCAATTTAATTCAGTATCTCCTCTGTTATCCAAGGATTTCTACTAGCCCTCGTCTTTTTACCTATTTGATCCTCTGCTGCCTTCACTATTTCATCCCTCAAAGCTGCCCATTCTTCTTCTACTGTATTTGTTTCCCCCATTCCTGTTCATTGTCCCCTTATGCCCTCCCTGAATCTCTGTACAACCTCTGGTTCTTTCAGTTTATCCAGGTCCCATCTCCTTAAACTCCCACGGTTTTGCAGTTTCTTCAGTTTTATTCTACAGTTCATAACCAATAGATTGTGGTCAGAGTCCACATCTGCCCCTGGAAATGTTTACAATTTAAAACCTGGTTCCAAATCTCTGTCTTACCATTATATAATCTATCTAAAACCTTCTAGTATAGATACGAGAGATACTAGAGATACTAGAAGAGAGATCATTCTATTCGGAAAATTGAAAATTTTATAAGGAGATACAAATTCGAAAATGTGAAAATATTCCGTTCTAAATCGCTTTAGAAGGAGATCAGAGCTATTAAAGCTGCTTGATATGGAGCCGCCACGAAAAAGGAAATGTGGTCCGGACGAAAGGCTGGAAATGACCTAGGACAGGCCGGATACACTGCTCACCACACTCCTTATTTTCTGAGCAGCCAGTGGCTGCACGCTACGATGGACAACCTACAATGATCGCCAGAAGAACGCAGAGGTAACTTTTGGGTAAAACGATTAAAAACTTAAGTCATCAGGTTAGACGCTGGCAGTGTAGACCAAACAGTTGCGATAAGTCGTTAAAAGATAAAAATGTAACTGGGCAAAGCAAGAAGTTCAGCGGCCAACTGTGATTCCGTTTCAAGTCACGCCACGAGATGGAAACACGGTTAATGCTTAACCGTCGTGCGGGACGATAACATAGGTGTAAGGGAAACTCGAATGGTTGGCTGGCGAATCTCATCTACGTTAAGCACAAGCTTTGCTTGGGAAGTATAGCCCACCAAAATACATACAACAATATTTGCCCCTGTAAGACGCATAAGCTTTCGGACTCGAAGTAACCACAGAAAGCGACTTGGCGATCTAGTGCACAACGTACAAGGTAATAAAGTATTTCTCCGGCCACGAATAATGACACATTGAACGTACCAAAAATGTGCATAACCCAGAGCAGTCCAAAATACCAATAATTTAAAACACACAATCAGGTCACAATTCAATGAGAGATACCACATTGAAGCTACCATGTTTTCATGTAAGCGACACGCTCCTCAAACCGCCTGGGCGCACATAGGTACAGAGAACAACAACAACAGGAGACTGAATCAAGTCCGATACAGAAGCAGCCAGACACAGGCACGGGCAGAAAGCGAACGAGTCACAACTATTACGCTCACAGAGGGGGTGCAGCACCAATTTTTACGGATTCCGCGTGGTCTCGGCAACCGAAGCAACGAACCAAAAAGCATCTCTTTCGTATGTCCATACTTTTAGCAGGAGGTCTCTGGGACGACAAACGTTTACCATCGTGACAAATAAGTAAAAACACCTACAGCCGTCCTTATGATTTTATTTAGTCGCTACCAGTTTCAACGCTTCAGTAGGTCATCTTTAGGCTGTATCGCATCAAAAGCAGCCTGAAGATGACGCAGTGAAGCGTTGAATCTGGTAGCGACAAAATAAAGTAAAATCATAAGGACGGCTGTAGGAGTTTATATTTATTTGTCAAAAAGTAGCTCATCGAGCACTGAAACCCACTGTGCAGTGACAAACAGTGGAAAAACTTGGAGGCGCCAGGATATGCGTGAATGACGACGACTCACCACCCGTCTCCAAATCTTATAGGCCAAAAGGATAATGCGTCCACTCCTGTTTCCGGTGAACGTCTCTTGTTTCCAGAAGATGCTCAGCCAGACGGAAGTCACACGGGTGGTAGAACAAACAGGCAGGCCGCTGCCCTGCAGACTTGCGTTGTTCGCGATGCTTCAATCACAGCCTTTCCCAGAAAAACGCCACTCGAAACAAACGCGCTAAGGCCGCTTCAATCCAAAGATAGGGTTCCAGGAAACGTGGCGCTAGCTGTCAATCGCGTAGCGGTTCGTGGACGGCTTTTTCTCTTCGTAGTGTGTGAGAGCTTAATACAGATCAAATAATGAAACGTATCAGCAGATTAGCATTCGGCGTGTCTGAGCTTTTTAGAAACATGTTACTTCCAACAAGAGAGGTTGTGAGCGTGTGGGTGCTATTCTGTCATTCTGAGCAACAGATTAATCTGAGATGTACCCTTTACCCTCTGGTTCCTGCAAGATGCAATGTCCATCCCCACACTACTACAGAAGTCAGACAGACGCTCCTAACGTTCTAAAGAGAAATGCCTGAAAAACTTTCAGCGATAAGTATCTTCTGGAGTCGTCTGCTGTAAGGAAATGACACAAATATTGACAAAATTTCTTACGTAACTAGTGGGATACTTGGGTACTGGAGTAGTGTTAGTTAGTGTAAGAAAAACATGAAAATAACGAAAATTATCATTTATTTTGCAAAAATTCTGAGAAATCACAATGGCACTTTTGTTTATGAATTGAACAAGTTATTTCCAGGTTCTTTTCGGAATATGAAGTTACCTCGTAAGGATAGAATTCGCTAATGAAATTTCTATACAAAGTTTAAGATTGTTATTGACTTGGCAGAATGGCTGAGAGCCTCGCCTCTTCAACTTGAATAATTATCCGTTAGAATGTTGCTACGTGCGGTCGAGGCTGTCGCATGTGAAATACAGTGAAGTGCACTGTTGTGGAGGAAATATGGGGCTGGCAAGAGCTGTAGCGCACAATACGGTAAGCTGCGATGACTGCTGTCTGCGCCGCTCGCCGCTGACAAATAAGATAACTCTCGTTCTATCTGGATTGACCTTCGCCAATCAAACTATCGCTACGCCTTGATGAAGTCAAGGACTCCTATTCGCCCTTAGTCTAACTAGTGGCGTGGTACAGCGGTCAGATAAACAGCCCTCCGCGATGCCACTCAAAAATTCACTCTCAGGCATTTAACTATAACTCTGTCCGTTCACATTAAGTGTGTCGGCCAACACAGTGAACAACGCTTAATCACAAGGACTGAAAATAGAGACGCACTCCGATTTGCTCTCGACAGCGGTGCTCTCCCCGTGTAGTACCGAGCGCGCACGCTCTCGTTACGTGTTCTCGCTCCAAGAGCGACAACGGAACGGCCCCTCTCCACGCCAGACGTGAAGGGGTATATCTTTCGGTCTCTTCCATTACACCTTTAGCTCAAGGCGTCAGAAATATCGTCTGCCAATCAGCATTACTCTTCTAAAACGGGAGAATGACGTTTCGTTTAAGGCGACCAATCCGGAAATCTATAGCATCGGCGTTTGGCGTTTGCTGTCTCCCTGTGAATACCTCTGAAACTGCGTGCTATTTTTGTAAAGAATGCAGAGGCTGGGCGCCCCCACACAATGTAGTGGAATTTTCTTTTAAGCCGAACGCGGGGTCGTTCTCCCCTTTCACTCGCGCAAACGCTGTCCGCTCCATGGGCGGTCGAGGTTGACTCGAGCTCTGAGGTGACCGGCCCCCACGGTGTGCGGTCTGTCTCTCTCGAACTAAAAGCTCCTGTGACAGTCGTGTCTGGAATGTAAGTGTGGGCGCCACCCTCGAGTATTTCAACCACTATGCGCTTACTTGTTATTTGCATATCGTTTACATGAACTCATACAACATTGACTTTATCTTATCCAGTTTGTGTTCGAATGATGCGTCTTGATGTGTGGAATATGATTGTGAGGGAGGAATATGTAAGCAATGAAGGTCAAGAGGCCACGACGTCTTACAAGGTGACTGTATTACACATACACTCCTGGAAATTGAAATAAGAACACCGTGAATTCATTGTCCCAGGAAGGGGAAATTTTATTGACACATTCCTGGGGTCAGATACATCACATGATCACACTGACAGAACCACAGGCACATAGACACAGGCAACAGAGCATGCACAATGTCGGCACTAGTACAGTGTATATCCACCTTTCGCAGCAATGCAGGCTGCTATTCTCCCATGGAGACGATCGTAGAGATGCTGGATGTAGTCCTGTGGAGCGGCTTGCCATGCCATTTGCACCTGGCTCCTCAGTTGGACCAGCGTTCGTGCTGGACGTGCAGACCGCGTAAGACGCCGTTTCATCCAGTCCCAAACATGCTCAATGGGGGACAGATCCGGAGATCTTGCTGGCCAGGGTAGTTGACTTACACCTTCTAGAGCACGTTGGGTGGCACGGGATACATGCGGACGTGCATTGTCCTGTTGGAACAGCAAGTTCCCTTGCCGGTCTAGGAATGGTAGAACGATGGGTTCGATGACGGTTTGGATGTACCGTGCACTATTCAGTGTCCCCTCGACGATCACCAGTGGTGTACGGCCAGTGTAGGAGATCGCTCCCCACACCATGATGCCGGGTGTTGGCCCTGTGTGCCTCGGTCGTATGCAGTCCTGATTGTGGCGCTCCCTGCACGGCGCCAAACACGCATACGACCATCATTGGCACCAAGGCAGAAGCGAGTCTCATCGCTGAAGACGACACGTCACCATTCACGCCTGTCGCGACACCACTGGAGGCGGGCTGCACGATGTTGGGGCGTGACCGGAAGACGGCCTAACGGTGTGCGGGACCGTAGCCCAGCTTCATGGAGACGGTTGCGAATGGTCCTCGCCGATACCCCAGGAGCAACAGTGTCCCTAATTTGCTGGGAAGTGGCGGTGCGGTCCCCTACGGCACTGCGTAGGATCCTACGGTCTTGGCGTGCATCCGTGCGTCGCTGCGGTCCGGTCCCAGGTCGACGGGCACGTGCAACTTCCGCCGACCACTGGCGACAACATCGATGTACTGTGGAGACCTCACGCCCCACGTATTGAGCAATTCGGCGGTACGTCCACCGGCCTCCCGCATGCCCACTATACGCCCTCGCTCAAAGTCCGTCAACTGCACATACGGTTCACGTCCACGCTGTCGCGGCATGCTACCAGTGTTAAAGACTGCGATGGAGCTCCGTATGCCACGGCAAACTGGCTGACACTGACCGCGGCGGTGCACAAATGCTGCGCAGCTAACGCCATTCGACGGCCAACACCGCGGTTCCTGGTGTGTCCGCTGTGCCGTACGTGTGATCATTGCTTGTACAGCCCTCTCGCAGTGTCCGGAGCAAGTATGGTGGGTCTGACACACCGGTGTCAATGTGTTCTTTTTTCCATTTCCAGGAGTGTACTTTTTGGTGATACGTTGCTAATCTGGTGGAACTAACTAAGTAAAGGAGTATGAGCCGAGGTTGAGGCAAGTTCCCAGTGTAAATACCGGACCCCATAGAGTGTCCTCGGGCTACGTCTTGACTCTGTGTAGTACGTTGAGAGACTAGAAGGTGTTGCCTGTGATAACGATCGTGCAGTAAAGTACTGGCTCTCGAACAACCAAGAAACACTAGGCAGAAGCTTAACAGCTCACAGAAGAAGGCACTCTATGCACTGGGCGTGAAGAAGGTTCACATGAGTTAAAGCGCTACAAGAACAAGCATTTATCAATTAGAAATTGAGAGCTTAGAGCTTGTATAGACTGAAAACTTATCATATGTGTTTCGCCTATATTCTTTCGTTGAGTGAAGACGCCAGGTCTCATTACGAAACATTGTGACGGTAAAGTTTATGGCACTACTTAAAAGTGTAATAATAAGGAACACGAATTCTCTGCGGGAAGGTTGGTAGCGAATCGCCACAATGTTTCAACTTCGATGGTAAAGGGGAAATCAGACAAATGGACGAAACTTGCGGTCTGCAATAAAGTATAGAAATACTGTTAAGGTTAACAGATATCACAATAGCACTTGTCGGATGCAAGTGGCGGATGACCTGTTAATTGGAAATAACAGGGATAAGTAAATGGAAAGACTGAAGTAATTAAACCTGCTACGAAGAACGGGAGCGGGTAGCAAATAATCAAAACGGTAGCATTTCCTTTGTCTGCAGGTAAAATTAATGATTGAGGGGTCCTCTCTAATAGACCTACAGCTGTCCGTTCAGCCGAGGAAGTGTTACTCTGTGGGTGCACAGGAGCGCCCCTTGTAGGCAGTTCTCTAACTTTCAACGCCTTTGTCGTCAATCATTGATATCGGGAAATGATACTTGCAGATGGACTGTGATAAATCTTACAAGTAAAGAACTGGATGATGTCACTGTTTCAGTATTGCAAAAAGGTTTAAAATTTTTATCCACGACTAGAATTTTTCCCATCGCGGAATTCGTTTCTTCTCTGGAGCAAACGGTGTCACGTCTTCTGGAAGAAGTGGCGGAAGAGATCAGACAAGAAATTTCTAACCTTGGCCTCGACAGAGTAACACTTCTTCGGCTATTAGAGAGGACCCCGAATTATTAATTTTACCAAAAGACAAAGACTACGCTACCGCTTTAGTCTCTAAGGTGGATTATGTGGATAAGATTTATTTAAGGATCCGTCGTATAATGTATGATAGAAGAATCCCACGGATCGCATAAAGCGGACTACGACTTCACTTCTGAAGATGAGCTCATTACCTGAGGACACTATTAAAAAACTTCGTCCTGGTGCAGCCGTTACACCCAGATTGTACGGGTTACCGAAGGTCCATAAAGATGGGATCCTGTTACAACCGACTGTTAGCAATTTGGGTGAGCCCACTTGCAACTTGGCAAAATATTTAGCGTCGCTTCTCAGCCTTCAAGAGGGTACATTTTAACACCATATTTCCCACTACATGGATTTTATTCAGCGTTTAACGTCGTTTCGTCTTGATACCACTGATTTACTTGTCAGTTTCAATGTGGTGTCTCTTTTTTTTCGGGTCCGTCTGGAAAGGCCATTGATTTTCAGTAATGAGAAACCAGGTATGGAAATGACAAAGCTGTGCCGTCACTACCACCTGTTTTTTATTCAATGACAAATATTTTGAAAATACTGACAGATTGCCTACGGCGATTCCTCGCCAATCTTTCTATGGGCGTCTTTGAGGATATGGCCCTGAAATCATACTTTTCGAATCTTACTTGTTTTTTGAGGTAAGTTGACGATATGTTTCTTGTTTGGTCACATGAAATAGATTGCGTCCATCCTGACATCAGATTCGAGATGGCAGTTGATAAGGAGGGAAAGTTAACCTTTTTGGATGTGTTGGTTTGTAAAAAGAGATGACGGAACTCATGGACAAAGAGTTTGCAGGAAATCGACACACACTGATGGTTATTTACACGCTACCAGCTGTCATCCACCGTTTCAACGTACAAGAGTCTTATGAGTCTTGGTGAAAAGACTATATGCTATCTCCGATGATGAAAATTTAACGCAAGAGCTGAAACATCTTAAGGACATGTTTAATCATAACAGCAATACAGACAGGTTGATTTTGAATTTTGACCACTATCTAAACCAGCAGAAGACACTTTTAGTTCTGTGACTTTACTTCCATATGCTGCGAACGTGTCTACAAAGACAGATAGGGCTTTGAAGGAATCAGATGTGTATTCCATCTGCTAGCTAAGAGAAGAGCACTTATTGGATTTGTTAAGGACAATTTAGGTTTGAGGAAGCCTGGCGTTTACAAAATACCATGAGAGTGTGGTAAGGTATACACCAACAACCTTATTGCCTACAGCCTACCATAATAGAAGAATGTCCTGCAGATTGCAAACCCACCACCTCATTCCCCATACTCCTAACCAACTACATCCTAACCCATAACCACATTTGAAGGAGAGGTGGCGCTCTCCTATACCAAACTCTTCATGGGCTTCCTGGAGGAAACATACATATCTTCCAGGTTCAGGTTTATTGATGACCTCTTTATAATCTGGATCCAAGGCCAGGATATCTTATTTCCCCAGAACCTCAACACCTTCACCCCCATCCACTTAACCTGTTCCCCCCTCCACCTATCATACCACCTCCCTAGATGTCAATCTCCTCTTCTCACATAGCTCCATTCAGAACTTGGTTCATATTAAACCCACCAATCACCAACATTACCTGAACTATAACATCTGATACCACTTCCACTGCAAAAAATCCCTCATATACAGCCAGGACACACACTGTAGCTTCATATGCAGTAACGAAATTTCCCTCGCTGCCTATGCTGAAGGCCTGCAAAGCTCTCTGCAGACAGACAATACCTGATACTCAAATCCATCCCAAGAACAAACCACAAAGAACCACTCCCCTCATCACCCTTGACCAGTGTGGACTGGAATGACTGAAACAGATCCTTCATCAGGGCTTTTGATTGTCTATCATCATGTTCTGAAATGAGGGACATCTTATGCGAGATATATCCAATCCCTCCCTAAGTGGTATTCTGCCTCCCAACCAACCTCCACAACACCCTACAGCCTAGTCCATTCTTATGTCACTCCCACCCTCAGTCCTATATATATATATATATATATATATATGCTTTCACAAGTGGCCTGGCCTATGATGGGGTAGAATAAGCCTGTATATATATCACCTCTCCTGCAATTACTGTACAGAATTTTACATCGGTACAACAACCAGCTAGCTGTCAACTAGAATGAATGGCCACCGCCAATTCTTGCCCAAAAGGAGGTCGACCATCCAGTGCCAAACATGCAGCCGAGTTCAACATGCAAGATTTCAATGGCCACTTCACAGTCCATGACATTTGGATCCTCTATTATTTAATGTTCTGATTGAAGAGAAATGGACATCGCCAGCCATCAGTAAATGTAATTGTGCAGTAATTTTCACCAGGCGCTGAGGACTATGTTAACTATAGATATTAGTTAAAAGACAGGTTTGTGTGTGCAATATGCCTTTGAAGTGTGTTACCTGCCTTCAAACTGAATAGTGTTTCCCCGTTTTAGAAAGCGTACTTTCTTATTGTTACATGCCATTTACGTTGCGTGACGAACTGTTTCAACAGTGGCACCTCGTGGAGGCGTAAGTCGGGGGCCACCTGATTCTCAGTACAGCGGGCTAGTTGCTGAACCACGGTGTATATGACGTTCCTTTACTACTTAAATTTTTTTTCGGTGGTTTCACCTTCATTGTTCATGGGATATTAATTTGTTTCTCGATGGTGCTCTTTATGTGGGTAACTTTATAAATAATCCTTGAATTTTGGGTTTTTGAGTGTCAAGATTGAACTTTATATGTTGACATAGCAGAGTGATGAAAGATTTAACTAAACAATTTTGATGTTGGACCCACTGAGTAAATGATGATTGTAGGATTGCTTAATCAGAAAGAATTAATTAATCAATTATTATATGCGTGTTTATACCAGTACATAAGGTTTTAAAGAGGATTATGAGTTACTTTCCCTGATATATACACTGTTTCACATTTACATAGTCAAGAGTGATTACTACTAACATTTACGCAATAATTGTTGTTAGAAATAAAATGTGTTCTTGTATTGGCTCAGTGGTTTACGCTCTCTGGTCCTCATGTCCTGTTATCACATATCAGTTAAATTAATTAAGTATGTTGTGGTTCTTTATTTCCTTTTCACAGACTAATGTAAAATTGTCACTTCTCTGTTCATCTGTGAGGCGAAATAATTTCACTGCCATTTGCAGTGTTTAGCAGGCTTCCTGCTTGGAGCATCTTTCTTTTCCAGTAACAGCTCTGTATGCTTCACTGCTCGTTTAAACTTGCCTTTCACTTGACTGGATTTCTAATACTACTACTTTGACGATTCACATTTGAGGTCCCTCTCACTTGTCGCAAATCCTAGATATAATAAAGTTAATGACGTGCATTATCATTAGTTTTCAGTAGATCTATTTTAATCTTGCAAGATCCCTCAGTTGCCACGATAAAAAGAATTTCATCACTTTATGATCTCCCCTTTCCTTCCTTCGTCCATCTACCGGCCACATTAAACAGTGCCGCGTCCAAACAATTAATGAGCAAATATTTTACTTGAGAGGAGCGAAGGTTACAATAAACTTTGGAGTTTACTTAGCTTGTTATATTGAGATGGCTCCACTTCTTCTGGTCTAGGGGCCTGATTCTTGAAGCTGAGAACCTAACATCAGATCCTTGCAGTTGATTTGAACTAAATAAATTGGAAGATTGTTGTTGCAAAATTATTTATGTAAATATATTTGCCCCTGACTTTCTCACATTTTAATATATCATACAGTATTTTGATTTTTCATGTTAACAAAGCCAAAATTACATTGTTCGAACCTATGATACAAAAATACGTCCGATTGCATCAGAGGCAGGCTTACGACTCTCACTCTCTGTGAAAATAACTATATTCCAAAGGGTTTACAATATTTCTTAACAAATGAATTCCTAATATGTTTTCATTACATTATTAATTTCGATTATTATTTCATACATGAATCCAGAAATAAACATAATAAACAGTACAGGATTGAGTATTTAATAATAGAGATATCAAGTGTGCAAATAATTCTTAATTTCAAATGTTTCTAAAAAACAATTTTAACTGTATATTCAGAAATAGTATACATCGATTATATCATCACAAATAATATATTTTATGAATTAATTCCTTTTCATAAATTTTGGCTTGAAATATAACATACTGTGAATAAAGCAATACGAAAGTTTTCGGAAAAGCAACTGAGATATTACTGACCTGTCCAAAATTCGAATAAAATAGTACTGGTATCGACAACTACTGCTGAGAAAAAGTAATGCTAGAGGAGGATGTCACGTTACAAGTTCAATGCACAATAATGTAACTGCTGAAACTATTTATTAAGATGATATCAGTACCAAGGGCACACAATGATTCTGACGCCTTGTATTTCGGAAGTATCAGTACACTGAGGAGATGTGACGATTTCTAATATTGGCGTTCCTCAGATGTAAACGAGTGACACAGAATGCTGCTGCGGTTCCTTTAACCCTTGGCTGGATGATGGGCGTCTTTCAGGTCCGGGACTGAATTAATGCCAATTCACTTATATTAAAATCACATATAGTGGGACTGTACTTTACGTAATCATTAAAAATACGTTTACGACTAAGAAACACAATAAAATTGTATTTAATGTCCCAAAGATTTTATGAGATCACTGTTTCCTTAATGCTATACGCATAATACATGAAGGGAGCCTTTCAGGTCTGATGAACTTTAAAGCTTTAGCGAGCGCTATTCTCCCACTTTATGAATGTTGATACCTGGGATATTTTTATGGTAGCAACTGTTGCACGGGTCAGAATCCAGCTACAACAATAATGGACTTATTACTCATTGAAGAAGTTGACCTCAGACGTGAAAGATGTCGCTCTTATATCTAATGTAAGTAGTTGTGTTTGTTATTCTCTCTGTTTTCCTTTCTCCTCTCTTTCTCTGACAAAGCAATTATTTAGACTCTCTCTCCAATCAAGGAACATTCAGTTCTTACAGTATGAAATCATCCAGCACATCTCTAAAGGGAGAAGGTAATTCTGCTGTAAATGCAGATTATCGAAATGCTTCAATTATTGTTTCTGAATGGTTGGACGAAAGCGAATCTAGTACTGCTTCCGAAGGTGAAACTGATCCTGCATATAACACCCTTGTCGGACAGCTCAGAATCTGAAGAAATCAGTGACAAATATTCCGATGTAATTGAAGTAGGCTTACCAACGAAATTCTGACCTGATAACAGACACCTGCCAGTAAATTCAAATAATGTAGCAAATGCACAACAACCTGCAATCTATTTTATTGGGCGTGATGGGACTCAGTGGAGCAAAACACAACATCCTTCTAACAGAATCCTTACGCATAATACGAGGAAAATATCTCCAGGTCCTGTCAGGGGAAGTCACACACAAATACTAGAAGATGCTTGGAGTTACTTCATCACAAATAATGTTGTGGATGAAATAGTTCATTGCACAAATCTGGAAGGACGACGCTCATCAGTAGCTATAAAAGGCCAAACATGGCGTAATGCCACACATGAGGAAATGAATGAATTTTTTTAAATTCTCCTATTAGCTGGCAGTAGCAGAAGCTGGTATGTTACTATACTGGAATTATTTCACGACTCTTCTAGCAGCGCTGTTTATATGGCAACTTTTTCTATAAAAAGGTTTGAAGAAATAGGGAGAGCCGTAAAGTTTGACGATAGACGCACCCGACAAGCAGGGAGCCAAGATGATAATATGGCGGCTTTTTGCAATGTGTGAGAACTATCCATAAGCAACTGCAGGCAAAGCCTTCATCGAGGAGAGAACTGCGTAATAGATGAACAGCTAGTGGTTTTCAGAGAAAGTTGTAAATTTCTACACTTTATTTTAATAAAACCAGGAAAACAGGAAAGGAAGATAATTTCGACGTCATGCGCTATATAGATGGACTAGTGTACTCAGGAAAAACTCCAGATCGCCCTCGAGGAGCAAATGTTGCAGCTCATGTAATGACTCTGGCAAAGACGCTCAGAGGAAGCTCGACCAACATCACGATGCACAACTACTTTACCAGTGTTTCCCTGTTTCAAGATTTAATGCCGGATAAAATTACAACAGTCGGCACTCTTCGCCATGACAAACCACAAATTCCACCTGAAATGAAACCATGTAAGACACGAGAGGTTTTATCTTCAACATTTGGATTCAAAGGTGACTTGACTGTTGTGAGATACGTAGCAAAGAAGAATAAAAGAGTAGTGCAACTAAGTTCCGTGCGTCACGACGCCACAGATGATAAGACTCATAAAAAGATGAAACCAGAAATTATTCTATTTTATAACAAGACCAAATCAGGTGCAGAGTCTCTTGATCAAAGGGTACGTAGATACACATGCAAAAGACAGGCAAGGAGACGTCCGTTTGTATTATGGGCTAATGTAATGGATGTAGCAGCTATAAACGCTTTCAGTTTATTCACAAAACAGTATCCTCAATATCACAATGGAAAACCACACAAAAGGAAGTTGTTGTTCAAATACTTGGCAATATAACTTATTCGTCCATAAAAATCGAAATTTGCAAAGAAATGTCATGCAAGCATTGCCGAGATGTGGCGTCAAAAGGTGCCAGGAACTGGATTTCTACCACCAAAGAAAAAGGCCCAGAAGAAGATTCTTTTTGTGCCCATGTGAACTGGAAAGGGAAATTGCTCAGTGTTCTTCAAAATGTCCTAAATATATATGCAATGAACATACTGTGTTTGTTGTGAAGATTGTTTCAAGTAATGTGTAAAACTTATTGACAGGCAGCCTAATCATTATTTGTACAATAGTGTGTATCTCAATTTTGGTGTGACCATGATACATACAACTTAGCCATTCTCTATTTAGTATTTCGATGCTTTATGCATACTGATTTGCATTGTACCTCTCCAATATACTATTCATAGTTTTATGAATTCCAATAAAAATTATTGTATACAATAGGAATAAAATTACTATTCATTAAATAAAAACTTATACCATTGAAATTATTGTCCACACCTTTTATTTAATAATTTTCTAGCTACAGATATGTTTTATAACATAACAGCATGCATTAATGTCAGACCGAACACTCATGCATCCAAGGGTTAATTACTCTACTCTATACTACAATAGATTCCCTGGCACACCTGCAATGTGAATTCTTCGTCGTAGTAATTCTACTGGAACTGTTGCTCATCATACACTGAGGTGACAAGTTGCCGGTATTGTGTCAGACCACCTTTTTCCAGGTGTAGTGTAGCAACCGGGCGTGGCATGGACACCACAGGTAACTGGAAGACCGTTGCAGAAATACTGAGCCATCCTAGATCTACTCGTACAGCACTCCCTAATTTTGCAAGTGTTGCTGGAGCAGGATTTTGCACAAAACTGACCTCTCGATGAAATCCCACGTCGGGTAATCTGGGTGACCAAATCATTCACTCTGTGGAGGGGTGTTGGACAACGATGGAAACTGCTGGGATATGCCATTTCCCAAGTGGTTTATTATTTCCAGCTACAGTGCCCCATTCCTCTCAGTCTGCGTCACCAGGTCCCTCAATGCTGAGGACACCATTTCGTTGTCTGCAAAACAGCTTGGTGTGGAATGACTGCCTCAGCGACCCATGCAGCGCACTGCTGAGTGTTGGCCTTATACGCCGGCGGAGTTGAGATGACATCAGGCTGCGCTGGCAGCTGACTCATCAGTCTGCATCCCTGCCACGTCATCACTGCCCACAGGGAACTGCAAGCAAGCCTGCGCCATGCTTCCACGCCGGTGCGGCTAAGACCGTGGCGACAACAAGCGCCCACGATTGGGTAACCGAATCTGCGGTTCTCGCCTTGGGATGCCTCCAGCAGTTGTTGGCAGCCAATAAGATTGCCTGCAACAGTGAGCTGTGGCATGGCCCACACTCGCTGGCCTCAGAGGGTTGAACCAGCGACCTGCTGTGGACTGGAACGCTGGAACCTCTTCTGCTGCTGCGTGTAGCCAGTGGTGTGACATGCCCTACCATCCAGGAGAGCTGTCACACTTGAAGGCCTCGTTAGTGAACTGGCGCTTATTTATACGCAGCTGTGCGCCTCTGCTTTGCTAACGCGCCGCTCTGGGTCATGCACTCATAACATCTATGTTGGACAAGTGGGCCCCTTCTGCCTGTAACATGCGCCATCCACACCACTGTATTTACTCATTTCAGCGAGTCTATGGCCCTGTGGCATCCATTCTACTTCGCCACCACTGGTAGCGCCACTTACTGTCAACAGGCCCATGCCTGGCTGTAACTTCTGCACTCTGAAATATTGCACTGAAGCTAACCTTTTCCCATCTTAAATGGTGGTGCTGCTACAGCTCGAATGGCCCAGAATGCTCTTCAAACAAGACGCAGTCCAGTGACATGGTACATTGTCATCCACAAAAATTTCATCGTTGCTTTGGAACATGAAGTCCATGAATGGCTGAAAACGGTCGATAACAATTCCAGTTCACCGGAGGACTCAGTCCATTCCATGTAAACGCACCTCACACCATTATAGAATTACCACCATCTTGCAGAGTGCCTTGTTGAGAACTTTAGCCTGTGGCTTCGTGGAGTCTGTGACACACTCGAACCCTACCATCAGCTGTTACAAACTGAAACTTGGAGTCATTTGACAAGGTCATGGCCTTCCAATCGCCCAAGATCCAACCGATATTGTCACGAGGATAGGAGAGGTACTGCAGGCGATGTCGTGCTGTTAGCAAAGGCACTCGCGTCGGTCGTCTGCTGCCATAGCCAATTAACGCCAGCTATCGGGCACGATCCTAATGGACACGTTCGTCGTACGTATCATATTGATTTATACAGTTATTTCATGTAGTGTTGCTAGTCTGACAGCAATGGCAATTCTACAAAACGTCGCTGCTCTGTGTCGTTAAGTGAAGGCTGTCGGTCACAGCACTGTCTGTAGTAAGAGGCAATGCCCGAAATTTGTGACTCTGGGCGCACTCTTTAGAATGTGGATCACAGAATACTGAATTCACTAACGATTTGCGAAATAGGATGTCCCATGTGTGTAGCTCTAACTACTATTCCGCGTTCAGAGTCAGATGATTCCCGTTGAGCGGCCATTATTACGTCGGACACCTTTTCTCATGAATCACCTGAATAGAAATGACAACTCCTTCAATGCACTACCCTTTTATACCTTGTACACGCGATACTACGGCCATCTGTATACGTGCTTCTCACTATCCCATGACCTTCTTGCCACCTCACTGTAGGCTAAGCCGAATCTGCTCATGATGTCTGCCTCAGTACTTATACTACTTCTTATTCTCACTCGTACAGTACCCTTTCACTTGCCCCCTTTTCCTTTTGTCCTGTCTCATTGTTTACATCTGTTTCCATCAGACGGTGTTTGATAGTTACTTGAGGACATTGTTATTTGTGAAACAATATTCGGAACGAGTGAGCCGTGCGTTGTGCCATCTGACACGCCTGTTAAGCCAACGGGCTGAATTTAATCCCTCCCGCCAGAGCTGGTATCTGCGGACATCGTGCGTAGTCCCTCTGCTCTCTGTGGGCGGCCTCTCGCGCACCCATTAATGACCGGCGGCTTCATTACGCTGGGCTCCACCCACAACAACAGCGGGGGCGCCCCTCCTGAGTTGCCGGCGCAACTGGACTGTCTGCAACAAGAGGCTGTGTCCAGCTGTTGTGGCGGATACATTACTGAAAGTCGCGCGGGGCCCCTGTCCGGAAATATGTTTCCGTGTGATTTTAAGCACATAGTAGTGGAAATCATTACAAAGGAAGGTTCCCTTTGGGAGTAAAAGTTAAATGGTTCAAATGGCTCTGAGCACTATGGGACTTAACTTCTAAGGTCATCAGTCCCCTAGAACCTAGAAGCACTTAAACCTAACTAACCTAAGGATATCACACACATCCATTCCCGAGGCAGGATTCGAACCTGCGACCATAGCGGTCGCGCGGTTCCAGACTGTAGCACCTAGAACCGCTCGGCCACCCCGGCCGGAAAAAGTTAAATGTCTTGAGCATAGACACGCTGATTATAATTAAAGTTAAACTTTCAAACCACTGTAGGAATAACACCACAGGTTAGGATGACGTCAAATTGCCACGGAATATTACCGGAGAAGGGGAAAAACGTATGGCAGAAGAAAAAAATAATGTGTAAATTGGTGTATAAATGGCGCTTTATGTGTCACAATACGTAGATCAAAATATATGTCATGCACAAGACCCATTGAAGTTAGTATAAACACGACGGGTATACGGCATCTCCTCCTTTCGCGTCTGCGACGTTCACCATGACTGTTTCAGTATATGATTGCGCTCTGCTTGTAAAGTTGGATTATAAGACTGATGACTGTTCAAACGTCGCTCTGCGGAAGTTCCGGACACTGAAGGGTTTGAAAAAAGGCGTTGGTCCGATGATTGAAGTTGCTCTGGAGAAAATGATTCGGAAATTCCAAAAGAAGGGTTTTATTGGCGTGCAACCTGGTAGAGGGAGGAAACGAATTGATTCGACGTCAGTGGAAGCATTGGACACAGCAATGCAGGAGGAGACGAGTGGTGGTGTGAAAACGTGTAGTGCACGGAGAATTGCCCGAACACTGGACAAACCCGTGAGTACGGTGTCAGTATTTTCTCCAACCTTCATTCTTGTTAATTACCTAAAAAAATTCTCTTCGGCATTAATTTGGTCAGGTTATGTAGTTCTTGCAGTGAAATAGTCGCCAACTCGTTCTTTTCGGCTCACTTATGACCTCAAATTGGCTTCCATGGCGATGAACACGCCTTGCAAGTGTTCCACAGTGGTTTGCCACTGGGTTCCAATTCAGGATATAAGCAGACCAGTGTACAACGTTGGTATTGTCATCATCAAACGACTGTTTGGTTGGAGCAGAAACGTGCACATATGCATTATCTTGTTGGAACGTTAGACTATCGTTCCCCATGTCCTCACACATTCTAACCAGTTCTGTCTGTAACATCTTACTGTACATGTTAGAGTTCATCCTAGTGCTGGGCCTTGAAATGCGTGATTTACCTATAGCGCTGAAGGCTGTCCAAATCGTAACACTCCCACCACCAACGTATCTGCTCATTATCACCTGCTGCTCTGTCCTCAGGTCGTGCTGATTATTGGAAACCATCCTGGCCATCTAAATTAAATTTCTTCTCATCAGCGAAGATTATTTTATTCCATTTTCATGTCCATGACATATGTTTTTCAGTGAACACCAATCTAACCAGTTCATCTTTGGGTGTTACAGCAGGCTTGTACAGTGGCTTCTTGAACGAGAGATGTTTGTCATTTTACAAAATTTTGACACACGCGCCTGTAAGTTACTGGCAACTGTAAATCAGCAACAAGTTGAGAAGAATAACGGTTTGTTGCTCGTGCTTTGCGCAGGAGTAGCCGTCTGGATGTCAATATTTCCCGTTCTGTCGGTATCGTTCGCCCAGCCTAGCGGATTTATCAATCACTGTACATAAACAGTTCTACTGCTTGGTGATTTGACGATTAGAAAGTCTCATTCCTTTGTACGCGCGTGGCATTCCCACAGTGGCGGTTAATGTACACAAGAAGCAGTGTCACTACCGGTGTCTGTTTCCTATCTGCAGTGAAGATACGTACGCACACACTAACACGGCAGGGAGCAGTCTGGCTTTCTACCGAGCTCTACTTCTATAAACTGAATCGCTGATGCCTTGTTATATAATGTGCTACTGAACGGTACTCCATTTGACTGCATTTGTAGGTGTACTGAATGTCATAATGCATATGCACTCTGCGCAGTTTTCCCTACAAACAATCTTAATTTTCCCACAAATGTCCATGCTTTTATACTGCTTTCCCCTACTCTATTTTTTCGCTTCCCTCTAACATCTCAAGGTAATGTACATTAAAATTTTATTCCGTAAATCGAAATGACAGTATGGCAACGTTGGCCTCGAAGCCCCATCCGGGGAAGTTCGGCCCCCAAGTCCCAGCCTTATTTCACTCGACGCCATATTGGGCGACCTGCGCGCCGGTGATGAGGATAAAATGCTGATGAGGACAACACAACACCCAGTCCGCGAGTGGAGAAAATCGCCAGCCAGGTCGGGAACAGAACCCAGGCCCGCTTGCGTAAAAGGCGAGCACGTTACCACCCAGCTTTATTCCATAGATTTACAATGAAGAGCCAAAGAACTGGTGCACCTGCCTAATATCGTGTCGGACTCCCGCAAACACACAGAAGTACCGCAACACGACGTGGCATGGACTCGAATAATGTATAAAGTAGTGCTGAAAGTGATTAATAGCATGAATCTTAGACTGAAATTTTCACTCTACAGCGGAGTGTGCGCTGATATGAAACTTCCTGGCAGATTGAAACTGTGTGCCGGACCGAGACTCGAACTCGGCTGTGAGGACGGGGCGTGAGTCGTGCTTGGGTTGTTCGGTCAATAGAGCACTTGCCCGCGAAAGGCAAAGGTCCCGAGTTCGAGTCTCGGTCCAGAACACAGTTTTAATCTGCCAGGAAGTTTCATATCAGCGCACACTCCGCTGTAGAGTGAAAATTTCATTCTAGAAACATCCCCCAGGCTGTGGCTACGCCAAGTCTTCGCAGTATCCTTTCTTCCAGGAGTGCTAGTTCTGCAAGGTTCGCAGGAGAGCTTCTGTGAAGTTTGGAAGGTAGGAGACGAGGTACTGGTGGAATTAAAGCTGTGAGGACGGGGCGTGAGTCGTGCTTGGGTAGCTCAGTGGGTAGAGCACTTGCCCGCGAAAGGCAAAGGTCCCGAGTTCGAGTCTCGGTCCGGCACACAGTTTTAAACTGGCAGGAAGTTTCAGCATGAATCTTGCAGGGCTGTCCATAGATCCGTAAGAGTACTAGGGGATGGATTTCTTTTCTGAACAACACGATGCAAGGCATCCCAGGTATGCTCAATAATTTCATGTCTGGGGTGTTTGGTGGCCGACCGAAGTATTTGAACTAAGAACAGTGTCCCTGGAGCAACTCTGTAGCAATTCTGGACGTGTGGGGTGTCCCATTGTCCTGCTGGAATTTCTCAAGCCCATCGGAATCCACAATGGATGTAGGTGAATAGACAGGATGTTTACGTACGTGTCACCTATCAGAGTTGTATCTAGGCGTATCATGGGTCCCACATCACTCCAGTTGGCTCACACCTGCCTGAGCACTTCTCTGCTGACATGCAGGACCCATGGATTAACGAAGTTGTCTCCACACCCGCACACGTCTATCCTCTCGACTCAATTTGGAGCGAGACTTGTCCGACCAGACAACATGTTCCCAGACATCAATACTCCAGTTACGGTGTTGACTGGCCCAGGAGAGGCATACAGCTTTGTGTCGCGCAGTCACCATGGTACACGAGTGAGCCTTCGACTCCTAAAGCCCGTCTCAATGACGTTTTGTTGAATGGTCGGCGTACTGACACTTGTTGTTGACTCATCATTGAAATCTGCAACATTTGCGGAAGGGTAGTACTTCTGTCAAGTTGAACAATTCTCTTCAGTCGTCGTTGTTCCCGTTCTAACAGCATCTTTCTCCGGCCGCGGCGATGTCGGAGATTTGATGCGTCACCGGATTCCTGATTTTCACGGTTCACTAGTGAAATGGTTCTACGGGATGATCCCCACTTCTTCGCTGCCTCGGAGGTGCTGCGTCCCACCGCTCGTGCGCCGACTATAACACCACGTTCCAACTCACCTAAATCTTAACAACCTGCCATTGTAGCCAGACACTTGTTGTCTTAATTAGGCGTTGCCAATCGTAGGGCCGTATTCTGCCTGTTTACATATCCCAGTATTTCAATATGCATGCCTATACCAGTTTCTGTGGCGCTTCAGTGTAAGTACTAAAAGATTCAGTTTGATTATTCAATCTGAGCAGCGTAATCAACATTACTCAAGACACTAGAACTACCTCTCACAGTTCACTTTAATTAGCTCAATTCACGTACCCACGAAGAAGTATAGCATTACCATTGTTTTTGTTCCGTTAACCACCTTGGAAGGTGTGTGGACTGAAGGTGAGCGAGTGACTAAGGCGATCTTAATGTTGTTTACACATACGAGGAGAACATGCCAAGTGCGTCACCCGATTTTCCAGGAACTTCGTTCAGTGGAGGAGGAGCCAAATACGCCGATAAGTATATCAGCATATGCCTAGATACTCGACACTTTTCTAAAAAATACGACAGTCAGAGATTACGAGTGACTTTTATCGCCCGATTTTGTTATACGTAGCTAAGTGATTAATATCGTGGCTTTTTTTAACTTTGCGCCCCGTCTTCGTAGCCCGATTGTTGTTTTTGTTTATTTCATTTAATATTTGTTTTTATTGTTTTCATTTATCTGTGTCCATAGAAATTACTAAAGGAGTGTTATTTTCCAATTTAGGAGACACAAAGGCGTTCTATTAACTGTAAAATTAGAACTGCATCTCGCCGGCCGTGGTGGCCGAGCGGTTCTAGGCGCTTCTGTCCGCAACTGCGGGACTGCTACGGCCACAGGTTCAAATCCCGCCCCGGACATGGATGTGTGTGATGTCCTTAGGTTAGTTAGGTTTAAGTAGTTCTAAGTTCTAGGGGACTGATGACCTCAGATGTTAAGTCCCATAGTGCTCAGAGCCACTTGAACCATTTTTAGAACTGCATTTCACAATAAGTGTCACATATTTACTGTATAATGAATGTGTGTACGGTATGTTGAGGGATTACAATCCTTTTAATTCCTCGTATTCTGATATGTCATTCTCATATTAATTCTTATATTTTATTTATACGCTTATTCTTTAGGAAGACTTGGTGCGTTCTCTTGGACGTTAAAGATCGTAGAAACATTCGAAACACAGATATTTCTAACACCACGAGCATTGTGTGAAACAGGTTTGCAACAGTGACGTTTCCTCGTATTTCCAGGGAAAGAAACTTCGTTAACTCTGGCGAGTAATTCGCGCGTTGGTAATAACTTCGCGGGAAACCATGCATAACGGTCCACTTTTCCGAAAACTGTCGCTTGTAAGCAATTATGAACCAAGATAGGCTACAGAATTTCGCCGGAAACAACTACAAATAATTTTCTAATTTTTTTTTTTTTTCATTCATCAGAAATTCAGTTAGCAGAGGAGTAGGAGAAGCGTTATATGAATAAACACTGCAAAACATTCTTTTAGTAATCTTATGCATACACGGATATATAGGCGAAAAACAAAAATAAAAGTAATAATCCGATTTAGAAAGCGGTGCGCAAAAACTAAGAAGCCACTTCGCTAACCACTGCACCACCATTCCACCTGAAGACAGCGTACGGTAAAAGGTACAGAAAATATGTGGAAAACACCTCGAAAACTATGACCGTCGGATTCTCAGAAATTGTCAAGTATCTGCGGATAACCAGAGATTCGTGTTCGCTTATTTGATACCTCTTTCACTGAGCGAAGTAACTTGGAAATCGGGTTATGGCGCTTGCTGTATTCTCTTCGTTATTGGGAAGCATTGTTTGACGTTTGTACCATCCATCGAGCTGCCGGAAAGCGTAAGAGATAGTTGACCGCTGTTGCCGGAGGTTGGTGCTGGCTTACCCATATTGTCTCGAAACCCGCTGTGAATTATTGTGGGTCATGTTAAAAAGCAAAAGGTGTAGTATAATATAAACTTCAGAACTCTGCGCGGAACAAAATTTCGCAAAGTATTCCATTGAACTGTACCACACTGCAAGAACGCGCGTCATACCGACCCGATTGGAAAGCGTAATCTCTGTCGCTCTCAGTAGAAGATCTGGAAAGCCAACATCACAACATTCGGCAGGAGAGAATAAGAACACCGGTGTTATTGAACATTATGATGACACTGTCACATTTGTGTACCTTTGGAGCATACGTTGCACCCAACTAACGAAGAACACGATGTACGTGTAGGTACCATTTTCGTAATTTATCTTTAAATCCCTAAATTTCCACCTACTTTGTCATTGGTACATTTCCATTTTAATTATGTGTCGGTATTCTTCCTTCCATTTATTCTCATTAGTTAGTAAATATAGAAGCTAATAAAGACGACCAAAAGTAAGCATATGTAAAACAGTATATTGTTACGGCCACTTCATTCATGTTATTTTCCCAAAAGTACAGTATTTGAAAGTATTATTTACTGAATGAATGAACATAACAATTAATATTCAGATTTTTGCGTATGCATGTAAGTAACTGAAATGTTAAGTGAAAAAAAAGCAAAAGATAAGAGTGGAAAGCTTTATTATTTTATCAGACTAAGTAATATTCATAAAAATTTTGTAATGATTTTCATTTGAAATTTTAAGTACATAAATAACAAAACGGATGTGAAATTATTTGAAACATTTGATTAATTATAACATGCACAGGAACAAAGAAAGTGTAAATTGATAGTCAAAATGTAATAAATGTGTAAGTATGGGCTCAATTCAATTCAGTTTTTGTCGGAGAATATTGAACGTAAATTTGTATCCAGGCAGGAAGCCATCATTTCGGTGTATTCAGAATTTTTGGTTATTCGTACATGGAAAGAACAGATGGAGATACATTTAAATTACATGCCACCCTATTTCGTTTAATTGACGATCTTCGACTGTTTACTCAGCGTAGAGTTATCTATGTTGTTATTGTTATTAAGGTTTCTGTTTCATACTTGGCATGAGGTGATACGTTTTGCGTTATCCTGCCAACAAAATGACATAGTGACTGAAAGGTTTCATGTTTTGAAACTCACTATTAGGGAGATAAACGAACTGGATATTATGATAAACTTGAAGGTATGCAAGCGAAGTATATAGGTTTATGTTGTACTGTGGCAGACAAACAGA
Organism: Schistocerca americana; assembly: GCF_021461395.2. Classification (NCBI taxonomy): domain Eukaryota; kingdom Metazoa; phylum Arthropoda; class Insecta; order Orthoptera; family Acrididae; genus Schistocerca; species Schistocerca americana. The sequence continues at coordinate 264,846,989 of NC_060124.1, read as the reverse complement.
GCCGGCCGGTGTTGCCGAGCGGTTCTAGGCGCTTCATTCTGGAACCGCGCGACTGCTACAGTCGCAGGTTCGAATCCTGCCTCGGGCAGGGATGTGTGTAATGGCCTTATGTTAGTTAGGTTTGAGTAGTTCTAAGTTCTATGAGACTGATGATCTAAGATGTAAAGTCCCACAGTGCTCAGAGCCATTTAAAGACAAACAGAAAGAAGCACTGTGTCTGAAGTCAAAGTTTTGAAAACAGTATGAAGCAGAATAGCAAAAGCAGCAGTAAATAAGATACATTACTACCAACTATAATTCAAGGTTATGGCTGTCACACTGTGTTAGCGCACTGGTGGTTTGAGAGTTTCCCAGAGCAGACTATGTCGTTTGATGCGAGAGGGCAGCTATGGTGCCAATAGAAAGCTACTATTGTCTACAACACTCACACAAAAGGTCGTAATCTTGCACAGCAATCCACAGTAGAACAGAACATGGAAATAACTGTTAAATTATAAAACCTAAGATATGATTTTGTGATATATAAGTGTGGTGTATACAAATATATTCTTGAAACGATCGAAAATAAAACTCACTCTTTGTCCATGACCTACTATAAGCAGCGATTCCAATATGCTTTACAATCTATGGCATATTAGCCTAATCATGTTATTATTTTTCCACTATGAAACTGTCAACGGAAAATTTTCGAACAAAAAATTCAGATAGTGTAGTCGGAGGACCCCTGACCAACAGTATCATCTCTGTGACACTGAGACCTTTTCAAGGCATACAACCTGTGCGGTACGGCCACAACGGCTGTCCTTGTTAGCTTTATTGAAGAATTAATCTCATAGTTCAATTTCAAGATTCGGGTTTCCTTCAAAATACCGAGTTCATCGACAATAATCTTGGACCAGAAAGATCTTTAATTGAAATGTCGTCAAGCATGTCAATTAAATGTATAAAAATTATTTTATTCGCCTCCAGCCGTATCCATTATATTTATTCTTGACCGGTTTCATGTCGTCAAACATGCCAATTACATGTGTAAAAAGTGTTTTGTTCGCCGTCAGCCGTACGCATTGTATCTATTCTTGATCGGTTTCGGCTGTTTCAGCTGTTGTCAACTGGAACACCGAACGAACAGAAAAATACCGTACGTATTGGACTTGTACTTCTGGACGTCAACATCATATTCAGTCCTTATAAAATAATTTCATCTGTTGCTTTAATAAATGCATACTTCTCGTAGTAGACCCTTTCATAAACCAAATTTAACAATCACGAAACGAGGAATGCAACTTAAATTGATACTGATACTCTCTTGAGAAGCACAGATGAGTTTCACATGCAACATAATCAAATCCTGACAATATGTCGAAAAGCTTAGGTAAGTTGCACATACAGCACAAACAGTGAACAGGTGACTTCCATCTCAGGCCTATGTAACCTCTGGTCATCAAAGATTCTAATTTCACAGAACAAAACCTAAGAAGATCCATAATCCAATCATTGGCGAAGTTAGAGAGAACACTAATTTCAAAATTAATTTAAGTTGGCACCATATGGTATTGTCAACTAACTACAGTCTGTGAGTGTAGAATAAAGATAACAAATGCCAAACGACATTCACTTGCGAAACATATCAAACAAATAAAGTGTGCCTTAAAAATAATGTCTCGGAAGTCCCATAAAATGGTACAGTAATGGCGTTGATGAACTACACTTGTAAAAGGTAATTACGATAATTAAGCTTATCATACATTGAGGCTATTTCATGGCTACAAATTGTCGTTACACTATCAGGTGGAGTCTTAATCACCAATAAAATGGCAGGTCAACAACCGTAATAGATAATGACAGTGAAGTTTTTGTCAGGTTGTAACACGCCCGGGAGTACGAACGGGTGGGGTACATTTAAACTGTTTGTCGTTTCGACCGTGCGCCCTATCCACACCCGCGGCGGTCGTACCGTTCTGCTCCACACTGCTGTTGGCTTGCTTGAAATTATTTACCGAAATATGCAAGCGAATAAGGGGAGCCACTCAACGTTAAGCACAACACTGTCCTACGTCTGGTATGAACATCTATATCCTGGATATGGAAATGGATATGGAAATCACAGGTTGCACTGTTTACATTATACGTCGTAAATGCTTACCTCAACTGACAGTCTTGATGATTATCTATACACTTGGACGAGCATATGCGTACCGAACACGGCGCGGCTGATTGTTGATAATGCGAAAACGCGATGATCGAACGCGCGTCCTTACGCTCGCTACAAGACACTGGCACTTGACTGCACTCGTTTATGGTAAATAGTGTTACAGATTCCCATTAGTTCATTCTTGTAGACCGAACATTGGGCAGATGATTAATACAGCACGGTACGATACGCAACGAGAGGATACACAAATACGTTATCAGCATCACTGCTCATTTTTAAATTACTTCTTGACGCACTTTCCTCTGAATCATTTACTTATTTATCACGTTACTGTAGTAACACTTGTAGCAACACTTCAACTTCCATGCTAACAATACCTCTCACATGCAGAGCTACACACTACACAACATAACAGTTCCGTGTCCCGTGTCGCCCGACAGACGCGGCTGCCCGCAAAGATACTACGCAACCAAGCCAGCGATATGGCAGTGTGCTTACAAGGTCACATATTAGATGGGAAATTGAACTTTTATCTAAAACCATGAAAGTAAAAATAGCGAAGTTAACATGTTGTGTATGTAATACAAAAAGTTAATATACAATTGTAAAAGCAGTGATTGAGGAAATTCTGTTGGATAATACACCTACTTTACAGATCAACAAGAGATGCATGTAGCGCAACATAGATCTCGGGTTACAACAGCATGAAACTAAGACTTAGGCAACTAACAGCATAAAAGCTAGATGTCGGGTTATTGCTATAATATACATTGGATGTACCTGATTAAACCTCAACTGTAATATTTAATGATATTAGTCGGATGTTATTGCTAAGACTAAACTTTGATAATATCTTCAAAAACTTAGGTAAGTTTCACATGCAACGGAACAATGTTTTCCAATATTTCGAGAAATTTCGATAAGTTGCACATACGCACCTGACAGTTAACAGGGATCTGCAATTTCAAAGCTTAGTACTGTCGGATGACAGTTCAAAGGTCTACATAATTTGTTCTAGCCAAGCGGTATTTTTGTATTTTGAATACCCGCACTTAATGTCATTTGTAAGCCAGATGTTCTTATCAATTGTATCCTGACGCTTGGGTTTTCCTAATGTTATGTTATTGCATGTTTAGTGTGGAGTTAGCTGTAGTTTCATGGTATGTATAAATTGTGCCACACATAGCTTAACTTTATGTTTTTATCATTACCCAGTTTATACTTTTATTTGTATACAATTTTATTCTTGAAGTTTGATTTCTTCATAATTGACACAATATCGTACAAACAAAATGTTGTTGGTAGCCCGACACCTTAGTTTCGTGTGAGTTGTAACCCGAAGTCTATATTGCGCCCTATGCATTTCTTACTGGTCTGTAATTTAGGTATATTATCTAGCATAATTTCCTGACGTCATCTATTTCTACAATAGTATATTAACTCTTTGTACTATATATGCTACTGTCTGAAATCGCTATTGTTGAGCACTCGATGTTTAAGGTGAAAACACATATGTTTTCTTCTCATCATTTTAAATAAAAGTTTATTTTCCCATCTAATACGTGAGTTGACAAAAAATGTAGTGTCATTTTCCATTACGGTTGTTGACCTGCCATTTTATTGACGATTAAGATACCACTTGATAGTGTAACGAAAATTTTGAACCACGTAATATCCTCATAGGATGATACGTTCAGTTATAGTAATTACCCATAGAAGTGTAATTTATCAACGCAATTATTATACCATTTAATGCATCTAACAAGACTTGCTTTTTATTTGTACATTAAATTTGTTTGAGACATTTTGGAAATTAACGTCGTTTAGCCTTTATTCCATCTGACTTCACTACTGAATGTATTACAGGTCATCTTACGCCTTTACGGAGTGGTATTAAACTCTTTAGTGATCTAGGGGTCGCCTGTTACCCGTCAGGAGTGTGTGTACAACTTACCTAAACTTTTAGACATACTGTCGAAATTCTCTTATGTTACATGTTTAGCTTACCTACGCTTTTCAAGATACTGTCAAAATCTGTTTATTTTGGATTCCACGTTTGTTATTGTCACACCTGGTACCTGAAAGTGTCTACTATGCCAGACAGGTTTTAGTATTTTGTAAATGCTGTGTAAGATGTTGATGTTCAGAGGTAAAACTCACATTTTCCGACTTTTGTATGTGCGTATGTCCACAGCTGGTGGTCTTGCGGTGGCGTTCCCACTTCCAGCGCACGGGGCCCCAGGTTCGATTCACGGCGGGGTCAGGGATTTTTCCTGCCTTGAGATGACTGAGTGTCGTTTTGTTGTCTTCATCGTCATCATTCATCCCCATTACGGTCTGAGGAAGGTGATAGCAAACCACCTCCGCTACGACCTTGCCTAGTCGGCGGTGCGGGTCTCAGGCATCGTTCCCTACGCTCCTCAGAGTATGGGACCTCATCATCATCATCATGTCCGTGCGTATTACACATGATTTTTTCTGATCGTTCAGTCTTCCGGTTTATGTGGTTGAAACAACCGAAGCTGATGAAGACTAAAATTTAATTTATACAGCCGATGACAAGTTAATTGGCTTCTCTACAAATACCTCACAAGTGTAGGCAGTTACCCACACAAATTTTAAATCAATATTTTCTTTTAAATTTATTTCGTTTCACCATCTATCGAATACCACCGGTGGCTCACCTGCTAAGAGGACCAGTGGTTGGTTAGTGTATGCAATTTCTACATTCACCATTTATTTAATTTAGAAAGTACTCAAAATGGTAAAGGTATGCAAAGTTCCAGTGCAGTTACATTTAAAATTTGAGTGGAAGCTCCGTCGTGATGGTGGCATACTAATTCCTCTCTCATATGAGAGGCATCTAAACTAGTGTGATATCCTGAGAAGCAAGTGACTGCGACATCTCTACGAAACAAGGTTGCAGTGGTGACTCCACTTCCAGTCGCGGTGGCTACCCATAGCCATCGCGACCTACGAAGCCTATTCGTAATTAAGGTCCGATCGGGCGCAAAATGGAAACCACAGTGAACATCCGATGAAGCTTTGCACAGATATGTTGGGCAGTGTCTCTTGTATTCCTGTCAATCGCGTCACGTCGCTCTTTTCAGTTGTGAGAGCACAATGACCACGTAAAGATGGGTAGAAAATAGTGTCTCCCGCCAAGTATGAAGGCCTGGTAAGAGATTTCGCCTGATGACATGCAGCCCACATAACACAACTGTCATGCTTTTCCTTCCTGATGACAGTTCTCGGCTGCAATCTGCACGGGACATGAAGATGCTCCTTAGGCGTTTTCGATTGGGAAATGTTTGCTGATCACCCATAATACAGACCGTAATTGGCTCACCTTGAGTTTCGTCACATAAACCACTGGCTATCAAGAAATCATTTTGGCAGAGACAACGAGCAGAAGACCAGCGTAGAAAACTGGCGCAAAGCACAGGCAGGTGCCTTCTCTGACGAGGCTATTGAAAAGTAGGTACAACGCTATGACAGATCTGTAAGTCGGACCGGTGATTATGTAGAGAAGAAGTTGGAAGGTGTAGCTAACTGTTGTAAATAAAACATTTTTTACTTTCACAGTGGTTTACTTTTCGTGATCGGTTGGGTCATACTTTCTGAATGACCCTCGTATGTTTTGACTGTGGGTGCAGACTACAGTGTGGCGACCGAGCTTACAGACAGTATGGAGAGTCGATCTCTAGCCCCATCAGCTGTGATCCCAGATGCCTTCACTTCACAGATATCAGCAGAGAGGAACTTACCGTCATTTTGATATGCAAGCGTTGTCTTCCATCAACTTGGGAAAAACCTTATGTTAAGATGGGCTGGTCTGCTCAGCATAATTCGTGATAGGAGGTCTGCAGCACCCACGTGATTACTACCTTCTAATCACGCCGTTTCCGTTGCGGATACCTAGCTTCGTGGCTCCACCGGTCAAAATGTGATAATCTTAATCGTTCGGACCATGGCTCTGTATGCCTGTTATTAAATCCATAGCTTGCATCTCTCAATTTCTTTATCCATCTCCATTAAACCATCCTTCCTCTCGAGCCTGGATGTGTTCTCTTTTAATATTCAGTTTGTTTCCATGCAGTTTACATTTCGTTCCTACAGCAAGGGGACCGCTAGTCACCTCAGTACTATGAATGCATGCCATGAACATTGTGACAGGAGTACCAAATATTTGTGTCTTTCTTTGCAATACCAGATGGCTCGAATGGCTCTGAGCACTATGGGACTTAACAGCTATGGTCATCAGTCCCCTAGAACTTAGAACTACTTAAACCTAACTAACTTAAGGACATCACACAACACCCAGTCATCACGAGGCAGAGGAAATCCCTGACCCCGCCGGGAATCGAACCCGGGAACCCGGGCGCGGGAAGCGAGAACGCTACCGCACGACCGCAATACCAGATGTCCCAATAGTCTTTCCCTAATTAAAAACATGCATAAGGCAGAAAATACGATTCACAGACTTATATCTTTTATCTCGGGGTGCGGGTAACACATTTAAGATTTAATGTGTAAACACGTACAATTATTAAATTTCGACGCATGTTCCTTTCGTTGCCCGAAGAATATCCAGGCGCTATTCAAAGTTCACCCATCTGCTGGTCAACATTTCGTGAGGGATGTCAGTGATTCTGTGCCGTAATGCTGTTATGTCGATCACTGGTGTTCGGTAAATCTGGCGTTTGACCTAACCCCAAAGGGACAAATCCTGTGACGTTTCATCCGATGATCGCGGAGACCAGTTGGTGTGACCACCATGCCCCATTCGTTTTCCTGGAGATGTTGGATCCAAACTGGAATGAACATGTAACCCCCAATGAGAAGAGAAACTAAGCCCAGATTGTCATGAATCAGTGGGACAACAAACAGCTGTAGCACATTAAGATGGATATCAGCTGTGATTGTCGTTTCACTGAAGTAAAAAGTAGCTGTGATTTTATTGCGCATAGGAACTCACCACAGGTTTAGCTTAGGGCTGTCTCTGACGGTGTCAAGGTGGAGACCCGCAGATTCCCATACACCAGCACTCTGTTGGTTGACAGCACCGTTAAAATGAAGTGTGGTCTCATTTGAGAAAATGACATATTTCAGAGAATCGTTAACTTCCTTTGTCTCAGCCAGCACAGCAACAGCAAAGTCATTCCGAGCTCTGTATTCCGTTGGTTAGAAGGACTACACGATCTGGACTTTGTACACACGGAAGAGAAGCTTTTTATGTAGGGTGGAGTGCACTGATGTCTTCGGAATCTGTAACGCAGTTGAGGCTGTGCGGACTGACTTCTTGGCACGTCTCTCGCAAATGGCGTCCGATTCCGCTGTTGTTATGTCACTGCGCCCTGCAACGAGGTAACAATAATTATATATGTGCACAAAAACGTGAATGTCTTACATGCGATTGAAGATGAATAGCATTTGTCTATGCGCAATATTATACGCCTTATTAATATCGGCAATCATGGAAAGACTCCTGGGACAACCGGTAAATTGAAAGTCAGTCGCATTCACTACCTACAACTGATCTTTAACTTTTCCACTGTCCCTTTTTATTAAATTAAACTATCAATCAGGCGCCGAAACACCTTGTAGCCGAACCGCTCGTCACAGCAACATTCGCTAATATACCACGTGAACTCGTACCGGAAGGATTAGAAATTTAAGTTCATTCAAGTGCGTCCCGCAATATCTTGTCGCAGTTCGGAATTTAAGTTGAACTTAACATTCCAGCCCGTAAAAAGGAGGAGCCCAACGTCTTCACAGTCCAGGGACTGAAGACTAGCATAACTTTCTGTCCGAAAGGGAATCTGTAACAGGAAGTATTTTTCTCATTCTATCCACAAACGTTGTAATCTAGCTGTGCTACATGGATAAACTGTCTATGATCACACATGGATGAGATTAAATTCGAGACAAACTCTCGCCGAAATGCTCCCATTAACACACTGGATTGACGTAAATTATGAAAAATCATAAAATCTGTGGCACAATTTGAGGAAAGCTAAAAATTTGACTACTGTGTAAGCTCTGTTATTTCGACACTTGAAATGCATAACTCGATGAAGGCCTCGCGTAGACTTACATGAGTTTAGGGCACCAGCTATACGCATCTTCATTGCTCCTCTATGTTGTATTTTGATAATCACTGTCGGTGAATAAGTTACGATGAAGCACTCTCCCTGGACCATGAAAATATATTACAAACGATCGTGGAATTTCGACTCCTGAAAATCACATAACTAATACGCTAATTAACAAACATTACCCTATAACGCCACGCGATGTGTTATTTTATCTCGGAAAGTGACATAATTGAATGAATTTGCTAGTGTATGACACGTGCGTTTACTTCCTTTATAGCCACGTGATCGTACCAGGCATTATTCTCAAAAATATTATTGTGCGACGGCCGATGACTTTGTCCAGTAACGAAACTCCCTATTAAGGTGTCATATTACGACTTAAAAAATGGTTCTGGGACGTGAGGGGCTAAACAATCTTATCCGTTGAAATTTCGTGTATTTTCAGAACCTTACCAGGCAGGAAAACATGGAAAAATATAATAGTTTGCAAGACTATTGGAAGTTCCTGATTTTCAAAGAATTTTTTTCTCTAACGTCTCTCAAATCCACTTTCCCATGACTAATACACCAGTCGGTAATAAAATTACTCCTAAGCTGCTTGGTAAAGAAAACGAATCCTTCACTCTTTATTGGCGAACCTACTTGTTTGTTAATGTTTGGTTTCATTGAGTTGTTACACATAGCGACTTTGCCTTAGTCGCTTAAATACCATATAAAGATAAAATCATAACTCTACTGAAAAAAAATCTTGTAAGCTACGTAGAATAATTTTAGTTTTCAGGCAGGCCAGTGAGTTTAAAACGTCTGTTCCTACAAAACGATATCAAAGGTCTTGCATGCCATTTCATCCAGGCTAAGAGGTATAAACTGCTTCTTGTTTCATGAAGACACAGACATTTTACTGCTTCATTTCCATTAAGCAGTCACTTTCACTGTTTTTGTATCGAATGCAGCCACAGCAACACGCCTTCATCATAACATGTGATGATTCTGTCGTCTGAAATGCTTGAGACTCTTTGCGGAACACACAGTATTTAGGGACCTGTTTGGATCGATACCTTCCAATGACGACATCCCGAAAGATTTTCGCGCTGGCAAATTACCTATTTCATTCTGTGGACGTCAAAAAAGGATGGAGGGAAAAAGGCAGAATAGTGTTTCGCTCCAAATGCTTCTGTTCTCAGTACATCCGCAGTTTCTCTTCCGCGTCAAATTCCAACAATGAGACATTTATTCATCGAGCCATGCTTTTCTATTATCCTCCGGACATATGAATTGTGTACAGCAGTGCGTCGGTTTCGTTTGGTGTTTATTCGGCGATACAAACATTTCTCCTCTCTTTCCGATACTTGAATTGTTTCCAAATGACAGCTGGCAGCTGGAAAGAGATTCATACTCCATTGTATGAGCATTAAATCGAAAAAAAGCTCGTATGAAGCCCCGTCGAAAATTCTCTGCATCGTCCCTGGGAATAGCATGTTACATGCGAATAATTCATGCTAAAATAGACATTCCGTGCCAATCTCCTATTGTGTCAAGATATTACAGTGAAATAAAATTACTGGTTGTGGATATGTTTTAGTAAAGATGACGTTTACCTCCTTCATACGTCTTCTATAGCAATAATACCTACATGTCAGTAATTTCTTGGTCTCATGGGAACTACAAACTACTATTATGGATGGCGTTTCACTCGTAGTTTCCAACTGTATTTACATGAAAAAATATATCATCGTTCAGAAAGATGGAATATGACATTATTCGACGTATTGTTCACGTTCAATACAGAAGTAATGTCTCTTTACTGGTCACTGTAACGGTCGAACGCATAAACGTGCAATAATAAAACGGTCTTTAAAATATTCAACACTGTTCCATTATTTTAATCCTCTGCCTTGTGGTTTTGTGCATGTATTTCTCAAAGTCGAATAATACTTTCTAAAATCATAAAGCTTATTCGAAATACAAAAAAATATATTTTGCTGACGAGGTGAACCCGTTATCTTCAAGGTTTTCTTTGAAGTAGTGAAACCTTGCGCATTGAGCATTCGGTCTTTCTGTGACGGTCCTAAATTACTCTGTTGAGTACTGGGTTACATTTTTATGTCGTACTGTTAAAGAAAGTCATCTATTAGGTCAATAACTTTTATCAACCTAGTAAAGAGATGTTTTGATATCAGTTAAACTGTTTTGGAATGGTTGGTGTAAGATTCCTAGTAATAAGACGTGTTCTATCATCTTGCATGTGGCAATGTTTTCTTTGTAATTATTGTTTGAGACTGACATGTTTTCACTCATTTGTTGAAATAGAACAATTTAAATATCACGCCGTCAAGAAATTACATGTTTTCTGCAGGTGGTGAAACGGAAATTTCGTTTCTTTTCAACAATTATCCAAAAGGCTGTAGAATTCACATGTGACAGGAAGTCATATGGTCAGCAACTTCTGGAATTCAAATTCACTCATTTTATACTTCGCATATGAAACTGCCGACATAGGTACAACAGCAATGGAAAACTGTTTGATTTTAGGCACACACATTTCGACGACCTTCGAATGTCTTTCGTTAATGAAAAATAGTATTTGGGAAAACAAATGAACTTTACGTTGAAAATGTCTTTTATAGATTTCTTCTTCTGTCACCGTATATTTCTAAATCTACATTAACATCTATACCCTGCAAACCACTGCGAATGTGTGGCAGAGGGTACGTTCCAATGTACCTGGTGTAAAAGGTTTACTCCCGCACTATTCATGTGTGGAGCGCGCGAAGAAGACTGTTTAAACGCCTCTGGGCATTCTGTAGTTAATCTAATCTTGTGCTCAAGATTTCTGTGGGAACGATTTTTAGTAGGTTTTAGTATACAGACTCATCGTTCGAAGACGGCTCTTAAAACTTCGTTAGTAGGCTTTCTCGGGATAGCTTACGTCTGGCTTCAGATGTATGTCAGTTCAATTTTTTCGACATCTCTGTGACACTCAGCCACTGTTCAAACAAAACTGAGGAATTCCTTACTGCCCTCCCCTGTATATATTCAATATTCCTTATTTGTCCTATTTGCAGGAGTACTACCAATTTGAGCAATATTCTAGGATGGATCCCCGAATGTTTTATAAGCAATCTCCTTTGCAACTGACACACAATATTTTTAGCGCAACGCAATCTGACTTTCAATAATCCCTACAAAAGAATGTCCCTAACTAACATTAACCTATACCTTTCACAAATCACTTACCTCACAAAAATCTTCGTTACTCGAACTACTGCAATACAGCAAGCGCCACTACTGACAGCTAAATAAAAGATCCAAACTACGGAAGGCACTAACTACTGATAGGCATAGTTAGCAAATGAAAGATTTTAATAGAGAACAAACAATGTATTTACCTTAATAGTGTTGAAAAATCATAATATACATAGCAGTTCATGACATCCAGTCTTACAAATTTCAAAATTGCGCCATTTCTCTCCCCACATCCGCCACTGCTGGCGGCTCAGCTCCAACTGCCCAGCGCTACGCACTGTTAACATCCAACTGCCCAACACTACAATGGCAGACAACAATGCAAAATGGCCACAGGCTGCACACAGTACAGCCAGTGATTTTCATACAGAGCGCTACGTAACGTTGCCAATAAGAAAACATAAACAGCCCACATACATAGCCCCCATGCTCCCCACAAAAAATTTTACAAATTGTTTTGGGCAGTGGCCAATTGTGATTTGATAAAATTTTTCATAATTACAATAACATATCAAAGATATCAAATGTACACACTTATTGATACAATGTTGGTCAAAAGCTAAAATTTTCTCACAGTCCGTAAAGACAGTCCTGCTCATTCATCACAGTATAATTTCATTGCACAAAGTCTGATCAGTAAAAGAAAATGCACTTGGAAGTAGTGAATTTCCATGCTGCCTTGAAGAAGTAGCGTTGTCCTTCCAACGGAAAGACAGTGATGAATCTCGACATACAGACAGGTAATGGGCCACAAGAGAGCAAACCCACAGCAGAGTCATTCGACGTTTTGAAGAATATTGGTAGGTAGGTCATCACAGAGCAGACCAACTGTAGTCCAGGTAGAGATTACGGTATTGGTGGGCCACCAGAGGAGCAGACCCACAGCAGTCCTTGTAGAAATAATGGTATTGGTGGGCCATCGAAGGTGCAGACCCACTGTAGTCCATGCAGAGACGGCCAGCAGCCATCTGTTGCGACTGTGCAGGTGCACAATCACCATCGAAGAGTCTTGCGGAGAATATAGCAAGTCCATAAACCACCACTTGTGCACTCACAAAAAATTTTTTTTGAAACGTCCTTAGAACCAGCAATGCTGTTATCCAGTCCCTTGCTGAATTATTAACACATGTGCAAACACTATCAGTATCTACTTCTCACATATTGTCCACATAATATGACCAACAGAAACGTGTGCAGTGAAATGTAACTTACAAGTTAATAATATGATGAACTGGTATCAATTACAATTTTATAGCATAAGAATACAATAACAACAGTACAAAATACATCATTAAAAACATAATAATACAGGTAACATTTGTAGTAATAGGGGCTTTACAAAAGAATAGAAATAAAAATATACATCAGTGTTACAGGAATTATGACATAAGTAAATACATAAAAGATCAGAATAATTATTGAAACATCAACTTCACACATGAGCATTAAAACAGAACAGAGTTAATAATGTCAAACATCTTTACAAAGTAAATAACATTATTAATGCAAATTATATTTGAGGATAACAGTATTCCTCATCATAGTAAATGTAGCTTAGTACTAGAAAAATTCTGCAACATAAATCTTATTAGCTAAACACACAAAGACAGGAAAAACACAAAAATGCAAGAGTACACAAAATCATAGCAGAATAACACAGGGGGAAAGGACAGGGTTTGTTTTCAGTGTAATATTTGGTACTGAAGTATTTTGCAAACAAAACCTTTTTTCTTGCTTGGAGATCTCCCTTCGTTCATCATTATTCCCAAAAAGTTCCATCTATACCTGCTTTCTGTACTTTTTTCGTATAACTTCTCAATGCATTTCTTCCAATTCATCGCAACTCATTCTCTTATATAGTCTACCCCCTCTGAAGCTAACATAAATCTACTGAGTTCAGATGCTAAACTAAGGGACGACCCAATGCAGCAGTACAAAACAATTAACACAAACAGCAATGACAAAATATTCAAATTGGCCAAGCCAGCAGCAATATTACTACTAATATAACGCAATGAGCAGCAAACAAGAAAATTAAATCAGTAGTAAAACTGGCTTAACAGAGTAATGTAAAGTGAAATTTAGTAGCACTATGCCTGGCAAACAGCAGCAGCAAATGCAATAAATTATATCTAAACATGACAAAGCTCAAGCAGAAATATATTACAGTAAAGACAACAATGCAGATAAGGGAAATGTCTGTTCACATCTTAATATCTATGTCATTAATGTGGTGCACCACAAGAAGTTATTCTACCAAAAAAATTACCAAGTAGTTGAAAAGAAAATTCCGTATGCAGTTCCAATGAAGGGAAATGTCTTTTTATGCTCCTTCGTTTTTTTTGAATAGATCATAAAATTATTTACTGGATCTGTAGGCATAAAATATATATATTAGTACATCTATTAAATTTTATTGTAACCGATGCTGCAGTGCAGCTAGAAACTAGATATTAAACAAAATGAGTAGATAAATACATAAAGCAAGCCATATGGCATTTCTCTCAACTAGCAAGACAATAGCTGTGAAATGTTTCTCATCGTTTCATTAGGCATTTTAGTAAATATCATAAATTAAGAGCTCCAAAGTATAATCTTATGTTTTCAATAGTGAGCATGTCGTATTCGCGATGCTTTCTACAAAGGAATGTCAATAGTGAGGATAATGGCCTCCCCTTTTTTTCCTACCTGTTCCTCTGAAAGGCACTCACTAATGACTTCTTTCCAGGCGACTGTCGCCCATCTGGGTGCCCACGACGCATTACGTGGAGGTCGCTTAACGTTCTTACGGAAATATTTACGACACCTGTTTGCACAACAGTGACAGTCTCACATAAAAGATTTCACAGGTCGAGAATTTGCGTTGCAAATGTGTAGAAACAAAATCCTATGAATATAACAGTGTCCAAAAAATTTTCAGTGGCATTGTGATACATTCACACATATACACACATTTCATAATTCTAAAGTACGATTCTTGGTTTCCAACATCCTTTCCCACAAATCAGAGTCCCTAACCACTACTCATTATTCCGTACCTCATTATACATATACATATTCATCGACACTTCTTCAATATTTCATCATGAGAAATTCTTAGCATAATAAATATTCCTCAACAACATAATACACATCGTCGTCGTGATAATAACATCATAACACCTCAGTCAAATCTCAAAAACGTCGTAGCTTTCTGCAATAAATTTAGAGCCTAAAAAATATTCTCTGCTCATTTCAATAGTGTCATCTACCTCAAACGTACTTTAAAATCATGATCCCATACCAAATACATCATTCAAAGCTCTCATAGTATCACAATGGTTCCAAAAAAATATGAACAGTTCACAAAGTACAGACAAAATAAAATTTCATAAGTGTGAAATTATCCAACTGTGTAATTGCGTAAACATGTGTCACTGACATAAAAAAAATTTTTGTTTCTCTGTTAAATAATCAGATAGCTCTGTAATTCTGTGATGGAGAAATATGGTACCGATGTGTAAAGTTGTATAAGCAAATACCATATTAGCTAGGGATCCTTTTGCTTGCCACACACATGGTACACAAAGTAAGCGTGTACCCCCCCTGAGGATTAATGTAATTATACCCTCAGGTGTTACAGATTACAGCAATGGAATGAAATGTATCACGGAAAACCCTTGTATCATTGTACTTCAAATATCTTAAAAAAAAATGTTTTAAGTGCGAAATTAATCGCTCAAATACGTGTACTGTAGCACTAAACTGTGCGTCATGTTGTAAGAAAATCTCTGTGGAAGTCTCGTAGTTATCGTCCTCCGAAAGCTAAGTTCTGCAGAAGTCAATGTACTTACCTCATGATAAACAAAAGTGAAATGCTTTGTGTATAGATATCGTAGTTGTTACGCTTATTGTTGTGATGAAGAAAGTACTGTACTGTAACGTATTGTTGTGCTACGGAAAAGGCTGTCTCATTGTAGCTATACCACAAAAGCTACTACTAAAGCATGTTTTACTTTCCGGAATAAAACAGAAAACTGTGCAGATATAAAACAGAAACACTGCAAAAACAACATTGTAAATTGTCACTCATTAGTAGTGTCGTGATAAAATCGTGTAGCTGTCACATAAACTAACCACTATGTCATCTGGTATCTCACTGAAAGTACTTTAAATCCAGAATGTATTTTCAAGTAAACCAAAATGTTGCATTAAAATCTCATTAGCAGTACCAGTATATGTCCTAAGTATGTAAGCCTGATAGTCGTTACATAATCGTACAACTAACAAGCAAGAATGTACAAATACAACACTGTGTCGTCTGTTCACTATGACAATGCATTCGTAATTTCTGTTTAAAAATGTCCGCTAGGTTCTAGACTGGATATTTAACTTCAAACATTGTTGCATGTTAACAGTTTCTTAAGTCTGAAGATTCCAGGTTCGAATCCTGGCAGGGTCGCCATATGGAACGTCCCCTTAGAAAAATTGTACATGACTGTGTTTATACTGACACACAATATTTGTAGCGCAACGCAATCTGACTTTCAATAATCCCTACAAAAGAATGGCCCTGACTAACATTAACCTATACCTTTCACAAATCACTTACCTCACAAAAATCTTCATTACTCGAACTACTGCAATACAGCAAGCGCCACTACTGACAGCTAAATAAAAGATCCAAACTACGGAAGGCACTAACTACTGATAGGCATAGTTAGCAAATGAAAGATTTTAATAGAGAACAAACAATGTATTTACCTTAATAGTGTTGAAAAATCATAAAATACGTAGCAGTTCATGACATCCAGTCTTACAAATTTCAAAACTGCGCCATTTCTCTCCCCACATCCGCCACTGCTGGCTGCTCACCTCCAACTGCCCAGCGCTACGCACTGTTAACATCCAACTGCCCAACACTACAATGGCAGACAACAATGCAAAATGGCCACAGGCTGCACACAGTACAGCCAGTGATTTTCATACAGAGCGCTACGTAACGTTGCCAATAAGAAAACATAAACAGCCTACTTACAGTTACACCCATGTATTTGTAAGAGTCACTCCACCTGAGGCTTGTGGATACTGTAGTCATAGGATACTACGGTTTTTTCCCTTCCTGAGGTGCATAGTTTTACATTGTTGAGCATTTAAAGTAAGTTGTTAATCTCTTCTCCACTTTGAAATCTTATGACGCTCTGACGGAATATTTACACCAGTTTTTGTACACAGCACTTTGTTAAAGATAACTGCATCATCTGCAAGAAGTCTGAGGTTACCCTTGACATTGTTCTCAAGGTCTCTAAAAAAAAACGTGAACAGCGGGGGTCCCAAGATGCTTCCCTGGGGATCACCCGAAGGTACGTATAAATCTGTTGATGACTCTCCATCCACGGTAACTCGCTGCTTCCTCCCTGCCAAAGAATCCTCAACCCAGACACAAATTTCGATTGATACTCCGTGCGATCGTACTTCGGATAATAAGCGTAGTGATGAAATTCTCCAACAAATGGATGTCATGGATATTGGCCGGTAGTTTTGTAGATAACTTCTGCTACCCTTCTTGTAAATAGTTGTGAACTGTACTTGTTTCCAAGTACTGGGCAGGGATTTTTGTTCGAAGGGTGAACGATATAGCTAAAAGAGGGGCAAACACAGCCGCTAATTGGTACAGAATCTGGCAGATTCCATCGAGCCCTGGGTCTCTATTCAGTTTCAAATATTTCAGCTCTTTCTCAATGCCAATGTCACTGATGTCCATTTCACTTTTCAGTGGTACTAGGATTAAATTGAGGCAATACTCCTAGGTCTTACATTGTAAAAGAACTTTCTGGAAAAGGCTTAAACATATCTGCTTTGGCTTTGTTAGTCTCAGTTCCAATTCTGTCTCGCTAGTGAGTGACTCGACTCTAGCTTCACTAATAGTCTTTGCTTACGACCAGGATTTTTTTGGGTTTTGTGAAAGATCTTTCACAATATTCTGCTGCGGTAGTCACTGAAGGCGTCAATCATTGATCTCGTGATAGACAGACACGTTTCTTTCAACAGCTCTCTATCTAGAACCCTATGATTTGTTGTACACCTGTTTCTTTAGAAGTGTCTTCACAGTGACTGTATACCACGGAGGGTCCCTTCCAATAAGAACTGTTGAGACGTGTCAATATCTATCCGGAGACTGGATTTAAATAGAATGAAGTTCTGAAGGTTTCTTGTAAGCTTTCAAAAGGCAAATGAAGCAATACACTGATACCAAACGTCAATTAAGTTCTCCAAATTTCCTGTAAGAAAATTTCTTACAAGCCTCCAGAAATCACATGCTATAATACACTAATACACAAACACCTTTCACAGTGCAACATCTTTTAAATCGTTCAAATTAATGGAATCAGTGACTTTGCCCAAATGAGAGCTACTCGACACGTGAAGGAACGGTTAGATTGCGATCGAACACAACCGACAACCTTCCCCGTCCCTGCTTAGCAACAGACTCCATATCCAATCAAATGAATAGCAAATTGCAAAAATACACTAAGGTCTCCTGAAACACATAAAACTCCACGGCAACATAACTATTAACAGCAAAATAAACTAAATTTTAATAATCGCCATTTTACCCCTCATAATGGGAAATTATTTACCAGCATCAGAACGTACCAGTGGCCGCCAGTTCCGGCCGTACAATTAATAGAAATCTTCTATGCTCTAGTTTATTCCTTGGGCCCAAACCCCACTGGTAACAACTACGAAAAACAATTAATGTTAACGAAAGACTTTGCTGTTTGTACGATGCCTTCGGTGACACGAGTGCGACATCTGAATTACGCCACACCACATGTAGTTCCAACGTAAGTCATACAATTATCGGATACAAATTAGCTGCCGGAACTGAGGGCGATGGAGAGTAACCGTTTTACACTTGCAGGCCAAGTTCAGCACATCTTGCCTGACTACTAAAAGATAAGTGCTCACCAAAACAAATAAATCCGTACTGCGTCCACCACATTTACAGCGGATTTCCAAGCTTTTGACGCCTTTAGTGAAATCAGTGGTGATTTAGTACACGGCTACGTTCCCATCCATGGAACAACAACCTACCACTCCTCCTAAGATATCACGTCCGAGACAATAAATTCCTTGTATTGTATTGTGCTGCATTGAACTGGGGACCTAGAACGACGGAGAGGCTTCGTCCCCGCCATAGCCTCAGTGGTACACACTCCTTCGCCACCCCACGCCGAACCCAGGGTTATTATGCGGTTTGGCCCCCAGTGGAACGCCCCCCCCCCCCCCCCCCCAGCCCCCACAAGGCCCGGAAACGTCTCACACGAGACGAGTGTAACCCCAATGTTTGCGTGGTAGAGCAATTATGATGTACGCGAACGTGGACAAGGTATTAGCGCAGCAATAGCCAACATAGTGTAACTGGGGCACAATAAGGGGAACCAGCCCGCATTCGTCGAGGCAGATGGAAAAACGCCTCACAAACCATTCACAGATTGGCCGGCACACCGGAACTCGACATTAGTCCGCCGGGCGGATTTGTGCCGGGTACCGGCACGCCTTCCCGCCCGGAAATAAACTCCTTACTTCCACAAGCGAATCCTCGCGATGCCTTGGTGCCTTCCTCAGGGATCCGAAATCAGTTGCCTTTAACCAGACAACGAACACCGCCTTCCCACGATGCCGCAAACACCTTCGCTCTCTCTGCTATGGTGACTAGGGGCACCAGCTGCAACACTCATGCCGGCTATAACGCGGGAGTCACGGAAAATAACACTCACGCAGTCCGAAGCAGCCATGTGGAAGGCGCACCAAGAGCTGGAGGCCACTTGGTATCTCTCCAGGTAATAGTAAGAGGTCGCTGGCTGCATCATAAGACCACGCTACATACTAAGAATAGCACGTCTCTTCTTGGAGATCACCAATTTCAGGAAAGCCAGGGATCGCTGAAGACAGTTCCCGTCGACGAGAGCTGGCTGACGCTTGCGCCTACTGCTTGCAGTCCTTGAATTAGAGTCTCGTCGTCGTGCTATCGATGACGACAGCGCAGTGCCGAGAAGAAGACTTTTGCTTTGGGAAAGACCTTGCTTCGAGTGTTGCCCATTTCAGTATTTAGTTCTGGTTCCAGGGACTTACGGGGAACCTAATCCACAGAACTGGATTTTGTTTGAAACCACAGGAGATGCGAAGTTAATTCGCAATTACAAATTCTGACAGACATCCAAGAATCAAGAATCAGCTGAGGAAAATTGCAAATCATGTCTTTCAGAAAATTACTAAGTGATTCTCTGCAAATGGACTCTCACTGAATGTTGAGAAAACACAGTTTATACAATTCTGTACAGTAAATGGCATAACACCATTGATAAATATAGACTATGAACAGAAGTCTGTTGCTAACGCAGAATACTCAAAATTTCTTAGTGTGTGCACCGAAGAGCAATTGAATTGGAAGAAACTCGTCGATGATCTGCTGAAACGGTTAGGTTCAGAAACTTACGCAATTAGAATTCTTGCAAATTTTGGTGACAAACATAGTAAATTAGCCTACTATGTTATTTTCATTCACTGCTTTCACACGGAATCATATTTTGGGGCAATTCGTCATTAGGAGAGAAAGTATTCATTGCACAAAAGCGTGTAATCAGAGTAATACCTGGAGCCCAGCCAAGATCACCTTGCAGACATTTATTTAAGGAACTCGAGATATTCACAGTACCACATATTCACTTACGAAATTTATCATTAATAACCCATCCCAATTTAAAAATAACAGTGAAGTGCATAGCTACAACGCTAGAAGAAAGGATGATATTCACAATTCTGGATTAAAACTCACTTTGGCACAGAAAGGGTTGAATTAAGCTGCCACAAAAATCTTTGGTCATTTGCCAAGTAGTACTACATGTCTGACAGATAACCAACCAACATTTAAAAGCAAATTAATAGAATTTCCGAATTACAACTCCTTCTACTCAATAGATGAGTTCTTAGTTATGTAGCAGTAATTATAAAAAAATTATTTAATTAATTAATTTTTTTGTGTAAAGAAAACTTACGTTAAAGTGACACGTTCCACATCCTTACGTAATGTCCTATTCATGATCTATGGAACAAGGATTCATGTATGTATGTGTGTATGTATGTATGTACAATGAAGAAGCTATTTTACTCTTACTGGGACTCTTCTTCACTTAGGAAAAACAGCCAGATTTAGCTATGTCTCTCTCTCTCTCTTTCTCTCTCTCTCTCTCTCTCTCTCTCTCTCTCTCTCTCCTTCAGTCGAGGCAGAATTTCATTACACTCACTCTCCATCACCAAGCCAGCTGCCACATACCCTGTGGCCTTGCGACTACTAGTCACCGCAGCTTGCTTCGTTGTATGTATTGTCTGAGAGTACTCGCGAGCACTACTTGACCACGCGAGACTCATCATCTGTCTCGACTGTGGAGCCAAAATCCTTTCGCTTTACAGATTGTCTTAGCAATGGCTGAATGGAGATGAACCACCCCACTATGGCTCAGTTGGCCACCCTTTAAACCAAATTAAAGAGGCTAGTGCTGCTGCAGATACTGACCACCTGGCGTACTCTCTCCATCCTAATTGCCATAATCCATCTTTAACTGACTATGGTGCTCTCCTGCTTGCTGCTTAGTGTCGCAGTCACTAATAAGACAGCTTACCTGGGTAATTACCCGCACCACTTAATAAAGTACTAGAAACGCTGGGAGTATCTTTCCAGGGTAATTTTGTTCGTCGATGATGCCCTGATAGGGAGATGGACTATGGTTGAGGACGCCAGAGTAGCAGGAGAAGAGTGACAGTCTGAGGGCGGTGACTCCCTTTCGTGTACGCCAGTAATAGTCAAGAGCCGCTGAGCGCTTTATTGCATTCTGGCAGCAGCATTTCATTACTGAGCCGTAGGTATAGGACGACTTAGAAATTCCGTGATTCAAAACGCGTGAACAGAACTTGTAAGACTTCGAATGGACCGACTCTTACCTTGGTGGCGTTGGTGCGTGTATCTTGTCTCGTTGCGAAGTTTCCCTGGAGGTGTTGGTGACTGAGG
This sequence comes from Schistocerca americana, assembly GCF_021461395.2. Taxonomy (NCBI): domain Eukaryota; kingdom Metazoa; phylum Arthropoda; class Insecta; order Orthoptera; family Acrididae; genus Schistocerca; species Schistocerca americana. The sequence goes on along the minus strand of NC_060124.1, from coordinate 264,825,442 downwards.
GACTAAGTACAGATCTTGTTTTGGTATGTGACTTTGTACATAATCAAGCCACGGCTGCTTCTTGATTACACTGAGCTATGTTTTATTTTGGACTTCGACCTGAGCTACAACTTCGATTGTGTCGATACGGCGAGTGGTCCATAGTTTGTAATGTGGACGCTGGCGACGAAGAATTTGAAGTGGGGAATTTATCATCTGTTGAGGCCCACTCTTCTTTATGTTTTGCGGGCTTCACTGAAGTACTGACCGACATGCTGGAATCGACCAGTGAAACTCTGTACCACCTATCTGGAACTATGATGAAGGATCTGCGGAAATTAGTTGACAGGATAATGGATGAGGGAGACATCAGGCCATCGACATCCCCTTGACTATCACCGAAACCTTCGGTTGCCAAGGGCAATGTGGGCGGGGGTGGGGGGGGGGTGGGGGGGGGGGGAGGGGAACTTTCAGAATCTTGGTGGATTACCAGCAGCTCAACCATAAGATACTTCTGGAGTTCATTCCCTTTCCTGATTAGCATGCCTGTTTCTCATGGTTTTCTGGGGTCTACCAATTCTTTCGTAAGTTCATTCCCAGTTTTCCTGAGCTAACAGCACCTTTAAATCAAGTGCGCTAAAGAAGTGGAACCATTTGTATGGACAGAGATCCAACGTCCAATTTTGAAGTGCTAAAGACAGCCTTGAGCAACATTCTTGTGCTTGTTGTTCCAAATTTCAGTCAACCTTTCATAGTGTAGATGGACAGCGCCAACTAATTTGTGTCCGGTATGTTACTCCAGGAGCAGGGTGGTGAGTGGAAGCCCTTAGCATATGGTTCTAGGTCTCTGTCTCCAGCAGGGAGGAAATACTCTATGTACGAGTTGGAAGCTCTGGTCATACTGTACTTCATTGAGAAATACAAATATTATTTTGAACACCGTGGATTTAGGTTGGAATCAGATAAACAAGTGCTCATTTAATTCTTGACGTCGCCTTGCAGAGATGGGCACGTTGCACTTCGGGCTGTGTGAACCTTTTGATCTCCATGCAACAAGTAAGGGGCCAAGATAATGTCATGGGTGACGCGCTCAGTAGGGTGTTTCAGGTGGAGGAGAATGAGAATCATCTTACGGAGGAACCGAGGGAGGCAGGAGAGATGGTGAACGCCATGCTCATTGAAGTGGCAGTCTCGTTCGGAAACCTTCAGGAGGAGCATCAGGAGGATAATCGGGCTTTGGACCCCGTACAGGAGCATTTAAGGTCAGGAGAGTTATGAATTATGGAAGGGGTCTCTTTGCCACTATAGGCACCGGGATGAGGAAGCTAAGATCAGATACAGTGCTGCTACCGGTAATCCACAACACAAATCATAAGCCTGCGAATCCCTGACTTGGCCATCACTGTGTAGTGATGTCTGAAAAATGGTAAATTAGTATCAGGACCATAAGGTATGCTACCAGAACTCTGACGTCTGTAGAGGGTTACTTCAATTTTTTGGGTGGAGAGGTCAATGGAGAATCTCTTCATTGACTATCTGGGTCCTCTGCCATGTACTCTTGTTAGTCATCTGTATATTTCTGTGGTAGCGGAGGTGTTTTGTAGGTTCAGCTGGTTGAGACCTTGTGGAGGAGTAATGACAAGGCAAAGTATTAAACATTGGACCATGATCTGCCCTTGTTTGGGCTCCCACGAATGATCTTTAGTAATAACACCACAGCATTTGTATCGAGTAAGGTCCGAAATCTCTGCTTTCAGTCAGGGGTGATTTAATTTTAATTTTAATAATCAGCAGCCTCAGTTGCACCGTTTACCTAGAATTTATCTAGGTTTCAGTCGGGATATCGTCAGTTCCAGTACAGTACTCGTGACTGCCGCATCGCGGTCGCGGAGTGGGGCCGAGGCAGATTCAGATGAGTTTTACACTCTGACGATAATTTATGGATTTGTAGTTTTAGCTTGACGATATCCACTATGGACAAACCGAAGTTACTGTTATCCCGACTTAACATAGGATCCACTTAGCAACTAATAAATACACGAAACCCTCCGTTGCCAAATTTACCTTTATTGTAATTTTAATTAACGTGGAAGCCATAAAAACACCAGACATGGAGGCAAAATGTACCCATTTAAAGGCTACTTAAAAAAGGAATAAAATCATATAAATTTGTTTCCAAATAGAGGAGAATATAACGTCCCAATTCGGACCTCGCTAACACTTACATTTTACTGACATTAAATACAACAAAGATAAATAATCATACATGGGACTAGAACAAATGAATAACACTATCAATCTTTACAGATGAGAATACGACTATATCCACGAAGGTTCACGCCCTGGCAAGGTAGATACTTAACAGCAACATATAAGGTGATTACAGTAAGCCCTAGTTTCACTCGACAAACACTCAGTTTCAGCTACCTGCAACATACACAGAGTCATTTGTAGCTTCCCAAAAATAAAAAAAAATAAAAAATAAAATTATAAAAAATAAAAAAAAATTCAAAAGGCACAACGCGTAACACACTAACAAAATACTAAACGACTACTTCACAGAACTAGCTCCTCTTTAGACAAAGTATACAGCAGAATATGAATAACACGTAAAATACTTCTAACCTATAACAAACTAAGGAAACACGTAATAGAATATCGTCTTGAGCTCATAGAATACTCAGTTTGACTTGCCTGTTTATAGGTTTTACAACTCAACTTAACTGTCAGCTTAAGCAAACCCGCGAATACAAAACTAGAAATATGACAGGAATAATGATTGAAGTCACTGACAATGGTAGGCTGCCACACAGAGGAGACAATAGTAATTTACAGCGGCACAAAACCGACCTTACATCTCCAATTTAGTATAATCAGAATAAATAATTTTGTGTATAATAGTTACTTAGAGTATCATGACAACTTCCGAGTAACACTAATTACCCAGTGTAGGCGCTGGTATCGAAAGGCACCTTTAGTAATACAGAGTTCGAGTGTATTCACTTATTGGAAGGGTTTCAACTTTACATCCCTTTCCACATAGCTCTCTGTTTACACACCTCTATAACTTCTGCAACTAAAGAAGGGCATGTGAATGCACATATAACTGACACAGATTTAAGCAGAACAAAACAGTACCTTAGTATGGCGAAAATGGCTTCATTTGCTTTACACGTGGGATATCTTCACCATTCAGTAATTCCGGACTATATTCAACAACGTGTGAGAGCAAGACGTAGCCGTGGTATCAGCTATTTACTGCACATAATTTCCTGAACGCAAACAAGGCAGACGAAGCGTTTTCACATGCAACAGCGGAGAGCATCACACATTTCCTCCGTCACGGCATAGACACATCTCAATTTCAATGGCCAGTAACAAGAACCTATACAGGCCCTCGCAGCAGAAAAACCCCAAAACACAACAGTGCGCCACCGCGATACCAAACCCGAGGTCCCATCAAGTCACTGCCGGGATCTCTCGCTGACCCTGCCCGTAGCGTACAGGCGTCGTACCACACGCCTCACCGTAAAAGTCAACAAGTCATCTCCGACCCTCCGAAAATCCACTCCGATGTCTCTGTTCTCCACCATTAACCACCTGACCACTGGCTTGAATCGCAGAAGGCAAAGAGGTTGACCCTATAATCGATGGCAGCGATGCCATTCGAAGTGCGGGAACACTGGCGCCAGCCGCGCCACGGCTCAGTAATAATAGCCTATAAATGAAATGGTACTTCAAAACCAGGCTCGGAAAAGGTTAGGACGTTCCCTGCAGTTCTTGGGGTGCTGGGGGAACTGTGAGAAGTGGACGACTAGGCACCAGCACAATGAAGGTGGGCATAATCAATTTGATGACCCTTACTGGGAAAGCGGAAGAGCTGATAGACTTTTGGAAAAGGAGAACATAGAAATGATGGGACTTAGTGAAGTTAGATGGAAGGGCAGAGGAAGGAGAAAAATGAGGAAAGGCTACTCACTCTAATGAAGTGGTGGACAAGAAGCCTAAAATAGAGTAGGTATCACAGTAAAACCAAACCTAGACGAAGATGTGAAAGCAGCAGAATACATAAGTGACAGGGTGACGAGGATTTGGCTGAGGACAAGGAATGTAGTGAAGGACTTCATCCAAGTATATGCACCACATACAGGAAATAAAGAAGAGAACATAGAGAATTTTCTGGAGGTATTAGAGAGTATCATTACAGATGTGGAAGCAATAGTAATGGGTGACCTAAATGCGCAGGTAGGCAAAGAAAGGATAGGGAAGAAGGAGATAATTGGCCCACATGGATATGGGTTGAGAAGTGAGGAAGGAAAGAAACTGGTTGATTTCTGTGAAAGAAACGGGCTGATTATGGGCAACACATGCTTCCATAAAAAGAATAGCCAAAATATAACGAGATATGGATGGGGTGATAGACGTTCTGGTGGAGAAGAAAAATCGGAGACAGTTCATGGATGTAACAGCACTCCCAGGAGAGGCTTTTGATGGAGGCCATCGAGTGGTAGTGGCAAAGATGAGATTCGATGAATTGAAGGCCATGAAGGAAGAAATGGAAAGGAAAATAAAAGTGTGGAAACTAACAGATGGCATGGTACAAGAGAAGTTTAAGGAGTTACTCAAGCATAAAATCCCTAACACCGAGTATGGCAATGTGGAAGAGGAATGGGGTAAGTTCAAAGAAGCGTTTGTAAGCTCTGCTGAGAAGACCTGTGGCACAGTGTCCAGAAGGGTAAAGTAAAAGGAGACACCATGGGGGAATGAGAGGGTGAAGGTGGCAGTAAAAGAAAAGAAGAAAGCCTGGATGAATGGAACAAAGACCGAACAGCTGAAAGTAAAAGGAAATACCAGGATGTTAAAAATAAGTGTAAGAAAATTGTAGTAGAAGAAAAGAGGAAAAGCTGGGATAAATTCACCCAAGAGTTGGAAAAAGATGTTACTAGTGGTAAGAGGATTTACAAAGAGTATGAGGAAGGAAAAAAACACACACAAAGCTAGTGAAAGGGGAAAACGGATAGCTAATAATGCAACGAGAGGAGATAAGGAAAAGATGGAAAGAGTACTTCGATAAATTACTAAATGTGAAGAACGGCAATGGAAAGGAAATTGAAGTACATCAGGGGGCAGGGGTCTGCAATAAGAGGAGGATATAACGATGTTAGAAGTGGAACTAGATATGAGAAAAATGAAAACAGTAAAGGCACCTGGGATAGATGAAATTACTGTCGAGATGAAAAGGCAGCAGGACCAGTTTGGCTACATTGGCTATATAGACTAATAAGATGCATTGGGGCCCAAGAATGTGCACCTGAAGAATAGGGAAAGGGAATAATAACCCCAGTTCTCAAAAAGCGTGACAGGAAAGTACGTGAGAACTATCGAAAGATCACACTCATATCCCAAGTACCACAAATAATGGTGATGATACTGGAAAGAAAAGTGAGAGAAAAGTGAAAGGGCAGTTAGAAGAGGAGCATTATGGCTTCCGTCATGGTAGATCAACAGTGGATCCAGTCTTTAGTATGAGACAGTTTATGGAAAGACATTGGGAGTATGGGAAAGATCTGGTGATGACATTTCTCGACCTAGTGAAATCTTATGACAGTGTTCCCAGGGAAACGTTTGGGCAACCTTGAAGAGAAAGGGAGTTGGAAATCAAACTCGAAGTCATCCAGTCAAAGTATGAAAAAATCCGTATTTGCGTGCAGACACCAGTTGGAAGAACTGAATGGTTTAAGAATGTTGCGGGACGAAGACAAGGAAGTGTGATTTCACCACTACTATTTATAATGATGATGAAATAGTCAAAGAGACGAAAGAAGCCGACAGAGGAAGGGGGATGAAGCTGTTACTATTTGCGCATGATATTGTGGTGTTGGTAACAAGCAGTAAGGAGGTACAAAATCAAATAGACATCCTTAATGTTAAGGTCGAGAAATATGGAATAAAATTTAGTGTGGAGAAAAGTAAGACCATGGTGATAACGAGAGGGGATAGAGATGGCAAGGGACAAATTCATATTAAGGGACGGAATATTGAAATAGTGGACAACTTTAAATATTTGAGAAGTGTATTAATGGGGAATGCTCGTTTGGAGACAGAAATTAGCAAACGAATACAACAGAGCAGTACATTTTACCAGTGTGTGAGGGGCTTGGTGTGGGGAAGGGAAGTGCCAATGAGGTGCAAGCTGGTGCTATACCATTACTTACTTCACGCCCATACTAATTTACGGCTCAGAGACTTGGACTATGACTACAAGAGAGGAGAGTAGGATACAATCCAGTGAAATGAAGTTTCGGACAAGTATGCTAGGAGAGATGAGGAGAGACTGAAAAATGAAGAAGTTAGGAAGGAAATGGGAGTGGACAAGTTGATGGTGAAAATGGAAAAGAATAGATTAAAATGGTTTGGGCATGTGAAGAGGATGGGGGAGGGAACAATACCAAGAAGAATGATGAGGTTCAAGATTGAGGGCAAGAGGCCAAGAGGAAGACCGAGAACAAGAGGTATTGATAAAATAAAAATGAGTTTAAGGAGGAGAAACCTGCTATGGAACCAAATTGTGGAAGAAGAATGGTGGAAAGACATAGTAAAGTGGCGAAGTACAATTGATACCCCAACCCGACCAGATGTTGGATAGAGGGGAAACGAAGATAATTATGACTTCAGTTTTGACTGAGTGGTTAACTGTTTTAATTGACCTTCATATCTTGAGTGATAATGTGCTTTGCTGTATGCCCTCCGACATTAATAAATATTGTTTTGGGAATTTGTCCATGTTGCAGGTAATGTTCAGTCCCACCTTCCTCCAGTCCCTCCTTCCACATGTGAAGTCTAGCGTCACAACTACAACAATTTCCAAAGGTTTTTGAATGATTTACTTCAAATTCTTACGCAATTTTCTGATGTACATACAGGCAGTCATATGCTATGTAATAAATAAAGTGGAACCACTGTTAGTAAAAATTTGAAAAAATACCTGACCGAATTGCTTCCAATTTTTACACACTATTCTAATAAAGGTTTGGACACATACTGCTTTTATATTTTTATATATGTGGCATATGTAAAGTATAAACTAGTGATATGTTGTTATCCGACAGGATATTTGTATTGATGGCTTACTGGCTTGCGATTAGAATACTGCAACAGAAACTGAGATTGCAGTAACAATAAACAATGCTCAAGGTCAGAGAGAGAGTGAGGAAACAGGAGGTGACAGAGATTGGGAGGAAGTGGATATAGGAAGCGGAGAGGACGAGATGGATAGAGGGAGTAGGAACAGGTGGAGATGCAGACGGAGGGCTGATGAGAAGATAGATGTAAGGAACGGGGGAGCAGTTGATGGACAGAGAGGGGGAAAGAGGGGAGCAGGAGGAGATGGAGAGAGAAAGAGGAAGAGATTGTGGACAGGCAAAGAGGGAAGAGGTAATGGACAATGAGAGAGATAAAGAGGAGGAGATGAGAAAATAGAGGCGAAGGAATAATGGTCAGAGACAGGGAGGGGGAAAGTAGATTAGGACGTATATCCAGTTCTCATGCAAATTAGAACATGTGGTTTCATATTTTCATTCTTTTCATTTAACCAGACTGAGCCACAGAAAAACGTTGCTGGGAACAGCTAGGGTATACAAATAAAAATGTAAATGTTCTTTTGTTCAGAACCGTGTACCTCCGGAAGCTCTTCAGCACTTGCTTAACACATAGTTATTGCATATTCAGATTCTGTAGGAGTACTATAATCTTTTGCCGATAAGTTATCAATAAAATCTCCCTGACTACTAGCAATGTTTATACATAAGAGATTTTTGTAATGACGTTTACCTTTATATATTACATACGTATATTTTAAAATCAATACATAAAAACCCATGCGCATTCTAATGCAACTTTGTGACTGAATTTCTAAGGAATCGGTGGAGAGTTTTCAGAGGTTTACTATTTTGTACAGTCGAACCTTTAAACTTTTATTTGTGTACGGGAAACATTCATTTGCACAAAATCATTAATCTTAAAGAGTTCTTCACAGAGTACTTTGAAATAAATTTCGACGCACCTGTTGTTATGATTGTAGTTCCCCAGTTTCAGGTTTAAGGGATTGTTCGATTGTCACGAGTTCTTGTACCGTCATGCGGCGAGTGTTTCGAATACCACCACGAGAGTATCAAGGAGGAATTCACTATGTACATCCGTGGTAAGTATGTCTCTTGGAGCATTCCTTATTATCTGTAAAGAACCTGCAGGAGGCATTGATTTATTGATGCTGCGCAACCCCAGAGCTGGAGCTGCCTGTGTCTTCAGAGGTCTGATACGTATCATGTAAGTGGACCTCGACAGCCTACCATTCAGTGTGTTTTCCCTGTTCAGCACCGTGTAAAGTTGCTTGAGCCTCTCGTGAGCTTTGTTGTCTGTGTGTTGTACGTGGTCTTCCCACCCTCTGTGAGTTTCCGATCCATCCAGACAGCAAGGTTATTAACGGAAATGTATTGGGCATGAGTGGAGAGTTAATTGTCTATGGTGTTGATTTTCGTGCTATTGTTTCAGTCTGTGTGTATACAGAACTACTTCGCTCTTCTCCACTTCTACGTACCCCATTTCTCCAAACAAGCCTCGACTGGCTTACTGCGAACTGCACGGTCTGCACTGGCCAGTATCTTTGAAACAGAATCACTAGTAGCAACACAGAAATACAATAACGACCTTTTGTTAAAAGAATTTACGTAACATAATGAACATTTAGTTTTTGCTTTGGCAAAAGGCGAGGCAGTGATGAACCTAATCCGTCCTAATTTGGTTCATGATTTCTAACTAATCTAATTTAAATTTAAAGACTTTAAGTCTCTCAAATAATGAGTACTTGAATATCTTTGGACTCTGGAATAAAACGTCCGATGATTAGACTGGTCTTCATTGCAGATAACCACTGCTAGGCGGTAGCTGCTGATTAATGACTGCAGTAGCTATTGGAACTTAAATTGGAACCGATGAGAACTGGCCGAATTTTGACGTGCAGCCGATAAAATGATGACCTCGGCGTTTGAATGTCATTCTGTCAGCTATTTGGCGTATGCATGGATAGTTTCAGATATCAGCGCTCTGTCTGAAGCCAGTCGTATTGGCGGGTGCATGGCCTATATGAATGTCTTGGAGTGGAATCACGGAGTAGTTTCTATGGTTACTGCCCATATCGTATCTTATGTGGCACCCTGTCTCGACAATATTGTGCACCGCGTCTGACATTGATACAATAAATATAATGTAGACGGTCAACATGGACACATTAGGATGAGCACAAAAATTTGGAATAACGCATATCCCCAACACACTAGGTAGTCCACAAAAGATACAACTGCCGAGGTCGTGTCTCGTAGCGTCCTTCCCGAATTTTATTCCACCATTACAGCTTCAACTTGTTTTCCGTGGCACTGCAGCAAATACATTTTTATTCTCCCCGTCCCCTCCCGGCGCCCCTCGAAAGTGAGGCACTTCAGTCTGCTTTAGCACCGATAGTGACCAGTTCTGTGTATATCGTTTGCTTCTCATTGGAGAATTTGTATTACTGCAGCATCTACCACTGACAAACGAAATCATATTCGTGGGTCGGGCGCTCATACAGGTCACCAGAGTCAGTTGACGATTGCAGTTAATGGTTTTGGCGACCATATAAGGCTAGATGAAGGAATGGAAATGTCTGATGGCAAGAAAAAATTTATCCCTGTCACTGAGTTGCGCTGTGTGCCTGTGGATTAAATTACTTGAAGAAGAAAAGAAACCAGCCATTTCCGTAAGCAGCTTGATTTGTGCTAAGAGAGCAACTTCTGTTGGTGTACAACATTTATATCTTATTCAGTATTATGTTTCTGTTAACTGCATTTTAAACGCTGCAGATGTTCTGTGCTAAAAAGCGATCCGTTTAGCTGCATGTCTCCTAATTTGCCAGCTGGATTCTATAATGTATACCTCCTTATACGGTAACTTATTATAATATTTACTTCATCTGTTTTCTTTGGACTTTAGTGCAATTCCTCTTTCTCTGGAACTGAATGATAAACGTTGATTGTATCAGATTACTAGCAAGAAGACACAGCGGAATTATTTTAGTGATGGAACCGAAGACGGAAATCGACACAATCAATTAATTTTGGCTCGTTGGTCAGAGGGTAACGCATGACCATGAGAAAAAAATTTCAAGATTTCATTGCCAGTGTTTCTTTTGCATAACAATGATGCTTCAAAAAGTATCTGAGTTGGTAAGATGAATTTAGAATAAATGCAGCTTCCTATATTGACCACGGGATGTGCATTCAGGGCTGAAACAATGGTGGACGATCAATAGTATCACCATATTTTTAACGTCCAACGTAACTCGACGCTCACCGTTAAATAAGACTAAAAAGATATTCAGCAATAAAAAATGGGTCAAAGAATGGTAATAAACTTGACTAAAAACACGGTCACTTTCATCTCCATCTACATCCACATGGTTACTCTGCAATCCACACTTAAGTGCCTGGCAGAGTGTTCGCGAACCATTTTCATGTTACTTCTCTACCATTCCACTCTCGAATGATGCGTGGAAAAATAGAATACCAAAATCTTTCCGTTCGAGCTCAGATTTCTCTTATTTAATTAGGATGATCATTTCTCCCTACGTAGGTGGGTGTCAACAAAATATTTTCGCATTCGAAAGAGAAAGTTGGTGATTGAAATTTCGTAAATAGATCTCGCCGCAAAGAAAACCGCCTTTGTTTCAGTGACTGCCACCCCAACTCGCGTATCATATCAGTGACACTCTCACCCCTGTTGCGCAATTGCACGAAACAAGCTGCCCTTCTTTGCACTTTTTCTATGTGCTCTGTCAATCGTACCTGGTAAGGATCCCATACCGCGCAGCAATATTCCAGCAGAGGACGGGCAAGTGTAACGTAGGCTGTCTCTTTAGTGGGTTTGTCGCATCTTCTAAGTGTTCTGCCAACTAAGCGCATTCTTTGTTTCGCCTTCCCCACAATATTATCTATGTGGTCTTTCCAGTTTAAGTTGCTCGTAATGGTAATTCCTAGGTGTTTAGTCCAATCGACAGCAGATTTGTGCGATTTATCGTATACCCGAAATTTATCGGATTTCTTTTAGTATCCATTTGAATGACTTCGAACTTTTCTTTGTTTAGTGCCAATTGCCACTTTTCGAACCATACCGAAATTCTCTCTAGATCATTTTGTAATTGAAATTGATCGTCTGATGATTTTACTAGACGGTACATTACAACGTCAACTGCAAACAATCTAAGGGGGCTACTCAGATTATTACCTACATCATTTATCTAAATTAGGAACAGAAGAGGGCCTATGACACTACCTTCCGGAACGACAGATATCACTTCTGTTCTACTCGATGATTTACCGTCTATCACTACGAACTGTAACCTCTCTGAGAGGAAAACTTTCAAGCAAATGTTATTGCTGTAATGTGACACAGAGATAAACCTGAGGCAACCCTATGATGAACACACAGAAAGGAGGACAGGTACGAGCCAGACGCTGTGCAATGTGGCTTTCCGTGATCGCAAACCACCACCATTTGCGACTTTAGTGGTGTTAAGTGACAGCTCATTGCACGGGAGGATGAAGGCCTGTTGTGTTTTCTTATGAAAGCTGCTTCTGCCTGTGATGGACGTGCGTTGGTTAGAAGGTCAGTTGATGACCTGTAATTAACCTGTTTGCGTACTGGACACATTGGACCTACACCTGGAGCCATGGTCTGCTGCTCAGTTTTGTATGAGAGCAGCAGGAGCACGCTGGTGATTCGATCTGTTATGCTGCCATTCATTAACAGCATTCCAAGAGGTACTTCCCAACAGGATTACGCAAGCTAACATACCGTTGTTGTAATCAAACAAGCTCTACACGGTGTCGACATGTTGGCTCTACACGCTCTATCATCAGATCTGCCTACAGTCGAGCACATGTGGGACATCATCGGACGATAATTCCTGCGTTATCCACAAACAGCACTAACAATCCCTCAAACTGACATTCAGCGCCTGCAGAAGACTATGCATGCACGTCTGCATGCTTGCATTCAACATTCTGGGCCTTACGCTGGTTACTAATGTATCAGAATATCACATTTATAGTTGCGTATCTTGCATTTACATTAACCTCTCATTTTGCAATATTAATCACTTAAATATGTTACCTAGGCAAATGTATTCCCGTAATTCATTTCTCTATATTAACTATTTTTTGGTGTTGCGGTTTTCCGTCAGTGTATTACAGTAGCGATTGTTGTGAGCATGTCTTACAATGGCGCTATTTTGTTTAATACTTTGTGTAGGTGGTGTTGATCCACTTCTGAAAGTATCAGAACTGGGTTATATAACTAACAGTTCTACTATTTCTTTTGCGTAACAAACGATTTCCATCTGCTGTCAGAGTATCTTCTGGTTGTACATAACGCTCCTGTACTACAGGAAAATTAAAAAGATCTTTGGAGAAAAGAGAACCACTTGCATGAATGTCAAGAGCTCAGATTGAAACCCAGTTCTAAGCAAAGAAGGGAAAGCAGAAAGGTGAAAGGAGTATATAGAGGGTCGATACAAGGGCGATGTTCGCGAGGACAATATTATGGAAATGGAAGAGGATGTAGATGAAGCTGAAATGGGAGATATGATACTGTGTGAAGAGGTTGACAGAGCACTGAAAGACCTAAGTCGAAACAAGGCACCGGGAGTAGACAACATCCCATTAGAGCTACTGATAGCCTTGGGAGAGCCAGCCCTGACAAAACTCTACCATCTGGAGAGCAAGATGTATGAGACACGGGAAATACCCTCAGACTTCAAGAAAAATTTAATAATTGCAATCCCAAAGAATGCAGGTGTTGACAGATGTGAAATTTACCGAACTATCAGTTTAATAAACAACGGCTGCAAAATACTGACAAGAATTAATTACAGACGAATGAAAAATCTGGTAGAAGCCGACCTCGGGAAAGACCAGTTTGGATGCCGTAGAAATGGTGGAACACGGGAGGCAATACTGACCCTACGACTTATCTTAGATGGAAGATTATGGAAAGGCAAACCTACGTTTCTAGCATTTGTAGACTTAGCGAAAGCTTTAGACAACGTTGACTGGAATACTCTCTTTCAAATTCTGAAGGTGGCAGGGGTAAAATACAGGGAGCGAGAGGCTATTTACAATTTGTACAGAAACCAGATGGCAGTTACAAGAGCCGAGGGACATGAAAGGGAAGCAGTGGTTGCGAAAGGAGTGAGACAGGGGTTTAGCCTCTCCCCGATGTTATTCAATCTGTATATTGAGCAAGCAGTAAAGGAAACAAAAGAAAAATTCGGAGTAGGAATTAAAATCCATGGAGAAGAAATAAAAACTTTTAGGTTCGCCGATGACACTGTAGTTCTATCAGAGACAGCAAAGGACCTGGAAGAGCAGCTGAACGGAATGGGTAGCGTGTTGAAAGGAGGATATAAGATGAACAACAGAAGCAAAACGAGGATAATGGAATGTAGTCGAATTAAATCGGTTGATGCTGAAGGAATTAAATTAGGAAATGAGATGCTTAAAGTAGTAAATGAGTTTTGCTATTTGGGGAGCAAAATAATTGATGATGGTCGAAGTAGAGAAGATATAAAATGTAGACTGGCAATGGTAAGGAAAGCGTTTCTGAAGAAGAGAAATTTGTTAACATTGAGTATAGATTTAAGTGTTAGGAAGTCGTTTCTGAAAGTATTTGTATGGACTGTAGGCATGTATGGAACTGAAACGTGGACGATGAATAGTTTAGAGAGGAAGAGAAAAGAAGCTTTCGAAATGTGGTGCTACAGAAGAATGCTGAAGATTAGATTGGTATATCACATAACTAATGAGGAAATTTTGAATAGAATTGGGGAGAAGAGGAGCTTGTGGCACAACTTGACTAGAAGAAGCGATCGGTTGGTAGGACATATTCTGAGGCGTCAAGGGATCACCAATTTAGTTTTGAAGGGCAGCGTGGAGGGTAAAAATTGTAGAGGGAGATCAAGGGCTGAATACACTAAACAGAATCAGAAGGATGTAGGTTGCAGTAGGTAGTGGGAGACGAAGAAGCTTGCACAGGATAGCGTAGCATGGAGAGCTGCATGAAACCAGTCTCTGGACTGACGACCACAACAACAACAACAACAACAACAAAGCTCCTGTGCACAGCTACCTGACATTGTTAATTCCGTAGGAGGGATATATAATTATCAAAGCTGTGATCTTGTTATGGAAACTCTGTATTAGCCAAGATCGCAAATATTTCCGATCTTGCCTAATAACGTGTTCCCACAAGAACACTACAGCATTGGTTTTCTGTACACAGTCACTCAAAGAAACAGACTAAATTGTCTCTAAAAAGCATTAATTTACTCTGTATCCTACAAAATACAACGCTTCATCATGCATTTCAAAGGCGACATTGTTGCAAACTCTGTAGAAACTCTAATCATATAACAGGGTCCCCAATATCCACTCTGCAACACGAGTAGCACCAAATCATGTCCCGTGTATGCTACTCATAACCGTCGAAACATACTACTCCACAGCTACTGATAATCCATCCGATTTGAATGTCGAAACGATTTCTCCAGCTCTAAGCCACTGTTGGCAAGTCCTTACAGTTGTGTGCAACTGTTCGTCGTCACACAGTTAACAAACGGTCAGATTAAATAACTGCAAAACAGATCTGTACGACATTTAAAATTCGATTTATGACAGAAGTCGAAATGGAAAACCGAGTCATACACAGCTCTGCCTAACTCAGGTTACCGTATATTCTCAGTCAGGGCATTTACATACGCTCAACAATAAACTGGACTCAAGAAATGACAACGGAAATTCTTTTAGTTTCGAGTTAACACTGCTACTCCAGTACAGGGCTGTTAAAAGGACGGAACAGACTTCAAACGTTTATTGCTTGCAAACTACAAAAGATGTTAACACAATTCCTACGTTCTTGGAAAGAGAAAAGTTCAAATGTTTATACGTTCAACGTGAGCACCACGTATTACACCAAAAATATCGGAACTTAGGCGTATTTCCTACCACACGAGAAGCATTATCGAATTCACAGCTTCAACAATGAGATGTCGCAGATTTTCAAGAGTGTCACGCGTTCGGGGGGGGGGGGGGGGGGGGGAAGGGGGTTAAGATCGCAGTCTTTTACGTAATCCCACAGATAAAACTCACAAAGTGTTAGGTCTAAGTACATCCAAAGTTAGCTAAATGACTCCATTCTAGAATGATGCTTCCAAACTACGAAAGATAGAAAGACAGTTCCAACGTTCTTAGAAAGAGAAAAGTTCCATTGCTTATGCATTCAATATGAGAACCATGTGTCACACTATAGTTATCAAAACGATGGCTCTTTTCCTGCCACATACGAAGCAGACTTTCAGGGGTATCTTGCATTGGGGGGGGGGGGGGGGGTGGATAAAAACACTTTTACTTAACTACACAAATAAAAGTCACGAAGTGTTAGGTTTAAGCACATCCGATATTACCTGAATGGCTCTATTCTAGAACGTTGGATTGGGAGAGGATGAGCATAAGATGAACTTCATCGCCGGTGGTCCTCCAGATCTCACACCTTGTGACTTACCTGTGAAGTTTTTATCCCTGCTATGCCTGACACTCTTGAAAGTCTACTACATCGCGTTGTTGAAGCAGTGAATTCGATAACGATACACCAGCTGCTTCGTGTGTGGTAGGAATTGAGCTACTGTTTTGATATTTGTCGTGTACCACATGGTGCATGGCCGCTCGGTGTAGCCACGCGTTCTTAGGCGCCATGCCACTGTTCGCACGGCTCCCCACGTCGGAGGTTCGAGTCCTCCCTCAGGTATGGGTGTGTGTGTTCTCCCTACTGTAGGTTAGTTTAAGTTAGTAGTGTGTAAACCTAGGGACCGATGACCTCAGCAGTTATGTCCCAAAGGAACTTACCACCACCACCACCACATGCTGCTCATATCGAATGCATAAAAATTTGAATTTTTCTCTTTCCAGGAACGTTATCTATTGTAGTTTGGTAGCAATAAACGTTTGAAATCTGTTCCCTGATTTTCAGTATCCCTGTATGTAATTTCAACGACATAACCTGCCATTTAAGTCACTGTAATAAATTTGTGTTATATATAATTTCTTATATTTATATATACATATTCGCGCTTTACACAAACAGGTGCCTACAGTGAAAATACTTCGTTTATATTTAGGGGGAGAGACATAGTACTGCTCAAACAGTAGCTACGGGAAAGTTTAATTTAGCTGCGTAAGTTACGAGGAATTGTATATATCCTAGTGTGGACGATAATTATGTCACAGATCGCAGCAGCCTGGTAGAATTTGCTAGTTATCAGTACTGCTCCATACTGCGACTTTACAGTGAGGTTTCCCACAATATCTCGAGGACCACGACACATTTGTGCCGCTAACACGACCCCACCGTTTACCTGGTCGCAAGCAAACAGCGGATTTAATGAGAGTGCTGCTGTGATCAACATGTACCCGTATTCGCCAGAATCCACAATGCAACTCAGCGTTTCGAAGTGATATTCCCTGATTAATCAAGTACGTAGGCAGCAGAGAACAATGTTTCCGATCTTGTTTACGCAACAGTCGTGTTTGATGTACGCGTTATTGTGACGACGCTAACTAGCCAAGCGAAAGTCCTCTTCCTTCGAACAATATTGAACCGACCGGTCTCTGAAACACGTGTACTCTCAGGAGTGTTCATCCGACAAATTCTGCAATCAGCAGATGGGTGTTACAAAGGAACTAACCAAACCCTAACTAGAGTAGCTAAGACTGCAATAAATCCAGTGGTTTTTAAATATGCAGAAATATCTACACTTAATTTTGCAATCTTCTGACTGGTTTTATGCAGACCGCCACTAATTCCTCTCTTTTGTGTTCAACCTTCTCATCTTAGAGTGCAAGTTGCAACCTAAGTCCTCAATTATTTCCTGCATGTCTTCCAATCTCCGTCTTCCTCTACAGCTCCTCTAGTACAATAGAGGTTATTCCCTTATGTCTTCAAATATGTCCTATCATCTACTCACTTCTAGTTGTCGGTATTTTTCAAATATTACTTTCCTCGCCTTATCTGTGGAGAACCTGTTCTTTCCTTACCTTTTCAGTAAACCTTCTTTTCAACAGTCTTCCGTAGCAGCTCACCTCAAATGATACGATTCTCTTCGGTACCGGTATGCCAACATTTCATGTTTCACTGCCATACAGTGCTTTGCTCCAACCATACATTCTTTGGAATTTCCTTCTCAGATGAATGTCTATATCTGGTACTAGTAGACTTTCCTTCGCCAGGAATTTCCTTTTTACCAGTAATAGTCTGCCTTCTACGTCCTCCTTCCTCCACCCATCAAAGGCTATTTTGCTGGCTAGGCAGCAGACTTCGTTAACATTCTCTACTTTGTGATGCTCAATTCTGATTGTAATCGTCTCGCTGTTCCCATCTCTGCTATTTCTCATTACTTTCATCTTACTTCAGGTTACTCTCACTACGTATCCAGTGCTCAATAGATTGTTCATTCCATTCAGTAAGTCCAGTAATATTATTCACTTTCACCGAGGACAGAAATGCCACCGGTGAATCTTATCATTGATATCACTTCCCTTGAATTGGAAGCTCATTCTTTAATTTTTTTATTTTCGTCACACGTGTGAAAGAGATACCTGTCCTACACCCTTCTTAATCCGTTCACTACGTCCTTATTCGTCCAGTCTTATTGCTCCTTCTTCTATCTTGTACATATTGTATAGTACCCATCTCTCTCTATAGTTACCCCCATTTATCTCAAAAATTTCGAAAATCTTGTCGTACGCTTTTCCCAGGCCTAGGATTTCAGTGAGCGTGTCTTAATTTATCTTTTCTCTCACTCCATTATTAACCGCAACGTCAGAACTTCCTTTCTAGTGCCGATACATTTCCTACAGCCAAACTCATTGTCATCCAAGAGATACTCAGTTTTTTTCATATTCTCCTGGTGTATTACTTGCTTGGATGAGTTGTTAAGCTAAGTGTGTGGTAATTTTCGTACTTATTGCCTCTTGCTATCTTTGAAATTGTATGGATGAAGCATTTCAAAAAGTCTGAATGTACATCGCCAGGCTTATACAATTTGATTCAACCTCCCCAGTGATTTTAGAAATTCTGATGGAATGACATCTAACTTTCTGCCTCATCTGATCTGAAGCCATCCGAAGATATTATAAATTCTGATTCTAATACTGAATACCCTTTCTCTTCCATGTTGACTTCTGTTTCTTCTTGTATCATCTCATCAGGAAACTCCTCCCATTCATAGAGGCCTTCAGTGTGCTCTTGCTACCTATCATATCTCTTCTCTGCGTTTAACAGTGAAATTCCCATTACACTCTTAATGTTACTACCTTTGTTTTTAACTTTTCGCCTTAGCTTCCCTGCACTTCCTATTTATTTCACACCTCAGCGATTTGTGTTTCTGTATTCCTGTTATATCCTGAACCTTACTATGTTCCCTTATTTCGTCGATTAGCTGACGTGTTTCTTCTGTTACCCACGGTTTCATTCAGTTATCTTCTTTGTATCAGTGTTTCGTTTCCCAACTTCTGCGATTCTCTTTTCTAGAGATATCCGGCCCTCTTCAACTGAGCTACCTACTGAACTATTAGCTATCACAATATCTATAGCCTCAGAGAGCTTCAAAGTTGTCTCCTAGAACCTTACCCTTTCGTTGGTTATTCAGTCTTTTCCGCAGGATTACCTCCCCCTTGGCAGTCCCGTCCAGGAGATTCAAATGTGGAACTAGTCGGGAATCTTTTGCCAATGGAGAGTCCAACGTAACAGTTTTTCGGCCGGTAATTGGTCATATGTTCATCATTGGAAGGGCTTTCTCAAAACTTTTTAACTCGAACTGAAGTCAAAATCCTCATAACATGTAACTGTAAGTGAAGGCGCAAGTAGAGGTTTTAATATTATTATTTACTTTATGGCCTTCATTGGACCACTCTAGTCAAAAATACAAAGTTGGAAACAAGTTGTTACACAGGGATACAATTTGGCTCAACAATAACTTAATATGATATTTAGCTAATGTAATTATTAGAGTCTATTCTTATATCCGACTGCCCAATATTTCTTCATTCCTTCAGATATTTTCTTTCTTCCTTCATCTGAGACCACTCTTCCCGTACTCCTTTTATTAATTTTCATTTGTAGTCTGGTTTGCGGGTCTTGCAGTATTCTGGTTTTCGCTGTCTTGTTTTTTTAGTTTATCTATATGCCGTCTTAAAATTTACAAATGTTATTGCCAGAGGTTTCTTCCGTTTCTTGTAGTATCTCATAATCAATTTTAAACTAATTATCTGCTCTACACAGCTTCTGGTCTGAACCCTCCCTGAAATTCCCCTAACTCCTAATTGCTCCTTGATTCTCTCATATAGGATCTTCGATAGAATTCTGTATGTGCAGTCTAGCGGAGAGTTTCCTCTGTAGTTTTCTTGGTTGCTCTTATCTCCCTTCTTGTGCAGTGGGTGGATGATAGCTGTGGTCCAATGTTTGGGGAATCGTTCTGTTACCCAAATTTTTGTTAGACCCATGTGTAATGAGGTCTTGACTGTGTCACTTTGAAAAGGAACTAGAAAATGTTGTAATTTGATCTCAAAGATACAAGAAGAAAATTTGTTCGACTTTAATACCTGAGGAATACTCCAAAAAACTTTTTTATCATTGAGGGACAAAGGACTAATTTCGAGATTCTTTTATTACTTCTAGTATTAACTACCTATTTTGTTTTGATGTGCTGGCGTAAAGACGTACTGCATAATTTCATGTCTATGAGTGTGCTAACTGAAGGTGTTAAATGATGAAAAATGTGTTTTATAGTTTCTGTCAAGATCAAGCCTAAATCCCATACCATTGGAGTACAAATTATTCTGTTAATTCGAGAAGGCGAATTACTTTCCTTTGGTGGCCGCTAAGATTAATTTTGATGTGTTTTTGCCGAGCCATTCAGAACCTGCAATCTTCCTTTTCGTATAAAAATAGGAGTCCGTTTGAAAAAGAAATATTCTTAAATTTAAATAATTGCAATTCTTTTACCCAGGCCACGGGGAATGATAGAAAGTACGTGCCTCTACCCTGATTGTACGTTCGCAATCTCCGAGTGTGTTACGACGTAATTATTTTACACAAAAAAATTAAGACAGATCTTTCTCATCAGATCGCAATCACTCGTACGCGAATGTACGTACCCTCTCAATGTGCCTAGTCAGTCGTGCGCATTGTTCTAAAGCTTTTCTGTTAATATTCTGTGGATTGCATCTCCGTAATTAATTTTTGTTTATGCCGCAAATCGTACTTCACGCGAAGTATCGATTACGCAAATTTCAGGCTCCATTTAATGTCAAAAAATTCCGAAGTACGGCTGACTAAGCAAACCGCTACAATAATTTCATGTCTCTACAACTACAATAACAAATAAACGATAACAAAACAATAACAAAAACAATAACAGAGAAAATACGTTACAGTGGCGACCGTGTGCCATGACGATTATTTCAGTAAAAATCAGTAGAAATTTTAGTTGCAATATGTAAGCCATTTTTGCCATCCATTATCGCTATTACAACTCATTGTTTATGTTGCATTTTACGCGAGCTGCGTACCAGAAAAAAAGAAAAAACCCATAGAAATTACCAATTCTTGAGAGAAAAATGTTGGACTATTTAATGTTAATTCTTCTGACTACAAAACCGTCCGAAGAAAACACGTAAGGTGAGAACAGAAGCACTACTACGCTTTAGTTGAAAGTAAGTGTGGGATTGTTTTTTTCATTTTTTCGACACCCACTGCGTAGAACGCATCAGTTCCTTTTTTTCCAAATTTTGTCCAATTTCTTACGCAAAAATTGCAATAGTTCATTTGATATTATATGGAAATGCATCACAAGATGGCGGACAAAATTTATTAAATGCGCGCGAAAAAGAAAAGAGTCATTTATCAGTCTTCGTTTTTGCCAGAGACATATTTTACTGCGTGAATTTCCAGGGACGAGCGCAAAGCCATCTGTGATTTATTTACGTGTAGTACGAGCTGTAGCGATAGTGAAGTTCGGCTGCACGCTGTCCTGAGTTGTGAATCGGCATGGTGAAACTCAGATATTAAACCAAAACCATGGATATTTCGTCAGATGAGAAAACCATAGTCCAACCTTTACATAACCTGGAGGCAGAAAGTACTGCGGATACTGAAAACACAGTCGCAGCGGCCGGCAGTGCTCAGTCGCAAGCGACGGGCGACAACATGTCGACTACAGAAACAGACACGAATACTGACAACAAACAAGACCTAGTAGAAGTAGACCTCATGCGCATGTTTAGAGAGATGCAGACGAATTTAATGTCACAGTTTGCAGCTCACGTCACAGCTCAGATAGGTACTGTTAACACACGTGTAGAAAATGTTGCAGCACAAATGCACGCTCACACAGAAAATGTTACAGCACAAATGCACGCTCACACAGAAAATGTTACAGCACAAATGCACGCTCACACAGAAAATGTCACCACGCAGGTAGATAATGTTGCAGCACAAATAGGTACTGTAAATACGCGTGTAGAAAATATTACGACACAAATGGACAAAATAGAAAATGACGTGAAGAACCTGACCGACATGCGAAACAACCTGACAATTCAACTGACCCAGTTAAGAAGAGAGGTAGCGGATCAAGTGATAGAGGCAGTACGCGAAGATTAAAATTACATGAGCCAAGACATTGACAACTTAAAGTCCACAGTTAAGGATATGCCAGAACAGATCCGTACCTGAACAGAAAATTTTTAAGCTATGAGTTTACAGCAGACCGAGCTTAGTGTCAAAAGTAGGAGGCTGTAGACCAAGTTGATGACATGACGAAACAACAAAAACAGCAGTTTGACGAGTTTTTAGAGGAAAAAGACAAACATATCAACCATACTTCAGAGACAGAACTAAGAAAAGCAATAACTCATACTGTAGAACAGGTGTACACTGCCCAGAACACGTCCGTAACTCAACTACAAACTGACCTAGCTCAGTTACAAAAGATTTTGACACAGGACTTACCTGACTGGAAAAAACATGTAGACGAGCAACTAAAGAGTGAACACCCTACACAGAACGAGAGAGAACAACATCCAGAAGAGGAATTTGATGTTGATGACAGACGCACAGGTAAGAGTGACGATGCGGCAAACAGTTATCTTTATCCCGATTTACCCGTGTTTTCACCTAACCAAGGTCGTAGCGGTAACCGACATTACCGCGACGAACGAGAGAGACACCAGACAACCTAACCTACTTTGTCGGCTGTTCTGTTGGAGGAAAGCCTTATAAAACACAGGCAGTTGTGTTTATCCCAGAAAAAATAGCCGTCCACTCGGTAATTTTTATAAAGTCATTTAAGGATATGTTGCCTAAGACCTGGTCTGAAAAGCAAAAAATACAGTATGTAACTGGATATATACAAGGCGATGGTGCCTTATGGGCAACGGAAATGTTGGAAAACTGTCAGACTTTAGAACAATTTGAAGGTGCATTTTTGTCTAAGTATTGGCCACAAGGTGTACAAGAGAGATTAAGGAAAGCTTTGTACAACCCGCGGCAATACAATCCAAAATTTCGATCGCTCCGGAAGTATTTTGATAAAACCTTAAATAAAACGCGGTTCTGGGACGAGCCCGCCACACACACACAGACGTATTGCGCATCCTGAAGGCAAAATTACCCTTCAGTATCCGAGAAAAATTAGTACAAGTACCAGAGAGCAATCTCGAATATTTCCTATCTGTATTAGATTCTATCGATTTAATTAATGAGGATGCCAGGCAAAATCAAGCCCACCAAAACAATTTTCGAGGCAGCGGTAGCAACCAGCCTGCGCAGCGCCAGCCTCATTTCGGCGTCAACAATGTAGCGTGCGCGGCTGAGTCGCGACCGGCTTTTGTCGATCGCGCCCCGACAGCACAGACGCCAAGCCCGAGTTCGGGAGGAAATTACGGCAACAGCTACAACCAGACCTACCGTCCACAGTACAATAGAAAAAGAAAAAGACGTGATAGGAATTTTTCTGGTTATTCCGATGACCGAAAACGTAACTGGAACAGAAATGGCAATAGTAACCAGTGGGGAAACAGTTACAATAATTTCCAACCCGAATTTAGCCGCAACAACACTGGGGATCATCAATGTAGGCAGTGGCAATATCCAGTTAACAGCCAAGCCTATCAATCTCAAACACTAGGTGAGAATATGCCGCTAAACTCAGGGCAAAACCACAACAGGAATACTCAGCTAAGGAACAACACGTCAGGGGTAAATATAATTGAAGTCGCAAACGAAACACAAACATATGTGAACTGCGGAGCGTTAAACTAAACATGGCCTCGTTATGCTCCCCAATGTTGGTCATAGATAGTTGTGGGGGCGATCCATACTGTCATGATAGTAAATTATGTTAAACAGCTACATGGTGTTAGCAGATTTGCAGTCAGAGAAAAGGTGTTACTCAAAACTCATGTGAAATCTTCCTTGTTAGCTAAGAAAAACGCTAAGTGTCTCGCGTCCGTCGGTCGTCGTAATTTAATATATATAGATATTATTGTTATTATTATTTTTTTGATTGTTGCCGACTTACGTGGTGGGCCTTCATAAAAATGATATTTAAGTTGAACAATGTAATAAACTTTTCATATAAATTTCCTCGGCTAGTCAGTTGACGTTAAAGCAAAAGATCTTTAGTTATTAATTACAATTGCGGCCCACACACGCGCGAGAGTATTTTCTTACCTCCGTTAACCATTGTATTGTAGTCAGAGTCCTGGCTCTGGGTCTCGGCTATGCTACTGAAAATAAGAATCTTAAAGCTAAGTATTTCTGCAACTTCGTGCGGCTGTGGAGAAAAATTAATATTATGCTAATAGCGGGCGAGTTTTCCGCTTCCGCTAATTTTTCATAAGTTAATATCGCCACGTAATGGCGTCGTTGGCTGCATCGGCCGCTGCGATTGTTGAGCTGTAAATTACTTGAATGCAGGTTAATTCAAGGAAGGCGGACATGAAATCGGGATCACCTCTTACAAATTAAAAGTGCACAATAAATTTGAATCAGTATATTATATGCTTAACTCATACAAATATGCTTACATTCGTCAGCACACGCAAGATGTCCCTCTAGACACATTCAAGACAAAAGAGGAAGTCTGGTCGACTAAAAAATTAACAAAAGAGTGTAACTGGGCGTCTCTTTAGATCATTCTGTCATAAATTATTTCTTTGCAATCTAAACCTACACAGAGAAATTATTATTTTACGGCTACACGAAAAAAAAGAAATCTCTTACAAATTATGAATGTCTTCTTTATAAATATTGTCTTTTCGTAATATGGCACTGGGGACGCTATATTGCCCCCCGAAATGTTTATGTCATAAAAAATGTTCGTGTTTTTTTTGACATAAATATTTCCACTTTCATGACCACAGTGTCCACACGCAGAGTTTTCTTTCATAGTCTATATATGTCACATCGTATGTTGTAATTACTGAGGTGTGTTGCACACAAAGTGTAATACAGATGAAGTTATCTACATAACAATATAATATACAATTGGTTACGTATGCCGTCATGTACAAAAGGACATAGAATACAACTAGTTTTATTTTGGTTGCTTCTTCTTAGGGTTGCAACTTTTGCAGTGTTCAAAGGTATACAATCACGAGTTAGTCCATAAACTTGAAGTCCCAGGGGTGTCAACTGTTCGCTCCCCATTTGGCGCGGCCGTAGGGAAACCTGGGGAAAACCTCGGCGGAGCGACAGACTAACTGCTTTGGTCACTTTCACTTAATTGTTTCTGGAATGTCATTGGAGTACAGGATGTGCATACAAATATTTTTGTTGCACTATGCAAAAAATGAGGTCATTAAAACAATTGATTGCGGTGTCGTTGATGATCTACGCCGCGACGTTTGGCTCGCGACGGCGTCGGTTGGTGTGTTCGGTGCTCGGCGTTCGCGGCGGCTGCGGAGAGAAAAACGCCCGCTCGACGCCAGCGTGTGTCTCGCCGTCGCGGAACGTCAGAATCAGCTGATCGGCTGCACCGTTGGCGATGCGCTTCTGTCTCGGCCGGGCGTGGCGGAGTGGGATGATATCCGCCCCCCGCTCTTGTTGGCAGCGTCAGCTCTGCTACGCATCTCCGACGTAGTACATGAAACACACACACAACCAACGTAATATTTGTTTCCCGCTGCAGATGGTTACGCTAGTGGGAAAGGAGCATTTATTAGTGCGGCAGTTGTTGTTAAGTTTTCGCCAGTTTCCGAGTGTCAAGCTAGCACTGTCTTGCAGAAAACATGACATGGACCTTCTCCCGTGAATGCAGTTTTGATGCAATACTGTTTCCATTACACGTCAGTTTTTGTCTTGATAAAATTATTTATGTTTTCGCCGCACTCGCAGGCACTGGTGAGTGTCCCAGTATGAGTTTAGCACAAACATTCGCCGTTTCTGCGGTCGCTGTTTTGCAACAGTCCACGCATCGCATTCCAATCTCGCATTATTGTGCTCACTGAAACTACAGTCTGTCCCAAAAATATTGACTGTGGGTTCACTTCATGTTAACAGTTCACATTTATAGTAAATTCACAGTTTTTCGTGCGTAATATTGGCGTTTGGCGTCTTCACCGCTGTTGAACGTTCAATACTAGCACTTCACTGTCCATATCACAGTTTCACCTTCACAGTTTTTCACACTGCTTAAAGTAACTGTTTCGATTAGTTCACAAACACTAATGTATTTCATTCAGTCTGAACTGGATTTTGGCTAGTGCTGGATTTTACCAGTCACTCGCACTAATTATCTCTTTTTATTTTCCACTTAGAGTCGTACTTGCCTTCAGATTTTTTGACTATACAATTGTATTTCCGTCTCATCTGAGGTAAGTCCCCATGTCATGTCTGCCCACTCATTGCGTACTTGCTCTCCAGAGCCAGGCTCGACTTTACAAAACCTTGCCTCTCGCATTATTGTAGACATTTTATAATCTAGGCCTAGCGTGCAAGTTCCTAGATTAATGTTAGATTTGTGACTTTTGTTTGCACTACAAATTCGTGCAAATCTCTGCCTTAGCAGATGGCAATATATTTTAACAGTGCTTAGCGGTAGTCGCGTTTATTGATTTGCTTTGTACCTTGTCCACAACACATGAGGTACCTTGGGTGATGTACACCCTGCACTCACATTGTTAAGTAAATTATGATTGAGCATATTTCAAAATCGGTATAGACATAAATACATAGAACAACATATACACTATAATATTAAATTTCATAAGTTGCGTTACTACTACAGTTCAAAAATATTCATGACACACTAATGAAAAATTCTTTCATCATTACATGCTATTGAATTTTTTTTTTTAAATATTTTTAAAGCATTTTTCAACATGAAATTTTTAACATATTCTTAAACCTACGTTCATTTTTTTTCTTCAAAATGCAATTGCTTAAAAATACTATTATTCCTTAACGTCTACAAAATTGAATCGCACTAATCTTGTGTGCCTCATTGTCTTTAAATGTTACACTAAAATCTTAACATTTACACACAGAAAAAAATACACTCTAAACTTAACCTACTACACATATGTAAACGTTGCTCTACTGAGCAAACTTCTTTAAGTCTTTGTAAGTATTTTTCTTGTTTACTTCGTAACTGCCTCCTTATTTGACCACGGAATGGTGTAGTTTGCGTGACAGAAAGTATCGTGAGGTACCACTTCGATGTTATAGGTGTAGCCCTCGATAACACCGGGTTTTTCCGAAAACACATTCTCATAATCTGTAAGTAGCTGAGTCAATTCGTTTTGTTGTGCTTCAGTCAAATGTTCTGACTCCCTAACTTTCATGGCTATCAGTTTCCTTTTTTCCTCTCTGTCTTCAGTAATAAACTCCATATAACATGCTTGTCTTGTACTTAAGTCAGAATATAAATTCATTACCTGTATTCCTTCGAATCTCGTTTGAAAGCTCCGGCAATATTTACCGTGCACTTCCCGTGTCCTCAACAGTGGCAAAATTACCCGTCTACCCTCATTCATAAGGCTTACTTCCCCGCACAAGAGGTCGATTTTTGCGTCCCTCTGGCGTAAAAATTCCATCCCCAGGATGCAAGCAACACCTAATCCCTTAACTACTAGGAACGAGCTTTTCATTGCTTCATTTCCTACCGTAAACTCGACTTGCACCTGGTGCTTTATGATATGAGATTGTGCACCTATTGCACCTGTAACACGACAATTCTTCACTGGCAATACTGGTATTCTATTATTTTGACTCAAGTACTTGTAAAAATTTGCGCTCATGACATTGGTTGACGCACCTGTATCGACTATGATGTGTATTGGTGCTCCATACATATCTGCTTGCAATATAGCCTGCACAACACTTTTGTCGGTTCGGTTACATGTCTGCGGTATGTCTACAAGTTCCTTTTCTATTTTTGTTCCTTCATTGTATCTCAGCATACAAAGTTTATGGCTGTCATCCGTGAATGTGCCCTCACTACACCATCCTGCAGCCAACAACGGAGAGCGTATTGTGGCTGTCTTTAGTTTAACGGATGAGCATTAGTGGGTTGACAGTTGTCTGTCACTTCCACTAACCTCACATTGTGGTTCTGGTTGTTGTTGTTGCTACTGTTGGGTTGGCCACCCTGCCTCCCCGATGGTGTATTTTGATATTGTGTATGGCTCTGGTTTTGTGGTGGTCGGTTGTAACTCCCTGACATGTTCTGTGACGGACCTGGGTTGGCGTTCCATTGTGGCGCTGTGTTTTGTTGCCACTGTGGTGTCGGTTCGTTACGACCACGCCACTGGTTTCGGTTGTTCCACCATTGCGGATTGCCGTTACCATTATATCCATTACTCATGCGTCCATCATGATGTCTCTTTCGATTTTCACGATTATAACCGTTGCCGTTATAACCATTGCCATTGTTTGTGCCTTGATTCTGTTGCCGGTGCTCTTGCCTATTCCCGTTCCCATTTGGTACTAAGTTACTACCGTTACTGTGGCTGCTATTGTAATCGGCTTTGTGTTGATTATAGCCTGCATGGTTCCACTTGTTTTCGGTTTTCATATCTTCGATCAATAGGTCAACAGAATCCACTATTTCCATGAATTGTTCTATATCGTATTCCGGCACATTGATGAAATATCTTTTAATTTCACTGGGCAACTTCATTTTTATTAATCTGATTATGTCACGATCGGACATTGGCTCGTCCCAGTACCTGGTTTTGTTTATATACTTTTCGAAATATTTGCGTAACGTTCCCATCTTAGGATTGTACATTTCTGGACTGTACAACTCCTTTCGTAGTCTTTCTTGGACGCTATCGGACCAGAATTTTTGCAAGAATGCACCTTCAAACTGTTGCATCGTTAGACATTTTTCGGACACGTCGGTGGCCCACAGTGCCGCGTCACCTTGAATAAAGGAGACCACGAACTGTATTCTTTGTCTTTCCGTCCATGTCCTGGGAAACACATTCCTGAAGCTCTTAATAAATACAACAGGGTGGACATTTCGTTTTTCGCTATTGAAGGGTTGGAATGTCCTGTGTTTTATTACATTGTCCTCTTTTTTGCATGTCTGATTGCTACATTCTAGGACATTCATCACTTCGTGATGTGCGCTGCACGGTATCGCGTGTTGCTCGTGCTCATAATTCGCATTAGGTTGCGGTTGCGCACTCGCACCCTGGCTACCGTCAGCGTTATTATAGTAATCAGTACGCGGAGTCTGATTCATGATCTGTCCGCCACTGTTTACATTGCTTTCCAACGCATACAGTCTCCGCGCGACCTCCTGTTGCCAATTTGGCAACTCCGCAGTCACACGGGACTTAATCTGTGTTAATTCGGCATGTAGTGCGGCAACGCTGGCGTCAATATTTACACTCGCGGCCGCAGTCGCTTGTTCTACAGCTGTTTTTACGTCGCTTTCAATCTTTGCAGATATCTCGCGATCCTTTACTTCTAGCCATTCATTTAATTCTTTTTCTACTTTTTGAGCTTGCACTTCCAAATATGCGTCAATACTTTTCCGTGCATCTATCTCCACATTATCTACGCGGTTGGTTAAAGTCTGGACATTATCTTCAAGCCTAGCCTGCGATATCTGTAATTTTTGCATCTCTCCGGCTAAGCTTTGCACAAGATCGGGGATCTCTTTGCACGCATCCCGCATCTCGGCTAGTTCGCTTTGGATCCTATCTAGTTTCGCTTCATTGCGCTGCTCTTGCTCACGTAGCATCTGAGCCAGTTTTTCGTCTCTTTGTTTTTCCCTCTGTTCTGACATTCTTTCCTTTTCCCTTTCTTTCAGTTCTCTTTGTTGCTCTTGCTCATGGAGCATCTGAGCCAGTTTCTGATCTCTTTCCCTATCTCTTTCTTCTAACCTGCGCAGAAATTCTGCAAATGGGTCTGCAATCGGTGAGCATACTGGTGCCCCGCTTAATCTAGCACTCGATTGGCCCCCCTGCCCAGGCAGTGGAGTTGTTACTCTATTCCCATTCTGCTGTGGAGCGTCATTCACCGTCCACAGATCCTCGCCCCCCGCTCCGGAAATTATGTTATCCGAGGCGGTGGCTTGGGACTCGTTTACGTATTGCAAATGATCCTCACTTTCCATATTAACAGAATTTTGTTCTTCTGGTACGGATGCTTTAGGTTGTCCTATCTTACCCATACTAAATTCACTTTAAGCCACTGACAAATCTTTAACACTGATACACACACGAATAATTATCCCCTCCAAAAATAAACATATAAATACACAAAACGAATAATTATCCCCTCCAAAAATAAACACATGAATACACAAAACACCGAAGGTATCTCATGTGCACATGGGTTCGATATTCCGCACAGAGCTACACAGGATGCTTGCACAATAGGCCTTACCTTACTTATTTTTCCTTCTCGCAATCCTCTTTCTTTTCTACACTTTTTCCTCTCCAGATCTCCTCAGGGTGTGGTTTTGTTGTTGTACATGTAAAAGAATTCATACAAGCATTAATATTTTACAACAATTAGACACATACATAATTACATTCATTACAATAGAATCATATTAATCGGGCCCCAAAGTTGCGGCGCCAATCTCGCGTCCGTCGGTCGTCGTAATTTAATATATATAGATATTATTGTTATTATTATTTTTTTGATTGTTGCCGACTTACGTGGTGGGCCTTCATAAAAATGATATTTAAGTTGAACAATGTAATAAACTTTTCATATAAATTTCCTCGGCTAGTCAGTTGACGTTAAAGCAAAAGATCTTTAGTTATTAATTACAATTGCGGCCCACACACGCGCGAGAGTATTTTCTTACCTCCGTTAACCATTGTATTGTAGTCAGAGTCCTGGCTCTGGGTCTCGGCTATGCTACTGAAAATAAGAATCTTAAAGCTAAGTATTTCTGCAACTTCGTGCGGCTGT
This sequence comes from Schistocerca americana, assembly GCF_021461395.2. Lineage (NCBI taxonomy): Eukaryota > Metazoa > Arthropoda > Insecta > Orthoptera > Acrididae > Schistocerca > Schistocerca americana. The sequence continues at coordinate 264,794,884 of NC_060124.1, read as the reverse complement.
GGAGAAAAATTAATATTATGCTAATAGCGGGCGAGTTTTCCGCTTCCGCTAATTTTTCATAAGTTAATATCGCCACGTAATGGCGTCGTTGGCTGCATCGGCCGCTGCGATTGTTGAGCTGTAAATTACTTGAATGCAGGTTAATTCAAGGAAGGCGGACATGAAATCGGGATCACCTCTTACAAATTAAAAGTGCACAATAAATTTGAATCAGTATATTATATGCTTAACTCATACAAATATGCTTACATTCGTCAGCACACGCAAGATGTCCCTCTAGACACATTCAAGACAAAAGAGGAAGTCTGGTCGACTAAAAAATTAACAAAAGAGTGTAACTGGGCGTCTCTTTAGATCATTCTGTCATAAATTATTTCTTTGCAATCTAAACCTACACAGAGAAATTATTATTTTACGGCTACACGAAAAAAAAAAATCTCTTACAAATTATGAATGTCTTCTTTATAAATATTGTCTTTTCGTAATATGGCACTGGGGACGCTATAAGTGGCAAATGAAATATACTGGTCAGTACGTAATTGTACATATTCCGCACGACGGATGTTATTTACTTGCATACCCTAACAATGGCAAGATCAAAGGACTGTATGCACACAGAGACGTAAGAAAATTCTACTATAATTATCACACGCCATACCTATTAATGCACACGTATAAAAAAAGTTACTGTGAAAAAGAGAACGAATACGATTGGGATAAAGAAAGTACATCTTATGCAGCTAAGTGAATAAGAACGTTTCACTATTATTGTTTACATTTGTCAGTGAACGTGGCCGTAAGACACAGGTAAGCTAGGACATACGCGTCAGTTGGCCACTAGCGATGTTTAGCACGAAGTGTACTTTGTAAGTGTTGACGGAATGTTTTTGTTTGGTCACAGTGGTAACTTAGTTTTAAGTTTATATTCGGAGGTATCTGCAGCGAACAATTAGCACAGACCTCGGAACAATATAGATGTAAGTTATTTTTTATGCCATTTGTGTATCAATGCAATAAGGTATAGGGTAAGTTACAGAAAAATATTGAACTCCCTAAGGCACAAAGGATAAATGTGTGACGCAAGTACACTATAGGTTACTGAGAAAGTATTGTGTGTTTTTGACGTATCCACACCACGAGGTTTTATCTACACTCCTGGAAATGGAAAAAAGAACACATTGACACCGGTGTGTCAGACCCACCATACTTGCTCTGGACACTGAGAGAGGGCTGTACAAGCAATGATCACACGCACGGCACAGCGGACACACCAGGAACCGCGGTGTTGCGCAGCATTTGTGCACCGCCGCCGTCAGTGTCAGCCAGTTTGCCGTGGCATACGGAGCTCCATCGCAGTCTTTAACACTGGTAGCATGCTGCGACAGCGTGGACGTGAACCGTATGTGCAGTTGACGGACTTTGAGCGAGGGCGTATAGTGGGCATGCGGGAGGCCGGGTGGACGTACCGCCGAATTGCTCAACACGTGGGGCGTGAGGTCTCCACAGTACATCGATGTTGTCGCCAGTGGTCGGCGGAAGGTGCACGTGCCCGTCGACCTGGGACCGGACCGCAGGGACGCACGGATGCACGCCAAGACCGTAGGATCCTACGCAGTGCCGTAGGGGACCGCACCGCCACTTCCCAGCAAATTAGGGACACTGTTGCTCCTGGGGTATCGGCGAGGACCATTCGCAACCGTCTCCATGAAGCTGGGCTACGGTCCCGCACACCGTTAGGCCGTCTTCCGCTCACGCCCCAACATCGTGCAGCCCGCCTCCAGTGGTGTCGCGACAGGCGTGAATGGAGGGACGAATGGAGACGTGTCGTCTTCAGCGATGAGAGTCGCTTCTGCCTTGGTGCCAATGATGGTCGTATGCGTGTTTGGCGCCGTGCAGGTGAGCGCTACAATCAGGACTGCATACGACCGAGGCACACAGGGCCAACACCCGACATCATGGTGTGGGGAGCGATCTCCTACACTGGCCGTACACCACTGGTGATCGTCGAGGGGACACTGAATAGTGAACGGTACATCCAAACCGTCATCGAACCCATCGTTCTACAATTCCTAGACCGGCAAGGGAACTTGCTGTTCCAACAGGACAATGCACGTCCGCGTGTATCCCGTGCCACCCAACGTGCTCTAGAAGGTGTAAGTCAACTACCCTGTCCAGCAAGATCTCAGGATCTGTCCCCCATTGAGCATGTTTGGGACTGGATGAAGCGTCGTTTCACGCGGTCTGCACGTCCAGCACGAACGCTGGTCCAACTGAGGCGCCAGTTGGAAATGGCATGGCAAGCCGTTCCACAGGACTACATCCAGCATCTCTACGATCGTCTCCATGGGAGAATAGCAGCCTGCATTGCTGCGAAAGGTGGATATACACTGTACTAGTGCCGACATTGTGCATACTCTGTTGCCTGTGTCTATGTGCCTGTGGTTCTTTCAGTGTGATCATGTGATGTATCTGACCGCAGGAATGTGTCAATAAAGTTTCCCCTTCCTGGGACAATGAATTCACGGTGTTCTTATTTCAATTTCCAGGAGTGTATAAATGTATTGCATGGAAGATGATGTTAATTTTTTTTATGCTGCAATTATAAAAATGATTTCTAGCTGTTAATGAAAGTTTAGCGTACTATATATCATACGCACAGTAACCCAACCTAAGGAAAGTGCACCTACAGATAGGATTCATGAATCTGAATGTGTGATCTTACTGTCATACAGATAATTTTTTTTCAACTTTGTATACATGTTTGAATGCAAGTACGATGTTGAGATACGATTAGTGAATGTCAACTGAGGCAAACATAACACCGTCTCTTATAACAAAATAATGGAGTATGTACAAGGTAAGTTACAGTAAACCAAGTAGCCGAAAAAAATGAGGTGATGCCGAAACAAACAATTATTTACAGGTGGCGCTCGGCGAGATACTGCGAGACTTCAATCGGCGGAGAAAAGCCACTAAGTTCCATTAATGTCACTATGACTGACGATTGACGTAATAAAACATTATCAAGATCACTGAGAAATACACTACGTGACACTAAGCAACGCCAGAGGATTTTAACAATCTATTTTTTCAGTATGAAAGCACTAACGATGTATGCTGACTTTAGAGGGATGCAGTACTCTTATGTCTTTTTGCTAGGTTTATAATATTTTGTCCAATCTGAGCAGAAGATATTTGATGGAAGGAAAAAGTAACACAAACATGAACACAAAGAAACACCAGATACGCAAGCACAGACTTCAGAGGCAGTAGCGCACAGCAGCCAAGCTTCATTAATAATTTGTTGTTTGTACTACCTAGCAATTTAAGTATAGTGATTTATTTATGTATATATTTTCTTTTTTTTATTATTTGTTTGTTTATGATGTGTGCACCATGCGTGGTTACAAACTTGGGTACGAAAGTATGAAAAAAAAATTTCTCGTCCCCCACATAGTAACTCGCTGGTAGAAAATGAACAGATTTTGCCTCATTTGGAGACAACTTCTAAAAAACACTTATAGTGCGTTCATGTCCTAGTGTTGTCACTTCAATACATAAGTGCATCACTAGTACGACATAAACTTAGAAAGTGGAGTTGTTCTAGTTGTTCTCAAGCGTGTTCTCCTATGCTCTATGAGATGTCAGGCAGTGTCGCGACCGGGAAACGTAGTATTAGAGGCACGTACTCTTTGAGAACACAGTCACCTACCAATTTATGTAATAAAACGTTGTGAGCAAAACGTACGCCGACATAGTTCCGTATACAAGCACAGTAAAAAATAACGAACGTGGGCATTTATCATTAAAGACAAGCTAGTGGTATCATGAGCTACAGTTTTGTTTCTTAACGAACTGGATATTGAACAAGACAGTGTATATTTACCCAGTGACAATGAGTTATTCAGTGTCAGTGACTTGTGAGCTATACGCAAATAGACACGTGACAATACGTTTCATATCACAAATCTTTTTCTTCGAAGTAAAAGAGATATAGCGAATCGAGGAAGCCTGCTACGGTACGAGTGTTTGTGCACTATTTAGGCCAGTGTGCCATTGCAAGCCAAATAGTGAAGTGCAGTACTTGCCTCATGTGCAGTAAACTTAGAAGGCACCCAGTGGTCCCTTCCCACAGCCAAGGTGTACGGCAAGTTGAAACAAGTGCAGTTGGTTTTTCGCAAACTCTGCGAACGCTGCACGAGACACTGAAAAGTATGGACCGGGACGCGCGGCATCGCTTTACGGCGGTGGGCCCACGCAACTGCTGAGCCCCAAACGGCGCGCAGCGCGCCGTGAAACTGATTGTTGCGTCTGCAGTTATGCGCATCTGACGCATAATTGGCTAACGGCGTAACCTAGGAGGACAATTTAAATGCAAAGCAATATCTACGTTTAAATGGACACCCAGCAAAGTGCCAAGACATGTAGAAAAACAATTCCCTGACACACTAAATAAAGTCTGAATACCACAGCTCATGATTCACGTCCAACGTTACATTTGAACAACGCCTATGTTTATGTTTATATATATTAGTATTAAGTACTAATCATTGTGAATTTTTATTTGTTACATGTTTATATTACCCATGACGAGACATAGTAAAATTCGAAAAGGATGTCACTAACCAGATCCTGGAAAGCACAAGCTACTCTAAGCAAGAACTAACGTCTCTTGCTGCCCCAGACACCTCTGCTAGCCCCACACCCTAGATCCGTTCACTCCAATAAATATGGGACTTTGCTGTAATTTTTTTTTTTTTTTTTTTTTTTACTCCAGAGACAAAGACTTACGAAAAATGAAATTTATTGTCAACATGCGAACGAGAAGGCTGTTTATACGGAGATATATTATGTATAAAACAATGTAGTACCCTTTTATAATACAATGTTCAAAGAGATAATATAATAATTTTGTGTATACTGTACGACATAAAAAAGAAAGAAAAGAAGAGAAAGAAGGTAAAAGGAGTATGTAACAATTCTGTGTAAAATTATCCAGATGTGATGATTTTATGTGAAATACGATGTAAAGACAATGTAAAACATTTTGTGTGTATAGTATGTAAGTTTGTGTGTTTTACGTGTGTTCTGTATATCCTAATGTATATGTTTTGTCCTCATTACCTTGTGTCAGAACTGGCATCTAAACCGGGTTTGTAAAATGAAGATATGGGAAGAAAGACACCGACAGTGCAGTCCCATAGCGTGTGTATAACAGTCAAGTGTTAAGTGTTTGGACTCATTGCCCGGAAAATTGACATTTCATCGGACAATGAAAAGGAACTAAAAAATGTTGTAATTTGATCTCAAAGATACAAGAAGAAAATTTGTTTGACTGTCATACCAGAGGAATACTCTAAAAAACTTTTTTATCATTGAGGGACAAGGGACTAATTTCGAGATTCTTTTATTACTTCTAGTATTAACTACCTTTTTTGTTTCGATGTGCTGGCGTAAAGACGTACTGCTTAGTTTCATGTCTATGAGTGTGCTAAATGAAGGTGTTAAATGATGAAAAATGTGTTTTATAATTTCTGTCAAGATCAAGCCTAAATCCCATACCATTGGAGTACAATATATTCTGTTAATACGAGAAGGCGAATTTTAGATGGAGGCGACAATCTTTACGCCGGCGCTGCTCAACAATAGAGGTACGTGATTGTGCTCACTACTTTCCTCTGGTGGCCGCTAAGATTAATTTCGATGTGTTTCTGCCGAGACATTCAGAACCTGCCATCTTCCTTTTCGTATAAAAATAGGAGTCAGATTGAAAAAGAAATATTCTTAAATTTAAATAATTGCAATTCTTTTACCCAGGCCACGGGGAATGATATAAAGTACGTGCCTCTACCCTGATTGTACGTTCGCAATCTCCGAGTGTGTTACGACGTAATTATTTTACACACAAAAAATTAAGACAGATCTTTCTCATCAGATCGTAATCACTCGTATGTGAATGTAGGTACCCTCTGAATGTGTCTAGTCAGTCGTGCGCATTGTTCTAAAGCTTTTCTGTTAATATTCTGTGGATTGCATCTCCGCAATTAATTTTTGTTTATGCTGAAGATCGCACTTCACGTGAAGTATTGATTACGCAAGTTTCTGGCTCCATTTAATGTCAAAAAATTCCGAAGTACGGCTGACTAAGCACACCGCTACAATAATTTCATATCTCTACAACTAAAAAAGAACAAAAAAAACAAAAATAACAAAAAATACAAAAACAATAACAGAGAGAGGGTACGTTACAACTTGAATAATTCCACATTTCAACAAAAACCTGATCTTTTCCACATGCCTTATAATTTTTTTGGATAATATCATACAACTTTTTTTTTATTCTGGTGACTGCATAATCATTACCTCATGTACGGGTGATTTACAGCTTATGGTGATTACGGTCTCATGATAACAAACGGGAGTTCAACGAAAAATCAACAGATTAACCTCACAGATGGGAGTTCATTTCCTATCCTTTTCATACGTAGCGTGAAATAACATGACCTTCTCCTCTTGTTTAGTTGTATGTATTTTCTGATACTAGTTCATTATTAGGAAGACTTTATTCTTATTTGGAACTGAATATACGCGATAAACAGTTTTCATTTCGAGTGATGTCTATAAATGTGTTACCATTTTGTTCCACTCTATTCTATCTGGTAATGTTCGGAACATAAACGATTTTATAACTACTTTGGTAACAAAATAGATCTTCCAATGTTGTATCTAGTACAACAATTCCCTCAACACCACGCACTATTTGTTCCAATACTTCGTGATGTTGTGTTCTCGGCAGTATTAACAAAATATTCATAATTCTGGTAATCTTAAACTTATGTAAAGGATATCAATATCTCCTGTGTGGTTCTGCGAACAAAATGAAACTTACTCCGTGTTCCACTTAGAACAACCAGCTCGGTTTCAGACATTAGATAAGTTCAGGGAGCGATAGGAGGGGTTTTCCTTTGACGTAATCGCTGTCAGTTTTCCACAATAACCAAATTATTGATGGCCCTCCCTTGCTCAAGGAGGAGCTCCTCCGAGCTTCGGTGTTAAGTGAGCTTATCGAGAGGGATCAAGTTCTCCTCTGGCCTCTAACTTATAATCACTTCAGGGCGACACAGCGGCGTCTTCCCCTAAGTGCGCACAACAGGGACGCCGAACACAGATCTGGTAGTTCAAAGCCCGTGCCGGGCTAGACGTGGTCCCAGTGAAGACGGTACATAAAGGTTTGCCTGAAGAATGGTAACAATCAGCCACTTTTCATATATCTGTATTTTGTGACAAGAAGCTTTTCATTACTCTTCAACTGATGGATTTATATCTTCGACACTATAACTTTTTTACCCACTGAATTGTAAGATTGACCTCCCCTTCCTTAAAATAAGAATTCGTTTAGCTAGCAAGTTCCTCGAGAACGGAATCATACAACCTAATTGTTGACAGATTCATCTCGATCGTATTTTTTGTGTTCTAGGTGTACATTCTTCTTAACTTAGATGTTCTCGCTTCATTTTGTTGCCACTCTTTTTGGTTTTGGTATTTTATTCTTCCAGGGCCCATTCTAACGATTCTGCTACTCACACGCAGTCAGTTGCAAACAAAGTGTGGCTGGGAATACCTGACAGACACAATCTGCAAAAAATTAAATAAAGGCTTACTGTCCCGTTTTTATTTCAACTAATTACAGTGTCTAGCACACCAAATGTCTGGAATTGAGAGAAAACAGGTTTTCGCTTGGGATTTTCGCTGTCTGCTTGTTATTGCTCGCGTAACAACTAATATATGAGATAAAATATGTTGCTACAAAAAAAAAGCCCTGAAATACTTTTTAAGGATGCCGTGCTTTGACATTCTTTGGATCATTAATTTTCAACAAAACAAAACATATTATGTTTTTATTATTCTCGATCTTGCTTTCTCAAAAGGGAACATTGTTTCGTTACTGTAACTCGCTATAAAGTTCAACATATCTTCCTAACTTTACAGTTATTGAAAAGGATCCTGAAAATTATTTCGTTATCAATACTGATGTTACAGTACGCAATGTTTGTTCAACATCAAAATTTAGCAGTGCAGATTTAATAACCTTAAAACACCAATAAGTACCACGACTAACACGAGAACATGAGACTATTATCAGAGAAAAAATGATTTTACTGTAATGTTTGCCAGGCCAGAACAACGCACGGCAAGATTTCTTTTATGTCATGAAGGTAAATTATCTTTTTTGCACTGTTACTAACATAACATCATCCTCAGGCCGCGGCCACGTGTAAAACACATCGTGAAATCCGCTGCTCTGCCCTGCAATCCCGAAAGCTGAAAGAAATAATTTTATTTCACTATTACCTGTCCGCTTCTTTGCGGTATGAGTGGTTTCGTTTAATGCAGTTTGAATGCGGCGCGGCAGCGGCTAGTTCGTTCGTAGCGCATCTCTGTACCACGGATAATATTTAAAAAGCTGAAAATATCTTAAAATGATGGGATTAAATACCAGACAAGCTTATTACAAATCATAATGCAAGTTTTCACTAAGTAACACTATTCAAAACATTTAGACAGATTAAATTCTTACAAACCTTAACAAATCAATGCCTAATATGGTACTTCTATCAATTTTGACAAAAGAATACTACACAAGCATACAGTATAGCGTCACAGGCTCTTCCTACTAACGTAAATCCAAAAAGACGACAAGGAAATTAATGCTCGGTCCCTACTATTTATACTCGGTGTGATATATTTTCATCTTCGTTCGAGATTGTATAAGTATCCTCTGTGGCAGTTTCAGTACTCTCCGACACAGATATTATCTTTAAGAAAAATCGATACATAAATCTATACAATATAAAACATGACACATAATGGTTTCTCTTTATTGCATAAAGTTCACACAATCATTGTCCACGCAATTATAATCATACAATTCTATTATTCTTTTCTCTTTTTTTACCACATATAATATGTGTTTTGCCAGGAGACGTTACAGGTTCTCGTGTCAAATGACTGAAATATTTGTTCACAGTTCCGGTAAGCACCTGGACAACAAGTTCTGATCACTTACGCCCGTGTGAATGAACTAAAGTACTTCAAACACAGGGAATGATGGTGTAATAGAGAAGTTGTAAGCACATTTTTTTTCTTCAGTCAGTATTTGCATCACTGTCACCAACAGCATGTTGCGTATTACAATCTGTAGAATCTTTATGGAACAAATTAGTTCAAACCGCTTGTATAAAGGCTATGGCCCGCTGCTTACCGAGCGGGAAGGCGTGCAGGTCCCCGGAACAAATACGCGAGGCAGATTAGTGTCGAGGTCCGGTGCGCTAGCCAGCCTGTGGATGGTTTTTAAGGCGGTTTTCCATCTGCCACGGCGAGCGCGGGCTAGTTTCCCTTATTCTGCCTCAGTTACACTGTGTCGGCGATTCCTGTGCAAACACCGTTTTCGCGTTTTGCTCTACCATGCAAACATTTGGGGTTACACTCATCTGGTATGAGACGTTCCCGGTGGATCCACTGGCGGCCGAACCGCACAATAACCCTGGGTTCGGTGTGGGTCGGCGTTGGAATGGATGGACTGCTGTAGCCTGTTGTGGGGTTGTGAACCACTAAGGGCTACGATGGGACGAAGCCTCTCCGTCATTTCTAGGTCCCCAGTTTGATACATACATACATACATACATACATACAAGGCTATGGCCTCTATACCACCCAGGCTTCTCCTCCTAACTGTACGACGATGACAATGTTCACCTACAGGTTAGCCGTCACTGACCGTTTTCCCCTCTTTCATATAACAATCACTGAATTTCCGTCATTGCTTGGAAGGACATAGTAGTAATATTAAAATGGAAACTCTTGCCTTAAGTTCAACTAATTTATTTGGTCACAGACCAGCTTTCTAAGTATCTTAGGCCGTCGTCAGGTGAAAACAGAAATTTACAAAATCAGATAAAGTGACATGTGACATAAATTGATATCATTTACATACATCAGGTGTATAAGATACAAAAAGTAGCATGTTTACAGAGAAAAATATTACATATTTATGTCATGCACGAACAGTTACATTTAATTAGGAATGGAAAAGTTAAATTTTTATTTCGAGCTACATATAGATATAGATGGAAAACAAGGGTTAATCTGCAGTTCCTGTCATACTTATGTAAATAAGACTTAATTTAACAGGGGGGGAAAAGGAATTTGAATTTCGCCATTTAATACTAAGCTTAAAAGTATCAAATGACGAAATTTTAGTACTAAGCTACTTATCTTAGAAGAAAGATTCAGGAAAGGCTAACCTACGTTTCTAGCATTTGTAGACTTAGAGAAAGCTTTCGACAGTGTTGACTGGAATAGTCTCTTTCAAATTCTAAAGGTGGCAGGTGTAAAATACAGGGAGCGATCGGTTAACTACAATTTGTACGGAAACAAGATGGCAGTTGTAAGAGTCGAGGGTCAGGAAAGGGAAGCAGTGGTTGGGAAGGGAGTGAGACAGGGTTGTAGACTCTCCCCGATGTTATTAAATCTGTATATTGAGCTAGCTGTTAAGGAAACAAAAGAAAAATTCGGAGTAGGTATTACAATCCATGGAGAAGAAGTAAAAACTTTTAGGCTAGCCGATTACATTGTAATTCTGTCAGAGACAGGAAAGGATTTGGAAGAGGAGTTGAACGGAATGGACAGTGTCTTGAAAGGAGGACATGAGATGAACTTCAACAAAAGCAAAATGAGGATACTGGAATGTAGTCGAATTAAGTCGGGTGATGCTGAGGAAATTAGATTAGGAAATGAGACACATAAAATAGTAAAGGGGTTTTGCTATTTGGGGAGCAAAATAACTGATGATGGCCGAAGTAGAGCGGATATAAAATGTAGACTGGCAATGGCAAGGAAAGCGTTTCTGAAGAAGAGAATTTGTTAACATCGAGTATAGATTTAAGGGTCAGGATGTCGTTTCTGAAAGTATTTGTATAGGGTGTAGCCATGTATGGAAGTGAAACATGGACGATAAATAGTTTAGACAAGAAAAGAATAGAAGCTTTCGAAACGTGGTGCTACAGAAGAATGCTGAAGGTTAGATGGGTAGATCACATAACTAATAAGGAGGTATTGAATCGAATTGGGGAGATGAGGAGCTTGTGGCACAACTTAACAAGAAGAAAGGACCGGTTGGTAGGACGCATTCTGAGGCATAAAGAGATCACTAATTTAGCACTGGAAGGCAGCATGGAGGCTAAAAATCGTAGAGGGAGACCAAGAGATGAATACACTAAGCAGATTCAGAAGATGTAGGTTGCAGTAAGTACTGGGAGATGAAGAAGCTTGCACAGGATAGAGTAGCATGGAGTGCTGCATCAAACTAGTCTCAGGACTGAAGACCACAACAACAACAATACTAAGCTGTTATTCTCTGCAATGTGTTATTGATATCCCGTATTTCCTTTGGGATGACATCATTCTCTTTTTCTTAACAGGATATAAAACACCATAGCATGCACCATATGGATTGTTCAAGGTTGAAAGATTTTGCGAAAAGTTTTAATCTATCTCTCTCAATTTCTAGATTCTCTCATTCAGATAATCTAAACGCCACAGCTCTATCTGACTTACATATCCCGTTGACCAGCGTTCAAGCGTGGTGTAACTATTCACTCTTGTTTTGTAATATATTATCAGTAAGAACTGTAATCATAAGAAGTAATTAGTTTCATAGTCTGCCTGAAAGGCAAATCCTGATGTTTTATCACTTTACGTATACATGTTCCCAGCCTCCTCTGCAAGCGTCCATCGATAGTGTTTCAATTTTTGCAGTATTTTATAAAGCATAGACGGCCACTGTGGCCGAGTGGTTCTAGGCGCTTCAGTCCGGAACCAGGCGGGTGCGACGGTCGCAAGTTCGAATCTTGCCTCGGGCATGTATGTGTGTGATGTCCCTACGTTAGTTAGGTGTAAGTAGTTCTATGTCTAGGGGACTGATGGCCTCGGATATTAAGTCCCATAGTGCTTAGAGATATTTGAACCTTTTTTTTATTTTACAAAACATATATTCAAACAGCTTCAAATATCGTTTTTAGTGTCAGAGGTACATCACGTACGATATACACAAATCATAGCCGTGCGCCAAGAGAACTTGAAATCTGATTTTACCCTAATTCCCGTCCAATGTTATTTTTTTAATTTCCTATTGCTCTACGGTGGTCGGTAAGATAATAACATGAAAAATAATGTTTTTAACCGATTCACGAGCAGTTGATGCCATCGTTACGAGCAGCCGACGGGCAAAAACCCACTGATCATAACGAGTTTATGGTCGGCATTACGCCTTACGTCTGTCGTTTTCCATAACTATCATAATAAGGAGAAACTGATGGCACTATTTCATGACACGGGGAAGCTCCGTCCTTTCCATGTGGTTTCGCAGGAGAGAAACTAAACAGGATCCTTCCGTGAAGTTTGTAGCCACCCGTTTATAAGCTACAAACAGGAGTTCCGGAAATACGTCTTGCAATGTTGGCTCTTTGTCCCTTGCGACACGTCCTCCAGCTTTCACTATTGGACTTCGTTATCTATTTATTTACGGTAAGTTAAGGCGAAATTCGATTATTCCCTCCGCTAATACCTGTCGTCTTATGCTATAATCCCGTCTGTCAACACGATCTCCATGAATTCCCTAACCGATCTGGTTGTTTGCTTTTAATGCTTTCACACAATTAATCTTCTGCTTGCTGTTACTTGTCGATGCTCCCTACCACTTGACATGGCTACCGTGGCCCTCTAGTGCCATAAACTATACTGATCATAAATTTCCTTCGCTCGTTTTCTAGCGGTTGCAATAATAATAAGGCTATCAAATTTCACATTAGCCTCTGCGTCTAGCAAGAATCAGGAGTTCTACAACAGTAAGTTCTCATATAAAATGTTTTAATCCCTAATAGACGCTATTTAAAGAGCGAGGTTGCTAGTACTTGTAGTAAAAACATACAAGAAAATCACCTCACTGACTGTCGTGAGTGGGCCAAGAAGCTAAACTTCTTTCACAGTGGCACCACACTGTGTCACCGACCACGATTGACGTTTCTTACGAAACGTTCTCTGTATGCCAAAGCCAGCCGTCCTGCTGAACCCAAGCAGGGTAGTGATGACGAAAGGCAACTGTCGACTGTACGGAAAAAATCAAGTCCAAGAGTACATACACTGCTGAAACAAAAGTGCAGTACTGGCAGGAACAAGGCTTTTATTTTGACAGGTAGCTCTCATTGTAAGAGTATGCGATAACATATGTTACGTGTCACAGTGAAAGAAGCCCAAACAGTCTCAACAATACACAGTAACCCCCCCCCCCTTCCCCCTCCCCCCCCCTCCCCAGTCTGACGGCAACACAGGCATACAGGCATGTAATCATTCAGACGATCGTAAGTCATAAGCGCCTGCGATAGTCCAAGCCACTTACATGTTTTCTGGCATTTCGACACTGAATCTTTATGGCTCCCAAGTTAGTTACCACTTCACGATATCCCATACGTCTTCAATTAGCGAGAGATCAGGTGATCATTTTGGCCAGGGCAGTTCTTCCACACTACCAAGTGCAGGTTGCATCGTAGTAGCTTGAGGTGGACGTGCAACAGAAGAAATGGCAGTAGCTCAGGTATAACTATCTGTGAAAAGTACTGGTTACTTTACCCTGCCGAACCACCAGATTTGACCGGGAGTTGTAACTGATAGTCCCCCACATCAAGATGTCTGATGGAATATGTGTATCGCGAGCGAATGCACTCCAGTAAAGGCCACTCTCCATGTCTACACCGTACATGTGCACGTCCAACATTCTCGTATAGACAGAGCCCAACCTCATCAGTGAAGACGACAGAGTCCCATCGGACTTCCCAGTCGACTATCTCACGACACCAGATTAACAGTCCTTGGCGCTGTGATGTTAGCAGTAGCGTAGCCAGAGGCACGCGTACACTAGGACCCTCTGCCAGCAGACGCTTCCAAGGGGTCCTAGCTGACGAATCACATGCAACATGTGTCCATGCGTGATGTTCAGTCGGCCTCTTTTTCTCTCACAATGTGTCGATCTCAATGTGCGTCCCTGCTATGCAGACTTCCAAAGCTGGTCCACGGGTGTGGGAATGTTACACAGACCACCACTGAAAGCAGCCATGCCCCACAAACAGTTTGTGCCCATCATGAGCAGCAACCCTTCGATATATCCAGCCAACATTCCACTGGCCAACAATGTGACCCTGTTCCTATTGCTAAAGTTGTTCAACAGAAGTACGGGCCCGATTTTACACTAGATTGAATGTTGTTCACACTGTTCACCTTAGAAGTCAGCAGAGTTACAGCCCGCAGAGTCAAAACAGATGGTGCACAAACAGGCCACCAGAGCGCCATCTGATCCCCGACGCCGGCCGGAGTGGCCGTGCGGTTCTAGGCGCTACAGTCAGGAACCGAGCGACCGCTACGGTCGCAGGTTCTAATCCTTCCTCGGGCATGGATGTGTGTGATGTCCTTAGGTTAGTTACGTTTAATTAGTTGTAAGTTCTAGGCGACTGATGACCTCAGACGTTAAGTCGCATAGTGCTCAGAGCCATTTGAACCATTTGATCCCCGACGACTGTGCGATATCACTCACTATCACTACAGTCCTCTTAGTATGAAGTTAGGTCATCCTTGTGCCACAGTCCCTGAAGCTCTGGCATTTTTGCCAGCAGTGTAATAATAACAAGAGAAATGAAAACTTTCACTGAAATTATTAATAAAATGCTTTCAGAAATAAAGCTATAAAGAGTTATTATGGCTCCAGTAACAAGCCACAATAGTGATTTCGCCATTCAGGGGAATGACTATAACAGCAGCTGCTACTTATAAAGTCGACTTACTTCAAGCCTCCGGGCAGGTGTTCTAGAGGCTGTGATAGCATGTCATGCTCTGCTTGTTCTCATCGTGTACCCTGCCCACAATTCAACATCAAAGAATGTAGCGCTTATAGTCTGTAATGTTTCGCACTTCGATGTATGGAACGTCAGTAGTTCAAAAGATTTAGTCTTCTTGATACTATAACATTTTTATCCCTTGCATGGTCCAAAAAATCGTATAAAACTAGCATTTGCTGGCTGTGGTTAATACAATTATTTTACCCTTTCTCGACTTTAAACTTAACGTTATAAGGACGCAGGCTTTGTGTTCGTTTCTGGGGACACTCAACCCATTCACTCCTCATTTCATGACGCAAAAGCTACAAAAGCATCTATTTCTAGAGCCTGAATGCCATATTACACATCAATGATTAATTTTACTGCATACTGTAACCGTTACATATACTCCCATATTCCTCCATCCTTTTATTAAAGGATGGGAAGAACTAAGGAATTTAGAAACAGTAACTAGTTCCTGTGCACACCATTTACCAACTGGACAACGCACCTTTTCGAAAATACTAATATACATACTGCTTTAAACATTTACGCCAGTGCTTCACACATGTTATCACATATTACCACAAACCATTGGTACTAATTATATCAAAAGAGTAGAAATAAGAGTGGGTATTAATTAAATCCAGAAAAAGTCGATGACGTATTAATTTGACCCAAAAAATATTGAATATTTAAAATCAAAAAAAATAGTTTTTCGATAATCAACTTACAAAACTTGTAAGGTTTCTAGTTTATTTTTGTTATTCGAAGAAAGTGATGTGAGCTCTATATTTTCATTCGATGTGTCATATTTCACGTGTATATACGGGACATTTATCAAACAATGCTTTTCAAAAGTCGATATGTTACGCCACAGAGGTTCTTAGAACAAGCAGTGTGATCTTTAGTTGCTAGTAGCACTGTTGTACAATAAGCATTCTGAGTGAAGCTAGTGAGGTCTCGGGTGCTGGCTACTCTGATGAGTGAATACAAATGAGTTGCACAGCACAGAGGTAAAGATACAGAGAAGGATGAATTGTGAATAATGATTTTGTAAGGATTAGCTGGACAAGTGGGGAAATTTTAAGGCAAAGTGTTGCTGCACTGCTTGCTTGCACTTAAATGTGACGTGTTTGAAAGACAGAATGATTTAGGCTAATCTTTCTTGTAGGTTTGGGTTACACAGTTTCATTGCTGAGTCCTTAGAAATTAAAGTTATCAGTTCACATAGGTTGCACTGTCACGTTAAAATTTTACCACAACATTACCATTTTCAGTAATTCACTTCATGACAGAGGAATTTTTGTTATAATTTATCACTTCAGTAAAGATCATATAACTGTTGAGGAATGATGATCAGATCTCGTAATTTAGTTTTTAAAGGATAAATTCTTTGAGTCATTTAGCAAATTCAAATTCCCACACTGATTATGTGTGTCTTCACACTGCACAGACTAGAGCACAGGTGCACAAAGTAAAAGCAAAGCATGACACGTTTAGAAAAGCTGCATGTACTTGCATACTACTTATCTCCTATGCTGCTGCGCTGCATATTTTTTCATCACTTCGAGCAGTACCAAGTTTCCGTTCCCACAGGTAAGTCACACGAAAATTTGCTAGGGCCAGTTACACTACAATCAAGACAATAAAATCATTTACAGTTAGCTTTGTTTTTCAAAATTCGTTATCAGAGTCAGTTCAGGTAAAGTTTACATCAGATTCCATTTCATATCTAGACAGCTATTCTCACAGTACAGTGTTACATTTGCATGTGGATTATTCTGGGTTTCGAATTTTATTCATTCATATTGTGTTCAAGCACTTTGAGTTCATCAGATTTTGGTAACTCCTAAAATTCATCCATCGACACCTCAGTATGAAATCACTCTATGACAATGGGTAAATGTTGCCTAGTTACTGCCACTTCCTACGGTCTTACGCTCATCACAGTGGGAAAAAATGCTTCCTCGGTTACTAACCTGCTAAATCGAAACATATTCTTTTCCTTAATAATACCCTCTACTGCTGCTTGGTTGCTGAACCGTTCATGGTCCACTTTACTTCCGAAATTTATTCCCGAAATTCAACTTAACTATATTGGATATAGATCTACTACCTAAAGTGACATAAGAAAATTTCAGCTGAACCAAGACTCGAACGCAAATTTCCCATTTGACAGGAGCGGTCGCCTTACCATTTAGTCTACGCGAGCTCACTCCCAAGACCGACCTAAAATTCCATATGTCACACACCTGTATGTTGCTTCTAATACCTTATTAATAGATTTACCCACACGCACATGTCTTATGCTTCCCAAAATAAAGGATAGAATCCTGTTCTGGAACTATTTTCGTATGTTGCTTTTAGTAGCACATCTATACCTGTTATTTCCGGAATAAATTTCTATATCTGGAACTGTAGTTCGTCATCAAATATAAATTTTGCTCTTAGCTACATCAGAAGTGAAGGAATGCAATGTAGTGTGAAATATCGTTCCATGGGTAAGGAACTCACAGCAAATAAGGATGGTGGTTTTTCAGACCACCAGCCAGTGATTTGACAACCATGACAGCGATAAAATTATAAGACTAGATATTACAATTACCCTACATCTATTATCTATTCCTACAGAAGACCTGTGCGTTACCTTGCAGTCTATTATTTTATACTGATTCGCATCATGTCTGTTACTGTGTCATTATAGCCAATGTAAACCTCCATTGTTACTTTAGTTCCCAGTGCTTGCATTGATCGAGTTAGTGACTGTTGTTTTCCTGTTGTTCGTACTTCACCTCCTTATTTCTTGACCATCACATTATACTATTTCAATTCTATCACATCGAGTGTCTCAGTCACTTGTTTCCTCAGTTTATGGAGTATGGCTCTGAGTACTATGGGACTCAACTGCTGAGGTCATTAGTCCCCTAGAACTTAGAACTAGTTAATCCTAACTAACCTAAGGACATCACACACATCCATGCCCGAGGCAGGATTCGAACCTGCGACCGTAGCGGTCTTGCGGTTCCAGACTGCAGCGCCTTTAACCGCACGGCTTATGGAGTATAGATACATGGTTTCATAGTTTCCTCATATTTTCTTTAAAATTTACCATTGCTACTCAGTCCTCCCCTTTAGCTTGTAAACAACATTCACTACACTTCATTTGTACTTTGCAATTGAGTATTCAGTCTGCTTCAAAATAGGGTTAATACTCAGCACACGAACACCTAGAATATGAGGTTACAAACTTAGTCTTCCTAGGCTGAACTCTGATTTTTCTACTGGCATTATTTAATTTCTTGGTTGCCTCTATAAACTTGATACTAGACACCAGCATCTCTGTTAGTTTCAGCTGATCTTTTAAAATTTCATCCATCGATTCTGAGAAAGCATATATTTTGTTATCGAAATCGACTGTGGAAGCTATGCTTGCCATATTCTTTTATATTAATTGTAGGTTGATATGTATTTAACTCTTCCACAATAATTTACTCTCCTAGCAAATCTTTGTTTGCCTTCACCTATGGCCACGCGGTTCTAGGCGCTGCAGTCCGGAACCGCGCGACTGCTACGGTCGCAGGTTCGAATCCTGCGTCGGGCATGGATGTGTGTGATGTCCTTAGTTTAGTTAGGTTTAATTAGTTCTACCTTCTAGGCGACTGATGGCCTCAGAAGTTAAGTCGCATAGTACTCAGAGCCATTTGAACCAACCTTCACCTATTTATTTACTTCTTCTTATGTATCCCCATACTATTTCTCATCACTCACAACTAAGTATCTCAATACTTCATTCGACCTGTTTGATTATTCCTTTATGCGGTGGTTTCTTTGCTTTGGTCCTGCAGATCCGGTCTTGACACTCTCACCTTCCCTGTACTCTTCTAAAAACTCGCGTTTATCTATCCCCATCTTTGCCATCTACTGTGTCGACGGCTTGCTCCTACCTTATGTAAGTCATTCTAATTCACTCTTCCTCAACGGAGCTTATGTCATCCATGCCGGTTTCCTTTTATTCCCCTTTCACTCTTCTGCCTATATTGTAAGTATCTCATTGCATATGATACATTATGTAGTATTTCGTCCTTGTCTTCTTACCTCAAGTAACTCTGTAATTCCTCCTCACACACAAGCCGAATTGAGTCCTGTTCACTCCCGTGATCGCCATCTGCCTTTATCCTGTACCATTCGTTTTCCAGCTTCTCCTCATTTATCACTTCTTCTACTTCCCCAAATTTCATTCCTTATTGAAGTATACTATAACCATATAACATGGGTGAGGTGTATGGAACAGGTTGCATTTTCCTCATGTATTGTCGGGTAATGGTATTTGTAATTGAAGGGATCTTATGTATTTGATTGATTCTCTGGACTTCTTGGATCAGCATTCGTCGCTCTCTTTAGCGATATTTCGATCGATATTAAGTTTCGTACCACTTAATCAAATCTTCGACTGTGTCGCATCTTCCCTGTGCTTTGACTGTCCATTCTCAACTACCTGCAGGATAACACTGCTCCACCTAGCTGATATTTTTCCGTCTAGTACAGTTACTGGATACCACTATATGTACCGTATATTACCCGACCATGATTGCTATTAACGTGACACCAATTAACGATACTCAGAGGATGCCGCTTTCCTTTCTCCTCATTTTTCTCCACTTTCTCCAAGTTTCTGAAAGTACCTTTTCATTTTTCTACTTGTTACCCAAATTTTTCCGCCAACCTGCTTTATAGATCGCTTCTGAACATTAGCCCTATTTCGTCTGTTTCCCCCAACATTTCAGAAAAAGTTCCGAGAATCACTTTTTCAATATTTTCTATCGTTTGTTCACTAAGGTTCTTGTTTTGTGTTTATTTTCTAATTTACCGCGCTTACCTGTTCCATTATACTGATTTTAGTCGTCTTAATTGGCTCATTACACTCATTTTAGGTGCTCCGAATTCCTTTCCAATTATCTCAGATTTTAAATTCACAACCTGTTTTCAGTGCAACCAAGCCCTTCATCATGGATTTTTAGCCTGTATTCACGAATTTCAACATATTTAATGTCAAAGGTTTGTTCCCCACTTCCATTTCTGTTCTCATAGATATTGCGTTCGATTGTATTTCTGTGATCAACTTTTAGTCTAACGAACCTAAGTCCGATTTATAAGATTCTGTGCTTGTTTTCCTACTTTCTCTCCTTTCTGTTTGTAAGAATGATAAATACAACTAAACTGTCGATTCTAAATCGGCGAACAAGTAATGCGCCGTTCCTATATTTATCTACTTTTCTTGGGTCATCATTGATTCCTCAGAATTGTGATTTATCTATGTTCTTCTCCTCTATTTAGTTCCTTTATTACCTCGCTAGGACCTCGCCCTGACTTTCTATTTCTTAGTTCTGTTCCTCCAGGACAGTTGTTCCTCACGTGCACCTTTTGCTACAAACAATCGTATTGGAAGAACATCAGCAACTGAGCATTATAGCACAGGTTGAAAATACCGCTTCAGTTGTAAAATACTTAATTTTAACACTACTGGTTTCGAACTGTTATAAGCCCATCCAGGGAGTCCCTGTTCTGCGCTCATACGCAGCACACCGCTCCTGGTATACGCGGCGCTCGGGGACCACAGCACAGCTGCGACACCTGAGGATGGGCTTATAACCCAGTAGTGTGAAAACAAAGTAATTTGCAACTGAAGCGGCATTTTCAACCTCTGATACACCTTTTGGTTGACGAATTCCTGCTCTTGTGTATGCCTTTTGACATAGTATTTATTAGTTTTGGTTCAAATGGCTCTGAGCACTATGGGACTTAACATCTATGGTCATCAGTCCCCTAGAACGTGGAACTACTTAAACCCAACTAACCTAGGGACAGCACACAACACCCAGTCATCACGAGGCAGAGAAAAATCTCTGACCCGCCGGGAATCGAACCCGGGAACCCGGACGTGGGAAGCGAGAACGCTACCGCACGACCACGAGCTGCGGACATTTATTAGTTTTAACGGAAATATTTTGATGATAGAGATAATCGGTCCAAGTATTAAAATATTATTTCATGTTTGCGTCTTGCGATGTGTTCCACAACATTTGCAGTTGGGAATGGTTATTTCTATATTTTTGTTCAGTTAAGTAGAGGTTCCACTGCTCTATCCAATTAATTTTTATCTCAACGCGTGTTGGTGTTCCAGTGGTGTAGCGACGAGACCGATTCCTACCTTCCTTAAATTGTTTGGTACATTTCAACTTGCTTATCTATTCGCCATTGCCAACGCTCCCTATCAATTGGCCTTTCTGTCTTTTCCCCTCTGCTTCAGCAGCGAAAGCCTTCGTATGCTTCTTACCCTTCTGTTCATTGTAATAATCGTGACACTATCAAGTTTCATATTAGTCTCTACCTCCAACAAGGGTTATCATTCCCCGCAACACCAGGAAGACGCGTTTAAGTAGGTAGCTGACCTTGCCTTGTTCCGTCATCGATGGTGATAAAAACTACAAAACTACTGACCCTACTGGGGGTCACAAGTATTCCAGGTAGCCGAACTTTCCCCCACATGGTGGCAAAGCAGCGTGTTACAGGACAAGACTAGCTATTCGCTGCATAAAGTCTCTATATTCTGCAGCCATTCCAGCCATTCGATTGTACACAATTTCCAGAACGCCAACGCCGAAACGCAATTGCCTGCTTCTTGGAAGAAGAACACAGTTATTATGGCAACATTAACGAATCCTTTTGCTAAATATACCAATAAAATTACTACTGAAGTAAATACTACTGCCAAAGCACAGAAGAGACTATTCGAGAGGATTGACTACGACTGCAGTTGGCGATATTTATACTGTGCACCTACTTGAAGACTTAGAGGTGCTGCATTCGAGGCGGCGGTGTCAGGTCTTATCCTGCCTGCTGTTATCTTGTGCCCCACTTCAGCGTGAAGTTAGGTTGCGATTCTAGTCTGTAATGGTGAAGGTTTTCTTAAAACAAAATTGATTACATACCAATGAACCCTCAGAAACAGGTCTGCAACATTAATACGTAGGTATTGGCTGCTACTGGATGATGACCTAGCAAGCCTATTTATTTAAAATTGCAGCAAGTTAGCAATTGCAACCAGATTTATAGCCTAGACATTGTGAGCCAGAATATCCCTAATTTCAGCTCCAAGTGTCAACCTCCAGGCGGTCAACAGCAGTTTTTCCGACATTGGCAGCTGGAGATGGCATGCTGCACTGTACTGTCGGGCGCCGAGGTATGTTGTGGGAACCCACTGAAGCGCCCACCACCACACCAGATTGCTCGTGTAGTTTCTTGCTAATGTGTCAGGCAAAATTTCAGCTACATCTCCTCAATAAGGAGGTACTGTATCGTCGCCGTCCTCCACTCCTACCCCAACCAAGAAACACCCGCGTTTGTCAGATTTCAGCCTTCTTACATTCATATTTTTAGCTTTTGCATAGTTCAGAAAGTCATTTACAGCAATTATTTTCAGTCTGTGGTTAGTAATAATCATTTCACTCTTCGTTGATCTCTAATTCTGAGTCAGTAATGAGCACAGGGATGGATCGTGGACGCGCTGGAGTTAGCATAGACAAGTAACACCTTAGAGAAACTGATGATTTTTACACCTCATACCATGAGTCACTTTACAGTAACCAAGGAATTGCAAAGTTACAAAGTTAAGAACATAAATGACAATTAAATTAATTTTTCATCTTCAGCGTTTTGTTGATACAAGTCCATCAACCTTCATTTAATATTTCATGAAGAGTTTATTAACAAATCTATGACATTTGCCGATTAGTTTCGAACCAAGTGGTTCATTCTCAAGGCTGCACTGAAAGTGTCTGAGCTTAGTTTAATAACATAGCAATAACTATGCATGCTTTACAAAGTACTCTTACGGGAGTCTCGCAATCAACATATGCCTACTGTGTAAACTGTTTTGATTCTGACTTGCTAAGTAGGCACATGTTGATCGTACAGTCATCTCCGATTACGATGTAAAGTTTGTATTGGCACTGTGATATTCGCTGTTAAGAACAGGCTGTTTCACAGCAGCCACAGTAGGTCAAGCTTGAGAATGAAACAGCTGGTTCGAAGCTGTTCGACATATATGTACCGCAACTGTGACAGAAGTTAATCACCTTCAAAAAACTATAGCCATCTACCTCCGTCATAGTCTGGGTTTAATGCAGGGGTGTTAAGCCTCAATAACACAGTCATCAGTTACCCACTGATTGTTCTTCAAAATATGGACACTGGGTAAAAGAAAGAATCATATTTTCAAAACCCCACTGCGACGCCTAAGTTTGAAATTTGGCTCAAAGGAACCTACAACCAGCCTAAGTAATTTTCAGTCTCGGATGTCTCAGTTGCAAGTTTTTTAAAACGTAAATGCATTGTGACCACTATATACTATCATCTTGTACCCTAACAAATAATGTTCGAACTTTTTCACACCAAAACGATAGAAAGTGCTTCTGATTGGGAAATTCCATGATTTCACTCAGCACCTTGCGGTGAACGACTCGCAAATGGGATTGTTTTACGTACCTCCTGGTAGCCTTCTGTTTCCATCTATAACACCTCTGCTGCAATGCCATAACCACTCACGTCAAAATACATGCAAAAGAATTTTCAGAAGTCTTGGTAATCTAGCAACTGACTACTCATCAAACAGTTTTTTAATTCTTCAAAAGCGGACTGACGCTGTTCGCCCGTGGTGTATTCTCCTTCAACATTGGGAGCAGACAAGGTGCATTAAACATGTGATCTTTTCCAAAACTGCTGTAGCGTCCAGATAAACCGAACATTGAACTGAGCTGCTTTTTACTCCTGGGCGATCCAAACTTTTCAATGACTGATAATTTGAAAGGATCGGGTAATACACCTCCCCCGCTAGTTTCATGGCCCAAGATTTTATTTTGTCTCTGACACACTCAGTCTCCTCTAAATTTAATTTCATACCTCCTTTTTCTACGGCCTCTACCACCGTGTCCAATAGACTGATATGTTCTCTCCATGTGGAAGTTGTCAACAGTGCTTACAGAAACAGTCACCTGATCTCACAATTCCTGTTCTTATATACGATCCATCACAATTGCAAAGGCAAACACAGAAGCATTTCCCCAACTACTTTATATTGGTAGTACTCACCTTCATACAAAGGGTGAACTGTATTGGGCTCGTGTATGCGTTGGCTGAAACCTTGGTTCCTATTCTGTGTCTGGTTTCCCGTGGTTATTATGATTATGCTGTTGTTCGCTCTCTCCGTGAGAGGCAGCAGCGGTGTGTATCGATATTCGCTCCTGGTACTATCTTTGGTCTGGTGCTTATAGTTTCCATTTGTGCAGTTTGCAAGCAGTCGGTCGGTTGGCGTGGAACAGCGAGGAAATCTCTTCGGGGCGTGGTCTGGCCTGGCCCGCTGGCGATCTCTACACAGTGTCGGAGTGTGTGGGACCGTTCCCACTGCTACGAGGTCGGTGGCTCACTGACCCTGGACATGAGAGCTGAGTTTGGATTTAATTTATCAGCAAGTCAACACTGTTCACATTGTATCATCTGGTTTTCGTTGATGGCTGTTGGGAATGGAGTCTAACTGTATTTGGTCATTTGCAATTGAAGTGCAACAGCGGAATTTTCTGCCTTGTGGCCGTTAACGTTTCGGTTATCTGCCCTGGCCATTGACGTAACTTTAGGCAGTGTCCTTTCCTCACCGTGTAGTCACTGTCCAGCACAGTGTGTAGTTCGACAGCTTAATGTATGCTTGGCTGTGAGCGTCCATGCCTTTTGCGTTTGCATTGCACTCCCGTTTGTGTGCTGGTCGAGAGGAGCGCAAGTTACCTTGTATGTGGATCCGTTGACTGTCTGTTGGTTTGGTTGTCATCGGATGGAGAATGGTTGGGCCAACTGCCTGCCTCATCTAAGTGTACATTAGTATTTAAGTTCTGGCCGACCCTCTAAATTTCTGAGCGCTGTTTGCTGCACTGCCTTTTCTTATTTTAATTGTGTGTATTTGTATGGCTCATAGGCAATGGTTTTGAACTACAGTTGAATCAATTTTAGTGGTGTTTTAAGTCATGGGCCTTCAGGCACTTTGAAATTAAAGTTCCTAGCTTCTCAAGTGTTAGATTTTTGGGCCTTTGGCCTGATTAATATACTGCTTAAAGAAAGCACCTTAGGCCTTTTGTCTACTAAAAATTAGTTTACTTGTGTTTTGAGTCATGAGCCTTCAGCCATTTTAAAATTAAAGTTCCTTGCTTGTCAAGTGTTAGATTGTTTTCACCTTCAGCCTGATTAATATATTGCTTAAAGATAAAGCGTTGTTGCTTCTGCCTACTAAAAGTCATGAGCCTTCAGCCAATTTAAAAGTTATGTTCCTTCATTGTCAAGTGATAGATTGTTTGGGGCCTTCAGCCTAATTTAAGGTAAGGCTTTGTTGTTTAATTTTATTTTACTTTGAGTTTTAAGTCATGGAGCCTTCAGCCGTTTTTAAATTAAGGATCTTTGTCGTTCGAGCATCAGAATGTTTGGGGCCTTCAGCCTAATTGAAGATAAGGTCTTCGGCTTTTTTTTATTTAATTTTACCTTGAATCTTAAATTATGGGCCTCCAGCCTTCTTTAAATTAAGATTGTGGGCCTTCAGTCTAATTGTAAAACTCACTTAATGTGAGGCCTTCTGCCTTCTAAATATTCTCTTTGGCGTTTGAATTTTGAGTTAATGGCTTCTAGTCGTTTCTTTTAAAATTAAAGTGGTTGTGCCCTTAAGGCATGTGATAGTGCGGTGTATTCAGGCGATAACTAAGTTCAAGAATTTGTACTGTAATGTTTGGTAAAATAAATAAAGTTATGTGTTGGAGTGTAACTGAAAGCCGCTTACTTTGGCCCCTTTCCACAAAGAGCTGTATATTAACGTGATTTTTTACCAGGGGCAAATTCCAGTACCGATATGTTATGACCACTGATGTAAGAAATATAGGTCCTCGGAACTTTTGTATAAGTTAGTCCACATTTTGAGGGCGGTTCCCGGCCGGAGTGGCAGTGCGGTTCTAGGCACTATAGTCTGGAACCGAGCCACCGCTACGGTCGCAGGTTCGAATCCTGCCACGGGCATGGATGTGTGTGATGTCCTTAGGTTAGTAAGGTTTAATTAGTTCTAAGTTCTAGGCGACTGATGACCTCAGAAGTTAAGTCGCAAAGTTCTCAAAGCCATTTGAACCATTTTTTTGTAGGGCGGTTCATTTAGCCAGCGTGCTTCCAGTGCTAATCTGATGCTTCCGTCACGCTTAGGCACAACGACAAGGGGATTGTGATACTCATTAACTGCTTGCTCAATGGCACTCCATGCCAACATGTGCTGAATGCCTTCCCCACAACATGTATCTGATAAAGCTTCCTGAAAAATACCTGCCCAGGTTTTACATTCAAACGGCATTCATATCCTATAACTCACGAGGCGCATTTGAGTATAGATTCTGATAAGCGGTTAATACTTCCCCTAATTCTGCCCTTTATTTATCATAAATTTAATCTATTGCCTGTATCTTAGCCTCTGCTTCGTCCAGGATACAGTTCTCTTCTGCATTAGCATCTTGCACATTATTCCCGAATTCAGTATCTTTCTGCACGTATCCCTTATTCTTTATTAGTCTAATAGGCAGTTCTCACGCTTCGTTAGTACTGCATAAAAATATTCTCAATTAAAGGCTCCGTAATCACTCCAGAATATGGTAAAGGTAACAGTAAGTGGCTCTGATCAAAGTCCAACTTTCCTTGTTATTTAGGTAAAAGGTGCGTACCAATCAGCAATTCGTCGCTAAACTCAAACGCTATGATGATCTATTATTATGCCATCTATACCAAATGATATCGAAGCTTCAGGCTTTTCCAGTAGTATCTGTTGTTCTTAAATCACTTATTTTCATGACAGATAACTCATTCTTAATAGGAACAGAATCAAAGAATGCTTGGGACAAAGCAATTGCTTCGCTGCTACTATCAAGAAGATAACTCACTTATTCCTGAGATGTGGGTTTTTATAATAGGATTAGTTATTTTAGTTTGTACAGGTTGCTCATGAAAGTCCTATAACAAATCATTTTCGATCTGTCTCCTGCTAAAGTAGTTTTATTCAGTTGCAAGTACATTTAAATTTAGGGTCACTCTACATTCCTTTCCTGAACATTAACTAAATTAGTCTCTACCTCTGAACAATTGCATACCTGTGCAATGTAATTGTCTCCACCGAATCTTAAGCCGTCAGCTTGCCATCATTGTCCAAGATGTAAGCCTTTACTTCATCTTCTCCCTAACCTGATTCAAACAACTTAATTTGTTCTTCCCTATCATCGGCAGCGTTTTCTTTTTCCTTCTTGTCCCATTTTTCTAA
The DNA here is from genome assembly GCF_021461395.2 of Schistocerca americana. Lineage (NCBI taxonomy): Eukaryota > Metazoa > Arthropoda > Insecta > Orthoptera > Acrididae > Schistocerca > Schistocerca americana. Next base: position 264,767,578 of record NC_060124.1, on the reverse strand, counting down.
TGGGTACAATACGGGATCAACAAGATAATGAGAGTTGTTTAGCACATTACTGGTGCTGTGTGTTACTACTCCTTCATCCCTATAACCGGTTTGTGAGTGCTGACTGACTATGGTCAATGTATGTGCTACTGACTGTGTCACTGTTTGCCGCCTTGTGGGCACCTGTTTCCTCATAGACGGTACTTAGTTTTCCCAAACGCAGCCCACTGTGTTCATTCGATTCAAAATCAGGTTGGGTAGCATTCTGCTCTGCGTCTTGTCTGAATGGTACATTACTTATGTTACTTATATTTCTGCCTTCGTTAAAATAATTGTTGCTGAAGTGCGTTAGCTCTCTACCTCCTCTTCCTCTACCAGCCACGATAATTGTATCGTGTATTCTGAACTTACGTTCCCACTGTCATTACTTCGATTCTTTATATGACTGTTAGACGACCTGCTTCTCAAGACCAGCTACTCTTTCCACTCGCTCCAGATACTAAATGAATCTGTCAACATCACGCGCGGAAGTGATTCTTCTGTGCCACTGCCAAGTCAGCTTACCGTCTAGTACCATAATCATCATCTCCGGTTTCATCTTTCCTGTAGGAAATAACAACCGTGAAACTCACTTTCTAGGGAACTCTTGAACTGGTTTAAGATCCGGAGTAAACTTTTCATTACTCCAGAATTCTCTCAGAACATTGTTTCGTTCGTTGTGAGGTCACTACTCATTAAGAAACGCAGTTTTAAATTCAGAAAGAGGTTTGCATCCAATCAATACGGTAGCTGCCTACCCCACAGCATCTTCTGACAAATGAGAAATTTTCTCAGTTTCTGGCCATACATTTGCTAAAACGTCCTAGAAATCATTGCAGAACACTGACCGGTGAGTTTTTTTTGTGTATATCAAAACGTAAAAATTGACGACATTCGATAAAAATGCGTCAACAGAAGCAGCATGCTGTATAGTTGTATTACAAAAGCTACCAAAGGTTACTCTATTTTCTGTGTCAGTAATACTAGTATTTAGTTCTTCTACTTGTAATTACTCTGCCTCCACTCTGTCAGAAATTGGTGAAGTTCGTAACGATTTAGAAGCCAGCGATGATGTTATGGAAGAGAGGTTGTCATAAAGAATAAGCAATGAATCTAAACTTTGCTCTAATCGGTATGTTTTCGCACAGTCAAATTTTACTTTCTTAATATCCTTCCGGAAAGTATTTGCTTTCTTAGTTACTTCCTCAAACCGATTAAAGCAAAGTTTGGATTCATTGGATATTCCTTCTGATAACCTCTCTTCCATAAGATCATCACTGGCTTCTAAATCCTTTTGAACACAATTTCGTTTCCGAAGATACTACGCAATTTAGTTAGCTGTTGCGCTACTTTGACGTGCAGATCACGGTGGTTGAATCAATTTTATAATTTAAGCAATGCAGTTTTAAATTCATTTCATCCCTTAGTTCTTTATTACTAGATTAAATCTTACTATTACTAGATTAAATCTTACTACTTAACTGTTTATTGCTGGATTACATGTTAATGTTCAGTTCTTTATTATACGATTGAAGTTTAGAAAACAGTAATTGCCTCTAATTCGTAACCTCTGTATTCCCACGTGGCATTTCGGCCGGTTTTAAAGGAGTTTCTAGCATTCACGGACTTAAAAATCACGTTCATGTTTAAGATTTATTACTTCGACAGAACCAAGCCCGATAGTTTCAGTCTCTAATTCTGAGGATTCTTGGTCAGAGACTGGCTCGATCTTAACTTTCGCATCATTTTATGTCCTATTCGAAACATGTAACAAATACTTTAAATATTCTTGATTTAATTGCTGGAGCCCCTGTGAGCAATACCGGCGCCGTGCGCCAGCAAACATGATGCAAAGTGTTGCGACATCAGACAGGAAGCATCTCCGCTGTGGTGGTGAGGATGGCTGCGCGTATCGCCTGCTGCAGTAGCACTATGGGAGGCCAGTGCACCGGTGAGCACGCGCAGTACTTACAGGTAACTTGCAGGTATGGTACACACAGCTCCTTGATGACGCACCGTCTTCTTCCAACATCAGCGCAGGAGCTAACCGCGCTGTAGTATCGTCTTCTTACCTCCTTCCGTCACATTCAAGGTTGCTGTGGATAACATTCACAGTTTAGTTTCCACACCTGCGAGAAAATCTCAACTCTGTTCTCGAATAGGTTCGGCACATTTCACTGCGATATCCTCTTAGTGCGTACCAGATCCCTGTTGTGTACCGTTTATTTTAAAGTTCAGTCTCCCAGTCGATGCATCATATGTCAGGTGGCGGGAATAATCGGCTGGTCGTTACTTCGTTATTTCTTATGAAAAGACTTATAAATTATAAATTGTCTGTGTGTGTTTCCACCTACCCTCAACAACTACAAGAGCTTGAAAGCTACTTCTACGGTCAGCCAGAAAACGATGGAGAACATACTGACCATAATATCCACTATGTATTCTCCACACTGCTCTTTCTGCTCACTGAAAGAAAATGTTTCTACTTGCTATTTACTCACCAGGTTCTGGAACTATGACTATAAACAAAAGTTTTGAGATTGAACTGACTTAAATATGAATCTTAGTATTGTAACTAACCTCCCTATCAGGAATAGCAATATTAGAAGTTCAGAGCCGACCACTATGGGAAGTTCCAAGTAAAGTGGTCTATCGTTCTGACTTATAATCACCAAAAGTACAGGGTGATTCAAAAAGAATACCACAATTTTAGGAATATAAAACTCTGCAACGACAAAAGGCAGAGCTAAGCACTATCTGTCGGCGAATTAAGGGAGCTATAAAGTTTCATTTAGTTGCACATTTGTTCACTTGAGGCACTGTTGACTAGGCGTCAGCGTCAGTTGATGCTAAGATGGCGACCGCTCAACAGAATACTTTTTGTGTTATTGAGTACGGCAGAAGTGAATCGACGACAGTTGTTCAGCGTGCATTTCGAACGAAGTATGGTGTTAAACCTCCTGATAGGTGGTGTATTAAACGTTGGTATAAACAGTTTACAGAGAATGGGTGTTTGTGCAAAGGGAAAAGTTCTGGACGGCCGAGAACGAGTGATGAAAATGTAGCACGCATCAAGCAAGCATTTGTTCGCAGCCCAGGAAAATCGACTCGCAGAGCTAGCAGAGAGCTGCAAATTCTACAATCAACTGTATGGAGAGTCCACATTGGCACTTATCTGTCCGTAACTACCTGAACGTCAACTACCCGAGGCGAAGGGTCGGCCGCCAGGCAGCCCGTGACAGAGCACTTCATCACTGGCCTCCAAGAAGCCCTGATCTTACCCCCTGCGATTTTTTCTTATGGGGGTATGTTAAGGATATGGTGTTTCGGCCACCTCTCCCAGCCACCATTGATGATTTGAAACGAGAAATAACAGCAGCTATCCAAACTGTTACGCCTGATATGCTACAGAGAGTGTGGAACGAGTTGGAGTATCGGGTTGATATTGCTCGAATGTCTGGAGGGGGCCATATTGAACATCTCTGAACTTGTTTTTGAGTGAAAAAAAACCTTTTTAAATACTCTTTGTAATGATGTATAACAGAAGGTTATATTATGTTTCTTTCATTAAATACACATTTTTAAAGTTGTGGTATTCTTTTTGAATCACCCTGTATATTGCTCGCCTTAAAAGTGGAGAATAATCTCTCCACTTGCCATGCGGTTTTGTCAACATCATTGACGACACATAGACAGTTACCTACGTAAATTAAATTGATCCAGGACGGGGTATAGACCTCGTGAGGTCACTTCCTACTTTTACGGGAAATGCATTGAAGTTTGCCCAGCTTTTACGTCATGTGAGTCGCAACACACGCTGGTGTTTGACTGACGCAAACAGTTTAATACGTGGCGCGAAGTGTCTACTATATAAATACAGTCTCTGTAGTTGTTTACACAGAAATACGGCCTCTCTCCCTGTATTTAAATAGTAGCGCAGCTGACTGCCAAACAGAGAATTTGCTGTCAACTGCCATAGGAACATGTAGCAGTATCTAAATGGCTCCTTTCTTGGACACCTATTAATTGATAGCTTTTCGTTTAACAATTGACAACCTTCTTCATTTTTATATATGTAAAGCGAAGTTTGCTTTATTTACTGTAGAAGTTTTAGCTGGACTGCATTTAAACTTTCAGCCTGGAATCTGTAGAATGGAACCGACAGTAGAACACGAGTTTTGAACTGCCTCTTAAGATTCCTTGTAACCTTGGTTTTTTATAATACTGTCTTTAAACATGATACAGCTGTATTATATCATGAATATAATTGAGCGCTATAATTAGAACTATCCATTACGAATACAAATGACCTTTAATCTACCACGAAAAAGGACATTTCCGTTTCAAATTTGGGTTCGTAAAATAAGTTGAAGACTAGTCTAGGTAGTTCATTGGTGTCATGTATTTAATGTTTTTACATGAAACTGAGGCCACCTACGAATTTTCAGCTTCCTGAGTCTAATATTTAGCGGGTTCAATTTTCCGTGAAAGTGCCTAGCTTAACCAAAGTATTCCTCTGATCAAGTTGAAGCTTGCAACTTTTGACACATGTTTGCAAATTATGAGCAGTTTTTATATTTCTAGTTTTTTTAATCAGCTCTATTTATTTGTTTCTTTAGGTGGTATTTTTTTTTTAGCACGTTCATGTGATCATTCTGAGACTTTACAGGGTTAAAATCAATGTATTTATCTGCACAAGGAGACAGTCTGAGACCCATTCGTGGGCACCACGGACATACGGTAAGGCTTGCACATTTGTCAACTCCATCCCTCACGCAGTAAGATCCGTTGTAATTTTCTATATGCTGCAATTTACTTTTCGCTTGATGAAATTACCTACCATTTCATTTATCGTCATAGTTACTGTGATACTTTGACCTTAAGTAAGCTAGTGTTCAAAATTCTAATAGTTTTGATCGAAAAGTAAAGGTGGCTATTAGTTTGTGTTTAGTGCATGTCGTTGTACGAAAATGTAGCCAAAATATGGAATTATTCTTTAAACTATATCCATTTCCATTTTCGAGTAAATGTGTTTCATGTACTGCATATAGTTCCTCTCGCACACACAAATGAGTGATACTTAAAATCCATTCTCTCGACATTATAGATTGATATAGATGTCCTTCCAACTTCAACAAGTAATTCAGTACATAAATTTCATTTCGTGCGCAGCAATTTGTGACCCAAGAAGCATCAAGATATTACAGTAAGCGTGGTCAACATAGAAAACTGTTATGCCGCAACCAAGGTACCCCCTGAGGGCCGACAATCCCTATTATTCCACAGAGGTCGGGATTGTCTATGTCCAAGGCGTACCAAAAGCACCATAGTAAACACCGGCTTTTTACATACAAGATAATAGACATACCGAACTCTCCTTCGCGCAGGGGGAGCTCGAGTATCACTATGCCAAAACCTTGGTTCACAAATTGCTGCGCACGAAATGAAATTTATGTACTGAATTACTTGTTGTTCTTTAAACTATATCCATTTCCACTTTCGAGTAAATGTGTTTCATGTACTGCATATAGATCCTCTCGCACACACAAATGAGTGATACTTAAAATCCATTCTCTCGACATTATAGATTGATATAGATGTCCTTCCAACTTCAACAAGTAACTCAGTACATAAATTTCATTTCGTGCGCAGCAATTTGTGACCCAAGAAGCATCAAGATATTACAGTAAGCGTGGTCAACATAGAAAACAGTTATGCCGCAACCAAGGTACCCCCTGAGGGCCGACAATCCATATTATTCCACAGAGGTCGGGATTGTCTATGTCCAAGACGTACCAAAAGCACCATAGTAAACACCGGCTTTTTACATACAAGATAATAGACATACCGAACTCTCCTTCGCGCAGGGGGAGCTCGAGTATCACTATGCCAAAACCTGATTGGTTGGAGACAGCTATTTAGGGGCTAGAACCAGCCCTGAAGTTCACTTCACTCCAGATGCCGACCTCGTGGACTTAGACCGCTGAAGATTACGTATTCTTCTCTGAATTGGACTTTTACTAGCGTGTGTGTGTTACCAAGAACCTTTGTGGAAAATTACAAGCGAACTTTTGTTTGCCTCAATTAGGAGACTTTTACTGCCATCGTTATTGTTACATTTCATTTGTTGTTCAGTCATCACCCTTGTAAACTTATGTAAATAAAAGATGAGTTTGTGAAAAATTGGGAATTGTGAGTCACAACAAAAACGAGTAAAAATTTTCTCACCTGTCAGTAATGAGATGGCCGACTCCTTTAAGAGAGTCTCAGTTCCGTTTTTCAATGTGTGTAAATAACATCTCGGGTCATTTATCACTTCTGCATTCTTTTCTGTTTGGTTTCTTTGAACGATTCATCAATGTCCAAAATTTACTACTAGTAAAGAAGATCCAAGAAATATACACTGGCGGAGAAAAAAATTAGTACACCTGGAAATACATCCATTTTGATCTAATGACTGGGTTTGCCACCTGCAGGATAGTAGAGTACTAGTAATGGTTTCAGCGTCTTCCGTCAACAGGTAGCGTAGAGGCATAGCTACTAGAGCACGGTATCTGCCTATTCTTTAATAGGGAATGTTCACAGCCAGACGGCTCAGCGTGGTGCAAACGTGTGAAGCAAGTAGACAACCATGCCACAGAGACGCACTCGTGTTTCCTTCAGTAAATTGAGTGAATTTGAAAACAGACAAGTAGTGACCTTTCCGGTGGCGGGAACGTCCTGTCGGACAACTGCCACTCAAGTTGGACGTGCTGAGTCAGTTGTTCAACGATGCTGGTATCAGTGGTTAAGTCCACATTCTCGTGCACGTAGATGAGGTTCTGAATGTCCACGCAGCACTGGCGCCAACCAGGATCGTCATAATGCAAGGGTGGCAGTGTCAGATCGTACGGCTATCACAACACAGATAAGAGGGGTTGTGAACCCAGACGTGTCAACACGAACAGTTGTGAACTCGCTATTAGCAGTGGGCTACAGGCAGGCACACATCTAGCTTGTCTTCCACTCACGCCACAGCATCGATGTCTACGGCTTGACTGGTACATTCGGAGGATCACTTGGAAGATGAGTGTGGTCTTCAGCCATGAAAGCAGATTCTGCCTGAAGCAAGTGGTCGTCGTTTTCGGATACAACGTACACCTGGTGAGTGAAAGACACACTGATCATACCACAGTGCTTATGGTCTCGTGTGCGATAAGCTACCTGTCTTTTTCACCTTTGGTGCTTCTAGAATGGACGCTAACCAGTGCTCATTATGTGCAGAATGTGTTAAACGCGTTCTTTAGCCGTTTTGCCATGGGTAGGTGATGGGTTGTTCCCGTATGATAACGCACGTCCACACACTGCCGGTGAATCTCAACATGCGATACAAGAAGTCCAGCAGCTTCCCTGGCTTGCACTGTCTCCGGTATTGTCTATTATACAGAAGGTGTGCGATATGATGAGACGAGACGTTACTCATGCGACTCGTCAACTAACAATTCTTACATAATTACGTGAACAGTTAGAGAAGACGTGGCACAACGTATCCCAGAACAGTATTCACCAACTGTAAGACCGAATGGATACCAGTCAGAGGCTGCGTTGCCACCCATGGAGGTATTTTTTTAAATACTTATTTTTTTTTTATTGTATTTCAATGCTCCATACGGGGCGAGCTGGCAGCAGCATACACGTAGCTCTACACCATGGAGGCTTTTACACGTTATACACATATCAAAAAAAGTTTTGCATGACCTCGTTTCCGAGAGTTCCGGAATCTGTACAGAAAATTGGAATAGAGATCAACATAAACATAATTTCCGCCCTTTTTACTCCTCATGAAAACCACACATCGCATGTTGTACCACCATACAGCGAGACCTTCAGAGTTGGTGGTCCAGATTGCTGTACACTCCGGTACTTCTAATACCCAGTAGCACATCCTCTTGCATTGATGAAAGCCTGTATTCGTCGTGACATACTATCCACAACTTCATCAAGGCACTGTAGGTCCAGATTGTCCTACTCCTCAACGGCGATTCGGCATAGATCCCTCAGAGTTGTTGGTGGGTCGCGTCGTCCATAAACAGCCCTTCTCAATCTATCTCAGGCATTTTCGATAGGGTTCATGTCTGGAGAAGATGCTGGCCACTCTAGTTCAGCGATGTCGTTATCCTAAAGAAAGTAATTCATAATATGAGCACGAGGGGGGTGCGAATTTTCGTCCTTGAAGATGAATGCCTCTCCAATATGCTGACGATACGGTTGCACTATCGGTCGGAGGATTGCATTCACGTATCGCACAGCCGTTACGGCGCCTTCCGTGACCACCAGCGGCTTACGTCGGCCTCACATAATGCCACCCCAATACAGAGGGTAGCCTCCACCTTGCTGCACTCGCTGGACAGCGTGTCTAAGGCGTTCAGTCCGACCGCGTTGCCTCCAAACACGTCTCCGACGATTGTCTGGTCGGAGGCATATGCGACACCCATCGGTGAAGAGAACATGATGGCAATTCTGAGAGGTGCATTTGGCATGTTGCTGGGCCCATCTGCCGTGGTTGCAAAGATAGACCTCGTCATGAAGTTGGAAATGCAGTTGCGCATCATGCACCCTATTGCGCACAGTTTGAGTCGTAACACGACGTCCTGTGGCTGCACGAAAAGCATTATTGAACGTGGTGGCTCGGCTGTCAGGGTTCCTCCGAGCCATAATCCGTAGGTAGTGCTCATCCACTGCAGTAATAGCCCTGGGGCGGCCTGAGCGAGGCATGTCATCGACATTTACTGTCTCTGTGTATCTCCTCCACAAGCTTTGGTTCACTCAGAGACGCCTGGACACTTCTCTTATTGAGAGCCGTTCCTGGCACAAAGCAACAATGCGGGCGCGATCTAATCACGGTATTGACCGTCTAGGCATGGTTGAACTACAGACAATATGAGCCGTGTACCTACTGCCTGGTGGAATGACTGGAACTGACCAGCTGTCAGACCCCCTCCGTCTAATGGGCGCTGCTCATGCATGGTTGTTAACATCTTTGGGTGGGTTTAGTGACATCTCTGAACAGTCGAAGGGACTGTGTCTGTGATAGAATATCCACAGTCAACGTCTATCATCAGGAGTTCTGCGAACCGGAGTGCTGCAAAACTTTTGTTCATGAGGTAGTACGGGAGTTCATCATGGGTCGACACCTAGTACCTCAGATGCGCTTGTGCTATTTATCTGAAAATATAATAATATAGTCATGAAGTACTTTATAAGCCCTGTTGGAACAATAAATCTTAAGTAAATTGTAAATCTTTAAAAGAATGTACCGTTTTTTTTTGTTTTTGTTTTTTTGTTTTTTTGTTTTTTTTATAGCAGTGTTTCTTTTCCATGACTGTCATAATGTAGAGAGGAGATTGTCGTATCTTAACAAGGGGATGTAGGTGGGACTGTTTCTGGCCACGGGGTGGTCTCATCCTTCCAGTGGTTTAGTTTCAGCGAATGTAGGCGGTAACTCTCTTTGCAGTTTTTATCCCTCCGCTGGAGGATGATAATCTGTCATGCTGGCAATTAGTTCCCTCGGCCTGTCAAGCCTCGTTGAATAATGATAACTGGTCAATGGAAAAACGTATAGAAGTTCCCTCGTCGCTCATTAAACTAGTTCTCGTGAAGAGAATTTAAAATTACAATAGTCCATATACAGGAATTATGTTAAATGAAGGAAAGATACTAAAATCTTGATTAAAAAATAGTTGTCAGACACATAAGTTAGGAAGATTTGGCACAGGTCCTATTAATTTCAGGAACCCAGCTGAAGAGAAAGCTAACTAACTATCACAGCGAGATCTTTTGATGTTAGTCACCACTGAAGGTAAAGCGTACCGAGACGCATTCGCTTCGTTGTGAAAAGAAACATAGACTTATGGATCTCGGAAACCTAGCAGTACCAGGAAAGTGAATACTTTGAAGATTGCCTTCACAGGTTAACGCCCCAGCTGCTGGATATTTTTAGAGAATGAAGACGTTTCTGGTGTTACCTTTTCGTTCGTCATCCAGTGTCACAGCACGTTTGCGTCTTTGAATACAGGATTCGCTCGACGTAGATTGAGTTGCCTATTCCTTTGCAGATGAAAGAACTAATGAGGACAGTCGCGGAGATTAGCGAACTGAATTCTAGAAGGGAGCAGGTGGCGGGGGTTTTTCTATGGTTCTGCCGGACGAAGACATCTCCGCTTCTGTTCGGAGAAGTTCTGAACAGACTAGCGACCTGAGACAGAAAGGTCTACCATAACTTCTCAGAAACGTGCTTTTGTGCCATTATTTAATTTTGTTACTTAAAGAATTATAATTGGTACTTTCATGGAACTATGTCAATAACGCAAATTTTCCCTTTTCCCCAGTTTTGTTGTTTTTAACTCAGATTATTTTTAACTGACAATACACGAATTCACGACGTAATTCTTGTATGTCTTTGATTTTCATAATGTTTTATCGAAGAAGAATTTTGCTGTGTAAACAGTTCAGCTGCATAAAAATGTATTTGTCTATCGGTTTTTTTTTATAGTAACTGGATCCACTGTGTAAAATATACTACTCTCAAATTGATGACTATGTTGCGATATCACATTCCTTTGATTTTTCGGTTCTATTCACAAGACACATACATTGTTTTATTAAAGTAAGTGCGTAACTGAAAATAGTGAGGAATTTGAGCGCATCGTTAATGTCACCTATTATGTGTATGAGAGACTGAGAAAATGGACACACGTACATTTAAATTGGAGCACTATATGACTTCCTTGTTTTCTCCTGTTTTTATCGAAGGTTTTCTTTGTAACCATAGTTTCTTCCGCAGCTCGTGGTTGTGCGGTAGCGTTCTCGCTTCCTGCGCCCGGGTTCCCGGGTTCAATTCCCGGCGGGGTCAGGGATTTTCTCTGCCTCGTGATGACTGGGTGTTGTGTGATGTCCATACGTTAGTTAGGTTTAAATAGTTCTAAGTTATAGGGGACTGATGGCCATAGATGTTAAGTCCCATAGTGCTCAGAGCCATTTCAACCATTTTTACCCGTAGTTTCCTTGGCAAGGGAAGTACAGTATTTTGGTTAATGAGACCTAAGTCAAGAACTCTGAGGTTTCTGGAAATTAGACGAAACGTGTTAGAGATGAGTTGTTCGAGTAATATTTTGATTTATATGCGGATTGAGTGTTCTGTAGTGGCACGGGTTGCAGATAGCCACAGTGGGTGATGAGGCCAGCTGTGACGGGACAGGACGTCTGCAGTTCACCACCCTTGGCGTGGCTGCAGTGGTGTGGTGTAAGGTGTTACGTGGTGGTCCGTCGTAGAAACACTGGTGGTTGAATAGTTTCATTATTTCATAATAAGCCTTTTCACTTTCTGATTCATTTATCTTCGTACTTCCTCTGCCAACCTCTTCATCTCACAATAGCACTTGAAACCTTTGTCCTTGTGCACTTCTGGATGTATTCCAATTCCTCTACAGTTTCTAGACTCCGCACCTCCCTCTGGTACCATGGAATTTATTACCTTATATGTTCACAAATGACCTGTCATCTTGCCCCTTCTTATTATCTTTATTTTCCATATATTCCTTTCATTGCTGATTCTACAGACAACCTCCTGTTTCCTTACCTTGCCAGTCCACGTAATTTTCGTTCGAATCCTGCCTGGGGCATGGATGTGTGTGATGTCCTCAGGTTAGTTATGTTTAAGTAGTTGTAGGGGACTGATGACCTCAGATGTTTAGTCCTCACAGCCATTTGGCCCATTTTAGAGCTCCTTCGCTCTACGTTGATACCATTGACTCTGATACAGATTTTCAAGCAAGGTTAGCATCAGCAAGTATCTCCAGTTCCCCTTTCCTGCAATTAGATTTATATAAAACTGCTTATTTGCTGTGGCTTTGCCCGTTTGTGGGTGCAACACATATATTGAAAATCCTAGCCGCTTCTTGTCCCTGACATACAGGGCAAAGCTAGTTCATTTGACAGACCCATACTGTTCCCGCACAACGTAACTGTGATACAGGGCTACCTATATACCAGGAGCTTGGAAGGAAACGTTTTTGCCCTGTCTCTGTCCTATTAGAGCTAGGAGGTTACAAATCCAACGGTGTTGAAGCCTGCTCTTACTGTGTCAAATTTGGATGAAAACTATACATGGTTTTTAGGGGAGATGCTGGTCACACATAGTTCTTTATGTATATAACAGATGAAAGCTGACTACTCTCCTTTCAGTAAGTATAACCCCTTGAAAATGGTACAAAGCTCAAAATTAGATGCTGTAATAAGTGTACAATAAATGGTGAATATACTTAATTTAGAATCAGTCAGTGGTTGAGACTACCTAACTCTCTTCTTCGGAAGCTCTGCCTTGTTACTGCATAAAAACAGTTCTTTCGCTGTGCTAGTATACACAATCCTTGTGCTCATGGGCAAATGTTCAGTAGTCTATGTTTCTTCGCATTCCACACTAGTCGTCTTAAGGGCTGCCCCACCGTGTTTACTTTGTATTCTGCGACCCCCTCACCCCCTTAGTCTGTTCAGTTCTTCCCATGTACTTTACTGTAGTTCTCAGTCTAGTGTTATCTCCTCTTTGGGTCGCAGGTTTGTATTTTGAAGAGAGTCCAATCAACTATGTGTATGGTGGGTCTCAGGTCGACATTCTAGTGGTACTGACTCCGAGTTGGAACTATCTGGTGGTTCTACTGGTACTGCTGGGTGCTAATTTGTTTCCTTACTCTCCCTATTTCGCTGGCTACTTTGCGTCCGATACGTGGCGGTGTTATGGCTGCAAGTGGATAAATGTTGTGGACAGGAGTAGACCTCAGTCAACTTGTGACAATCCTGACAGTGTTGCTCAAAACGACGTCTACTTACATGGAGTGGCAAGGCGCTTCTCATATTGGTGCCGCACGTTCCCCGGTTGTAAAATAGAAATCCATAGCTAATGGTCGAAGAAATTCAGGCTACCCTCCGTAGGTTGATCCAGTTAGTGGAGAGCCCCTGGAATAAGGGGCGAGTTGACACACAGCTTCTGTTTCCTGCCGTCGTGGTGTTGGAGCACTGTTCTCATGCTGATGGAGGGTGTATGTAAAGGTGCATCATCCACCGTAACTTGAGTCTGCTGGGAAATGTGACAAATAAAAGAACTCTGTTCCATGGCCTTTCTGACTGGTCTCTAAATTTTTTCGTAGTAACTTTTTTTATTTTGTTTTGGTCACCCTGTTGATCGAATTAAGGGGCTCCCATAGCAAATTTCGAAAGAGTGGTTAACCGTGATACGATACATGTGTCATAATCTTTTGTTTCTGATGTCTGGGATTCTTTGGCTGTACAGCTAATTGGTATAACAGTTGGCATGCCTCTGACAACTTGACCCACGTGTACGCCAACTAATCCCTCTACTACTTTGCACTGAAAACCTGAAAGTTATGTAAAAAAAATATCATTAACTCAGAAGAAAATCGCCCTTCATCCGCAGCTGGGTCATAACAGCTCTCCAGTCAAGGTAGAGAACGATGGTTTACTGCTGTCTTGACAGGCATTTCCAGCAGAGATAGATTCATGACTCAAAAGGCCATGAAGAATGACATGGCTTAAGCTGACAGGTCGAAGAAGAGGGACAACTTCCCATAAAAATCTATCAAAATTTTTGTCTACGGACTTTGATGACGGCATGTCAGACATTAGGTACACCAGAAATGACGACAGGTAGGCCCCCATTAATGATAGCTTAGCGGCTGCAGAACCTCTCCGTGAGCTTTCGCCCTGAGCCCTTCACCTGGACGATGGTGAACGTTCTCATACGGCGTTTCCCACGAGTTCTAGACAACCTCAGATCAATGGCAACTGGGCACTTCATTCAAGTGCAACAACGAATCCTCCTCTCCTCCCCAAATCTCAATGGCCTTCTGATTACCCTAAAGGCCGTGTAAAAGACTTTGTTTTGGTAAAGTGCCATACCCACCAGTATTCTGGGAAGAAAGTCTATACTGATTGCAATGAGATTCTCGTGTCCATTGTGGTAGAAAAGTGGTAAAACAGGAGTTGGTCAGGCAAGGATGATTTACCTGGGAGCAGCCAAAGTAAAACTGAGTGGAAATAGGAGCCACCTGTTCAAATAAAGAGCGTTCAACTCGTACGTTAGTGCTTCGTTTAAAGCATTGAGCCAATTCTGTTTGAATATCTACAGGTAGTTTTAATAATAAGCAGAATTAATTATTCTTGAAGAATTCATTGTTTATTCACATACTAGATCTCAAACCCGGTGTTGACCAGGTATTCATTTCGCCAGATTTCTGTTAGAAATGAATACAAAGAGTGAACTGTTTGTAGCATAATACCCTGGACGGTTTCTGTACGTTGGACACAGCTACTTCGCGCGTCTGCAACGCGATTTTGTAAATGTCGCTAGGGTAACGGCTGCTGCTTCCACAGGCAGCAGTTAGCTCTTAGCAAATGAAAGCTGTCAAAAGTACTGTCAGGTGTCACGGGATTCCTTAAGTTGAGTGGACTGTAGGAGTGTCTTGTTAATAAAGAATAAAGGTATTGAAACTTTATGCAGTTTTTGGCATATCTCTGTTTATGACCTCATATTTCGTTATATATATGTGCCATATAGCTACAAAATTTGGTACGTACACTCAGCAGCATATGCAGATACTGCCGGAGGAATTGTTGCGAGTAGGGTTAGCGGCAAAGCATTGATATATTTAAACATCGCGCACAATGCGGCAATTTCTCCTCTCATGTCAGATTCTGACGTCATACCTCCTGAAGTATGATAGGTGTGTGGTTCTTACCCCGACAGCGATTGTTGCTTAACAGTTAGGGATATGTGTACAATGCTTCGCAGATATCGCTCATGTGATTTAGGATATATATATATATTCATAGTAATGTTTATACATTTAACCAGACTTTATTTATGTTCAAGTAAGTATTACTTTTCACATGGGATATGTGTAATAGACAACTTATTCTTTTAAAACGAAGCTATCCCAAGTATTGTAATATTGAGATGTCTTTCATCGAAACTATGTTTTCCTCTGCCCTACGCATATCAGCTTATGACAGATGGCCCCTAAGACTATACCAAGTGACCCAACTCCTGGGGTTAGTTAGCAAGGTTGCAGGAAAAGCTTCTTTGCAGTCACCTAAAGCCTTATTTAATTAATGTGTCCCATATGGTTTTATAGTCAAAAGCTAAGCTGTCCGCCGTATTCACCAGAATTTATCCAAGTATAGCACAAAACAGAAGAATCAAAACCAAATGTATGTCAACTTGTAACACCATTATCGATTGAAAGTAATTTATACAGTATTGCTATGTGTATGTAACTTTGAAGTGATTGTTCTGTAGTAATTAAGATCTTTGAATTGTCAGAGAGAAAGTGAAAGTTTATCACGTGTATTTTGTAAAGATTTAATAACGTTTAAAAACAATGAATCTTTATAAAATACGTATGCTCGTAAAATAAAAATTGTAGTCTGAATATTGTTTCATACTTAGGGAAGTTGTATTATACAAAGGAAAAGGTGTAGGGAACCCCCTCCACTGCGGAAGGGGCTTGGCGCGCCGGAGAAGGTTGATTTAGCGGCCGATCTGGGCGGCAAGAGTGAGATCACATTACACAGTCAGTGGGCAGCAGTTTACACAGTCAACACCGTAGGTGCCAAGTGAGGCATTCAGAAGCCGATTTTTGTTGAAATTGCCTAGGATGTGCTTTCGGCTGTAATGTGGTGTTCTTGTATTACGGAATGGCTCTAAAATGATTAATGCGTCGCGAAAAAGGAATTTGAAAAGAACCCTGAACTGCAAGAAGTGAGACCAGATATCCTCCACGTGCTTGCCACCACTATTGCGCCACTGCTCCGCCAACTTCAGGAAATCATATACGTATTTTAATATGGACCAGTACATTTCTGCGTGTTTTTTCAATAATAATTTCAGTGAGAAAAATATGTGTTTGAACTTTGAAATTTCCCTGATCATGAAACCTATGTGCTAATGACCGAGTAACCTGTTTCTGAATAATCAGTGATTTGTTTCTAATTTGAATGTGCCAAAGTTTCAGTGCTAAGTGTATAAATGATGCTAGTTAAACCACCTGCTTCACAGGTAAAGAAAGAGGCACATAATCTGATCTTTCATGAAACTTAACTTTGTTGTGACTATTACTAGGAACTTATTTCTGAAGTTTTATTTGAAAATATTAATTGCATAAATTGCTATATAGTGTTGAAATACAGACAAATACAAGTGGGGTTAGAAATCCACATTAGTGTAAAGCAATTGTCTCTGAAATAGTTACAGAATTTACCTATAGAGTAAATGACAGTGTATGGGCCCCCACTATATTCTTTTCCACTGTGAGAAAGTCAAATTAAAGATTTTTTTGTTGCTATTTTAATAAATCTGTGACGTTTCTAATAATGAAGGCATGAGAAGTACAGGTGTAAGATTATTTAATTTCGTTTGTGGTATGTATGTGTTAGCTGAAATCAGAACTCTTTCCATGCCCAACTTCAGTCCAGTGTGTCTTTAGTAACATCTTAATGTTGAATTAGTACTGATTTAAATAACAATTGCAATGGTAACTATGAGTGTATTATTATTTAGTACTCTATGTTTGCTGGTTTGTGTAAAAAGCTATCTACTGCTAACCACTACGTAGTTTGTTCGTTAACTGTGTCTATCCTTTGCACTGTTTAAAACGAGCATAAATAGGAGTCTCTTCAGCAATCCGTGTTCATTTTCCATTAAACATAATGTTTCAAAGTACTACGCCTAATTACACTGGCGACCGTTTAGTATTTTAGTTACGTGAACTTTGCTACTTTTATTACTTACAAAAGTGTTTCAGCTTTCTATTAATTGCTATATTCACGAAATTCATGTTCTATACCCTCCATCTATTAGGTAAAAATACGATAAAATAGAAAATTCCTCCCAGAGGGTAACGTTAGTTGTGAGGGCGTTATACTTTGCGCTAACTTGCAGCACATACGTTATAAACTACCCCCGGTCTTCCCTAATACTGTTTCCTGCATACACTTCTGTTTGCTTTCACTTCAAAGCTGTTTCTTTTTGTTATTTTCAGTAACAGCGTATGGTCTAGTCCTGAAAAAAGTTCTATGCGGCTGTGAGCCCGCAACAAATGGAGATGTCTAAAAAAAAGTTCTTACACCTGTAATGTCGTCACCACCATTTCTGTAGTAGCATGGCGGACGTGTCCCACAGGATGTCGTCACAGTGGCTGTGTTCCGCTGACGCTTCTCTGCTGCTACGCACCTCTCACGGGCCAATACCACTTAGTTACGGTACGACGGAGTTCCCTGTCCGCTGAGCGTCGCCTGTGTGCAACACAACTTGCGGGATTCTGCTGCGAGCCTCTGCTTAACTTGTATCGGCTGGGGACGGAATGCTGTTAGCCAGAGCACACTGTACTGACGCTGCTGCTGCTGCTTCTACTGTAGGCCCAGGGATGGGCGACCATCGCACAACACCGCGTCTCGGTGGCAGCCAACTCTGCAACACGAGAATGCAGCCCTCTGCGTGGCAGCTGCAGGTAGCCGCAGCTGATCGCTACACTGGTTACCCACTGTCGGTGTAACGTGTAGACCGTTCTGGAGAGTGTGCATGTACCCGGAGATAAGAAAGCCTGAGAACAGCGGAGTCCAGTTACACATGGTAACAGGATCATGGCAAAGAGGTGCTCGGACAATGAAACGTCGGACCAGTTCTAGCAGAACCCGCACTCTCTGGGGTCCATACAAATTTCATGTACAGGGTGTTAGCGGTATTAAGTGCAGATAATTCTGCTGAGAACTGAGGAAACTGTACTGAACGTCATTAAATCAGTATTTACCTCATCTGCAGAACAAGAATTAAACCATAACGAGTAGCATATTTCTAGGTTGGTTAGTACCTCCAAATATGCGACGTACAAGCAACCCATTGATGTTTATTTTCCACTGGGCAGCAAGTCAGGTATTGAAGTGTAGAAGCGAGGACGAAATACGGACAGTGTATACAGACAGGTGTAGCGCACTCTGCTGCGCAGTTATTACCGTGAAGAAATCGTCCGATAATGTACACTCCTGGAAATTGAAATAAGAACACCGTGAATTCATTGTCCCAGGAAGGGGAAACTTTATTGACACATTCCTGGGGTCAGATACATCACATGATCACACTGACAGAACCACAGGCACATAGACACAGGCAACAGAGCATGCACAATGTCGGCACTAGTACAGTGTATATCCACCTTTCGCAGCAATTCAGGCTGCTATTCTCCCATGCAGACGATCATAGAGATGCTGGATGTAGTCCTGTGGAACGGCTTGCCATGCCATTTCCACCTGGCGCCTCAGTTGGACCAGCGTTCGTGCTGGACGTGCAGACCGCGTGAGACGACGCTTCATCCAGTCCCAAACATGCTCAATGGGGGACAGATCCGGAGATCTTGCTGGCCAGGGTAGTTGACTTACACCTTCTAGAGCACGTTGGGTGGCACGGGATACATGCGGACGTGCATTGTCCTGTTGGAACAGCAAGTTCCCTTGCCGGTCTAGGAATGGTAGAACGTTGGGTTCGATGACGGTTTGGATGTACCGTGCACTATTCAGTGTCCCCTCGACGATCACCAGTGGCGTACGGCCAGTGTAGGAGATCGCTCCCCACACCATGATGCCGGGTGTTGGCCCTGTGTGCCTCGGTCGTATGCAGTCCTGATTGTGGCGCTCACCTGCACGGCGCCAAACACGCATACGACCATCATTGGCACCAAGGCAGAAGCGACTCTCATCGCTGAAGATGACACGTCTCCATTCGTCCCTCCATTCACGCCTGTCGTGACACCACTGGAGGCGGGCTGCACGATGTTGGGGCGTGAGCGGAAGACGGCCTAACGGTGTGCGGGACTGTAGCCCAGCTTCATGGAGACGGTTGCGAATGGTCCTCGCCGATACCCCAGGAGCAACAGTGTCCCTAATTTGCTGGGAAGTGGCGGTGCGGTCCCCTCCGGCACTGCGTAGGATCCTACGGTCTTGGCGTGCATCCGTGCGTCGCTGCGGTCCGGTCCCAGGTCGACGGGCACGTGCACCTTCCGCCGACCACTGGCGACAACATCGATGTACTGTGGAGACCTCACGCCCCACGTGTTGAGCAATTCGGCGGTACGTCCACCCGGCCTCCCGCATGCCCACTATACGCCCTCGCTCAAAGTCCGTCAACTGCACATACGGTTCACGTCCACGCTGTCGCGGCATGCTACCAGTGTTAAAGACTGCGATGGAGCTCCGTATGCCACGGCAAACTGGCTGACACTGACGGCGGCGGTGCACAAATGCTGCGCAGCTAGCGCCATTCGACGGCCAACACCGCGGTTCCTGGTGTGTCCGCTGTGCCGTGCGTGTGATCATTGCTTGTACAGCCCTCTCGCAGTGTCCGGAGCAAGTATGGTGGGTCTGACACACCGGTGTCAATGTGTTCTTTTTTCCATTTCCAGGAGTGTATTATTAGATATGTTTGCGAGAAGACTGTTAGACAAAGACAAAAATAACACATTCAAATGGGTACATATTAAGGTGCCGTTTATCTCAATATCTGTATCTATATACCTGCTACCCTGTATTGACAATAACACTGCTGCACACTTTTTGGATGTGTCTTTCCAAGACACTGCTGCCGGTTTTCTGCAACCGTCTCTCCAAGACACTGCAGCTGGTTTTCTGCAACTGTGACTCAGTGGTCTGGTCCTACTCTTTCTATTGGATACCCTTTCGGTGATTTGCCTGTACCTGACCTACCCCAGTTACCCAACCGATAGTTTAACGTTGAATCAGAATGACGTAATGTTTCTTGCGAATCTACACAGAGTTGAGAGGCGAAGATTAGGTTGAAATGAAGACTTAAAATCCGCAATTCCACCGAGATTCGATCCTGCGACTTCTCGATTTCCATGCAGGTGCTCTGCCGCAAGTCCACCTGGCCCTATATTTATACAGATAGTTCAAACGTTGGTTTTGATGAGTGGGTATGCGAGTATCAAAATACGTGCAGTATGGCCGTATCTTTTGACTGCATTAGCTTAGAAGCTAATTCTTCACCCTCCTCACCGCCCCCCCCCCCAAAAAAATCTTCTATGAGAAAGTATTTTGAAAGGACCTACCTGATTTCCTGACTCTTTAAACTTTCGTGATGGCAAGAACATTGTCTGACTTCAACACTGTGAATCATTAAACCTTTAAACCTTTAAATTGTTAAACTGACCCTGGAAAAACTCAATGTACCTCTTCTTTTTTAAGTTTGGCTTAACTGTTGTACAATGTGAACACCTTGACACTGCGTTTATTCTGAAAATGCGTCGCACTTGCTGAGCTACAACTACCCTCTGGGGTGAGCCTGGTGCAATGCACTCTTCTTTTTTTTTCTTTTGTCTTCTTTTCCAAGTGAAAGCACACTTGGTTCATAACAGATATCATTGACTGATTAATAGAGAGGGGTTATGGGACGAAACGGCGAGGTCGTCGGTCTCGCGACTTCTAAGTTAGTCACAAAAGAAAAAGTGTCCACTGATAGTGGACAGATCCAGTCAGGGGAGTCAAATTATAAAATAATGAACATTAAATACACACAGTAAAAGCCATAAAAGATTGTACCAAATCTATAAGCTGGAAAAAAGGGGCGGACATGGGGTCACAGAGCGAGAAGACTGGAAAAGAGGTCCCAACCAGAACCAATCTGGCCCTGCTCTAAGACTAAAATAAAACCTTATATCTGGGAATAAAAAACACTTTCACGGAGGAAACTGAGGACCAGTTCAACCATCCGTGAATCGTGTGATAATATTAAATTGAAGGAATCTGTAAGACTATACTAAGCACGAAGGGTGCAAAAGAAGGGAACATGCCAGCTATATGTGGGATACTGTCAGTCTGGCTCCACAACCAAATTGTGTGGGTGGGTCGTCACGTAGAAGGAAAAAATGGGTGAGCCTGGTATGACCAATGCGTAGACGGCATGCAAGGTAAAATAGTGCTCTCCTTCCGGGAGGAGCCGAAGGAAGAGAGAAAGACTGCAGTAGACTCCTTGACTGTACGGAGTTTATTATTATGAGGAGTCGCGCATCAGATGTCAATTCTTTTTTGAGCAAAGAGAGATTTAACGTAGATCCGCATATCCACAGCTGTAATCATGAAATGAAATGGGGGGGGGGGGGGGGAATATCTGCTTCTCTAACCAAACGGTCAGCCAGTTCATTCCCTGGAATGCCCACATAACTTGGGACCCAGGGAAAGACAACTGAGAGAAGACCATGGATAGCTGAGACGAAAGGGTGACGAGAGTAGCATCGGTCATTAGCCTGCAGGCTGCCCATTGAGTCTGAACGAATTAAAACACTGTGAAGGACGCTGTGATTGGCTAGAAGCTCTGCTGTGAACAGACCACATGATCCCGGCAATAAATGGTCTTCGAAGTCAGTAAGAGATGTGAAAGCTTATCCCACCTTATGGACTGTCTTAGAACCATCAGTGTGAAAGATGGTGTCACCCTGGAACCCTGCAAGGATGGCACGTACAAGACGCCCGAAAACCATAGGAGTGACAGAGATCTTAGGAGCCGGGAATAGATAGGTCCTAATCTGTGGTCTAGGCGCCATCCAAGAGGTGGAAGGGGAGGGGGGTAGGGGTATGGCAGGAAAGACACGGGGTGCATTCTAGTTAGTGGAGATGGAGATTCCGACAGAGGAAGTGAGACGCATGCCAGCCGGCAATCCCACCCATCGGCAGGTGTTAGGAGGGAGACATCCCTCACTGGCAAAGAGCACAGAGTACACGGGATGGTCAGGGCACTGGCGAACGGCGATTGTGTGGGAAACCAGGAGTAGGCTCCATCGCATGTGTGAGGGGAAATCCCAGCTTCTGTGGGGAGACTAGGGCGAAAGTCGCCAATAACCAGACGCACCACACAATAGTAAAAAGGGCAAGCATTTTCAAAGTGGAAGGAGCTGCTGAGCCATTAACCTACTATAATCTAGTCTGGACAAGACCAGAGCACTATTAAGATGGAGAACAGTCCCTAGAAGTGTGGGTCAGGAGACAGAGAGCCATAAGCTTCCGCCTATATGTAGTCTTTAGGTGGTGAATATGGGGCAGCCATGTCAACTTGTTATCAAAAATAATGCCCAAGAAACGGGACTGTTCTACAACATCGAGGAGCTTGTCGCTTAAACAAAGTTCTGGGTCGGGGTGTACTTTGGGTCGACGAGAAAAATGCAAAACCCGCATTTTGGAGGGAGAAAACTGGAAGCCATGGAAGGTGGCCCACGCCGAGGCCCGTCGTATGGAGCTCCACGTGATGCAAAAATCGTCGACGTACAACGGCGGGGTAACAAGACGCCCAACAGAGATCACAAGCCCATTAACAGCAGTTAGGAAGAGTGTGACACTTAGCACAGAATACTTTGGGATACCATTCTCCTGAGTCCGAGGGGCGCCGAGTGAAGTGCCAACTCGAACGCGGAAGGGCCGGTGAGATAAAAACTCGCGGACAAAATTCTAATAAGCAAAAACTATAACTCATATTTTGGCATGGACTTTTTATTCGAACAATTACTTTATTCATCGAAAAAGTTCTATACTAACTAATTATATCTCTTTGCTTGACAAGCAATAAGACACAGCAAAATAACTGTTCTTGACTGGACAAACCTAAGAAGCCTATAACATCAAATGAGAACTTTTTAAAAATGCAACTTGAAAAATTGATATTAAAAATTCAACAGTTATTCCGACACACTAAATGAAATTGAAAGTTACATGTGGCGTTTTATCTTTCCCTATACTCAATTGTGCCTAGTTGCAAGTTGCCGCAGTAAATACAAAATCTAAAATCAGCTACCTTAAACATAATCCTCCAGTATTACTTATCAAAATAATCACAATAAAATAACTTCTTTGAAATCCTTCAATCTCTTTCCTCATCTCAAATAATTACTCAGTAAATCAACATGTTCGATTTCCTCGGAATATAGCTGAAACCGTACCACTCGGCCTCTGCCGTACTACAACTCATAATAATACTGCCACTCCTGTGTCTCTTCATATCAAGATAAACAGTGCGCATCATCTTCCGCGCATCTTGGAAAGCAGTGACGGTCCAAGCAAACCTGCAAGCGACTCATCATAAAAAATGGTTCAAATGGCTCTGAGCACTATGGGACTTAACTTCTGAGGTCATCAGTCCCCTAGAACGTAGAACTACTTAAACCTAACTGACCTAAGGACATCACACACATCCATGTCCGAGGCAGGATTCGAAACTTTGACCGTAGCGGTTTCGCGGTTCCAGACTGTAGCTCCTAGAACCGCTTGGCCACCCAGGCCGGCAACACATCATATCTGATGACATGGCGCTCTTGTAATTTGAAACAGGACAATGCCTTCATGACTTCCAAATACTAGAGAAATGTACATGGAATTATCTTCAGCACACCACCAAGGTAAGGAAACTCCTCAGGGCTCAGTCCAACAAATATATATCAATTTCAAATGTAATATGCCATTGCTATAGAATATCTGCCTCTGAAATAAATGTAGGTTTGCTATTAGAAACAGGGCACTAACAATGATACATCCTGCTACTAATGAATATGAGACAGAAGGTATCTCTAGAAAAATATAATAGCAGTGTTTTAGCTCAAAACACAGTTTTAAAATGTTGAACCAGCTAGAGCGACAAGCAAAATCCCCAAACGAATACAAATACCGAGAATTAAAACGAAGTAATAGCGAATGGAGGATAGAGCGCATAGAACAAAAACACCTAATCCTGGCAAAAGGTCAAAACACACCTGACCAAGAATTCAAAACAAGGGCCACAATTCACACAGCAGAAACGTAAACCGGATAAGAAAAATTCAGAATCAAATATGGTTCAGCCTCAGGATCCAGTTCACCTACACTCTTCTCCTACTGAAACTTATTTCTGATAGCAACACTAGGTCTTGCATTGGGCATCCGGCTTTAAGTCAGCAGAACAAATGGCACAGCTAAGGGTGAAATGGTCATATCTTTGCAAAATTGTCCAGTTTCAGTCTTCAGATCATGTCTATTTATTTTAAAAAAATTACACTACTGGCCATTAAAATTGCTACACCAAGAAGAAATGCAGATGATAAATGGGTATTCATTGGACTAACACATTATACTAGAACTGACAAGTGATTACATTTTCACGCATTCTGGGTGCATAGATCCTGAGAAATCAGTACCCAGAACAACCACCTGTGGTCGTAATAAGAGCCTTGATTACGTCAAACAGAGCTTCGATGGCGTGTACAGGTACAGCTGCCCATGCAGCTTCAACACGATACCACAGATCACCAAGAGTAGTGACTGGCATATTATGACGAGCCAGTTGCTCGGCCACCATTGACCAGACGTTTTCAATTGGTGAGAGATCTGGAGAACGTGCTGGCCAGGGCAGCAGTCGAACATTTTCTGTATCCAGAAAGGCCCGTGCAGGCCTGCAACATCCGCTGGTGCATTATCCTCCTGAAATGTAGGGTTTCGCAGGGATCAAATGATTCAAATGGCTCTGAGCACTATGGGACTTAACATCTGTGGTCATCAGTCCCCTAGAACTTAGAAGTACTTAAACCTAACTAACCTAAAGACATCACTCACATCCATGCCCGAGGCAGGATTCGAACCTGCGACCGTAGCGGTCACGCGGTTCCAGACTGACGCGCCTAGAACCGCACGGCCACACAGGCCGGCTCGCAGGGATCGAATGAAGGGTAGAGCCACGGGTAGTCATCTGAAATGTAGCGTCCACTGTTCAAAGTGCCGTCAGTGCGAACAAGAGCTGACAGAGACGTGTAACCTATGGCACCCCACATCATCAGGCCGGATGATACGCCAGTATGGCGATGAAAAATACGCGCTTCCAATGTGCGTTCACCGCGATGTCGCCAAACACGGATGCGACAATCATGATGCTGTAAACAGAACCTGGATTCATCCGAAAAAAATGACGTTTTGCCATTCGTGCACCCGTGTTCGTCGTTGAGTACACCATCGCAGGCGCTTCTGTCTGTGATAAAGCGTCAAGGGTAACCGCAGCCGTGGTCTCAGAGCTGATAGTCCATGCAGCTGCAAACGACGTCGAACTGTTCGTGCAGATGGTTGTTGTCTTGCAAACGTCCCCATCTGTTGCCTCAGGGATCGAGACGTGGCTGCACGATCTGTGAAACCATGCCGATAGGATGCCTGTCATGTCGACTGCTAGTGATACGAGGCCGTTGGGATCCAGCACGGCGTTCCTTATTACCCTCGTGAACCCACCGATTCCATATTCTGCTTACAGTCATTGGATCTCGACCAACGCGAGCAGCAATGTCGCGATACGATAAACCGCAATCGCGATAAGCTACAATCCGACCTTTATCAAAGTCGGAAATGGTACGCATTTCTCCTCCTTACACGAGCCATCGCAAGAACGTTTCACCAGGCAACGCCGGTCAACTGCTGTTTGTGTATGAGAAATCGGTTGGATACTTTCCTCGTGTCAGCACGTTGTAGGTGTTGGCACCGGCGCCAACCTTGTGTGAATGCTCTGAAAAGCTAATCATTTGCATATCACAGCATCTTCTTCCTGCCTTTTACATATCATGTCTGAAGCGCGTCATCTTCGTGGTGTAGCAATTTTAATGGGCAGTAGTGTAGTTTCGGGCCAGTTGTCCATCTTCATATCTTTTAAACAAAATCAAATGACAGATGATTCAAAATTTATGTGCACAAACCTCCAAATTTTAATAATTGCAATTGGAAACAAGACATTTGTTAAAATTTTTATGGAGCGGTTATGTCTGAATCTGTTGCTAGTATTATCTATAGATACTACGCATTAAGAGGATAATACCCATTTGAAGTGACAGTCTGTGAATTTGTCGTTTATCGTGTAACAGATATCCAAAAAATTCTCTCATACTTTTGCTGTAAAGTAGCTATTCATTGCACAGTTCCGTTCCCATCCGACTTGGGAGCCGGTGCCAGTCCTGCTGGTGCCAGACCTGCCATACTACGGAGAGCGCGAAACTGAAAAATAGATGATCGTAGTGCTGGAGGGATAGCGGAGAGCAAGCGGGTGTTGATCAAGGGAGTGGCAGCAGCTTCAGGCCAGTGCTGGGGCCGGTAGTCAGCTGAGGCATTAGCCACAGGTGGCTCGCCGACCCATCTCGCTTACACAACATGTCATTCAGAAGTTTTAAGACTAATTCCTATCTGAGTAGGGGAGCTCGGCGGACCGGTTCCGCCGGCTGGGTTTGGAAGTGGGGGGCCTCCGGGAACAAACTGACACTGCAGCAGCTGCCTCCGGAATCCTGGAGAGTGCACATCGCTTGCTCCGTGAATGCGTGTCATTGCACTCAGTCGAAAAGTGGGAGAGGCGGAAATGGAGCAGCACTTCGAGCAGCGTTATGCGATTAAGTTTTGCGTGCGACTGAACAAAACCGCCACGGAGACTCTGGGTATGATTCAAGAGGCCGTTAAGGAAGAGGCCATGTGCCGTGCAATGGTTTTCACGTGGCACAAATGTTTCAAAGATGACCATCATCAAGCTGAGCGGATCAAAATGTGGAGAGTGTGCTGCTACTCTTGTTCAATGACTGTTGTCTTAGTGTGAGTGCTCCGCCGCTTGAGGGATCGAGTTCGCCGCGTCCGCCCGGCATTCAAGGGTGATTGGATTCTCCACCACGACAACGCTCGCACTCACACGTCGCGCGCCGCCGCCGAAGTTATGGTCAAGTTCGACGTGACAACACTGTCGCAGCCACCCTACAGACCCGACTTGGCTCCAAGTGACTTTCTCCTCTCCACCCGAATCGAGACAGGCCTAAAAGGGAAGTTATTCGACTCCATCGATGCCATCCAACTGGCTTCGACGAGAGCTCTTGACATCATGGCGCCCGAGGCCTTCCGGAAGGGCTACGAACAGTAGAAGACGCGCTGGCAGCCCCGTGTTAATGCTGAAGGATCATATTTTGAAGAATTTTAGTCCACTGTTATTAAATGTCCAATAAATTTCTAGTTCTAAGTCTCGAAACTTTTGAATCACACCCTGTATCCCAGAGTGGCCGGCGAGGAGCGGTGTCTGCTCAGATGTGTGGTTGTTGGCAGCTGGCGGTCAGTGATAGTGACCCCAAGTCTATGGAGGAATGGGCACACACTGTCGTAATGTGGACTCGAAATGGAGACACGGTCTGCACAGAGACACTGATGAAGCGCAGCAAGTGAGCAACCAGTACAAGATCAGCTGTATCCACTGACGGAGCGCCGAGTTCGCAACCCGATGGAGTCTACCCTGACGTAGAAGCCAGTTGTTATGAGCACGAGGCATTAGTTCCTTTTATGGGGGAAGCGGACAGCGCCTAACGTATCGGATCCTATGAAGCCTGTGATGGCGAGACTTAAGCAGAGGCGAACTGTCATGTATGTGCTTGTGCATCCGTCCACCAGAAAAATGGCGTACCGGTTGTACTCGACGGAGCCAGCGGTTCATTACTAGACATGTTCGTCATTGTGTAGTCTCCGCGATCCTTATTTGTACAAAAATATTCAGTTTCAGTCTTCAGATAGCTTTGTTTCTTTTTAAAAACCGGCATCAGATCAGCTGCCCATCCTTGTACCTATTGAAACAAATTAAATGACAGTTGATTCAAAACCTCCGTTTCCAAAACTTCAAATCTTAACAAACTAATTACAATTCAATACATACAATTTGTTACAGTTCAAAGTAACCTGTAGGCTCAGAGCTGCAAGTTCACTGTCATAACTAAAGTTACAATATCTTGCGACGACCTTATTTTAGAACTTTCTAGAAACCCAATTGGTGTACGCCTGTAGCGCTGAAAACCGCCCTCTATCTGCAGAAAATCGATTGATATACATGACATGTTCCTATGTGTACCATATAAATTATGACGACACATATATCACTTTTAAAAAACTTCATAGGAAATTTCATTATTACGAAACGTAATTTTTTTTGTAAAGTTGTGACTTCTCTCCTTCCTAATTGATGCTTTTAGAGGGAGCTTCCCTTGCAGCGGGCAGGAACATTTTTAGCGTAATTATGAATGGGACAGTCGGCTCTGCCATGCACCATCTACAGCGAACTCAGCGCACTGGCGGCAGTGAATGGGACACGATAAACTTCGGCGTGCCACTGTGAGCAGCTTGGCGCAAGCGGAAGGCTCCCTCATCTTAACAACACAGAAGCTGCAATATCTTAAGTAAGCATGCTTGTCTTTCAACTGACTCGCCGAGATTGACGAGTGGTTGCTTTATAATTTCCTCATTTCAGTTGCATTTAGATCAAGTGGTTATAGTACACTACAGGCCATTAAAATTGCTACACAACGAAGATGACGTGCTACAGACGCGAAGTTTAACCGACAGGAAGAAGGTGCTGTGTTATGCAAATGATTAGCTTTTCAGGGCATTCACACAAGGTTGGCGCCGGTAGTGACACCTACAACGTGCTGACATGAGGAAAGTTTCCAACCGATTTCTCATACACAAACAGCAGCTGACAACATTGTTGCGATGCGTCGTGTAAGAAGTAGACATGCGTGCCATCACGTTTCCTACTTTGATAAACGTCAGATTGTAGCCTATCGCGATTGCGGTTTATCGTCTCGCGACATTGCTGCTCGCGTTGGTCGAGATCCAGTGACTGTTAGCAGAATATGGAATCGGTGGGTTTAGGAGGGTAATACGGAACGCCGTGATGGATCCCAACGGCCTCGTATCACTAGCAGTCGAGATGACAGCCATATTATCTGCATGGCTGTAACGGATCGTGCAGCCATGTCTCGATCCCTGAGTCGACAGATGGGGACGTTTGCAAGCCAACAACCATCTGCACAAACAGATCGACGACGTTTGCAGCAGCATGGACTATCGGAGACAATGGCTGCGGTTACCCTTGACGCTGCATCACTGACAGGAGCGCGTGCGATGGTGTACTCAACGACGAACCTGGGTGCACGAATGGCAAAACGTCATTTTTTCGGAGGAATCCAGCTTGTGTTTACAGCATCATGATGGCCACATCCGTTTTTGGTGAAATCGCGCTGAACGCACTGTGGGGCAGCGGGTGATGTAATAGTTATTAATTGTTCCTATTATTTATTTATTGCTGTTGTTGTTTGCCGTTCTCAACACTGGCTCTCTAACTGCAATGTCGGCAACCAGAAAGTGATTAGCAAAACGCGAAGCCTGTAATTAGAATTCCTAGTGCCCACTTCACCTGAGAAATACATTTATTGCTACAGCTTATAGCTCTGAGAAATTAGGAGATTGTCTGGGATTCATTATAAAAGAAAACACCATGCTCTCTAAAATATTCTGAAAGTCACAGACCAAAAAGAATCCAACTACCAGAGCAGTTCAGAGTCTAATGCGCTGAAGCAACTATAACTGTTCAAATTAAATGCTTAAGTGAATGCTCGCCATAATTTGATGATAATGTTCATCAAACGCCACGCTAAGTAATGGTAGATTGTCTGTCCCGCGGCGGCACGTGAAAATACGACATACGCTAACATAAGATAGATCATTAAAGTCATTCCAGCTTTAACACTTCACTCGAAAACGAATTCATGGTTATGCGTATCCCGAGTAACTTATTACGGCATCCGAGGCTGTTTATAGCAATGATACCGACGCGACGGGACTTCCGGCACAGGTGGTGCACTAACCAGCGTCTGGAGAGAACTGGGGCCTTTCTCTTTCATGCAGCGTTCTTATATATATTGCCGCGGTGCGGACGGCTAAGGGAACGCCTGATCAAATCCGCTCTCCCGACTAGCCGCTGGGCTAGTAATGCACCACTTTAAGTTATCGAATAAATCATTGCTTCCTTTGCTGATGGCCGATGAAGCTCTCAATTTAAATATGCTATCAGCACACAGGTAAGTAATCGTAATAAAAGTCTGACGTAGCTAAGTCATATATTTTGGGCGAGATAATTAATTTAATTACACTACATGCAGTAGACGAGCTCTGTACTTGCCCTTTGGAGACACGCTATCGCTATAGATTTATAGTTATTCAGTTGAAACTTCTCACATCCTTATGATTATAGCGGATCTCCCTTCTACTTAAATTTAAACATCCTAGCTTTATTTATTTGAACAAAAATTTTAATTTGTGAGATCCAGTATACTGTTTCTACTAAATTATCTCGCCTAAGGAATCTAAATATAGATTTTTAAGTTTCTAGCTCTTTTCTGTTGCGCCAATGATTTTTACAGAAAAACATCCAAAGTTCGAAAATGGTTAAAGTTATTGAACTTATATCCAACACATATTGATCTAGTATTACTCTTGACATGCTATAAACGTTTCACGTTTTTTACTTGATTTTTAAAGTATTTCGCAACATCTATGACGTCACAGCGGACTGGCTGGCACACAGTGGAAGGACTGATGTGAATTTTATATGGCGTGAGAAGCTGCTTCCCTACAGCATATTTAAAGTGGGTACTCATCATCACCCGTCGAGATGATATGGGGTGCCATTGGTTACACGTCTCGGTCACCTCTTGTTCGCATTGACGGCACTTTGAACTGTGGACGTTACATTTCAGAAGTTGTACGACCTGAAGCTCTACCCTTCTTTCGTTACCTGCGAAGCCCTACATTTCAGCAGGATAATGCACGACCGCATGTTGCAGGTTTTGTACAGGCCTTTCTGGCTACAGATAATGTTCGACTGCTGCCCTGGCCAGCACATTCTCCAGATCTCTCACCAAATGAAAACGTCTGGCCGATGGTGGCCGAGCAACTGGCGCATCACAATACGCCAGTCACTACTCTTGATGACCTGCGGTATCATGCTGAAGCTGCATGGGCAGCTGTACTTGTACACGCCATCCAAGCTCTGTTTGACCCAATGCCCAGGTGGTTGTTGTGGGTACTGATTTCTCAGGATCTATGCACCCAAATTGCGTGAAAATGTAATCACATGTCAGTCCTAGTATAATTTATTTTTACAATGCATACCCGTTTATCCAGATTCAGAAGGATGTAGGTAGCAGTAGGTACTGGGAGATGGAGCTTGCACATGATAGATTAGCATGGAGAGCTGCAGCAAACCAGTCTCAGGACTGAAGACCACAACAACAACAACAACAACCCGTTTATCATCTGCATTTCGTCTTGGTGTAGCAATTTTAATGGCAAGTAGTGTATATCTACTTTGTAACTGTACCTCCATGCTAGGTTCTGGGTAGCTGTGTGAGCTGTGGAAAAGCGTGGAATTGGCCTCGAGAAGAGATTACAATTGCCCTGAGGAAACAGGCCGTGTACTCGTCCCTCAGACACGCTCTTATTGCCAACCAACGGCTACCCTGGCGTGTCTTCCTATGCTTCCTGTCCCACTGCTCCATAACGCTCTGCTTTCCGATGCTCAACGTTCGCCTTTGTAGTACGTAGCCTTCTGTTCCTCCATCACAGTCGGCATCCAACTTTAGCTTCGGACGCAGCAGGTGGAGCGGCACGGTCGCTGGAAAACGCCTTCGCGCTATGGTGCTCGCACAGCCGGACCTGTCTTCGCGCAGCCTTTCAGATCGTTGCAGATGTTTGACGTCCGGTGACGGCAAACTAATAATGTATTGGCCTAACGGTTGTGATGGTTTTTACATTAGAGATATTCGGTATTAACAGTACCATCTGAGTGAACAAATCGTTAGGAACGCTATTCAGATTTAATAGTAAGTTGTAAATACACGCCGGCCGGAGTGGCCGAGCAGTTCTAGGCGCTGCAGTCTGGAACCGCGCGACCGCTACGGTCGCAGGTTCGAATCCTGCCTCGGGCATGGATGTGTGTGATGTCCTTAGATTAGTTAGGTTTAAGTAGCTCTAAGTTCTAGTGGACTGATGACCTTATTTTTTATGTTAAATCCCATAGTGCTCAGAGCCATTTGAACGATGAGCAACCTCTGTCGAGTATCGAGCCCTTCTTGAATACTGCAGCACCTATGGCGCGCAGCCGCATGCATGATATAATATGAGGTATGTCCACAAAGTAAGTTCCGTTTGGTTATATAACACAAACGTGTTGAGATACAGAAAAATATTTATTGAAAAATCTACAACAGTTATACTACTTTTCTACATAGCTTTCGAAATTTTGTAGGCACTTGTCTTCGCATGGCACAATTTTTTGTATGCCTTCTTCATAGAAGGTTGCCGCCTGTGTATTCAACCATTTGGTAACATTATCTTTCAGCTCGTCATCATCGTTGACCTGTTGACCACGAAGGACAGATTTTAGGTGTAAGAAGAGATGAAAGTCGCTAGGAGAGTGTTTCGGGCTGTACTGCGGATGATCAAATGCGTCCCAGTGAAATTCCCGTAAGAGTTGTTTGGTCACATTCGCCGTGTGTGATCGGGCATTGTCACGGGAAAAAAACAGTTTTTTGACAATAATCCTCGGCGCTTCTTCTGTATTGCGCTGCACAGTTTCTTTCCGCAGTAACCATGTGCATTGATTGTCTGGACTCGTGGTAAGAAATCAGTCAGCAAAATGCCTTTTCTGTCCCATAAAACGGTGCACATGACTTTCAGAGATATCATGATTTGCTTAGGTTTAACCTTCGTTGGGGACGAAGTATGGCTCCATTCCATTGATTGCCGTTTTGTTTCAGGGGTGTCATACCATAACAAAGTTTCATTCACCGTGACTATCCGAGAAACAAAACCATCTCCTTCTTAATTGTAGCGTGTCAAAAACTGAAGTGCACCGCCGATCCGTTGTTTTTTATGTTGTTCAGTAATAATTCTGGGTACCCAACGTGAGCAAAGTTTTAGAAATTTCCGTTTTTCAGTAACAATTTCATGAATTAGTGATCGTGATATTTGCGGAACTTTTATAGTAAGGGCACTAAGTGTAAACTTACGGTTGTGCTTAATCTTGCCTTCAACTGAATGAACCAGTTTATCAGTAACCAAAGACGGGCGTCCACTTAGTTTATCATCGTGCACTTGATCACGTCCTTCTTTGAATAGTCTGACCGATCTTCTAACCATTGTATCACTCATAGCATTTTTCCCATAAACCTCGCAGATTTGCCAACGAATTTCCTTTGGTTTAACTTTCTTTGCATTTAGAAAACCAATCACACATCTGATTTCACACGCGGAAACATTTTCAATTACGGATGACATCATACAGAAGCACTAACCAAGCACACGTCGGCAGCAGTGATCTGAAAATGCGTACATGTCTTCTCCTTGAGTCAGTGTAGCTGCCGCGCAAGCTCGGAACTGCGATCGTATTTCTGCCGTGGATAGAAACAGAAACGGAACTTACTTTGTGGACGACGCCCGTATAATGATAGCGGTACGAGCTATCTATCTGCAGTCTAAAACACTCACCTGAAGATTGCCGAATAGTTGTCAGGCGAAATGTGGTGGCAAAAACTAGACGTTATCCGGCTGCAATCCCGAAGTACATGGAATACTCTTTAGGCTGGGTAACTTTAGAAAATAACAACAATGTCCTTTCGGTGTTCAGTAGTTGCTTAACATGTTTCTCCTCCTCGCAGTACCATCTGAGGTAAGTTTCTTTTCAAAATCCTTCCACATAATGATGAAATTTATATGGATATCTTCATTATTTAAGTGTATGACGTCTAGTTTTCGTACTCCTCTAATGGAGTACATTACTTCTTTCTGGATGGCAACTCTACAGATGTATGCTGCATGGTCCGAAAATGTGGGCCAAACAACTGCCAGCAGTAAGTGATTCCTGTTGTTCAGTTGATTCATATACGCTATCGAGATGACATGGCGAACGACTTGTACTGTGAGTACATCCTGGCGCTGCTGTGCTTTTGAGTTTCCATGTGTCTAGAAGGCGCATTTCTCACTGAACCAATCTCTTGAAGTGATGTAGTTAGGCATTTGGTCTTTAGTGCTCAGCACTCAGTTGAAGTCACCTCTTATTATTGAATACTATCGGTGTGGTCCAAATTGCTGGACTATTTCACCTCTTGTATGGTGCGGTGTTGCTTTTCTGAGATGGAACGCGTACACGAAAATACTTCCGAAAGTAAGTAACATTTATTTAATAGTGCACTACACTTAGATGGTACCAAACTAGTTATGGTCCAACGTCAGATAAAATTCAAACTACCTCTTCCGCCAATTGGAGGACTTGCTCCAAAGCATGCGTAAATAACGTTATAGTCCCCAAATACGGCAAGTTTTTAAAATAAAGCAGTCGGCAACATTCCAGAGCCAAAGAAACACACGCTCAAATATCTTGCCAGGCTCGGAGCCAAAACGTCGCTCCCTGCCTTCAGAGAGCCGAAAACAACACAACCAAGTGGCTTCTCATGCATCCTAGAAAGATGTAATCTCAATAGATCAGTTTTCATCCAGCACTCCAGGAATGCGTTTTTAGGAAGCAATTGTCTTCGCGTATGTATAGTCGGAAAGTCACCTCTGGAACAGGAATGAAATCAATGTTTTCCTCTGCATTTGTGGCGTGTGCCTCCACCTCCACCGAAACATTTCTCATGTGCGGCTTGGGCGTTCCCCGTAAGCTTTCGTTCTAACGTCAGCTGATTCACCGGCCACCAGGCATTTGTTGTCACACACAAAGCAGGAGCATTATTCCAAACCGCATCCGTCACATATGAAAACGACATCGGAGCAGCCTCAGAGTCTAATTAAAGAAACAGTCCCCGCTACCCTCTGTCCAGCAATGGAGGTCAGTCACATCCCAAAATCTACCACTAAACGTGACAGTTGATTCAACATTTTATTATACCCTACTGAAGTGTCTATGCGAAATATGTTGCATACATTGTGATTCAACAAGTATAGCGGATAGTATCACGTTGTTCATTTCACCGAAGACATTATGTGATGTCAGAAAAACACAGCTCATACAGTTTCTAACTCAGAACACCACAGTTTCAGTGTCTCAGGCAAAAATACCAATGAAAAAAGTTGGACATTTCAAATTATTAGGACGGAAAATAGATGAGAAGCTGTTCTGTAAATATGAAATAAGTATATATTTTCAAAGAATTAAGTACTGGGTTCTTCACCACTCGTGTGTTCCCATATTTAGGAACTACTACCCGTAACATTGTACTTGTTGCCCTCGCGAGGAATGGTCAGTATTAAGAGATATGACAGAAACACTCATTTCAACGAAAGTCTTGGTATGGGCCAATGTCCTACTACAAATGGTCTCCGAGATAGAACACAAGAATAGAGAGGACCAAAAAACGAACCCTTTGTAATTTCTCCTCAATATAAACACTTTATTAGGTTTTTCTTTATGGGTTTGATTGAAGTCTGAGGTGTACAAACACAAAGAGAAATACCCTAGATAAACTGCTTGGGCACACTATGGATACTGTTGTCCTCATTAGGAAGTACGCGGAGGGTCTCAGACAAGCAATACAACATGTCCTCCCGAAAGTGTGCAACCGCACTGTCAGTGACCCTGGGACATTCAGTGATTTATTGCGGTTGGTCAACAGCTGTAATGTGTCAGGTATGATAATTATTAGAAATGAGTATGTACAAAATAAGAAGTTTTGAGTTGATATTTTTGGAAAAAGCATATCGTAATGTTAGCTAACTTACGCATATTTGTAAATGTACTAAATAATACAGAAAATTGATAACAACGTACATTAAAAGGGTTCTATCGCAGGTACCACTAGCAATAGAGCATACGTCCTTATGAAGTCTTATGCTTCCAGTGATCATTCCTGTCACATTCCTGAATATTAGCCATTCGTCCTGGGACACGCTGTATACGGAACAGCATATTACATAGATCATTCTCAGCTCATGAAACGATGGTCAGAACAATCTTGGTGTCAGTAGTTGTTCATCTGTGTTGAAATACTCCAAATCCCACATCTTTGCACTCTCTATAGGTAAGTGATTAATAACATCGTTTCGTTTAAAAAAAGCTGGCAACACTTCTCGATAGACGCAAGAGATGTTAACATTTATCTTACGGAGAAATATCACTAATTTTAGATCAAGCTCTTCCGTTGGGCAGACGGGCTCCCCTGGTACAGATGAACGAGGGTGAGCAAACACCTGATGTACCAGGAGTTTGGTAGCCGAGCTGTAGCGCATGCTGTCGCGTGGAATTGTACAAGCGCACGTGAGCAGGGTTAGTCGAGTAGCCCGCGCATGCGTAGAATGTGTACAATGGGATCACCTGGCAGGTAGCCTACCCGAACTGCACCTTTCCATGGGCAAGCTGTTGGGAACATGGCCCTTCTAGGGGCAGAAATGGAACAGCCTGCGTTAGAGGGTATACTACAGAGTGTTACAGTTATCTGGTGACCGCACGGCAGATGACGGGCAGCGGGCTCACCGTTGCCCGGGGAATCAGATGCCCATCTACTACTGCAGTTCTAAGTGAAAAATACATGCAAATAAATTTGGTTCACACTCATGTCATGCAAGGAGATGCTGAATATGTCTGCTATTGTTTCCCACACATTTCCGACTCCTGGTCCAGAAATTATTCGTCACACGACGTAATGGTCCTGGAGAAATTGAATTAATTGAATCACGAATATTGTCGTTGTGTTCCTGTAACTTGTGCGGATATGTTTCATACAGTTTATCCTTTAGTGCTCCCCACAAATAGAAACCGCACGAGGTTAAATCAGTACTATGAGTGGGACCGATATTGCTGCTAATGAGTTCGTCAAGGAACACATCGTGAACTGCGTACAAAGAATGATTGCCCCATAGCATGCCTTGCTGAATCCTTTTGGAAAAATGCGAAGCTTCGTTCTCTTTCACTCAGTTTACTAAAAACGGTTGCAAATTATTTTGCACTTATCTCTCACTGTTAAATGTGTCATTTAAAAAATTGGGCCTATCAGTCTGACACCACTATCTGCTCACCACAGTTCTATATTCAGATCTTGAAGAACAATAGGCCTATTGGCGCTTCAGTGTCGTCAGCTTTGGGAATTAAAATACGTGTGCAAATGGAATCAAGCCTCATGTGAAAACAGAACGAAGAAAGGATCCAATCCATAATAATGCACATGTTTCGAAACCTGCTCGTAAAAGCTAACTCAGTGTGCGGCATCGCCATATTTATGTTCTTGCTCTGCTGTTACTTTCTAGGGCCTTAGCCCAGTTACCTTAGCAGCTCTTTTTACAGAGGTGCAAGATATTTGCGTTTACTGTGAAAGACGTCTAGGAGACATTTCAGGAGATAATTTCAACCGCTATGCAATGACAGATATGAGCTTCTGTGAGCACCTTATGTCACCGACCACCTTTTTTGTCGTGAATAGTTCACATTTCATGAAATTTAATTACTACTTTGTCAATTGCAACACGACTCAATAGGAACATCTGGAAACTTCTGTTCAATCTATCTCCGGACAATACGAGCTGAATCTGTACACACATTTTAAGCGTACAGAAAAACTCGTTGTGGAATGGAATAATTCGGTCTTTCCATTGTTACATTCACAGACTCCATTGTTAGACTCGTTATGCGTGTTTCACTGTTCGAATGGCATTGGCCCGGAAAGGCGCGTAGTGCGGAATTAACATGGATACGCGAGACCTATTCTACCGACCTGTGCTATTCCGGTGGCCGGCAAAAACAATACCGCACTTGTAGTCATCAGATAAATGTAACAGCCTTTATGTTGATGAAATACACTGATGAGCCAAAACATTATGGTCACGCCATTAATGATAACAATAAAATAATAATAATAATATAAAAGTTGCTATCCAATAGAGCAGTAGCTCAGAGAGCGTTGGACTCCACAACTGACTTGATTTTTTTTTTTTTTTTTTTCCAGGGGTAGGTGGCATAAAATGTCTACCCATAGGTCACAGGTCACGCAATCCCCACAGATTACGAGCATTTGGGTAACAGAAGTGGAGACAGAGACTTACACTGTCCCCGAGATGTTCTCTCAGGTACCTGTCAAAGGAATTTTATGACCAGGACATTTACGTGAGTTCACTGCCAAGTTCCTCAGACAAATGTAACACTACTTTGGTCTTGTGACATGGAGTGTTATCCTGCTAGAATATGGCATCGCAGCAAGGAAGATATCAAGGAAGAAGAGATGCATGTGGCCCGCAATAACTTTCACAGCGTCTACACCGTCATGGCCCTCTTGATTATAGTACAGCTCATATCAGAGCGGAGGTGTCTCTCACAGCATAATGCTGACGCCACAAGCCTGCTACCATAATGCGGTGGATTTTTCAAGTAGTCGTCTGCCTAAGGGTTAGCAAATCCAGACATGACTAACAACAATGTGTAATAAGAAATGTGACTTATCCGACCAGGCGACATGTCTTCGTTGATCAGCCCAAAAAGAACGGAATTTACAGTGTCGTCGGCTCAGCATGAGAACATGGCGGGTTCGTCAGCTCGTCTGGTGGTGACTTTTTCGACGGTGTGTGCCAGAGAGCCTGTACAGGTACGTGGACACACATTGTATTCTGGAGTCCAGTCTGCCAAAGGTCGTCCACTTTTTGTGATAAGGTATTGAAATCTAACATCTTCGCGTCTACTCGTCATTGGACTATCCTTCGAGCACCTCCCACAGGTGCTCACGACAGTAATACTGGAATAGCTTCACCATTTTCGAGAACCTCGATTCCAGGTGCTGCGCCATAGCATTATGCTCTTTGCTCAAGTCGCTCATGTCAGTGGTTTTACTCTTTCTCGGTTCATATCATTACTGGAACAATTCCCTCTTCGTCTTAATTCCACTTATACAGGGTGAAAAGTATTTAAACCGACAAACGCTGGGAGGCTGTAGGGGACATCAAAACAAATATTTTTCCCTAATGTCATTTTTTCCTATGAGGATTATTTAAACCGGTGGTAGCCGTATTACGCTCTTCAGTTGTAGAGGCCGTATTACGCTCTTCAGTTGTAGAGGCCGTATTACGATCTTCAGTTGTTAGAGGGCGTATTACGCTCTTCAGTTTTAGGCAACTGCTGTCCACCAGTGTAGTAGTGCATTGTCTCTCTTTACTAATGGAGCGGTACCCCTGGAGTGAGTTACACTGATATGGTTGGTGCGTTCTACGTAGTGCACCACAACGGACGAGCTGCACAGCGGGTTCATCAACAACAATATCCTAATTGCCGTATCCCTCATCATACGACCTTTGCTGCTGTCTACCAACGTCTGCGTGACACGGGGTCATTTAGCAGATTATCTGGACAGGGACGCCGTCACACGGTAGGAACGTTTGCAATTTGAGGAAGCTGTCTTGCAGCATATGGAGCGGGATCCTTCAATCAGCACTGGGGACGAATCAGATGAATGTAAGAACAGTCCTTCGAGAGCAGTTCTTACGTCTATTTCACTTACTGCGTGCTCACAACCTGGAACCAGTTGATTATCCACCCAGAGCACAGTTTTCGCAGTGGTTCCTGGAACAGTGCGAAATGCATCCTACATTTCC
The DNA here is from genome assembly GCF_021461395.2 of Schistocerca americana. NCBI lineage: Eukaryota > Metazoa > Arthropoda > Insecta > Orthoptera > Acrididae > Schistocerca > Schistocerca americana. The sequence goes on along the minus strand of NC_060124.1, from coordinate 264,728,038 downwards.
ATCCTCTGTGTTGTTTACCAATGAAACTTCGGGCGTGATAGAGTCTTCAACATTCACAGTTCACATGTTTGGAGTGGGAATAACCCACATGCCACAGTTACTAGCGCTCATCAAGTGCGGTTCTTCGTTAATGTGTGGGTCGGTGTTGCTGGGGACTATTTAATTGGGCCGTACCTGTTACCTTGAGCAATAAATGGCAGGCACTATTGCAATTATCTCGCCAGAGCTTTGCCAGAATTTCTCGAAGACGTCCCGCTCCGTACAAGACGACGCATGTGGTTCCAACATGACGGCCGTCGTGTGCGTCGATTCCTGGACCGACGGTTCCCAGAAACGTGGATTGGCAGAGGTGGTCCTGTACCATGGCCTGCTAGACCCCAGACATGTCTCCTCTGGACTTTTTTGTGTGGAGAGATGCGCAACCCCGTTTCTGCAACTCCTGTTGCGTCAGAAGAGGATCTGGTGGCCCGAATAGTAGCAGCAGCAGGAAAAATTCAGGATACTCCTGGGGTTTTTGCTAGTGTCACACAGAAGATGATCCGACGGTGTAACCTTTGTTTACGTGTCAATGGAGGCATTTTTTAAAATCTACTGTAATTGAAACTGGGTTGTGTTAATCTGTTGTCTCTTGGTTTAACTGATCTGCCGCCAGAGAAATCTTCCTCTACTGGTTTAAATATTCCTCATAGGAAAAAAATGACATTAGGGATAAAATATTTGTTTTGATGTCCCCTACAACCTCCCAGAGTTCGTCGGTTTAAATACTTTTCACTCTGTATACTTTCCTTAGCGCGTCACGTGTCCGAGACGCCATTAGGCGAAATTATGCCCCACGGTGAACAGCGGTCATAATGTGTTGACGTTTCTGTGCGACAGGTAATTAGGCTGCCCGACCTAGATTCGGTAGAAGCTCTCGCCGTGTTGAAACACAAAGTCCACGCGTATAGTATGATAGAGTGGTCTTGTTCGGATCACACTGCAACCGAAAAGTCGAGTTCGATGCCCAATATTACCATGTCGCACACAACAGTTTCCGTGGACCTTGTAAAGCAAGAGGTGCTTAATTCAGCAGATTTCATTCCCAGTGGCCACGTGCTTCATTGGTAAATGCCGCATGTTCAAATCCATGTTCTTTGTTCCACGAAATAGGTTAGAACCTTTCAGTGTTATGTCCCCCAATTTTTGAATGTTGAAACCGTTATCTCCTTTTTCGTGTTTTTTCCATGTTTTCTAATTTGCCTTATACACATGCTGTAAAGTATGTATCGGCTCGCACCGTAATCTGATAAACTTCCGTTCTTATGGATTAACAGTACCTGAGAAGAAACATGTCTCACAGCCGTCAAATGTCTAGAAACATGTACATACCGAAATGTCGGGTAGGTGCAAATGGCTCTGAGCACTATGGAACTCAACTTCTGAGGTCACTAGTCCCCTGGAACTTAGAACTAGTTAAACCTAACTAACCAAGGGACAACACACACATCCATGCCCGAGGCAGGATTCGAACCTGCGACCGTAGCGGTCTCGCGGTTCCAGACTGCAGCGCCTAGAACCGCACAGTCACAACGGCCGGCTGTCGGGTAGGAAACATCTTAATCGAAGCAATAGATAAGGCGGTGACTTTCTGATATTACCCGGAATAATACTGAGCAATACGAATTCACCTAAAAAGATAGATTCCTTTTATTCAATGTGCGGCGTGTAACTGTAAGTACAGTGTGTTTAATTAATTTTCCCGCTTTCTGTTCCACTGACGGCAACTGTGGTGTCACCGCCAGACACCACACTTGCTAGGTGGTAGCCTTTAAAGGCCGCGGTCCGCTAGTATACGTCGGACCCGCGTGTCGCCACTGTCACTGATTGCAGACCGAGCACCGCCACACGGCAGGTCTAGTGAGACGTCCTCGCACTCGCCCCAGTTGTACAGCCGACTTTGCTAGCGATGCTACACTGGCAAATACGCTTTCATTTGCCGAGACGATAGTTAGCATAGCCTTCAGCTACGTCATTTGCTACGACCTAGCAAGGCGCCATTACCAGTGTATATTGAGATAATAATAATGTCTATACAAGAGCGATGTTCTCCAATTGTGGATTAAAGTTAAGTATTCCAAGAACTACGTTCTTTTCTTTATAGGATAATTACTGTACCTTGTTCCAGATCTCACGCCAATCTACGCGAGCTTAAAAGCGTGCATTTCGACCTCCTCTAGCAACACGGTGTTGGCTCCTCTGCCAACACTTCAGCAACAATTAATGTGTTTCCAGAACCGTTTTGTAAATGTCTCCCTTTGGATTTTAAGAATGAACCTTTCAAATCTGTACGATTTCTTTAATCTGGAGTCTTCTGTAGGAGTTACCTTAGCGTATCTGTAACACTTTCACGTTGACTAAGCAAACCTGGGAGAAATGGCGCAGCTGCTTTTTCAGTTTTGCTTTTAACTTACCTTTGTAAGAAAGTCTAACAATATTTATGAATCTTATATATATATATATATATATATATATATATATATATATATAATGTTGTTAGACTTTCTTATATATATATATATAAAACAAAAGAAAAATTCGGAGTAGGTATTAAAATCCTTGGAGAAGAAATAAAGAGGTTGAGGTTGGCCGATGACACTGTAATTTTATCAGAGACTGCAAAGGACTTGGAAGAGCAGTTGAACGGAATGGACAATGTCTTGAAAGGAGGATATAAGATGAACATCATCAAAAGCAAAACGAGGATAATGGAATGTGGTCGAATTAAGTCGAGTGATGCGGAGGGAATTAGATTAGGAAATGAGACACTTAGAGTAGTAAAGGAGTTTTGCTATTTGGGGAGCAAAATAACTGATGATGGTCGAAGTAGAGAAGACATCAAATGTAGACTGGCAATGACAAGGAAAGCGTTTCTGAAGAAGAGAAATTTGTTAACATCGAGTATAGATTTAAGTGTCAGGAGGTCGTTTCTGAATGTATTGATATGGAGTGTAGCCATGTGTGGAAGTGAAACATGGGCGATAAATAGTTGGGACAAGAAGATTGAATATATCGAAATGCGGTGCTACAGAAGAATGCTGAAGATTAGATGGGTAGATCACATAACTAATGATGAAGTATTGAATAGAATTGGGGAGAAGAGGAGTATGTGGCACAACTTGACAAAAAGAAGGGACCGGTTAGTAGGACATGTTCTGAGGCATCAAGGGATCACAAATTTAGCATTGGAGGGCAGCGTGGAGGGTAAAAATCGTAGAGGGAGGCCAAGAGATGAATACACTAAGCAGATTCAGAAGGATGTGGTTTGCAGTAAGTACTGGGAAATGAAGCTTGCACAGGATAGGGTAGCACAGAGAGCTGCATCAAACCAGTCTGAGGACTGAAGACCACAACAACTAATATATATATATATGATGCTACGGCTGCTCCATTTCTCACACGTTGGCTTAGTCAACGAGAAAATGTTACAGAAATGCTGCAGTAAGTCCTACGGAAGATGCCAGAGGAAATAATTGGAGACAGGTACAAAACGGCGATGGAAAGACATTGCTGCCATCAGTGGAACAGGAAGCAATAAAATTAATGAGACACTGTACCCATAGTTTCACGCCGTACATGCAGACCATTTAATGTGAGACCTGAGTTTCTCCTGGCATATACAACTTTCAAATAACTTCCGGGAATTCAAACAGGTAACACTTTCAGCGACCGCCGATACTTCGGCGGGAGAACACCCCGCCATTTTCAAGGCAAACTGCCTTTGGCTTGAAAATGGCGGGGTGTTCTCCCGCCCAAATATCGGCGGTTGCTGGAAGTATTACCTGGCTGAATTCTCGGAAGATATTTGAAAGACCATTAAATGTTAAAATTTACACGATCGCCCGAACTCTATCAACCAAGTTTCTACCTTTTTATCCGGGACATATTCTTTGTATTTTCATCTAAGGGGCCTGTGATCTCTTGTAGATGAATACAAAGTAACTGAATATAATTTCATTCCTTTTCTTTTCTTTTCTTTTCTTCCTATCTATACTATTCTGAAAATATACGCACGACATCACAAATGTTGAACGTATTGACTTTCATAATAAATGAAAAGCACCAGTTTGCTTTTGTTCTGCAATATTACTTTTACTGCTAATTTTCCGGCTTACAAGGCCATCTTCAGACATTTACATGAGTAAATGTCTGAAGATGGCCTTGTAAGCCGAAAACCGGTTAGCAATAAAAGTAATATTGTAGAACAAAAGCAAACTGTTGCTTTTCATTTATTATTATAATGTTGTTCTACCAAGAACCGGCGGAAGATTCTGTTAACATGTTAATATTGGCTTTATGTTTACTCTAGAAAGAAGCTTCTCCATTCATTCAGCGTACTTATTGTTGGCTAACAGTAATGCCCACTTCACTCTTCGCCTTTAAGCTTGATTCCAGCACGGGAGTCTTTTTCTGATATTATAAATTTTACTCGAGAAAAGTAACCTTTTTCAAAATATGGAAAAATGTTCCATGGTATAACAACTATTTTATTTAAATTTGCCGGCCAGGGTGGCCGAGCGCTTCTAGGCGCTACAGTCTGGAACCACGCGATCGCTGCGGTCGCAGGTTCGAATCCTGCCTAGGGCATGGATGTGTGTGATGTCCTTAGGTTAGTTAGGTTTAAGTAGTTCTAAGTTCTAGCGGACTGACGTCCTCAAATTAAGTCCCATAGTGCTCAGATCCATTTGACCCATTTTTATTTAAATTTAAAAGAGAAGTATTCGTTAAAACGTTGATCAAACTGTGTTTATCTGTCGCAATATTGTGTTACTGCTCACCAGTAATCGGCATGCGAAATAAAAGTAGGGTGTGTTTGTAACGCCGGGCGGTAGCGTTCTCGCTTCCCACGCCCGGGTTCCCGGGTTCGAGTCCCGGCGGGGTCAGGGATTTTCCCTGCCTCGTGATGGCTGGGTGTTGTGTGCTGTCCTTAGGTTAGTTAGGTTTAAGTAGTTCTAAGTTCTAGGGGACTTATGACCATAGCAGTTGAGTCCCATAGTGCTCAGAGCCATTTGAATCATTTGTAACGCCGGAAATGCATATCCTCCTATTTCCATCTATTGTACTATAATTTGTTTTCCTTATTTTTGTTACCTGAATATATGACATTTCTGTGTCTTTACATATTGTAATTGTTTTACTATTTGTATATATATATTTATGCACTTATGTCGATGTATAATTGGTTTGTTTCGTAAATATTATTTACATTTTTACGCTGGGTCTTGCCTAGGGAAAACTGCTATCGAACGATTACATCGATAGGTCGTGTGAAGACTCAAAGTGTGTAGGATCTTTGGTAGTGTTAACTCTGCCGCGTGGAGCGCGGGCAGAGCTGTGGGAGTCTGACTGGAGTAGCGAGTGGAGCAGGTGTGTTGTGTGACGCTCCCGCGAGTTGCCGCGCCTTCGGGGTTTGGCAGCATGTAATTACGCTCGACTCGCGATGATAGTTTCTGACATGGTGTCGCGGACGGGAAGCATTAGCTGGCGCACATCAAGAGCCCGTTTCGCCTGGTGACCGTGTCGAGAAGAAGGCGCGCCAACATCCAGCTTCTGCAACAGCGACGGCCGACAATGAGTGACTGTCGCCACCTCCTCGATCGACGGCTTCAAACCTTCAATCAACCAACAAGGTAGACTAAAAGCACGTATAGTTTCAGAACTGTATGGCAGACCTCAGCTTTTCAAATTGTTCCATTTGCCTCGCAAAATTACAGCAATTTAGCATGAACATTTGTTGCTCATTGTCCCAATTGCATTGCCAAGCAGGGTCCCTTCCTTTTCCGAAATGAACCCGAGTGTCGTTGAAATTCAAACGCCAGCATAATTCCATTTCACTGCTTTAATTTCAAAGTTCAATTTAAGTATTCATAGCTGGCTACAATAGTTAGATTACACAAGCACAAATTAAGAGTGCGAGTTTTGTTACCGTATTTTAGCTTACCTGTGACTGCAGCTCAGCTTGGTACTATACTGTCGGAAATAAAAAAGGTTTATCACAGTACGTACTAAATTTTACTATTGTTAATTGTTCAGAATCGTTTATTTCAAGTTCAAAGTTAAATCTCTTCTTTCTAAATTGCGTAGATTCAAGTAGTTTTAGAAATGATTGTTGAGGTAGTCCAAGACTAACCGTATTTCGATGTGTTTCAGAAAGAAAGCTCACTATTAATTTCAGTCACTAAATTAACTTTAGATTTTCCGGTTTCATGAATTCTTTTGCTAAATTAAGTGTAGCGAAATTTATTACTTCTGACAAACTTTCAGTTTTCACACTACACGTGTCAACCTTCAGTTGCCACGCTTCTAGTGCTAATTATATGTGTAATAACCTTTCTTTTTCAGTTATTATAGTAACTGTCCATAGGACTGGCGACCATAATTTCCCCCAAATCTCAAATATCTAATTACCGCTAGTTGATTGTTAACGTAACGGCCGCACATTTACTTTCTTTATTAACTTTATCCCTATTTCAAAATTAATTTCCACCAGTTTCACTTGCATTTTTACTTTCATTTAGATGTAACCCTTTCCTCCCTCTTTACTGACAGGTTAACTTCGGTGACGATTGCTTTTTCCAGAATTCCCATTAGGTACACGCGGATTCATTTTTCACTGTCATTAAGGTCGATAAGTGAGGGGGAGGTTACATGTTACCAAAAACTAGCAGTATTGTTGCTGAGGGCATTATGTTTTCCACTACTCGCTATACGAAGACACCCCAAGAATTGTCAAACATGATCGTTCAGGTGGTCCAGGTGTTATGTGTGGTGAGGAGTAATGTTGCGTGAGCGTACTGACCAAATCTTTGACACCGATACACACACAGGACAACATTATCGTCACACATTTCGCGTTTTCCACGTGTTCTTTTCAGGGACGCGAAAGCCCTGACTTCATCTTTATGAATGACAATGCGCGACCGCATCGATCAGCAAAGATGGAGAAACTCTTCAAACACGAGGATATTCTGTGAATGGACTGACCTGCCCTTTCCCTCAATTTAAATCCGATCAAGCACGTGTTTGATTGGTTGCGGAAAAGTACTATAGTAAGTCCTCGTGCACTAACACCCATCGAATTATCATGAACCGTGCTGGTGAAGAAATGAAACGCCCTACCACAAGAACTCCGTAGCAACCTCGCGTCCAATATGGCAGCACACTGTAGAGCACGCATTGCTATCGGAGGTGATCACACGCTCTAAGATGAACGATGTCGCACATTTTGTAATGTTCCGAGTAGCGCCGTGGATTACGTTGATTTTATTGCAATCATTGTCGTTGAAAAAAAGGTGTCACTTTTGTTCTCTTCTCATTGAGTGCTTACTTCAGTTATCTGCTGTGATAAAATGTAGCAGTTATTTCTATGTATACGCTGCGGTCGCAGGTTCGAATCCTGCCTCGGGCATGGATATTTGTGATGTACTTAGGTTAGTTAGGTTTAAGTAGTTCTAAGTTCTAGGGGACTGATAACCTCAGGAGTTAAGTCCCATAGTGCTCAGAGTCATTTGAACCAGTTTACTATGTATAGACCAAGTTTCAATCAGCTATGTTCCTTGGCAGTGGAACATGTAAAAAGTATTTTCATCACTAACTTCCGCACTCACGTATATAGAGGGTGGTCCATTGATAGTGACAGGGCCAAATATCTCACGAAAAATCGACAAAGAACGAAACTTGTTTAGCTTGAAGGGGGAAACCATATGGCGCTATGGTTAGCCCGCTAGAAGGCGCTGCCATGGGTCAAACGGATATCAACGGCGTCTCTTTTAAATAGGAACCCCCATACCTAATTGCATATTCGTGTAGTACATAAAGAAATATGAATGTTTTAGTTGGACCACTTTCTTCGCTCTGTGATAGATGGCGCTGTAATAGAAATATATGACTCACAATTTTAGACGAACAGTTGGTAACAGGTAAGTTTGTTAAATTAAAATACATAACGTAGGTACGTTTGAACATTTTATTTAGGCTGTTCCAAGGTGACACATGTACCTTTGTGAATTTGTCATTTCTGAGAACGCATACTGTTACAGCGTGATTACCTGTAAATACCACGTTAATGCAATAAATGCTCAAAAGGATTTCCGTCAAACTCAATGCATTTGGCAATACGTGTAACGACATTCCTCTTAACAGCGAGTAGTTCGCCTTCCGTAATGTTCGCACATGCATTGACAATGCGCTGACGCATCTTGACAGGCGTTATCGGTCGATCACGATCGCAAATATTCTTCAACTTTCCCTACAGAAAGAAATCCGGGGACGTCAGATCCGGTGAACGTGCGGGCCATGGTATGGTGCTTCGACGACCAATCCACATGTCATGATATATGCTATTCAATACTGCTTCAACGGCACGCGAGCTATGTGCCGGACCTCCATCATGTTGGAAGTACAGCGCCATTCTGTTATGCAGTGAAACATCTTGTAGTAACATCGGTAGAACATTACGTAGGAAATCAGCACACATTGCACCATTTAGATTGCCATCGATAGAATGGGGGCTAATTATCCTTCCTCCCATATTGCCGCACCATACACTAACCCGCCAAGGTCGCTGATGTTCCGCTTGTCGCTGCCATCGTGGATTTTCCGTTGCCGAATAGTGCATATTATGCCGGTTTACGTTACCGCTGTTGGTGAATGACGTTTCGTCGCTAAATAGAACGTGTGCAAAGAATCTGTCATCGTCCCGTAATTTCTCTTGTGCCCAGTGGCAGAACAGTACATGACGTTCAAAGTCGTCGCCATGCAATTCCTGGTGCATAGAAATATGGTAGGGGTGCAATCGATGTTGATATATCATTCTCAACACCGACGTTTTTGAGATTCCCCATTCTCGCGCAGTTTGTCTGCTACTTATGTGCGAATTAGCCGCGACAGCAGCTAAAACACCTACTTGGCCATCATCATTTGTTGTAGGTCATGGTTGACGTTTCACACGTGGCTGAACACTTCCTGTTTCCTTAAATAACGTAACTATCCGGACACTTGGATGATGTCGTCCAGGGTACCGAGCAGCATACATAGCACACGCCCGTTCGGCATTTTGATCATAACAGCCATACATCAACACGATGTCGACATTTCCCGCAATTGGTAAACGCTCCAATTTAACACGGGTAATGTATCACGAAGCATATACCGTCCGCACTGGTGCAATGTTACGTGATACCGCGTAATTATAGGTTTGTGACTATTACGGCGCTATCTGCCACAAAGCGGAAAAAGTGGTCCAACTAAAACATTCACAATTCTTTACGTACTACACGAATATGTAGTTAAGTATGGGGGTTCCTATTTTTTAAAAAACGCAGTTGATATCCGTTTGAGGTACGGCTGCGCCATCTAACGGGCCACCCATAGCGCCATCTGGTTTCCCCCTTCAAGCTAGACGAGTTTCGTTCCTTGTAGTTTTTTTGTTTGACGCTTATTTCGTGTGATATTTGACCCGGTCACTATCAATGGACCATCCTGTATTATATGACCAATAGTTTCCGAACGCCCGTTGTATTTTTTCAGTGTTCAGCAATTCCTTTCACCATTGCCATCAGAGCGTTGAAGCTTAATATTTTCCCTATTCGTGCTATCACACAGCAGCAGTAATTGTGGCCCACTTGCCCTGAGATGTGGTGAATCATTGAACCTAAGCTAAATGGTAACAAATTGATAGGCGACGCAACAACGCATTATTCTCTCCTCAAACGTGTAGCCTGGGGCAGAGGTTCTCAGAGCCTTCAAATCAGGAACCTCCGATGGTATAACGCAAAGCCGCCACTGCAGTTCACCGGTCCGTCTGTGATTCCGTATTATCAACAAAATGCTTTCTGCTGGTCTAATTCTTTTGATCTCTGTTTGCACCTCTACCAATCATACGACTAACTTTGAATGTATACGTTAAAGTGATGAAATGTATTTTACATGGTGAATCGGAAACTGTGGAATTGCAAGAAATATGTCCATGTTTATTCTACACCTTCACATGAATGTTCTCAGAGCGTCAGACTATGAATACACCAGAATTACAGGATGAAAGCTTATTTTTCTCTGGAAAATATCAGATAACGTTTTCTCCAAAAACTGTTGCCAGCGTCAATTCCTTTAAATTCAAATAGAGTGTAAACTGTTGTGTATCACAGATGCATAACAAAATTACAAGCCTTTTAGTGCTTCTCTATTAAAGGTGTAACCGGAATTTATATGAGAGTATAACGTAACTTAATCAACCAATTTACGTTTCCTTTACTGAGAAACCATGTTCCAACGTTGATGAGTCAGTTTCCCTCAGCAAGGTTGGCTTGTAGCGCAGCGACTATGTTACGTAGTATTGAATAAATGTCTTGTCGTCTGTTTCCCTTTTATTTCATCCTACAGACGCGGAAAATTATTTCTGTTGTTAATAATAACGCTCAACGCTTAAAGTTTAAAGAAAATCTATGTGCTTACTTGCTAATTCAGTTTTGTGTTAGACATCAGTATTCAGGTATGAAAAACTACACTCGTTACGTACAGAGGACAGAAAGCTGCTACGGAGAGGCGAGGCTTCGATGGCTGACGTGGCCGAAAATATGATGAGTCCGTGTGAAATCAGATGCTACCGAGATTGCACTAGAAGGTTCTTCTAGGACACAGACCGTCTGCGTCGCGAAAAGCGCGTGTAACGATTATGTCGATGTGGAATCCCAGTAACAAGTTTGCTGTACGATAAATCGACATGTTACTTATGTTACAAAGTAGTCCAGCAGTTTATTAATCCTTCAGCACATAGTTAATTCTTTTACAACAAAGTAAACCAGGAAACAGCCTAATGAGCTGGTTTCCTCTGTAATAAGTGATAGCTGTTTATTCATTTGCTGATTTGAGATTATTTTATGTAACTTACTTACGGTGCAAGGGAATACGCCAATTGTTGAGGGGTGCTTGCTCAAGCATTAGTACGCTCTCCATTGCATTTTGTAACTTGACCTCCTTGCAGCATGTCACTTATTTGAATGCTCCTTATAAAATGTTAATTTCGAAACAATACAGGACATTAGGAAGTACTAGCACCTTTCGGACAATTATCTGAGTGTCCAGATAGCACTGGCGAATGACACGAATGTAACACGTCGTATAGGCCGTGATGTTTGACTACGGTGGAATTACTGTTCTGATTGTGAAGGTATCTAGGATGACGGAAGGTGAAGTCAAAATGTTGCTACATCACGATGTGTGATTCAGGCAAGTCGACTGCACACTTAGATGAATTTCAGATACTTGATTTTGTCTGTCGCTCACGCAAATGGCGAAGTGGTCGCGTGTTTAAGTATCCTCATCGATCACTTTGCCCAGTTTAAAAGCAGGTGGAAAAAACGTTCATTTAGAGCCTTAGTTTAAAGAGATGAGGGACAGTAAATAGTTTAAAAATTGGAAGTTCTTACCTTCAAAAGTTTTTGTAGCTTTTCTTCTAGTGAGTATCCGGTTCACTGTAAACTCTACTATAACACGATTGAGGAACGTATAGTCAATGGTGTCAAGAGAAGGCGTCGTCCAGATATAATTGTCTTTCATGTGCTCTTACAAAACTATTTGGGTGCCAAACAATACTGTAATTATCAATACCTTGCCAACATTTAACTGAGATTCAGAGAGTTAAATTCAAACTCTACATTACATTGTTGGCTCGTCATAGTTCCGACTATATTATTCTGTGACTAAATTACCCACCAAGTTATTTCGGCTCGCAGAAGCTACAAGGAGACAGTACTACTATCTTTGACGCTAAATTATAGGGGATGAGGTGCTCGAGAAATCTAGAAGCATCACATATTCTGTTAGCAAGCTATGAACCATGACTAAAGAGTAGCGAGAGACACTCAAATATCAGGACGCTGACATCAAACCGATATAGATTATAGGCCTCTGGAATTTAGGTTTTATGAAAGAAAGCTGTACTGATAGTAATATGATATTATTACGAAAAAGGAGATTTCCTTGCCACAAATAGAACGAAAATGAAACCGATTGGAAATAATATCCTGTCCCAATTTTCACTGAAACGCATTATTAACAACGTGTTTCAACAAGAATTAGAACAATCCGATAAAATTTCACAGGAGTAAAATATCTGGATAAACCTCAAGGACGACTCGGTAGTATCTGATGGATCAAGGAGAGAAGCAGAAGCCATGTTCCCATTGACTACGTGAGATGGGTGATTGGCCGCCCTTCTGCATAAAGTCTCCAGCCTGCCATCTCCAGAATGTATTTAAAAAAAGGGCTCTGAGCACTATGGGACTTAACTTCTGAGGTCATCAGTCCCCTAGAACTTAGAACTACATAAACCTAAGTAACCTAAGGACATTACACACATCCATGCCCGAGGCAGGATTCGAAACTGCGACCGTAGCGGCCGCGCGGTTCGACTGTAGCGCCTAGAACCGCTCGGCCACCCCGGCCGGCTCCAGAATGTATTCTATGCCATAAGATACGTTCGGTCATGAACACAAAAACATTTAAAATGGTGTAGAAAATTAAGGGATAGAATTCAGACTTAACAAAATTGCATTGGAAAGCAACACGGTGAAAGACTATTAAGTCAAGGCCAGAACATTAAAATAATAATAATAATAATAAGTTTTTACATCCCACCAAGCCTGCCAGATTCAAGCTCAGCGTGGCACACAATCGAAATTGAGGCTCTCAAGGTCAGGGTAGTGGCATCATAGTGCATGAAAAGCAAAAACAACGTCACTGGAAAGCTACTACGGAGTAACGGTAGGTCAGCTTGAGCATTCTGTGTGGAGAAATTGTATGTCTAAATATATTCCAGGAACATATGAAGAAAAGTTTTCTGAATTGCTCCTAAGTGCTTCCTAGAAGACTGTTATGACCCTTCTGTAGGTAAGGACATACTTGACGACTCCACGGTTTATTCAAATAATGTTCAAATGTGTGTGAAATCTTATGGGACTCAACTGCTAACGCCATCAGTCCCTATGCTTACACACTACTTAACCTAAATTATCCTAAGGACAACATACCCGACGGAGGACTCGAACCGTCGCCGGAAGCAGCCTCTGACCGCTCGGCTAATCCCACGCGGCTAACACAGTAATTCATGGATGAATTACTTTTCCTGCAGCTGCACCAATGAATATCTGCCGGATAACTGCTTTTCCTTTTTGTTTTACGTGGTCTTTCCTCTTCTGATCGCTCCGGATGGCTACTCCTACGTATTTTATGGTAGTTACTATATCCAGTGAACTTTCAAATGTTCAGATGTGTGTTAAATCTTATGGGACTTAACTGCTAAGGTCATCAGTCCTAAGCTTACATACTACATTACCTAAATTATCCTAAGGACAAACACACACACCCATGCCCTAGGGAGGACTCGAACCTCCGCCGGGAGCAGCCGCACAGTCCATTATTGCTGCGCGTGAGACCGCTCGGCTAATCCCGAGCGGCCCACGGTTTATTCCATCAGTTGAAACAGTATTACGCAATAAGGCGTCGTCATTTCATTGTGGCTATTTGCTGTGTTTGTAGGTTTTTAATTTTACACTGTATTGAATTACTTACAAAGGCTAGAGGGATTCTTAGGGCAAATCGGTTCAATAAATCCCAATAATACTGCTTACATTGATATGTAGCACTTCTTTAAGAAAGAACATCATAGGGATGTGGTTTAACCGCAACTTGGAATACTTTTTCCAGAAACAATCTTCCGCTATTCAGCGGAGTATGTGATATTTTGAAACTTGCTAGCACATAAAAAAATTGTCCGTCGGACTGAAACACGAAGCCAGAACAATGCTTTGGCGATCAATTGTCATAGTGACTGAGGTATGCAGTTACGAGTCACGCCACGCTCTCACATCACTGCTTTCAATACGCCAATTTTTGACACAAAGTGTCTTGGAACAAAGAATACCACGAATAAAAGGTTAATCACAGACTAGGAGATTATTTCCAGAATGAATCATTCATTCTGCAGCGGCGTGGGCGACAGAATGGCATTTGAACTGTGGTACTCTCGAATGCCCAATTGTAGGGTGGGCAACGTTCAGAGGTGGTTGTATGGAAGAAACAAATCTTAAAAGCTTGAGTACTTGTTCAATAGAGACATCTTTCACACTAGCGAAACCGCCGAGCGAGATGGCGCAGTGGTTTAGCACACTGGACTCGCATTCGGGAGGATGACGATTCAAACCCATGTGCAGCCATCCTGATTTATGTTTACCGTAATTTCCCCAAAATCACTTCAGGCAAAAGCCGAGATGACTCCCTTGAAAGGACACAGCTGACTTCCTTCCCTAATCCGAAGGGACCAATGACGTCGCTGTTTGGTCCCTCCCCCCCCCCCCCCCCCTCCCACCGTCACCACACCAAATGAACCAAACAATCAACACTAGCGAATATGAACATGTGCCCATTGCTCCTCAGGTATGCATTTTAGAGCCCACGTTTACTAGATATCATTTCTTGTCTTGGTCCACAGTACCACGTCTGAAACTTGCTTACCTCAAATTCTTAACAACAACAGCACCGGTACATGCATTTCACTGTGTGAGGTATCAGAATGTTTTTCGCTCTTAACTGTCAACTTTTTAGTTACCTATATAAGAACCCTTACCTCAAACTGATACATTCATCCTTCCCCATCATCCTTGAAAGTCTGTAGCATTATCACGGAATCAAAGTATACAGACATTTACAGCCACAAACGCGGTGTAGCGTCGTTGGATAACGTTTCAAGACTTGGGTTCCTATGTTAAACTTCGTCTACTAAGTCCCCTCCAGAAAGTCTAGAAGTTCGTAACACCAGTTGTGAAACACCCTGTATAACGTCTCCACAGAGCACACACTTTCATAAATTCATCGCGACAGAACGAAATGAGGGCCTGCATATTTTAGTATTGCTTGTAGTGTATATATGGATTACTTAGTAAGTCGTGTTAAATAGTTTAAACGTGCATTAGCGTTTCGCTTGCAAAAGTCAGAGGTGCAATGGAGCCGTCTCCCCAGCCTCGTGCACATAAATACGAACTGTAGAAAGTTGTTAATTAACAGCATGAACATCAAACAGAACCCCTACTTCTCATCGATCATGCTATTATGACAGTACAGTGAGGCAGTGCTACCGTAAGTCTCATAACATCCAGCATCCAGCGCCTCAACATCAGTAGTCTTTCTTTAGTCAGCAGCTGACTAGCGTTCAAGAAAATTCTATTTATTACTGTTGTTCCTCAACCGTGGACCAGCAGCAGTACATTTAATATCACAGTGACTAAGGCTTCAGCTGTTACATTACGTGAGGCAAACAGTAAGATGGCTGCCGACCAGCATAGTGTGCTAAAATTGCATGCCATACAAAGAATTATGGGTTTCCCGGTAAAATAAAATCGTGTCAACTAACTTTAACCAACACTGTAATTTCTTAAACATACGTATGCTAACAGTATAATCCTGTAACTCAGTTTCAGTTTAGGATTACAAAAGATCACTCATGATAGAGGAGCACAGGTGCACAGTATACCACTCCATATAAAACCCTATCTTTGAAGATAGGGTAACGTAAGTTCACCAAGCGAAGGAATCGCCTTTTTTGGCATTATCAGCTGGTTTTTTAAGATGACTGCTGGCCACAAAGCATTTGAGTTTAAACCTAGTTTCTTTTACAAATTTTGCTTGAAATACAAATGTTTTTACTGTTGTAAGTTATTACCCAGAAAGTCAATGACTAATTACTTTCGAAATGATATTTATACACTTAATTGATCATACACTTATGTGTTATTTATTATGCGGTAAGCTTTGGATATTATCCACTGGGGGCACAGTGAGCAATTGCCTCTTGGGGCAGAATGACCAGACTGCTCAGTATGCCCCGCTGTCATTAAAATTATTACAGTTTATTCTTATCCTTTTTTCTCTGTCATATTTCAACAGATTGAAGCCGTCTTAATGTACAAGCTATTCAGGTAGCAAAGCAGAATGGCGTGATAATTCTAAGACCCCCGCCTCATTGTACCCACAAGGGCAGACTGTGTATGGTGCTTTTAAAGGATTGTATTAAAGCGCTTTTGACAACTTCATTACCAAGAACCCTGGAAACAGTATCACACTAAAAAGTGTTGCAGCACTTAGAGGAAGAGCGTATCTCATGACAATCACAGTATGCAATATCACATAAGGATTTCAGTGCACAGGCATCAAACCTCTTAAGACATATTTTTTACAGAGAAAGTCTTCCTGGCCGCTTCTGTAACGCACCGTAAGTAATCTGAGGAAGGTGAAAAAAATCTGCAATTAATGAAAACTATGATAAAGTAGGTATTTAATCAGCTGTGGGCGAATCGAGGAAATTGGAAGGAAATGCTACACCAGGACTTGCAAGAAAAGATATCGGTAGTGCATTATGCCTGTTTGTCGCATCTCAATAAATTAATCTATCCTAAAAGGTGCTACTGAAGGAAAGTTTAACTGCTGGAAGGAAGAAAACGCGAAACACGAATCTTGACAAACATAACAGAAGAATGAGCGTATTGAACAAACCATAAACGAAGGAAAGGGTATCGATAAAGAGATAATTCCTGCAAAAGAAACTGTCAGACACTAAAAAGCAGCCTGTTTTGAAAAGGGATGACTCCGGTGTAGAAATGGAAACTGAGCTGGGAGGCCCTGACCATAATATTGATTCTTATGGTAGTGATGAAGAACAGGGTGTATTCGCAATGCTCACCGAAAATCCCAATGAGGATGATTATGTAATGGTCAAAGTTAAGACACTGCAAAAATAAATTCCATTTCGTCGTTCGTTCCCCTCATCAACTCTACCAAAAGCGAGGGAACAACGGCAGCAATCAGTACAACGAAATGGCAGCCAAAGTTGCAAATTTCACAATTTTATTCACTCGATGACTAGTTTCGGGCTGGGGCCGACTTTCAGATTATCGTAACAAATAGTCAAAATGGTATTTCAGAAAACGCAAAAACCATGCCAGGAAAGTGTAAACTAACAGTTACAGCACGCGCAGCTACTTATCTGTATCTTTATGCGCTATAACTGTTCGTTTGCACATTTTGACATAGTTTTTGAATTTTTGAAAATAACGTTTTGACTATCTGTTACATGATTTAAAAATGGGTCCTGGTTAGTGGTGTTAAATGCCTGGACGTTTATAACATGGGGCAAAGCCCAGGATAAACGCCAAGGTAAATGCCCAATATTCATAAATTACCGGGAATTTATGCATTTTAAAGATTAAGTGGTGTTTAAAAAAAATTAAGCTGATGTTTTGTATTGGAGAAAGTGTTTTGCAACAACGCTTCTTTAGTGGCTGTATAATCAAGTTAAAAAGCTGCTCCAGAGTTCGGGGGATGTTGTTATGGGGAATAAATTAGACTGTTAACTCTGGATTTTACATCTTTAATGAGATCACTTCCTGGGGTACCACATTCAATTTTAAAAGTAATTTTTGAAATAAAGTGTAATTTATAGTAAATAGCTGGTCTGTAGGTAGTATTTTTACTTATACTACACTTCTGCTAAAAAAATTTGAAAATGTTCTCAACTAGTTTTTAGATCTTCATAAGTTGAAGAAAAGTAATGACGTTCCGACTCTGCCTCTGAGTTTCCTGAATCTGATTCGTCGCTGACTACTGGGTCACTTTCCATTTTGTCTGTTCTTGGACTGTTCAGTATGAGGTGTTCCTTGGGATCAACAGACTTATGTTGTGTTCCTGCTCCATTCATCATCGTCCTGTTACTTTTTTTTTTTTTTTTTTTTTTTTTTTTTTTTTTTTTTTTTTTACTGTGGGTCTATCCAAAAGTACTGAAATCACACTCTGTAGCAGCAGATCGAATTGGTGTAACCAGAAATTTTACAGTTCCTCTTAAGCTTCTCCACCACGATAAAGAATTTACGCGACAATTTTTGTCTCCCTGAGGGTAAGGACCGAGAACCCACTCCTTCCCATACAAATTTCTGGACCAAATTCCTTGTTTGTCCCTATAATCAGCCAAGTTCTCTCTAACTTGAATAATATTTAGTTCACCGTTGTTTGCTGTGCCACAAACATAGCTTACTGCATCAGGCAACTCGATAGGTTTCAGGTTACTACCATGTACTGATGGATCTAGACGATTACCTGCAAGGTGGGCATCGATTCTTCGTTATTTAATGCATTTTACGTTAGTGCCATACGAATGTAGATGAAGAAAGGAGCAGAAGAGAAAACTAAATGTCGTTACATATGATAGTAGAACACTCCCCCCATTTACTGGAAGCAGTTTAACATTTATGAATAAATTCATCACCAAGAAACACATGTCAGCAATGATTTTCTTATGAATTAGCATTCTTCAATAATATTCAGAGATTTGACACGGATTATAAAGTGTGTTACATTACAAACCGATGATGTAAGACATCGTGTTTTTATACTGGCTTATCACTACACATTTGTTGAACGCAGTGTATGTGTGTGTCGCTGAGTGTGACAGAGAAAGACCGACAGTAGGTTGGAATGCTA
This sequence comes from Schistocerca americana, assembly GCF_021461395.2. Classification (NCBI taxonomy): domain Eukaryota; kingdom Metazoa; phylum Arthropoda; class Insecta; order Orthoptera; family Acrididae; genus Schistocerca; species Schistocerca americana. The sequence goes on along the minus strand of NC_060124.1, from coordinate 264,709,477 downwards.
CGAAGAGGAAACAACTTCTCTCTTCTTTCCGTTTGCTCTTAGTAATAAGGACAAAGACTGATTGATATACGTAGGTTTAAATGTAAGTATTTAGTAACTTTTAATTTCGGGAGTATGCTTTCATATCTTATTTCAATTGGCAAATAATACATTATAGCAGTACCAACTTTACAAAGTACCTTTTTTTATAAATGACCAGATGAGGGGCATTTAAAGCTGTTCTGGGAAAATTCGTGAGCAAATGTCCGTTTATAAACGTTCTGCCCAATAGGTATTTTGCCAGCCCACTTCACTAGTCCTGGCCCGAAACTAATCATGGAGTGAATAAAAAAGGTCAAATTTGCTACTTTGACTGGTTTTTTGTTGCACTGATTAACAGAAATTGCTGACCTACAATTACTCTTACGTGGAAAAATCGGTTACAACTAAAGAACATTTCTTTATCCCAAATAATCCAAAGAAAAGTGGCATCAGATTTAGTGACTTTGTGTGTAAACCGCCCACACCACAGCCTACTGGAGCTAAAAAGAGTTGTAATTCTATTCTTGCCCTTCCAGTCTCTTTGTGTCACTATAATGTTCAATAAAAATGTGAAAAAATTCTTTAATAATGGAGTAAATTTGATTATTATCAATTACAAATCATTGAGAGAATTAAACTTTACACCTCAGGAGAGATAATAGCTTGAATTTATCATAACAAGAAGCCAATAATGCAATACGTGATGCAATAATCAGCTTCCGACCAACTCTGAATAATTAGTATTATTTCTACACTTACTGCAATGCGCAGAAACCTGTATTCGAATGTCTATACGCGGAATGATGCTAATGTGACCAAGTAACCTCACACGTGAAACTAGGCCACTGATTCAGAAGTGGACTGTTCTTACCTTGTACATGGATATGTCTGTTGTTAAACATACATCTCCCCCACACAAAAGCAGCAGCCTACTCAACATCGTGTAGCCTCGAATTTAGTTTGCCAAGACGCAACGGGAACCAGTCTAGACTGGGAGTAGTAAGATTAATGGTAAGTTCTCTTCGAAGATGGAAACCACATGGTTTACCACACACAAGCGATTACTATAGCATGAGAGGAAAACCGTGTCGCCAGAAGCTTAATTCTGACACGCTTACTGAGCAAAGAGGTCGAGAAAGAATTCATATCGATATTGGCACTGTTTAGAGAGAGAGATTTCATAGGTTATAGAAAAATAAGATTCGCTCTTCTCAAAGAAAGACAAAACATAATGCGAGGAAATAAAACTACTAAGAACCAGCCAAAATGAATTTCTTGGACTCAAGTACTAGTATTATGAGTTATACCTTTGTACACATTGCTATTCACAGCTATCGCTCAACAGGAACTGATTGTTGCAGTGACGGGAAGTGTAATACAGTGTTATCTTTCAGATAAAGTATGAATTTATTCTGCAAAGCAGCCTCATTTTTCGTCATTAACAAACTGAAGGAGAAACATCTGGAAATCTGCAAGCAGTAGAGCAGTGTATATGAAGTCACGCGTTTCGTTAACTGATGTTATCGCAGCTGGTAATTCTCTGAAGTGGAAAGCGCTGTTTTACTGTCTCTTACAGAAAATTCTTTTAGTCCTCCCAACCTAAAAACGAATGGAACAAAGTTATAATCGGATAACCGAAAGAACAGTTAAAGCTTGTAAATAATTCTGCTGCGTTCCACTGTAGGAACGAATGTAGTGTACGGTCCGCTCGGCGTATTATCCTCTCATGGGGGCAGTCGGTGGAATGGGGATGCCGGGTTGTTTAGCGAGTGGGACGAGGCAGAATACAAATGCTTTAATCTGGAATGTGGTAGGACGGGAGCGCATACGTGAAGCTTAAGCTCCAGTGGAAAGTGAGGCAGCAAATAGAAATAAGCCATCCGTTAGCTTCAAGTTTTATATATGTGTAGTACTCGACATCGCAGTTTGTATGTGTGGGATGTAAGTTAATGTACTTACGTTTCTCAAGTTACTACTCGCAGAGCAGTTCCGTAACTTATCCCTACGTTAATTGTGTATCAAAACAGCTATTTTCATTTTAAGGAGTAACCTGAGTATAAAGACAATGACTTCGAAATGTGTTTGTTTACAACTCGCCTACCATAAACACATATCCGGTGTATTACTGCGCTACTCAACGATAATTTTTGCCTTTGACTGTTAAGTTAAGCTGAATCCACTCCACACCTGTCAGTTACTGTTGCTATGCGAATGAATGCATGAGCAGCAATACGCTCGTTAGCCGAAATACGTGAAGATTATATGAAAGTGTTTTAATGTACGGCTTGAATCGTGTTGACGATGGCTTGCGATAATTATCGATCCCAGACGATGATTACCTTTCTCACAGATGAATAGGCACAAGAACTCCCATTTAAAAGTCACACTGCTATCGGAAGTAGAATCACAGTGACTTAAATAAAACTAACTGTGAAACAACGGTAATGTTGATCCGCCAAAATGTTGCACAGAAATGAGACCATTGTCATAATTATTTCATTTTCATCATAAGCATTTCTCCTCACAGACTTCAATAAAATGTTTGCCATTATTCTGAGGCTCGAAAAAAAAATTAAAATTATTCGTTAATTAAGTACAAGCTTTTGAGGACAGGGTTGAGTTCCAAATCTCAACACCCTTCTGCGATATGCTTTTATTTATTAAGTTGCATATAAAATCCTCCTCTTTTTCACTTAAAGTGTTGAGTAGTATAGCCTGTGACAGTACCAGTGTGTTGCATGCTCTACCTACTTTTCCTGTATCACAACATACTATCTTAAACATTCACTGGTAGTCATTCTCTAGTCACTTTTTCCTGATGCTCGTTCCACCTGAAACAGTTCTCTTCTGATCTGCATGTTTGAAGTTTCGCTATTTCAGTTGTAGTCGTTTGTTCTCGTATATTCATTCTATATTCTAAAAAATATTCCGACTCATGCTGTGCGTAACCCCCTTTTTTGTTTGTAGCAAGAGTATTTGAACACGAGGACAGCCATCATCATACAGAGTATCATTAATGTCTCCTTCTGCGCTCGTCTCAAGTTCATTTTAATTGCTTCACAAAGTATAAAATATATATTTACCTCTTAATATGTCCGGCCCCGGTAGCTGAATGGTCAGCGTGGCGGAATGTCAATCCTAAGGTCCCGGGTTCGATCCCCGGCTGGGTCGGAGATTTTCTCCGCTCAGGGACTGGGTGTTGTGTTTTCCTAATCATCATCATTTCATCCCCATCGACGCGCAGGTCGCCGAAGTGGCGTCAACTCGAAAGACCTGCTCCAGGTGAACGGTCTACCCGACGGGAGGCCCTAGCCACACGACATTTCATTTCATTTTTACCTCTTAATATATATTTACGTCCAAGGTGTATTCGTAAGCAATTTTGCATCTCATTCTTTAGAATAAATCTTACCATTTCCTTGGTTACTTCCATGTTTCGTCAGGTTTTGCTGTTGCTGTATCAAGGCCAATACTTGTTTCCACGGAGGAAATATTTCACGTAATTGTCTTCTTGTGCGGCCCCCCCCCCCCCCCACCCTCTCAGTTTCTACTAATAAAATTGCTGATAAAGGTAGCAGACGAAATAGCAAAGGTTCGTCTAAATGTGAAACTTAACAGAAACTAGAACTTGTGTCTAAGGAGAGGTAACATATCGCTCGAATTGCCACACTTTGGACACCTCTGCTGTAGAAACATTAGCATATTCTGAATTTCCTAGGAATTTATGAGAATCTCAAAACATAGAAAAAATTACAAGTAAAATTGAAAATGATAGGATAGTTAACTAAGTGAAGATGGCAAGTATTTATGACTATAATTAGAGTTTGTTTTATTAAATGAAACTGAATTCACTTGCAATTTATTGCCTCGCAATAATGCACATAAAATAAAAATTTCTACGTGAACAATTGGCCATACACTCGCCATACACTCATGTTCAGAAATAACAGAACAGTCTGACCGACTAGAGATAGCACGTTAATATTCACAGGACATGTGCCTTCGAATGTTCTACAGAAATGATTACCGTTTCAGATACCTCAGTTCAGTACGTGTCCCGTTGTGTAGTAGGCACAGGTACGCCATGGGTCCTGATAATTTGCTCCATGTTTTATGGCATATAAGGCGCGAATGGCGTTCTGTGGTATACCCATCCATATATGAAGATGGAAACTGTTCTCGAACGAAAAGATACAATTGTTGACCGTGAAGCTTCTCTAGAACATATGATAATTAAATGAAACCCTCAGCTGCCTACAGGTGTTGTTGACATACCTCGATGGGGACAGCTGAAAATGTGTGCCTCGACCGGGACTCGAACCCGGGATCTCCTGCTTACATGGTAGTGCTCTATCCATCTGAACCACCGAGGACACAGACGAATATAGCGACTGCAGGGACTTATCCCTTTCACTCCTCCCGTGAGACCCACATTCCTAACTGTCCACAATCTCCAAACGTAATGTTCCCAATAGATACTTTGCCGGTCGGGGCACACATTTTCAGCTGTCCCCATCAAGGTATGTCAACAACACATGTTGGCGCCTGAGGGTTTCAATTAATTATAATTTATTCTAGAGAAGCTGCACTGTCATCAATGGTATCTGTCCTTTCGAGAACAGTTACTATCTTCATCTATAGTTAAATGGCTACGCCGCCATTGACCTTCGTCTGTGCGAATGCACACGGGTTGCCCGAACTGTTACTGGAATCGTCACCTCGGTGGGCGCGAGTAATGAGTGGATGGGCCAATATCTTTTACGAACATTACGTATGTAGATTGTGGACAGTTGGGAATGTGGGTCTCACGGGATGCGTGCAAGGAATAAGTCCCTGCAGTCGCGCTCTTCATCAATGTCCTGCGTGGCTGCCAGCACGGTAGCTCGGCGTGTTCGGACAGAGAGCTGGTTGGCCTCTGTAATAAAAAACTGAGTGAAAGGATCAACAAACGAACTTGACCGGCTGTCATGTGATGTCCGCAACGACCAAACACGACACTCAACAACGAACAAAATGAAAAAAAGTGGCTCAGATGGATAGAGGATCTGCCATATAAGCAGGAGATCCCGGGTCCGAGTCCCAGTCGGGGCACATATTTTCAGCTCTTCCCGTCAAGGTATGTCAACAACACCTGTTGGCAGCTGAGAGCTTCAATTAATCATCATTTATACCCATCCGTGCTGCATTCATCTGATTCTGAAGTTCATCTGTAGTGGTTGGCGTTGGATCACAGCTTTGTACCTGTCGTCTCATCATCTCCCACACACTTTCGACTGGAAACAATTCTGGTGATCGAGTGCGCCACGGCAAAAGGCTGACAGCCTGTTACCGCAAGAAAGCACTTGTTCGTGCAGCAACATGTGGTCATGCATTATCTTCGTGAAAACTGGCGTCTGGTGTACTGCGCAGAAAGGGTGTGGCTATGGGTCGCAGAATATCATACGCATAGATCACACTGGTCACAGTACCCTGGACATGCAGCAAATGTGACTTGAGCTTGTACCCAATAGAACCCCACACCATAAGGCCCGTAAGCAAACACTGTCATGTCGCTCCCTCTGTCTGCTGCGAACAAAAAGGCGACCATCATTTTCACACGAACAGAACCTAGATTCGTCCGAAAACACAGTGTGATGCCGGTCCTGTCCCCAGTGATGCCGTTCAATACATCATTGCCGTCTAACATGTTTCTGCACATTCGTCAAAGGTAGACGGAAAAGTGGATAACGCGCACGTAACCCTTGCCGTAATAAACGGCGACGGACTGTCACCCCGATGGTGTACGATGAGTTACACTGTTCCACGTTGCACCAAAGCCGACGAGGACTGAGATCTGTTCTACAGTGCCTGTCGGATGATGTGTCGATGTTATCAGGGGATGGTCTGTGTTCCGGCCTAATATCAAGCGCCGACACGTCGGCCTGGAACGGTACAGCAGAGAGGGCTGTGAGACGACGTCGGCCAACAGTACTCTGACCAGGACGACACCGAGACAGGAGAGGCATCTAGGCCGAGAGAATATAAACTCCGCTCCGCCTAGTAGCGGGCGGAGTAGAAGAAGAGCCGTCATAAAGCGCTACAGCGGTCACTTACGAGCTCTATTGTCTCGCTTGCACTGAAATTGTATACACCAAATGACATTGATTATTTGCATGCCGCCATTTGCTTGCGACACACCTTTGCGAACACGCAAAATTACGTATTGTCAATTTAACTTCCCGTCACAAACTCCATTAAAACGAGTTGCTTGAATTGTTGTATAGTTATCCGTGAAAACAGCTTCCTAGGCACCCCACAGCGCACGAGTAGTCAGGATACTACAGCCTTTGTGGAGTGACCTGACCCATCCCTGCCCACACCCCTTGCACTTCCGAAACCCTTTGCCCCGCACGAGAAGTACAGGGTGGTCCAAAAGTCCGGAAACACCCTCATAAAATTAAAATGGAGTAGCAAACAAGGAAACAGAGTCTCTACACACGAGGAACGGGAAGGGGGAAACTTTATAGGCTATGCCACCAACATGGTGGCCATCTTGAAACCCGCCATCTTGGATTCAACTCCAAAATTTCCAATGGGAATGTGGTCACGTGACATATCAAACAGATAGAGAATTTCACCAGAAAAACAATGCCGTTGTCGTTTTAAACATAGCTCTGTTCATTCTCGGGTTATAGCCAATTACTTGCTGTACCAGTGGAACGCTCGGCAGCGCGAGTATTACGTACTGAGAAGTCATAAAATGGAGTCTGAATGGGTGCAAAGTGACTAAACTATGCCTGATATGCTACATGCATTTAACTGTTAGGTATCATTTACTCATGCTAATGTTTTAATCACTGTTTCCTGCATTGACATCATCTTGATATCAGGAGAAAGAAGCACACGGGTCATTGCTGAGGATTTCAATATTCGTCACCCAACCAGACAGCCCCTCACGCACAGCGCAGTTGACAAGCTTCTGGCCAAATTCCGAGCAACAGGTTCTGTCGCAGATAAACCTAAGGCTGGAAGACCAAAATCCGCCACGATGAAGAAACAACGGTGAGCATGTGGGCATCATTTAGCAAGATTCCGCAACAGAGTACTCGTTACCTGTCACAAGAATGTGGGGTTAGCCATACCTCCATACCGCGAATTTTATCGCAGCACAAATGGCACCCGTACTAAATTCGGGTTCTCCAACACCTGAACGAGGATTATCCAGACCGTCGGGTACAATTCGCAGGATGGGTGACACAGCAGCTGCAGATAAACGCACGTTTCACCTATCAGGTGCTGTTCAGTGATGAAGCCATTTCTTTATCAATGGTGAAGTGAACAAGCAGAATCACAGATACTGGTCCGACACAAATCCGCACTGGTTTGATGCTTCCCAAACAGTCGACTAACAAAAAGTGATGTTCTGGTGTGGTGTGTGGGGTACCAAAGTCGTTGGACCTTTTTTATTGATGGTACGTTAACAGCCAACAGTTATCTGAGGTTGTTGTTAACGGAGGACGGGACATTTCCGGAATTCTTCCAGAATGATCGAGCCACACCACATTATGGGCACCATGTGCGAGCACACCTGGATGTGCAGTTCCCTCAAAAGTGGATTGGTCGTAGGGGTGCTGTGGACTGGCCACCACGTTCACCAGATTTGACTCGTTTGGATTTTTATCTTTGGGGTCATGTCAAAGCACTGGTTTATTCTGTGAAAATACGGGATTTGCATCATCTAAAGCAGCGCATTGTTGATGCGTGTGGTCAAATTCAGACAGATGTGTTGAGCAAAGTTCATCAGGACTGGGTTCGGAGGATAGTATTAACGATCCAACATAATGGAAAACATATCGAGCCATTCCTATGACAGTTGATGGTCTCTCGGGAGTGTAACATCGGCGTCATGTCTCTTAGGCACATTACACACGCTGCCAAGCGTCCCACCGCTGCCACATGTAACTGGCTATAACCTGAGAATGAATAAAGCTATGTTTAAAATAACAACGGCATTGTTTTTCCGGTGAAATTCTCTATCTGTTTGATATGTCACATGACCACATTCCCATTTGAAATTTTGGAGTTGAATCCAAGTGGCGGGTTTCAAGATGGCCGCCATTTTGGTGGCCTAGCCTATAAAGTTTCCCCCTTCCCGTTCCTCGTGTGTAGGAACTCTGTTTCCTTGTTTGCTACTCCATTTTAATTTTATAAGAGTGTTTCCGGACTTTTTGACCACCCTGTAGTTTCCAGGATTGATTAATCATATTCTCTCAGTAGGTGCGACTATACCAGGCACGGCCTACATCTCAACAGGAAAGGGAAGGGTAAACTGGCTGTGGTAATAGCAGGAAATTTAATGGGGGGGAGGCACTGCCACGAATGGTAAAATACCATCGCTTACAGGTGTTGGGGCAGCGCCTTTTTTAGGACAGGTAAGACAGAAAGATGTCAAGTTCTACGAGAGGTCAGGATTCAAACAAATCTTCAGTTTAGGAAAGAAATTAAACAGCACAATTGCAGCACATTGGATCACCAATCAGAACTGTCAATTATAAATTTTCACCATTCACCAAAATTTTATCTCCACCAAGTTGTATCTCAGTCCTAGGTAATTGCGTTGATGAATTAAAGTCACCCAACCCAGTTGACATAATCTGCCTCTCTGAACACCATGTGACCACTGGTATAGGAACTTGGCCTAAGCTCAACGAGAAACTCGGACAGGAGAGTACCGCAAATGTTAGAATAAGGAAAGGTTCTCACAAAAATATAATTAAAATTAATGTAAGTATATCTCATCAAAATATTGGGAGTTTAAAGAATAAAGTAGATGAGCTTCTGGTTTGTTTAGAAGATTTAAAAGCTGAGGATGAAATAGATATACTAAGCCTGTCTGATCATCACATTCTTACTGATACGGATAAGGTAACTGTAAGTGGATATAAGCTCTCCGCACATTCAATTAGAGAAAATATGGAGAAAGGAGGAGTTGCCATGTATCTCAAAAGTTATCATTGTGCAAAAAGTATAGAAACAAAAAAGTCTGGTGTAGAGAAACATATACAAGCATGTGCCTGCGAGCTAAAATTAATTAGAGGTACATTTATAATTGTAACTGTATATAGGTCCACATAGGGAAATTTTCATCTATTTATGAAAACTTTGGACTCCTTGTTGTGCTATCTGTCAGACGGGGGGAAGTAAATTATTATTTGTGGGGACTTCAAAGTAGATTCTCTGAAAGAGGGTAATAGGAAAAATGACCTTGAAGTATTACTCGGTTCTTTCAATTTGACACCCGTTATTGACTTTCCTACTCGGGTGGTAAAGGATAGCAGCTCACTTATTGGTAACTTCTTTATCATCATCGTCATCATCATCATTTAAGACTGATTATGCCTTTCAGCGTTCAGTCTGGAGCGTAGCCCCCTTATAAAATTCCTCCATGATCCCCTATTCAGTGCTAACATTGGTGCCTCTTCTGATGTTAAACCTATTACTTCAAAATCATTCTTAACCGAATCCAGGTACCTTCTCCTTGGTCTGCCCCGACTCCTCCTACCCTCTACTGCTGAACCCATGAGTCTCTTGGGTACCCTTGCTTCTCCCATGCATGTAGCATGACCCCACCATCTAAGCCTGTTCGCCCAGACTGCTACATCTATAGAGTTCATTCCCAGTGTCTCATTGATTCCCTCATTGTGGACAACCTCCTGCCATTGTTCCCATCTACTAGTACCTGTAATCATCCTAGCTACTTTCATACCCGTAACCTCAACCTTATTGATAAGGTAACCTGAATCCACCCAGCTTTCGCTCCCATACAACAAAGTTGGTCGAAAGATTGAACGGTGCACAGATAACTTAGTCTTGGTACTGACTTCCTTCTTGCAGAAGAGAGTAGATCGTTAGCTGAGCGCTCACTGCATTAGCTTTGCTACACCTCGCTTCCAGTTCTTTCACTATGTTGCCATCCTGTGAGAATATGCATCCTAAGTACTTGAAACAATCCACCTGTTCTAACTTTGTTCCTCCTATTTGGCACTCAGTCCGTTTATATCTCTTTCCCACTGACATTACTTTCGTTTTGGAGATGCTAATCTTCATACCATAGTCCTTACATTTCTGATCTAGCTCTGAAATATTACTTTCAATCGAATCTGCCATCAGAGCTAAGTCATCCACATATGCGAGACTGCTTATCTTGTGTTCACATATCTTAATCTCACCCAGCCAGTCTATTGTTTTCAACATATGATCCATAAATAATATGAACAACAGTGGAGAAAGGTTGCAGCCTTGTCTTACCCCTGAAACTACTCTGAACCATGAACTCAATTTACCGTTAACTCTAACTGCTCCCAGACTATCCATGTAAAGACCTTTAATTGCTTGCAAAAGTTTGCCTCCTATTGCATAATCTCGTAGAACAGATAACAACTTCCTCCTAGGAACCCGGTCATATGCCTTTTCTAGATCTATAAAGCATAGATACAATTCCCTGTTCCACTCATAACACTTCTCCATTATTTGCCGTAAGCTAAAGATCTGGTACAGACAACCTGTAAGACTCCTAAACCCACACTGATTTTCATCCAATTGGTCCTCAACTAATACTCGCACTTTCCTTTCAACAATACCTGAGAAGATTTTACCCACAACGCTGATTAAAGAGATACCTCTATAGTTGTTACAATCTTTTCTGTTCCCATGTTTAAAGATTGGTGTAATTACTGCTTTTGTCCAGTCTGATGGAACCTGTCCAGACTCCCAGGCCATTTCAATTATCCTGTGTAGCCATTTAAGACCTGACATTCCACTGTATTTCATGAGTTCCGACTTAATTTCATCCACCCCAGCTGCTTTATTGCACTGCAATCTATTGACCATTTTCTCGACTTCCTGAAATGTGATCCTATTTCCATCACCTTTCCTATCCCATTCTACCTCGAAATCTGAAACTTTACTGATCGCATTTTCACCTACATTGAGCAACTCTTCAAAATATTCCCTCCATCTGCCCAAGGCATCCACAGGATTCACCAGCAGTTTTCCTGACCTCTCCAAAATACTTATCATTTCCTTCTTACCTCCCTTTCGAAAACTTCTAATTACACTCCAGAATGGTTTTCCGGCACCTTGACCCATAGTCTCCAACATGTTTCCTAAGTCTTCCCAAGATTTCTTCTTGGGTGCTGCAATTATCAGTTTGCTTTGTTTCTTTCTTCAACATAACTTTCTCTGTCTACCTGAGTTCTAGTATGTAGCCATTTTTGGTACGCCTTCTTTTTCCTTTTACAGGCTGCTTTGACTGTGTCATTCCACCAAGCTGTTTGCTTCATCCTACTTTTACACATTACTGTTCCAAGACATTCTTTAGCCACTTCTAGTACTGTGTCCCTGTACCTTGTCCATTCCTTTTCCAATGACTGTGGTTGACTATATTCAACTAACTGGTACCTTTCTGATATCGCTGTTATGTACTTGTGCCTGATTTCCTTATCTTGAAGTTCTCCACTCTTATCCTCCCACATATGGACCTCACCTGCTGCACTTGCCTCACAATCCCAATTTCACTGCAAATTAAATAATGATCAGTGTCATCAAAGAATCCCCTGAATACACGTGTGTCCCTCACAGCCTTCCTGAATTCCTAATCTGTTATTATATAGACAATGACAGATCTGGTTCCCCTGCCTTCCCAAGTATACCGGCGAATGTTCTTATGTTTAAAAAAGGAGTTTGTGATTACTAAGCCCATACTGGCACAGAAATCCGAGAGTTGTATCCCGTTCATGTTGGCCTCCATATCCTCTCCAAATTTACCCATTACCTTTTCATACCCTTCTGTTCGATTTCCAATCCTGACATTAAAATCGCCCATGAGCAGAACACTGTCCTTGTCCTTTACTCTAACAACTACATCACTGAGTGCCTGATAAAAACTATCCATCTTATCTTGACCTGTCCCTTCACAATGCGAATATACTGACACAATCCTAATTTTCTTGCTAGACACTGTCAAATCTATCCACATCAGTCGTTCGTTTACATACCTTATGGCAACTACGCTGGGTTCCATTTCTTTCCTGATGTAAAGCCTGACACCCCACTGTGCTATTCCTGCTTTAACTCCTGACAGGTAGGCCTTGTATTCCCCCACATCCTCTTCTTTCTCACCCCTTACCCAAATGTCACTAACAGCTAAAATGTCCAGTCCCATCTTACTTGCAGCCTCTGCCAGCTCTACCTTCTTCCCAGAGTAGCCCCCATTGATATTAATAGCTCCCCATATCATTACCATTTGTTTGCCAAGTCGTATCTTAGGAGTCCCTGGTTTGTCAGTTAGAGGTGGGACTCCATCACCTTTAAAGGTCCGAGGCATTTTGCTCTGATTATTGCCAGCATCATATTTAAAGTACCAGGGAAGCAGGTTGCTAGCCTTACTTGCCCTGAGTCCCATTGGGCTTTACCCCTAACGGTTGGGGGACTAACCGGTGGATTTGGTAGTCTTTGCCATATGAGCACAAAGGTGACCACAACTCAGAATATGTCCGAGATGCCCAGCCTTATTCCAAAGTAACTGGTATCCCAACTGTCGGGACCACTTACTTGGCCACTCATACATTGCCTGTGGTTCATGAACTAGGACATGACTACAGGAACCCACATCATGAACCACTTCTTCATAGACCAAGATAAGTTTAACCAGATAAATGCTCAGCCTGTTGAGAATGGTCTTCCCGATCATGGTGCACAGCTAGTTACAATATATGACATAGCTTCATTTAGCAGTACTAAACAGTCCTCCAAAGTAGTACGTTCAGTCAACGATTTAACAATTGCAAATTTCACTGAAAGCCTACAGCAGTTAGACTGGGATGAGGTGTACCGCAAACCTGATGCCAATTTAAAATATAATTCATTTCATGACACTTTCGTAAATGCCTTTGAAAACTGATTCCCCAAGAAAATAGTTAAATATACTCATAATAAACCATGTAACAAACCATGGCTTACTAAGGGTATAAAAATATCTTGTAACCGGTAAAGGGAAATGTATCTGACAGCAAGAAAGAGTAGTGACCCAGAAACTATCAAATATTATAAAAACTTCTTGTGCTATATTAAGAAAAGTTATTAAAAATTCCAGAAGTATGTGTATCATGTCGGAAATCAGCAACTCTGATAATAAAATTAAAACAATTTGTAATATTATTAAAAGAGAAACAGTTCAACCGAGAGCACAGGAAGACAGTATTACCACCAAACTGAATGAAAACTTTACGAACAAAAAGTCAGAGGTTGAAAATATTATTTAATAATCATTTTCTAAATATTGTGGATATAGTAGGATCCAGGTGTTCATTAGGAAGATGATAGGCTGTTAATGGAAGAGGCCATACCTATGGAATTTGATACAATTGAGATCTCACCCACTTCTCCCTCAGAAATTAGGAAAATAATAAACTTCCTTAAAAGCAAAAACTCACATGGAATTGATGGCATTTCCAACAAAATACTAAAAGCTTGTTCTGAACAGATAAGTAAGATTCCCAGCCACCTGTGTAATAGCTCTCTGGAACAGGGCATTTTCCCTGATAGACTGAAATATGCTGTTATACCTTTGCAGAAAAAAGGGGATAGATCTGTCAACAATTACCGTCCAGTATCCAAAATTTTTGAGAAAGTAATGTATTCAAGAGTAGCTTCACATATCTGTAAAAATGAAGTACTAACAAAATGTCAGTTTGATTTCCAGAAAGGCATTTTCAACAGAAAATGCCATATATGCTTTCACCAATCAAATTTTGAATGATATGAATAACCGAGCCCCACCCATTGGGTTTTTTTGTGATCTCTCAAAGGCTTTTAATTGTGTAAATCATGAAATTCTGCTAAACAAGCTCAAGTATTGTGGCATGCGTGCGACAGTGCACAAATGGTTTAATTCGTACCTAACTTGAAGAGTGCAGAAAGTTGAAATAAGCAGTTCTCATGATATGCAAAGATCAGCACATTCCTCAAACTAGGGAACTATCAAGAATGGGGTTCCACAAGAGTTGGTCTTGGGTCCTTTGTTGTTCTTAATATATAATAATGACTTGCCATTCTATATTCATGAAGAGGCAAAGTTAGTTCTCTCAGCTGATGATACAAGTATAGTAATCACACCTGACAAACAAGAATTAACTGATGAAATTGTCAATAACGTCTTTCACAAAATTACTAAGTGGTTCCTTGTAAACAGACACTTCTGAATTTTGATAAGACACAGTACATACAGTTCTGTACAGTAAATGGTATGACGCCATTAATAAATATAGACGTTAATCAGAAGCATATAGCTAAGATAGAATATTCTAAATTTTTAGGTATGTCCATTGATGAGAGATTAAATTGGAAGAAACACATTGATGATCTGCTGAAATGTTTGAGTTCAGCTACTTTGTAATAAGGGTCATTGCAAATTTTGGTGATACACATCTTAGTAAATTTGCTTACTACGCCTATTTTCACACATTGCTTGCATATGGCATCATATTTTGGGGTAATTCATCACTGAGGAATAAAGTATTTCTTGCACAAAAGCGTGTAATCAGAATAATAGCTCGAGTCCACCCAATATCATCCTGCAGACATTTATGTAAGGATCTAGGGATATTCACAGTAGCTTCTCAGTATATATGCTCTCTTATGAAATTCGTTATTAACAACCAAACACAATTCAAAAGTAATAGCAGTGTGCATAACTACAAAACTAGGAGAAAGGATTATCTCCACTATTCAAGATTAAATCTAATTTTGGCACAGAGTGGGGTGAATTATACTTCCACTAAAGTCTTTGGTCACTTACCAAATAGTATCAAAAGTCTGACAGACAACTAACAAGTATTTAAGAAGAAATTAAAAGAATTTCTGAATGACAACTCCTTCTACTCCAGAGGAATTTTTAGATATAAATTAAGAAAAAAAGGAAAAAACCAAACAAAAAATTATAAAAATTATAAAAAAATTTTAAAAAACAAAAAAATAAAAAAGTTGTTATATTAACTTAATTATGTTGTTAAGTTAACTTACTTATGTCATGTATTGGAAAATTTGACTCGTTCCACATCATTACGAAATATTGTATTCATGATCCATGGAACTAGTATTAATCTAATATAACCAAATCTAATCATGCCAAAACTGAGCCCTTTCTGAAACTCACTGATTTGAAGGTACGGTTCGGGCATATGTCAGCGACGCATTCTACACGTCTACTCATGTCACACTGATCCATTACTTACGGTTTATAACGACGATGAGAGCCATTGGCACATTTTACCACCGTGATATCGATGTTGACCTTTAACCCGCAGGCCAACAAGATTCAAATGCTAATGAATCATACTAATATCCTGTCTAGTCGTTCAAGGTTTTCTGTTTTTTTCCGAACATGAGTGTACATATATGCAGTGAAGGTATCAGTACATCATATATGAATGCAGCAAATTCCCATACCAAGCTACCGTCACACGTGCACATTATATTTGAAACCTTCATGCATTTCATAAATTGTTGTTGTTGTTGTTGTTGTTGGTGTTGTTATGGTCTTCAGTTCAGAGACTGGTTTGATGCAGCTCTCCATGATACTCTATCCTGTGCCAGCTACTTCATCTCCCAGTACCTACTGCAACTACATCCCTCTGAATCTGTTTCTTCTATTCATCCCTGGGCCCCCTCTACGATTTTTACCCTCCACGCTGCCCCCCAATACTAAACTGGTGATCCCTTGACGCCTCAGAACATGTCCTACCAATTGATCCCTTCTTCTAGTCAGGTTTTGCCACAAATTCCTCTTCTCCTCAATCCTATTCAATACCTCCTCATTAGTTATGTGATCTACCCATCTAATCTTCAGCATTTTTCTGTAGCACCACATTTCGAAAGCGTCTATTCTCTTCTTGTTATTGTCCATATTTCAATTCCATACATGGCTACACTCCATACAAATACTTTCAGAAACGACTTCCTGACACTTAAATCTATACTCGATGTTAACAAATTTCTCCTCTTGCTTTTCTTTCCATTGCCAGTCTACATTTTATATCCTCTCTACTTCGACCATCATCAGTTATTTAGCTCCCCAAATAGCAAAACTCCTTTACTACTTTAAGTGTCTAATTTCCTAACCTAGTTCCCCCAGCATCACCCGACATAAATCGACTACATTCCATTATCCTCGTTTTGCTTTTGTTGATGTTCATCTTATATCCTCATTTCAAGACACTGTCCATTTCGTTCAACTGCTCTTCCAGGTCTTTTGCTGTCTCTGACAGAATTACAATGTCATCGGCGAACCTAAATTTTTACTTATTTCCTATGGATTTTAATGCCTACTCCGAATTTTTCTTTTGTTTCCTTTACTGCTTGCTCAACATACAGACTGAATATCATCGGGGAGAGGCTACAACCCTGTCTCACTCCCTTCCCAATCACTGCTTCCCTTACATGCCCCAGGACTTTTATAACTGCCATCTGGTGTTTGTACGAATTGTAAATAGCCTTTCGCTGGAGCGAAAGCCACCTCAAAAATTTGAAAGAGAGTAATGCAGTCAACATTCTCAAAAGCGTTCTCTGAGTCTACGTCTACAAATGCTAGAAACGTAGGTTTACCTTTCCATAATATATATTCTAAGATAAGTCGTAGGGTCAGTATTGCCTCACGTGTTCCAACATTTGTACGGAATCCAAATTGATCTTCCCCGAGGTCGGTTTCCATCAGTTTTTCCATTTGTCTATAAAGAATTCGTGTTAGTATTTTGCAGCCGTGGCTTTATTAAACTGATTCGTCTTAGTACTTTGTAACAGCGACTTCTTAAACTAATAGTTCGGTAATTTTCACATCTGTCAACACCTGCTTTCTTTGGGATTGGAATTATCATATTCTTCTTGAAGTATGAGGATATTTCGCGTGTCTCTTATATCTTGCACACCAGATGGTAGAGTTTTGTCAAGACTGGCTCTCCCAAAGCTATCAGTAGTTCTAACGCAATGTTGACTACTCCAGGGTCCTAGTTTAGACTTAGGTCTTTCAGTGCTCTGTCAAGCTCTTCACGCCGTATCATATCCTCCATTTCATCTTCATCTACATCCTCTTGCTTTCCATAATCTTGTCAATATTTCGTAAATTAAAGTTTACTAAATGTTTATGCAGTTACTGAAAAAAGGTAAAAAAATTCTCCGTGATGTCTATCTAATTTCTCACTAACGCTACTACATTGCGCGAAACTGTTTTAATCTGGACTTAGTAGTACACTGCAACACATCGCAAAACACTGCAGATTTTAACGTTTCAGCACGCTTCAGTGCTTACCAACCATCAAAAGTTCTCCCGCTCAGCTAACGGCTCTTACCCGCGATTTAAGAATTAAAATACCCTCGATAAATTGTAAAACTTTTACTGTTTTACTCGGAACAGTCGATACGCTGCACAGAAACAAGTCCCCGGCGTGGTCTGCCTTTGGCCGAACTCACCGCTTTGACTGCGAACGCTGCTGCGACACGTAAGATTCTGCGGCACTGACGTTACTCGCGCATACAGCATCTCTCACACCGCACTTTCCAGTTCATTACCCACAAAACCAACCTTATTTGGACCCTTTTAAATGTGAATTTAGTGTAAAACCCTACGCACCTTATTTCCACCATTTGAATTTTGGATATAAAACATTGAAACTGTATGTGTATAAATATTTGTTGCGGTAATTTTCCTTCTACAGACTAAATATCAAATTTATTCGGTCCCTTGTTATTGACAAAGTACAACTGAAAATTACGCAGTATGCTAAAGTCCTCGGAATTGAGAATATGCGCACCATATTCACACAGCAAACACCTTTATTAATGGCCCATTTCATAAATTCATTATTATTGTAAAACATTGAATATTGTACAACCACTTAGACCAGAAACAGATAATATTACACTGTACTGACTTCATAATGTGTGGCACTACGGAAAATTGCGTATTGTTGCTTGATTTATTCAACTGCCAATCGGTTTGCTGTTTCTACAGTTGGTTTTTAGAAATTTGTGGCGGGTTCCTACAGGACCAAACTGCTGAGGACATCGGTCCCTAGGATTACACTTTAACTTATGCTGAGTATAACACACACACCCATGCCCGAGGGAAGACTGGCATGCCACATGGCAAGGTGTCTCGGACCAAGCGGCTACCCCGCTCGGCTACAGTTAATTTGTTAAGGGGCAACGTATGAGAAAATACACAGGTACATACAAGCTAATGAAACTTTTGCTGTTTAATAGGCAATTGACTCAAATTTTTCACGTGTTATGATTCTGTTACTCGCTGTAATCTGGATTTTTTATATTCTTTGGCGTGATCTAATTTGATCAGGACTTTGCTAGATACTTTTAGAACACATAATATCAAATGAGGAAGATTTAATTGAAGGTTCCTTTACTTATAACTTTCACTGTGGTAAGTTATTCGTAGCAGCTAGACGTGTGGTGTCAACCTATGTTCCTTTTAAATGATAGTCTTGGAACCCTCCCAATTTTTTTAAAAAATTTATATCTGTAATGAAAACCAATTCTCATTCCAAAAAAATTTAAATAAATTTGTTATAACGAAATTTAAAAGCTTTATGCATAGTAGGTTGTGTTACAGTATGTACAAAGTCTACAGCAAGTTTAACCTTTTTATCTGCAGCAGTTTAGCAGAAAACATGTTTAACCTACTGAAAAATGAAACAGGCGGGAAACACAAGAAGAGGATATTTTTTATAGTTTATGCGATAAAAAGTACCTAAATGATGGCCAGAACCATACATTTGGTTTCCTTGTTCTTCACGTGGCTCTTGAAGTCTGATGCTTCTGGCATGCCGTTTTGGCGGTCTCCTCACTGATATTTCAGAGCAAGCAATACGCACATAATCAGCCATCTTCAGCAAGTATACAGTGAAGCAACCTGCGTGAAATCCTACTCTCTTAAAAGACCTGATTCTTCCGTTGTTAGTATCATTGAGCACCGGAGAAGCATCATTTGGAGCAATTTTATCAACAGTAAAGGAGTAAAACAGTTTCTTTGGGCATCTCTTCAAAATAAGCTTATTAAATCTTTCTTTCGGCTTTTTTGCTCCGCCATGCGTGTATTTCTTTAATAAACCTGGGAAAGGAAAAGACTGAAAAGCTGATTTTGACATATATGATGTCATCCGATGCTCCGCTGGTAGAATGTAGAGAGGGGGCCGTATCATTGGGCATTGGTTGAAAGAAAATGGAGTTTACTTCATTTGTAGCATGAATTAAACTCTGGAATTGGAGCTAGTATTTCTAACATGCTATAGGACTACCGGGTGCAAAAAGCTATTTTCATCATTTTTGACCAATTTTACGTGTATCGCGTCTTAAGGAAATTAGCAGAAATTCAGTTATTAATATTGCTCGGACTAGTACAGTTTTTGACTTACGAAAAAGTTGTAAGAGAGGAACAGTCGTCTCAACAACGTCCTCATTTCGCTAGCTTTGCATTTATTGTAACGTAATTGCATCGTGTGACACCATATAACCAAAAATCTTATGTAGACATACTCGTATTTTATTTGAATGAGCGTTCTCGATATGACACCCATTTCGGTCTGAGCATGCACATTTGATACGAAGTGCGACAATAAAGTAATGAGACTGATGTGAAAAAAAATGTTGCTTAAAGTTTTAGTCAAGTTTAGTGTTGTCTCCTTCAAAGTAGTTCCGTTCTGATTGCACACACTTTTTCAGCGCTTCTGCTGTTATCTGGAACTCATCTTCTGTAATATACTCCAAGACTCTCGTCACAGTTTTTTGGACATCTTGTGTTGTTTGAAAATGGTGTCCCTTGACCGCCGTTCTGACTCTGGGAAATAGAAAAAAGTCGCATGGAGCGACATCTGGTGAATAAGGTGGCTGTGGTAGTACTGAAATTTCTTTCGAAGTTGAAAATGGCTGTACTGACAGGGCAGTATGGCATGGCGCATTATCGTTTTGCAGAATCCAATTATCACCAGTCTTGGCATGGACACGAATATCTCTTGCAGGAAGTCTTTCTAAAATTTATTTGTAGTAATATTGGTTAACTGTTTGTCCAGGAGGACACTTACTGTTTATAAGTGACGTGGTCGAGCTATTTCGGCACACTCATACGTCATCCTACTTCGTGTACAACGGCCAGTATTACGATCAGACCGACGGCGTAGCAGTGGGTAGCCCGTTGGCTCCAGCTGTAGCAAACTTCTTCATGGAGAATTTTGAGGATATTGCCATAGATACTGCGCCATTGAAGCCTAAGTGTTTCTTTCAATACGTTGACCACCCGTTCGTCATTTGGCCACACGGACGCGAGAAATTAGACGAGTTTTTGGAACACCTCAATAGCATCAACAGTAATATCCAGTTCACCATGGAGGTGGAAAAAGATAATGCATTGAACTTCCTCGACGTCCTTGTCCACCGTAAACGAAATGGGTGCCTTGGCGACAGCGTCTACAGAAAACCCAGCCACACAGACCTGTACCTGCACGCTACCAGCCATCATCATCCAGCACAGAAGTGCACAGTATTGCAAACGTTGGTGCATCGTGCAAGAGTAATATCAGACGACGACAACCTGCCCCACGAACTGAGCCATCTACGCAAGGTTTTCAGGAATAACGGCTACAGCACCCATCAAATGAAAGAAGTGATTTCTGGGAAATATCAGAATAAGACCAGCGACGAAGAGCAGGAAAAGAAACTAGCTTTGCTGCAATTCTGTGGCTCTGTCTCGGGAAAGATAAGCCGCCTGTTGAAAAGACACAAGATCAAATCGATCTTGAGGCCTTCAACGAAAATCCGTCAATTACTGAGACCAGTTAAAGACGATGTAGGTCTGGAGTTTACTAAATACCTTGTGAGTGTGGCCAGAAGTACACCGGACAAACAGTGCGCACTGTGGAACAACGCAGGAAAGAACATGAGAAGTATTATCACCCACGCTATCCAGAGAAATCTGCGTTAGCTGAGCATGCGTTAGAAAACGGTCACCACATAAAATTTGACGATACCTCTGTCGTGGCTCGCACTAACGATTTCTGGGACGGTTTAATACAGGAAGCTATTAAAATAAACAATACCACAAACACCCTAAATAGAGACGGTGGCTTACAGCTCAGCGCTGCGTGGGATCCAGCGATCGCGCGGTTGAAGGCACATCGAACGTCGACTCAAAACATGCCCATATATGGCAATGTCACGGGCACCAGTGACGTCACAGCCGGCAGCTAGCGTATATAAGGGCGCACCAACAGCCCACTGGCAGTCATAACACTTGACAATGGCCAGGGAGTGCTTGTCCGAAAGCTCGTGTAGTTTTAACCAATTGGCGCGGTTGGAAACCCGAGAACATTTTATTCAATGTTATCGCCGCGAGACTCTGCATTCATACAAGAGCCATCAGTATTGTACAACTTTATGAAAAAACATGTGATGTCTACACAGACAGGCACACGCGCATTACGGTGCCTTTTTTTTGTTTTTTTTTTTTTGTTTTGTTTTTTACAGCCATGGGCCCCACACATTATGTTAAGACTCGAAGGCATGACCTGCCTGAGCAGCAGGAATGGCGTTCATACAGAATTCAGAGTCACCATAGTTCACGGCCTCACACTCCATTTATTTGACGTTCTCATGCTGTACTTGAGGTGTAATAGCCTGATGCAACCACTTTTCATATTTTTAAACTTTAATCCCCCTCTCGACTGTATGTCTATGCTTTTACTAACATTGTGTTTGGGAATATAACATTACAGAATGATACAGATTCTTTTTCTGTTTCTTGTTTTCTGCTTTATTTTCGTGATACGGTGAAACAGTTATATCACGTTGAGTGCTGCAAATTTACAATCATGTTTGTGTTTATGCCATGTAGTTGTCATGAATGTGATTGCTACTTTACTTTGTTCCGATGCTGTATGTTTTCACGTGGATTGGCATGTTTTTTAAACTCATTTTTACGCACAGAGTAATTCTCTATGAAACTATAGATTGATATAGTCGCACTTTTTGAAAGTATAATGCGTAACGAGATGTGTTGAGCGGCTTAAAAACATATCGATAGGTCGACACAGAAAAGCAATAACAAAGAGCCTGGACCGGGAACAGGAAAGTGAATGCCGTACTGCGGGTTTGCTACTGTGTATTGTCACCGATAAAGAAAGTAACTGTACTGTATTCCGCGGAAGAGGAGTTAATAACCATACGTGTCTCGTTGGTTATTGGACGGAATTGCTATTGGATACGCAAAGCTCATAAGCTACGATGTGAGAGCATTGTTTTGATTTCAGACAACACAGACTGTTTAGTGCATACTACGGACTGCGAAATTCTACAGAAATGTGGTAACATATTTCACTGTCGTGAACTGACATCAAGAACTTCAATACTGAATGTAAGGTGTACTGATCGCTGGGCAGCCGATGAGGGTAACCAAGCTAAATATTTTGCACGGTAGGGACTGTTTAATGCGTAACGCGGGCTGCTAAAATGAGCTCCGAGTAAATTAACGTGCTTTTTTACTGCTGAAGGTTGTACTGTGAAATGTGCAGAGCCATGATCGAACGGAAAACCATAATCCGAAATGTTGCCAGTAAAGACTAACAAATATAATGACGCGGGATAAGACAGGCAGGCGTTAATTGAATGTGGTGCATGTTACTTTCGTCGGTGCATATAGATGCACTAATTAAGATAATTCTACGAAAATGGTGCGTTCCTGCTTCTTTCGCAACGGGTGGCTACGATAAAGCGATAAGAAAGATGACATAATTACTGGACTGCACGCTCAAGGATTGTGGACCAACGATGCGGATGTAGACGAGTCTCCCAGAGCACCAGCTAACTGGAGACTGACTCTGGAAAAAAATAGAAATGAGTGTTTGGCGTCATTAGCCGGGAGGCCCCTTACGAGGCCGGACCGGCCGCCTTGGTGCAGGTCTTATTAGTTCATAAGCCCATTTCCGGTGTTCACGATATGATTCTGCTAACCCATTAACTTTCGTCACTGTCCTTTTGTTGCCAGTGGCTACGACATTAATTAATGAGGCTAAGGTTATTCACTCTTTAGCTTTCATTCACTTGCTAATTGTTTATGCTTATTTATTTGTGTTGTTTACTGGTGTTGTTTCTTATTTGTATGTTATGCGTATTTATTTGTGCTGTTAGATAGTGTAATTTTTTATGTGCACGTTCTTTTGTTTCTGCGTCAATTCTCGTGTGGATTATGGTGCGTTGGCCAGTTGTGCAGTCTCAGCTCATACGATAGCAAACCGTAGTACACCACGACTCACCTGGTGTGTTTCGTGAATAGTTTTTACTTTTGAAGGATGTGTAAATACTCATCGTGTTACTGTTTTAGGAACCTTGTTTGCGTGTGTGATCGTAATATTCAATAAATCCTGGAAGAAGCTAAATATGTTTGCTTACAGTGACTTAAAAATATACGCAGGAGAGGAATCAGGGGAGACATTTGAGGATTACACAATTTTTGGTAAATGAACGCTGTCGTATCTAGCTAGTTTAATTTCGCGGCGGTCCTGTTTCGTCACGTCACACACTGTACTTGACATGTGATACATAACATTCTGATGCATCTCCCTTTGCATGACAAAATATTATTTACGTATCTTATATTTTGACATATGTTTTATAATATAATTTAACACGTGCTATTTAAAATAATTTGTACTGTACAATGGTCTGTGACCGAAACCGGCTGTACAGTTAGTAGTAAATTATACATCAGCTTCAGTATGTCATTTCTGCTACAAAATTGGAGATGTCGTCGACACTGTAATTTTCTCAGTAACAGCACAGCTCTTAGAAGGGCAGATGAGCGTAATGAACAGTCTTGAAAAATAAAAAAAAAGGGTAAAGGAGTATAGTCGATCTAAATCAGACAATGATGAGCGAATAAGATTAGCACATTAGACACTAAACCAGTATATGATACGTCCTATTGATGCTATATGACGACAATCTGACTAAATAGGATATAAAATACAGACTAGAAATAGTAAGAAAAGCATTCGTGATGAAGATAAATTTGTTAATATCGAAAATAAATGTTAGTTGGAGGAAATTCTTTCTCACACTATTTGCCTGAAATGTAACCATGAACGGTAATGAAACGTGGAAAATAAACACTTTAGAGAAGAAGAGAACTGAAGCGTTCGAGATGTGGCGCTACAGAAGAATGCTGGGGGGTCAGGTGAGCAGACTGAATAATAAATAACGAGTTAACGAATCGAAAATAAGGAACATATGTCACACAGGTGGAACAGATCTGGTATCAAATTGAGGAACATGTTTTAATACAAACAAGAAAAGTCTTAATAAATTGAAAGAGTTTGCGGCACATTGCCGAATAAGCAAATGATACTGCATGGACATTATCTGCATCTAGATGCATAGCTTACGGTGTTTGGTGGAGACATCCTCATGTTCCAGTGTCATTTTCTCCCTTTCGTGTTTCTGTCGCAAATGGTAAAGGGCTCTTGGTTATGCCCCTTGTGAGATCTTGTCCCTCTAGGTTTACCTTTCCGATATTTTCGATATAAGTATCTAGAAAGCTATATCGGTATTTTCGTCTAGCAAGCACGCTCTGAAAGCTTTAATAGTAAGATACAGCGTACCTGTTGTAGCGACCGCAACTGGAGCTGAAAGAGTATCTAAGTAGATTCTTTCGCAATTTCCAACAGAACTCACGACGAAACATGTTAGTGACCCATGGATCTTCGGTATTTTCTCTATCAGTCCCGCTTTGTAAGGGCGGCAGATTGAGCCTCTGTATGTGTCGGGCAAAAGAGGGTTTTGTAAGCTACCCTTCGAGGATGGACCTCCACTACCTGAGCATTCGTCCAGTGAAACTCATTCAGGTGTCTTCTTTTCCTCAGACTAGGGGCCGTTCCACATTCAGTCACGCCGTAAGGTTCTTCCCACATAGTTAATGCATATGATTGACTAGCGGTGACGATAATCGTGTATTCATAGAACAAAGGATAATTCAACTTAATTGAGCGCTGTACGGTTTATGTGTATGTTGAGGCAATGCTGCCAGTTCCTGCACCAAATCCTTTTTTTCCTGCAAATATTCCATACTCCTCCGTTTCGCACACTTTTCTAGCACTATAACTTCTCTCTATACGGCAGAAGCACTTACGAAAAGCCCCTATGTGACTCAGACGTTGTCACTACGTCATTTATATACGTTCTGAACAGTAATGGGGCTCTAACAATCGTTTGGGGCACACTGGAAGCTACACACGCATCATGATATTCCTCCATTAAGAGGGACAATGATGTGTTCAGTTTTTGACAACTCCTAATACTGTCACCCACCGTAAATAACGTGTAGCTGGCAGTTGCAGTAGAAATTAATTTGTCAAACAAATAAATAAATCACTAGCACCGAAAGTTCACCTATAAATTACGCTCTAAACAATGTGCACTTGGAATATACTCAGGATGTAACAAAAGTTTTTAAGTTTATCATTTGTTAACCGACGTGTAAACACTTTATGAATAGATGCACCAAATACAGCAACAAGCCGTGTTTAGCCTAACAGACATTGAAATAAGAGGGTTTGGGATTGCTGCTTAGGTGAACAGTGAGCAATAAAGACTCTAAGAGAATTTGTTGATCGTGAACCATCAAGAAACTAAAAAGAAGTACATATTTTCTGGTTTTAACAGAAATTACTGGAACAGGGAGAGAAACTGTGTAAGAATCCTTGAACTTGTCTCGATCAAATGCCACACACACACTTCAGCTGTTGGAAGAATTTCATTAAACGATAACACCAAAGTTATATAAACCCTAACTGTATGAATACCTAACAAAAATACTTTCATACACGAAGTAAGTAGTATCTTTACCGTAAAACGCTTCTGTATTTACAAGCTGTTCACTTAAACCATAAATTGAATTCAACATACTTCCAGAAGAGAAGAACAACAGTCCAACGTCTTGTATAGTGAATGATAGTAGCGTAACAATTATTCAGCTGTATTAAACTTTCAAATGTAACGCAAAATTTCAGTTTCACACCCTATAAAACTATTATCGTTAATAACTGAGCGAACATTCCGAAAGCACTAACTTCCTTTCTATGTGACAGGAAGAACTTGTGAACATTTTCGAATTCTATCAGAACAGATAATATCCTACACTTCCTAGTTTGTCAGTTGGTGCATTAAGTTTGTCAGAATACCTGCATTTTCAGCAGACACAAACCCTTCCCGACTCCCCTCTCTCTCCTCTTTATGTGACATCCTTTACTTTTTTCTTTTATGTATGTTTCATATAAAAGACTCATCTCTGCAGAAGAGCTGAAATTTGTTAAATTTAATACATGGAGATAATGTAAAATGCCTAATCCACAGTAGGAAAATTTATTATATTTACTTTCTTATAAACACAGATAATTCAAAAAACTGCTGTAATATTGACGGGAATTGCTGTATAGAGTCAGTTCAACTCCCAATACTTAACTGATGACTGCAGCATGTACGAAAATTGTCAGAACGCATATCATCAGTAATGTGTATTTCTACAGCTGATACTTTTTGCTACACTACTTGGGCAGATTCTTCATATTCAAGTAAGATCCATTTCTTTTTCCCGCAATAACCACGTCAGCTTAATAGTTTCCTCTCCACTATTACCAGTGCAGTATGAATGTTCGTTACCTCTATGCCATAACACTATTGTGTATCTATTGGCTTCTCACGACAAATTCTACAATGTCCTTTCATAGTCCTTAGTTGTATACAACGTGGAGGTAGTAAATCAATGGGGAATCCGGCTGAGTTCGCACTGAACGACCCTAAAAACAGCAAGTGGGCTAGAACTTCCATAGCTTGACTACTCATGACATGACGAGCATTGATTCATTATCAATGAGACCATCACCCTTAGCAGTTACGTCGTTATCCTTAACAATGACCTCATCATCATCAACTGGCAAGCCACACTGCCCCCGCAACCTCCAGATCCTCCTCCCTTCCCTCTTCTCCCCACTTAACCTCCATCAGTACTCACAGCGTAGTATTTTAGCGGGTACTAAAATGTGGTATCCAGTCACTTGCATTGCACAAAATTACGCCATGTTTAATATATACAGTATCTGCATACCAAAAAAGTTATGTAACCTTCACATGGCTTGCGTAAATTGTCACCATGTTGAATAAATCACGTAAGGTTCATTTGAAATGCGTAAAAATTACCTAAAATTTCCACACACACACACGCACAAGACACACATACACACACACACACCCCCATGCACGCATGCACATGAACATGCATACTTCTTATCTTTCTTCATTTGTGTGGCCATGTTGTCCATAGTTGCTTTAGAATTTATGAGGGTACCGTTGCAACGACAGAACACAAACATACCCCAAGAAATCTTGTCTCTCTCTCTCTCTCTCTCTCTCTCTCTCTCTCTCTCTCTCTCTCTCTCTCTCTCTCTCTCTTTCTCTGTACAAAGTATTGTGTATTATATTAACACCCAGCTATTTTACGAAAGCTTTGTTTCCTTTTCTTTGGTTGATATCTTTAAACTAGATATGTGAGTGTGTACCTGTTTTTTATTGTTCGTCTTGCTACTGATCATGGGTTGTTATTCTTCCGTTCTACTCGAATTTTGAATAGTCTGGTAGACCAGTTTGGAGATAAAGCCCTTTTCTAAAATTTCCTTCTGTTTCCTGATTCTAACCAAATCGCCGATTTTTAATTGAGTTGCCCATGTATCTATCATCTTGCTTTTATTATACACACTAAGCAAATGGCTGTTATCTTTCATATCAAGGGTTTCGTTAATTGTTCCCTCAGTCTATTTGGAGCAACCCTGTGTAGTGAAATATTTTAACATATTTTCTTTAGGAGCTCTATTCAGTCGCTCCGTGACTGAAGTTTTCAATGCTGAAAAGGATGTGTAATTATTAATTTAATGTGTTTGGATTTGCTTCCATGAAATGAATAGGGTAACATTATTACCTAAGGCTGTTTGTAAATGATTGGTGATCCAATTACTTCTTCTGTGGAATTCTGTACACGTATCTGCAATCTCAGGATCAGTTATAGTCTTTAGCAAAGTGAATCGTGCGTGAATTACTGTAACTAAATATTTATAGCCTGAAGTGTATTTGGAATACGCAAACAGGTTAACCAAATTGGCTCGAGTATGGTCATCATTTCGTATCATGGTAACCTCTCTCCGTGGATTGTGGGCAATGTAGTTCTTCACTCATGTGAGATTTCATGTTGATTATTGTGAAGTCAATAACAAGAACGTCATGTCATCGTAGTGTGGTATAAACAGTGAAGCATTTTATAAATAATATATTACAGGGTTAAGAACAAGTTCCATTTGACTCAATGGTGTCAAAAGACGTTGCATTTACTGTAGTTCAACAACAACGTCCTTTCCGCACATTGTCATCAATTGAAATGTCTTGCAGGTGACATTCTGGCCACCACTGTTCCAGTAGCTTGACATTTAAATCAGCAGTTACCGTTCCTAATTTGTCACCACAGATTTTCGGTCAGAGTGCAAGAAGATAGGGGCAGCCATTGTCCTCAATATCATGCACGTCATTCTCAGGCAACATGTCCTTAATACACTTCACTTTCTCCAGCCCTTGACAAAGACACGTGACTCAGGTGATACACACAGTCTATAATAATTCTGCGATGGTTCCAATGGTAAACCAGCTAAGCCAATTCTGTTATGGTCATCAGAGATAAGGTTATCGTCATGAATGCCTCACGGAACTATGAAAGGGCCACTCTTATTCTCTATGCACTGGAATGATCTAATGGAC
This sequence comes from Schistocerca americana, assembly GCF_021461395.2. Lineage (NCBI taxonomy): Eukaryota > Metazoa > Arthropoda > Insecta > Orthoptera > Acrididae > Schistocerca > Schistocerca americana. Next base: position 264,680,569 of record NC_060124.1, on the reverse strand, counting down.
AGGGTGAGCATTAATCAGTGGCTGTTTGTTGAAGCCGCTGTGGTGTGTGTCTCGTAGAGTGACTGTAGGAGGATACTAGACGACACAGACTAAAGTTCTAGTAGGTGAGATGAATGATAGTTGCTTCCAAATGTAGAAAATCGTGACTTAATGCAGAGGAGTAGGAGAAACAATCCTATAACGTCGAACACAGTATTAGTAGTGTACTGCTTGACACAGTCAAATCGATTAAATATCTGGACATAATGAAACGAAATGAGCACATACGGGACGCAATGAGAAAGGCCAATGGTTGACTTTGGTTTATTCGCAACGTTTTAGGAACTGTGGGTCACTTGTAAATGTACTGCACATAGAACACTAATGCTACTCACCTTTCACTGCTGTATGAGTGTTTTGTATCCCCACTAGGTCGGATTGAAGGAAGACGTCTAAGCAATTCAGAGGCAGACCGCTATATTTCTTATTGGTAGGTTCGATCAGTACGCTAATATCACGGAGGTGCTTACAAGGGAACTCCCCATTCCCCCCTCCCCCACCCCACCCCCACCATCCCTCAGATTTAGTGGTAAAGTATCCCAGCTGTCAGCCCGTCAATAACTGAACACACAGCATGCATGAAAGCCGGTGAAAGAAAGCAAAAACAGAAATAGTGAACCGTCCAATCTCAAGGCGCGCAACACCGAGTGAAAATGCAAGAACCACAGTGGCGTGGTTGTGTAGTCACGCTTTTTTAACTAAAAAGCGGGAAATCCGTGTTCAAATCTCCATCGTGCTCATTTTCTTCACAAAATTGTGAAATACCCTTCCCGTCACTGACGTGTTTATCCTCTTGTAGTCTTGTTAAATGTGATACTATAGACTGGCTACAGAATATGAGTCATGTGATAAGAATATTTCATCGCAGCAGGTAAATGTGATGAATAGTGAGAGCAGGCGAGATGCTGCACCCACAGGAATGGGCAGGGGTGAACGATGTTACAACAAATTCTAGAGCAAAACTTCCAAAACGGAATGCAAGAGTCATAACATGTCGTACTTCTCTAGAACGAATCGGAGGTACGTACATCTGGATGCCACCTCGCTGTTGTAAACGGACGTTCACCGAGACACAGATACAAATTTGAATACAGCGAACAGACGTGTCAATGAGCGATACGATAGTTCATAATTTTGTGGAAAAAGTAAGTATGGGGAACGAGGTAGATTTAAACATGGATCTCCTCCATCCAACATCGTGGCCACATGACCACGGTGCCGCGGCTGTTCGCATTCGCTCGATGTTGTACAGTTTGGGCTAGGGCCGTTCTCTGTTTCCCTTTATATCCTTTTTCACTGCTCAGTACACCTTCCTGTTGTCATGCCTGATTTGTGTTCAGTTTTTGACAGGCTATTCACTGAACCATCTTACCATTAAATCTGAGAGGGTGCGCTGGGGAATCCCCGTTACTAAACTTGACTGGATATACCTTTTCGCCGAACACTATCGAAAAAATTTATGGAACCGGGATTTTAAGCTGACAGCTGAACGATTCTTTTGCAACCAACGTACATTTCGTGCAAAGACTACGAAGATAAGAGTAATTAGGACAGGTGCTCAAGCATACAGAAAGTTGCTTCTCTCTCGTTCAATTTGCCAGTCGAACATTAAAGAAATTGGGGAATAGTGGCAAAAGGTGCACTCTGCCACACACTATAAGGCGGCTTGCGGAGGACGTACGATGATGCAGATGGTAGTGATTTTCCATCAGCCACTTTGATGCAATTATAACCAACTCATAAAATTTCATTGCCCACTCTAGAATAAAACTACCAGAAGAAACCAGGTTACTTCGATCACCACCAAACATGCTGAAATCAAGTTCCTTCAGAACAAATACATTTTCTGTGGTGTGGTATCTTTGGCACTTAAAGAAGACGCCGCCCATGGTTCAAGAAAAAATAGTAAGATATCTGTCAGATAACAGATCAGATGAGACTGTCAAGGATTTTTAGGGTATCCCTAACAGGCCAATGTAACGACAGAGCAGGAAGCTGAAGAGAGGCAAAACTTTCATTTGAGTACCTTGAATGTGAATATTCGTTTCCTATTGCTTGAAATGTGGGTTAAAACACTTGAATCTGAGGCTACCGTACAGTTCCCTTGATTCTGCATATCTTGAAGAATACATAACTTCGAGATCATGTTCCTTGAAATAGGGAAAAGGAAAAAGCTACTTATGTCAAGTAGACAGGACTTGCTGGTTAATGTCATAAATTGATGATTAACATGATGGAACTGGTTTGAACAGCTAATACTTGACTCAGCACAGTGGAGTGTTGCTAAACCAGAAGATCCACTGCACGTAGTATGTCATTGTTACTAGACAGTCATACATGCTGTCATCATTGTTGTTGTTGTGGTCTTCAGTCCTAAGACTGGTTTGATGCAGCTCTCCATGCTACTCTATCCTGTGCAAGCTACTTCATCTCCCAGTACCTACTGCAACCTACATCCTTCTGAATTTGCTTAGTGTATTCATCTCTTGGTCTCCCTCTACGATTTTTACCCTCCACACTGCCCTCCAATACTAAATTGGTGATCCCTTGATGCCTCAACACATGTCCTATCAACCGATCCCTTCTACTAGTCAAGTTGTGCCACAAACTTCTCCCCAATCCTACTCAATACTTCCTCATTAGTTATGCAATCTACCCATCTAATCTTCAGCTGTCGTCATAGTCATGACCAATTTTCAATACCTTCACCTTTTTTGGATTCAAGATGCAAGTTTCAAATGGATTATATACTACTTCTACAAATAAAATTTATATTTTAGTATAGAGTTACTTGTAATTAAAAAAAACAGGGATTCTTCTATTAGCATGTCGCAAAATTTGGAGCATCCGTGTGAGAGTGGGAATGCAAATGCACTGAAAGACTATCAGCACTGGATAACGGAGAGAAGTATACAGTAATGATCATCACCTAGTTCTGAGTGGTAGTGCTAGTTTATCAGATGGACTGTTGAATATACTTACCATGAACACTATCGACTATTGGTGAACTTAAATTTCACAACAGTGGCACGGTTTGCATGTCATATCGTTGGTTAATGGACATCATATAGACAACTGATTTCGGAAGTACTGATATGAGCTAAGATAATTTTTCATTTGTGTCTAATACGAAACTGTAAATACGTCGGTTCTTATTCATAAGGAATCAGAGATACTAATGCTCACTCTCTAAAAATAGATTGTTGTAACACTATGTTCAACATGCAAGGTTGTTTAGTTCACACATACAATGTCAAACCTCTGATACAGTAAAACCGCTTTTTCAGAATTGAATGTGGAAATAACACCGCTGCTCATAAAAGAGTACTTTAGAGTTTTTAAACAGTTTGTTGCTTCTAAAATGTATGATAAGTGAAATTGTAATTAATATACTGAAGTGATCCTGTTTCAGTTGAACAAGATGGCTGGCTGATTGTGTACTGTTTGCCCGTAAAATGAAATTTGGTGTTATTTAGAGACAGAGTTGTCAAAAATTGGTTAACTGACGAAATACCTCAAATATTTGCTTAACCTGTACCTTCCTACTCTTAACAGTAGATGATATTCTAAAAAGTGTCCAAATGAACTGAAATGAGTATGCATTTACTGCATGCCAGCATAAACTCTCAAACCATCTTAGTTGCAAGACAAAGATGTCTTTGATTTTGGTGTGTATATGAAAGTGTAATTTAATGAAAATGAATAGAAAAAACACACACATCGAAAGAGGTTTTGCATCACCTCGGTTCCGAGAATTCCGGAACCAGTACAGAAAATTGGAATAGAGATCAACATAAACATCATTTCCTTCCTTTTTATTGCTCATGAAAACCGCACATTACACGTTGTTCCACCATACACCGACATCTTCAGAGGTGGTGGTCCAGATTGATGTACACTTCGGTACCTCTAATACCCAGTAGCACGTCCTCTTGCTATGATGCATGCCTGTATAGTCATGGAATACTATCAACAAGTTAATCAAGGCACTGTCCCATTCCTCAATGTCGATTCTGCTTAGATCCTATAGAGTGGTTAGTTTGTCACGTCTCCATAAATAGCCATTTTCAATCTATCAAACGTATGTTCGATAGGGTTCAAGTCTGGAGAACATGCTGGCCACTAGTCGAGCGACGTCGTTATCCTGAAGGAAGGGATTCACAAGATGTGCACGATGGGGGGGGCACGAATTGTTGACCATGAAGACGAATGCCGCGCCAATATGCTGTCGATGAGGTTGCAGTATCGTTCGGAGGGTGGCATTCACGTATCGCACAGGCGTTACGGCACCATCCAAGGCCACCAGTGGCGTACGTCGGCCCCACATAATGCCACCCCAAAATAGCAGAGAACCTCCACCTTGCTGCACTCGCCGGACAGTTTGTCTAAGGCGTTCAGTCCGACAGGGTAGCCTCCAAACATGCCTCCGACGATAGTGTGGTTGAAGGCATATGCGACACTCATCGGTGAAGCGAGCGTGATGCCAATCCTGAGCGGTCCACTCGGCGTGTTGTTTGACCCATCTTACTGCGCTACATGGTGTCGTGGTTGCAAATATGGACCTCGCCATTGACGTCTGGAGTGAAATTGCGCATCATGCAGGCTATTTCGCTGAGTCTGAGTCGTAACACGAGGTCCTGTGGCTGCACGAAAAGAAATATTCAACAAGATGGCGTTACTGTCAGGGCCCCTCCGAGCCACAGGCCGTAGGTAGCGGTCATCAACTGCAGTATTAGCCTTGGGGAGCCTGACCGAGGCATATCATCGACATTCCTGTCTAACTGTCTCCTACATGTCTCAACAACATCGCTTTGGTTCACTCCCAGACGCTTGGGCACTTCCCTTGTTGAGAGCCCTTCCAGGCACAAAGTAAAAATGCGGACGCGATCAAACCTTGGTATTGACTGTCTAGGCATGGCTAAACTATGGATAACACGAGCCGTGTACCTCCTTCCTGGTGGAATGACTGGAATTGATCGGCTGTCGGACACCGTCCATGTAATAGCTGCTGCTCATGCGTGGTTGTTTACATCTTTGGGATCGTTTAGTGACATCTCTGGTCAAAGGGACTGTGTCAGTGATACAATATCGGCAGTCAACATCTATCTTCAGGATTTCTGGGAACCGGTGTGTTGCAAACTATCTTTGATGTTTGTACAATGAAGTTTATGTCTATAGTATTTTTGTTTGGGTCTCCGCTTCATTAATTCCCTCTCTAATACTTTATAATTTTGTGGTCTCATTAAAGTGATTACAGAGAGACACAGAGAGAGAGAGAGAGAGAGAGAGAGAGAGAGAGAATTGTGAGGGTGCACATGTGTACGTGTACTTCTGTGCGCGCATGCGCGCGTCAGTGTGTGTGTGTGCTTGCGTGATATCAGGGAAATTTATGCAATTGAGGTGGAGAATAATGTTATAGATAAGGAGGCAGAGCTTTTGATATGTATATTAGAGTTTCTAGCACAGATATATTCTACTCACAGTATGATCATTCGTTCATGTGGCTATATGGATGTCATCTCTGTAAGCCACGTAGCTTAATAAGTTGCTTCTACTTGTCAGACACTAGTGACAGCCAGCCACTGTGTTACTCTGACACACAGATGGAGCATTCGCACACATTCAATACAAACGCTGATTTGTGTACACTATTGTAGATGGCACCGCTATCTATTCAAAAGATGTTTCACGTAAGTAACATCAACAACAGAGGAAATAGCTCCCTCTAGCACAACAGAAGCTATTCTTTGATGTCTTAGCAGATGTCCAATAAATCTGTCTCTTTCTCTTGTGTTTTGCATACATTCCTTTCCTGGCCAAATCTTCGCACAACCTTCTAATTCCTTACCTTATCAGTCCACCTTATTTTTCAACGTTCTGCTGCAGCACCATATCTGAAATACTTTCATTTTCTTCTTTCCCCAAACTTATGTTTCACATCATACAATTCTGTTTTGCAACCGTACATTCTCATAAATTTCTTTTTCAAGTTAAAGCCTATGTTCAGTAATGGTGGACCTCTGTTGGCCATTAATGCTGTTTTTGGCAGTGCTACTGTGTTTTCTATGTCCTCCTTCCGCCATCCAGCATAGGTTACCTTGCTGTCTAGGAAGCAGAATTCCTGAACTTCGTTTACCATGTGATCCCCAAATCTAATGCTACGTTTCTCGCTGTTCTCACCTCAGCTACTCCTTATTACATTCGTGTTTCTTCGATTTGCTCTTAATCCGTATTATGCACTCATTAAAGTGTTCGTTCCACTCAGCAGATCCTGCAGTTTTTCTTCACTCTTTTAACCGCTATTCTTTCATCTTAATTTTTAATCTCACTCTTGGAATTTTGTTTCATTTCCATCATAGCTTCTTTGATTCGTGGGTTGACCAGGAGGAGTGAAAATCCCTTTCTTACATAGTCTTTAATACGAACACCGTGTTCTTGATATTTCATTCTTATTGTTCGATCTTGGTTCCTGTACACATTGCATATTACCCGTCTTTCCCTATAGTGTATCCCTATTTTTCTCAGAATTTCGAAAATCTTACATAATTTTACATTGGTCGAAAGTTTTTTCCAGGTCGACGATCCTATACTTCGTATATCAACCGCAACGTCGTGATTGCCTCTCTGGAGCATTTATCTTTCCTAAAGCGTAACGGATCGTCATCTGACATATCCTCAATTTTTTTTCCGTCCTTGTGTGAACTATTTAAAAAAAATGGCTCTGAGCACTATGGGACTTAACATCTGTGGTCATCAGTCCCCTATAACTTAGAACTACTTAAACTTAACTAACCTAAGGACATCACACACATCCATGCCCGAGGCAGGATTCGAACCTGCAACCGTGGCGGTCACGCGGTTCCAAACTGAAGCGCTTCGAACCGCACGGCCACACCGGCCGGCCTGAACTATTTCGCCAGCAACTTTGATGCATGGTCTATTAAACTGGTTGCGCAATAATTCTCGCACTTGTCGGCTCTTACAATCTTCGGAATTGTATGGCTGATGTTTTTACGAAAGTCTGATGATATAGCGCCAGCCGAAATTCCGAAAGAATGTTATGTATCATTTTTGCCTTATTTGAGCTTATGCCGTCCAAAGCTCTTTTAATTCTTATTCTAATACTCAGATCCTTATCTCTTCTGTATCGCCACCTGTTTCATCTTCTATCACGTCATCAACCGTGTCCTTCCCCTCATAGAGGCCTCGATGAACTTTTTCCACCTGTCTGCTCTCTGCTCTGCATTTAACTGTGGAATTCCCACTGCACTCTTAAAATGTTACTGCCCTTACTTTTAGTTTCACCGACGGTTGTTTCGAATTTTCTGTATGCCAATCCTTCAGACAGTCATTTCTTTTTCTACTAAAAAATGGTTCAAATGGCTCTGAGCACTATGGGACTCAACTGCTGAGGTCATTAGTCCCCTAGAACTTAGAACTAGTTAAACCTAACTAACCTAAGGACATCACAAACATCCATGCCCGAGGCAGGATTCGAACCCGCGACCGTAGCGGTCTTGCGGTTCCAGACTGCAGCGCCTTTAACCGCACGGTCACTTCGGCCGGCTTCTTTTTCTACTCCTTCACATTTTCCATACAGCCATTTACCCTTAACTTACGTGCACTTCCTATCTGTTTCGTCCCTAAGTGGCTTGCAATTCAATACTCCTGAGTTTCCCTGCATGTTTTTGTACTTCCTTCTTTTGCGGATCAACAGAAGTATTTTTTCTCTTAGCTATGGATTCTTCGCAGTTACCTCCCTCGTATCTATGATTTCCTTTCCAACTTCTGTGACTGCCGTGTCGAGGGATCCATTCCTGTTAATCTCAACTTTCTTATGAGCTATTCATTATCGCTGTATCTATAGCCTTACAGAACTTCTATAGTATCTCTTCATTCCTTAACATTTATTTATTCCCACTTCTTTGCACATAAGTACATCGTGACTAATCTCTTAAAATTCAGGCTACTGTTCGTCATTATTAAATTCTGATCTGTGTCTGTATTTTCGCCTGGGTCCGCATTACAATGTCTGATTTCGGAATCTCTGCCTGACCATAATGTAATCCAACAGGGATCTTCCCGTATCTCCTGGCCTTTCCGAAGTATATCTCTTGAGATTCTTCAACAAAGTATTCGCTATTACTAACTAATGTTTGTTGAAGAACTCAGTCCTTCTTCACTCTCAATCCCACTACCACACCCATATTCTCCCCCTTCTCCTACTCATTCCCCCCAAACTGCATTTCAACCCCCGTGATTATTACATTTTCTTCTACCCTTACGTACTGGATTACTCATTCGGTACCCTCATATACTTCGTCTGTCTCTTCATCTTCTGCTTGCGACGTCGGCATGTATACCTGAACTATTGACATCACTGTTTGTGTTCTGTCTATTTTGATGTGAACAACCGTATCACTGAGCTGTTCACAGTAACTCATTCTTTGGCCTTTTTTCCTATTCATAATGGATCCTACTCCCGTTACAGCATTTTCTGCTTTTGTTGATTTTATGGAATACTTATCTGACCAGAAATCCATGAATCCTTGACTTTTTTCCATTCAACGTCACCGACCCACACTATACCTAGACTTCGTTTCCTTTTGAGATTTTCTAACCTCCATATCAGGCTCAGACAACTGACGTTCCACTCCCCAATTCGTATAAATTTACCCTTACGTTGGTTGTTTAATCATTCTCTTACGTTCACCTGCCCCTTGGCAGTCCTCTCCTGAATATAGTATTTGGGGACTAGTCCAGCATCTTTTGCCAATGGCGACATCTTCATGACAGTTTTCCAAGTACAGGCAACATGCCTTGTGGATATAAATTATGTGTCTTTGATGCGTTGGTTCTATCGCCTTCTGCACCATGATGTCATTGGTCATTTACGCTTCTTCCGCCTTTAGGGGCAGTTTCCCAGGTCAAAGCCAAGAGAGTGCCTCAACTCTGTCCGCTGCTCCTCCCTCATTGACAAGGCCGTTGGCGGAATGAGGGTGAACAGAGTAAACTGGGTGTTAAAAGATTTTTGTTGTCTGAAGTTATGTTGATTCCTACAGAGGAAATTTTCGCTGTCGTGAAGAGGGCATAAATGCTTTCCAAACTTTTATGACAGATTTACATCTGAAATTTCGGCCTACAGCTTTGTTCACTGGTACAGAACTCATTTCGAAATCGGACATGGCCTTGTTGATTTCATCAACTACTTTTAATGTTTCATTTCTACAGCGATCTAAGGCAGACTACCTCTAAAAGAGAAGCAATTTCTTTGCACATTCAATATTGTGTCATGTAGGTATACTGTCATGTCCAGTACACTTAATCTTCAATCTCGTGCTCACAATCCTTGATATTTACCACTCTGACTGCAGTGACAACTGAAAGGAGGAATCGCAATACGGTCTGCATCACTGAAACAATTTCGTGAAACGTAACTTAGAACTTCGGCCCACTGTCTGTAATCAGGCACTTTCGTGCCACTACATCACAGATTTACTGAATGGATTGGTGTGATAGATGAGTGACAGAGAGAGAATAAAATTTCTTTTTTTTTTTTTTTTTTTTTTGTCGTCGTCACATCAGCAAACAGAGTTTTGTCTTTCATTTCATTGAACGCTCAAACATGGATCTCCTCACGCTCATTTTTTTTTTTACGTAATTTCTGTTTGTGATGCAAGGCTTAAACTGCGTTTAAATCTATGCTGAAGTTCTCTTTGATATCAGAGCATAGTAACAGTGTCACTTTGCTGTTGAACCATTGCATCGGTTTTCCACGTCAACAGGTTTGTAAAAAGTACTGAAGAATCTCAAATTGTTCAGTTCTCAGCACCAGTATCATGATAAGGCGGTAGAAGGGCTCCATACCGAGTTTCGATAATCTCGCTAAAAGATGATAATGGAGGAATTTACTGGGGAAGTACGACGGAAACTATGGTATGAGCGTTCAGAGAGAAACTTTGGGTCTAACACTAGAAACATATGTTGCACATGCAACTCGTTTGTGTTTAACATACTCTTACGGGAGAAAAAAATTGCTAAGTAAGATTCATTACACAAAGAGGATTTAAGATGCAACTGACCAAACTTTATCCCACTATTAAGAAATTTTACAGCGTCTGATGATCGTGAACCACTTTAGAGTTCCTGGTGTCTATAGGCTATTAAAATACAGAGAAGACAATAAGAGAAAAGGCAGCCGTAACTGAAAAAGGATAGCTATTAAAGATAATTTCAGAATTTCGAGAAAATAAATGAAAGAATATGCCGAACAAAGCTATTGGTATTACAATTTTACAAGAGAGTTGATTGAAATTGGTAAGAGTAACAATAATACAAAACAGAAACTTACGTATGGTGTACGTCAAAACTCGTCAGTCCGACAGGAAATGACACAGCAAGTAATAAAATACAGTTAGTAGAAAATAAAGTTTGATTCGTTTTCTACCAGCCATTAGCAAACATTAAGCCTAAGCTATATAATAAAGAACAGTTGCATCAATGCCACAGCCTCTATTACACCTTACCCTGATAAAACGCCGTGAAAAATTAAACGAGTAGTCAGGGAAGGAGATTGATAGTCACCAACCCTATTGTCAGCAGGCGTGCCAATCGCAGGTTGCACTGCTTAGCATTCTGCACACTGCTGGTTGCCTCACGACAGTTCGGTTTGTTCCATTTCAGTGCTACGGGCAATGCTTTTCAGTCATACGTGGGAGAAGGCGGGTCTTTATACAAAACAGCGTCGCTTGGGCAAGTATAACCAGACCTTCCGCTCGGGGAAAACCTCTTGCCCTGGAGACTTGTTACTAAAATGGTTCAAATGGCTCCGAGCACTATGGAACTTAACGTCTGAGGTCGTCAGTCCCCTAGAACTTAGAACTACTTAAACCTAAGTAACCTAAGGACATCAGACACATCCATGCCCGAGGCAGTATTCAAACCTGCGACCGTAGCAGTCGCTCGGCCACCGCGGCCGGCACTTGTTACTCGTCACTCGACTTGTGACCTGTCCTGTCCTGACTTCATACTGGGCTTCTAGCATGTCTGCCACAAGCACTGTGCTGCACCTGAACTGTGGTATTGTCCCCGATTCCAGCGTCGGCACCAATGCTGTCTCAACAACAGCTGGCGGCCTCTGTGATCCATACTCGCTATTAGAAGCAGACGTGGGGCTGCTAGCGCTAGCTAACCAGAACTTCCCGGGCTCGAACTGGGATCACTCCCATGAATCCGTTCAGTACGTGCCTGTACCCAGCACTATATCGGCTTCACTGATCCTGCGCTCGACTCGGGCGGGCACCCGAAGCCCTGCCTGTTGCCTCGCGACCTGCTGGCAACACTCACCATTAGCTGCCCCCTTATAGGGCTGTGTCACCACTGCCTGCCTCACCAAGGCCACCTTGCCAGTGGCTACCGGCGTTCAAGGCGGCACGTTTCAGCAGCTAAACAGTTCCCTGTCACAGTAGCTGAACGACTTTATTCTATAGGATGCACTGTCAGTAACTGCTGCTTAACTTCTGAGAGTTCACTATGGCTGCGCCGTCACCACGGATGCAGAACAACTGAGATCCCCCATATTCAACAACGTGTCGGCCTGGTGGTCTTCTGCTGCCCTTGGGTGACTGCATAGTGGTCAAAAACCCAGATTGCTTCTACACCAAATTGAGTGACAGTTTGTTTGTAATATGTCCGCCGTCCGCGGGTAGGAAAATCTCAGAGTGTGAGTTATAGCGTTTTTATTTGAACTAAAGTCTTTCTTCAAAATTTACAAAACTATATACGTGAGGTAGGACTGATCCTCCAAGCCTACCAATAACTAAATCAGAGATTCTTCCAAACATAAACTGTCTTTAGTAACCATACAACTTCACTAAACCAAGCCCCGGGCGTCTCATGAAAAGCGGCGCGGAGTCCACGTTGCTGTCACCTGAGTCCGAGGACGAGTAGAGGCCCTGCGAGGATGGCTCCGGTACGCTGGCGGCGGTGGACGATGACACGGCGGCTACGGTGACACCAGTGGGCTCGCTCGGCGTGAACTGCCTCTCCAGGCTCCTGTGCCAGCCTAAATACTGCTCGGCGCATGGATATGGCAGGCTCTATTTGCAGTCACTTGTCGAGCGGAAGGAAAGAGGTCCGCGGCTGTAGTGACCTCTTGCGGCACCGTGGACGCCTCCTGGTGGTCTCTGAGAAGCGTCTGTGTTTCTGGGACGACCGGCCAGGCTGACCCCTACTCGGTCCGGGGCTCGCTGTACCGGTCTGCTTCGCGGGAAGCGAGATTTGCAGGCGCTTAGTCTGGACACAGTAGTTTGCCTCTTACGCCAATGATTTAAGAAACTCTGCAAGAGTTATCATAATCTTCTGCCGTGTTTGAATGACGGCCATTCACAGTTCTGTCATTCTCTGACTCTAGCTCGGGATTTTCACTGTGTTCCTAATCGACACACACTCTTTCCTCTTACATATCAGCATGCAGTTCATCCCTTGGGCCACAATGTACTCTTTCAAACTATACAGTATGTGTATTAAACTGTGGAGATCAGTGTAACTCCTGTCTTTTGGCAGTTCTGGTCAGACTGGGCAACAAGATTGAGCGACAGTGATTCTAAAACCATACGGTTATGTTGGAGTCAAAGTCTTGTTTCACATCGGAGCTGTAGTGAAGTGTATCTTGATGCCTACCATCTAAGTCCCTATAAAGCGAGGGTGGTTTCAAAACTTCTCGGAATCACTACGAGAGGTCAGCGCTAGCGCAACGAGTTGTTCACGTGATATTCATTGGACAGTTGCCTTTAAACACGTGCCCGGTCAGTGCTCTTGGAAGAGAGATGTGGCGGTGAAGTGGCCCTGTTGTTTTTCCCACGTAGTGATTTGCGAAGATGGAAAAAAATCGAGATCCGAGTGGTGATTAAGTACTTCATAAAGAAAGGTGTGAAAGCAGAGGACGTTCATGCCGACTTCCACACGACACTGGGGACTCTGATCCTTCATATTCAACTGTTGCCAAGAGGACAAATAAATTTTAATTTGATCGGGAGACCTTAGATTATGATCCTCGCAGTGGTCGGTCAAGATGTGTCACTACTCCAGAAATCATTGCAAAAGTGCCCAAAATGGTTATGGAGGATCGCCGATTGAAAGTGCGTGAAATCGTTCACACTTTCCAGATGTCATCTGAAAGGGTATATCACATTTTAACTGAAGAATCGAAAATAAAAAAAAAAAATCTGCGAGGTGGGTACCGCGACTCTTGAGGCTGTATCAAAAACATGTGCCATCGCCTTGGCAGTATTACGCGAACTAAGGTATGAATCCTTGCTACATGCGCCTTATTCACCTGGTATGGCTCCGTCAGACTTTCATCTCTTCCCAAAACAGAAAATTTTTCTTCAAACGAAGAATCGATAGCCGGAGTTGCTATTTTGTAAGCCTGGAGGAAACTCATTTTCGAGGTAGGATCAAGGCACTGGAACATCGCTGCACGAAGTGCAGTAATCTAGAAGGATACTACATTGAAAAATAAAAGAATGTTTCCGGGATGTAAGTACTTTTTTTTCTATTTCATTCCGAGAACTTTTCAAACCGTCCTCGTAGCACGACCATTTCGACTACCTAGCTGAGGTTCCCGTCTCGACAACTTTTGTAGTTGTTGCATAATGATCTCCTTTCACACTGTTAAGGAAACCTTCCTCTGAAATCATTTCTTACTTACCGTGTTCGTTTCTCCTACACCAACAAATACCTCACTGATGTATCCGTCTGTTAATCCTGTTCAAGAAAAGTTTCTTCTGGAGATATCGGGACCCAATAGCCAACTGCAAACAAGTGCTAGGATGTTTATTCCACCCATCTCGCCAGTCAATGTGCTTGGAGGGCCACCTTTCGAATATCTCGGCATCATTTCAAAATGATATAATTTTCAATAATATGCGCAAATTCTCCAATTCTGTTAACGAGAACGTTGGATATGGTGCTCTTTGGGGTTATTTCAAGAACAGAAAACTACCGAAATAAGATTTGGAGCTCTTATTCTGCAGGACAAAGGTTCAAATCCGTTCTCCATTAGATTTTCCGCTGTGTGCTGGGATGGTTTCTTTGAAAAGGCTGTTTCGATTTCATCCCCAACCCATCTGTAATGACTTCACATTCGATGGGACGTTAAACCTTAACCTTCTTTCACTGAAATACAGTCTTCAGAACTAGGAGGTGGCTTACAAAACACTCGTTCGACCTATACTTGAGTATTGCTCATCAGTGTGGGATCTGTACCAGGTCGGGTTGACGGAGGAGATAGAGAAGATCCAAAGAAGAGCGGCGCGTTTCGTCACTGGGTTATTTGGTAACCGTGGTAGCGTTACGGAGATGTTTAATAAACTCAAGTGGCAGACTCTGCAAGAGAGGCGCTCTGCATCGCGGTGTAGCTTGCTCGCCAGGTTTCGAGAGGGTGCGTTTCTGGATGAGGTATCGAATATATTGCTTCCCCCTACTTATACTTCCCGAGGAGATCACGAATGTAAAATTAGAGAGATTAGAGCGCGCACGGAGGCTTTCAGACAGTCGTTCTTCCCGCGAACCATACGCGACTGGAACAGGAAAGGGAGGTAATGACAGTGGCACGTAAAGTGCCCTCCGCCACACACCGTTGGGTGGCTTGCGGAGTATCAATGTAGATGTAGATGTAGTTATTGGTGGTGAAGGAGAAAGGGGGTATTCAGTGCGGAAGCAATCCCTCCACTCCACAAAGCCACGCAGGTGGGTCTCTCACACTTCGGGTGTGTGGAATGCTGTTGTGTGCATATAGATACACGAAAGCGAATGGTTTCAGCAACGGCAAAACTGAAACGCGAGAATTCCGACACAGGTGGCGAAGCGCTGTTGCTCAAGGACCCTCCCACGCTGAATAAACGGGGCGGAAACCGGGTTAACGAAACGGTGCGCGCTTGCCTGCAGCAACTGCCGCAGCTTTGCTGGTGTTTGTTTTAATCAGAGTGGTACATGGAGTGGCTGCCACAAGAGGCATTGTAAACAGAACACATACCTCAGGCCAGGCGCGTTCATCAGACTGTTCGCAACAGAGCGGGATGCTACTCAGCGTATGAAGCCGCTGCCGTCTGTTCCGGAACGCCGCGTAGAGGCAGAGGCCACGATGTACAGACTGATAGACCTGAATCTCGGGGCAGTACCTTTGTGGAATGCAGCTAATGGGGAAGCAGTTCTGATAGAGAAGGTCGAAGTGTTTATGAAATCCACTTACCAGAAGGAGAAATAGCATGGTTCAAGATATACTAAGGCGCCCTGAAGGCTTCAGAAAATCAAATGGTTCAAATGGCTCTGAGCACCATGGGACTCAACTTCTGAGGTCATTAGTCCCCTAGAACTTAGAACTAGTTAAACCTAACTAACCTAAGGACATCACAAACATCCATGCCCGAGGCAGGATTCGAACCTGCGACCGTAGCGATCTTGCGGTTCCAGACTGCAGCGCCTTTAACCGCACGGCCACTTCGGCCGGCTTCAGAAAATCAGTGGCAGGAGAAAAGGATAGAAATATGGTCGAGAATTACAGGGAACAATAAAAAGGCAAGGGTGCAGACAGTTTCTAATATCATATTCAAACAGGAACAGAAATGTATAGCAATGCAGTTCTCTTGAAATAAGCAAATATGTGCAAGCAGATATCATTTTTATGTTTCCATTGCACGTTTTTCAGAATTACATCTTCAGTGCCACAAGGATTTCTTGCTGTTTCATATCGTGTCAAAACCGTACAATAGAACATGTTCGTAGATATTTCAAAAGTTATAAATTCCGGATTATTAGAAAGCGAAAAGCGAAACTATCACTTTGGCACACAGTTTTAGTTATGTACGGGGAGAGGGGGCTGCGTGTGTAAAATAAAATCGAAAATTTATAAAGGTGACTCCATGTAATATTCAGAAAATTATTGGTCAACTTTCCTAATCTGATATATCAGCCACGATATCCTTTCAGTGGTAACCCCTTCATATCAGAGCAAACCCGCAGCCAGCGCCAGGAATCAGCATACGACGAAGCCTATTCGTGTTCATTTCATCCTTGCTTTTCCCCTATTCCTTCTTGGCTGCTAGGGGTGAGCTTTGTACAGACATCCTTTGCAAGTGTCACACATTTTTCGTGTTCGTGTTCTCTTTTTCCATTTTACTCATAGGTGGTTCCATTTGAACTTCTTCTCTTGTAGCGGTTTGATTTTTTTCTAAATTAACGGTGAATGGTTTCTAATTTTTCCTTTTTTTTTAAGAACTAAACTGTACTTTTAGGTAGGTAGACGCAGTTGCAGTATGTAACTTTTCGACAAGCGTTCGTCTTTCTGTGAAATCAAATACATCCAAGCATACCTCCCTTAAATATCATTTCCCCTAGTGAATTCAGGTCTTGTCATTCTGTATCTCAACCGCTTACTGCAGAAAGGCAACATTCCCACGTCTCCTGCTTTTACAGTAGGGATAAAAAACTGAATCTAACTGGTTTAATGTAGTTTATCTTCTGCCGTTTACGGTATTTCTGCTTTCTTATTGTAGGTGTACTTGCTTATTATATACATGTTAAAGTCTAATATGTCGTAAAGGGGCCGGCCACGGTGGTCTCGCGGTTCTAGGCGCTCAGTCCGGAGCCGCGCGACTGCTACGGTCGCAAGTTCGAATCCTGCCTCGGGCATGGATGTGTGTGACGTCCTTAGGTTAGTTAGGTTTAAGTAGTTCTAAGTTCTAGGGGACTGATGACCTAAGATGTTAAGTCCCATAGTGCTCAGAGCCGTTTTTTTTGTTTTTTTTTTTTTTTTTTTTTTTTTTTTTTTTGATGTAAAGGGAACGAAGGGGACGTCTTCATTGGTGTTCGACATTTGCCCTTTCTGCAGTACACGGGATTTTCAAATAAATTTTGGGGTTAAGCAATTTAGAACTGTACATATAAGCGATTTTTATTGTAGTGAAAGAAATGAAGTAATCGAATGACGCTGATGGTCATAGAGTTCCAAGTCGTTCTACGTGTCGCCACAGTAAGCGACTTGCATGTCGGTGATGACATGATGATGAGGACAATACAACATCTAGTCCCGAGGAGAGAAAATCTCTAACTCCGCCGGCAATCGAACCAGAGCTTGACGCAGGGCAGTCAGAGGTTCTGACAACACAGCGAGGTTTTATACTAATAAACATTGTTTGTTACAAATTTCTGAATAATATTTAATTTTTGTGTGGTTGTATTACTGAGTTATCTTCAAGTATATCACGATATGCCGGTGTCGGTCGTGACATGAGTGAATTCCAGAACTGCATCATCCTTTGAGGGTTAAGAAGTCACACTCATTCTGCCAACGGCCTTGTAAAAGAGGACTGAGGAGTGGACAGAGGTTCAGGGCACTCTCTTGCCCTAGGGGTAGGAAACTGCCCCTAAAGGCGGAAGAATCAGCAATGATCAACGGCATGAGAATGCCGAAGGCAGTGGAAACCACTGCATTAAAAACGCTTAACGTGTATCCACAGGACATGTGGCCTGTAATTGAAGAAGTGTCATGCTGATCTCTCATTGGCGAAAGGATACCGGAATAGTATCACATTCGGGTCTCTGGGAGGAGACTGCAAAGGGGGGGGGGGGGGGGGGGGGTTATTACCACGAGAAAAGACTGAATAATCAACGAAAGGATAACGTTCTACGTGTCAGGGCGTGGAATGTCAGTAGCTTGAACGTGGTAGGGGAACTAGAAAAGCTGAAAAGAAAAATGCAAAGCCTCAATCTAGATAGTAGTGGTCACTGAAGTGGACAGACGCCAAGGATTTCTGGTCAGATGAGTATCGGGTAATATCAACAGCAGCAGAAAGTGGTATAACACTTGTAGGATTCGTTATGAATAGGAAGGTGGGGCAGAGGGTGTGTTACTGTGAACAGTTCAGTGACCGGGTTGTTCTGATAAGAATCGACAGCAGACCAACACCGACAACGATAGTTCAGGTATACATGCCGACGTCGCAAGATGAAGAGATTGAGAAAATGTGTGAGGATATTGAAAGGGTAATACGGTTTGTAAACGGGAATGGATATCAAATAGTCATGGGGGCTCGAATGCAGTTGTTTGGGAAGGAATAGAAGAAAAGGTTACATGTGACTATGAGCTTGGGACAAGAAATGAGAGAGGAAAAAGACTAACTAAGCTCTGTTACATGTTTCAGCTAGTAATATCGAATAATCTGTTCAAGGATCACAAGAGGAGAAGGTATACTTGGAAAGGGTCGGGTGATACGGGAAGATTCCAGTTAGATTACATCATGGTCAGAAAGAGATTGCGAAATCAGATAGTAAGGCGTACCCAGGAGCAGATATAGACGTAGATCACAATATAGTAGTGGTGAAGAGTAGGGTGAAGTTTAAGGAAGAATCAATAAGCAAACAATTGGGATACGGAAGTACTAAGGAATGACGAGATTCGGTTGAAGTTCTCTAACGCTATAGATACAGCAATAAGGAATAGCGCAGTAGGCAGTACAGTTGAAGAGGAATGGACATCTCTAAAAAGGGCCATCACAGAAGCTGGGAAGGAAAACGTAGGTACAAAGACGGTAACTGCGGAGAAACCATGGGTAACGGAAGGAATGCTTCAATTGATCGATGAAAGAAATGAGTACAAGAATGTTCCGGGAAACTCAGGAATACAGAAATACAAGTCGCTGAGGAATGAAATAAATAGGAAGTGCAAGGAAGCTAAGACGAAATTGCTGCAGGAAAAATGTGAAGACATCGAAAAAGAAATGTTTGTCAAAAGCACAGACTCAGCATAGAGGAAAGTCAAAACAACCTTCGGTGACATTAAAAGCAAGTGAGATAACATTATGAGTGCAACGGGAATTCCCCTGTTATATACAGAGGAGAGAGTGGATACGCGGAAAGAATACACTGAAAGCCTCTATGAGGGGGAAGATTTGTCTGATGTGACAAAAGAAGTAACAGGAGTCGATTTAGAAGAGATAGGGGATCCAGTATTACAATCAGAATTTAAAAGAGCTTTGGAAGACTTAAGATCACATAAGGCAGAAGGGACTGATAACATTCGATCAGAATTTCCGAAGTCATTGGGGGAAGTGGCAACAAAACGACAATTCACGTTGGTGGGTAGAATGTATGAGTCTGGCGACATACCATCTGACTTTCGGAAAAGCATCATCCACACAATTCCGAAGACGGCAAGAGCTGACAAGTGCGAGAATTATCGCACAATCAGCTTAACAGCTCATGCATCCCAGTTGCTTACAAGAATAATAAACAGAAGAATGGAAAAGAAATCTGAGGATGCGCTAGATGACGAACAGTTTGGCTTGAGGAAAGGTAAAGGCACGAGACAGTCCATTCTGACCTTGCGTTTAATAATTGAAGCAAGACTTAAGAAAAATCAAGGCACGTTCATAGGATTTGTTGACCTGGAAAAAGCGTTCGACAATCCAAAATGGTTCAAGATGTTCAAAATTGTGGAATGAGTAGTGGTAAGCTATAGGGAGAGTCCGGTCATATACAATATGCACAACAGCCAAGAGGGAATAATAAGACTGGACGATCAAGATCGAAGTGCTCGTATTAAAAAGAGTGTAAGACGAGGATGTAGCCTTTCGCCCCTACTGTTTAATCTGTACATCGGGGAAGCAATGATGAAAACAGAAGAAAGGTTGAGGAGTGGAATTAAAATTCAAGATGAAAGGATATCAATGATGTGATTTGTTCATGACATTACAATCCTGAGTGAAAGTGAAGAAGATTTACATGACCTGCTGAACAGAATGAACGGTCTAATGAGTACAGAGCATGGACTGAGAGTAAAGCGAAGGAACACGAAGGTAATGAGAAGTAGTAGAAATGAGAACAGCGAGAAACTTAACACCAGGTTTGTTGGTCTCGAAGTAGATGAAGTTAAGGAATTCTGCTACCTAGGTGGTAAAATAACCTATGACGGACGGAGCAAGGATGACATCAAAAGCAGACTGGCAATGGCAAAAAGGTCATTTCTGGCCAACAGAAATCTAAGAATGTCAAATGTCAGCCTTAATTATAGGAAGAAATTTTTGAGAATGTACGGCTGGAGTACAGCATTGTATGGTAAGAAAACATAGACTGTGGGAAAACCGGAACAGAAGAGAATCGAATCATTTGAGATGTGGTGCTACTAACAAATGTAGATAATTAGTGGACTGTCAAGGTAAGGAATGAGGAGGTACTGAGCAGATCCGGAGAGGAAAGGAATATGTGGAAAACACTAATGAGGAGAAGGGACAGGATGGTAGGACATCTGTTAAGACATGAGGGAATGACTTCCACGGTACTAGAGGGAGCTGCAGAGGGCAAAAACTGTAGAGGAAGACAGAGACTGCAATGTATCCATCAAATATTAGAGGACATAGGTTCCAAGTCCTTCTCTGAAATGAAGAGGTTAGCACAGGGGAGGAATTCGTGGCGGGCCACATCAAACCAGTTAGGTGACTGATCACAAACAAAATCAAACATTTCTTGATTTCATCTACTTTGTGGTTATTTAAAGGTAGTGCTGATATGTAGGGTTTCTTTAAAGTGAGTTCGAAATGTTACACACATTTTCGCAGCCTCAAGCCAGAAATATTCTTGTTTGACGTAACATCATGCTGAATATCAGCTCAAAAGATCATCTCGTGGCATTCTCAGGTATCTGTAAACACCTTAAATTTACGAGAAATCGCCAAGAAATGTTTTTAATAGAATGTATTCAATCAGGAACTGTATTCGTTATAAAATCCACCTTAGATTGAACAACGGAAAACTTCATATCGTTTTCTGAGGGATGTTTTACGTGTTGAACATCGTCATCAATTGTATAGTATGTTCCCTCCATCTACAGCCTCCCCCTAATTAGGATTATATCCTTATCATTCGGCCTTAATGTCACTGAATCCTTTTATCTCACACAGCGCCATCATCATCCTAAGCGCCCTATGGTTTTTACTCTGGTCCGTCCAATTGTCGCCTAACAGATATAGCACTTTTACGTGCTTTACGATCTGATTTCTATGTACCAGATGAACATCGTACACACTTCAGTTGAGCATTTCCACCCTGACCTTCGTGGCAGATGAAAAGAATACTCACTTTATACATTTACAGCAACAGGATACAATATTACAATCTAATCTGCGACAACAGACACAGAAAATGTTTGAGCCGAACTCTGTGAAACAACAATACGCATTTTACAAACTAGCCGCGTAGCGCCACCACAAACATAACCGACACTATTTCCTTTACTCCAGTAAACAGAAAACTGATAGCGTGGCGCAATTGATTTATATCTTCGGACGAGTTACCTTTCGACGCTATGCGCTTCCTTTGTTCTCTACATTTAAGGGGAGCCGGACGTGCCTATGCTGCCCATGTTAAAATCACTAGGTTTGAGGAACATTTATTAATAAACTACCAAATAGAAAAATTTGAAGTTTTTTTTACATATAGAGTAGTTCAGTATTGCAATTATGACAGAGGGATTTTGGAGTATCTTTTCTAGTTTCCTTCATATTACTTTTTTTATTAATGACCCAAATTTTTTTATAAATAATTGCTTTATGATTAAATTGAAATGAAACTACTGAACATATTGCCAAATGGCTGTGTTACAATGTACGTTTGACCACTAGGAGTGCTGTATGAAAATTTCATCTCTCTAGCTTGAGTGGATTTTGAGAAAATGTTCCTTATATTCGAAAAATTCTAATTTACGGGAAATGGCTATCAAAGTTTCTCAATACATTCCTGCACTATAGAATGGATTATCAGGCTCTTCTTCCTCATCCTCCAAAAGCTTCCTCTTCTGTGTTCTTTTCTGGCCTGTTGTTCCAACATACTTCATATGCCATTCTCTTCTTTCTGCTCCTCTTATCCTTTCTCTGTCAATATTTCTTAGTGCTCGTACAGTGTTCACCCCAGCTGTAAATCCTAATGCCTTTAGAACTTCACACTTCCCACTGTTCCCTTGGTTGTAGGTTGCTATTTCATCATAAATGCCAAAGTGCAGTGTTTTTATGCTTACAAACACCCTTTATGAATCACTTTCCAAATCAAATTGTTTACGCTCTCATTAGGATTCTGCGTCTTTCCATGTAGACATTTGTGTAACAATTCTGGCTGTGCTAAGTCATGAAAAATTGGTTTTATTGTTCCCCCCCTGATTCTTGTTCATACTGCATATTACCAGCTTTACACAAGAAGTATAGGGCTAATACTACCAACAACAGGTGCAACACTGAACTAACTCGAAACGGTAAACAGCAAAGAGACGTTGTTCCGCGCTCTTATTCATTGTAGTATCGCAACTTGGTATTAGTGTTAATTTTCTTTTCCCTACGTTCTTCCTCATCTTATATACACGGTTATTAAAACGTGGCATCATAACCAGAACAAAAGTGTACGACAATATTAAAAGGAGCAAGAAGTTCGAAATTCTGAGGAAAATAGGAGTAAGCTGTAAGGAAATACGGGCAATATTTGTCACAGAAAACAATGTAGCCAACCCTTGCACACTCGCTGTATGCGTAACATAAGGCGCTGTATGCGTAACAGGCCGAGAAAATCCCAAGCAGTTCGCCAGGAAGTCATGATAGGGTGT
Source organism: Schistocerca americana (assembly GCF_021461395.2). NCBI lineage: Eukaryota > Metazoa > Arthropoda > Insecta > Orthoptera > Acrididae > Schistocerca > Schistocerca americana. Next base: position 264,657,885 of record NC_060124.1, on the reverse strand, counting down.
TAGATGCATTCAGCGGCCGCCCATTTTCTCTGCAGGCGTGGGGGAAAATGGTAATAACTCCACTTCTAGGACGAGTAGAACAATATTTCAAAGTTTACATTAAAGAGGAATGTTCCAATTAATTTTCGGTAGCAAATTTTTTGGATTTGACCACCTCCGGCACCCCTTAATTCCATATAAAAGAATTGGAATTCCAACTCAGTACCAAAATTTGAAGCATTTGTTATTAAGTGCTCTATTTCTTTCCTTTTCTCCAGTAGTCCTCATACAGTTTAAATTTCTCCAAATTTACATAATAATCCATATCATTCTGAAATGAAGTAAAATGTCTTGCTCAACACATTTTCTATGCTCAACTATTTTGTGGTCAATAATATTTGTGTTCTTAGAGTCGCTTTCCTTAAATCCCAATGTCTATGTTTTGTTGAATCGTCCTATTACTATTAAGCTCAAAATAAATACTGAGTATTTTCCTTCTCCTGTGTAATGAATAAGGCATCGGTATACAGTACTTCATTTAATCTAATATTTTTCCCTCTATAAATCTCCCGATCAATGTTTGAAACACATGTTCTAAATACTGGGTGTATCAAAAAGAATCATCCGATTTGGCACGTCTATATTTCCGAAACTAATAAAGTTATGCAATGATTTTTGTTTTTTGATGAACGGGAAACTCAAAAAGGTTTTTCGTTTTTCATAACTTTTCATAGGGGTTCAATGTGCCTCCATTGAGATGCACAGCATATGTCATTGCGGTATTCAAATTGTTCCCACAATGCAGCGGGCATATTTTGAGTTACAGCATCCACAGCTGGTGTTATGCGATGTCACAGTTCATTTATTGTTTTTGGTAACGGAGGCACATTAACAGAGACTTTTATAAACCCTCACAAGAAATAATCACATACAGTCAGGTTCGGTGACCATGGAGGCCATTAATGTAAGGCTGAATTATTTGGTCCAGTGTGACTAATCCATCGTTCATTAATCCTTTGATTTAAGAATTCCCTCACTTCCACATGCCAGTGTGACGGTGCCCCAACCTGATAGTAAATGAAGTCGTTCGAATCAGTCTACAAGTGGGGAAAAAAATATTCTCAAGCATATCGAGATATGTGGTTCCCGTAACAGTGTTCTCGGCAAGGAAAAATAGACCATACACCGTTTTCTGTGAAACCACACAAAATACATTAAATTTGGGAGAGTACCCCTCATGTTGTTAAAGTTCATGTGGTTTTTCCGTGCCCAGTATGATGGTTCACCGTTGCATTTAAATGAAATGTTGCCTCCTCACTAAACACTAAGCGTGGAAAAACACTCTCATCCTCCATCTTGCCAAGAACGAAATTACAGAGCTCCACACGAACGTCGACACAACACATGCCAGACCGACATCGGGGGCATGGTGAGCCGTCGAGCTGCACGGCGAACGGATTTCTGCGGACGCCTTGTGAAACTCTGGCGAATGCGTTCGACGTCTGTATCAGACACTCAGGGACAGCCCGGCGATTTGCCTTTACACAAACAACCTGTTTGTCGGAATTGATCATGCCATCGTCTAAAGCTCTGTGCTGTAGGAGGATCCACACCATACCTAGTATGAAAGTCACGTTGAACACTTATTACTGACCCGCGCTGTGCAAAACATGGAACACAAAACGCTTGCTGTTGTCCCGATACCGTTTTTACTAGAACTGAAGTGGGCGCACACTGCTGCTACCTAGCGGGAACCATGTAAAACTCGAGAGTTGGCTCTTTCCAACAGTAAGTTATTCACACATATATCTCAAATAACATAATAGGCACGAATTTTTAAAATCAGATGATTCTCTTTGATATGCCCTGTATATAATCAGTGCATGAGGTTAAAAGTGATAGCGAAAGGCTGCACCCATGCCTGACTCATTTATTGATGGTAACCTGTTCTATTAATCTTCCGTTAATATCTACACAACCTATATTTTGGTCTACACATCATACAAGTATTCTGTGGTTTTAAGAAAAACTTTATTATACTTTTGTGTTCATTTACATCAGCGTTGTGTGAAATTGGCACTGTGAAGTGAATCACTTTGTAGGAAGGTGTATACGAAAAATTCCTTATTTAAATTTTCTGCTCCCTGTACAGTGACCAGATAAGGGATGTACGGTTTACTCTTGAGTTACTATATCAGTTTGCAGTGGCTGTTGCCTCAATGATTCCTATTTCTTGATCGCATTTGTCTTCAGCTTAGCCTACTTAGAATTCTTTGCTTATTATAATTAACTGAACGTTGCCATCCTGTGCAGCGACAATGTGTGATTCGTGTCGTCATGAATGTATAATGAATATCATGTACATGTGTGTTACTGAATATCTATTTGGCCGGCTCTAAGACTTTGAAGCAACACATACGACAAATCCCACCCTTCTCACTCCTCAACACATGTTATACGTATAACCAAACCACCATTATCTCAAGAAATATATTATCAAAAAGACAAATGATTATGCTTCCACCTTAAACTGAAGGCACCCTTTTCTGGGTTGGGTAACTGTGGTAGGTTAGGAAGATGCCGAATGCCGAAGTGGCGTCCAATCGAAAGATTTGAACCTGGCTGTTGAACCACACGAAATAATTTTTATTGTTATCACGAAACTAAAACAAAGTAGGAGAGGATGCTCGACAAAGAATACACGCAAAAATTCATCACATTCCGACAAAATTGCGAAAAAAGCACAGATATACAGAAAATGAACTTAACAGTCCCTTCTCTCAAAAATAATTCGAATCTGATTTCCAATATTCGGAAATGAAAAACCTTTAATCTATGCTCCTCGTCTGATTATAACTTGGAAAAGACTATCTTATAGTTGCCTCATAACAAATTCACTAAACCTTGCCGGAATGCACAAAACTGAATAATTAAGCTGACTGATAGGTCAACAGTGACTTGAGTAAGAGTATTTGCTGTAGTGATTACATCTTATGTTGACGGACTTACCGATATCCTTTCCAGTGTGACTAACCACAGATGTGTGACTATTCGGATTCGTAGACCAGAAAGATTTATTTTCAGTTCCGTCACGTTTTTCTCAATAAAATGTCGATATCCAAACACAGGAGACCGTTGATTCTCCACAGCGAGTACCAGCAGTACTGTTAAACTGACTGATCGCCTCTCCAACATCAAATGCCATTCACTGACAAACAAATAAACATATCAGTCCTTCAGTCTTCTTGAACGACAGTTTGCAGTGCGATGAGCAACACGAAGACATTCAGGCAATTTTTGAGACTTCTGACACTAGACTTTTCAACCAGTCTCTAAGGACATCGTGAGCCAGCGACCACATTCAACACGAAGTTATGCCTTTGAAGCACAATGTGACCGCAATTTTTGCTCTGGTGTACAGTGTGGAACCGATAGGGATCAGTCAAAACCATTCGACGAAGTTTCAATGTGATCCGAAGCGCAGTGCAAGGTTCTTCTGACTTTTCAGTGCTCCTGTTCCATCCCATCCTGTGGCGTGATCACGAAGTGGTGCGACATCCACACAAGTGTAAGTAAAACGGTAAAGGATTCCTATAAAGGTCGACAGTGCTGTAAAATTCTTGGTGGCTCCTCCTCCATTTACTGAGAATTTTAAAAACGTGCCTTTACAGAGAAAACTTTCAAGGTATTGCTATGCGCCTGCCAGTAGGCAACCACTTGATACACCATCCTGCGCCAATTGTCTACCTGCAGACACCTAGCACTGCTTCAAAGGCATATTTTAAAACGAATTCCTCGGAACTATCCACGACATATACTGAAATCACTTGCATAAACAGACCATGGGTGTTTTCTTTCCCAATTTACATCCTGTCTGAGCTAGTACTTTGGTAGCTGTTTCATAGCCTGACAATCAACACTATGTGAGTGTTAATTTGCAAGCTGTGCTGTACGGAAAGGCGTCTCCCTTCGATGACTGAAGGAGGATACAGGAAGACGTAGACAGAATTTTTAATTGGTCTTGCGAATGGAAGCTTACTCTAAATGTAGAAAATTATGAGCTAATGCAGATGAGTAGGAAAAACAATACTGCAACCTAAGAGTACAGCATTAGCAGTGTGCTGCTTCACACAGTCAACTCGATTAAGTATCTATGTGTAATGATGCAAAGTGATATGAAATGGAACGAGCACGTAAGTTTGCTGGTAAGGAAGGTGAATGGTCAACTTCGTTTTATTGGGAGAATTTTGGCGAAGTATAGCTCATCTATAAAGGAGACGGCAGCGGTGAAAAGAACACTATTACGACCCACTTTTTTAAGTACTGCTCCAGTGTTTATGGTTCCCAACAGATCGCGAAGCTGTTCAGTGGCCTGCTGCTACATTTGTTGTTGCCAGGTTCGATCGGCACGCAAGTATTGCGGAGATGCTTCATTAGCTCAAATGGGATTCTCTTGGGACAAGGTGACTTCCCTTACGCGGAATACTGTTGAGGAAATCTGAAGAATCTACTCTGTTGTCGCCAACGTCCATTCTGTGTAAGTGTCACCAAGGTAAAGTACGAGAAACTGGAGCGCGAAAGGAGTCTTATAGACAGTCGGTTTTCACTCTCTATTTGCAAGTAGAACAGGAAATTGTATTGGTATGTCGTGCCCTTCGCCATTGACCGTACGTTGGCTTGCGGAGTATACATGTAGATATAATGTATATGTAGAATATTACGACACAGACCGCAAACATGGCCGTACGATGGACAAACTATATGAAATGTAAAATCGAGGTGAATAGAATAGGAAGGTTCCAATAATATAAGAAACCAACTAAATTACCAATCACCACGCTGATGAGGATATGAATTACGCATACTACAGTAGCGTGTTTCACGCACCAAACTTACAGGGTTACCGATTCTTTTAAACTTAAGCAAACTATCAACCACTCGTTCATAAAAGAATACAGTATTCAGTGTTCGAACTTCCTCAGTGGTCTATATCGTTCATACGAAATTGGCAAAAGTGTTACCCTCTAATACCTATAGTTTTAATCTCTCCGTGTTGTGTAGATCATCCTTGGGAACTGCAGCCCTAAACCCTGTACTAGACGACTGTTCCAATTACGCCGATCACAGGGCAACCTCCCACCATAAAAATAGAAATTCCTCTATCCATAAGTAACAAATACTATACTCAACATCCCAACATGTATTTCCACACCACAGGATACTTTCAAGTAACCGATTTTCGTCTGCAGATTCCTTGATAAGGCAGACGTAGCGACGACTGTATTTGACTGCTTCCAAGACAGATTCACATTGATCAACTAAGCCTGAATATGAGATCACCTGCAGTTATTTACTTGAGAACTGGTTATTTGTTTTCATTCATTAATCCCTAGTTTTTATTGGTTACTATAATCGAGAAAACTGATCCTGAGAGGCGTGTGATTATAAATTGTGAATATCCACACTACAAATTTTTTTCACTCGTTAAAGAAAAAAAAAGAAAAAAATTTTTGTTAACGTTATTGGCAATGGCAGTATTAAGTAAGTAACGATGAGTGCTATGTATTAAAATATCATACTAAAATTTTCAGAGAAGTATGCAATTTGTAAAGTTCCTAAATGGCATTAAATTAACCTTGTCAATGGGAAAATGATTTCTCAGAACTCTTTTTATCACATTAAATATAATTATGTTGACCGATTTACAGGTGACGAAAATATACAATCAAAAGTTGGCATTTATAATAAGTTAACAGAACCAGTTAAAAGTTTTACCCGTCTTGAAATTTAAGTGAGCTACGTCCAAGACCAAGGTGTCGCTAGAGATTTCCAATTTCGTGTGTCACTGTAAACAGAATTTAGAAAACAACTTGTGGAATGGGACTAAAATTAAATTTTGTAAAACCACGTGTGCTGTTTTTATAATTCAATATTGCTGTATGACCTGTACACCATCCACATAACAGAGAAATAATTTTCGAGCAGTCGAAATTAAATTTCCAAGAACTATGAAATTATGAGAACAGCTGGATACAATAACGAAGTACTTATTAGGAAGATCTTGAAAATTGAAGTAATAAGCGAAGTAATACATAAATACAAAGTTAAATGAAAGGACCACATGGAAAGAATATGAGACGGGCGCCTACCAACACAATACAAAAAAATAAGGCATACGGTTAAAGAATTCTTAGAAGATCAGGAATAAGGTGGCATGAATGATGCTGACCCGCCAAGACATTGCAGGTATCACCCTGAATCCCTGAAAGTCGAGATGATGCTGATCATGATTATGATGATGATGTTGTCTAGCGACAGCATCTTTTCCTGCCGTGGTTTGCTCCTTATTAGTGATGTCCATCTGCCTTTTCAGATGTCATCTCAGCAAGGAAATGTTGGAAAGTATTATCGATGTCGTCTATTTTACACAGTCTTTAGTTTACATCTTTCCACTGCCTCTTCGCCATTACTTGCGAGCTGGTAGAACATTTATTTCGGAATTAAAGTGTATTGGTTCAAATGGCTCTGAGCACTATGGGACTTAACATCTGAGGTCATCAGTCCCCTAGAACTTGGAACTACTTAAACCTAACTAACCTAAGGACATCACACACATTCATGCCTGAGGCAGGATTCGAACCTGCGACCGTAACGGTCGCGCGGTTCCAGACTGAAGCGCTTAGAACGGCTCGGCCACTCCGGCCGGCTAAAGTTGATTCATTTGATTTCCGGAATTACCACATAGTTTTTAACTCATCACATACGACCAACAAAACATAAATCGTGAAGAGTGGCAGATGTTTGTTCTGGTCCTAAAACACTCGATTCCACATCCTTCTTGATTTACAAGCTACATTTCATACTCTTCTGTTTCCAACTTGCACGGTAGATTCAGTTAATTTCGTATTTAGCTCTTAGACATCGCTCAGCTTTTTTCATAGGAATCACGAAACTCTGCATTTATATGCAATGGATTTTCAACCTGGTAAACCCTCCAGCTGCTCCGCGACCTACACGTTGCGTAACAGAAGTATGGGGCATTACGAAGCAGCGCGCCCGAGTCCTATGCGACCGCCCGCTGTCAACGTGAAAGGCTGAACACAAAGCCCGTTTCCTGCCATCCGTCTTCCTGCGCTGCTTCCCCTCCGCAGAATTTCCCATATTGTTCTCCCGACATAAAGCACTAATGTCACCCTAATTAATGTCCAATTAAGCTACTAATGGCCAGCACACGCAATAAATCGCGGTGCTCGGCCTGCTGAACAACATCGCCAAGAGCAACAAAAGCAGTGGCGCAGCGTGCGTTGCGTGTTGCGTGAGTCGGCGGCGCAGCCCGCAGGGTGGGAACCGGCTTGCTTGTCGTCGACGTTGCGAGACTGCCCTGGCGCACACCTCCTAATCCCCAGCCGATAAATAACGAGACTCGCAACCACGCTTCGTAGCTGATGCATCCAGCTCTGCAACTTCATTAAGGTCTCAGCAAGTTGTGATATTACGGCTGTGCCATCAAACAAGCCCTGTAAATGTCACAGTGATCTACGCCGGGTGACCTTATCGATATACAGATCGCAGATCGATAAACAGATCACTACCCTGAGTGGAAACAAGGCCCTGGGAGTAGACAACATTCCATTAGAACTACTAACAGCCTTGGGAGAGCCAGTCCTGACAAAACTCTACCATCTGGTGAGTAAGATGTATGAGACAGGTGAAATACCCTCTGATTTCAAGAAGAATATAATAATCCCAATCCCAAAGAAAGCAGGTGTTGACAGATGTGAAAATTACCGAACTATCAGTTTAATAAGTCACAGCTGCAAAATACTAACGCGAATTATTTACAGACGAATGGAAAAACTGGCAGAAGCCGACCGCGGGGAAGATCAGTTTGGATTCCGTAGAAATGTTGGAACACGTCAGGCAATACTGACCTTACGACTTATCTTAGAAGAAAGATTAAGGAAAGGCAAACCTACGTTTCTAGCATTTGTAGACTTAGCGAAAGGAATACTCTTTCAAATTCTAAAGGTGACAGAGGTAAAATACAGGGAGGGAAAGGCTATTTACAATTTGTACAGAAACCAAACGGCAGTTATAAGAGTCGAGGGGCAGGAAAGGGAAGCAGTGGTTGGGAAAGGAGTGAGACAGGGTTGTAGCCTATCCCCGATATTATTCAGCCTGTATATTGAGCAAGCAGTAAAGGAAACAAAAGAAAAATTGGGAGTAGGTATTAAAATCCATGGAGAAGAAATAAAAACTTTGAGGTTCGCCGATGACATTGTAATTCGGTCAGAGACAGCGAAGGACTTGGAAGAGCAGTAGAACGGAATGGACAGTGTCTTGATTTGGTATAATTTTTATTAAAAATGAAACTCCTCCAGCTGTACTTAAGATTTTATATTTATTTGGCAACTAGTTTCAACGTTGCGTCAGCGACATCCTGAGGCCCTATATAACAACAGCATACATAAAACAAACAATGTCAGTAGTCTGTGAGCTAGTGTGCAAAATAAATATATTATAAACATATTATATATAGGATGAATTCATTAAAAGTAGTTACATTTCGTTCATTTTCACTAAGATGCAATTTACCTTCACATTAACAATTTTTGTGGTACAAACAAGTCAAATGATGTTAAATATACACGGTTATTTGTGTTGTAGATCAGTACCAGACATTTGATAAAAATGGGGGTGGACATAAGTCTAGGTGACATGCCATTACTTTTAGAGATAATAATATAGGCATAAGGCAGTACTAAAATTGTGCTAAAAAGGAATAACAATACCCTAAAACTTTTGTGTGTACAGTTTGATTAACAAGAAGAAATATATGCTTCGCCAATCAGATATATGTAAGGTATGATTCCATTGTTAATAAATATTGAATGGTGGGAAAGGTGGAAAGGATTTGCATTGTATCGTCATCACTGTAAAGTAACAAACTGAAACACGTTATAGAAACAACTTCATTCATAACGATACAAAACACAAGTGAGGAGGAAACGGAAGAATGGTACGGAACCCACTTAGTATATTAAAAGGTAGTCAATGGTATAAAATAAATGCATATGAGTCAATTCATTAATCCACTCATTCCAATAAGAGAAATGTAAGCTAGCATGCCACCAAAATGTACCATTTCAGTGTCAGTGCCTCATTTAAGGCCGTGACCCAGGTCTAAGGTAATCTAACTGTAACATGCCTGCATCAGTATAAGAACGATCAAGTACATAACAATACTCCAGAGAGAAGTAATCGGGGTGTTGTCAGTCAAAACAGTTCGTCACATATGTAAAATACTTGTAGTTCCTCTAATAACTTATTACTAAAGAAGAGTACACAGTAAGGTATACAAATTATAACTCTCGTGTTGTTATACGTAATCCAGTCAAGGGTTGACGTAAGTTAACAATCATTGGACGACTTAAGTCTATCATTTATATCATCACTACACCATAAGTACTCACTTATTTCACCTATATTTATAAACCTTCGCTTAACGACTGAGAGCAGCGACGTTTACGTAGTCAGTGCTAAGAAACTAGGAACATTGCCTGAAAGAATTGCAGAAATCAATATGGGACGTACACCGAACGTATCCGTTAGGTCACTGTGGCGCAATTTTGCAAACGACAGACTCAAGTGTATTTGCTAAAGCACCACATCTCCTACAGGGCCTCTCCTGTCCTAGTGACCATATTGGCTGCATCCCAGACGACTGGAAAACCGTAACCTAGTACAGTTCAGTTGGTAAGTTCTGATGGCAGGTTTCTAGTGTGGCGCAGACCCCATGAAACCAAGAATCCAAGTTATCAACAAGGCACTGTTTAAGCTAGTGGTGGCTCCATGATGGTATGGGCTGCGTTTACACGGAATGGACTGGGTCGTCTGGCCCAGCTGAACCGAACATTGACTGGAAATAGCTATGGTCAGCTACACGGAGACCATTTACAACCATTCATGTACCTCAATATCCTGGACAAGGATGGAATTTTTATGTATGACAGTGCGCCATGTCACCAGGCCTGTTACTCTCGTTTGGTTTGAAGAACGTTCTGGACAATTCGGGTGAATGGTTTTGCTACCCAGATCGCCCGACAAGAAGCCCATCGAATATTTATGGTACATAAAAATCCTTTACCGCCAACACTTTCGCAATTGTGGACGACTGTAGAGAAGTAGCATGGGTCACTATTTCTGCAGAGGACTTTCTACGACTTGTTGATCCCGTGCCATATCGAACTACTGCACTAACCCAGGTAAAAGGAGGTCCGACACGATGTTAGGAGATATCCCATGACATCTGTCACCTCAGCTAATTATAGTTGTTGCACAAAGCGATAACTGAATGCATTAGATTTGTGAAATACGGTTGTTTCAAGCACATGTGAATTCTGTAACTCACAAAAGGATAAAGATATGGAGTTCATAAGACTAGAGAATGCAGCAATGCTCACCATGAAACCTTATTTACTGAGCACAAATGCACAAAGGCAGGAAACAGTATTATATGTTGTGTATTAAACAAGGTTACAGTGAGACAAAACTATCTATATCTTGGCAACGATCGGTTAATAAGTCGGAGGCGCATACGTTAACGTTAGCATTGCCTTTGCGGCAAGGACTAAGTTTGCAGGAGTCACACAGTGATTGCCGAAAGAGAGAAATGAATGATGCATGCATCCACCATATTGACCGAGCACATATTGAGCTCGCGATTGCTAACAAATGTACTTGAATTAAAAATGTGAAAGTCCTAACGTCAATTTGAAGTCTTCACACGTCCTTATAACTAGGTTGGAAAACGCTGCAGTTGCTCGGTGCTACCGAGGCCCGCAAGTGGCTGTTCGTAGTCACTCCAGATTTGTGACTCATCTGAGCTGCACTGAAGGCTGCTCTCCCTCAGAGCCAAGAATGGAAGTTCCTCTCTCGGTTGGTGCATTCCCTGGCGAGTCCTCGATAGAAGCAAGTTCTGTAAAGTGCTCCCAGCAAGAAACAGTGCCAGCCTTTTGCACGATTTTTATCACCAATGACAGCGGTTCTTCCAAGTGTCGATCAAAAAAAAAAGAAGTTCTAGTAACGAAACAGCATAGCTTCCATACCAGGTTGTAATATTATCCACCGTGGGAGTTTTCAGTGCTGCATCTCATAAACAAGCATCCTGAGACTCCCACTATTTGTTTTCTTTAACCCCCCCCCCAAGGTGCCAGTGGACACGTCATATTAAAGAACTAGGACTTTCTTAACAAAACACCCACCACTGTGCCACGTGGTGAGAGTAAAAATATTCACTTGAGTTGTGACTTTCAGTCTCAGCACTCAAAACAGTACCAATAGCTTTCTACTGCTTGGGATACAAAACAGGGATTACGCCTCTCTCGCAGAGCTTAGCCCAAGGGGACCACATGCAATATATCGGCCCCGGCTCTTGCCTGGCCCCTCCTTCTCGTGTTGTATGGACAGTGCATGTCATTTGAAGATGACTGCATCCTCCGTAATGTCAGGGCACTACCTCTCTTTCCCCTGTTCTTCTGGCTTTTGGTTAACATATTTTCTATAGTATTTCCAGCTATTCATTCAAACAGTGCATTTAATATGGAAATATAGTAGTGGGATTTGGCATTCACTTACAGTAAACCCATACTCGTATTATCATTTCCAGCCGGATATTAAATTGGAGTGGCTGGTTTATCAGTTTAATGGAGTCTGATTAGGGAATAGAATAGTTTCCACAAAACTGATCACATAACAAGGTATCTTGAGCGTGTTACTGTACTGCAATGACAACATAAAGAAACTTCAGAACGTAATTTTTACAATACTGATCTTGAAGGATTACAGCACCTCCGCGAGTGTAGCGTACACAGCTGATTAAATATAACGTAGAGGCCATATATTTTGTAATGGTCCAGTTACACATAGGTGAAATTCTGTTATTAAGCAATACTCACGCAACATGGAACACCATGATTTCTCACCCGTCGAGTGATGTTCCAAGCATGAGATACACGGATTACTTCAAAATGTTCCCACAAAGTTTATGAAATAAATTTTTGTGGGGCAGTCACCTGTATAAATTATATTTACTTCCGATGAAGCTCTGCAGTGAGTCCAGCTCGTCTCCAGAGATAGTTTGAGTGAGAATACAACAAATTTGATTTATAGTTTTAGAAAAACTCATAATAATTAATGAAATTGTACACCGATGATTCTAAACTGTGATATTTATTAAGTAAAAAGAGTAGCGGACAGTTGTGTGATATGTGAGCTTTGGCTATGAATACAGCTGGCTCTGTTGCCACGGGTCAAATTCCAAGTAGGCCTGTCGGGCAATGTGGAGTAATTGATATTCCTCTACTGTGCCGTTGCTGAAAATGAAATTTACATTTGTGACTTCTGCGAATAGATGAATGTAAAATGAGTCACATCTACTGCTTATAAGAATATTTTTTAACTATGTTCTGAAGTGAATGAAATCGACATATTTATTATGAAGCCGAATTGTTTTTTCGGTTACTGGTAAGTACTTCTTTCCAAGAGTTCAGATTAAGAGAATTCACAGAATGGCATTTTGAAGACATTCACGTATTTTTCCCAAATTTACATGATTATGTGTATTTATACTACCTTATTGCTTATTTCCTGACTATTCCATATTACCTTTTTTCTGGTTGTAAGTTTTTAAAATTTTGTTAAGGTAAATAAAAATACTTATTGCTAAAACGTTTAAATTTATGATGTGTTTGAGAGCGAAGAGTGAGTTTAGTTTGGAGATAGAACTAAAAAATTTTATGGTATTCCATAATTCCCAATGATCCTTAACTGTGTTTTTTTAATTTATCTTTTGAAGATTAATATCAGATGTAAAGGTAAGATAATGAATAATAAACTGTTTCTGAGGAACAGAACGAGGGAAGAGGGCCTCAGATGGCGAAAAATCCTTGTATTTGTGAATACGGAAAAATATTAGTTTTATGTCCACAGGTAACAACGTCCAAACAGCCACACACTTCGTGTTTCAGGGAATGCAAAACCCGGGTAGGCATAATGAATGCAACAGAGGTGCTGAATAGCGGTTTAACAGGCACGGTATCCCTTACTAATGGTTGTCTGCAAAAACCCAAGACAAAGCTGCACATTTCAGTGGTTAACCGTCATATTATATTTATTCTGTACTGACTGATTAATAACTGCGCCATAGTTACTGCAGTTACCAATGAAATTTTTTGTAGAATGTTGCGAAATTATTTCTATAATTTCTAATGCCTGTAATATTATCGTTTAATTCACAGAGTGATTTTATATGAAAGCATGTCCATATAGTTTTGATAGTTTTCAGATCAGCGTGTGAAGCTGAAACAAACATTTCTTCCTTATTCTTACATTTTGTGTCCAGTTTCTTATGAGAGGCTCCATAGCTGCTTAACTTTTTATTGAAAGTTATTATTATTTAAACAGGGGAGAGAAATACAGTAGAAGAAGAATGGGTAGCTTCGACAGACGAGATAGTGAATGCAGCATAGGACCAAGAAGGTAAAAAGACGAGGACTAGTAGAAAGCGTGGGGTAACACAAGAGATATTGGATTTAATCCATGGAAGGAGAAAATATAAATGAGGCAGAGGAGAGGTATTACAAACGTCTAACAAATGAGATGGACAGAAAGTGCGAAATGGCTACGCAGGAAAGGCTACAGGACAAATGTAAGGATGTAGAAGCGTATATCACTAGGGTTAAGATAGATTCTGTACACGGGAAAATTAAACAGACTTCTGGGGAGAAGAGAACGACCTGTATGAATATCAAGAGCTCAGATGGGAAACTAGTCCCAAGTAAAGAAGCGAAAGCAGAAAGATGAAAACAGTATGTAGAGGGTCTATATAACGGAGAGGTACTTGAAACCAATATTATGGAAATGGAAGAGGACGTAGAGGAAAATTAATGGGGATATATGATACAGCGTGAAGACTTTGACAAAGCACTGAAAGACTTAAGGCGAAACAGAGTCCTGGGAGTAGACAACATTCCGTTAGAGCTACTTATAGCCTTCTGAGAGCCAGCCATGACCAAACTCTTCCATCAGGAGAGCAGGATAGCTGAGACACGTGAAATACCCGCAGACTTCAAGAAGAATATAATAATTCCAAGGAAACCTGGTGCCGTCAATTGTGAAAGTTTCCAAACTATTGGTATAAGAAGTTGCTGTTACACAATACTAACATGAATCCTTTACAGACGAATGGAAATACTGGTAGAAACCGACGTCGAGGAAGATCAGTTTGGATTCCGGAGAAATGTAGGAACACGCGAGGCAATACTGACCCTACGATTTCTCATAGAAGATAGATTAAGGGAAGATGAACCTAAGTTTCTAGCATTTGTAGACATAGAAAAACCTTTTGATAATATTTACTGGAATACCCATTTTCAAATTCTAACGGTGGCAGGGGTGAAATACATGGAGCGAAAGGTACTTTACAGTATTTGCAGCTAACACGAGACTCGAGGGACGCGAATGGGAAGCAATGGTTGAGAAGGGAGCGACAGAGGGTTTTAGCCTATTTTCAATGTTAATCAATCTGTATATTGAGTAAGGAAAAAGGAAACTAAAGAGAAATTTGGAGTAGGAATTAAAATCCACGGAGAAGAAATAAAAGCTTTGAGGTTTGCCATAAGATTGTAATTTTGTCAGAGGGAGTAAAGGACTTGGAAGAGCCATTGAACGGAAGGGACAGTGTCTTGAAAGGAGGATATGAGATTAACATCAACAAATGCAAAACGACGATAATGGAATGTAGTCGAATTAAATCAGGTGATTCTGAGGGAATGCGTTGAGGAAATGAGACGCTTAAAGGTGTGGCTTAGACATGCAGAGAATAGCAACCTTTGAGACGTGGTGCTACAGAATAATGCTGAAGATTAGATGGGTAGATCACATAGCTAATGAGGAAGTACAGAATAGAACTGGGAGAGAAAAGAAGTTTGTGATACAAACTGACTAGAAGAAGAGGTCGTTTGGTAGGACACACCCTGAGGCATCAAGGGATCACCAGTCTAGGACTGGAGGGAATCGCGGGCTAAAGGCGTAGAGGGAGACCAAGAGATGAATACAGTAAACAGATTCAGACTGTAGTAGTTACTCGGAGATAAAGAGGCTTGGGCAGGATAGCGCAGCATGGAGAGCTACTTCAAACCAATCTTTGTACTCAAGACCACAACGATAACAACATGCTAAATATAGAGACCTACTTGTCTTTTTATACTGGTATTTTAAATTTTTCATGGAATTTAAGTTTAGACCCCTTATTTCGATTTTTCATCCATGACAAACTTTAAGAACTAAATTGGACAAACTTAGAGATAGGGACTGAATAATATTTCGAAAATCTGAAGCCTCATTTTAAGAAAGGAAGTCGTCACAATTTCCAGAAGGCGGTCGAACTGTACTGCATTGTTAAGTGGCATCCGAAATTAGCACATGAGACTAAAAATTAAACACCTACAGGAGACATCACGAAAATATCGGCCTTAATTCGGCGACGAAGAGAATCCACAACGTTCTTCATGTATGTAATATATAACGAATTTTAAAAGTGGAAATAAATTTCCGGAAAGAGTGTGCAATCATCGTCGATATTTTGTGGATAAAAGCGTCTATATATATATTTGTTATTTGTGGTCTTCAGTCCTGAGATTGGTTTGATGCAGCTCTCCATGCTACTCTATCCTGTGCAAGCTTCTTCATCTCCCAGTACCTACTGCAGCCTACATCCTTCTGAATCTGGTTAGTGTATTCTTCTCTTGGTCTCCCTCTACGATTTTTACCCTACACGCTGCGCTCCAATACTAAATTGGTGATCCCTCGATGTCTCAGAACATGTCCTATCAACCGCTCCCTTCTTCTAGTCAAATTGTGCCACAAGCTACTCATCTCCCCAATTTTATTCAATACCTCCTCATTAGTTATGTTATCTACCCATCTAATCTTCAGCATTCTTCTGTAGCACCACATTTCGAAAGCTTCTATTCTCTTCTTATCTAAACTATTTATCGTCCGCGTTTCACTTCCATACATGGCTACACTGAATACAAATACTTTCAGAAACAACTTCCTGACATTTAAATCTATACTCGATGTTAACAAATTGTTCTTCTTCAGAAATGCTTTCCTTGCCATTGCCAGTCTACATTTTATATCCTCTCTACTTCGACCATCATCAGTTATTTTGCTCCCCAAATAGCAAATCTCCTTTACTACTTTGTCTCATTTCCTAATCAAATTCCCTCAGCATCACCCGACTGCATTCCATTATCCTCACTTTGCTTTTGCTGATGTTTATCTTATACCCTACTTTCAAGACACTGTCCATTCCGTTCAACTGCTCTTCCAATTACAATGCCATCGGCGAACTTCAAAGTTTTTATTTCTTTTCCATGGATTTTAATACCTACTCCGAACATTTCTTTTGTTTCCTTTGTTGCTTGCTCAATATACAGACTGAATAACACACACACACACACACACACACACATATATATATATATATATATACAGGGTGAGTCACCTAACGTTACCGCTGGATATATTTCGTAAACCACATCAAATACTGACGAACCGATTCCACAGCCCGAACGTGAGGAGAGGGGCTAGTGTAATTGTTTAATACAAACCATACAAAAATGTACAGAAGTATGTTTTTTAACACTAACCTACTTTTTTAAAATGGAACCACGTTAGTTTTGTTAGCACATCTGAACATATAAACAAATACGTAATTTCTCTACAAGACGGGCAGCAACTTCCCTGTCCTGTACGAGCTCCGAACTTGTCTCCAATCCGGCACGTTAGGAATGTGAAGGGACGAGAAGTGACTCACGTGATTCGTCAGTGTGGTGTGCGTACTGTAAAAGACCTGCAGTACACATACCATCAGATTATTTAACCTGTCGCTCTAACGAAGTAGGCGAGTGTCAGCAATATGTCTCATGGTCTTATCGTGGGGTGTTTATCTTCTGCCATTAGGTTAGACGATAGAAATGCCACTTTCACGCTTAGAGTAGCAGATTGACGGTGATCAACTTTAAACAGAACTTGATTAATTTTCACACACATTTACTAAAATAATAACAAGCA
The DNA here is from genome assembly GCF_021461395.2 of Schistocerca americana. Classification (NCBI taxonomy): domain Eukaryota; kingdom Metazoa; phylum Arthropoda; class Insecta; order Orthoptera; family Acrididae; genus Schistocerca; species Schistocerca americana. The sequence goes on along the minus strand of NC_060124.1, from coordinate 264,640,767 downwards.
TAAAAATTACTTAACTTGGTTCTGGATGCTATTTACAATTCATAATCTGAATATCCTTTAGTATTGGCACGTTCACCTTATTCTCACATATATCTCTGATACTTGACAAAAGTGTCTATACATTTATCTTCATGGCTATGTACAGGAATATGGTAATCTTATTAGGCGCAGACTGAAACTTGACTATAGACTGGTACAGGCAAATGTAGAACTCGTACAGACTGGTACAGACTAATGCAGACTGGTACAGACTGGTGCAGACAAATGCAGACCAACTAATCGGGAGTCTGTACACTCATTACAATACCTCGCGCGTATATGTATCACTGCGCGAGTGTTCAGCAAGGAGAAAAGGTTCTATGTTAGCAGCAATCTCATTGGCTGAGTTACATATTAATACGCGGATCGGCGGAAGCAGAATTTGGTCCGTCTCTATGGCAGCGCCATCTCATAGTGCGTAGATGGACGAGCGCTGCGCCTGCGCTGTTGTGCTTAGCGGGGCGCGCTCTAGTGGTAAAGTTGAGTACGCGCTAACTGCACGGAACTATGTACACAACAGTCAGTCAACAACTTTCCCAGAGTTCTGTGAACAGGTCGAGCAGGCAGTGTACAACATTTCCCTGTACAATCGACTGCATGCCACATACAGCTCCACCAATGCCGCCTGCGGGGTTCCACCACTTACTAACATGTGCTGCAGCAGGGTATCTTAGCATCGCTTGGCTATTGATCTCTAAAGGTAATCATTTCATGTACTCCATAGCCACTGTTGCAACAGTAAATCTTGTGTGTATCGGAAATCTCTAAATGGCTATACTAACTTTTCCCATACACATATCAGTACCCATACCTAAGCAGAGTATCAACACTCAGCCTTGCCGAGTTGTTACCTGACATAGTCAAACTAAAGACAGGATCTGTAATAGCTTCCAGTGGTTGGATTCAGAGAAAATCCTTTATTCAAAAATGGTTCAAATGGCTCACTATGGGACTTAACTTCTGAGGTCATCAGTCCCCTAGAACTACTTATACCTAAGCAGCCAAAGGACATCACACACATCCATGCCCGAGGAAGGATTCGAACCTGCGACCGTAGCGGTCGGGCGGTTCCACCCTGTAGCGCCTAGAACCGCTCGGCCAAAATCCTTTATTGTTCAAGATCACAATTTGTTTTTGTTTCTAGATAAGTCTAATGTGATGACCCATCTTTAGATCACAGCAAAAAATAAAAATTCTGTTGGTAACTGCACTCAGAAAAATAATTTATCCTGTGCTCTGAAGATGGCTAGTAACTTTATTTGTCAAGATCGCATTTTAGTATTTTTACTGATTACTCCTTTCGGTTAAACGAAATTTCTGAATCTAATGTATATCAATTTAGTCCCGCTTATTTATCCTTGTACCATCAGAATCTTGCGGAGTAAAATACGTTAACGTATGGTTAGTTTAATAACAGCATTATCAGAAGTAACAATATGAAATCTAATTTTTTAGCATTCCCCAGAATGTCGTTTCATTCTGATGTTTCTGAAGACGACTGCGCAACGCCAATAACACATAGAGGAAAACTGACATACCAGTGAACAGAGCATCACTACACGTTTATAAATCACTTTACATGTGCTCAATAGGCACGGTTTGTGACGCGTCAAACGTCGATAGTTCTATCCAGTTCACTGAGACGAATTGCAGGGGATACTTTTATTTGGAGTTTCCATCGGTCGCGCAATTCAAAAGCCAGTGAAAATCAAAAAATATTATTTTGTAACATTTAGCGTCGTCTTTCAGCTTTTTCTCTACGTACTCGCCTCTCTGATATTTGTCATAGACTGATACAAACTTTCCAACTCTCTCGTTATGCACTAAAGAGCGGAAGAAACTGCGACCCCTGCCTAATATCGTGTAGAGCCCCCGCGAGCACTCAAACAAGTGCCGCAATATTAAGTTCCATCAACTCGACTAACGTTTGAGGTACTGATAGGGGGAACTGACACCGTGAATCCTGCAGGGCTTTCCATAAATCCGTAAGAGTGAGAGTGGGTGGCGACCTCTTCTGAACAGCATGTTGCAAGGCATCCCATGTATGCTCAATAATGTTAATGTCTGGGGAGTTTTGTGGCCAGAGGAAGCGTTTAAACGTCGACGAGTATTCCTGGAGAAACCCTGTAGCAACTATACGTATTGGGTGTCTCATTGTCCTGCTGGAATTTCCCAAGTCATTTCGAATGCATTATGGACATCAATGAATGTAGGTGATCAGAAAAGATGCTTGCACACGTGTCACCAGTCAAAATCGTATCTAGATGCATCAGGGGCCCCATATCACTCCTACTGCACACGCCCCATACCATAACACAGTCTCGACCTGCTTGAACAGTCCCCTGCTGACACGCAGGGTCCATGGATTCATGAGGTTGTCTCCATACGCGTACACGTCCAACCACACGATAAAGTTTGAAACGAGGTTCGTCCTACCAGGCAACATGTTTCGAGTAATCAACAGTCCATTGTCGGTGTTAACAGGCCCAGGCGAGGCGTAAAGCTTTGTTTCGTCCAGCCATCAAGGGTACACGAGTGGGCCTTCGACTCCGAAAGCCCATATCGATGATGTTGTTGAATGGTTCGCACGCTGACATTTGTTGGTGGCCCAGCACTGAAATATGCAGGAATTTGTGGAAGGGTTGCACTTCAGTCACGTTGAAGGATTCTCTTTAGTCGTCGTTGGTCCCATTCTTGCAGTATCTTTTTCCGGCCGCGGCGATGTCTGAGATTTGATGTTTTACCGGATTGCTGATATTCACGCTGCACTCGTGAAATATTCGTAAGAGAAAATGCTCACTTCATTGCTTCCTCGGAGATACTGTGTTCCATCGCTCGTGCGCTGACTATAACAGCATGTCCAAACTCACTTAAATCTGGGTAACCTGCTATTGTAGCAGCAGTACCCGATCCGACAACTATGCCAGACACTTGTCTTATGCGAGCGTTGCCGACTGCAGCGCCCTATTTTGCCTCTTTATATGTCTCTGTATCTGAATACGCATTCCTATACCAGTTTCTTTTGATCTTCAGTGTAGAAAACCTATCCTTTCCTACAATTCTCTACGCTGGGTTGCAGGTCGTTATCTCTGCTCAAATGCTGTCCTGGAGAAAAGGATAGGAACAAGCTTTAAGTGTATTGGAGGAACTTGAAATCTTCATCCTTAAGTCAGAGATCCACAAATAATTTTGAACGCACCGAGTGAAATCGGGCCTAATTAAAAACTAAAACAGGGCTGCATGTGCGACGAATACTGACTATGACGCTTTGACGTGATCTCAATCCTATCGCCGTTGTACATCTCTCCTAGTGTACAGAGCCGACTGATCCCCCACTGGTTGCAGCGTGGTACCCGACGTCCCCTGGGACCAAGTTCCTTGTTTTGCCGCGAGATGGAGTTGCCTGTATCAGAGTAATATTCAAAATCTACAAATTTAATTACGGGTTTTAGCCAAATTTATAATCATAGGACATAGTGTCATGCATTAGAGACGTTCTTTAAGAGTTATAATCACAATGACATGCTAAGGGAAAACACTTTTAACACTGAAGTTTTATGTGGCTATTCTATACAAATGAATGTAAGGCAAATTTAATGTAAACATGTGTTATTATTTCGGTAAGCTCCACATGACCGTATTTCTCCCAACTGAAAAGCTTATTTTATGAACCTCCAATTGCACCCATTTAAATAATGTTTTATAATTTGAGTTTGAATGCTAATAATTTTAAAGACTGACTGTAATTCTATGTATGACCAGAAGGAACTCCAAAAAGGTTGTAGTAGTAGTAGCAGTAGCAGTAGCTTTATCCATCCATATATCTCTTTTTACAAGGATATAGGACATGTCAAAGTATTTACAAGTGTAGGTGAATTTAAAATAAGCTAACTCGTATACACATATATTTACACACTTCTAGTTAGAGACAATCATTAGATTTACTCCGGGTGTACAAAACTTTTTTTACAAATAACTTATTAAATAATGTATGCCACATTGTTCACTCATGTCTCACTATCAGTAACTGCACATACTATACACACATTGTTTAATAACGCTTCACTCACTACACACACACACACACACACACACACACACACATATATATATATATATATATATATATATATATATATATATATATATATATATGTCTTGTGACAGCCAGAGCGAGTGCACCAGCAGCAGCGAGTACTGTTTGTATAAAGCGTTTATTTTGCATTTTGTTTACGACCTTCCACTAAGGAAGGGATTCTATTTGTGTTTATCTGCTATGCATAGTAACTAACAGTTCTTGATAAAACTTTTCGTGTTAGATTTCTTAGTGTTTTCTTGATCGTTTAGAACAGAAAGCGCCCTAAAACCGTCTTTTGTTTGTTTCGCGGCCGTTAGCCACTAGTCACTTGAATCAGCAGTTGTCTTGTGACAGCCAGAGCGAGAGCACCAGCAGCAGCGAGTACTGTTTGTATAAAGCGTTTATTTTGCATTTTGTTTACGACCTTCCACTAAGGAAGGGATTCTATTTGTGTTTATCTGCTCTGCATAGTAACTAAGAGTTCTTGATAAAACTTTACGTAGTTTTCGTGTTAGATTTCTTAGTGTTTTCTTGATCGTTTAGAACAGAAAGCGCCCTAAAACCGTCTTTTGTTTGTTTCGCGGCCGTTAGCCACTAGTCACTTGAATCAGCAGTTGTCTTGTGACAGCCAGAGCGAGAGCACCAGCAGCAGCGAGTACTGTTTGTATAAAGCGTTTTTGTACTTATTTGCTGCGCTTAGCTTTTAAATAGTTTTTCTGGGAAAACCTAGCGTAGTTTTCGCGTCTCGTATTTCAGTGAGTGTATCTTGATTATCAGAGTAGCTCATCAGAAGATTATCTTGGGAATTTGTCACCGTATAGAGTAGGGTAAACATAGTCATGTGTAGGGACCTTGGTTGTTGTGAGCGGACGCAAGGAGAATTGGCCACTCTTCGGGGGCAGGTGGAGGCTTTGTCTGTTAGGCTCATCGAGCTCGAGGCGCAGGCGTCGGCTCGTAGTGGTGTTGGGGCAACTGTGGTGAGACCTATGCCTACTTCGGTGGCCTTGGAATCACATGGAACCCCTGATGTCGCTGCGTCTTCCGGCAGTGAGCATCTTACCGGTCAGCCATCACTCCAGGGTGAATGGCGGACAGTGGTGGGCTCGCGCGTGCCTGGCCGAAAGGCGAAGGTGGGATCTGGCCGCGTGGCAGCTGCCTTACCCCTTTCCAACAGGTACGGGGTGCTTCCTAGTGGTGATGACATCGTTTCCGAGCCACCACAGGATGCCTCGCCTGTTGGGCCAGTGGCCGATTCTCCGGCAAGGTCCCGACAGTCACAGAGGGCGGGCCTATTAGTTATAGGGAGCTCCAACGTTAGGCGGGTTATGGAGCCCCTTAGGAAAATAGCGGGTAGGTCGGGGAAGAATGCCAGTGTGCACTCGGTGTGCTTGCCGGGGGGTCTCGTCCGTAATGTGGGGGAGGCCCTTCCGGCAGCTATTGAACGCACTGGGTGTGACCGGCTGCAGATAGTAGCACATGTCGGAACGAATGACGCCTGCCGCTTGGGTTCTGAGGCCATCCTTGGTTCCTTCCGGCGGCTGGCTGATTTGGTGAAGACAACCAGCATCGCACGCGGAGTGCAAGCTGAGCTTAATATCTGCAGCATAGTGCCCAGAGTCGATCGCGGTCCTCTGGTTTGGAGCCGTGTGGAGGGTCTAAACCAGAGGCTCAGACGACTCTGCGACTATAATGGTTGCAAATTCATCGACCTCCGTTATTGGGTGGAGAACTGTAGGGGCCCCCTAGACAGGTCAGGCGTGCACTACACACCGGAAGCAGCTACTAGGGTAGCAGAGTACGTGTGGCGTGCACACGGGGGTTTTTTAGGTTAGAGGGACCCCCCCTTGGGCGAAACGATACAATACCTGACGGCTTACCAGAGAGGACATTATCATCGTTGATAAAGAACGTCCGTCCTCAGAGACCAAAAACAGGAAAAGTTAACGTAATATTGGTAAACTGCAGGAGTATCCAGGGCAAGGTTCCTGAATTAGTATCTCTTATTGAAGGAAATAGTGCGCATATAGTATTAGGAACGTAAAGTTGGTTAAAACCGGAAGTGAACAGTAACGAAATCCTAGACACAGAATGGAATATATACCGCAAGGATAGGATAAACGCCAATGGTGGAGGAGTATTTATAGCAGTATAGAATTCAATAATATCCAGTGAAGTTATTAGCGAATGCGAATGTGAAATAATCTGGGTTAAGTTAAGTATCAAAGGTGGGTCAGATATGATAGTCGGATGCTTCTATAGACCACCTGCATCAGCAACCGTAGTAGTTGAGCGCCTCAGAGAGAATCTGCAGAACGTCGTGAAGAAGTTTCGTGATCATACTATTGTAATAGGGGGAGACTTCAATCTACCAGGTATAGAATGGGATAGTCACACAATCAGAACTGGAGCAAGGGACAGAGACTCTTGTGACGTTATCCTGACTGCCTTGTCCGAGAATTACTTCGAGCAGATAGTTAGAGAACCAACTCGTGAAGCTAACGTTTTAGACCTCATAGCAACAAATAGACCGGAACTTTTCGACTCCGTGATTGTAGAAGAGGGTATCAGTGATCATAAGTCAGTGGTTGCATCAATGACTACAAGTGTAATAAGAAATGCCAAGAAAGGAAGGAAAATATATTTGCTTATCAAGAGTGATAGGGCACAAATCGCAGAATATCTGAGTGACCACCATCAAACGTTCATTTCTGAGGAAGAGGATGTGGAACAAAAATGGAAAAAATTCAGGAACATCGTCCAGTACGCCTTAGATAAGTTCGTACCGACTAAGGTCCAAAGCGAGGGGAAAGATCCACCGTGGTATAACAATCATGTACGAAAGGTACTACGGAAACAAAGAAAGCTTCATCATAGGTTTAAGAGTAGTCGAATCATAGCTGATAAGGAAAAGCTGAACGAAGCGAAAAAGAGCGTAAAGAGAGCAATGAGAGAAGCATTCAACGAATTCGAACATAAATCATTGGCAAACAATCTAAACAAGAACCCTAAAAATTTTTGGTCATATGTAAAATCGGTAAGCGGATCTAAATCCCCTATTCAGTCACTCGTTGACCACGATGGCACCGAAACAGAGGACGACCGAAGAAAGGCAGAAATACTGAATTCAGTGTTCCGAAACTGTTTCACTGCGGAAAATCGTAACACGGTCCCTGACTTCAGCCGTCGCACGGACGCCAAAATGGAAAATATTGAAATAAACGATATCGGAATTGAAAAACAACTGCTATCACTTAGTAGCGGAAAAGCATCCGGACCAGACGAGATACCCTTAAGATTCTACAGTGATTATGCTAAAGAACTTGCCCCCTTTCTATCAGCAATTTATCGTAGATCGCTGGAAGAACGTAAAGTACCTAGCGACTGGAAGAAAGCGCAGGTCGTTCCCATTTTCAAGAAGGGTCATAAATCAGATGCGAATAATTATAGGCCTATTTCGCTTACGTCAATCTGTTGTAGAATAATGGAACATGTTTTGTGTTCTCGTATTATGACGTTCTTAGGTAATACAAATCTCCTTCATCATAACCAACATGGATTCCGCAAACAGAGATCATGTGAAACTCAGCTCGCCCTATTTGCCCAAGAAATTCACAGTGCCGTAGACACTGGCGAGCAGATTGATGCCGTATTCCTGGACTTCAGGAAGGCATTTGATACGGTTCCGCACTTACGTTTAGTGAAAAAAATACGAGCTTACGGAATATCGGACCAGGTTTGTGATTGGATTCAGGATTTCCTAGAAGAAAGAACACAACATGTCATTCTTAACGGTTCAAAATCTGCAGATGTAGAGGTAATTTCGGGAGTACCGCAGGGAAGCGTGATAGGACCTTTATTGTTTACAATATACATAAATGACTTAGTTGACAACATCGGTAGCTCCGTGAGGCTATTTGCAGATGACACGGTTGTCTACAAGAAAGTAGCAACATCAGAAGACTCGTACGTACTCCAGGAGGACCTGCAGAGGATTAATGCATGGTGCGACAGCTGGCAGCTTTCCCTAAACGTAGATAAATGTAATATAATGCGCATACATAGGGGCAGAAATCCATTCCAGTACGATTATGCCATAGGTGGTAAATCATTGGAAGCGGTAACGACCGTAAAATACTTAGGAGTTACTATCCGGAGCGATCTGAAGTGGAATGATCACATAAAACAAATAGTGGGAAAAGCAGGCGCCAGGTTGAGATTCATAGGAAGAATTCTAAGAAAATGTGACTCATCGACGAAAGAAGTAGCTTACAAAACGCTTGTTCGTCCGATTCTTGAGTATTGCTCATCAGTATGGGACCCTTACCAGGTTGGATTAATAGAAGAGATAGACATGATCCAGCGAAAAGCAGCGCGATTCGTCATGGGGACATTTAGTCAGCGCGAGAGCGTTACGGAGATGCTGAACAAGCTCCAGTGGCGGACACTTCAAGAAAGGCGTTACGCAATACGGAGAGGTTTATTATCGAAATTACGAGAGAGCACATTCCGGGAAGAGATGGGCAACATATTACTACCGCCCACAAATATCTCGCGTAATGATCACAACGAAAAGATCCGAGAAACTAGAGCAAATACGGAGACTTACAAGCAGTCGTTCTTCCCACGCACAATTCGTGAATGGAACAGGGAAGGGGGGATCAGATAGTGGTACAATAAGTACCCTCCGCCACACACCGTAAGGTGGCTCGCGGAGTATAGATGTAGATGTAGATGTAGATATATATATATATATATATGAAGGTAAAGTATTCACACTAGCGCCAGCTATCGTCTAGCACTTGCACCTACGTTAAGAGAAGAAAAAGAAAGAGGCAGTCAAATAATGTATAAAAACCACGTGTCATACGTATGAAATGTTGGCGATACTTGTTTCATAATTTCATTTTTGAGCTTTTGCGAGTTCATTTTTAATCTTTAGACGAGTTCATGGTGAAAAGTTATGCCTCTGAATTTTTACGTGGAAACTGTTACAGATTTTTAAGGTAAACCAATCGTTATTAGCTTTTTACAGCTTTATTCTTCATGCCAAAGCATTTATTAGTCATAATAGTCACCCTGGCGACGAACACATTTCACCCAACAAAATTCCAGTTTGCTCATTCCATCACAGTAGAACACGTGAATTTGTTGACGTAGCCACCTCACCTTTCCTTACACCGCTCCAACACTATGAAAATGAATGCCTCAAAGGTGTTCTTTAAGTTCTGACGTGAGATGAAAGTTGTATGAGGCCAAGTTGGAACTGTGTGGAGGATGATAGATGTCAGTGAAACGAAGGCTCCGATTGTTGCACACTACGCAGCTCACGTGTCTGGCCTGGCATTGTCAAGCTAAAGAAGAGGGTCTCTGTGTGTTGACGAAGTCGTCAAATTAGTAACTCGATTACAGCACGATGTTTCTAATGTACAGAAACAGTTACGCTACACAACGCCATGTTACACGCTACAATTCGGAGCCCTCTAACGGCAGACGGCTGCCAAAATGCAGACACGAAGAATAAAGACCTAGAATGTTAATAATGTTTTATTGAAAACAGTTTAAAGGCTTTGACATCAAAAATTTTAATCAGTTGCTTTTCATCATGCTCTAGTACTTTGTTAGTAACCACATATTTATGTGTCAATAAATACATTACAAAATTGCTTCCTTTCCTTTTTTACTGACCGTACCTCCTCTCTGTCTCTTAAATTTGCAGTTCTGTATGTAGCGACAAGGAGATTTTCAACCTTATCCTGTAGAGCAACATCTGTCTCGTTAAGACTCAACAGCTGAGTATTTATAATACATTAGAAATTAAAACTAATTTTCCGCTCCAGAACTCATCCTTTAATGCATCCACAAAGTCGGTTCCCTTTTGTTGCTCAAAGAACTGTAGCATTGCTTATGAAAGTTCATACACGGCTAGATATTCTCTTTCTAGACAACCAGTGGATTTTTGTATGGCGGAGGAGTTTATGGTGCCGTTTTTGTAGCTCTCCACATATTTGAGCGAAAATTCTTGGCTTCGGTGACTTATTCTTAATGTAATTTATCTTAACAGTACTGTTCAAATCTGACTTCAAATCTTTCCCAATAGTTTATGCTACGAACGCCTATGTCGACAGCAGCGCATAATAATCAAGTTTTCGTTTCGTTATTTCGCCAGTGTGATAAATTCTTTTACCGAACTGTATTTGTAGCGGCCCCATCTATCCCTGCGTTGACAGAATTCTTCCATCAAAAATTCATTGTCGTCATGTATCCATTTGTTACTTCAAAAATCTCTTTTCCTTTAGTAATGAAGGGAATTTACTTGCAACAGAGATGCTTTCTATCTTTCCTACACCGTTATATTCATCCAGCTTCATTGCAGCCATTGAATTTGTTTCATCAACTAGAGTTTCAACAGAATATGGTTTTCAGACATATACTGACACATCTTGTAACGGTATTATCAACAAAGGGAATTTTTGTCACAACTCTTTCACTCTCAGAGCCAAACATTCTTGTCACTATAACACAACAAGTTGGAATCGGAGCTCTCTCTTGCAGTAATCCTAGCTACAGCATAACAGCTTCTTGAGCTTTATCAAAGGTCTTAAAGGTTTTAGTAAACAAAGACCTGTGCTAATTGTTTGTCTTAGTATTTCTTTCAAAGTGTCAAATCGTCTTCCTTGTTATAGTTTATCTTTGCAGAAATATGGGGTGGCAATTTTTTTCGGTACCATGCTTGCATTTGAAAGTTTTTCTCCACATGTTACACTCTTCAGCGTACGACGTCCTTCGTCTCCAAAACACACGAACCAAATTTTTAAGCATTCTTCATCGTACAGCCGCACTTCCGTTTTCTTACTATTGTATGGTGATCAGAAGACACGGACGTTTGGGACGCACTATTTGATTGCTGTTTGGTATTTATTAAAGTTTCATACACTTTGAGTGACTGTTGCTCTGCACCTGATGTTTCACATACTGCCAAAAGTCTCTTTCTAATTACGGATTTATCAATTTCAGATTACTTCTGTAAATTATGTCGCCTTGAAAACAGTAAAATGATGACACGTCTCTAACGAAACAAAGAAACAAACAGAAGAAGAACTGTACAATATCCCATTGTGACTGCTCCAACTAGTTAAGACATGAGCCGATAGAGAACGCCAAGTACAGCAACAAACAGGGACGTCTAGTGCCACAATTGTAAGTTACGTGAACAAAATAGTGGAATTCAGCATACCGATCACGCCTGTAATGCGCTGTCCATGGTTACACTGAACGAAAAGAACGACATTTATTATTACTTTATCACAAGTTTTTCATTTGTTTTCCCTTATGAATTTCCTAGTCTCCCGACTCCGTTTATGTCATTACTCGACACTCCGGGATGTATGGACACCCAAATTGGAAACCTCTGCTCTAAGCGACTCGCAAACTGATGAACTGTCGTAAGCATATTGAAATTCAATTAAATAGTTTGAAATAAAAAAGAACCTCACATCTTCAGCGTCTTAAACTTTAGTACATCATTACAAAATGTTTCTACTTTTTTACCTAGTTCACACTGAAACGTAGCAATTTCTGTTTATTCTACAGATGCATAATTTTCAAATTGTCACATATATTGGAAAACATAAGCCTCTGTGCCCCAAGAAGTTGTCGCTCCTATTGTGTGGACTCCGAGTTTAGCCGTAAGTTGTCTCATCATAGCAGAGAAAGTCGAAGTCTGGTTAGAAACCAAAAATACTATAAACTTTATTGTGAGGCATTAATACTGCGTGTTTCAGTCTTTAGTTCAAAATGGTTCAAATGGCTCTGAGCACTATGGGACTCAACTGCTGTGGTCATAAGTCCCCTAGAACTTAGAACTACTTAAACCTAACTAACCTAAGGACAGCACACAACACCCAGCCATCACGAGGCAGAGAAAATCCCTGACCCCGCCGGGAATCGAACCCGGGAACCCGGGCGTAGGAAGCGAGAACGCTACCGCACGACCATTTAGTTCAACGTTTTGTTACCAGACTATATCTAACGGCAAGAGAGAACTCCAGATGGAGAGATTCAGTGTAATTTACATAGAAATGCAGTAAAGGCACGATAATGACATGTTAATTCATGAGTTGTTAAGCTGGGTAGCAAAAGAGAAATAAAAATCGGTAAGAAAAAGCCAAGTATATGGAGGAAAATATTTACCTTTGTATTGCGTTTGTATCTGCTGTGGCAACAAACAGGTTTTTCTGTTCAAGGTAAGAAAAGCTAGGATATTTTCCTGAAAAAGCAGTCTCCCACTGAAACATTTGCAGGGAGATTACCTGCTTTCTTTTTAATGTCGCCGTCCCATGAATACAGAAGGGTTGCTTTCTGCCGCTACTATTTCCTTGATGAGATCTCCTTTGTTACTTAATGAAATGGCCAGCATCCCTGAAATACCGATTCTTTTAATTTTTTGATTGCACACGCTATTGGATGTTTGTAAGGGGTCACTGTTTCTACACATTTACTGTTATGTCCTATTGTTTATTCCTAAAGCGATTTACATATCAGATTAAGGGATGAAGAAGCAGTTTATTTCCATATCTCGTATGAACTTAACAACAAAGCCCATATTAAATAAGGAACTTTCTGAAATGTGTTTCTTTCTTTACCATTTATAATGAGAAATGGATGTATGTACCATGTTCCGGTTCTCTGTCCCTAAGTTAGTATTTTGACAATGGGAATAGTATTGCACCTTGATGCAAACTTAGTTCGTACTACATAGCATACTTTATCTGCTGCTGAAAATATATCTTACCCTTTCTGTTAAGCCAGTTCGTCTGCTACTTAGTACTATCGATCGTTACTGAGTGACGTTATATGTCACGCAACCAGATCTTTTGCGTGATATGTCAAACACTGAAACGTTAATGTATTAAGAACGTAATACCATGCTTTAGTTCAACTTCATAAGCCTAAATAATTTAGAGCATTCATATGGTTCATTGTTACTGCGACGTTCTAAAAATGAATACACTACATCAACTGTCCATTTCTGATTCTGGTACAGACACACACCTTCCATCGGAACTGAGATTTCTCAGATTTATGGTGCTAAATATTAGCCGCTGTGGATATGTTCTTTTCATTGTTTATAATGTCGGAACATTAGCTTGATGAGTTCGAACAAACGATCAAATCTATGTTTAGAAATCAATAAAATCAAAGATTGCTAGCAGACATTGCATTTGCGGAAAAGTTATTGACTGCTGGTACAAGGATAAATAAGCGGAACTAGATTTAGATACAGTTCCGCACTGTCGCCTGATAAACAAAGTAAGAGCCTACGGAATATCATACTAGCTGTGTGGCTGGATTGAAGAGTTTTTAGCAAAGAGAACACAGAATGCTGTTTTCAATGGAGCGACGTCTACAGACGTTAAAGTAACCTATGGCGTGCCACAGGGGAATGTTAAGGGGACCATTGCGTTTCACAACATATATAAATGACCTAGTAGACAGTGTCGGAAATTCCATGCGGCTTTTCGAGGATGATGCTGTGATATACAGAGAAGTTTCAACAATAGAAAATTGCAGCGAAATGCAGGAAGATCTGCAGCGGATAGGCACTTGGTGCAGGGAGTGGCAACTGACCCTTAACAAAGACAAATGGAATGTATTGCGAATAGATAGAAACAAGGATCCCTTATTGTACGATTATATGATAGCGGAACAAACACTGGCAGCAGTTACTTCTGTAAAATATCTGGGAGTATGCGTACGGAACCATTTGAAGTGGAATGATCGCATAAAATTAATTGTTGGTAAGGCGGGTGCCAGGTTGAGATTCATTGGGAGAGTCCTTAGAAAATGTCGTCCATCAACAAAGGAGGTAGCTTACAAAACACTCGTTCGACCTATACTTGAGTATAGGTCATCAGTATGGGATCCGTACCAAGTCGGGTTGACGGAGGAGATAGAGAGGATCCAAAGAAGAGCGGCGCGTTTCGCCACAGGGTTATTTGGTAAGCGTGATAGCGTTACGGAGATGTTTAGCAAACTGAAGTGGCAGACTCTGCAAGAGAGGCGCTCTGCATCGCGGTGTAGCTTGTTGTCCAGGTTTCGAGAGAGTGCGTTTCTGGATGAGGTATCAAATATATTGCTTCCCCCTACTTATACCTCCCGAGGAGATCACGAATGTAAAATTAGAGAGATTCGAGCGCGCACGGAGGCTTTCCGACAGTCGTTCTTCCAGCAAACCATACGCGACTGGAATAGGAAAGGGAGGTAATGACAGTGGCATGTTAAGTGCCCTGCACCACACACCACTAGGTGGCTTGCGGAGTATAAATGTAGATGTAGACTGAATTATCCATTTTTATTTATTTGGGTAACCTTTCGAATAGAACGAAGCTGTTTAGCCATTCTGCATTTTCTCTGCTTTGAAAGTAATTCTGCACAGACAAATTTCAGTGCTCACTGCAGGAGTACACTCGCCTTGATCTTAAAGACTACAGCTGACTGTAAGTTCACACCCTGACAGCAATCACTTTAACATATAAGTGTTCCACTTCTCTGCTGAAAGTATTGTGCTCTCTGACAGAGGTTGTTGTTGCTAGTCTGCACTGGAGGTTATCACTCTTACAGGAATCTTAAAGAAAACTTAAATGCCGAGAAAAAAATTAGAAATTGAAGTCCCTGCCATTATTCTAGTCAGTTACTGATGGGTGATTAATATATCAAAATGGGATTAATCTCCTATAAAAAGTAGCAAGAGTTTATGAATCACAAAATTGGAATGACAACATTAGTTAAGCGAGGTGACACATAAATCACGAACTGTTAGCAGCACAAATAGAGGCAACAAATAACAAGTTTGGTCTAAAGTGAGCAACATATTTATCATAGAGACCATTGTCTTGATGATCCGTGCAACAAGGTACGTTCAACCTCGGGTTCAGTGAAACTAAAAGACGTGCTTTTGTGTCCCAACACAGAGCATTTCAGAGCCACCAAGAATGTTGTGTTCCGTCCTAAAATTCTTGCGAAGGCCAGAGACTTCCCAAAAAGCTCGGCAGACAGATGGACAACACCACCTGATGGACGCATCTGTAGCGTCCAGTCCAAGGCGTACCTGGAAACCAGTGGACTCTTTACACAACGGGCATGACATCTACGACAGTTTCTCTCCTGTGTCCCTATCCCAGGCAAAGACAGAGACGACAAACAGGTAGATCCTGTTAGACAGTTTCTTCATCTTTTTGGCCGAAAGACTGTCTGGGCACCGATGTGAGAAATTCTTGGGACCAGCATTTCGTTCTCAGTAAGTGCTTAGAGATGTTCCTCTCCATAACAGCTGCACCGTGCTTTCTAGCCCCAAATGTCCACTGTAACATTTACAGCTAAATAACCAAAACGCATCTAGTTCTAAACTCTAGGAAATACTATTCGAAGGAGAGCTACCACAAAGATCCGGGATGCATAAACACTGTACATGTTCCCATCAATGCCTGTTCATATTGATAGCTTCTTCCCGTCCAAACCAAAAAATTATGCCTTGGGTGTAATATCCGTATTAAAGAATAGCCCTGAATACGAAACGTAGCGAGAGACTGACTTGTCCTCTCTCACTGCCCCCACATACGATTCGTTTCCTCGCGCGCAGTGGTCGACTCCAAAATGTTATAGGGTGACACAGAACCTAGGAAATTATCAAGTAATACTGAGATCTCGCAATGACAGCATATGTCATAAGAGCGGCTTTGCCAACCAAGACTGCACATGAAATGAAAGTACGGCATTGCTGGCCGGGAGGCCCCATCTGGGGAAGTTCGGCCGCCAAGTGCAAGTGTTGTTTCAGGCGACACCACATTGGGCGACTTGAGTGCCGGTGATGAGGATGAAATGATGATGAGGACAACATAACACACAGTCCAACACACAGTCCACGAGCGGAGAAAATCTACAACCCAGCCGGGAATGGAACCCAGGTCCGCTGCATGGGAGGCCAGCACGTTACCAATTTTTTATTCGTTGATCTCATTTTGTTCTTCTTTATTGTTCGTTCAATTCGTTCGTGTCGGACGTGTGGTTACACCAGTTCAGGTTCTTCGTTGATCTGTTCCATCACTTTTTTTTTATTACAGAGGTTGGTAAACTCTCTGACCGAACACGCTGCCCTACCATCTAAGCTAAGCAGGTGGACTGCATATGAAACAGCCATCCTAACATGATCTAATTCAGCACTGGGGTCAGTCACTAAAGCAAAGCTACAGGCCTGCAGGAGGAATATATAAATACAAGTCGCTGAGGAATGAAATAAATAGGAAGTGCAGGAAAGCTAAGACGAAATGGCTGCAAGAAAGATGTGAAGACACCGAAAAAGAAATGACTGTCGGAAGGACATACTCAGCATACTGGAAAGTAAGTAAGGCACAAGGGATAGATAACATTCGATAAGAATTTCTAAATTCATTGGGGAGAATCGCAACAAAACGACTATTCACGTTGGTGTGTAGAATGCGTGAGTCTGGCGACTGATTTTCGGAGAATCATCATCCACACTTTTCCGAAGACGGCGCGAGCTGACAAGTGCGAGAATTATCGCACAATCAGCTTAACATATCATGCATCAAAGTTGCTTACAAGAATGATATACAGAAGAATGACAAAGAAAATAGCGGATGCGCTAGATTGACGTTCAGTTTGGCTTCAGGAAAGGTAATGCAGGAGAGAGGCAACTCTGGCGTTGTGGTTAATAATGGAAGCAAGACTAAAGAAAGGGATTTTTCTATCTAGAAAAAACATTCGACGATGTAAAATGGCTCAAGATGTTCGAAATTCTGAAGAAAGTAGGGGTTAGCTATAGGGAGAGACGGGTCATGTACAATATATACAACAGCCAAGAGGGCATAATAAGAGTGGACGACCAAGAACGAAATGCTCGAATTCAAAAGGGTGTAAAACAAGAATGTAGCCTTTCGCCCTACTGTTCTATCTGTTCATCGAGGAAGCAATAATAGAAATAAAGGAAAGGTTTAGGAGTGTACTTAAAATTTCAAGGCGAAAGGATATCGATGATACGATTCGCTGATGATATTGCCATCCTGAGTGAAAGTGAAGAAGAATTACATGATCTGCTGATCGGAATGAATTGAAAATAAATCGAAGAAAGGCGAAGGTAATGAGAAGTAGTAGAAACGAAAACAGCGAGAAACTTAATATCAGGATTGATTGTCACGAAGTTGATGAGGTCAGGGAAGTCTGCTACCTAGGTAGTAAGCTAACCTATAACGAACGAAGCAATGAGGACATAAAAAGCAGACTAGCAATGGCAAAAAGGACAATCTTGGCCAAGTGAAGCCAACGAATTAAAATATCGGCCTTAATTTGAGGCTGCCTCGTGATGACTGGGTGTTGTGTGATGTCCTTAGGTTAGCTAGGTTTAAGTAGTTCTAAGTTCTAGGGGACTGATGACCTCAGATGTTAAGTTCCATAGTGCTCAGAGCCATCAGAACCATCTTAATTTGAGGAAAATATTTCTGGGAATGTACCTCTGGAGTACAGCATTCTATGGTAGTAAAACGTGGACTGTGGGAAAACCGGTACAGGAGAGAATCGAAGCGTTTGAGACGTGGTGCTACTAATGAATGTTGATAATTAGGTTGTCTGATAAGGTAAGGAATGAGAAGGCTCTACGCAGAATCGGAGAGGAAAGGAATATGTGGGAAAACACTGATAAGGAGAAGGTACAGGATGATAGGACATCTGTTAAGAAATGAGGAAAGGACTTCCATGGTACTAGAGGGAGCTGCAGAGGGCAAAAACTGTAGCGGAAGACAGAGATTGGATTACATAGAGCCAATAATTGAGGACGTATGTTGAAAGTGCTGCTTTGAGATGAAGAGTTTAGCACAGAAGAGGAATTCGTGGCGGTCCGCATCAAACCAGTCCGAAGACTGATGACCTAGAAAATGATGGCAGCCATCGCGCTTGGCGCCGTTCACCCTGGGCTTTCACTGTAGTTTGACTGCAAAGGTGGCTGCCTGGCCTCCAGCTCTCCCAGCGTTCAATCAGCTCTCCCAACTGACCCTCCACTCGGCAGCTTTCTGGGCAGCCCACGCCACAGGCGTTCTCCTTCAATCTGCCTTGTGGCCGTCGTCGCCAGCCGCCAGGTGTTGCCTCGTAACGCTCCACAGAATGCACTGACACCGGGTTTGACAGCTCCCAAGATCTGCTCAGTCCTCGTAGTAGGCTGCTGTGCCATGCCCTCTTATCATTAACAGATATAATTGCCTTAAAATATGGTGGGAAGTGTCTCTGGTCTGTGTGTTAGATCTGAGTAAGCACTATCTCCTGTCATGAATGCCCCCATGTTAGGGCAGCAGTGCATTCACTCATCACTCAAACACGCTCACTTTACATAACACTTAATATGAACTTATTTTCTTTATGAAACGCTTCTCAATTTCATCTCTAAACCCTCTCTACTCTTACATTATGCCTACGCCTCATACACTCCTCCTGCTCTTGGTACTTCCGGCGGCGTGCTCATCCAGTGCCAAAGTGTTTGAATCTGTGGCCCCATTCGCCTGCATAGACGCTCTGCTCTCGTGACCACTGCTCATGGATTCGCACATCTGAAACTTACAAATGTCATAATTGGCACCGTATGTGTTGCTTCACATGTTAAAAAAATGACTCCAGTCTTCCTCTTGTTGGATCGTCGCTGTAATAAAATACAAAAACGTGAATTAGTTCTCTGATGTAGGCTGATGTTCATCCTCACCAGTGGTCCCCTTCTTTTCCTACGCTTACGGTATTCCACCCCACCCGGACTCCCACTGTACGTGTTCCCGCCACATACCATGCAATTCGCCCACTGTGCTCTCATAATGCTGGCAAAATGCAGGGACCTTGAGAGTTACCTCATCATACGACTGGCGATAGCCCAGAAACCCAACGGAATTAGCATTTCCACGCCGCTATTGTGTGGGCAGCTAAAACCACTCACAACACACCTGAAAATCGAAGCAATCTCGTCATTGCTGAACAGCGTAAAGGAACGTACACTCGCCTCTTGGACAGTGCGTAAGATACCGTGCAAAAGGAAAGAAATAATGTCACAGGCGATATTGGCGATCGTTTCTTGACTTGTTCTCCCCAGGGTGAGATAATGGACGTCAACAGTGCACTCCATAGTCGTAATGGAAATTTGTAACATAGGTGAAATGCTGCTTGGACACACAGCTTAGTTCAGTTAATGTGCACGAGTTGTCATGTCACAAGAAAGTGTCAGTTTATAAAAGGACGTGTCATTTGTGATAAAATTCTATTAAATCCTGACTCTTATTTTAAGCAAGCAGTAAAATCACTAAAATGATGTAATAATCAGGCAACTCATTTGATCACGTTTCACAAGGAGTCATACTGTAGGCTAATAAATGGTAATTACAGATACATCAATTACAAAAATCCAATAAACGGATAATCTAGACTACGCTACACAATATGACCTACAGTTTGCTTACACTTTGGAGTTCTATGTAAAAATTGGTTCTAACCTAAGTTAACTACTATACAGGGTGTAAATTTGAAGTTAACAAACCAGAATAACTCGAAAAATAAGCTTCACGCGAAGAAATGTGTTGAATGCACAGTTGATTATTTTCGAGGCGGACATCTGCTGATGCTAAAATTAGCCCGCCACCCCAGCCCCCTGGGTGTGGGATGGGAGGCAACTTGGAAATTTCAAATGGGAACCATCGATTTTCATCTCAGAATCAGATTCTACATAAAAAACTACGTACATTTTGTCGTAAAAATTTTGTTATTTTTGCTTCTTGATATCTGGCGCTGTAATTCAAGAAAATCCATGTTCTCATTTACGAATGGAATATTGTTACCGAGAAAAAAAAAGTAGTTAAATAAGTTAGTAAGTATGATTGGTTCGTTAATTAGCTAGTGAGATGATCTGTTTGATACTTAAAAGTTGTGTGGCCTCATGACCACGAAACAAACAAAACTTATCCGAATCTGCGGAAAAAATTAATATTCGGTTCATCATTAGTAAAACTCTAACTAGTATCTGTCAAATCACACCCTATGGGGAGAGAGTGAGAGTTTTAGTTTTAGCGAATCAAAATTTATGAAGTAAATAAGTATTTTTTATTTACCCGTAACCATTTTCCACGCAAAAATGAGAACATGGATTTTCTAGAATTACAGCCCCAATTACCGAGAATCAAAACAAATGTTTAATGGAAAAAGTAAGTAGTTTTTACGTAGAATCTGATTCTGCAATAAAATATGGGGGTACTCATTTGAAATTTTAAAGTTGCCTCCTGCGCCACTCCCAGGGGGCAGGGGTGGCGGGCTAATTATAACACCAGCAGATGTCCTCTTCCAAAGTAATAAATTTGCGATTTTACACATTTTTCCGTGTGAAGCTTATTTTTCGAGTTATTCTGCCTTATCAACTGAAATTGACGCACTCTACACACCTCTTCTACAAATGGTTTCACACGACAGATATGGTGAATACCAAGAGATTTTGTAACCTCCCCACAAAATTGTAATAAGTCAATATAAGTGAAAGTGTAACCTCGCCGCAAAAATAAAAAATAGTCAATGTTAATGAAAATGTGGCAGATGTTGTCTTCTCACCAAGTTGAATAATAAAAATGAGCCAAGCGTAACCTGCTTGCAAAATTAAAGAATAATAATGGCACAAATGTAAACTCGCCACAAAATTAACGTTAAGATGATTGCTCATAAGACCCCACAATAATGTTAATTAAATAATGAAGCATGAACTGAATGTAACATCTGAACAGCAATAATTGAACCTGACAAATTTTATAAGGGCAGCTGCGCTGACCTTCGGCCCTGTGAAATAATTAAACCTGAATAGAGAAATCAAAATTCTTACCTCACTAAAACTGCATCAATATCTGCTCTTATTTTTTGGTACAGCTCCGTGCAATGCTGGCCAATATTTAATTTTGATTCTTGGAGGGAATGCATGGGAAACATTATTTAACTTGAAACGAATCTTTTTCTTTAAAACAGTTACTTCATAAGAAAATTATTATTGGGGCAATTCTTGAACAAATTAATTACAATTAACATATGTTATTAGCTCAGCGCAATGCTGCTTCATTACCTTTTAAATCAATATATCTCGTCCTGAATCGTGACCAGAGATGGAAGGAGAGCACGCCGCCGACGCATGCCGACGCCCGCTCAATACAACCGTCCACTCGCTACAACTACTGTCGACAGAGTGGCAATCGCAACTGACCACTCGCAACTGAACTCTCGCTCTGCCGACTCCACACACACTACTGAACTCTCGCGCGGTCAAGCGCAGACTAGCAACGATAAATAACTCTCTGGTCAGAGATTCTGTCATGCCTCGCCATCGCTGGTAATGAATAATACGCGTTTCATAACCCTCCACTGGGAGACAAAAAATTTGGCAGCGATGGTGAGTCATTTGGACTTGGCATGAGCAACAAATTTTTCTTAACTAATTGACTTTACAAACAGAGAATATACAGATGTAGAACATGAAGTAAATATAGTGCACATGCACCGAGTACAAAACATATTAGGCAATAACAAAATGTGAGTACGAAACATATTAACAAATGACATAAGTGCACATGCACTGAAAAATTCTTCAAAGTTTTCACAACAAATAGATATAATGAGTACAAATCTCATTGACAAATGACATAAGTGCACATGTACTGAAGTAGTGAACATATCAGGAAATCACAAATGTATAGTCAACGAGTACAAATCATATTGAGAAATGACAAAAGTGCACATGCACTGAAGTAGTGAACATATCAGGAAATCACAAATGTATAGGCAACGAGTACAAATCATATTGAGAAATGACAAAAGTGCACATGCACTGAAGTAGTGAACATATCAGGAAATCACAAATGTATAGGCAACGAGTACAAATCATATTGAGAAATGACAAAAGTGCACACTCACTGAAGTAGTGAACATATCAGGAAATCACAAATGTATAGGCAACGAGTACAAATCATATTGAGAAATGACAAAAGTGCACAGGCACTGAAATAGTGAACATAATAATATTCATGTGGCGTATTACAGAGAACATTGGCACTCATTGACTAATTATAAATCATCAGAAGTCATTATTTTCATATGGTGTTTTACAGAGAACATTGGCACTCATTCCCTAATTACATATCATCAGAAGTCATTTCATAATTATATGCATGTGGTGTTTTACAGAGAACATTGGCACTCATTTCCTAATTACAAATCATTAAAAGTCATTACTTAAAACAGGAGGTAGTCAATAACATAGTATTACAGAATAATGTTCATAATTAATCATTGGTCATCTCAATACAGTAATCAGTAGCATTCATTTCCAAGTTACAAAGCATTATTATTATACTGTAACCATTACTCAAAGTCTGTGGTTGGAAAACATCATTTAGTATTACTCATAACTCTTTTAAATTGGTAGCATTATTTGGGACTGGTAATACTATCCTTTTTTTGTGTTAGCAATGCATTGCGTTTGGTAATTACAGGGGAAAGAAAAAAAATTGCTTTTGGGTTGTTGCTGTAAATGAAAATGTGTAACGTCCTTCATCATGGGTCAGCTGTAGCAAGATTATGAAACAAGTAGAGTATATGTAATCACCTTCATAAAAGACATAGACTTAATGAACAACTGCTTATAGCACATTAATTTCATAAATAATTTCTCCTGCAAAATATACAAAAATGGATTATTAAACTGAAGGAGAAACGCATACTATGCTGAAAAGTAGTGAACTTCGAATTAACAGGTAATGAAATGTGTATAAAATTGTGTTCCATAGCCTTCAAAACCTTCAGTCATCATACTATGCAATATAATACCTACTGTCAAACCGAACTGCAATAAATACTTAAATAATTACATAGCATAAATACATAACTTCAACAATATCCTCATCTGTAAAGAAAAAACTTCATTATCCATCACTTCATTATCTATATTATCATAACTCCATTATTATCATCACCTGTAAAGAAAAACTTCATTATTCATAGTACCATATTCTGCATCATTATTCATCATCATTCATTATCATCTGCAAAAAAATCACTTCATTACTCATCACACAACTATTCCTTATCTCTAGCATATTTCATCACTAAAACTAAGATGTGAAGTTCTGTCTGACAGCCTGCATCAATCGCTTCGTATTCTGAAAGAAAAAATTAGTTAAGACTGCTTTTCTACGATGTGTATAGTATATTCTTGTTAATGCTTGTTAATCCTGATCCATTTACTCTGCATCACGAAGTATTGCATTCTCTTTCGTTCATTCCGAAGGCGAAATTCCATTTCTGTTTAATTTATTTCGTTTACACGTTATTTCTTTCTGAAAATGATGAACAAAGATTAATGTATTGCATTTAATTCATATACCCATTAGATAAAAACTGGTTTATAGTAACATAATTGAGCATACAGCATAGCATGACAGAAAACGTAATATGTCAAAAAACATAGACAGTGTTCAGATGCAAAAATGTACACAGAATATCACAATGCAGCAGCAAAAAACGTAAAATAGTCACGAGGTTGAGATATCATAGGGCAAAAATGTCAAAGTCAACTGGTGTGTGTTATATCTTAACTATTTCATAGTGCATACAAACAAAACAGGAAAACAATCATACATACGAAAAAGATGGAAAATATGCACAGTCTGATGTGTAACGACAAGAAGAGCAACCTGCTAACCTAACCTTGCCGGGCACTTGCCAAGAAAAAAATACGATAATCATCAGTAAGAGTTCATGTAAATATAATTGCATAAGTGGTCATAAAAAATAGGAAATGGCATTACAGTGTGATAAACATAAAGTATCTTCATTCAATAAAAGGTTTGACGTTCGACACGTGATGGTTTCCTTTCGATTTTCTGGTTCTCAAAGTTTCGACGTGTACAACATTAGGGTGAGGAATGCAGCGAATCCTATATGGACCTGCGTATAGAAGTTCAAATTTACTGCACCTACCTTTTATTTTGTTGGATAAATAGTGTGTACGTACTAATATCTTCTGTCCAATGTGGAAGTAACGGCGTGTACAAACCTGTTTTTGCTGTCTTCTCCGTCGCTCTACGGCACGTTTGATGTTGTTCAGCGCAATGTCAATTATTTCATGGTGTCGTAGTCGAAAAGATGTAGGAAAGTCTACTAATTCTTTAATTTTGTTACGTGGTTCAACATTTTTCAGTATAACAGACGGAGATAGCATAATGGATTCATTTGGTATGGAATTAATTACATCCTGGAATGAGTGTATGTGTGTGTCCCAATCAATATCTCTTTTTTGGTAGCATATTCTACACAGTTTACCAATTTCTTTCATTAATCGTTCACGAGGGTTCGAAGAAGCATGGTACCTGGATATATATATCGGAGAAATGTTTCTAGCTCGTAACATACGTGTCCATATAGCAGATCGAAATTGTGGTCCATTGTCGGAAATTACTTTCAATACATGCCCTACATGAAATAGAAAATGTTTCACAAATGCTTTCGAAACAGTTTTAGCAGTAGCTTTGCGTAACGGAGTGAAGGTAACAAATTTTGAAGTGAGTTCAACAGCGACAAAGATGTAGCAAAAACCTCTATTAGTTTTGGGAATCGGACCAAAAATGTATACAGCGGCCGTGTGTCTTAATTTAACAGATACATTGGGAAGTAATGGAGGAATATGTGAAGTCGTATCTGATTTAGCTTTCTGGCAGATTTTACATGACGCTAAAACTCGTCGTATACGTTTCTCCATGTTGGAAAAATAGCAGTTCTGTCTCAGTATAAGAAAACATTTTCTAACTCCATAACGTGCGTAACTTAAATGAGTATACCAGATTTATTTGTTAACAAGCTCGTCAGGAATGTATAATAACCAATTGTTGTTGTCAGGACGAGAGCGGCGAAACAGAATATTATTGCGGGCAGTGTAATGGTTTCTAATCGTAACATTATTCCTATCTTCCCAGAGGTGTTTAATCTCTTTCCATACATTGTCTTTACTTTGCTCTTGTGCTATGTCCTGTAATGACGACGAAATAAAATTTTCAAATGCAAATTGTTGAATGTACATGACGCTGAAATTTGCTTTGCAGAAGTTGGTTGCGATGTCTTGCTGATTGTTGCTGAGAGAACGAGATAGTGCATCTGCTACAATATTTTGGGTGCCGGGATTGTGAACAACTGTAAAATTAAATTCCTGCAAGTAAAGTTTCCATCTGCTTAACCTGTCGTGTGTGAATTTAGCCGAAAGTAAAAACTGTATCGCTCTGTGGTCTGTGTAAACAGTGGTGTGTCTTCCATAGAGAAAATGCCTAAATCTTGTAAAAGCCCATACAACACATAATGTTTCCAGTTCTGTAACAGAATAATTTCGTTCAGCAGGTGACAGAATGAGACTTGCAAATGCGATGTTTTTAATTACTGTACAACCATCCTCTTCAATTTCCTGAAAAGTATGCACGCCCAATGCGGTGCTAGAACTGTCGGTAGCAATAGAAAAATTTCTTGTAAGATCTGGGTGCGATAAAAGTGGTGCATTCAACAAAGCTTCTTTCAGGTTCACAAATTCAGAATGTGCTTGCTTATCCCAGGACCAAATACTGTTTTTACCTCTCAATTGGCATAATCTGGGGGTATCTAAAGCAGAGTAATGAATAAATTTACGAAAAAAGTTATTTAAACGCAAAAAACTGCGTAGTTGTTTTTTCGTCGTAGGAACAGTAATGTCACGTAAAGCTTGAAGTTTTTCCGGGTCAGGCGTAATGCCTTCTGCTGAAATTACATGTCCAAGATATTTTATAGAAGTTTTACCAAAATGCGATTTACTGAGATCAACTGTGAGTCCTTGTGCACGAAAAGTTTGCAACAGTTGTTCAAGAATCAGATTGTGTTCAGACCAGTTAGCTTCTGCAATAAGTATGTCGTCTACGTACGTTGTGATTCTGTCTTTAAGTTCTGTCGGAAGTATTGTGTTCAAACCGCGAATAAATGCTGCTGAAGAAATAGTTAAACCGAATGGTAATTTACAAAATTGATAACAGTCACCAAAACAGAGAAATGCTGTGTACTTTCTGCAGTTCGGATGGAGCTGAATTTGCCAAAATCCCTATTTCAGATCTAATGTAGAATAAATAGCAGTACCGTGAAATTTCTATAGAAGTTCCTCTAGTGTCTGTGGTCGATCTGTTTCATTAATAATTATGTCATTGATGTGACGTGAATCAAGCACGAGGCGAAATGAGCCATCCTTTTTCTTAACAATATGTAGCGGGTTTATGTACGGACTAACTGCCGATTCAATAATTCCTTGGTCAAGCATATCTTGCAATTCCTTCTTAACTTGTTCTCTATGGATATATGGAATGGGATAATGCTTGGCTTTAAATGTGTCGTGCTGTTTGACTTGAAACTCATACATAAAACCGGACATAGTACCAGGAACATTGTCAAAAACTGGAGCTTGCTGTAAAAGAATTTTGTGTAGTTGAGTGCGTTCGTCGTCTGTAATTGCACTGCTTTGTTTAACTTTATCAGAAATCATCCGTATTACGTCATAGTCAGCTTCGTCTGGAGTATTATAGTTATGTACGTGCGTATCTGTGAACAATGTGTAATTACAGTCTATGTTACGTGATACGGAAATGACCTCTGTACAATTAATTGTTTGTTCTTCCGCAGATAAAGAGTGCTGAAATTCTAAAGCCAATTGTACATTTTCAACCTTTAGCATTAAATAGGAATTTTGAAAGTCAATAATTGCGTCGTGTTGTACCAGAAAATTCGTGCCTGAAATAATGTCTGTCGTCAATAACGGAACAATCCAAAAATTTGAGTGAAATGTATGACCTGCAATACAGAACGATAAATGTGTCTGTAATTTAACGTCTACTCCTTTACTCGATACTGCTCCTTTTACTTTCGTTTTGCCTAATGGTAATGTAGGATAGGTATTCTCTTTGTTACACTCGTTAAGAGTTTCTTCATTTATTACTGACATAGGTGATCCGGAATCGATTACTGCTGAAATTTTCGATGAACCAATTTTAATTTCGATGACAGGATGTGAAATGGTTTTCTGAACAAGTGGTCTTTCCTGCAAAAGAGTGTCTCTGATATCGTCAAAAGTAATAACATTTTCGTGAACAACATTCTGCGTGTCAAAAGTAGAGCTTGTGTTACTGGAAGATGCGACCTGTACAGTATCTAGTCAGATTCTATCTGACGTGTTATTATTTTCGGGAGGATGCTGTGGCATATCCACTATTTGAACTGTTCTGTTATTTCTTCCAGACGTATTACGCTCTGGATGATATCTACTGTCGGGTTCATTCATGAGAATATGTTGTTGCTGATCATTTTGTTGCCGGTAAGACCGACTGTTATTAAACAGATGTTGATAATTGTGTTCATTATTTTTACATCTGTCGTGATAGTCATTCCTATACGGTGCATTGCGGTAGGAATTTAAATACTGTGTATTCTGCACGTAGTTATTTCCTTGCTGGCGTGCGTTACTATTTGTTGTAGCTGGGACTATACGTCACGCGGCGAAACATTAAAGTTTGGTTGACCTTGTGCATTACATTTTTGATTAGGTATGCTAACCGGCTGACTTTCATGCTGTTGCGGTGCAAAACTTCTATTGTTACCAAAATGTGGTTCCTGTTGCTGATAATTTTGACAATATTGATAATTAGAATTTTGTCTGTTATTAAAGTTTTGGTGGTTGTCGTTCCTAAAGCGTCTATTACCTTTGCTATTGAAATTACGTGGCTGATCGTAATTACTGTAAGTTTGTTGGACTTGGTTATTATTTGAAAAATTTTTGTTTACAAAGGAATAATCCGATTGCTGCACTTCCAAAAGCTGTAACAGGTCTCTGAATGCCGAAATGTTTTCCTTTTGCTGACCCATTATAAGTGACACTCTTAATGATTGTGGTAATTTAGAGATACATAATTGAATAAGTGCAGATTCACTGTATGGTTCACTTAGGTACTGGTTTTGTTGGACCCTGTGCTCAAAAAATGGCGTGACAGTGGAAAAATTTGAGTTCTCATAATTTGGTAAACTAATTAATTGATCCCTAATTCCGCGCTGTGTCGTCTTCGACCAATACGCTGACAGAAAAGCATTCTGAAACTCTTCTACCGAATAGCATTGCCTCGCGATTGGTCTCATACGAGGTGCCGGTTCGCCTTCCAAAAAACTACAAATAAATTCAAGTTTGTGTGTTACGGGCCAAGTCGGTGGAAAAGAAAAGCTAAATTGTTGCATCCAATCCAGTGGGTGAATCTGTGTTCTGTCATTTTTAAACACTTTAAATTTTCTCACTGACAGAAAATGTTTGTAATCAAAATTATCGTCTCTGTATGATGGAACAGGTTCACGATTGTAAGAGAATCTATTTTTCTGTGTCTGTTCGGAATCTAAGTCACGTACTCTCTGTAGATTACCCAAATTATACGCGCTGCATGAGTCTGACAAATGTTCACAAGGTGGCGTCTGCTGTGATGTGTTATTAACTGAAATATTTTTCATCTCTATTACTTCTTGCTGTAAACTTGACAACTTCCTACGTAATGTATTATTAGATGAATCGATCTCATTGATTGTCTGTTGTAGATTTTGGAATTCAGATGTTTGATTAAATGAAACCGGTGAAGTATCGTCTGATTTGCTGTCATTATTACTTTCAATAACGTCAATACGACTGGCCAATTCATCATATTTTTCAGTCAGTATTTTTACCTGATCATCGTTCTTAGTGTCAGAAGCATTAATCTGTTTTTGTATTTTACGTGTGGTTTCGTTCAATTTTTTAACTTCTGCTTTAATGACATCAGATTCTTGTGTTAGTTCTAATTGTTCGAGTCTGTCTGTCACTGTCTGAAAGTCTGTTGTGTGTGTGTCTGTTTTCGATTTAAAATCGGAAATTTCGTCACGTAATTCTGTGTTCGACTGTTTGATGGTATTAATTTCGTCTGATACAGTAGCAATATTGTTGTCTACGTATGTTTTTGCTTTCGCGAACAATTTACGTTTATCTTCTTGTCTCTGTGCGGTGATTGTTTCCATGACTTGTCGTTTTACTTTATTCTGATCCTGTATAAATTTACGGAAACGCGTATCACTGTTTTGTTGGTGATGAATAAAACGCTCGTCAATTTGACTGTTCTGTTGTTCGAATTTCGCGTCTATCTTTGCATCCATTGCGCGCGAAAGTTCTGCTGTCATTACTTTAAACTCGTCGCGTAATTGTGTTGCCTTCTCAGAGCATTGTTTACCGACTGCACTTATTTCGTCTCTAAGTGATTCTGTTTCAGCTGTTTGCATATCCCTTAATTCCTGAGCAACAGATCTAATTTCTTCGCTACTTTTCCTAGCACAAGTCTCAATTCCCTCGCGTAATTGTTCCTTAATATCATGACACTGCGCGGCAACGGCTCTAATCTGTTCGCTAAGCTGTCTGGAATTGTTGTCTAATTTTTCATTTAACTGTCTGTACTGTTCACTAAGTTTTTTTGAAATTTTCATCATTGTTGTCTAGTTTTTCATTAATTTCATTAGGTTGTTTCAAACTTTCCTTAACTTGTTTGTTATCTTCATTATTTTGTTTGTTTGACTCAAGAATTTGTTGCAATAATGCCATAATTTGGTCCAAGCCAAAATTAGCATTTCTATTGTCTGTGCTGTTTGATGGTGTACCTGCAATTGTCACGTTTTGTGTATCCATTTGGATATTCTGTGATTCTTGAAAAGGTTTGCTAATCGGATGTGCACTGTTAGTCCCTACCTCAGAATCAAATAAATCTGCCGTACTTGGAGTATACTGTTGATTTTCATCAGAAAAATTTGTCTGCTCGTCACGTGAAATTTGCAAACCGGTTGTGTTGAGCTGGGCAGCGCTCATTGCAACAGAACGCCCCGCGTCATCAATTGTCGTTAAATTAACAGACGACACAATTGAATTTGTGTGTTCATCACTAGGGTCAAAATCAACATTAGTGGTCGGTACACACTGATTGTCAGTAAACGGAGGATTGTCATCAATACACTGTGTGTCACAAGTACTATCGGTGAAGTTATTTAAGTCGGTTATTTCACTCATTATACCTCGCGATGCACTATTATCAGTCTTTTGCGGCATTTTTAGACTAGTCACAATTATTCACAAATGAGACAAAGACAATGCAAAATGCAACAAATACAAATACAACAAAGAGCAACGAATTGCCGATGATCTGTTAGACAAAGTCACAAAATTAGTAAAAGCGTTGCGCCAAATGCTACTTAAATTTAGTAAATAAGAGCAGATATCTGACTACTTATCAGAACATTCTCAAAGAAATACGATCCTGGTCCGGATGTCGCCTAGTGTAACCTCCTCACATGTAATTTGAATGTCCCACAAAAGTGAATAATAAAAATGTGCCAAGCGTAACCTCCTTGCAAAATTAAAGAATAACAATGGCTCAAATGTAAACTCCACACAAAAGTTAAAGAATAATAATCGACCATTAAACCCACAATAATGTTAATTAAATGATGAAGCATGAACTGAATGTAACATCTGAACAGAAATAATTAAACCTGATAAATCTTATAAGGGCAGCGACGCTGACCTTCGGCCCTGTGAAATAATTAAACCTGAATAGAGAAACCAAAATTCATACCTCAGTATAACTGCATCTATATCTGCTCTTATTTTTCGGCACAGCTCCGTGCAATGCTGGTTCATAAGTAATTTTGATTCTTGGAGGGAATGCAAAGGAACTATTGTTTAACTTGAAATGAATCTTTTTCTTCAAAACAGTTACTTTATAAGTAAATTATTATTGGGGCAATTCTTGAACAAATTAATTACAATTAACATATGTTATTAACTGAGCGCAATGCTGCTTCATTACCTTCTAAAACAATATACCTCGTCCTGAATCGTGACCAGAGATCGAAGGAGAGCACGCCGCCGACGCATGCCGACGCCCGCTCAGTACAACCGTGCACTCGCTACATCTACTGCCGACTGAGTGCCAATCGCAACTGCCCACTCGCAACTGAACTCTCGCTCTGCCGACTCCACACACACTACTGAACTCTCGCGCGGTCAAGCGCAGACTAGCAACGATAAATAACTCTCTGGTCAGAGATTCTGTCATGCCTCGCCATCGCTGGTAATGAATACATACGCGTTTCAATTTCCATGATTTTAAGCCGGCCTACTGGCCGAGCTGTTCTAGGCGCTACAGTCTGGGATCGCGCGACCGTTACGGTCGCAGGTTCGAATACTGCCTCCGGCATGGATGTGTGTGATGTCCTTAGGTTGGTTAGGTTTAAGTAGTTCTACGTTCTAGGGGACTGATGACCTCAGAGGTTAAGTCCCATAGTGCTCAGTGCCGTTTGAACCATTTTGAACCTTGATTTCATCGTTTCGAGTTTTAGTGAAATTTCACGCGAGAGATCCTGAGGACTCGGAAAAGTCAACTATAGATAGGATACAATTTGTAGCACAGCTGTTTCTGTTTGTTAGACGGACGGTAACTTTTAACCAACACCTTCTGACCGATACAGAATTCTCTACGCGTGCATTTCTATCCCAGATCTCTTTTCGTGTCACTCCCGCCTCGCGCAGTCTCCTGAGTGCGTGGTCAACAATTTCCTAGTGATGTGTTTCGGCTCTTGGGGGCAAGTCTACGACTTCACGGATTAGATCTCTGGGTTGCCCGTTTTTGAGAACAGTCACTGGTGCTGTTTTAGTAATTCCACGTGGCAAATCATTCATCACATCCTGAAAGGCGCGTAGGAAAACATGCCAGTCGGCATGTCGTTTTGTGCAGTACACACGGCAAAGGGTTCCAAAGCTTCTCATTTTCCTTTCTTCAGGGACGTTTCGGGATGCCGTACGGATGCGAATATTGGTTTAATCTTGTGTTTTCTTAACATTGCTTTCCATCTCTCCGACCCGATTTGCGGTCCACTGTCGGATATAATACTATCTACATCTACACACATACTCCGCAATCCACCATACGGTGCCTGGCGGAGGGTAGCTCGTACCACAACTAGCTTCATCTCTCCCTGTTCCACTCCCAAACAGAACGAGGGAAAAATGACTGCCTATATGCCTCTGTACGAGCCCTAATCTCTCTTATCTTATCTTTGTGGTCTTTCCGCGAAATGTAAGTTGGCGGCAGTAAAATTGTACTGCAGTCAACCTCAAATGCTGCTTCTCTAAATTTCCTCACTAGCGATTCCTCTAGAGACTCCCACCCGAGTTGCTGAAGCATTTCCGTAACACTCGCGTGATGATCAAACGTACCAGTAACAAATCTAGCAGCCCGCCTCTGAATTGCTTCTATGTCCTCCCTCAATCCGACCTGATAGGGATCCCAAACGCTCGAGCAGTAGTCAAGAATAGGTCGTATTATTGTTTTATAAGCGGTCTCCTTTGCAGATGTACCAAATCTTCCCAAAATTCTACCAATGAACCGAAGACGACTATCCGCCTTCCCCACAACTGTCATTACATGCTTGTCCCACTTCATATCACTCTGCAACGTTACGCCCAAATATTTAATCGACGTGACTGTGTCAAGCGCTACGCTACTAATGGAGTATTCAAACATTACAGGATTCGTTTTCCTATTCATTTGCATTAATTTGCATTTATCTATATTTAGAATTAGCTGCCATTCTTTACACCAATCACAGATCCTGTCCAAGTCATCTTGTATCCTCCCACAGTCACTCAACGACGACACCTTCCCGTACACCACAACATCATCAGGAAACAGCCGCACATTGCTATCCATCCTATCCAAAAGATCATTTACGTAGATAGAAAACAACAGCTGACCTACCACACTTCCCTGGGGCACTCCAGAAGATACCGTCACCTCCGATGAACACTCACCATCGAGGACAACGTACTGGGTTCTATTACTTAATAAGTCTACATTACCTTCAAGGCCAGGAAATCTTTGCAGAAGGGTCTGCACACTATCGATTCAGTTACCTTTTTTCAGGGGGTTAAGGGGACATATTTAGACGTCGGCTCCACTAATTCCAGAATATAATTATATTGGTTGCAACGATTTATTTTAGATAGAATTATGGGATGCAGAGCTGCGTTTATTGTCACTGTAACATGCTTTGATTTCTGACAGACTTTACACCAAAACTCTCTGAATTCTTCTGTCCTCGCACACTGTGCGTAATTTCTGATAGCGTTTCCTGGACCCAAAATGTGCGTAGCTTAGGTGAATGCGTCAGGTCAACTTGTTCACAATTTGAGCTGGAATGCAAAAACGATAGGGCTCTTTTATCACAGAGACCATTATCTTCACGGGCACAACGTTGCAGCATGTCTGACCACGGGCCTCAGATTATCTAAGAGAAGTGCTTTTGTGTCCCAACTTAGACCATTTCAGACCTACCATAAATGTAGCGTTCCTTTCAAAAATTCCTCCGAAGGCCTGGGGCTTCCGAAAGAAACTCGGCAGGCAGAGGGACGACAGCACCTGATGGCTCCATATGTAGCGTCCAGTCCTAGGCATACATGGAAACTCGCAGCTCTTCACACAATGGGCTTCTCCGACATTGTCTAAACGTCATTGCTGCGCGACCCACTTTCTCTGCAGCGCCCTGTCCTTGCCGCTGCCAGAAACACCTATCAGGTAGATCCTGGTAGCCAGTTTTTTCGTCACTCCGGCCCAAAGGATTGGCTGCACACCGCTGCGGCAAATTCTTAGAGCAAGCATCCTGTTCCCGGTAAATGCTTTGAGATTTTCCTCTCCTTAACAGCTTCACATGTCTTCCAAGCCTCAAATGTCCACTGCAAGATATGCTGATAAATAACCAAACCGTCTGCTTGTTGTCAACTCCAGAAAATACTATTCGGAGGAGAGCTACCATAAAGATCCCAGATGCATTAACAATGTATATGCTCTCATCAGGGCCTGCTCATGTTGATAACTTCCTGTCGTCTCACAAAAAATGATGTCTAGGATGTAACAACAACATGAAAGCAAGTGAGACTGTGGATTGTCCTCCCTAATAATGACAAACATTCTATTCAAAGTACTGTAACTGGGTTATTAAAAGAAGGAAGTGCAAGATTTCGTCCGTAGGACATCTGCAACCGAAGGACATGATAATTAATTTCGAGAGATTCGCTTCACTTGTACTAATACACAATAATTAGGTATAACTGAAGTAGATCTCTCTAAATTATTAAACAGAAATGAATTCTCGTTACTCAATTCCTTCGATCATCGGCAGTTCCATACAGCTGCTTATATAGTCTCTTGATTTTGGTGGTCCCGTGAATGTATTGGGATCAAATTTTAATTAGATCCCGTAATGATTCATTCCTGTTCCTAATGTAGCAAGTTATATGATCATGGCTGTAATCGTTCTTAAATCTATGTATCCTAGCACAATAGATTTTCCTTGTCTATCCTCAGATATTATCATGCGGCGGATAACATTTCCACAAGTCGGTACTCTCTGCTAGGAAGATGAGTATTAAACCAGCACGTAGCAAACACTTCATCAACGCAGTGTTCCACACACCACTGACACCATCAATCAAATTGACACCCATAGTGATGACATTCCATCTCAACAACTGACATCCTTAGGAGAATAAGTAATGATAAAACTATACGACCTAATGCGCAAGATGTATGAGAAATATCCTCAGACTTCAAGAAGAATGTAAGAATTGGAATTACAAAGAAAGGTGGTACTGAAAGATGAGAATATTATTGAAATACCATTTTAATCCACAATGGTTGAATATTACTAACACTCGTTACTTACAAAAGAAAGGAAAAATGTGCAGGAGCAGACCTCGGAGAAGATTAGCTAGGTTTCCGAAGAAATGTGGGAACACATGCGGCAATATTGACTCAACGACTTCTCTTAGATGATAAGTTAAAGAAGCAAACTCAGATTTACTTCTTTTGTAGACATGTCGAAGGTATCTGGAGCACAACATACGAATCCAAAATTTAGATACAACTTGTACAGGAAACAGAGAGCAGATATAAGGATCGATGGGCATGAAAGGGAAGCAGTACTTTGGAAGGGAGTGAGACAGGGTTGCAACCTATCCCTGATGTTCTTCTCTCTGTAGGCTGAGCAAGCAGTGTAGGAAACCAAAGACATATTTGCAGAAGGAAAGAGACTCCAGGGAGAAGAAATAAAAATTTAGGGTTTGGCAATGACATTGTACTTTTTTCAGAGACAGCAGAGGATTTTGGAAAATCAGTTGAACGGAATGAACAGTGTCTGGAAAGGAGGACATAACATGAACATAATCTAAACTAATGAGACATGAAAAGTAGCACATGACTTCTGCTATTTGGGCAGTAAAATAACTGATAATGGTAGAAGAATAGAGGATATCAAATACAGAAGACATTGACAAGGTAAACATTGCTGAGGAAGAGAAATTTCTTAACATTGAACGTAGATTTAACTGGTTGGAAATCCTTTCTGAAGGCGCTGGTCAGAAGAGTAGGCACATGCGGAAGTGAAGCATGGAGTTTAAACTGTTTAGGCAGAAAGAGAAGAGAGGCTTTTGAAATGTAATGCTATAGAAGAATGCTGAAGATTAGATAGGTAGATGGTCCAACTAAAGGGAAGATACCAACTAGAATTAGGGGAGCAGAGACTTGTGGCATAATTTGACTAAACTAAAGGATTGTTTCATATGGTATTATTCTGAGATGTGAAGGTATCACCAATGTAGTGCTGGAGGGAAATGTGAGGAGGGGGGGGGGGGGGGGACGAGAAACAGTAGAGGCAAACCAAGAGATGAATACAGTTAAGGTATGACATATTTACACCACCACACTGGAGTCTTCAAGCTGGCAGAAGAATTGCATATTTCCATCAAACACCAATAGTGGTCATGCAGGATTTGGAGAACCCAATGAAGCACTCCCACTGAGTCACCTGCAGTGGCTCGGTAACATGAGCGCCCTCTGCCGCCGCGGTATAGGACAGCCGGCGACAGCCAGACAGACACTACACTTGTATCCTCTTCGGCACATGACGCTATGCAGACGCCTTCTAGTCGCGACTATGACATTTACGTGCTGTAATTTGGAGAATCTCTTGCTTGATGACATTGACAGCTTGACTCTAATTGTTGCTGTATTACACTATTGGCCATTAAAATTGCTATACCACGAAGATGACCTGCTACAGCCGCGAAATTTAACCGACAGGAAGAAGATGCTGTACTACGCAAATGATTATCTTCTCAGAGCATTCACACAAGGCTGGCGCCGGTAGCGACACCTACAAAGTGCTGACATGAGGAAAGTTTCCAACCGATTTCTCATACACAACCAGCAGTTGACCGCCATTGCCTGGTGAAACGTTGTTGCGATGCCTCGTGTAAGGAGGAGAAATGCGTACCATCACGTTTCCGACATTGATAAAGGTCGGATTATAGCCTATCGTCATTGCTGTTTATCGTATCGCGATATTGCTGCTCGCGTTGGTCGAGATCCTATGACTGTTAGCAGAATATGGAATCGGTGTGTTCAGGAGGGTAATAGGGAACGCCGTGCTGGATCCCAACGGCCTCGTATCACTAGAAGTCTAGATGTCAGGCATCTTATCCGCATTGCTGTAAGGGATCGTGCAGCCACGTCTCGATCCCTGAGTCAACAGATGGGGACGTTTGCAAGCCAACAACCATCTGCTCGAACAGTTTGACGACGTTTGCAGCAGCATGGACTATCAGCTCGGAGACAATGGCTGCGGGTATCCTTGACGCTGCATCACAGATAGGAGCGTCTGCGATGGTGTACTCAACGACGAACCTGGGTGCACGAATGGCAACACGTCGTTTTTCGGATGAATCCAGGTTCTGTTTACAGCATCATGATGGTCGCGTAAGTGTTTGGCGACATCGCGGTGAACGCACATTGGAAGCGTGTATTCGTCATCGCCATACTGGCGTATCACCCGGCGTGATGGTATGGGGTACCATTGGTTACACGTCTCGGTCACCTCTTGTTTGCATTGACGGCACTTTGAACAGTGGACGTTACAGTTCAGATGTGTTACGACCGGTGGGTCGACCCTTCATTCGATCTCTGCGAAACCCTACATTTCAGTAGGATAATGCACGACCGCATGTTGTAGGTCCTGTACGGGCCTTTCTGGATACAGAAAATGTTAGACTGCTGCCCTGGACAGCACATTCTCCAGATCTCTCACCAACTGAAAACGTCTGGTCAATTGTGGCCGAGCAACTGGCTCGTCACAATACGCCAGTCACTACTCTTGATGAACTGTGGTATAGTGTTGAAGCTGCATGGGCCCCTGTACCTGTACACGCCATCCGAGCGCTGTTTGACTCAATGCCCATGCCCATACGGTCAGATGTGGTTGTTCTGGGTACTGATTTCTCAGGATCTATGCACCCAAATTGCGTGAAAATGTAATCACATGTCAGTTCTAGTATGATATTTTTGTCCAATGAATACCCGTTTGTCATCTCCATTTCTTTTTGTTGTAGCAACTTTAATGGCCAGTAGTGTATTTGCAATGAGTCTTCGTGTGCCTGGAGAAATACAGTTTAAGTAAACCTTCTGTCAACTGTGTTAACATGTTCACCAATCAATTCTGTCCCTGTCCAGTTTTCCTATAATGACGGTTGCTGCGCCACTCTGTAGCCCACATTTCCTTACCATTCTGTATAAAGATCTACAGAACAGCAGTAAGAAGGTTCAAATGGATGGAGGTTTAGGCAGTTACTCTGAGGCGAAGAGACTTGCACTGGATAGAGTAGCCTGAACAGACACATGAAACTAGTCTCTGGACTAAGGACCGCAACAAAAGTGACATAATTACTTTCAGGATTAATCAAAATTGAATATCTAGCAATTGATGGAGGATTGCGAATACATTCTATACTCGAATTCAAGAGTCGTTCATAAGGGTAACCTAAGCCATGGCGAAACTCAGGGAAACAGATGGTTATCTGTCCTGTCAACCAGTTCATTTTCTCATATCTTCCTGCTGGCGATATGGCTACAACGAGAGGCAGTCCCACATTTC
Organism: Schistocerca americana; assembly: GCF_021461395.2. Taxonomy (NCBI): domain Eukaryota; kingdom Metazoa; phylum Arthropoda; class Insecta; order Orthoptera; family Acrididae; genus Schistocerca; species Schistocerca americana. The sequence continues at coordinate 264,602,495 of NC_060124.1, read as the reverse complement.
ACGGTTTAAGTTCATAGACCGTATATACTTTCGAAAACAAATCGAGTTACGAAGCCAACTGTGACACGTCTTGAATGCTTAAGCGGTATAATCTTGAATTACCAAGTACTGTTCATTCGTCAGTGAATCGAGTAGTTGCATTTGGTAGAATATCCTCGAGTTTCTCTAACCAAGAAGTTTTTCACATCATGGAGGTATTTTTCGAAACAACCAGAGGTAATGTAGCTTGCTTGATGTAAATTTTGTAGGAGCATTTCACTAACTTAATAGAAGGAAGTGGCAAACAAATGGCAAATGCAATGCCTTACTATTAAATGTTACTTCTATAAATATTTAATACGATATTATTTGTAAAATGTTGCAAAAAATTGATTTGAAACATGGCTCTTAAGGTGTTATGATATAGAATTCGTTACCTCAGATAGACATAAACAGTTTTTTCTTTGTATTTTCTGTGAGCAGTAGTTCTTTCACACTTCAGCGAATAGATGCACACACAGACGTTCTGTAGAAAATAAGGAATACTGTTCTCATTAGTTAGTAACTTGATACCGTGTCATTAAGTCCCAACTGATTTCCTCTCTTGACCTCTGAGGTTGCATTGCAACGAATTTCAACAAAGCTAATCGACAAGTGTCTGTAGATAAGCAGTTTACTGCACATGTATTCCTCGTCCTTGCTCAAGACGCCACGTACGAGGTCTGACACAAAAGGGACGAGACTGCTTATGCAAATTAAAGTTCTGTCTGTTGTGGCCATCTTCAAACCGTGACCCATTTGATTCAACATCCGGCTGCTTCCATTCCTTCCTCTTGTAGTGATCCACAGCGCACCTGTTCCTACTGAATACTACTGCTGCTCATAGCCGTGTTACTGAAAGCACAACTAGAAACCATTCACTGGAATATTCGTATACCTGTCCTCGTTGTTTGACACTCTTTATGACGTTACTCTACTAAAGAAAATGAAATTGTAACAACAAGCAGCGAAGCTTACTGCTGGTGTCAGTCGACGTGTGTCTCAAGGATAGCGATTAAAACTTTCATGTTCAATAAAATGAATTAGTTTCTATTGTTAGCAATGAAATTAAGATCCTCATTCTAACAAACAATAATACGCGGATGTAACTTGTAAAAGTTTTCTCATCTCAAGCAACCGTTATTAAAAACTTTTCAAATTAGATGTTCCAGAGAAATATATTTATGAAACTGTTATAGGACGTTAGTCACGAAAAGACTTCCCACACTGTTTCGTTGCCAACACCTTTTCGCTCCTCTCGCTACAGGCAAACCGAAAAAACTTGGTCGAGTGTGATAATCTCTTCGGAAGCCAAGCTCACACTTTGTGTCGAATGAAGATAATATAACTTTTGTTCTACCGTTATTGAGAAACTACACGCATCCATTTATTCTTTGTTGAAGTAATGATACCATGCAGTTGGTACACACACAAGCGAGTAACAGAACCGCATAGGTTTCCATATGTCTTGTAGACTCTTCACGACCGACCTCTACAATTATGTGAAACGGAAAGTCGCGACTGATTCACGAACTCATCATCAGCCAGTCGAAATCGTTAAGAAAAGAAATTTTGAAATTTGGAGAGGATTTTTATCCTGTACTTTAGGCATCGTGTGAGAAGGGACTTTTCAAGATTCCAAGCCTAAGTAGGTGACACAGGTGATGAAATGTTTTTTTTGAAAATATATCGCTATTAAGGCAATTTTCAAACTATAACGACGAAAATTGTTATTTGTTTTCTCAGCCAGAATAAAAAATGTCTTTCCACAGTTTTTGGAAATTGGGTCCCTAAGAGGTGAAGTAGCGAGTGAGTGGCTTTTTTGAAAATCAGTCATTATTAAAGAACTACTAAAGCGTTTTTAAAACTACACGTATGAAAATTTGTACTTGGCTTGCCTCCCAGATTAGAAATTATAAGTACTTGTTTAAATGTTTTCGTAAATTCATCTTCCAAGGGAGTGAAATATGGGATGAAAGTTTTTATGGAAACATTTCATTATGAAGCTAAATGTATTAAAATTTGTACTTGGTTAGAAATACACGTTTCATTGAGCAAATGGCTCTGAGCACTATGGCACTTAACTTCTGACGTCATACGTCCCCTAGAACTTAGAACCACTAAACCTAACTAACCTAAAGACATCACACGCATCCATGCCCGAAGCAGGATTCGAACCTGTGACCGTAGCGGTCGCGCGGCTCCCAACTGTAGCACCTAGAACAGCTCGGCCACCCCGGCCGGCTACGTTTCATTGTATCTGGAAATTCTGCTGCTAAGGTGGTGAAGTAGACGACGAAAATTTTTATGAAAGTATATCATTAAATTAAAATATCGTTCTAAATCTGTAAAAGTCGGTATGGGGCTTCTTGCTTAGAAATAAAGAAATATGTGTTAGGGGACGAAAGTTTTTATGGAATACCGCTACAATAACTCAAATGGCGTGATTAGTAAGAATCTGTTACTCCAAGTATCAGAATCGCTTTTTGGTGAGGGGTATATTCGGGAAAAAACGTGTTTCCCTTACCTTAGTTAGCGTGAAAAGTTTTGAATATTGCAGTATCTGAACTAAATCAAAGGAACCTATTTAAGAGTCACCGCGGCGAATGGACTTTGACAGCCCTGCACAGAAAGAGTAATAGCTCCTTTAACACATCAGTTTTTCCTGGGGCCAATAAATGTGAAAAAATTATTTTCCCTTTAATTACTATTCAATAGCGTGCAAAGCAGCGAGCTTTAAGTTACTAGTATAGTGAAGAAACACGTGCATCTCCAATGAAATGTAATCTACGGCTCACTAGAGCAATTTGCAAAGACTGATGTACAGTTGTAGTACACATGTTGTACCGCGCTTTGGCGGCGTTACGTCAATACCATTACCTCCGCTTACAAGTTGTGTACAGACTGTTGTTTGCTAGCTATAGCTTGATTCTTCATGACCAGATATAGTTTAGCACACATTAGTAAATGTTTCGCCTTTACTTCATATTTCCTTAAATAAGTTTCATTAATGCTGAAATGAGTGCGCTTTTCGCCAGAATTATTGTATGTGCAGTAAAAACCATTATTCTTTCCATGAACTTTGTAGCTTCGGTCACGGTACATAAGTGGATTGTGTAGAAATATTGATTGTAAATACTTTTCAAAAGACAATTCCGCTAAGGCAAGTACCTGAAATAATAAGATGTCGCCGAGCCTGCCCCACTGTATGACCCTCCGCAGTCGGAGTGACTCAAACATAGCTCGTTTCGACACGAGACGGTTATCAGTCAATTGCGAAACACTTCCCGTGTTGCTAAATAGTGTTCCGAAGACGGTGTGACTGCAGACTGAGTTGCCAGCAAATCGCCTGCAACGCGTTACCAACCAGTTGCCAGCGACGAAGCGCCTGCGTTGACAAGCGATCTTAACTGTGGCCTAGAACACAGCTCTGAACTGTTTTAATTGAAGATGAACGAGCAAGTTGTTACTGTTATCTTTGTGCAGGAATTCGAAGAATATTCCCTTTTATGCAACTATAAGCACCCAGGCTACTAAAGGGGGGATTTGAAAGAGAAAGCGTGTTGTGAAGCGGGTAAAGAATTGGAATTGACATGTATGTAGTATAATGTAAACCTGTTGTAGCAAAACTATCGGTACGTCAGTGGGAGCAAATGAATATGAATGTAATTTATACCGGGAGTACACTTTTTTTGTCACTAGAAGCATTCGTCGTTGTCTAAAACCACATTGTCAAACGGTTGTCAGAGATCTATTTTGCGCAATTTTGACAACGATTTTCAATGATTCGTATACAGAAGAACCCGTATTACTTCGCAACTTAACGAAAGTAACCACGTCAGAGGGGCTCGACAAAACATCAAGAGAACATATAACACGAAACCTACCGTAAATGAATTAGTGAATAATTAAGGAACTGGCATATTTTTGTTCAATTATAGCTGAAAGAGCTAAATAAAGTGGCATTTTGTTATCAGAATGCCGTAATGTGACATCTTATTGAACGCAAACACAGTTTACGTATTATGCTATGAGGCCAGGACACTGCTGTATTCGATTATATTTTCTGTTACAATAGGCCTCTTTCGGCTTGTTTTCCATCTTCAAGTTATATCAGGTGGTTTTGATATCCAAATGACATCGACACATGCGGCGTGGCAAGTTACTTTTTACCGGTCTTGCCAGTGTCCAGCACTGTTCATTTGTCTAGCTAAAAGCTGTAGTAGAAAATACTAGACCACTACTGTCTATTGCAGGTCGCAACATACATAGAATTGTCCGGTAAACGGGATGTGGCTAGCTACTGAAATAAAAGTTTTAACTTGGCAATGTAAATTTTCAGGTGTATTTTTACTATAAAGATCACAGTTAATACTGACAAGTCCGTACTAAGTGGCAACACAATGTAAAGTTCACACGCACACCACAATCACACACGTAGCCAGTTTATGGTATTTACACCCGTTACCAAAGTTAATAGAGTTCACCGGATCGTTTAGTTATGAAAATGCTCGCTCAAATGTTGTGCCCTCTGCTCTGCACATAAGACCTGTTCCAGTCTCAGACCGCACAACACGCCACGCGGTTTTAACTAACAGTCAAAAGCAATAATTTTGATATTCCGTCCGAAATTCCACACGACTTCCACTATACCATTCACTTAAATACACCTTGTACTACTTCGCGAACTCGTAATTAGCATTTTTCTTCGATTTTACAGTACTTTCGTTGGAGCTGCTTTGAATGAGATGTTACTAGTTCGAACCCTCAGCCCCGACCCCCCTAGATCACATCAAAGGCTTTGTTCCCAGCATAGATTGGCGCGATCTTGCATTTTTCTGATTGGCTGATATCACAAACAGCAAATCAGGTTGTAGTATTATCCCGCGCCAACCCGCGATTTACTTCAATGACCAATCATAGTAAAACACTTCTTTCTATGGCAATATAAAATTACTCCTTCTGACATTACCGATTGATCTGTGTTCCACTCACGATTTATCAGTACCATAAACTGACTGCACATTTAATTATAGTAAACCCTCTGTATAGTTTAACTGGTACTTCGTGAATAAACAAAACAATTTTCAAAAAAATGGTTTAAATGGCTCTGAGCACTATGGGACATAACATCTGAGGTCATCAGTCCCCTAGAACGTAGAACTACTTAAACCTAACTAACCTAAGGACATCACACACAACCATGCCCGAGACAGGATTCGAACCTGCGACGTAGCAGCCGGGCGGTTCCGGACTGAAGCGCCTAGAACCGCTTGGTCACCGCGGCCGGCCAAACAATTTTCATTTACTTCTGTTCTTCTTCACTCATACAACACTCACACTGCTAATTGCTACATATATAAAACAATTATAATTATGCAAATACATTAAATATTAATCAAACGTAACTCTACAACATTATTTTGACTACAACTGCTAGCACTGTCCGTCAACTGCTGACCTCTGCCGCCTACTAGTACAACTGCGTGCAGCTCTGTAACTCAGGTCCATGTCAGCTGGTGACATCTGTCGATGACTCATGCCTATAACGATATCGTCCTAACAAGTGACAGTAGCGATGCAAAGGCGCTACGCCTCATACTGAGTTGCTGTCACTACTATATAAGTTTGCGCCCTAGATGTCGCTGGCGCTACAGTAATCACTTAACATAGTTGGAGCAGTTGGTTCTGAAATTATCGAATTATGGAAGTTTATTTCACAACGAGCCTTACTTGACAGCTGTATTGACAGTTCAGTCAGCGATGTAATACAAACATGACATATATAACATGACATATGTAACATCATTAACTCAACTGTCAATACAGCTGTCAAGCAACGTCACATTAAATAAACATTCATAATCCGACAACTTCAGAAGTAACTTCTCTACCTAAGATTTATTATCTACTATAACTCCACCTACATCAAAATAGCAAACTCAAAGAGTAGTGACACCGACTCAGGTGTCGATGCCATTTGGATGTGAAGACCTCCTGACGTAGCCTGAAGATAGCAGTCAAGCCGAAATAAACCTAGCCCGCATTTCGTGGTCGTGCGGTAGCGTTCTCGCCTCCCACGCCGGGGTTCCCGGGTTCGATTCCCGGCGGGATCAGGGATTTTCTCTGCCTCGTGATGGCTGGGTGTTGTTTGCTGTCCTTAGGTTTAAGTAGTTCTAAGTTCTAGGGGACTGATGACCATAGATGTTAAGTCCCATAGTGCTCAGAGCCATTTTAACCCTTTTTTTTGAAATAAGCCTATTATAATAAAAAGTATAATCGAAAACAGCAGTGTCTTGGTCTCACAGCTTATATCACATATTCGATGCAGCGGGCTTCTATGAGGACAAACAGCTGTCAAAATCACACTTTCTGCCGGTAGCGTGAACTGCACAAATTGCTGGCGAACAGTTTTGTTACGATTGGTCGGCGCCCGGAATCTAATGACGGACTTCACAATTTATGTGGTCTGGCGCATACCACAATAAATAGGTCAGCTGACCTGATAAAACACTACCCACATATTTAAAAGCACAACCCTCAAAAAACACGTAAAACGTATACAAAACAACTACAACAAATAAATGAATAATGTAGAGAGAATAAATGGCAATAATTATTATTAATGGTGGGTCAACAATGTCAAGATAAAGAGCAAACATGTTTCACACAAATTACATCTATTTCCTAGAAAAGAAAATATTGTGAAATCCTTATCACATAATAGGAAGAAATAAAATTGAAACAATGTGAACTGCTTTAAGTCTTTAATGGGAGAGCGTTTGGTATTCCATCTTATCTGTGTCTGTGGTCGTTGCGTTATGGCGTCATGGGCGGTTCGGTGATTCTGGCGGCGCAATTATTGTATTTCTATCAATAGTGAGATTTGCTATGGGTGCTGCTTCTTGCTTCTGGCTATATTATTACCCTTTGTATAATTCATTTGGCAACGTTGTTGTGTACATCCAAGTTCGTACGTGCTCGTCAATGCCGACTCTTAGACTCAAGGCTCCGTCATCAAGGCCCCATGTAGTTTCAAAACAGCACAAAATTCACCTTGACTCTCCCTTCGCAGATTCACAGCCCGTCCATTGTTGTCGTGAGTGCCACGTGTAAACAGTCAAGGAAGTAACCAGGATTTTGCCCAAGGTGGTGGAGGGACCAATTTGTTAAAGAGGATCTTAAAAAGGTTCATGTTTTTCATTTATTCTGAAAACACATTTATCTATTTTTTAATTTTTTGTACATTATTTTTTCCAGAGGTATTCATTCAAATAGTATTTGGACTATTCATTTGAGCAAGAAAAACTCTTCTTTAAAAAGTATGACACACACTATATATGTAGGTAGGAAATACCCAAATTCACTTTTCCTTTTTTTTTTTTTTTTTTTTTTTTTTTTTTTTTTTTTTTTTTTTTTTTTTTTTTTGCAGTATCATAACTTCACCCTATCGCCAAACGGATTAACATTATTATATAATGCATTACCTCTTTGCTCACAATTCTAATATAAGGATCACTAATAAATTTAAACGGGTTCACATCTCTTTCGATAATAGCTATCTTTCTCCTAGAACAATCTTGTATTTAAGTTCATGATTTACTTGAAATCAAATAAGAATTCCTTCAGCACATCAAAACGTCCCAGGTTCCTCAATTCAATATCCAATTTTATTATAGTATGTTTCACTGCATGAAAATTCTTCAGTTTTCTTATTTTATTAAGAACTTTTTTCAAAAAATATTTATTTCGACAGTGAATTAGGATCTGCAGCAACCAGAGTTAAACATTAAACGAAACGGAATACAGAAATCTTAACATTGATTCACGATTTGATTTCTATCCATGGTAATATGGTAACGCAGCCCTGATGGTAATCAAGCCCTCTACGACGTGCAACAAATGTCGTTTGTGTAACTTTTCTTTACAAATACGCTATAGCTGTCATCGTTCAACTCACTTTCCAATGCTACTGGAAATAAGAAATTTCAATGTAGAACATCGTCTTTTAGTAAAACTTGAAGATTTGATATACCAGCACCTTCCTGGAAGAGATGTTCGGCTCAACTTCGATGCAGCTTTTTCAGTTACGTAACGTTAAGGGAATTTGTATCTTCCAGGAAAGAAAGCAATTCGAACGGAATCGGCCTTAGCCTATAATACGTGACTGGCCCCGCTATTACCCTAAAATGTAAATGGGACACTCAGAAAACATTTTCCAGATTCCCGGCGGATGGATTTGAACCACCTCATCACCAAATACAGGAATTGCTAGCGCAGTTGCCGTACGATGTGGAAAGAAGTGGCTGTTCTACGTTGTTTCAAAATAAAATGCCTCACAACAAAAGATGCACTTTTCGTGCTGTACACTTTTCCTTTAATTGTGCATGTTTGATCATTTGATAGTCCATGAATGCATGCATATTCTAAGATTTATTTGTGCGTCGAACTCCTGGCCTCAATTATTATTGTACTGCATGAGAATAAGTAGATCTCGTCTGAAGGGGGTGGGGAGGGGGATTGAAGCAGCCCTCTGTAAAAATATTTTAGAAACGAACTGCAGAATTTGCTATCATCACATACCCCTTCCGCTCTCCACAAACCCCTTCCCATAGTTCCGCATTTAAACTAGTTTCAATAACTGAGTACCGCCCATTTTGCCACTTGGGCTACTAATGATAGAATTTTGAGCAATTGTCTTAAAGAAATGAGGAGCATCGTTTCGAAAAGTATTAAATGCAACCGTTATCAAAATACAGTGTCATTGGTTTTCGCCTTAATTACGGTATGCTCTTCAACACTGTTCAGTCAGATCGGCTTATTTCTTATTCTTCCCCAGAGTAATTTTGTGGCCGCGCGGGATTAGCCGAGCAGTCTCAGGGGCTGCAGTCATGGACTTTGCGGCTGGTCCCGGCGGAGGTTCGAGTCCTCCCTCGGGCATGGGTGTGTGTGTGTTTGTACTTAGGACAATTTAGGTTAAGTAGTGTGTAAGCTTAGGGACTGATGACTTTATCAGTTGAGTCCCATAAGATTTCACACACATTTGAACATTTGAACAGTAATTTAATGCTGAAAAACATGCATCGGATCAAACAGTATTACGTACATCGCAGCCGGCGGTTCAACACATACTATGTTCACGCAAGTTTCCCAGTGTGCGTAATCGGCACTCTCTTTTACTTGAATTTTCCACTAGTTTCATCTTAAAGCTCACAGTTTAGTGTTGATTATACGACTGTTACTTTCGACCACCATGAAGAGATATTTGCCCGCGAGAGAACGATCGAAAGGAAACAGCGATAACAGAGCTGCGAAAAAAAGAAGACAGCGTAAAATGAAGTTCAGAGTAAGTAATAGCACCTTCATATGTTTTACGAATGATAATTTTCAGTGCAATTTGTAGTTTCGGTGCACTGACGTGTCATTTGTGTGGGAAAGACTGGATAAATGCATGTTTTTAATCTTTGATTGATCTTTACTATCTGTAGTTGGGACCTGACTTCACGTATTATGTTTCAGGTACTTCAAACGAGATCCGGACTTAAGTAATTTTGAGCCGACTTGTAATAACAAAGGAGGAGGATTCAAATGTGGAAACATCGCCCTATTCAACCTGGCGAAAGCAAAACATAATTTTTGCAGCTTATGGAGCAAAGTGGAAAAAGATCGCAGACTCAGTTACATGATGAAGAAATGGAAAGCATTGAGGAGGAAAGACTAGTCGAAATTCCATTAATAAACCGGATTACCTGACGTTAAGAAACTGGTTGCCGATAAAGTATTGAAAACAATATTTGGAGACAGATGGAAAGATGTTGGTAGTTTGCACTAAACATCGCTTCGATATCCGCTGAATGTGGCAGGCCGACTTATCAGGACGATGATAGGCGGTTCGCACGAGGAAGATCTTATTGCAAGACTGTAACATATCGGTCTACTGCCAGCAACAAGTTAAGAACTCTCCTTTCTAACCTATTGAGCTATGGCCACCAATAAAATCAATAAAAAGTTAAAATGAACGTTTCAAATCGTGTTATGTGTAAACATGATTGTATCTAAACTTATTTCATTAAGTGAACTGGTTCAAAACGCATTAAGTGGAATTTAGCAATTAAAGTGTCGCCTTCACACATTTGGTGATGATTTCGATCATGACTGATTCTGGAACATAATCGATATACTTAGATCCTGCAGCCGAACATATATCATTTTGTTAGGAGGGGAAACGTTTTGTTCGCTTCCTGTAAAATTACGATTTGCGCACTTAATAAGATGTAAAAAGATGCTCCTCAAAAGAACCATCGCCGTTTGGGCGACATTTCTGTGTATCAACGCAAAGTCTGGGTGACGCAAGCAAGTCCACATGTACTTTTATCCATAGAATTTAATTTAATGTCTTCTGTAGTGATGAATAGCGTTCCGCTGCCCTATGAAATACTGAAATATTCCAACCCCAAAAGTCTATCGGTCTCCAAATAACGACTCAAGTGCTGACATTAAACTACTATATATAGGTAATTGGGCTATTACAGTAGCGAGTGCGTATTTTGAACTTAGTGGACGAATCAAAATCGGTTTTCCTCTTCTCCCTTGTTACAAAATCATCCATAATTAGCAATTATCACAACAGCACAAAAAATAAACGAAAGCTCTTACATTAAACTCAACTGCAAGGAAGAAGAGAACTGATAAATAACAACAGCACAAGCCATAAAGGCCAACAATGTACAGTAGTTGGTCCTGGCTGAAGCAGGGATGGGCGTTAGACGATTCTGCTATCGATATATCGATGGTTCAAATCTATCGATGGCGATGTTTACTATCGGTAGTGCGTATCCCTTTTTCGTCGTATGACTTAAAATCAAAATATATTTAAATTTCACTACATGGCAACTGGGTCGTGTAGAGTTTCATTTTTGGAATTTTGGAGGGGTGGGGGGTGGGGGATGGTGAGTGTCTTGAACCCCTGGGCCCCCCATTTGGCTACGTCCTTGAAACAGTACCATACGTCACAATCAGTTTGTAAATCTCCACGGCGACACTTAATGTGTTAGCGAGCGCGGCAGTTCAGTAAGTTACACACGAGACAGTTATGCGAAAATACATTAGTTACTGCTGTTCGGTTGGCTGTAAAATGTTTAGTTCTCACAACGGAAATCAGAGTACATTCGCGCAAGAATTGTTACTAATGTTTACAGTACTGCACGAAACTCGCAGCAGTCGTAGGGTCTAGCATTTTGTTCCGTTAAGTCCACGTTTAAGTTTAGCTTAAGCCATAACCTAGCAATAAGACCGCAGCCCAAGATTTTTGTGTGTTTGTGTCTTGCACAATTACACAAAGAAAAACCGCACGCAGGCCACGTCACTGCACAGACCCTAACTGCCTTCACTGACCCACTGCAACTACTGGTATTGCTCTCGGATCAGTTCATATAACAGTAGTGAAAATTGCAAATGGTTTCACACAATGCATTTCACAAAAGCATTATGAAGAAAAGAAAATACAGATTCACCAGCTTGCAAACTCGATTAAAAATTTTCTTGTAGTAATATCAACAAAGCAAAACATGATAACATTTAACAGTAAAGAACAAAATGAAAATAATATGTTGTTGTTGTTGTTGTTGTTGTGGTCTTCAGTCCTGAGACTGGTTTGATGCAGCTCTCCATGCTACTCTATCCTGTGCAAGCTTCTTCATCTCTCAGTACCTACTGCAACCTACATCCTTCTGAATCTGCTTAGTGTATTCGTCTCTTGGTCTCCCTCTAAGATCTTTACCCTCCACGCTGCCCTCCATTATTAAACTGGTGATCCCTTGATGCCTCAGAACATGTCCTACCTACCCATCCCTTCTTCTAGTCAAGTTGTGCCACAAACTCCTCCTCACCCTATCTCTATTCAATACCTCCTCATTAGTAATGTGATCTACCCATCTAATCTTCAGCATTCTTCTGTAGCACCACATTTCGAAAGCTTCTATTCTCTTCTTGTCTAAACTATGCATCGTCCATGTTTCACTTCCATACATGGCTACACTCCATACAAATACTTTCAGAAACGGTTTCCTGACACTTAAATCTATACTCGACGTTAACAAATTTCTCTTCTTCAGAAACGCTTTCCTTGCCATTGCCAGCCTACATTTTATATCCTCTCTACTTTGACCATCATCAGTTATTTTGCTCCCCAAATAGCAAAACGCCTTTACTACTTTAAGTGTCTCATTTCCTAAACTAATTCCCTCAACATCAGCCGATTTAATTCGAGTACATTCCATTATCCTCGTTTTGCTTTTGATGATGTTCATCTTATACCCTCCTTTCAAGACACTGTCCATTCCGTTGAACTGCTCTTCCAAGCCCTTTGCTGTCTCTGACAGAATTACAATGTCATTGGCGAATCTCAAAGATTTTATTTCTTCTCCATTGATTTTAAGGCCTACTCCGAACTTTTCGTTTGTTTCCTTTGCTGCTTACTCAATATACAGATTGAATAGCATCGGGGAGAGGCTAAAACCCTGTCTCACTCCCTTCCCAACCACTGCTTCCCTTATATGTCCCTCGACTCTTATAACTGCCACCTGCTTTCTGTACAAATTGTAAATAGTCTTTCGCTCCCTGTATTTTACCCATGCCACCTTCAGAATTTGAAAGAGAGTATTCCAGTCAACATTCTCAAAAGCTTTCTCTAAGTCTACAAATGCTGGAAACGTAGGTTTGTCTTTTCTTAATCCTTCTTCTAAGACAAGTCGTAGGGTCAGTATTGCCCCACGTGTTCCAACTTTTCTACGGAATCCAAAGTGTAATACCTCGAGGTCAGCTTCTACCAGTTTTTCCATTCGTCTGTAAAGAATTCGTGTTAGTATTTTGCAGCCGTGACTTATTAAACTGATAGTTCGGTAATTTTCACATCTGTCAACACCCGCTTTCTTTGAGATGGGAATTGCTATATTCTTCTTGAAGTATGAGGAAATTTCGCCTGTCTCGTACATCTTGCTCACCAGATGGTAGAGTTTTGTCAGGACTGGCTCTCCCAAGGCTGTCAGTAGTTGTAATGGAATGTTGTCTACTCCCGGGGCCTTGTTTCGACTTAGGTCTTTCAGTGCTCTGTCAAACTCTTCACGCAGTATCATATCTCCCATTTCATCTTCATCTACATTCTCTTCCATTTCCATAATATTGTCCTCAAGAACATCGGCCCTGTACAGACCCTCTATATACTCCTTCCACCTTTCTGCTTTCCCTTCTTTGCTTAGAACTGCGATTCCATCTGAGCTCTTGATATTCATGCATACCAAAAAATATGCACGTTCAGAGTAAAACGAAGCAGAAGGAAGCAAAATTTAAAAAAAATATTTCTCGTAAGTAGTAATATCGTCACTCAGTACAAACGAACAGTGAAAACGGCAGGAAAACGACGGGCAAGCCACAAATCTCTGATACGTACAAACACAATGGTGTTCACACACAAATGCTTTGACAAGCACAAATCACTGTCAACCCACCACCTGCTTAATAGCTTGTTTGTCTCTCTTTGGAACGAAATACATCACTGATGCTGCATAGCAGGGATTCGACAGTTTGCTGGCAGGTTTGTGGAGGTACGTGATATTAGTCGTCCACGCGCAGGTCATTTAATTCGCGTAAATAGCGGGCCACGTATTTGCGTCGGTGGTGATGGCACCAGATGCCGACGCGGATGGGGTCCACAGGATTTGCGTCAGGCGAATCCAGTGGCCGAGACATCAACGTGAGTTCACTATAACGCTCCTCAACCAACATTAGCACGGTTCTGGCTGCAAGACACGGGCTATTATATTGCTGAAAGGTACGTCGCCATGTAGGAAGATATCAAGCATGAAGGGATGCAGGTGGTTCACAGCTGTCAGCGTGTCTTCGATTAGTGCCGCAGGTCCCAAGCAAGCGCAGGAGGATGTCTCATACAGCATAGTATTGCTCTGTCCAGCCCGCGTCCGTGGCGCGTTGCACGTTTAGAGCCGCAGTTCACAACGGTGACGGCGTTTGTGGAGACGAGCATCGACCTAGTGTAGCAAAAATGTGATTCACCTGAAGAGCCGACACGTTTCCATTGATCGACGGTCGAATCCCAATGGTTCCGTGCCTACTGCAATCGTAACTGGATCAACACGTGAACACGTAGACGTGGTATCCGCGAAGTTCCATGTTCAACAATGTACGATGAACGGTGTGCTCCGAAACATTTGTGCAAACACCAGCTCTGTGCTCTTTCGGCAGAGCTGATAGAGATCAACATGTACTTTGTAGAGCAGCCAGCTTCCGATTTCCATGTTCTGTGGAGAGTCGTAGACTCCAACCATTCAGCGCCAAGTGGTAGTTTCACAGTCCTACCTCATTCCGTAGATGCACAACAGTAGCAAATGAATATTCGACTAACTTCGCCTTTTTCCAGATACTCGTTCAAAGGCTACTCGTATTAATAATCTGCCCTTTGTCGAAGTCGCTTACGTCGATGGGTTTCCCCATTTGCAGCCCATATCTTCGCTAGGATGCTCCTGAGTCGGTGTCTGCTCCGCTTACATACATATGTTACAGCGTCAAGTGCCCACAAAGCCAAGAGGCGCCATCCAATGTCGGGGTGGGCAGTGATCATAATGTTTTGGCTTATCAGTGTATGTAGATCTCAAGACATTTGGCTTTTCGAAATAAAGGTAGCACTGTGCTATTCCAGAAGACACCAGCTGTGCCAAATAACTTAGCACTCTTTAGTCGTATAAAAAGCCATGAATTTCAAATCTGTCTTCAGCTCCTTGGCTGCTACATAAATCGTGTGGTTTATATTTCTTTGGATATACGGATGAATCCTGAACTTTCTTCACTTTATGATTCATTAGTAAGAATAATAGAGAACCACACCTTCCTCTGAGACTGAATATGTACTCGACATGACGAGTGTAACCAAAAGATGCTCACGGCCGACTAACAATACTCCCTTTCCTCCACCACCGCACATGGCAACTGCACTTTCTCATTTCAGAGCTGCGCCGTGTGCGGAACTGCGTTGCCAACCGGCCAATAACGAGTTGCAGATGTAGGTCACCTGTCCATTGCGTTCCGTTTCAGCCGCTCCATGTACGGATGGCCGAACAGACACGACTATTAGATATTATTGTCGGTTGCTGTGAACCAGGCTCGTTCCAGGAATAATACGCACACATCAGTACGAAAGATGAAACAAATGAACCTGTTCCGGGATTGGTTATCTGTAGCATAAGGTCAGTTGCGAATTGGTCTGGCGAGAGTGGTAGAGCTTTCGGAAAATATTTCTCTCACTACGCCGTTTTTAACTGTCTTATGTTGAATTAATGGGCACTTCTGTGCCGAAAGCGAACAGCAGGGAAGATGATAACAGGTAATTGAGCATATGTAGAGCCATACTGTTTCATCGTTACCCATCGTGAAAATATGCTACGGTCGCAGGTTTGAATCCTGCCTCGGGCATGGATGTGTGTGATGTCCTTAGGTTAGTTAGGTTCAAGTAGTTCTAAGTTCTAGGGGACTGATGACCTCAGATGTTAAGTCCCATAGTGCTCCGAGCCATTTAACCGTTTAAATTTGAAAATACACTGACAGAAAAAAATCGCCTTTGTAAGAAGGAGCTAAGCAACGTATACTAAAGTTGTTAGACGTGTTTCCACATCTGAAAGATGATGTCTAATCAAATTTCGCGTCAGTCGCGTAGGAGTGGGGATAGTAATGCCACTATGATGATGCAAATCAGGTTTGTTTTAAATACGACCTCTAATAGTTCATAATGGTTCAAATGGCTCTGAGCACTATGGGACTTAACATCTGAGGTCAGTCCCCTAGAACTTAGAACTACTTAAACCTAACTAACCTAAGGACATCGCACACATCCATGCCCGAGGCAGGATTCGAACCTGCGACCGTAGCGGTCGCGCGGTTCCAGACTGAAGCGCCCAGAACCGCTCGGCCACACCAGCCGGCCCTCTAGTAGTCGTGAGCGTCAGCTACCTTTAAGATTAGACGTGGTGAGTTAATGTTAGTAAAGATTATTTTTATGGTGGCAAAGACACAATTATCAACATGTCATTGAGTTTGAACGAGGTCGTGCAATAGGGCTGCAAGAAGCTGGATGTTAATTCTGCGATACTGTAGAAAGTCATGGCAATAATATATTCAGTTTTCGTTATTGGTGGCAGCGATGGTCACGAGAATGTACGGTCGCTAGAACTCAGGGCTCCGGATGGCCACTTGGCACTACCGAGAGGGTAGACCATTATGTTCGGCGTATGACTGTAGTGCATCGCGCTCCATCTGCAGCAGCAACTTGAGCAGCAGTTGGCACCACAGCCACACAACGAACTGTTGCAAATCGATTACTTCAAGAACAGCTCCGAGCCAGAAGCCCTGTAGCATGGATTCCACCGACTCAAAACAGCAGCCATTTGAGACTTCAGTGGTGTCAAGCGAGAACTCTTTGGAGAGCGGGGTGAAGTCCTCTTGGAAACTGATTCTCCCTCGATGCAGATGATGGCCGTGAGTTGGTTAATAGGAGGCAAGTTTATTAGGTAACGGGCGAGTTGTGGCGCCCTGAATATATTCTGAGTTGGCATGGCCGCACGGACCTCTCGGCCAGCAGGGGCCCGGCAGCAAACACGTGGTGCCAAACGTTAGCTGGACGAGAGGGCTAGCCCCAGCGCATGGTCCACCCGCGTGGCTGGGAATTCCGCTGTGACGAGGACGGTGCTTTGTGTCGATGAAGGAGACACGCCGGGAGTGCCAAAGATGGCGGACTTTGTGAAGCCTTAATGGCAGACAATTCACAGTTCGTATAGAAATAAATAGTAGTCAATTGAATCATGATACCTCAAAAAGAAACATGTACATTACCATTATTTGCACGACGGTCCTGATGGTGTAGTCAGATTTTCAATATCTTTATTAGTTTAAAGTTTAGTATCTGATGGTAAATTATACAACTAACACCCACCAACGAATTTCCAAAATATAAACGCTTCATACGATTTTGTCGATCGCCGTGCCTTCACAAAGCTATTAGTGAAAACCTAAATTGGTGTGAATTACAGACATGTAACTTAAATGGTACATGAGTTATTGGACGTCATACTGGCCTATTACTATCGATCGCGTCAGGCCGTAAGTACTCCACAGTTACACGAAAAACGGTAGCAGCATGCTTATGAATATATTGATTCATCTATCTCTTTGTTAATATCCGATATATACTATTCATGAAAAAACTGGTCAATTATTTATTGTGTTTTAGAAAGCACCGAGACATTAGGCTACTGGCCTACCTTTTGCTTCTTTTCTTTTGATATATGTTTATTTAATTGTTTATGTATTTAATAATGTGTGTTAGAGCGTGTTTATGATCCAGCCGTAGGAATATTTATTTAATTTCAAGTATTTAAAAGTTTTGTGTTAGCAGAAGAGCCAACACCGTGTAAAGAGTGGAGGCCGAAATGCACGCGTTTTAGCTCACGCAGGCTGGCACGAGGAGGGAAGAACTATACTGACGTGAGGTCTGGAACATGACAAGGAATGAGAATTCAGAAAGCGGACGTAATTAGTCTGATACTTAACTTTAACCCATTAATGATGAACGTCACTCTTGACGGTACATGATTCACACTATTATATATTCAGAATACATTCTTGAAGATAGTACTTATAGTAACTGAATATGACGCCTTGCTAGATCGTAGCAAATGCCGTAGCTGAAGGCTATGCTAAACTGTCGTCTCTGCAAATGAGAGTGAGACAGTGAACCATCGCTAGCAAAGTCGGCTGTACAACTGGGGCGAGTGCTAGGCAGTCTCAATAGACTAGACCTGCCGTGTGGCGGCGCTCGGTCTACAACCACTGATAGTGGCGACACGCGGGTCCGACGTATTAGGGACCGCGGCCGATTTAAAGGCTACCACCTAGCAAGTGTGGTGTCTGGCGGTGACACCAGAGAAAGTAAATCCAATATTTCGAATATGTTTCATCATGTTTTTGAGTGTGCGTTGACTAGGAGACACGGAGGGAGCGCTGTAGCCAATCACAGCGCTCATTAATGGCGAAACTGTATGGAAGTGAGGGAGGAGGATCGTTTCAAGAGAGGGCAGGCGAGTTTTGAAAGTAAGGCAGAGGACGCGGAAAGTGCTGGACGCGACGGCGTCGTGGACGCATGGTCGCGAGAGAGATTTGGAGAGAGAGGAGCGGTTTGTGCGTGGTCGCGGCAGACAGAAATACTTTGGAGTGCCGACTTGTGCACTTGTGAGTTTTCCGTGGCTTCTACAGTGAAGAAGTAGTGTTCGTTTAGAAGTGAATCTCTTGCGAGCTGTGTTGTTGTACATAACTAATTACGTGCTGTAGGAATCTATTGTCTCCCTGTTATTCAACTTATATTTTATTTAATTGCTGGACCATCGACACCAATAATGTTTAGCAGAAATATACCACATTCTCAAAAGTACTTCTAGTATCGAACTCATTATTTAAAGTCCTTAAGACAGTACCTACAGATTTTATTTAACGGCAATCTTTCACTTATAAATTTATATGTTACATTCATAATTCGTAAATGGCGAGTGATGGAAAACTTCGGCCATTCGATTCATGTGTGTATTCTTATCGTATACTGTAGATGAGCAGTATTTGGCCTGTAATGCGGCAACTACGTATCCCAGCCAAAACTTTTAATGTTGCAACTCTGAGTCGGAGGGTGCGTAGTTATTTGAAAGTCCGCATTTTCAGGGCCTGCATCCAAACCTGTCCGCGTGTTAGACATACAGGACCTGCACCAGGAATTATGATGTGGGATATGATTTCGCATGACAGCACGAACTCTCTCGTGGTTGTCTCACGCACCCTTACCGCAAATCTGTACGTCAGTCTGGTGATTCTATCTGTTGTTCCGCCCTTCATGAGCAGCATTCCAGGGGGTGTTATCCTACAGGATAACACTCAGCCACATAACGATGATGTACCCAAACATGCTCTACGTAGTGTCAGGACGTTGCCTTGTCCTGCTCAATCATCAGACCTGTCTCCAATCGAGCATAATATGGGTTCAAAAACGGTTAAAATGGCTGTAAGCACTATGGGACTTACCATCTGAGGTCATTAGTCCCCTAGACATAGAACTACTTAAACCTAAATAACCTAAGGACATCACACGCATCCATACGTGAGGCAGGATTCGAACCTGCGACCGTAACAACAGCGCGGTTCCGGACTGAAGTGCCTAGAACCGCTCGGCCGCAGTGGCCGGCGAGCACATATGGGACATCATAAGACGACAACTTCAATGTCTCGCACAAACAGTATCAGCCGTCCCTGTATTGACCGACCAAGTGCCACAGGCATGAAACTCCATCCCACAAACTGACATCCGGCACCTGTCCAACACAAAGCATTCACGTTTGCACGCTTGCATTCAACATTCTGCCGATTACACCGGTTATTAATACACCTGTATTTAAATTTTGCAATGGCTTATCTCGCACTTACATTAATATTTGATCTTGATCACTTTAACATGTTACCTAGACAAATGTATTTCTGAGATTTCAATACTCTACATTAATTATTTTTTGTTTGTTTGTTGTTGCGACTTTTTCCGTCAGCTGGATGACATTCATTACCGGATTTCCTGTTATTGTAGTTTTTTTCAACGTTTTGAAACTCATTTCACACCAGTCCTGTTACTAATGGCGCTGGTTAAACGATACTCGAAGGCGAACCAATCCGCAACATTTCGATATGTCGCAGAGCTCAATGTGGTGTAAAGCGTTGTCCGAACAGCCATGGGACATTCGACTCGCGCGGTGTGAGTGCATGTGATACATGGAAAGTTATAAATTACCTACAAGAACAATCTATCGCTCTGTGTAAATATCGGCAGTTTCTCCTAACACAGGATGAACCATAACCAACTTGGGTCGCCAGCACTGACAGTATATTCGAACCAGTTTTCAGTACGGTATCTCAATATTTAGAGGTTGCTACAGCTATACCTATCCATACCAAACATATCCAGAGCGAGTGAATACCAAGAAGTTTCTTTTCTTTTTAATTTTCGAAATTCTGTACTCGCATTGGGAAAAGCCTTCGAAATAGAACGTAACACAGTCGAACGTAACATACGTGGAACTTGATCAAACAGTAACAGGACGATATCGACACAAACCATTGTTCCGTCGACAGGAGACTATGTTCCGCAGACATCTGCCCTACATATTAGCTACAAGCAGACAATAATACGCGGTTCGTGTGTGTGCCAGTGCGCTTGAAGGCCACTACTCTGAATTCTAGTTGTGATTAGACAACCTGCTTGTAAACCTGTTCAGCTATTCAAAATGTATTCGATAACCGAAGTAGTGGATATGGTTTTCATAACAATATCGTCGCTAGAAGGATTCCCCATTCGTCTCTATTTCACTTATTGGCTTTCCTTGTGGCACAGATCCCACTGACGTAATACACAATGTGGTGTAATGCAGTGCGCAAAGCGACACTCATCCGTGCGGCATTAGTGTTCCCATTGGAGCGATACGGCCAGTAACAAAAGAGCATGAGCCATGTTTCTACCTCAGTTGCAATCACGCGAGCTATTCTGAAGGGGAAGTTGTTATGGCTGAAGAAGATAAAGAAGTACTGGGTGCAACCCTGCAGCGCTATAAGCATCTAACATAGTTCGGCTCTGGTTACTCATGAGATCTCTCAACGAGAATTCTGCCGATTGAAATCAGTTTCCCCTACTTGGATCATCTAGTATCTTATATGTTAGTGCAGTATTTCTCGGCGAATTTCATATATGTATTCGTCACGGGTTGTCAGGCGAATAGCGTCGTCGTCTCGTAGCAACGTTTCGATGGAAAGCGTCTCCATCATTTTCGCCTGAAGATGATGGAAACGCATTCGATCGAAACGTCGCTACAAGACGACGAGGCTACTCGGCTGACAACCCGTGAAGACTTCATATATATCTTGTATCTTCTATTCTGCCGAATGAGTACACAAATTTTCAATTTCCTGCTGAGCTACAGTTCATTTAAAGCCACTGATGCGAGTTACTATATTTTCAACATAACATTCCTACATTCCTTGTGTGTGAACTGTATCAAGGTACGCAGTGAACAATCTTCTGTTCTCACGTTGATGGGGTTGTTCACTTGCAATAAAAGAGGAAAAAAGTAAAACTGTTCATGTGATTCACGTGTGTCCAGTGCTCATGAAGTAATACCAGTAAGACGGAAAAAGCTGTATGTCTTTCTGAGTTATATTCTCTTAGTTTTTAAATCGAATTGAAAACAGTGTCAATCGCAACAAAATATTTAATGGCAATGGTAGCCGGTTTCGGTCAAAATATGACCATCTTCAGATCATATTACAACATGATGACAGGCAGCGGCAGTGCATAGAGCAGGTATGGTGCGTCCACGATGTCTACTGCGTGAAGGGCACCACCATGGTGTAATATGGTTTCAAGATGGTCACATTCTGCCTGAAACTGGTTACCATTGCCAATAAATATTTAACTGCGATTAACGTTGTTATTAATTAAGTTTTATTAGTTTGTTGAGATCATGAGTATTCTCCACGAAAAATACTTCCAAATATTACATATCATCTTGAGTTCTACTAAACATCTTTATCAGATTTTTATATAGTCATGGATTCCAGTGATTGACGGTCAGCTGTAGCTTCATCTGTTCCTCGAAGCAGCTGTAGATAAATTTCATCCCGACATGCACGTTTAAATATACAGAAACTGACGTCTGTCCAATCTGTGTACATGCCATTAATGTGTTCAGAACCTGAGATAAGTCTCCTCTTTTGCATCCCGTAGCGATGCATGGGTTCTACCGTGGAATGCAGAGAATGAAAGATGCAACAGCAGTTAGGTAAAAATCGTTCATTGGGTTGCGAAAACAAGTGCTGTCAGATCGAAATACAATCCAGAGTATTCAGTTCCACAATAAACTGTAATCACAGAGAGATAGGCTGAATATTCTCAGGCGTGTTTTGCAAGACTGAAGGTGCTGGTGACAGCCTGTGGCGGCCTCTTAAATACTTTTGAGGCGGCGCTGCCTGCTCCGGCCACGGAGGGTGTCGGTTGACGGCCGCCATTTTCTGTGTGGATGACTCTGGCCGCCATTCTAGGAATGTCTAGTGCCAGACTGAATTACAAAGTGACACACCAGGCCTGGTGTCTGTGGTGAAGGGCACCACATCCTCCCACTGTGTTTAGAATGAAGCAATTTTTGAATACAACAATAGTTTTACAAACACTGGTTTGTTATCTAAATTAGGAAGTGAAAACAAAGAGGAAGTTAAAAACGATGGCACGAATATCCGCAGCTAATGCTTACTTTCCTTCTTTCCCTTCCAACCCTCTCTTACTCCACCCCAAGCTCGTCACATATGCCTTCTAATTCCGCAGTCCCAGCCTGGCGGTAGTAATTACGCCATGAGGGGTAAAACGAAATTTTCTGAGAGGTAAGGACCAAACAGGTTTCACTGTGTTTCGATCATGAAACTAAATTACTTTTAAAATATGGTTAGTACTGTCACAGTTTTGTAAGGCTCTGATATTTATTACATAAGTTATCAATAAACACTTTTTTCACAGTTACTAGCATTCATATGTGACACTTTGAGGTGAAGGTTACAGGTTCTTCACATACTACACCCACTACGCACATACTTCGTGCTTTGTTCCAAATGTACATGAGACACATATACATAACAAAAACCAAGTATCTCATGAAAATATCTTGTCCAAGTTGAAGATAGTTGCTGCAACAGCCCAGGAAATTGCTTCATTACATTACTTAGAAAGAGATAAATGAAGTAATTGACAACACAGCACTAACTACATAATGGCTACTATAACGATGTTGACATTATTACTATTATTAGTTTTATTGCCATTATTATTATTATTATTACTACATCGGTAAAAAAGCATTAACAGCCTGACGTCTTTCAATTTCTTCCAGTTCAATACTAATGAGTCCAAGAATCGAATGATTTACAAACAGTGTGTAAGATGCTGGGGTGGAGAAGTGTGTAACACTTGGATTCACCTGGATTTGCATGAGGACTGCTAATACACTGAATCCCCCATTCAACTACCACCTTAGCTTACGCACAATGGATAAATGAGCGCTAAGATAAATAATAAAATAGATGTGTAGTAAAAAGGGTTGAACAACATTATAATTTTATGAAGTTACTATTCAATGTCTCTTCCCAATAGTTATAAAAATGCCCAGGAAATAAAATTTATCATCTAGCTACTAATGGATAAATAAATTAAGTATGATAAAGAGATTTATTTTATGTAATAAACGTTTAAATAAGCAATTCACTGAACAACACATTAACAGAACAAGGCCACTAATAACGGGGTTGGTTGTTTGGGGTAGGATACCAATCAGTGTGATCATCGGTATCGTCGTATTAGGGAAGGACGGGGAAGGAAGTCGGTAATGCCCTTGCGAAGGAACCATCATGGCATTTGCCTGGAGCGATTTAGGGAAATCACAGAAAATCTAGATCAGGATGGCTGGACGCGAGATTGAACCGTCGTCCTGCCGAATGCGATTCCAGTGTGCTAACACTGCGCCACCTCGCTCGGTACACTTAATATTGGTTTGTGAGTATAAGTGTTTGGCAGGTTTTTAAAAAGGTGCATATACTGAATACGGTAATCTTTTATGCGTGTGTGGGTCAACAGATATAATGATAAACAGCGACTATGCTGTAGAATGACATAATAAGTGAGAACTCAATGAAAAATTCACATGCAAAATCTTGGATACTGTAGCGTCAAAATGAGAGGATACAGTGCTGCAGGCGTCAGAGAAAAATTACAGATCCATATCACGCCGATGCTGCAAATACTATACCACCAAGGTCTCAGGCAATGTGCGGACAGCAAGCAGCAGTCAGATGGAGCAGCCGCTGATGTACTGTTGGGCTTTCTGGTGATCGACGACCACAGATATACTCTGAGGAGATAAATGCCCACCGATCTCTTGGCCGAGCGGTTCTAGGCGCTTCAGTCCGGGACCGCACTGCTGCTACAGTCGCAGGTTCGAATCCTGCCGCGGGCATGGATGTGTGTGATGTCCTTAGGTTAGTTAGGTTTAAGCACTTCTAAGTCTATGGGACTGATGACGTCAGATGTGAAGTCCCATACTGCTTACAGCCATTTGAACCATATGATAAATTCCCGAAAAAATCTAAACTTCTGTCCGGGTCACCGAGACAGTCTTAACCCCAAGTCTGTGCTAGAGTATCTCCAGGAGGAGGCACTATCAATACATCTTTTCTGCCTGGTAGCCCAGTGGAGCTTACTATGTCTTGCACAGTGCACCGGGTCCAAAAGCTAGTGCATCGCGACCCCACTTCTCTCGAATGTTTTCAGTCGTAGGAGACCACGGGAAAATGCGCACATTATCTGTGTTCAATGCACTTCGCAAAATGCCACCAAGCTGGATAGCGACATTTTTGTACCAATCGCGGTCGTTGCCGTCAATTTTCAGTTGGCTCTGATCGCGTCGTCTTGAGTTGTCCAGTCGACTTCCTGTATCTCACAGAATGTGCGAAAGCACCCGTGAAAATCCCCGCCAAAAAGCGAACAAAGTATCGTCCGGTATCGTCGAGGCGCTAGGGGCTGGTGTGTCAGTAGTTCCGTGGCTTCAGAACTCAGATGCGGAGAGCCACTGAAAACAATACCAGCACCTGGCGTCGGCCAAGTGCAGCCCAGACAGCCAATATCAATAAAACACTTAACACTGGCTCCAGAGAGTCACGTCGGCCTTCGCTTTGAGCGTAATACAGTGGCCGAAAGCCGCAGCAACTCGGACACCCTGAGTACCCAAAACACGTCATTGTCCACTCGCCATCGTGTTCACAGAACAGCCTGACCGGCTAGACTACAAGATTTTCTGCCACACTCAACACAGGTGGCCATCGCCCAGCCCTAGCTCACCCACGCATTGAGGACAGAAGGGAAAGCAATGTCGGAACACCAGTTGAACTACCACTGAAACGTCCCCTTTGAACAATTATAAATGACTGTCCTTAAACTGACACACAATATTTTTTTGCGCAACGCAATCTGACTTTCAATAAACAATTACTCGAACTACTGCAATACAGCGAGCGCCACTACTGCCAGCTAAATAAAAGATTCAAACTACGGAAGGCACTAACTACTGATAGGCATAGTCAGCAAATGAATGATTTTAATAGAGAACAATGTATTTACCTTAATATTCATCAAAAGTTATAATATATATAGCAGTTCATGACATCCAGTCTTACAAATTTCAAAATTCCGCAATTTCTCTCCCCACATCCACCACTGCTGGCGGCTCACCTCCAACTGCGCAACGCTCCGCGCTGTTCGCATCCAGCTGCCCAACACTACAATGGCAGACAACAATGCAAACTAGCCACAGACTGCACACAGCTCAGCCAGTGATTTTCATACAGAGCGCTACGTAACGTTGCCAATAAGAAAACATAAACAGCCTACTTACATTACGAATAAAACTCGCTTTAAAGCAATGGCCTTTCTCGGCCCGCCCACACTGAGGGACATTCATAAAATGATATCAGCTAAAAAAAAAAAAAAAGGTAAATGAGAAGAGACAGGTTACAAGAGGCTTTTAACCTCTCCAGTACATTGCACATATTTTAACTTGAATGATTTCAAATGGGATGCAAGGTGCAGAAGAAGCAAGTGCCGCTAGGGAGACGACAAATGCAGTGGAAACACCTTTTTTTAAAAAGTGTCTATCCCCTATGTAGAGCACCATTTTTAACTGAGAAGGTGTCGTAGATAGCACACAAGATGGACCAGGAATTATTTAATTATTCATTCTAACACATACACACACTCACACACACACACACACGCACACACACACACACAAACGCACACACACACACACACAAGCAAACACACACGCACGCACACACACACTCACTATTAAAGCACTATGTGGAATTCGAGATTCATAGACGTAAAAGTACATTTCTGACTATGATTCGAAGTATGTTTCATATGATATGCGATGACTCGCATATAAAAATAAATAATTTAGTTATACATACGCAGTACCAATGTCTCATTGATTCGTTAGTTTGTTGCTCAATAAATTACTCACATACAGATGCTCAAAAAATTCTTTTTCATTTCAAAGTTTTGTTAGTTGCTGAAGTTGGTGATCATGCGGGGGAGAGGAATGGGACGGATAGAGTATTAACTAATATCAGTTTGAACGTAGTGGTAATGGTCTAAAAATGGTTGGGAACCCTTCGTTAATACGATTTCATTGCGTAATTCCAAAGTAAAAGGCTTATTTCAACAATCTAAATGAAGGAGGTCGTCTTCAGTCTTCCAGCATAGCCGACATTTTGAGTACATGCAACACAGAAGTAAATGCACGGCTGTTTCGTCTTCCCATCTGAAAATCCCTACAGCAAGTGACGCTTCCGCTTGTACCGGCAGCATGTGAAAAAAAGAAAGAATGGCAAGGCAACTCTAAGGCTATAATTGCTTAGAGCGTCATGCGTTGCTGCCAACCTCATCGTGGGCGACCTACGATTTCTGTCACCTGTTTACTCGATACTGGGAAAAAGCACTGCACTCCTTCCAGCGTCAATTTCAGTATGTTAACTACATATCGTATGCACCAATGTATGGCCTAAGATGCACCAAATCTAAACTGGCCAGTAATTTTATTTATTGAAAAGCTTTCTTTGAAGGTGAATGGGGACTACATAGCGGAGAATTAATGAAAATCTAACTGCTGTGGTTTTTAACCTTTTGCGCAGAAAGTGAAAACTTTTCTGAGAAACTAAGTAGAGATAAATTTGGCGCAGTACGGCACTGTTGCATGGAGAAACTAACACTCCCTCTAGAGCTGGGCAGTGCGACACAGGTACGTGTCAGTGTCGTATTGAAGACATCCCACTGTGAACCAATTGGATCACTTGAAGTATGGTTTTATGCGCACGACCAATGAGGCGAGCTTATGCATCGTATTGCGAGTTGCGTGGTGTATTGTATAGCAAATTGTATTGTCTCAGTGATAATCACGTCACATGCAAGCACGAGGCGAAATTCAGTCTGGCCAATGGCCTGTGGCCTGTGATCATAATATTTTCGCTCATCAGTGTATGAAGAAGGAAAAAGAGTGTTCGGCGAACACTACATTTCAACGAATTTCATCGCTTCTACATTCCACCTTATGAGCAACAACGACTTTAAACATCCATTTCAGTTTTATGAACAGAGACTACGAAATTGCAAAGCTTGTCTGTCCAAGATACTGCTTACGGATCAAGCAGCGTTTACAGGCTTGGTAAATCAGTCTTCTCAATACTTTCTGTTGGCCAGCTGAAAATCCAAGCTAGCTGGTCGCGACTTAATTGATTGTATATACACGTTTCTATAATTCTTAGAAGATGTGCTGCTGCAGTTATCGGAAACAATCGCACTGGACGAAGACAGTGTGGCCGCAAAATGATGGATGTCCCACTCACTGAGGAAAGCTAATTTGATTACAGATCCCCTATTCGGACCAGTTCGTGATCATCGGGTAAGTTCTACGGGAAACTGAGAACCTGAACGTTTACGAGATTTAACACGTCTGAACATTTATCACGTTGCTATTTGATCAAGTTACCCTGTAAGTCGTTGTGATCCCCGATGAACTTTTCTAATTTTTCAGGAAAAAGCGCATAGGTCAACAACAAACAATTGTAGACGATGTCATGATTTGGCAGTTAAAATTATTTGCGTACGTCAGTAAATTCTCAATAGTTGTTCGTTCTGTACGTTTTGATGTTGAATGTCGTACTTGCCTCGCTCTTGATAAGGGGACTAATATTACTGGTAATTATGCATTATTAAAATGCCATCTGCTTATTATAGACTTCACAAGTGTCTTCCTCGTGTACCACACAGATACGGCACCAAATTTACTTCTTATTAATCTAGTAGCGAAAAGGTATCAGCCCAACACCCCCCATCCCTCCCTGGCCACCATCGAACGACACGGAACAGATATCTCTTGCGATATTATCGAATTGACATCAGTAACGCTTTGATGCGTGCTTAGCGACTGCTTTGATATGGCCCATCAGGAATTCGTGTGCTGTTTCAGCGTATTACTTGCATCATACGACCGAAATTATCTGCTGGGTGTATTCCAATCTCTTACTTCTCCTACAGTTTCTACCCTCTACAACAAACTTCAATACCTTGAATGTTATTCCCAGTTGTCTTAACACGTCCTGTGATCCTGTCCTTAATCTTGTCAATATTCTTCATGTATTCTCTCTTCACCGATTCTGCTTTGCACCTCTCCGTTCCTTGGCTCATCAGTCCATTCATTTCCAACATTCTTCTGTAGCAAATCCCAAACGCTTCAGTTCTCTTCGTTTCCAGTTTTCCTACAGTCCATGTTTTAGTTTCATATAAGGCTGTGCTCCAAACGTATGATCTCAAAATTTCGTCACAAAATTGAGGTCGATGGTCGATAATAGTGGACTTAGGTTGGTGAGGAACGCCTTCTTTGCGTGTGTTAGTCAGCTTTATCTGTTCTCCTTCC
Organism: Schistocerca americana; assembly: GCF_021461395.2. Lineage (NCBI taxonomy): Eukaryota > Metazoa > Arthropoda > Insecta > Orthoptera > Acrididae > Schistocerca > Schistocerca americana. Next base: position 264,573,825 of record NC_060124.1, on the reverse strand, counting down.
TTCGTCCGTCAGGTATTATTTAGGAACCAAGGTTGCAGAATCCCTTCACGTCGTCTGCTTCGTGGTCCCGAATTTGAACGTACGTTTCTCGCTAATCTCATTTACGCCACTCTTCATTACTTTCGCCTTTCTCCGGATTATTCTCAGTTCAGATTCTTAGACAGTTCATTCAATTCACTGTATTTCTTCCTCGTTTTCACTGAGAGTAGCAACGTCATGAGCGCATCGTACCGCTGATACGGTTTAATCGTGAAAGGATATCGAAAAAAAAGTGGCGGTTCTCACGTTAGTTACACTGGAAGGCCTGTATCTTGCACTCGTGACAACAAGATTACACCCTTTCACAGATGATCGCGTTACGTTGGTGACGAACCGCTTCTGCATAGTGTTACGGAAAGCCCGTGTTTACTGAGCCAGCAGTCAGTAGCATAAAAGGCACTCCACAGCGGCGGCCTACAGCGCCGGCTCCGAGGAGAGGCAGTGCGCCCTTAGGGCCCTCCTCTGCACGTTAACTGATGTCGACAACTTGTTCATTAGCAGCTGCCTGGGATTAGCCAGGCCCCTGCTGCCCGCCCACCTAATGGAACGGTTGCACCCTGCAGCTGAGTAATCGAAAGCTGCGGTCTGCGACGGCACTCTGCACAAAAACCGATAGGCCAGTTTAGCTCCGACAGCTTAGCGAGAGTTCAGTCCAGCGTGCGTAAAATCCGTTGTCAGTTTTCATATGACTGACATTCAAAACGCTGCCTAGGACTTATCAAAAACTACGAGGACGTGAAAAGTAATGCCTCTGGAATTTTTCGTGCTAAAACTCTTCAAACTTTTCAAATAAAACATAATCATTCTCAACGCCACACCATCTGCCTCAGTTGAAAGTTGGTGACCAACCACACAATCCTCTTAAGAGTCTCCATTCTTTCCAGTCTTCCACATCTCGGAGTAGCTGGCCCCAAATCTGAGGTGTCTTCTCCTATATCTGGCCTATCCGTCGTCGCGTTGGTCTTCCCTTCCATCTTCTCCCTTCGACTGTGCCTTCGATCATCATCTTTTGCCAATTATCCTAATGTCATCAGATTATGCAATCAAATAACTGCAGGATTCGCTGAAAAATGCTACTGTATAACCTCTTCTCCACTCTGAGATCTTGAAGAATTGATTTGTTTATTCGTTACCCCATCCATAATATCCTCAGCAACCTCCTATATATCCACATCTCAAAAGCATCAATTCATTTGTAGTGCACTTCAGTTGTTCTCCATGTCTCAGCACCATAAAGGAGAACTAGAAACACTAGAGATTTGTGGCTGGGTTGGGTTGTTTGGGGGAGAAGACCAGACAGCGAGGTCATCCGTCTCATCGGATTAGGGAAGGACGGGGAAGGAAGTTGGCAGTGCCCTTTCAAAGGAGCCATCCCGGCATTAACCGGGAGCGAGTTAGGGAAATCACGGAAAACCTATATCAGGATGGCCGGACGCGTGATTGAACCGTCGTCCTCCAGAATGCAAGACCAGTGTGCTAGCCACTGCGCCACCTCGCTCGGTACTAGAGATTTCAGCACTGTCAATTTAGTATGTTTGGTTAGGGTTCGGTCTTTCCAAATCACTATCAGCTTCTATGCAGCATCCCTATCGAGAACAATCCTAACTCGTGTTTCCTGAGTACAGCCACTCTCTTTCAGAGTCATTGAGCCCAGGTAGACAAAGTGATCAACTTCTTCATATTCTGATGGAACATCAGTGGCTGGTAGTGTCTCCCCTCTGTCAGTTGTAATGAACTTCGACTTTTTCGTATTATTTCACAACCGAAGTTTCTAGGTTTTTCCCTTAACGCTATCCATTAGGTCCCCTTCCACTTGTGATTGTATGCAAAGTGTGGTGTCATCAGCAAAGTTTATATAATTGATTCTTTATCCCCCATTTAAGGTCCCACCAGTCCAGCCATGAAGACTTTTCCTCGTGACATATTCTCAATAGATGTTAAATAGAAGCGGCGATAGCATTCACACCTATCTAATTCCCACACATGGTTCAAAAGGACTTGAAATAGTTTTACCTACTCTGATTATTGCCATACTATTGGAGTGAAGTTTTCTGATAAAGGTAATAAGATGATAAGGAACGCCCAGTTCTTTCCATCAAACACAGTCGAAACCCTTGCTATAGTCCATCAAAGAAAGAAGTAATGGGGTATTGAATTCCCTACATTTTTCAGTTAGCTGTCTGAAGTAGCTCAAGGTTCTAGATCTTTATTCTTCAGGTCTACATATTTGCAGCCCTCTGGTTCTAGAGCGCCCTAGATTGTAGCCTGCAACGTGGTGTTGTGTTATGTAATTACGTCGATGCGTGAGAAACGGCGGGCTTTAATCGAGTTCGAATTAGAAGAGTTCGTACACACGTGGAGCATCCTCTCCTTCAGAATGACAATGCAGAACGCGCAAGAGCGCTGCAACATCTGCAACAATCCAAGACCTTGGGTTGACTCATTTATCTCCTCAACGCAGTCCCGACATAGCCCCATAAGATTTTCATTTGCTTGTTGTACTTAAAAATACCTTCGAAGACTTCATTTTGTTACAAACTGAGGTGAAGTTATGGCTCCGACCTAAAGTGAAAAATTCTACAGTGACTGTATCAACAAACTGACATCTCGGGAGAAAAATGTCGAATCCTAATTACGTTTGTTTCACGCATAAAAAATTCTGAATCATTATTTTTCAGTTTGCCGTCGAGATACTGAGGTTTGTAAAATTTGCTGACATGAAAGCTAGTCACTTTGCAAAAAACGCATAGTACACAAACACACACACACACACACACACACACATACTCAAACAAACAGGTTAAAAACAGTTATTCAAAAAGAAACATTTCTCTAACTTATCACTAGATTCTTTCATTTATACCTCCGACGAGCATTGAAGGTAACATTACAGCATTCGGTGGTACCGACTAGACTCCTGCATAGTGGGCATACGATAGTAATTGCTAATACTGCTATTGCAAGAAGGCATCACGCAGATACCATGAAATTTAGAGATTGTTACGTAGGATTTAGGTGGTGGGGTTCGGGGTATGCGTTAAGCAGAAGTGCAACACAGTTCCACAGTTATTTTATTTAACGTCAACTGAATGGAAATACGCTTTCATTAAAGCAAAATATTTCCATAATCCGTAAATATCCTTAAATAAGACTCCACCTTCAACACAAGTTTGTCTTCGATTAATCAAACCAATCAAACCAACATTTGCCATTATGTATATAACTGCGAAGAGAGATTAAAAATTTACAACACCTGGCCTTCGACCATAACCAGTCATCACATCAAAGACAACATTAGCACTAAAAGAAACCTCGCAGAACAATATTTAGATCTGTTTATGATCATAACACATGACAACGCATGGGTCTATCTCTACTATGTCGAAATACAGTTACCACAACGAGCGGCAGACAACTGCCTACCAAACTACCTACGCCAAATGTCTTAGCAAGTGAAACTTCCTGGCAGATTAAAATTGTGTTCCAGACCGAGACCCGAACCCGGGATTTGCCGTTTGGGGGCAAGTGCTCTACCGACTGAACTACCGAAGCACGACCCCCGTACCCTCGTCACAGCTTTACTTCCGCCAGTGCCCCGTCTTCTACCTTCCAAACCTCACAGAAGCACTTCTGCGAAATTTGTAAGACCAGCATTCCATTAAGAAACGATACTGCGGAGACACGGCATAGACACAGCCTGGGGGGATGTTCGCCGAATGATATTTTCACGCTGCACCCGGAGCGTTTTTCCAGGAATGCTAGTCTTGCAAGTTTCACAGGAGAGTTTCTGTAAAGTCTGGAAGGTAGAAGACGAGGTACTGGCGGAAGTAAAGTTGTGAACAGGGTTTGTGATTCGTTCTTGAGTATCTCCGTTGATAGAGTACTTTCCTGCGAAAGGCGAAGCTCCCGAGTTCAAGTCTCGGTCTGTCACACAGTCTTAATCTGCCAGCAAGATTCATATCATGACACACTCCGCAACAGAGTGAACGGTAACAGAATCAACCGATTATTTACACAGAATAAGACACTACACGAATTCTCTGCAAAAGTATGTTAACAGTAGAGTCACATTCAAGGTTAAATTTAAATACTTCAGGATTAATAAAATTAATCTCGCGCATTGGACTACAAGTAGTGCTCTTGTTGATATGCGGAGGTCCCTATCTCCACGTCAGTTCGGATTAGTGTCCCTCCCGCTGGGAAAGGTTAATCACTCTTTCGGTAGTTGTGTCCACAGAGCGGCAATGCGAAGTGAAGATCATAGTGACTTATTGTTTCTGTAATTCCTTCTTGTATAAATGGAAGACTGGGACTGCAGAAGATCGATGAGTTTACCGCTATTGGATATCTGTTTTCCTCAAGACAGAATTGGTGTACACCAGATTCTTGAAAGCTCACTGAGGACTCTGCACAAAAATCACTCTTCCGTCTTCGAGCTGTGACTGACTCCCAACACCTTGGGGCTCGGGTGGGCTAAAATTTTTAAGGTATCGATGTACACTGTACTGATGTTTGTAGGGGACATCGGCATTAACGAGTCAAAATATTGATACTTAAATATTTCAGTCGATATTTTTATTCTGTACAGAAATTTTATAAAAAAATTGATCGAAGTCCCAGATGATTAACCAGCATTTGAAACTTGACAAGTACTTTATTACATCCAACATTAACCAAAAAAGACACGATGTACTGTAATATCCCTTATTTACAGAAAACTAATTAATGGGTCAATATCATCACCCCAGGCATTAACAGAACTCTTTGTTTTATATGTTCATCTCTCAGCCCACTTCTGTTACCTTCTGTTACGTGGCACAACTCTGAGGAATCCACTCTTTCGGAATAAACAGAAGAGGGTTGACGTAAGAAGTATTTTTGAGCTGTTTCTGACAAAGCAGTAGTGAAATGAGGACTAAACATTTCAGACAATATACATCGATATTATTTTGAAGAAAGAACAATATATTGACATATCGCTGTTTTCCGCCCGCTCTTACTTCGAGGAGAGCGGTTCTAGGCGCTACAGTCTGGATCCGCGCGACAGCTACGGTCGCAGGTTCGAATCCTGCCTCGGGCATGGATGTGTGTGATGTCCTTAGGTTAGTGAGGTTTAAGTAGTTCTAAGTTCTAGGGGACTGATGACCTCATAGTGCTCCGAGCCATTTGAACCATTTTTGGAACTTCGGCCACAGCCCGCCGTTACAGACACCTCGGTTGCCTCGTCAGTTTGGTACCTGCCGAAGCGTCACAGGCCTGTGTCCAATACCACCGTGGTCACTGCGCCAGCCTCCAGAAGATGTTGATGACACCATTTACTATATCGGCTTGACTCCGTGGCTTACGAGCTTCCTACCAGCTCAGCCGTGATTGCGTGCGCAAGAATCACGTGCCCATGTCATCCGATTTCCCCACGGGGGCACTCTGCTCGCAATGACTTCCTGAAATGGGGAAAAACAACTGCTCAGTTCGAAATTGGCCGTGTAAAAGGTACGAAACATGGTTCTATACTGCTCCCCCCCCCCCCCCCACCCCACCCGACCCACTCCGTCAACAGTCGATTGAAGGAGCCGTCCCTACTACAGTACCACTAACAAGTAACTAGCAACAATAATCAATGGTGGGTGCATACTAAAAAAGGTCATTAGTTATGGGAGCAGAGCATAGAGACGTGTGCCACGTTTTCCTTACTTGTCAAAACTTTTTTAATAACGGTTTTTGATAAGGTGGGGCTTTGCAGCTGTCAAATAATTGCGAAACTTCCTCGTAAATAACCATCAGCTGTTTATTTTTATGCCCAATGCTACCGGTTTCCATAAAATATATTCCTAACCACTAAATATGTGAATCACAGGCCTTCCCCCTCTCCACCCTCCTACATCTTCATTGCTGTTAAAAAACATTTTACTACAACTCCGTTAATATTTTCTTTAGTTTGTCTTGTCTGCGTCTCCTGCATATCTGTGTCTTTTGGAGAATATTTACTTTAACAGAAGCTATGTTTTCCTACCTAAATCAAAATTGTTCTCTTAAATTGTTGTAGTGACAAGCTGGTTACGCTTTCTAAGTAATTTCTACATTATTTAACGCCAAAATTTTTATTTTGTTGGCATATTGAAAACTGTGCACTTTAAGAGTTTCGTCTGTCCGTTAGGCTTCGGCTTTATAATTGTCTACTGATCTCAACCGGTAGAACTGAACATAAACGTTAACAGCTGATTGTCATCTACAATGAAATTTCGTAAGTCTTTATACCAGTTATGACAGGGATCAGGAATGTAACAACCTCGAGGAGGATCTAAAGTGTCACAGAAGTTTTTCCGTGCGACCCTGCACGATATTTAGGTGCCTTTCCTCAAAATGCCAAATCGAACACACATACGCTGCCTGGTGGGAGCGAAATCACTCAGTATTTCCTGCGAAAGCTGCCTGCAACTAAGCGGAAAATCGTCATCAAGTGACCTTCCATTAGGGCGCACTCAACTAATGTGATATGACATTCAAATGATAGAACGCAGCAATGTTCTATCATTTAAAAATGAAACTAAGGGCCCACATATGGGTTAGTTAATAATTTTACAGCAGACGGAATGTGCTCTGTTCCACTGACGCTCAAACATGGCTTTGACTCCAACCGGGGCAGCGACAGAGTACACCATTTCACTGTATCATTGCGTCACTGTCTACTTTCATTACGTACCCATTTTTTTTATTTTGCTATGGACGCATCATCCTGGAATGTCCCACTGCCCCACTTACGAAACAAGTGCTACATTTTCGATACTCGTCTCGCAAACACTTTTCACCAACTAAATTTACAGAGTTACAACTTAAATATGGAAACATCACAAGGAATGCTTGCTTCAACGTAAATGCGGATGCTGGCCAAGGGTGCAGATTGAATTTGATCCCTAACGCAACCTGCGCGAAGTCCTCAATACGTTGTTAAGTGTCAGTTGTGACTAGAACTGTGTTGTTTGTAGTTCTGACAGCAGTATGTGAAAGATAAGTTACTTAGAAAGTAAGAAATTTTTGTGTTTCTGTGGGTGGGTTCTTCTATATACAAGCGAACTGAAGTGTTCGATGTTTGAAGAAGCACCAAACTGAACATTAATGTATGCACATAGGAAAAGTACAAAGCAGAAAAGCATCATCCGCTAAGTCACAACGCTGAGTGATCATGGCAGACAGTCATTGAAGAGGATTGTGACGAACGAAATGTAGACTACACACGCAAAATTCGCTGTTGAACAGAAAGTCTAACTCGTGAACTCTATGAACGTCAAAACTACACGAAAGAATCCCCGTGAACAATGAACTGCAGGACGAGTTGGAATTCCAAAACCACTAATCAGTGAAGCACGTGCCAGTTACCTAAAAATAAAAACGTGGTGCTAATACTATACAACCTGGACTAGGGAGCAATGGAGGAAAGTCATACTGCGGGATGAGACTTGTTTGAGGTTACGGCTTCTGGCCGAATTTATGTTGCAAGAGTCATACATGGCAGGGGGTCTGAGCTGATTTGGGCACCCATCAGGTGCATGGAACCCATAGTCTGCAGGTAGCACTGTTGACTACTAATCGATACGTCCAGGATCCCAGGTTCGAGCTTCAAAACTTCTTCAGTTTTAAATAATAATTGTCAACAATAGCGGCCAAGGGCTTCCAGCATAAGAAATAAACCTCGTTTTGAGAAAGACCTTGTCAGAGCAGAAGTGTGGACTGAGTTTGAGGGCAATCTCTTGCACTTGGGGTCATAAACTGCCCCTAAAGGCCTGAACAAACAGCAATGATCAACAGTATGAAGATGCAGAAGGCAATGGAAAACGCTTCATTAAAGACCCCAGTCACAATGTGTATTCATACGACATGCGGCCTGTAATTGAAAAAAAAAGTGTCGTGATTATGTCTAAATATGCAGAAGATTCTGCGCTACCGCATTCGGATCTCTGTGAGGAGACTTCCACGCGAGAGGCGACCACGAGAAAAAGGCGGAAAAGCCCACGAAAGAGTAAAGTTCCATCAGTCGGTCAGTGGAATTTCAAAAGTTTGAACGTTGTAGAGAAACTAGAAAATCTGAAAACCTAAATGCTAAGGCTCAATCTATATGTAGTGATGGTCAGTGGAGTGAAATGGGAAGAAGACAATGATTACTGGTAAGCCGAGTATATGTTAATGTCAACAGGAGCAAAAAATCATGTAACGGGAGTAAGATTCGTTATGCATAGGAGGGTAGGGCATGGAAGTGCTGTGAACACTACAGTGATAGGCTTGTTCTCATCAGAATTAACTGAAAACCAACGCCGACAGCAATAGTTCAGGTATTCACGACGACGTCACAAGCCGAACATAAGGAGATAGAGAAGTTGTATGAGGATAGTGAATGGGTAATTCGGCACGTAGAAGGAGATGAAAGACTAACAGTCATGAGTGACTGGAATGGGGTTGTAGGGGAAGGAGTAGTTGAAAGGATTACAGGCTTATAGAGGCTTAGTAGTAGGACTGAGACAGCAGAAAGACTAATTGAGTTTTGGAATAAATTTCAGCTAGTAACAGCGAATACACACTGTTCAAAAGTCACAAGAGGGGGAGGATACCAGGAAAAGGCAGGGAAATACTGCACGTTTCCAGAAAAATTACGTTAACGTCAGTCATAGATTCCGAAATCAGATATTGAACTGTAAAGCGTACGCAGGAGCAGATATGGATTCATATTACAACTTAGTAAGGATGAAGAGTAGGCTAATTTAAGAGACTAGTCACGAAGAGCCAATGAGTAAAGAACTGGGAGAAGGGCTATTAAGGAATGAAGAAATAAGTTTGAAGTTCTTTGAGGCTAGAGATATTGCTATACTGAATAGATCATTAGGCAGGAGAGTTGGCGTGGAATGGATATCTCTAAAAACGGCAAAAACAGAATTTGGAAAGGAATACATATGTACAAGGAAGGTAACTGCGAAGAAATTAGGGAAACAGAAGAAATACTTCAGTAGATGGAAGAAAGAAGGAAGTACAAAAATGCTGAGAAAAATTCAGGAATGTGGGAATACAAGCCACATGAGAATGAAATAAATAGGATGTGCAGAGAAGCTAAAGCCAAATGACTGCGTAAGTAACTTGAAGAAATCGGAAAAGGAAGGACTGACACAGCATACAGAATATTCAAAACAATATTCCCTGAAATTAGAAGCAAGGGCGATAACATCGAGAATGCAATGGGAATTCCGGAGCAAAGCAGTGGAGATAGGTGGAAAGAGAACCCTGAAGGCCTCAATGAGGCATCTCACTTATCCCATGACGTGATAGAAGAACAAGCAGGAGTCGACAGGCAAGAGATAGGAGATCCAGTATTAGAATTTAAACGAGCTTTGGACGAGTTAAGGGCTAATGAGGCAGAAGGGATGGATATCATTCCATTTAAATTTCTGAAATCAGTGGGGGAGGTGGCAACAAGATATCAGCACACGTTGCTATGTAGAACGTTTGAGAATGGCGATGTACCATCAGCCTTCGGAAGAAAAATGTCCAAGACAACTGCGTGAAATGTCGCACGATCAGCTTAACAGTCGTGCATCTGAGCTGCTGACAAGGATAATATCAAGCAGATTTAAAAACAGCATTGAGAATCTGTTAGATGACGATGTGTTTGGCTTTCGCGTGAGACAGGCAATTCTGATGTTGCGGTTAATAAGGAACGTGAAACTGAAGAAAAATCCAAAGACGTTCACGACCTGTAAAAAGCGTTTGATAATGTAAAATGATGCAATATGTTCGAAAGTCTGAGAAAAATAAGGGTAAGCTACAGGGAAGTTGGGTAATAAACAATGTGTGCATGAACAAAGAGAACAATAAGACAGGAGGACAAAGAACGAAGTGCTCGGATTAAAAAAGTCTTTCGCTCCTGCTGTACAATCTGTACATAGAAGTAGCAATGACGGAAATAAATGAAAGGTTCAAGATCTTGATTAATATTCAGGGTGAAAGGATAACAATTATTAGATACGCTAAGACATTTCTACGCTCAGAGAAAGTGAAGAATCACAGGATGTGTTGAATGGAATGAACATTTTATGAGTACGGAATGTTGATTAAGAGTAAATCGTAGAAAGACGAAAGTAATGAGAAGTAGCAGAAATGAAAACAGCGATAATGTTGAAATCAGGATTTTGTATGACGAAGTAGTTGAAGTTAAGGCACTGATCTACCAAGGCAGCAAAATAACCCTTGACGGACGGAGCAACGAAGACGTAACATGTAGACCAGCAGTAGAAAAATCGTCATTTCTGGCCAAGAGAAGTACCTTAGTATCAGACATAGGGCTCAATTTGACTAATACCTTTTTAAGAATGTACGTTTGAAGCGCAGCATTCTACGGTAGTTAAATATCGACAGTGGAAGAAACGGGTCATCCGAGAATAGAAGCTACAATTAAATATTGACAGATAACATAATATGGACAGATAACATAAGAAGTTTCTTCGCAATCGGCGAGAGAGGGAATGTATGGAGAACACTGACAAGAAGAAGGGACAGGATCATAGGACAACTGTTAAGACATCAGGGAATAACTTCTGTTGTAGTGGAAGGGGTTGTAGATGATAAGAACTGTAGAGGAAGAGAGATGTTTTTTTTTTTTAAAAAAGGCTTTATTCATAACATGGATAATGATACAATGGTAACCCACTACCTAAGTGATTACAATTTGTTCAACAAGCAGCCAATTCATAGTAGTGTTATCCCAAGTACTGATCATCCGATAACGGTAGGACGATGGCTCCTTACAAAATCTTATATTAATGTCATATGCAGACTTTCCACCTTAATTTCTTACGTCAGTTTGATGACGCCCTAAAAGGGCGGAAATAAAAAAGATTTTGCAATCGTGTCTCTCTTATTTCAAATAGTGTTATTACAGTTAGTTCTAACGGACATGCTACTTCTATTGTGTTATTGACTCGACTGGAACGACTTGTTTTGCTACATAATTCTACTGTACTAAGCTACCTGCAGCGTTACCGATGTGCCAGTAATACATAAACGCACTATCCAGGCTGTGCCCACCGACCTCATCCCAGTCGGCGTGCCGCTGGCTCTGCACTGGCCCTGCAAATTTGACCTTCGCTGCAGTGTACTACACCCATTCCAGTTGACTATTTCAGCTTAAATAGCCTAATTCTAACTTAACTAGTTCACTTTTCTTCTTCAGTTGTTGGTGCAACTCCCCCATGTTCCATGACATAGCGGAGTGCGAACGTAACAGCAGTCGGTCAGTCCACGCCTCGGCGGTAAAGGGTAAATGCGAATATGCTTCACATTTCGTGTTCTGTTGTTGATTATTAAAATCAGATAGTCCATCAAAATCTTAGCTGTCAATTCGTTGGCCAGGTAGCTAATAATTTCAAAGGTATTTTGGTGTCGAAGCAGGTGGTAGGTATCACGTTTGGGGAACTGTTGTCTCAGATCCGCTGCCACTCATAGAGCAGACGATCACGTGTGCGCTCCACTGCTCCACAGTGACACGAGGGTGTACCCCGCTTCTCAAACCGACACAGATATGTTGGATAGGGTCCATTTGTTTTGACTGACAGTTCGCAATTTTTCACAAACTTTTGTTGATGTAAGTTCACAAGGTTGATGATTGAACGTATAAACGAAAGGTAACAATGACGATGACAGTAAACGTCTTCTACTTGAGGCAAACAAAAGTTCACTTCTGATTTTCCACAAAGGTACGTGGTAACACACTCACACACTAGTAACACTCCAATTCTGAAACGAAGACGCAATCTTCAACGGTCGCAGTATACGAGGTCGGCATCCAACTTGAACTGAACTTCGGGGCTAGGTCTAGCCCCTATATAACTGCCTCCAGCCAGTCAGGTTTTGGCGTAGTCATACTTCCTGCAGGCCGTGGCTCGAGCTTCCCCTGCAGGAAGTAGTCCTCGGAATGTTTGTTCCCATTACCTTGTGTGTAAAAAGCTGGTGTTAACCGTGGTGCTTTTGGTACCCCTTGGGCATTGGCAACCTCGTCCTCCGTGGTGTAATATGGCTTGCTGGCCCTCAGGGGCTTCCTTGGCTCCAGTATAACACCATGTAATATGACAAAATACATCAGAGCTCTGATGGATTGAAAGTACCTCAGTTGCTATCGTTCCCTGATGCTTAGCAGCAGTTGGTATGTTCTTTGATCCATTTCTTGAGTCTCCCCGGACTCCTGCCACAGCTCCTTCCCTCGCCTTTGAATCACGAGCAAATAATTGAGGATGTAGTTTGTAATTGGTACTCATGATGAAAAGGCTGTGAGAGCAGAGGACTTTGTGGCGGACTGTATCTAACCAGTCAGAAGAGTGATGGCCCATAATAAATAAATAAATAATCGTGGTAATCCATGAGCTCCTTGATTACTCTGCAAGGTGGCATAACTGCCAAAAGTTAGGGGACCATTACAGCTGATCACGTGCATATTATGATTCAGTTTTGGCTTCCAAGTTGTGATGCTGTATTCTAAAACAACAGAATCTCTATTCACACTGCGTATCGTGTATTGAACTGAGGACCTAGAAACGACGGAGAGGCTTCGTCCTGCCGTAGTTCTCAATGGTCCACAACCCCACAACAGGCCACAACAGTCCACCCACCCTGCCGCCACCCCACACCGAACCCAGGGTTATAGTGCGGTTCGGCCCTAGTTGAACACCCCCCCCTCCCCCCGGGCGAGCGTCAGTGTTTGCACAGCAGTAGCCGACACAGTGTAACTGGAACGGAATAAGGGGAACGGAAGCGTATCGAAGACCGCCTTAAAAACCATCCAAAAGCTGGCCGCACACCGCACCTGGATACAAATCAGCCGGGCGGATTCGTGGAGGGGTCAAGCACGCCTTCCCACTCGGGAAGCAGAGCGTTAGAATGCGCGGCTATCAGGGCTGGCTCCTGTTCACACTACTCGCACGATCCGGGAGTCGTTTTGCGAGCACAGAGATGCATCGGCACGTCTCCTCTCTCACCACGGTCACCATATCTTTACATTGAGACTCTGCATTCTGCGGTGGAAACAATGGTGTGTGATTCCTATCCACTTTGTATTTCTCCATTCCGAGACTGCTGGTAGCTGTTTTGAATGTCATCCGGTTGTTGTGACCGTATTAATAAAGATGTTCATTTTATTGTTTTTCCGTACTTTCATCCAACTGCTGTACTTAGGAATCACGTTCTGCACACCTAAACTCTGCAGTTTGATCCACTAGATGTTCTAAATCAGGAAACGTAACAGAAAGTTGGGTGAAGATTACCTGAGACCAGCCTGTTGGTTTAAATCCGTATACTACAGGTGCCACAACCTCAAAATCAGTGGCCCGCATACAAAATGCGCCTGCAGGGGCGTGAACCTGGTTCACATACTCTACATCTACATCTACATCAATACTCCGCAAGCCTCCTGGCGGTGTGTGGTGGAGGGCACTTTACGTGCCACGGTCATTACCTCCCTTTTCTGTTCCAGTCGCGTATGGTTCGCGGGAAGAACGACTGTCTGAAAGCCTCCGTACGCGCTCTAATCTCCAATTTTACATTCGTGATCTCCTCGGGAGGTATAAGTAGGCGGAAGCAATAAATTCGATACCTCATCCAGCAACGCACCCTCTCGAAACCTGGCGAGCAAGCTACACCGCGATGCAGAGCGCCTCTCTTGCAGAGTCTGCCACGTGAGTTTCCTAAACATCTCCGTAACGCTATCACGGTTACCAAATAACCCTGTGACGAAACGCGCCGCTCTTCTTTGGATCTTCTCTATCTCCTCCATCAACCCGATCTGGTACGGATCCCACACTGATGAGCAATACTCACGTATAGGTCGAACGAGTGTTTTGTAAGCCACCTCCTTTGTTGATGGACTACATTTTCTGAGGACTCTCCTCAACCTGGCACCCGCCTTACCAACAATTAATTTTATATGATCATCCCACTTCAAATCGTTCCGCACGCATACTCCCAGATATTTTACAGAAGTAACTGCTGCCAGTGTTTGTTCCGCTATCATATAATCGTACAATAAGGAATCCTTCTTTCTATGTATTCGCTATACATTACATTTGTCTATGTTAAGGGTTAGTTGCCACTCCCTGCACCAAGTGCCTATCCGCTGCAGATCTTCCTGCATTTCGCTACAATTTTCTAATGCTACACCTTCTCTGTATACTACAGCATCATCCGCGAAAAGTCGCATGGAACTTCCGACACTATCTACTAGGTCATTTATATATATTGTGAAAAGCAATGGTCCCATAACACTCCGCTGTGGCACGCCAGAGGTTCCTTTAACGTCTGTAGACGTCTCCCCATTGATAACAACATGCTGTGTTCTGTTTGCTAAAAACTCTTCAATCCAGCCACACAGCTGGTCTGATATTCCGTAGGCTCTTACTTTGTTTATCAGGCAACAGTGCGGAACTGTATCGAACGCCTTCCGGAAGTCAAGGAAAATGGCATCCACCTGGGAGCCTGTATCTAATATTTTCTGGGTCTCATGAACAACGCGAGTTGGGTCTCACACGATCGCTGTTTCCGGAATCCATGTTGATTCCTACAGAGTAGATTCTGAGTTTCCAAAAGCGACATGACACACGAGCAAAGAACATGTTCTAAAATTCTACAACAGATCGACGTCAGAGATATAGGTCTATAGTTTTGCACATCTGCTCGACGACCCTTCTTGAAGACTGGGACTACCTGTGCTCTTTACCAATCATTTGGAACCTTCCGTTCCTCTAGAGACTTGCGGTACACGGCTGTTAGAAGGGGGGCAAGTTCTTTCGCGTACTCTGTGTAGAATCGAATTGGTATCCCGTCAGGTCCAGTAGACTTTCCTCTGTTGAGCGACTCCAGTTGCTTTTCTATTCCTTGGACACTTATTTCTATGTCAGCCATTTTTTCGTTTGTGCGAGGATTTAGATAAGGAACTGCAGTGCGGTCATCCTCTGTGAAACAGCTTTGGAAAAAGGTGTTTAGTATTTCAACTTTGCGCGTGGCATCCTCTGTTTCAATGCCATCATCATTCCAGAGTGTCTGGATATGCTGTTTCGAGCCACTTACTGATTTAACGTAAGACCAGAACTTCCTAGGATTTTCTGTTAAGTCGGTACATATAATTTTACTTCCGAATTCACTGAACGCTTCACGCATAGCCCTCCTTACGCTAAATTTGACATTGTTTAGCTTCTGTTTGTCTGAGAGGTTTTGGCTGCGTTTACACTTGGAGTGAAGCTCTCTTTGCTTTCGCATTAGTTTCCTAACTTTGTTGTTGAACCACGGTGGGTTTCTCCGTCCCTCACAGTTTTACTCGGCACGCACCTGTCTAAAACGCATTTTACGATTGCCTTGAACTTTTTCCTTAAAAACTCAGCATTGTCAGGGTCGGAACAGAAATTTTCGTTTTGATCTGTTAGGTAGTCTGAAAACTGCCTTCTATTACTCTTGCTAAACAGATAAACCTTCCTCCCTTTTTTTATATTCCTATTAACTTCCATATTCAGGGATGCTGCAACGGCCTTGTGATCACTGATTCCCTGTTCTGCACTAACAGAGTCGAAAAGTTGGGGTCTGTTTGTTATCAGTAGGTCCAAGATGTTATCTCCACGAGTCGGTTCTCTGTTTAATTGCTCGAGGTAATTTTCGGATAGTGCACTCAGTATAATGTCACTCGATGCTCTGTCCCTACCACCCGTCATAAACATTTGAGTGTCCCAGTCTGTATCAGGTAAATTGAAACCTCCACCTAAGACTATAACATGCTGAGAAAATTTATGTGAAATGTATTCCAAATTTTCTCTCAGTTGTTCTGCCACTAAAGCTGCTGAGTCGGGAGGTCGGTAGAAGGAGCCAACTATTAACCTAGCTCGGTTGTTGAGTGTAACCTCCACCCATAATAATTCACAGGAACTATCCACTTCTACTTCACTACAGGATAAACTACTACTAACAGCGACGAACACTCCACCACCGGTTGCATGCAATCTATCATTTCTAAACACCGTCTGTACCTTTGTAAAAATTTCGGCAGAATTTATCTCTGGCTTCAGCCAGCTTTCTGTACCTATAACGATTTCAGCTTCGGAGCTTTCTATCAGCGCTTGAAGTTCCGGTACTTTACCAATGCAGCTTCGACAGTTTACAATTACAATACCGATTGCTGCTTGGTCCCCACATGTCCTGACTTTGCCCCGCACCCGTTAAGGCTGTTGCCCTTTCTGTACTTGCCCGAGGCCATCTAACTTAAAAAACCGCCCAGTCCACGCCACACAACCCCTGCTACCCGTGTAGCCGCTTGCTGCGTGTAGTGGACTCCTGACCTATCCAGCGGAACCCGAAACCCCACCACCCTATGGCGCAAGTCGAGGAATCTGCAGCCCACACGGTCGCAGAACCGTCTCAGCCTCTGATTCAGACCCTCCACTCGGCTCTGTACCAAAGGTCCGCAGTCAGTCCTGTCGACGATGCTGCAGATGGTGAGCTCTGCTTTCATTCCGCTAGCGAGACTGGCAGTCTTCACCAAATCAGATAGCCGCCGGAAGCCAGAGAGGATTTCCTCCGATCCATAGCGACACACATCATTGGTGCCGACATGAGCGACCACCTGCAGATGGGTGCACTCACTGGATTCCTGATTTAGCTTAGGTGTTCGGACCCCAAAAGTGACTCAATCCATTTCCGCACTGCCGACAAAGGACCTACTTCTTTACATAGTTGTTGGTGAACTCTCACTACAGCGTCCCTTTCCAAAATTACCCTAGTTTCCCTGCTTGCCAGTTGCAGATATGTCCATCAAGTGCGAAAGTTCCACATCCTTCAGCCCAAATATGTCATTCTCTTTTGTTGACCATCTTTATTATACAACCAGTTCATAATATCTGCTGTGGAGTCAATAGAGTACTCGTTATTACTAAACATTACTGCTAATTTGCGGTGAATCGTAGGAAAATGCATTTTACCGATTTTGCCTTAAGTTGGCGGTAGTTCAGCCCTGTCATGAAGCGTAACCTCATCTCGCACTGTTTGATCAATTCGTTCTGGCCACCTTGCACATAGCCACTGCCCGTTAATCAGTGATTACTATTTCTATCCTTTGCACCGAGCAGCGTAGCGCAGTGATTAGCACATTGGACTCGCATTCGGAAGGACAACGGTTCAAACCCGTGTCCGACCGTCCTGATTTAGGTTTTACTTGATTACCCTAAATCGTGTAAGGCAATTGCTGGGATGATTCCTTTGGAGGAGCAAGGCCTATTTCCTTCTCCATTCTTCCCTAATCCGAGTTCGTGTTCTGTCTTTAGTGACGTCAATGTCGATGGGACGTTCAACAGTAATCTCGTCCTCCTCTCCTCGGCTGCCTATCACATACATCATCTAGCACAGTCCCACCATCTTTCCCAACTATTCCTAACCGGACATTAGTTCTTAATACGTAAATTTTGATTGTAATCTACGTATCTGGTCCCGAGAAGGTGATTCACAATGCAGGGATTGCAACACTAGTTCAAATTCCAAGGGCGCCAACCTAGTTACATCGATAGCACTTGTCACGGTCTCATTCCGTACCTCAGCTAACTCCATCGAGTCACACTTGGCCTACCCAAGTATCTAGAACAGGTCCGGCACTGTATCCGCTGAAAACTGGCCTCACGCTGTCACTTTGTAAGCGAGATGGTCCTTCCTAAGCTACGCCGTGCGCGGTACTTCCCTCACAGCCATGACTGAAACAACAGACAGGAAAGCAAGACAGAATCTCCTATATATATATTCTAAAACTACCCGGCTGTTACCATTCTGGCTAATGCATAACCACAGTCTGCTGATAATTACAGCGTAGGATTTACGTGGGGTAGTTTTGGCTGTGGTTTGTGCAGAAGTTTGGTTTGATGTAACATTTATTTTGTGTAACATAAACAGAATAGATAGAAATGTACACTGAAGCAAATTATTTCTGTAGGCCTGAAAGGTTTTTGTTTAGGTCTCTACTACCAAGATAGAAATGTCTTCAATTTGAAAAATTAATTTCAGTCATTACCATAATCTAAATGACTGACCAAAAGCATTAACCATTTATAATATGCAGTCAGTGGTCATATCTGAGACAAATACAGCAGTAGAATGCAAAATGGCAAAACCGTTTTTAGATATCTTTACGATCCTAATATACAACTATGCTAACGTCGCAAAACAGCTACCATAACAAGTTACAAGGAACCTTCTGCCAAACCCCATACAAAACCATCTTAATAAATTCCAGTGAATGTTGATAGTTTGTAAAGTCTTTATTAGCCAAGTTGTCGCAGGCCCATTGCTTTTGATTATTCTTGCACATCCAGATTTCAGTGATAAGGAGCCGTCTTCAGCGCATTTGAGTGAGTTATAATACAACAAACTCGCAGCAGTATTTGTCACCGTATGAGAGCGCGGTCGGCTGGAAACACGTACCGACATCAGCCACCGTGACTGGCAGGGTTCGAGAGCGGCCACGGAAATCAAGCATTTCAGTTGTTTGTGGAATCACCACATCAATCCTATACGGAACAGAAAATTATGTTCCCATACCAGTAGCTTATTTGCCAGGAATATTAACGTCTAGCCATATTAATTGCTCTGTGGAATCACATTTTCTACACTGAAGTAAATTTCCAACATAAATGTCAACCGTTACAACACATAGGTTTGCAGTTACATCGTAAATGAAATGTCGAATAGAATGCGTCTGTCCTTAATTGCAAAAACAGGTGCACTTGATATGTGTCGATTATAGCCAACTACCACGAATGAAAAACATTGGTTTCAGTTGACTGTACACGTTATTTGGAGTAGAATCCGAACACGCGGTAAAAATGGAAGTTCCAGTTCGAAAATACAAAGTTGGCCTCACCCACACAGGAGGAACCTTCAGAGGTGGCGAGCTGTAGCACAGACCAACCTCCTCGTTACTGATATCAACTTTTCAGACATAACATTTTTTTCTAGTATGCGGCGACGTATTTATTTACTCAAGAGATCTCTTCTTCTTCTTTGTGCGTTAAGGCCTCTGTAGGATCACAGTAGCCACTTTGTGGACTGCATTTTCCTCTTCTTCTCCCAGAACCTCTTCATTCTTTCTCTTCTTCTCTCCCGCTCTTCTTCCGAGATCTTCAGTGTCCGTTTCTCCTGTCGGCTCCTTTGGTGAGACTCTAATTTTTCCTGTATTCTTCTCTGTCATTGATCTCCAGCATATTGGAAGGTGTATATTTGTTTCTCCAATTTTCCTTTCCTTCAACCTTGATCCCCAATTCCAACCAATCCCTCCGAAGTTCAACAACTCTCTTGGTTCCTGTCTTTCCTCTTGTCCTCCCTGTTGTTTCCCACGCTCTCTTCGTCATTCTGTCCCATACTCATCCTAACTACATGTCCAGCAAACCTTGCCCTTTTGAGTCTGATTTCCCCAGATACTGTTATCAAGTTCCGGTATAATTCTTCCCTAGGTATTCGCATCCACCTCTCTCTACCTCTTTTCGGACCTAGTATTTTTCTCAGTATTTTTCTCTCTGCTTTCTCTAGCTGTTCTGCCCCATTTCTTCCCTGTGTCATTCTCTCGGCGGCATTTAATACAGCATTCCTCCCCGTTGCCTTATAGAGGCTTATCTTTGCCCCTGTGGATAAGTTCTTTTTATTGTAAATCTCTCTCGTCATACAGAAGGCTGACCTCATCTTCTTTATCCTCTCTGTTATTCCCTTCTTGCTCCTGTTCCTTCCTGTTATAAATTCTCACAGGTATTTCCATTTGTCCTCCATTTGCACAGTGCCTTCAGGTGTTTCCGAGCCAGCAGTGGTATTGAATGTCTTTGTCTTGTTATAGGCGATCCTCAGTCCCATCTTTCTGGCTATCTTAAGTTGTCGAGTTGTATCTTTGCGTCTTCTTCCGTCTCACTTACTATTGCTATGTCATCTGCAAAGGCTAGGCAGTACACTTTAGCCCTGTTGTACTTTTTGTCGCCCACGTGGATCTTTCGTATTCCCATTTCCTCCTTTATTGCTCTCCACTGCCTAATCACTTCGTCCAGTGCTATATTGAACAACAATTGTGACACTCCATCTCCCTGTTTAACACCAGTCTTGATCTCAAATTCTCCTGACAGTGCTCCTCTGAATCTCCCCCTTGCTTTTGTATCTGTCAGAACTTATTTTATGAGTTCTTGTGTAGTTCCATCAAGTCCTCTGTTCTTCAGGAACCTAACAAGAGTCTGTCGATGGAGTCATATGCCTTTGCGAAGTCCACGAAGGTTATTACTATCTTTTTGTTTTTTAAGGCCCTATGTTCTATCAGTTGCTTCATGATAAGTATCTGTTCTATACAACCCCTTTCTGATTCCCGCTTGGTAGTCGCCAAATGTACTTTCTGCCTGTTCTTCTACTCTCTTGAGCAATAGTTTTGACAGCACCTTGTATCCGACCGCTAGTGGCGATATTCCTCCGTAGTTGTTTGCATTTCTCTTGTTCTCTTCTTATGTATTGGTACTAAACTTGCATTCTTACATCCTTCTGGCAACTTCTTTGTTCTCCAGGTCTGGTGGATTGTGTTGGTCACATGTTGTCTATTGCTTTGTTGCCTCCACAAGACATCTGTGTATATTATAGGCAATGTCCTGACTGACTGATCGACTCATCACTGCCCAGTAGAATGTAGAAAAATGTAACTTAATTCGGATGCGCAGGAAAAACCAACTCCTAATGTTCGGATACAGCACCAGCATGGTCCCGCTTGATACAGTGACGTCGTTTAAATATCTGGCGGTAACGCTGCAAAGCGATATGAAGTGGAAGGAGCACGTGATGATTGTGTTATGGAAGGCGAATGGTCGACTTCGGTTTATGGGACAGTTCTAGCAAATTGTGGTCAATCTGTTAGGAGATAGCGTATAGGACACTAGTACGACCTCTTCTTGACAAGTTGTCTAGTGTTTGGGATCTGTTCCTGGTCAGATTAAAGGAAAATATCGAATCAGTTGAGAGGCTGGCTGCTAGATTTTTTCCTGGTAGGTTCAAACAATCAAATTGCAGTCCTTGGAGGGAAGGCGCTATTTATTTCGAGAAACACTTTACTTACTTACTTTACATGTGGCAATGCTCTCATCGACCATACGCCTGCTCTATGAGCCTCTTCCACTTCTGCCCGTCCAATGCGCTGTTTGACCAGTTGCTGTTGCTGTTCATCCTAGTTGTGTCCTCCTGAATGTTGACCCGCCATCTGATTCTGGGTCTCCCTCTTCCTCTCATTCCATCTATTGTTCTGCTGAATGCCATTCTAGGTAGTCTGTTCTCTGTCATTCTTGCTATATGTCTTGCCCAATTCAACATTCTCCTCTTGAGGACTTCGACGATGTTACGGTGTTTGTATTTTCGTCGTATACAGGTCCTAAAATTTTCCTTAGTACTTTTCTTTCGAATGTTAACAGTTTTTCTTTATCTTTCTTTCTAAATATTAATGTTTCACATCCATACAACACCACAGGTATAATGGTCGATTGATATAAGCGGATTTTGAAGTCACTGCTAAGCGATCTTTTTCTTATAATTTTGATGAAACTAAAAGGTGTCTTGTTTGCTGTTGATAAACGGGCATCTATTTCTGTATCTGTTCTGTTGTTATTACTAAAAAAGACTTCCTAGGTACTTCTTGTGGTACCAGTCTTGAAATTGAATCCATCTACACTCAGAGGTGTATCTTTTCTGGTTTTCTTACTTATGGGCAGATATTCTGTCTTTTCTTCATTAATATGTAATCCTGTTTTCTCAGCAATTTTGTAGCAATTTTGCATCATTCTGATTAATTCTCTGTAGGAACTATTTATTAGTGCTACATCATCTGCATAGGCAAGTCTTGCAATGGTATCATCCTGTAGCTGGATCCCTTGTGGACTGGTTTCAGAAAATTCTCTATCAATCTTCTGTAGGACAAGGTTAAATGAAATAAGTGAAATGGCATCTCCTAGTCTCAGTCCAGTGTACACATTAAAATCTTCAGTTTCTCCTACCGGTGTCTTTATGTGACATAAAGTTTCATCAATACACAACATTTTATCTAATCTGATTATTTTTGATGCTATTTTAAATTCTTTCATTACATTTAGGAGTGTCTGTCGGTGTATGCTATCATAGGCCTTTTTAAAATCTACGAATATGTGGACATCTACATTGAATTCCCACGTCTTCTCAGTTACGTGGATCCGTTTCTGCGGAAACCTCATTGGTAGTCCCCAATCAGTTCTTCTGCTATTGGTATCAGCCCGATTAATAGGCAGCTCGATAAGATTTTGTAGGTGACATCCAGTAAGGCAATTCCTCTGTAGTTATCACGAACTAGTGGATCATTCTTCTTAAATATGGGGCACACAATTACAGTTTTCCAATTTGCAGGAATGATTTCCGTCTCCCAAATTGTTTCCATTAATGCCTGTATTTCTAATTCCGGTTGTGGGCCTCCATTCTTTAATAACTCAGCGTATATCTTGTCCTCGCCACAAGCCTTGTTATTCTTTAATGTCTTTATTGCTTGCTGTATTTCCTTTGCTGATGGGGTTGTGACTGTATCAGCTGTATCAATTCTATCAGGTTCTTCCAATTTAAAGTAAGAGTGTGGGTCATTGCAGTTGAGAAGTTGTGAAAAGTATATCTTCCATCTGTTTTGTATGTCAGTTTTGTTGGTCAATATTTTCCCATACTGATCCTTTATAAACTGTTCTCTCTTATTGAATTTACCAAATCACTTTTTTTTATGTTTTGATACATCTGCCTTCTCCTGTGATGTTGGAAATCATCCTCTGCTTCTCTGATCATATTGTTACAGTATTCCCTTTTCTCTTGTCTTAGGGTTCTTCGCGTTTCTTGGCGGAGTTCATAGTATCTTTCCTTCAATGTCATATTGTCCCTTACTTTAATCCATGCATTCCTCGCATTTCTTCTTTCCAGCACTTTTTCTTGACGCTTTGTGTTAAACTAAATTTCATTAGGTGGTTTTCTTTCACCTATGTTTTTGGTAGCCGCTTCTTGAATACAGCCCTTCAGGTGTCTACATCTGCTTCCGACATCCTGTGGTTCTGTTTTCGGTTTTCTGTTTCTCGATTTTGTTAGATTGCTTTTAATTTCAGTTTTCTGTTTCTTGGTTTTGTTAGATTCCTTTTAACTTCTTTTGTAAAATTTTCTTTTATATCTACTTTCGCCAGGTTTCCTATTTTATATCTTGTAAGTTCTTCTCTATTTCTATTTACTTTCCTTTTGACTTTCACTTTCATTTTTGATAGTATTAACATGTGGTCTGTGTCATAATCCACTCCCCTAAGGGTTCTGTCATCTTTAATACTGTGTTGAATCGCTTCTGGACAGCTGCATGATCTATTTGATTGACTACCTTTCCATCTGGTGATATCCATGTTCCTAAATTAATGTGTTTATGGTGAAATTTTGTGCTGCATATCGTGAGACCATTTGTCATTGCAAAGTTTATAAGTCGAACCCCATTCTCTGAACTTTCTTCCTGCAAGCTAAAATTGCCGATGGTTGGCTTGTAGATTCCTTCCTTTCCTACTTTGGCATTAAAATATCCTAACACTATTTTCACATTGTGCCTACTTAATAAGTTGTACGTTTGTTAGAGTTGGCTGTAGAATTCTTCTTTCGTGTTGTCATCTTCTGCGGGTGCGTGTTCATTTAGAAATGTAATGTCTAACCACTGCGTCTGAATAGTTATGTATGATATACGGTTATTAACATGTTTGAACTCCCTTACTGAGTCATCTATTGATTTATGAATGTACAAACCGGTTCCAAGTTTGAGAAATACTATTGAGAAAATTTAAAGAACCGACATTTGAAGTGGGCTGTGGATCGATCATACTGCCTACAACATACACTGCGCTTAAGGATAATGAAGATGAAGTTAAACAGATTAGGGTGCATACGAAGGCATGTAGACAGTCGTTTTACCCTCGTTCGGTTTGCGATTGGAACAGAAAAGAAAATAACTGGGAGTGGTACAGGGTACCCACCGCCAGGCGCCTTGCGGTAAATTTCAGAGTATCTACGTAAATGTAGATGTAAAGGTAGAAGTACATGCATGAAGCTGTAACACCGAAAATGCAGATAAAATACATTCTACACCATCCAAAACTACCGCCATTTAATACCTGGTGATAAGTTGTAATATACCGCTAATTCTGAATCTGTAAGCTTTATTGCAAAAGTATACTTAAGAAGTAATGTATGTAATAATATATTTACATGTGACTGTGTATAATTGATTGCAATTATAATGTAAATATTGTAAATTGCTGGGTTATAGCTGAGGGAACTTCATTTAAGTGTGTCTATAGCAACGACGAATGGGCAGAAGCTGTGTCGTTGTTTATCTTTGCTTATGGAGAGTCTTTGTCGCGTTGCAAGCAGAGAGGAAACAGAGCAGCTTGAGTGATGAAAGAGTGCGGTAGTGTTTTGTTGGGCGCTCCCGCTGACGTGGTGTGCAGCTTTGATCGCGCCAGTGTAGACGCGCCTGATACATTAACCCGCGAGTATCGTCGGAGTGGACAGGTGGAGGAAGCTGCAGTTCTATTTCCTGTCTCATAATTAGCCGTGGCTCCAGAAGTGACTCGCGGTTCGCAACCAGCAGCAACAGAAGCAGTTCAGCATTGTCACCAGCCACATTCTCCGTCATCCGCAAAGTTACAACGCTGTAAGACTATTAACTGACAAAGTATAACTAATATGCTGAAAGTCATTACTACGTAACCAAGTTTCAGTACAGTGATTACCCTGTGGAATTTCTTTCACAAACTTGAATAATAAACGTTCTTGAATAATAACGTGCAATAGTTAAAACCAGTAGGGTACCTGTGTTGTCACTGTCCTCAGACGTTATTACCATGTGGGGTCTCTTTCCTTTCCAAGCAATCGTCAAGAGTTGTAAAAGTATGAAAATTGATTAACTGTTTAGTGCCCGTTGTATCTGTTTGCTAGTGACCAGTTCACTCTAAATTTTGCTGTCTCAGTAACTGCTCGTTCTTGAATTCCATAAGAGAGGCCAAATAATTTGCAGTCACTTAACGCAAAGTAAAATTTCGCTGGCGAACTAATAACTAAAAATTCAGCACAAATTAAGAGCGCATAATCTCATTTATTCTGTATTTAACTTAGCGAATGACTTATGCTGGCTTGGTATGTATTTTCTTGTCCTTAGGTTAGAGGTAGGTCAGTTGTTCGTTTGCTGAAAGTAAATTCCATTCAGCGTTTAAACAATTAAATGTAAATTGCTTCCTTTTTTCCAAATTTTGCATTACATTACACTGAGGATGCTGAAAGTCATTACTACGTAACCAAGTTTCAGTTATAGCTAGTCATGTATTCAACCAACAACTTCATTTAACTATACTTTCAAAATTTAGTGCTTCAGTTTAAGCAACACCAAATTCAGTGCTTTGTGATTCATTTATTTTCTCGTGAACTGTAGTGCTGTGGAAAAGCGTGACGACCTTATGTTGCTACGCCAGTGATTATTTGCTTGATTTCCTTTGCCATTACATTTCTTACGATTCTGTACATTCATTGCCCTAGTGGGTTCGCGACCGTTTAATTACCCTTTTTTTTTTGCTAATCAGTATTTTTTGTATTAAATATTACGTGGTATTCTTTTTCCCCCCGTGTGGTTCGTGAGCGATTACATTGTATTCCACCATTTCAAAATTGTCAGTACTTAGATTAGGTTTGGAATAGATTCTTCCTTCGGCAATCTCTGCTGTACACTTTCTTCCTACTAACCGACATTGTTTTCCTTACTCACTGTAAAATATCATTACGCATGCGCGATCACGGTCATTTATATCGCAATCCAACAGACCGATTAGGAAGGCGGACGCTAAAAAGTTTTAGTCGAACCGAGATGCCGTGTTCATAAACCCTTCCTTTGCTCACATGGCATCTTCATAGGCGAGTGTTAATGCAGTCAGGTGCTTTCAATATTTCTTGACTTCCAAAGAACTATTGGCTCAGTGCTACTCAAACGCTTACTGGAGAATGTAATACAATCTGGGATGTGAAAAGAAATTTGTCACCGGATTCAGTACGCAGCACGTTATCACGGATACAGAGTCATCAATAGAAGCAGAAGTAATTTCCGGCACACAGTCACAGGTGTCTGTTGTTCATTTTGCTATATGAGTTCTACAGTTAGTATCAAAAACACCTTGGAATTTTGCAGATGATGCTGTTATCTATGAAGAAGGCTGGTATAGTAGTGCTTCTGGTAAACAAGAGTAAAAACAATTGCAGAGACTTAACAACGGAGAAGCGTCATCTGTGCTATCAAAATTACAAACATTATTATCTGTGTTCTTTTGTAGAGGAAGAATGAGTGTTCTTTGTTTCTACATATACATATACATTTACATTTATACTCCGCAAGCCACCCAACGCTGTGTGGCGGAGGGCACTTTACGTGCCACTGTCTTTTCACCTCTTTCCTGTTCCAGTCGCCTATGGATCGCGGGAAGAACGACTGCCGGAAAGCCTCTGTGCGCGCTCGAATCTCTCTAATTTTACATTCGGATCTCCTCGTATAAGCAGGGGGAAGCAATATATTCGATACCTCACCCAGAAACGCATCCTCTCGAAACGTGGACAGCAAGCTACACCACGATGCAGAGCGCCTCTCTTACAGAGTCTGCCACTTGAGCTTGCTAAACATCTCCGTAACGCTATCACGGTTACCAAATAACCCTGTGACGAAACGCGCCGCTCTTCTTTGGATCTTCTCTATCTCCTCTGTCAACCCGACCTGCTACGGATCCCACAATGATGAGCAATACTCAAGTACAGGTCAAACGAGTGTTTTGTAAGCCACCTCCTTTGTTGATGGACTACATTTTCTAAGGACTATCCCAATGAATGTCAACCAGGCACCCGTTTTACCAACAATTAAATTTATATGATCATTCCACTTCAAATCGTTCCGTACGCAAACTCCCAGATATTTTACAGAAGTAACTGCTACCAGTGTTTGTTCCGTTATCGTATAATCATAGAATAAAGGATCCTTCTTTCTATGTATTCGCATTACATTACATCCGTCTATGTTAAGGGTCAGTTGCCACTCCCTGCACCAAGTGCCTATCCGCTGCAGATCTTCCTGCATTTCGCTGCAATGTTCTAATGCTGCAACTTCTCTTTGTCTTTCATTGCATTATCGATTCTGCTGCTCTCGCTGACGGACATTAATTGTTGACGCTCTGTAACTGATACAATTATTTGTAACAGAAATATAATTGTGTTGAATGTGTGTGCTTTTGCGAGTAGCGAGTAGCTATCATGTATATGATTCAGTACGTAATAATTAAATGTTGCCTTGTCTGTTTCTGTGTAGGTTCATTATTGTATCGACGCCATTAATGACTTAAATTATATAAGATGTTCCAACAGTCATTTAACGATAAAAGTATAGAAGGAATAATTTTAATAATTTGGAAACGGCGTCCTGCAATATTTTTCAACTCATATTAGGCCAGAGGTACAGTTTGTATTAATAACAATGTCAGTGAATGCTTACACTGCCATTGCACATAGGCAGCCATCCTGCACCATCAAGCCCAACAGATAAAATTAATTAAAAATTGTTTAAATGTATTATCGCGTAATATTAAAAAAGGATTTTTAATCCTTCGTGTGTAGGATTCATGTCCTCACGTTGGGATATGTATGCTATTGTTGGTGATAGCGCCCTGAGAAAAATCAGCCGTGGCTTTTAACAAACATGAAAGGGAAAAGGTTCATTATTTCTAATTTCAAACCCGTTTCATACAACAAGAATAACGGCACAGTCATCGTTGTATGAAGTATTCAACAATAACCATTCAATTAATTAGTCATTACGCGATACTGGAAAAAGGCCCACAAGTATTCTGTTGCATCTTCAAAATGGTTGAAATATTAGCTAACTACTTTAAATCTTGATAAATGTAAAATCATGCACTTCACTAAATGGAAAGACATATCACCTAGCAATTACAATAGCAATAGGTCACAGACAGAATAAATGAGCTCTTGAATGGTAACAAGTTTGTTTGACTTAATGGGTGTCACGGAAATTGTAAAAAATCTTAACTGGAGGAAGCTTGAATAAAGCGGCCCGCTGTCCCGCGAAATTTCGATATACAACATGAACTGAGAAACCTAGGAACACTCTACCACCCGCTACCCATCGCTTCCGTAAGGCGGCGAAGAAAAAATCTGACATATTGCAACCCACACAGACATTTAAGCAGCCTTCTCGCGGTCCGTACGCAAATGGAGTAGGAAGAAACCTTAATACGCAGAATAATGGTAAGCACCTCCCGCCATGCGCTTCACAGTTGTTTGCAGCATATGCATCTAGTAGTGGGTGTGGAAGATGACCGGCACTCTTGAAATTAGCTGCATACAGAGGGCAGGATAAATATGTGTTGAAATCTTCTTCTCTATAGCCACAAAAAGAAAGCTATACGTCTATATCCACGTCGACCTAGATTTACTTTAAAAAAATTACTGTCGAGCAGTAGTTCCTCTGGCCCGTGGTCTGAAAGAGGGCGAGAGAGCAACAGCGAACGCGAGACCGCGCGCCTCGTGATTCGAAAGGGGCCGAGATGTTTACGCATGTGAATGCGCGTCCTTTTTCGGTATAAACGTGGTTATTTCCTTTAGCTGAGCCGGACGGTGTGGCCGCTTCAGTCTGGAACCGCGCGACCGCTAGGGTCCGAGATTCGAATCCTGCCTCTGGCATGGTTGTGTGTGATGTCTTTAGGTTAGTTAGGTTTAAGTAGTTCTAAGTTCTAAGGGACTGATGACCTCAGATGTTAAGTCCCATAGTGCTCAGAGCCATTGGAACCATTTGAAACTTTACCAGATTCCAGACTTAAATTCACGGCAACGTGGCGGCCTTGTTGTCAGCAGAAATACACTGCCTCACAAAAGAATCGGATCACCCAGCAGAGGAGGAAGAAACGAAATCAAAGTTCACGGCTTGGGAGGGTGAGTCTGGTGGTATTCCTGTGACTACAGATTCGATTACCAATATGACGTTGTACCCCCTTTGGTCTTCTTGCATGCACTAATTCGGTTGGGTAACGTGCCAATATGCGTTTGTAGACTCTGCTGACCAAAGATGTCCATAACCGTTTTAGCCAGTCCCTGACATATAGGGCAAAGTGACTGACACGGGGCTGGCGTCTGAGCTTGTGCCACGCACGTTCGATCGGGGCCAGATATGAGGATCTGACGCCGGCAGCACCTTAATATCGTAGCGACACGTACCATGCGGACGAGCATTGCCTTGTTGAAAAATGGGATCACGTTACAGTC
Source organism: Schistocerca americana (assembly GCF_021461395.2). Taxonomy (NCBI): domain Eukaryota; kingdom Metazoa; phylum Arthropoda; class Insecta; order Orthoptera; family Acrididae; genus Schistocerca; species Schistocerca americana. The sequence continues at coordinate 264,544,395 of NC_060124.1, read as the reverse complement.
GGATGAGAGGTAATAGATGAGGTCGCTATGTGACATACCGTTTTATCTGTCTATCGGCCGTGACCTTGAAAATATCATTGATAAATTTATCTTTAAAAGTGAAAGTATCTGACCCAGATTGTTTCCTTTTTAATTAGTGAAAGTATCAATGATAAAATTGTTCCAAATTAATTATTCAAGAAACGTGCATGTGACTGCGTCTGCGAACTTGTTTCGTGCACTCCTTCACTTGGCCAGTAATGAAACATGTATTTGACTCAGCAATCAAGTTGAAGAGAATAGTGGCGTTTGTGCAATGGCATTAAGATGGTACTGAAAAATAGCCCTGACGTTTACTTCATGAAATTATCTCTTACCTTTAATAATGCCTGTTGTGCAATGGCATAAAATTAGTTATTTGAAATAAAAATGGTACAAATGGCTCTGAGCACTATGGGACTTAACTTCTCAGGTCATCAGTCCCCTAGAACTTAGAACTACTTAAACCTAACTAACCTAAGGACATAACACACATCCAGGCCCTAGGCAGGATTCGAACCTGCGACCGTAGCGGTCGCGTGGTTCCAGTCTGTAGCGCCTAGAACCGCTCGGCCACTCCGGCCAGCATTTGAAATAGCTTTGCTCTGATAACTTTAGTTATACCAAAATCGATTTCAAACCATGAACTGCACATATATACTGCATAGACGCCTCATTTTCTTTACGTTCTTTCATTGGTGGGTAACTTTACTTTACTACTCATTTCCATATTCAGTACAAGAAAAGGATGTGCATTAAGATTCAGGCTGTTAAATTTAACCACAATGTTGATCTCTCTCTCTCTCTCTCTATATATATATATATATATATATATATATATATATATATATATATAGTTAAAATTTTAAGTGATACACAAAACCTACCATTTCCAACATTTTTGTAGCACGAATCACTCTTACAAGAAATTCTACAAAACGCTTACTGCGTCAAACCTTGGACATACAAATCCTAGCTCTGAACATTATCTAATAAAACCCATTTTTGAAATCATAAAATATATCTTCTCTCATTATCGTGCTAACGTTTGTTCAGCGAAAATTGCGCAGCGTGAATCCTACCTTAAAGCTGTCTGCACACGTCTGCTTCCTCCAGGCACCTACCTGCGACTCCTCGGTTTTTTTTACTGCGCGCGCCCGGCTCCCTTAACCATCAAAGATCCTCCTACTCAAAGATATTATACTCATTCCACCTTGGAGTTGGCAACTACTGACTTTATTTTCTGGATCTACCCTGATCAGACCTTAGCACATGCCTTTCAACCTAAAGTCATATCCTGTAGTTCCACAAACCACGACGCCAGGACTAAGATCACTGTGCTCTTTTATGTAGGGTGTATAATAATTATCCATAGAAAATATGTGTTATTTAAGGTTCTCCAAAGCAGAAAAATTGGTGAAGACATTATAGGTAATGCCAACGTTTTAGAGACTGTGACACGTTAAGCCGCAATATTCAGAAGCGGCAGCTGTCATACAAGGAAAGCCGGCACGTGACATTGGTCACGTTTCTGCCCAACGTGAGAAGATCAACGACCGAAGAGTCAGTTACCGCCCTAAAAACTTCGCGATATTGGAAAAACACAGAATAAATACCTCCGACAGCGGACGTGATGTGGTCCTTGGAGAAGGTCCTCCCATGGGGGAAAGAAGGCACGAAGATGTGTCGCCTGGACAGACGAACCGACGGTTAGTCAGCGGACGTCATACTTCGCTACAACGACTTAGCCGCAAAGTTGCTCAACGTCTCAATGTGGAACCACCATTGTTTCTCTCACACCTCACCCACTGGGCCAAGGAAAGAGCACATTCCACAGCCCACAAAGTGTCATTTTCCTTACGCCATCCCTGACAAAATAATGACCTTTGCTCCCCTCCGTCACTGACGCTCAATATCTAGTGTCACCAAACCCCGTCAAGCCACATAGAAAACACTGGAAGAATGGAATGTCTGCCAAGGTTGCCAAAATACTCGCAGGCCATGGTCATCCGAGGTAGTATCGGACCGCGATGCATCACTTAATGCTATGCGAGGCCTTTCACTAGCAGTCCATGTTTCTGATAATGATGACTCTTAACAGAACGCAGCATCAGAGTCTCCTTCACAGTGAACACTCGTCACCTAACGCTGTTCACGCCCTGCACGTGACCCACCAGTCCTGATAATAACAATAAACAGGAACAGCACTAATATACTCTGGTGGTCCTTCTACCTGCCGAAGAGAGCTGCAACTTAATAATCATTTACAAAGGTGCTGATGATGTGTAGATGAACGATGATATATTGGCATCCGGGCATGTCTACTGGGAGCTTCAGTTTCTTTTTTTATTATTTTTTATTTTATTTATTATTTTTTGTCGGGCTCTGTATCGAGGCTAGAAGCCTGCATCAGGCTGACGGAACTGATACTCTCAATGGAACCAAATATCAACAACGTAATATTATGGCTTATGGGTTAAAAGGATCGTCAACAGGGAGTGCTACGTGCGAGAGCGTCATTTTGAATTACTGAAACTTCAAATGGCTCTGAGCACTATGGGACATAACGTCTGAGGTCATCAGTCCCCTAGAACTTAGAACTACTGAAACCTAACTAACCTAAGGACATTACACACAGATCCCCCTGAGGCAGGATTTGAACCTGCGACCGTAGCAGACGCGCGGTTACGGACTGAATCGCCTAGAACCGTTCGGCCGCCACGGCCGGCTTACTGAAACTATTAAATTAGATACATTCAAAGACAATAACACAAAATAATGTCTGTTGTAGACAGCGCTTTCTAGCCGCACAAATGGAACTACTTGTTACCAGCGTGTGGCGCATTGCATAAGACACCAGATAGTTTGCCAGGCTAATCTTTACTACAATGAGGCTTAATATTTTTCCACCGTCCCCTTCACTTATTTTACCCAACTGGCAGTGCGAACGTATGCAGTATAAAGACAGGTGTTCTGCATGCTTCCGTAGAATAGTAATTATGCAAATCTGCATGACATCAGATAATTTTTGTGCTCATTGCAAAGCTGTTCTTATTTGTGACTATGACATGTATTTTTCACGTAATCAAAAAAAGGTTATTTTAAAATTAATCACAGAAATTTTTTTGCGCCTGTAATGTGAGTACACGAAGTACCTGTGTTTTTATGTGAGTATGTTGCCTGGACAAAGCAAAAGCATTGTAATCTAAACGTCTGAAAGACCGCTCCGTTTACCACTCTGGTTGTTGTATAGCGTATTTCCAAACTACTTTTGCAAACTTTTTGGGGGTAGTGCGGACCAAAACAAGAAAAAATGTCCCCTAAAGATGGGCGGTAAAACGCGTACCTTTAGAGCTATGGGCAGTTGTTCATCTTCGCAACTGTGAAACATATCTGTTCTGTAGAACAACCGTTTGCATCTTAGAGAGCATGTTTACGGGATATTTTTTCTTCATTTCGCCCATATTACCTCCTCCCAAAACATTCAAAGCAAAGAGACTGCAGTAGAAGAAATGTGGTTCACAGCAGCGAAGACGAACAAGTGCTCATAGACCTTAAGGTTAGGCATTTTTAGCTCATATCTACTGGACATTTTTTGTTGTTGTTTTGGTATAAGAAATCTGTTTCCAAAGTATGCAAAAGTAATTTGGGAACTCCTGTATAATGACTGTCATTTATACCACGATCAGCTGATTTCGCCACGCCCGGGTTCCCGGGTTCGATTCCCGGCGGGGTCAGGGATTTTCTCTGCCTCGTGATGACTGGGTGTTGTGTGATCTCCTTAGGTTAATTAGGTTTAAGTAGTTCTAAGTTCTAGGGGACTGATGACCATAGATGTTTAGTCCCACAGTGCTCAGAGCCCAGCCAGTCGATTTCGGCTTTTTCAAGTGCCTGCACCATTACTCGGAACTCTACCCCGCCACCCTTTCGTTTACGAATACAGAAGTGCTCACTTGGAAGTGGCAATTAGTCGAAACTAGCTCAAGTTGGTTTACGTGACAGTGACTGTATAAAAGCCAGGATGGAAAATAGACTTTCAATAAACTTGTGGTGTGGCACTCAACATAAAAAAGTTGTCTGAATAAATCGGCCAAATCGGGGACATTTTGCGTCTGGGAGTAAAAAAATGTTGTTTTTACCGCAAAATATCAAATTTGAAGTGGTGAAGCAGTTTTTAACTGATTTTCCACCAGTCGGATGCTCCCTGTAGATTCTTTCTATGGTATTTCCATTCATCAAGCAAGAATAATTAATACCTGGAAGATTTATTCATCGTCACATTCACAGACCGATGAACAATCGCGAATTTGGGAATACAGTAAATGTGCGAGAAGAAGATGGGTGGATTGTCTTCAGGTGTGTCACTGAAAATCTTTAGGGAATGAAAAACATTCAAATTACAACAGCATTGCAAAAACTGAGATCAAAACTTTCAAGAAGTTGATATTTAACATGAGTGTGAGGGTCTACTTCCCATACTCTCAAATCGACCAGCTCCGTGCTGCAACGTTACACTCGAGAACAAGTAGAACAAAGACATTAAATAGATGGAGATGAGGTGAGTAGGAAGACGGAGTGAAACTATGATGGGCAGAGTATTATATGAAGTTGGAGAGTGATAATAAAGATGTAGGACTTACAGAGGAATATTAAAAAGAGAAAGTTTGGTAAATAATTGTGACAGGGTGCTCATAATGTTGCTTAAATAAATGTTCGGCGGAACGTTTTCTTGTCCTGCTTGCAACTGAAAGGGAAAAGCACTCACCTTTGCAGTCTCTGCAGGATCACGCCTGTGCTTAGGCGACGTTGGCTTGTAATGTCCTTCAGCTGAAAAACTTGTAGAAAAACAAAGTAGATGAACTAGACGCGTCAGTGGGCTGCCAAACGATTTAACTGAGTAAGTATGACTTAACAACAAATCAGCAAAAGCCATTGAATGTAATTTCTGTTATATTGCCACTTTTCTGCATGAATATTTACCACCAATCCCGCACTAGTATACAGATCAATAATGAAAGCCAGAACCTTACACAGTCTGTACTAATCCATTCGCACTTTCAGCACACTCGATCTAGTAGTCAGTCTAAGGTTTTCAGTCTGGCCTGATTCTGAAGAGAAACATGGTGTTTGTCAGTTGGAAAGCTCACGCGTAAGCTTTACATATACTAACTTCAGGTGTAGAATGTTCTCGGTTACGACTGCACAGCGCGCCAAGTGGTATTTCTGTTCTTAGAAATGAGGTCACAGTTTCCACAGAAAAAAATATGGAATTTACGCAAACGTCATTTACGCCTTTATAACGTACCAGTCTCACTCCAAAATGATTTTAGACGAAGTTACCTAGTAACACATTCCAGAAAAGTAGAAAAAACTGATTAGCAGCATCTGCAGGGATGATATATCTTTTATAATTCCAAAGCACTATAAACAGGCTGTTTTACATTTTGCATCATTTTCCCGTATTTATTTGATTAACATCAGCACTGCACACTCACATTTCCACGCTCATATACGCATTAATACTCACAAAGGCAACCACTCGTACTTCACAAAGAGGTCACATTTATTCCATAAACATGTCGCCGGCCGCAGTGGCCGAGCGGTTCTAGGCGCTGGCTGATGACTTCAGATGTTAAGACCCATAGTGCTTAGAGCCAAACACGTCAGTAAAAAGAAATAATAGGTAAAATTGGTTTCCCAAAATGTAACTCACTCCATTATTGTCGGGTTCGATATACACTCAACGTTCTTCACTGACCTCTTGCACAAAACATTGATATGCCAGGAAGTTATTTAATTAGTACAATAATAAATTCAGTGTTTTCAGCAACTTGGTGTATGTCAAAAACTCCTTTAGATAAATATCTGAAATTTATACTGTCATCAACTAGTAACATTACAAAAGTTTTTTAAAAAGGTTCATCACAGTTAAAGTACGGAAAACTTCTTTTTTAATTTATAGCGATGAATGTGATGTTAGATCGTTCTTCGGGTGACTTACACGCACCTCGACTTCAGACACTGGCTGACTCATGAGCAGATAAGTAGAAGCAGTGACTCACACCAAGTATCAAATTAACTCCCGTCTGATTTTATATGGGTGGTGTGTATTGCTATCCGCCACAAATTTTCATATCGTTTTAGTATACACTCAGGCGACAAAGTCATGGAGCACCAACTAATATCATTGCCCCGCACGGGGCCTCCCGGCCAATGACGCCGAACGCTCATTTTCCTTTCCATCTAATATCACGTTAGACCTCCTTTTATCTGTTGAGGTCCAACAACTCAACGTGGCATGGACTCAACAAGTAGTAGGAAATCCTCTGCCGAATTATTGAGCCATACTGCCTCTACAAGCATTGTAAATGCAAAAGTGTAGCCGTCGCTGAATTCTGTGCATGAACTGAGCTCTCGATTATGTTCCATTAAAATGTTCATGTCGGCCGATCTGGGTGGCCAAATCATTCGCTCGAACTGTTCGGAATGTTCTTCGAAACAACTGCGAACAATTCTGGTGCGCCAACATGCCGCATTGTCATCCATAAATACTCCATCGTTGTTTGGAAACATTAAGTCCACGAATGGCTGAAAATGGTCTCCAGTTAGCCGAACATAACCATTTCCAGTCAATGATCGGTGCAGTTGGGCCAGAGGATCCAGTCCTGTCCATCTACCCACAGCCCACACTAACATGAAGGCACCACGAGCTTGCACAGTACCTAGTTGACAACTTGGGTCGATGGCTTCGTGACGTCTGCGCCATTCCTTAGGCTCTTACCGACTGTAATCGGAACTCATCTTCCAAGGGCATGGTTTTCCAGTCGTCTAAAGTCCAACATAAATGGCCACGAGTCCAGGAGGGACGTTGCAAGCGATGTCGTGTTGTTAGCAAAGGCGCACGCGTCGGTCATCTATTGTCATAGTCCATCAACGCCAAACTTCGCCACACTGTCCTAATGTACACGTTCCACATACGCCTCTAATTGATTTCTGCGACTATTTCACGCAGTATTGCTTGTCTGTTAGCACCGATAACTCTACACAAACTGTTCTCGGTCGTTAAGTCAAGGCCATCGGCCACTGCGTTGTCCGTGGTGAGAGCTATGCTCGCCACACTCGTGACAGTGTGCATCTCGGAATATTGAATCCCCTCACGATTTCCAAAATGGAAAGTCCCATGCGTCTAGTTCCAAATATCATTGTGCTTTCAAAGTCTGTTAATTCCTGTCCTGCGGCCAAAATCACGTCGAAAACCTTTTCGTATGGATCAGCTGAGTACAAATGATAGCTCCACCAATGCACTGCCCTTTATAGCTTGTGTACGTGATACTACCAGCATCTGTAAATGTGCACATCGCTATCCTATGACTTCAGTCACATCAGTGTAGATATAAATCAAAAATAGCTTAGAATCAAGTTTTTTGCAGTACTAATCTTGGTTATAAGGCATATGATGGAACTGGTTATCCCTCCTACTCATTCCCTATTAGTAACACCTCAGACGCGCTCCTACTTCCAGTGGTAGGTGTCACAAAATAGCCAAAATACTATCGGGAATTCTCCTGCCCCTACATAGTAGTCCCTTTCTAAGCGGTATATGAGGATTTTGTCTGAAGCCTGACGAGAGTAGCCGACTGTCACCTCAGTGTGCACCTGAAAAAATAAGCCACAAATTATTGAAATATTAAATTTGACTGAATTTATATTTGAATATTTGATATTCTGTTACTTATTAGGGAACCTCCCCATCGCACCCTCCTCAGATTTAGTTATAAGTTGACACAGTGGATAGGCCTTGAAAAACTGAACACAGATAAATCGAGAAAACAGGAAGAAGTTGTGTGGAACTATGAAAAAAATAAGCAAAATATACAAACTGAGTAGTCCATGTGCAAGACAGGCCACATCAAGGAGAGGGTGAGCTCAGCAGCGCCGTGATCCTGTGGTTAGCGTGAGCAGCTGCTGAACGGGACGTCCTTGGTTCAAGTCTTCCCTCGAGTGAAAAGTTTAATTTTTAATTTTTTCAAGGCCTATCCACTGTGCCTACTTATAACTAAATCTGAAGGGAGTGCGATGGGGATGTCCCCTGTTAGATCTTTAAAATATGATACATTATGTTGTGAAAAATCCTGAAATTATGATTTACAGAGTCGGCATTACAAACTGATCCCGGACAAATGCTTTTGAGAAAGTGTATCCCAAAATTTTAAAACTGAATAGTAATACCACAGAATTACGAACGACCTGGTGTTGGTTCTGTATGGCTGCTTTCGTCTGAAGCATGCCCATTACCGGTCACGGCGGATGAAGGACGCCCAACAAGACTAGTTGGGGGTTCTCTTTTTCCCTGTAGTTCGTTGCCGGGCAGCAGGAAGACGGGAACGAAGAAAAGGTCGCCCCTGCGCGGCTAATGAAGGCAATTACTGGCAGCAGCTCGTGCTAACCCACCCCAGTGATCGGGGACCGGCGGGCGCACGGCGCGCTTAGATAACAGGGCAGGCTCATGGCTTTCCTTAATTGTTACCTTCGCGAACCAATTTTATCCGTCCTGCTGATAACCTACCTCCGCTCTCTGCCGGTCGTTAAGAGCAGGCCCTGGTCACACTCGCCATGTTCGTATTTCTGGAAGTTCGGTTTCCAAAAATACACGGTGCACCGGAACTCCGCCAACCAATATTCGGAGACTGTTCGGGGATATTCTCTGAGTATTTTGGTATATGGCGCCTCTTTACAGAATAATAGCGCAGCCATGGTGTAATCGGTTTGTAAGTCAAATTACCTCTAATCCTGACTGTGAGTTAATGAGCATTGCGCTCTAATTTAAATACACGGCCGAAAGAGTCAGCCTTCAGAAATTGTGAAACGAACCCCATCGTCCAGGACCACGTGCCACAAAGGGCGCAGATTCACCACGAGACAGGGAAACTCACAGGCGTCTATTGTGCCCTAAGCGCCGTAGTATGCGAATGAGACAGACGAGAACTAACGTCATAGGGAAACCCAGTAGGAACAGTTTGTGGCCAAGGAGGAGTAGTAGTGTTAAATATCGCTCACCAAAGATCGGCCATAAAGGGAAACATTTATGAAAACTATTTAATTCTGTAGCAATGCAAATAATCAAGCCACAGTAATTTTAATCTGCTAGCCTCCATAAATTTTCATGGTGATCTCAATAAAACTTGAATACTGATCATATCTCTAATAGTTTAGGATTTACTGTTAAAGTGAACTTAACAAGTTTTGTGACAAACACGTGAAGGCTAAAATCTGAACGCTCTGGTCGACCTTCACGATCGACCTATCCTATAGAAGCGCATCATTAAAATAGCAAATGTAAATATCATCTCTGTTTCTTATTTGGCTAAAGGATACAGTAAATTTGTATTATCAGTATTTTCATTTAAGCATCAGATCATCATTTACTCCACACAGAACACATTGAACGATGATAGGAGGACACCTTATTGAATAATTAGGTAATAGAATATTTGTTATATAGTTTAGTGTATAATAGTTTCTCTTGTTCTTTATTTATTTATCAGAATGCACGTTGGTGTGAACCTACTGATCGTGACATTCAAAGTTAAGAATGAAACTGTATTAGAATTATATTAATACCTTCAGCTACTGACGGGCGTTGATATATATCAACTGGGACAAGTGAAAATGTGTGCCTCGACTAGGACTCGAAACCGGGATCTCCTGCTTACATGGCAGACGCTCTACCCATCTTTTTTTAATTTTTTGTATTTTGTTTTTTCTTTTTTCTTTTTTTTCTTTTTAGAAAGCCCTTAAGAAAATGGAACAATAAAAAAAAGAAACCTAAGTGCCACCGCCACTTTTCATCCTATAACAAAAAAATCTGGTCCACTTCAGGCGTTGGATCCTGACTAAACCTACCCCAGAGAGCTCCCTATATACAAGGGGAAATAAGGGAAATCAAGGTTAGGGCTATCCTTACAAACAAAACAAAATCTTATTTTTTCTGATTTTTATTTGTATTTTGATTGTTTTTCTTTTATTTGTTTAGTTTTGTTGTGTAATTGATTAGAGGCCTTCTGCGCCCCGCTGGTAATATGTTGAGTCACTTCTTCTCGAAATTGATGTGTTCCGTTCAATTGTTCAGAAATGTTCATTGGTTCAAACAGGACACCTTCTTGTCTGTATTTTGGGTGACGAACAACGACATACCTGTAATGACGGTCATTGAGATATGTCCAAAAATCGAGTACAGAGTCTACAGTTTGTCCAAATAGGTAGTGAATGTTACGTCCGCGAATCCAATTCCCAGCATTGGTCCTTGTCCGAGGAAAATAGTCACGTTCCGGAAATAATAATGAAAGGGGAGTAATCCGATCCGGAATGTCTCGCGTTAGAAAAGCCACAATACGACGAATCAAGTGCCAAACCTCCATCGCCGGTCCGCAAACAAACCGATGTTCGTCATTGTCTGGCACTCCACACGTGGAACATAGAGGGGATTGGGTGAGGTGCATACGATGAAGGCGAAATTGGTTGGTTTGCTTGCCATTGACAGTTAGGTACCAGACAGATTGAACATTCGTGTCAAGGTAACAGGCGAACACCGCGCGCCATACATGACGCCAGTAAACCTGGGGGAACTTTTGTTCAATCGGGTTAGGTGGACGACCTAATTGGAGAACATAATGACTGAGTTCAAGAAAGAAGTATCGTATACAGGGTGTTACAAAAAGGTACGGCCAAACTTTCAGGAAACATTCCTCACACGATGGATTGGTAGAGACGGACCAATTCCACGGCCTCCACGCTCTCCTGACCTCAACCCTCTTGACTTTCATTTATGGGGGCATTTGAAAGCTCTGGTCTACGCAACCCCGGTACCAAATGTAGAGACTCTTCGTGCTCGTATTCTCCAGGGCTGCATCAGCGCATCAGGAATTCTATGCGACGGAGGGTGGATGCATGTATCCTCGCTATCGGAGGACATTTTGAACATTTCCGGTAGCAAAGTGTTTGAAGCCACCCTGGTACGTTCTGTTGCTATTTGTTTCCATTCCATGATTAATGTGATTTGAAGAGAAGTAATAAAATGAACTCTAACATGGAAAGTAAGCGTTTTCGGACACATGTCCACATAACATATTTTCTGTCTTTGTGTGTGAGGAATGTTTCCTGGAAGTCTGGCCGTACCTTTTTGTAACACCCTGTATAATGGAACTGGTCCGGAACATCCGAGATCATCACTGGGGCTGACAGTGAGACCGGCGTATATGCCGATAGGAGGAGACCAGTGAGGCTCGTTGGGCAACGTGTCCATACTGTCATCTGGGAGCTGACAAAGAGGGCGCGAGCTCTATCCGGCACGTGAAACAGACCTATCCCACCTCGTTCACGGGGAAGAGTAAGGGTTGCACAGTTAACTTTGAACAACAGCCCAGAGCAGACGAAAGATGCCATCGCTGCCAACGTGCTGCGTGCCACAGTAAGCGGGAAAGGTAGAACTTGTGCTACATGGGGAACTCGGGATGCGATATATATATTGATATATCGAGCCCGTAGGAGAATATCTAGGAATCGAAGGCGATGGTCCACAAGACCGCCTCTGATCATTAAAAGAAGGCGACAGCAGTTGATGGTGGCTGAACGCCGGAGATCAGATGAAAAATCTATTCCCAAACAGCGAATGGTATCAATGGTGGTGAGGGGTGTAACGCACTCCACGGGAAGTCCCGTGCCAATGAACATTACTTGTGACTTACGTACGTTTAAAGAGCTACCCGACGCCTCACCATAAGTCGCTACCCACCTCAAAATAGCTCTAACCTCGTCGGCGTTACGTAAACAGATGACTAAATCGTCAGCATAGGCCGTGCAACAGAATCGGTAGCAATCTATGGACAACCCTACCAAATGTTGTCTTAGTCCACACAGCAGGGATTCCAAGGAAAAGGCGTACAAAATCGCTGATAGAGGGCAACCTGGACGTACGGATCGACCTATTTTTATCGGTGGAGTACGTCTGCCATTGTACATAATCCTGGATGAGGTACCCCGCAGAAGGCGCATCACTACCGTGAAACGGTGACTGGGAAACCAGTATGGTGGAGAACGGCCGTAAGGAACGAATGGTCAACCCTATCAAAAGCTTGACTAAAGTCCAAAGACGCAAGTGCCCCAGAGTCCAGTGAAGTTTTGTGAGTTCTTCTCGGGTGAATAGATTTGTGTCAGGTCTTGAGTTGTCATGGAGAAGGAGAAGTTCGTTTGCATTCTTGTGGCAACGAACGTGCTAAAGTCCTTTCTGCTCGGCCGGCGCGTGGGAGATGGGATAGGTTTGAGCGATATTGTGGTGATGGCAGACGCCTCACCCAATGACTCACCGTGCTTTTTATAACTGCCACAAGTCCACAGACATTCTGCGACGTTCTGCTTTTCCGATAAAAGAAACTCAATTACAGTTCCGTGCTTTTAAAGGATCTCAGTTACAGAAGCCATTTTGAAAGCTTCATAAAGCGCAGCCACCTATTGGAACTGTAGACCCTGAAGCGGGAATATTCCACTATTTCGCACAACCAGTTCCTAATTTTTTCTGCGGTAATTGGCCGACAAAATATGTGTTGCATTATTTTTTGAACGCCCATCGTATTAACGTGAGAATGGGATATAATAGTATTACTTATGTAGATACATTTAGTTATGTTCCGAAGAGAACAGCTCTTCCTTTTGATGTCAACAGAGGCTCGAGTCAAACTTATACTGAAAGTTTATTGGCAATATATTTTCATATTTTAGAAATACATTTAGCTGCGTATAGTACCTGTTTTGTTTGTGTACAGTATTTTTCTTAAAGGAATATTATCTTACGTGTAACTTGCAATAATCGCTGGGTGTTACACTTTCGACTCGCCATTGTGTCGTGGCTCTATTCTTTGCTACCCTAAATTCATTGTTAGAAAAAAAACCTTGAAGACCTGACACATCAGCTGATGAACTACAGACAGGAGCCCAGTGGCGTAGAGCGCGTCTTTTCGCCATGAAGACAGCTATGAGACAAGAAGTGTCATTAACTCCACAACATCGCAGTACTTCTAGACGCTGCAGCTTAGAAATATCCATCTCAACAGCACACAAGACAGCAGACGGCACGACGATAACAGCTGCAGGTGGCGACCAAGAGAAGAGTGTCGTTCTGACCTGATGGCCCTAAGTAAAGTGAAACGACATGTTTGGGGGACAAAACTTCATGGTCAAAACACAACTTGGAAACATGCTTCATCACAACTGAGGCAAAGTGAAGAGTCCTCAAGCTGACGAGAGCATGGATTACAGAGTCTGAGTCATACAGGTGAATCGCAGGTCGCACATAGGTACATGATATGCAAGATGTTTCCAAGAGACAGCTTTCAATCACAGGACGCCCGCTTGGTGCTCTACCGGAACAAGGGTATTTAGATGAACGGAATCTAGGATCTAGCACCGTTTCACGTTTTCCCCTATACACTTTCCATAACACAGAAACACCTCCACAGCCACACTGCACAGGGCACAGTCAGCAAAGAAAAGTGCACTGCCTCATATGGATCTAAATTTACTCGTATCTTTCCATCGGCAGATAATTCACCAAAACAATCCTGGTCCACTTCATGTATGCCTCAATGCTGGCGGAATATAAGCTCCAACTTTTTACTAGAAACGACTAGCAGCTCTTCAAAATGGAACACGTTGTCACATGATAGAGGTAAGTCAGAAATGATGTAGTATTGGTCAAGTCGTAGGGAACAGTCACTCGCGTGAGGAAAAATAAATAACACTGTATTCAATGACACGGCAAAAAGATAGAGAAACATTGTTTCAGAATTTGATACAGTGAAGGTTTATTTTAGCAGATAGTATTTGTATTCACCATTTAAAACGGAAATTTCAGGTGCATTACGGAAAAACTTCAGGGCCAGAAACTTAAAAGTTCTAGTAATTGTAAAAAATACGACAAAATGGTTAAATTATTTATTGACAGCGGTGAGAAAGGAACGAGTCTGGTCACAATCAGTAAGAAACTGTTTGTCGTGGTCCATATAGTACGAGAGATTTTTCGGCGTTTCTGTCCTCACACTAAGACAATATCATCAATATGGTGAGGTGAGTGACAGGTGACGAGAACTTGCCTGTTGACGAGTCGTTGCGCTCCATCGGAAACTGAACGAGGAACGTTAAAAATTTACGAAAAAGGTAATAAATGCAAAGTTACGTGGATATCAAATACGCTGAACTAGTACAGCTTACTTTCAGAGTAGGTGAAATCTGAGTTAACTCTCGTCTTCACTTGTTCCACCTGCAAACTCACTGTAACCTGCCTCGTTAGTAACAGGTTAATGCACAATTAATTTGAATTTGAACAAAACTATCGACTCTGAAATAAATTGATAGGTAAGTGGAAATAAGTTAACAACAAGTTATTCTAATGAACAATCTATTGTACTCCAGCACTTTTTACATACACGGATTTTGTTTAATGCTTCAAACAGTGCCATCACTCACACAAATCACGAAACAGAAATGGGTACCACGTGACTCAAGTAGTCCACAAGAAATCTAATTCAAATAATACAGCCCAACTGGGTACTTCTGTTCAATATCTCAGCGATGAGGCGGATAGTAATGGATACCTTACTGTTAGAATGCGTGTGTGGCAGCACAAGATTGACCTACGTTTCTGGCAACACAACACGTTAAAATAATAATCAACTAAGAAGGCAATTGTCTTACATTGCTAATACTCAGATATGTTAATTTGGAAAAAGACATATAAACTCGTTATTGAAAAGTAAAGAACTGACCGGAGGCAGTTATTTTGTTGAGACAATAATTTACGTAACCTCAGATTAACGTTTACTTACATTCACTATATTACTCGACATTGCAAGTCGTGTACATTGAATGGACTGTAATTACTATGAAAATTTACTGGCCTGAATAAGCAAGTATTGGCTTTCAAAAAATACGAACCAAGATAACACTCAACAGAGTTATTACCACAGACACAGATATAAACGTAAGTTAGGCTTTTGTTATGATTCGAGATCACGAGAATTACTTTACTTTAAATGGGATTACATTATCTTTATTTAATTAACAAGAATATCATTGCCTATGAATATTATTGAACAACACAATAAACTTATTGGGGCTTCATTATTAATTACTTTCAGTTATCTTTTCAGTAAACAAACAAATCTGTCAATAACTGTCTTTATTAGTCTTCTTTAAACAACAATACTCAGGTATTCAATCACTGGAATGGAACTCGATGCTAAGTAGATCACAATGACGGAGGATAATGACAAGCTTAGGCACCTACAGTTTTTAGTTATATTACTTATTATTCATTCAAATTCACTCAAATTATGCCACTGGATAATACAACACAAAATTTCATACGTGAACGCATATGGAGAATACAGTCACAATTTGTTAAATTAAACCTTTACTGTTTCAAACTCTGAAACAACATTTCTCTTTATTTTGGTCGTTTCATTGGATACAGTTGGTTGCAGATGTTACGCCATTGTCTACGTTGTCGTCCGCAGTGCCCCTGTTGCTCCATGTAATACTGCAGGCACACCTTGATCAGCAGTGAGCATTAATGGAGCATGATGTAGATGTGTTTGGAGCCTTTCCAAAGCTCTTGGTTCTTCGCTAATTACGATCGCGGCTCACAAAGACCCTAGTTTCTACAATACGCACCTGTAGCAGCTCACCCTCACGCCTCACAACCAAGTAATGCCCTCCGCACACGGAGCTGCCAAAAGGAACGCATTGCCGACGTGAGTTGGTAACGTGTCGGCATCGAGTCACTTCCTGTGTAGTTAGATAGGGCTCCGCAGACAGCGAATCTGCAGGAGACTCCCCAGTCAATCGCTTGCAATGCATTGCCAAACAGTTGCCTGCGACTCGGCGCCCGCGTTGCCAAGCGATCTGAGTTGCGTCGTTCAAAGTTGCTAATTAGTTTTTAAAGCGTGGTAACGTATAGTCGTATTTACTGGTATTTCGCCTGTGTGGTAATGCGATGTCGAACTTGTGATTAGAGAAACAGTTAAGCTCGTATTTAAGATCGAAAGTAATCTCAGAATCCCTGAAAAATGATCAGCAACGAATAAGTTAAACAGTAATGCAACATTAAACCGTGTACTGCAACGTTCGTGGCGAGAATACAGTCTATTTTGTAAAACATAAGAAAACTGTCCTGTTAGCAGTAATATAAGCAATCTGAAAAATATGAATACAAGAAGCTACCAAAAATGCCGTGCCTGAGCAAGTACGTGTGAATCATAAATGGCCTACGTGTTTGCGCAGTCTATAAGTGCTGTGCTTCTGCTATCTCCAAACTACTGAGGCTGCTGCTGGTTTGCTTGTTAAAAAATAAAAGAAACCTAAACCATTAGCAACACTATGTGCAATGCGTGGTTTAAACTACAGAGACGCCCACAAAACTTCTGTGATAACAAATCTCTTTACTGGAACGACCAATGTTAATTTAATTCTGTTACTGAGAAAGTTTGGTAAGCAACATTATATATGTGAAACCTAAAACAAAGAGATGAATGCTGATTGATGGAAAAACAACACAGTAACTGTATTTACAAATATTTATATCACTAAGAAAAATATTGTAACTCTTGAAATGTTAAAAATCAGCACTACATTAATAGTGGAAAAACCTGAAGAAATTCTCTTTACTCTCCTACAAACGCGTATGCTATCCATCTTCGAAGAAAAATCAGTAAATCATGCATTGTTACCTTATCCTAGAAATCTACAGTTCTAAATCCCTGACCAAATTAATTACCACGCTTAGAAGTCTGCGCAAATGCTCTATTACAGTAGCTTTTGAAGTCGACTGAATACATTTGCAAAGTATCTCTCCGTAAATGAAAAATAATATAAGAAAATTATTGGCGGCACACAGCACGGCCTAAAACCATCTTACTCCATCACAAGATACAACTCGACTCATTTCTTCTCCCAGACTGCACTTCACTCACAGGCAAAGGGTCTACCAACAGTCTCTAGCACAGCCACTTCTTTGGCAGAGATGTTGCCCGCTACTACTCGGATGCTATTAAGGCTTTACTTTTACACGTGATATTCAAAATATTACCAAAATTGCAATTTTCTGTATAAAACAAAACCCTTATATCGTATCCTTGAGCACAGCTCTGTATTGGTTTGATGTAAAGATGTACGAACATATTTTAAATGTTAGCTCTGTATGGGAATACGAAAAACACCCCATTTTGTACAACTTCAAGCTCCCAAGCTACTGAAGGAGGGATTTGACACAGAAAGGGCTGTGAGAAGTGGGAAACGAATTTCATATTACATGTGTAGTGTACCGTATATCTATTGTTTAAAATAAAATTACTGTATCAGTAATTGGAAGCAAATGTACCCAAAACTGTGAGTTGTAAGGACAGTAATCTTTTGTGTGACTAGCAGCGTTTGTCATTCTGTAAAATTACTTTGTCATCAGGAAACGAACAGTGAAAAGCAACAAATCTCTCATACATGTAATTACAATGGTGTTAAAGTAAAAATCATTTAATGGACACAAACCACCGTCACCATATTTCAGTGTATATAAATCCCAGGGTAATAGGGTTTTCAAAATTGAAGAAACGGTGTGTTATGGCTGAAAACGTCAACTGAATCAAATCACTGTAGCACTGTTTAGTCATTCTATAAAAAGCCATGACATCCGAATCTGTCTGTTACAGCTACTTTGCTGCTACGTACACCTTGCATTTACACTTTTTTGGACGTATGAATGAATGCACAATTTGCTTCGTTTTCTTATTCATGGGTATAGAGAACCACACCTTCCTCTGAACTTAATTTGTACTTGACGTTCCGACTGCAACCATTCTGATTATTGACGAAACTGTAAGTGGGATGCTTCTGTGTTGGCAGCGCTGTGTAGCGCTTCGCATAGAATGACTGCGCCTGCTTTGTGAGAGACTCTGTGGCTGGTTGGACTCGTTGTTGGAAGTTAATCGCCAGTAGTGTTGGGCAGTTGGAAGTTAGTCGCCAACAGTGATGGAAGTACTGTTGGGCAGTTGGAGGGAAACAGCCAGCAGTGATGGCTGTTAAATGTGAGAAGTTAGCATTGGTGGAGGGTAGAGGTCTGAAGTGTTAGCGTAGGCTAACGATCTGGAAGTATCCGACTTGAAGATTGAAAATTATTCATGATTATACATCTTGGTACTGCATTTGAATGACGATTTATATTCGTGGTTGAACTGGATGTCACATTATTAAGGCAAAAAATACATTATTTGGTTTGCAACAATATCTTTCCTTTGTTAGCCACATGCCTACTAGTAGTTAGTGGCTTTAGTAGTTAGAATCTTTTATTTGACGCTCGCCGTACTGCAGTAGTTCGCGTAATGAAGATTTTTTTGTGAGGTAAGTGCATGAAATGTATAGGTTATTGTTAAGATTTCATTTTGGTCAGGGCCATTCGTGTGATTTAATTACTTGAAGTCAGGCTGTAATTTTTGTGAGCAGTCAGATTGCGTTGCACTAGAATATTGTGGGTCAGTGTTAACATGATAAGAAAAAGTAAAGAGAAAGTAGGCTCAGTACTTTCAGTTTTACTCAGCTGTTTCAGAATCAGATAACGTAGAAGTTTCATCTTCTCAGTCTTTCAGCAATTAAGTGCAGATGAACTCATTTAAATAAAGAAGTTTCAACATATGACAACTGGAGAAACATGCTAGGGTGCGACAAACAGTATTACCTGTCCTCCACGCTCTAACACAGCAACTGCAGTTTGTGATTTCTGAGTTGCGCCTTCTGCGCAACTGTGCTGCCAGCTAGTCGGTAACCAGTTCCCGAAGTGGATGAGCTGCTAGCTGCGTTCGTTTTCAGTCTCTCCGTATGTCGTCTGCCGAAATCTTCAACTCACTGTGCTCTGACGTCATACTCGCTGCCAGGGACAGCGTTCCTACATAAGTTTTTACCCTCTGCCAACGATGTCCCTTTTCCTAACTTCCCCTAGCCGCATTAATTCAGAATAATTACAAAATAATACACAATAGATTAGATTAGATTAATACACTAAAGCGCAAAATAGACTGGTATCGGCATGAGTATTCTAATACATGTTGTGTAAACAAGCAAAAAACGGCGCTGCCGTTGGCAACACCTATACAAGACAACAAGTGTCTGGCGAGATCGGTTACAGCTCCTACAATGGTAGCTTATCAAGATTTGAAAGAGTCTGAACGTGGTGTTATAGTCAGCGGGCGAGCGATGGGACACAGCATCTCCGAGGTAGCGATGAAGTTGGGATTTTCAAGTACGACCATTCCACGAGTATACCGTGAATATGAGAAAGCCGTTAAAACATCAAATCTACGAGATCACTGCGGCCGGAAGAAGTTCCAACAAGAATGGGACCAACGACGACTGAAGAAAATATTTCAACGTGACAGAAGTGCAATCCTGCCGCAAATTGGTGCTGATACCAAGGCTGGGCCATCGGCAAGTGTCAGCGTGCGAACCATTCAAGGAAACATAATCGATATTGGCTTTCAGAGCCGAAGGCCCATTCGTGTAACCCTGATGACTGCACGACACAAAGATTTACGCTTAGGATTGGGCTGTCAACACCGACACTGGACTGTTGATGACTGGAAACATGTTGCCTGCTCGGCGAGTCTCGTTTCAAATTGTGTCGAGCGGATGGACGTATATGGGTATGGAGAGAACCTCATCGCATCCATAGATCCTTCAGGTCAGCAGGGGGATGTTCAAGCTGGTGGAGACCGTGTAATGGTGTGTGACCTGTGCAGTTGGAGTGATATAGGACCCCTGAAAAGTCTACATACGACTGTGACAAATGACACGTACGCAAGCATCCTGTCTCATCACATGTATTCATTCATGTCCATTGTGCATTCCGACTGACTTGGGGCGATTCCAGCAGGACAATGTGATACCTCACACACTCAGAATTGCTAGAGTGTCTCCAGGAACACTCTTCTGAGTTTTTTTACACTTCGGCTGGCCACCAAACTCCCCAGACGCGAACATTATTGAGCATTTCAGGAATGCCTAGCAACGTGCTGTTGAAAAGAGATCTCCACCCCCTCGCAGTCTTACGGATTTATCGACACCCCTGCAGGATTCATAGTGTCAGTTCCCTCCAGCTCTACTTCAGACATTGGTCGTGCCCATGCGACATTGTCTCGTGGCACTTCTGCGTGCTCGCGTGGCCCTACACGGTATGACGCAGGTGTACCAGTTTCTTTGGCTCTTCAGTGTGTTTGTTCCACAGCCCACGAAAACGATACTTCGTAATGATGAGGAACGTGTCACTTTAACAACTTGTTTCCTTACATGCCATACTTCCTCGTCTGTTGTTAGAAGGAGTTGTCACCCAGAAATGTTTTATTTTTATGTGTTGGCTGGCTATCTGTCATACTTTTGATGTTATTTGATAAGTGGTCAAAGATTTTTGGAGCAGCATCATTCACACACTTCTGTTCCAATGTTAGATTTCACCCAAAGTATTGAGCATCAGCGTTTCCCCAAGCGTTAAAGCTATACATATTGCTGCTGATTTACAGATGGGATGGGTTGCCAATAACAAGTTTCATAGGTGAATATACTCTCCTGGAAATTGAAATAAGAACACCGTGAATTCATTGTCCCAGGAAGGGGAAACTTTATTGACACATTCCTGGGGTCAGATACATCACATGATCACACTGACAGAACCACAGGCACATAGACACAGGCAACAGAGCATGCACAATGTCGGCACTAGTACAGTGTATATCCACCTTTCGCAGCAATGCAGGCTGCTATTCTCCCATGGAGACGATCGTAGAGATGCTGGATGTAGTCCTGTGGAACGGCTTGCCATGCCATTTCCACCTGGTGCCTCAGTTGGACCAACGTTCGTGCTGGACGTGCAGACCGCGTGAGACGACGCTTCATCCAGTCCCAAACATGCTCAATGGGGGACAGATCCGGAGATCTTGCTGGCCAGGGTAGTTGACTTACACCTTCTAGAGCACGTTGGGTGGCACGGGATACATGCGGACGTGCATTGTCCTGTTGGAACAGCAAGTTCCCTTGCCGGTCTGGGAATGGTAGAACGATGGGTTCGATGACGGTTTGGATGTACCGTGCACTATTCAGTGTCCCCTCGACGATCACCAGTGGTGTACGGCCAGTGTAGGAGACCGCTCCCCACACCATGATGCCGGGTGTTGGCCCTGTGTGCCTCGGTCGTATGCAGTCCTGATTGTGGCGCTCACCTGCACGGCGCCAAACACGCATACGACCATCATTGGCACCAAGGCAGAAGCGACTCTCATCGCTGAAGACGACACGTCTCCATTCGTCCCTCCATTCACGCCTGTCGCGACACCACTGGAGGCGGGCTGCACGATGTTGGGGTGTGAGCGGAAGACGGCCTAACGGTGTGCGGGACCGTAGCCCAGCTTCATGGAGACGGTTGCGAATGGTCCTCGCCGATACCCCAGGAGCAACAGTGTCCCTAATTTGCTGGGAAGTGGCGGTGCGGTCCCCTACGGCACTGCGTAGGATCCTACGGTCTTGGCGTGCATCCGTGCGTCGCTGCGGTCCGGTCCCAGGTCGACGGGCACGTGCACCTTCCACCGACCACTGGCGACAACATCGATGTACTGTGGAGACCTCACGCCCCACGTGTTGAGCAATTCGGCGGTACGTCCACCCGGCCTCCCGCATGCCCACTATACGCCCTCGCTCAAAGTCCGTCAACTGCACATACGGTTCACGTCCACGCTGTCGCGGCATGCTACCAGTGTTAAAGACTGCGATGGAGCTCCGTATGCCACGGCAAACTGGCTGACACTGACGGCGGCACAAATGCTGCGCAGCTAGCGCCATTCGACGGCCAACACCGCGGTTCCTGGTGTTCCGCTGTGCCGTGCGTGTGATCATTGCTTGTACAGCCCTCTCGCAGTGTCCGGAGCAAGTATGGTGGGTCTGACACACCGGTGTCAATGTGTTCTTTTTTCCATTTCCAGGAGTGTATATATTGCGAAGCTACTATGAATATCCCTAGTACCCTAACTAAATGTGTGAAAGATATTCTTGACCGGGCTCCAGCTATTATTCTGCTAATATTCTTTTGTGCAATAACTACTTTTTCCTTAATGATGAATTACCCCAAAATACGGTGCCACACCAAAATATTGAATGAAAACAGGCATAATAAGCTAATTTACTTATAAGTTTATCGCCAATGATATAATTTAGGCAGGTTACAATACATATCACACTTGATTAACACATAGTATCTAAATGCCTGCCAACGGCATTGCCGCTGTGATAATACCGCTTCCCGTCAGATCATCGAAAGTAAACGCTGTCGGCCTTTGCCTCCAGTTCCATAGGTGATTGCCCGATGTGCCAAGCGCTGTTCGCCGGCTGGGTCCTCTCCGCCTGTGTGAGATAAGCTGAGAAGCTACTTGACTGAGAAGTAGCGGCTCCGGCCGCGAAAA
Source organism: Schistocerca americana (assembly GCF_021461395.2). Lineage (NCBI taxonomy): Eukaryota > Metazoa > Arthropoda > Insecta > Orthoptera > Acrididae > Schistocerca > Schistocerca americana. The sequence continues at coordinate 264,521,839 of NC_060124.1, read as the reverse complement.
CTGATAACGACTGGGAGGGTGGTGTGCTCACCTCACACCTCTCCATATCCGCATCCAGTGACACCTGTAGGCTGAGGATGACACGGTGTTCGGTCAGTACCGTTGGGAAATCAGAGATCTGTTCGGACGGAGGTTAGATACCTAAAAGTTTACAAAATGATACAAGCACATTATATTCCCAGTAAAGGTCAGTGGCTAAAATTTTTGGTAGCACTACCGTAATACAGAATAATACTCCCTCCACTGAAAATATATCCGTTCGTCACTTTCTGTGCGACTACTCATGGGTTCAACCGTTTTTGCTTTCCGGCAAGGCGTAGAAACATGTCAGTTGCAACCACTATTCTACTGTGGTTTAGCTCAAAGACATTTTTTTTCATACTTGTCAAGGCGTGAGGACTTCGTTGAAGACCGAAAAACTTCCTCGCATTATTAGTCAGAGACGATTAGTTCCTCATAAATCTAGAGGAGTCCGCCCCCGGTAGCTAAGTGGTCAGCGCGACAGAATGTCAATCCTAAAGGCCCGGGTTCGATTCCGGGCTTGGTCTGAGATTTTCTCCGCTCAGGGACTGGGTGTTGTGTTGTCCTCATCATCATCATTTCATCCCCACCGACGCGCAAGTCGCCGAAGTGGCGTCAAATCGAAAGACTTGCACCTGGGCCGGCAGGAGTGGCCGAGCGGCTATAGGCGCTTCAGTCTGGAACCGCGCGACAGCTACTGTCGCAGGTTCGAATCCTGCCTCGGGCATGGATGTGTGTGATGTCCTTAGGTTAGTTAGGTTTATGAAGTTCTACGTTCTAGGGGACTGATGACCACAGCAGTTAAGTCCCATAGTGCTCAGAGCCATTTGAACCATTTTTGAACGTGCACCTGGCGAACGGTCTACGCGGTGGGAGGCCCCAGTCACACGCCATTTTATTTTAATTTAGAGGAATGTCGTTTCATTTTTGTTAGCTATGTATTTTACACAGCGCTGGTAATATTTTAAAAATGAGATGTCAATGTCGGTTCATAAATACAGCTGTAAACATGGGCGCACAGTGTATCAAGGATCACAGGCTGTACCTTTACTTTTCTGTTATAAGTAGTGGCTCATTCATAAACAACAATTTTAACACTATATATCTTTCCTCATACACAAACATTTCACAAATATTTTAGAATATTGTGTAACAGTGCATCTCAAGCAGTGAAATATGCACCTGCGTTTAACACCCATATGTTTTTAAAGTGAGGTCTTCGGCAAGGTGAATATAAATCTCTAATCCAAATCCAATATGCATAAAATATGCGGCGCAATCTTCCAAGATGCTACTTCAGGCTGGTGTAAAATGAATGTGCCCAACGGAAAATAATAAACGCTAAAATGCAGATTTGGCCCCGTCTGACTACCCCCTGAAGCAGATCTTAGGATCTCTTACTTCTATACATTACATTCTAAATATAAATGAATGATGAAGGCAATTAATCCTACTAAATGATAAACGTAGTTCGCAAGTAAAATTACTGATCAATTGCCAAACTCTGCTCCTTATTATGAGCGCGCAGTCTATGACTGACTTCATCTACGTACCAAACGCCAGATGGCATGGTGGTGTGGAAACTCAGTGGAAATAAACTAACGTGATCACAGCTGTTTAGCCTTATAGCCCTAATAAGCCGAAGCAGTTTGCGATATCACCGTATATACTGGGTATGGTGCGTCGGCGTGCTGCTTCTCGTACACGTCTGCGTCGATGGAAGAACTCCAGCTGCAAAATAAAACTCTTTCAAACACTAGGAAGGCAGTCCTCTGACTAATATACTCAAATACTGTCTTCTCCACTCTGTGTTCTACAGACGAGACACGCGAACTCCCAGCCACAAGGACGGAGTTCAGATAACGTCTCAAGGTAAGTATAGGCAGAGGAAGTGCTCTCAATTACTGAACGCTTCGTACTCAACGATGACTTCCAACCCGGAGGTGAAGTCCAGAAGCTTATAAGTTGGCAACAGTACAGTGCCTAACTGTTCTAACTACAAACTCTCCTGAGACCAAAGACAGCAAGTCAGTCTGTACCAACAAAAGCTGATACTGAACGACCGTAAAACATGGGTGCTCACGACGGTAGACCTCGTCTCTCCACTGCTGGCCTCCCAGCAAGACTCGGCTCCCCACCATCTCAATTCCAAAAACGAATCATATTCCCAAAACCACGGAATATTCTCCCTCTTTAAAGATTCTTTCGAATGGCAGCGAACCATATATTAGTATTTTGTCGTCCAGCGCGGAAGGTTTGCGAGGAGAAACCTATACTCGTACAATGGTACGCTTCTAAGTACAAATCTTAGGAAATAACTCAGCCTGCTTGGTTTCTGAGGTGAGTCTTCCTCGTCGCTCACAGCTGCATCCAAGATTTGCGTAGTTTCCGAAGTATAATCCTTGTCGTCCGGCTACAAAACTGGCCGGTCGCGACTCTATTGTGCCCCAGCGCTGACGTGTCACAATATCCGTGTTGCTACTTCCTGTGTTTAAGCAAGACCAACACACCTGTGTGGGCCTTCCACCCAGGGCTTGCCTTCCGCCTGCCGTTTCATTTCCACTGTGGTTCCAACCTCTACTAGTATGATAATAAAGACACTCTGTCACCTTTCACGCAACAAGCGTTAACAATTATTTACAAGGCTAAAGTGACAATGTGAGTCTCCTCTATACGATGTACAACATATCAAATGATACCTAATTGTGTTTACAGATCACGGCAAAGTATGTGGATGAGTTCTTGTAAGGTGCGATATTATAGTCACCTTACAATCTGAACAGGCTAGACACGATATTCGTCAGATTCACTACCTTACGATTCAAGTATCACTTTCCAACCAAACCTACATCTCGGGATATGCTAGTGATCGATATGCTAACACCACTAACATTTCGTATTCACAATAGTTGGCCCCAGCAACTCACAATCAGACTGTCTTCTTTCAACCTAATGTAGGCCTCGTCCCACCGTGAGAATTAGTCTCTCACAGCACGAGTACAGAATATGGATTAAGAATAAATCGAAGAGGTACGTAAGTGTTGAGGAGCAGAGGAATGATAACATCAAAACTGGTGACCATAAAGTAGTCGAAGTTAAGGTAATCTGCTACCTTGGAAGCAAAATATCGCATGATGAACAAAATGAGGAGAGGACATAAAAACCAGATAAGCACAGGTAAAGATGGGAATCCTCACCAAAAGAAGCCAGCTACTATCAAACATTGGCATTAATGCGAGGAAGAAATTTCTGTGAAAATGCGTATGGAGTGCAACAGTTTATAGTACTGAACGATGGACTGTGGGTACACCGAAAAAGAAGAGAACCGAAGCATTTGAGATGTGGTGCTATAAAAGAATGGTGAAAATTAGGCAGACTGAAAAAGTAAGGAATGAGAAAGTCTTCCGCAGAGTCGGTGAAGAAGGAACATACGGAAAACATTGACAAGAAGAGCGGACGAGATGACAGAAAATGTATTACGGCATCAGCGAATATCTTCCATGGTGCAAGAGGGAGTTATGGAGAGAAAACCTGCGAGGGTTGGCAGAGATAAGGATAGATCCAGGAAATAGTTGAGAACGTAGCGTGAAAGTGCTGTTCTGAGATTAAGAGGTCGTCACAGGAGAGGAACTCATTGCGGGCTGCATCGAGGAGACAGAAGGCTGACGGGAAAAAAAAGGAAAAGGAATGCTGTCTACATCCAAAGAAAAAGAAAATTATCAGTGTTTTGTTCGGTATCTGTTTGTACACAAGACATCAGACATATTAGTTTCAAATGTCAAACGCAACGTATGTACAAGTTCTCATGTCAGGTGAAGACAGTAGTTTATGCGCCATGTATGACTCGCAGAAGTAAGGTGACTGTACTCTGGAGATCTTGGGGCACTGACTTGTCACAACACTGTAACATTCAGTGTCACAATGTTTGGCTTCGGAAGGGCCGCGGCGTGCAAATGACAGGTCTCCAGTAGGGCCGCCTCGGCGAGACAGGGGTGACGCTAGGGCGGATAATGACCCTCCGGCGAGGGCGCAGAAGGGCAAGGGCGCGCCGCTGGTGCTTGGGAGCGACGCTCGCAAAGGCCGGGCGCCTCGAGCGTTTTTCCGGTAATTATGTGTCATACGACGGCGCTGCAGAAGAGAACGCAATCTGACCACTCGCACAGTGAACAAGACAGGTAACACATGTTAAATATACTGTAGTTCACGCGTGCACAGAACCATTATGAAGTCACACACATTAAATAAAATTTGAAGCACTCAAACCACACCACAAAGGAGTGATGTATTTTTATCGTTTTTACGTAATTATTTAAAAACTCCAACAGACACGCACGTAATGTTGATGGAAGCATGGCGCATAAGCCCAAAAGCAGAAAATTGTTCCCATCATCATGTATCAGCTGATAACCACCAGGTGTACCTTTAGCCACTACATCTCCCATAATTCAGAACTTTCATCACCATTATGCGGTGTTGACAGTTGTTGTTTTGAAACCGTCTACGTACAACTTTAAAATATTGCTGCATCATAGAATAGCAAGAAGTGCCAGAACTGTTGATAACCTTTATGTATGACCTCTATGTACGACACCCTATATGTAAACTACACTACTGGCCATTAAAATTCCTTCACCAAGAAGAAATGCAGATGATAAACGGGTATTCATTGGACACATATATTATACTAGAACTGACATGTGCTGACATTTTCACGCAATTTGGGTGCATAGATACTGAGAAATCAGTACCCAGAACAACCACCTCTGGCCGTAATAACGGCCTCGATACGCCTGGGCATTGAGTCAAACAGACCTTGGATGGCGTGTACAGGTACAGCTGCGCATGCATCTTCAACACGATACCACAGTTCATCAAGAGTAGTGACTGGCGTATTGTGATGAGCCAGTTGCTCGGCCTCCATTGACCAGACGTTTTCAATTGGTGAGAGATCTGGAGAATGTTCTGGCCAGGGCATCAGTCGAACATTTTCTGTATCCAGAAAGGCCCGTACGGGACCTGCAACATGCGGTCGTGCATTATCCTGCTGAAATGTAGGGTTTCGCAGGAATCGAATGAAGGATAGAGCCACGGGTCGTAAGACATCTGAAATGTAACGTTCACTGTTCGAAGTGCCGTCAATGCGAACAAGAGGTGACCGAGACGTGTAACCAATGGAACCCCGTACCATCACGGCGGGTGATACGCCAGTATGACGATGACGAATACACGCTTCCAATGTGAGTTCACCGCGATGTCGCCAAACACGGATGCGACCATCGTGATGCTGTAAACAGAACCTGGATTCATCCGAAAAAATGACGTTTTGCCGTTCGTGCACCCAGGTTCGTCGTTGAGTACACCATCGCAGGCGCTCCTGTCTGCGATGCACCGTCAAGGGTAACCGCAGCCATGGTCTCCGAGCTGATAGTCCATGCTGGTGCAAACTTCGTCGAACTGTTCGTGCAGGAGGTTATCGTCTTGCAAACGTCCCCATCTGTTGACTCAGGGATCGAGACGTGGCTGCACGATCCGTTACAGCCATGCGGATAAGATGGTTGTCATCTCGACTATTAGTGATACGAGGCCGTTGGGATCCAGCACGGCGTTCCGTATTGCCCTCCTGAACCCACCGATTCCATATTCTGCTAACAGTCGTTGGATCTCGACCAACGCGAGCAGCAATGCCACGATACGATAAACAGCAATCGCGATAGGCTACAATCCGACCTTTATCAAAGTCGGAAACGTGGTGGTACGCATTTCTCCTCCTTACACGAGGCACCACAACAGCGTTTCACCAGGCAACGCCGGTCAACTGCTGTTTGTGTATGAGAAATCGGTTGGAAACTTTCCTCATGTAAGTACGTTGTAGGTGTCGCCACCGGCGCCAGCCTTGTGTGAGTGCTCTGAAAAGCTAATCATTTGCATATCATAGCATCTTCTTTCTGTCGGCTACTTTTCGTGTCTGTAGCACGTCATCTTCTTGGTGTAGCAATTTTAATGGCCAGTAGTGTAAATGGTATAAGCAAATGTATATAAAAGCAAAACGTGCCAGAACTGCTAATACCCTTTATATACAATGTCCTAAATGTAAACTAAAAGGTATAAGCAAACGCATATACATAGCTCAGGCTACTGAAGATGTCTTGCAAAGAATATAGGTGAAATGCGTATAGCCCAATAACCGTTTCTCATTGAGTTGTAATTGTATGGTTCCAAAGTAATAGCAATCGGCGTACGATAGTATTAGACGTCACTCAGGAGGACAGAACTACGAAAGTTGAAATTGTTTTCCCACCATGTCTCACCATACTTGCACCTCCACCTCCCAAATCATGACGCAGTTTTATCCTTCGTATTACACTCATCCTATGAATTAAAGGCCACGTCACCTCTTCCTTCCTCCTCTTCAATGCATAATTGCAATCCCACAGCAAACCATCTGCATCTCGCCCCTTTACTCCGATACCCGTACCAGCTCACTTTTCATATCAGTTTTTCTTCAGTCTCATCTACATCCAACGCCCTTCCGAACACCGTTTTTGCTGTCGTTGTATTGCTCTTTCGCTCAAAGACAGATCTGATGTACAATGAATTTTTAATTCTTCAGCAGAACGTGCACTGTTTTCAAAGTTCCTGGCAAAATGGGTTCAAATGGCTCGGAGCACTATGGGACTTAACATCGGTGGTCATCAGTCCCCTAGAACTTAGAACTACTTAAACCTAACTAATCTAAGGACATTACACACATCCATGCCCGAGGCAGGATTCGAACCTGCGACCGTAGCAGTCGCGTGGTTCCGGACTGAGCGCCTGAACCGCTAGACCACCGCGGCCGGCAAAGTTCCTGGCAGATTAAAAGTTTGTGCCGGACTCGGATTCGAACTGAGGCCTAAGCTTTTCAGGGATAAGTGACCTGCCGACTGAACAGGAATCACAACCCGCCCTCGCAGCTTAACATCCACCAGTATGTATGTCCTATCTTTCAAACATCACTCTTCTCTTGCATACGTTACAGGACTAGCTATCCAGGAGGTACTGGAGTGAGGTAGTGCCGAAAGTGAAACTAAGCTGTGTTTGGGTAACTCAGTTCGCAGGAAACTTGATCGCTAAAGGCAAAAGCCCCAGTTTCGAGTCCTGGTCTGATGAACCGTTTGAATCGGCCCGGCCGGCCGATGTGGCCGAGCGGTTCTAGGCGCTTCAGTCCGGAACCGCGGACTGCTACGGTCGTAGGTTCGAATCCTGCCTCAGGCATGGATGTCTGTGATGTCCTTAGGTTAGTTAGTTTTAAGTAGTTCTGAGTTCTAGGAGACTGATGACCTCATGTGTTAAGTCCCTTAGTGCTCAGAGCCATTTGAACCATTTGAATCGGCCGGAAGGTCTTAAAAAGCTTAAAAACTGCAGAAAATTCAATCTAGAAACAGTCGCCTTGGTTATACCTAAGCCATACCTCGGTAACATTCCTTCTTCCATGACTGCTATTTTCGCAAGGTATGACGAACGTTTGTGAGGTTTGACAGATAGGAGTAGAGGTGCTGGCGGAAGTGAATCTGTCGTGAGTCACCACCCTCCATTAGCTTCGGTGGTCTCAAAACAAATTGGGTAGGGTACTTACCGAAGGAAGACATTGGTCCCAGTTTCCATTCACGGTCCGGCACACAGTTTTAATATGATTTGATGCAGTTCTCTTTCTTGTGGAAATTTCTTCCTCTCTACAGAAGTATTGCAACCTACGTCGGCTTGAATTTGCTTACAGTACGAAAGCATTGGTCTTCCTCTACACTTCGTACGCTCCGAATTTCTCACCATTATCAAACTGAATATTCCTTCACACCTCAGTATGTCTCCAATCAGTTGGTGTTTTATTTCAGGCAAGTTGTGCCATCATCCTTTCACCGTAATTAGGATCTGTAACTCTTGATAATTTATCCGACTTACCCATCCAATCTTCACTATTTTTGTGTAGCATCAAATTTCTATTCTACCATAGTCTGAACTATTTATTGTCTACGTTTCACTTTCATCTGAGTTTAACACTTAAATTTATAGCAGTTGATAGATTATTTCTCTTTCCCAGAAACGATTTACTTGATTTTCCCAGTCTGTATCGTACAATATCCCTACTATGACCATTTTAGTTTATTTTTCTGTCCAATTAATGAAACTCTACTACACTTAATGTCTCATCCCCTAATCGAATTTTAAACAATCGCCTCATTTAATTCGATTACACTCTATTAGTCATGGTCTACTTACGTTGATATTCATTTGATAACATCTTTAAGAAAAACTAACCATGCCTGTCAACCCATCTTCCAACTTCTACATCCCCTCTGACCAATTTTCAAAGTCGTAAGCATACCTAAAGTTTTTACTCATCTTCCCACAATTTTTATTCATGTTCCAAATATTCCTTCGCTGTCCGTTACCGCACGGTGACAGGACAGATTAAATTACGCAATGCATTTGGTTATGTTTGCACATGTGACTCATGTTGAATTACCAAATGCAAAGGATTCAAGGCAAATATGAAAATTCAAAGGTCTGTGAAGGAATATACAAACACCATGGAATTATAATGAATATGCATCTAGCAATAATTAATATCTTAGTGCAAAGGAATTAATTTATGTTACTTAAACAAAAATGCACAAACAGACAATGTTTCTGACTGCCTAATGGTAACTCCACCGTTCGCTCTACTTTTCTGTATCAAAGCAAACTCCGAACTATCTAGCAGCCTTCCGGAATTTACACTGCTGACCGAAAACGTAATGCGCTTCATGTCGGAACATCAAGGCAAAGGACAGCAATATTGTGCTATGCATTGCAAACAGTAATCGTACAATGGGTTAAGGATCCTGGGCACTTCATTACTGTAATGCACGCTTTAAGCAATCTAAGCATAGGAAAATTTACTAAAATTCATGTGAGACACCCGTCACATCGTTACCAAAACTTCCTCTTCTCCTACTGCAAATTGTTTTATACTGAGCATAATAGCTGAATACTCTGATGAAAGGTCTCTTTTAATACAAGTAATCGAGACTGCGAACATAGACGACACGTGATGAACAAGTGCGAGACAAATCTTCAATACACGTTAATAAAACACAAAATAAGTAATTTAGATTTATTTTACATTTATGTCAAATACCATGACTTCCCATATCTCATAAGAGAAAGTTCTTGTCTCATATACGTCGCACGGATTCTGACCTCACTAATCGCTGCTTGATATGTAAGTAGGCTGTTTAGGTTTTCTTATTGGTAAAGCCACGTAGCGCTCTGTGTGAGAATCACTGGCTGTGCTGTGTGCAGTCTGTGGCTAGTTTGCATTGTTGTCTGCCATTGTAGTGTTGGGCAGCGGCAGCTGGATGTGAACAGCGCATAGCGTTGCGCAGTTGGAGGTGAGCCGCCAGCAGTGGTGGATGTGGGGAGAGAGATGGCGGAGTTTTGAGGTAAATGATTTGTGAAACGTATAGGTTAATGTTAGTCAGGGCCATTCTTTTGTAGGGATTTTTGAAAGTCAGATTGCGTTGCGCCAAAAATATTGTGTGTCAGCTAAGCACAGTCTTCTATAAATTTTTCAAAAGGGACGTTTCAGATATAACAGATGTATTGAAGCTATCTACTCACTACAGGGAAGACCAAATTAAGCATTTACCAAGAATTTCATCCCTTGGAAGCAACTAGCACACTACATTTTTCAACGTAACGAAATGTCGAATAGTTTCGAAATATGCGACCGAGAAGGGATCTCTATAACAGAGAGTGCACTCACACAAACGAACATGGCAATAAGCTCCAACCTATGACTTGGCATATGGCAGGCCTATTTAAGAAGTTCTGGAGATATGGAAATTATAAAACACTACAAGGCAAACAATTTATGAAATATACTATCAAAATGTAACATAAACTGACAGGTGGATGACGGTCACATGTGCTCTTAAGAACGTTTACTCAAGATATTTAAAGTATCACTTTCAGGACTAAAATATTGACCTGATTCCAATCATTAAAGTGAGAGGACATAATTTGTGCCAAATGAGAGGTAAAAATTCTCGCCCTCTCACCCAATCACCATCTCACACAAGAATCAGTAACGGTGGTGTCGAGGTCCCTGTTCCAGGTTAATAGGGAAGGCTGAAGAGAAGGGGGTTGATGGAGAGAGGGGAGCAAAGGCAAAGGAAAGAACGTCTGGGGTAGGATGAAATAAAAGAGACATGGAGAATGAGGGGGAACCATGAGGTAGAGAAATGGAGAGGGGGGGGGGGAGAATGAGACACAGAGAAGAAGGGGAGGATGAGACAGTGAGAGGAAGATTTGATGGAGGCTGGAGAGGAGGAAACGGGCATAGACAGTGGAGAGGACATAGCGGACAGAGAGGGGGGGAAGAGTAAATGGTCAGAGAGAGGGAAGGAGGGGGAATAAAGAAGTCAGAGGCAAGGTGTAGAGGGGTAGTGGTCACATGTAGAGAAGGAGAAGATGGACAGAGAGAAAAGGGGAGTAGACGAACAAGAGAGGGCAGAGAAGGAGATGGATAGCCAAAAGAATGTGAGAGGAGGCTATAGACAGATGCAGGAGAATGAGAAGTGCAGAAAGACAAGAATGGAAGGGGAAGACTCACAGAGGCGAGGAGAAGATACACAAGGGGAGTAGGAGGAGGTTATGGAGAAACAGAGAGTGACGAGGAGATGGATAAAGATCGGGCGGTGGGCGGGGGGGGGGGGGGCGGTGTGAGACATGTGAGCATTGTATGTGCCCAAAACACATGTAAGTGAGGCTGCAGGAAAAAAAACTGGTATTAACAATGAAATTAGTCAAATTCTGCAATAATGGAAATTCGCAATTGTAAGAGGAAACAATGTATCACACTCAGACAACCACTGTACATCTATTACACCACAGCACAGGAAAAGAAAAAAACTCACTCAGACTTTCAAAATAAAATCACAACTTTAAACGTTAAGTATTCCACTCATCAACATCAACAACAAAATGAAAATGACTACTATTTCTTACAAGAAATGGCAGAATCGAATAAAAACTAAATTTAACCCTCTCACACATACACAAAATTCTAAGACCGATGCCTGTACATAATCAATTTCCAATTATTCCACTTACTAATCATTTAAGTTCAACATTAATTCTCTAAAATATTATAAAGGAGCAAGTAATCATCCTCATCTCAAAAGTTCTCTTGCTAACTACTAATAAGGATTAATCTATTTGGTAGGTACCAGGTGATAAAGTACGAAAAAGTAGTTTTCTGTCTAGGTTTCTACAATAACAAATAATTCAGAAACACAATAAAGCACAAGATATTCAGCAATATATCACTATTTAAAAAAGAGGAAAATATTAGTAATCGTAACATCCTCAATAAGATACATAACATTAGGTCAAGAGAGAAAATTACTCAGTGCAAAAAAAAGGAAGAAAATCACTAGCTGCACAGTACAAACAGTTTCCTAAAGCACATATTACATAAGCATATTCTATCATTAATATTCTCTGGACAACATTTAATTGTCCAGGATGCCATGCCACCGCAACAAAAGTCCTGCAACATCAACGTGGTAAGGGTGGGGGTGGGCAACAGCATTTGCATGTTCCCAATAATAACGTACTTCCCCATGAAAAAAAAATCACACACATAAAACACTACAGTTGTATCTCTTCATATTCACTACACAAAAGCACAGACTAAACTATTCCTTAGTGGTAGAACATTAGAACAACACAAATGAAAATAAGATTAATGGACCTCAACAAAAAAATCCCAAATGACTATTTCAGAAATACAGTAAATACATGAAAGCCTATTATACAGAAAGAATATCGCTATCACTACCCTCAATGACTAAATTTTAATTAATACAAAAACCATCAAACAATAGTAATAAATACAACGTAAGATTACAGGGATAGAAAACTGTGTTATAGTGAGCGCCAAGTGAAGAGTTAAACAACTGGTTTAAGACTGATATACGTGCACAACTGAGTAAAGTTGAATACAGAAGCATATTTCTCTGATAGTGAATAAAAAAGCATATCTGACGGAGACTGGTCATTTTAGCACGTGTGACTAATGTTGACTATAAAACCTCAATGGCCTGATAATAAATATGCAGTATAAACGTAACAGACTGAAAGGAAACTTACACGCGCAACGGAAAGATGATAAATATACATCTAACGATACTGAATATCTAACCACAATGGGATTAATTTACGGTTATTTAAGCAAAACTGTGTCTGCATTTATGACAATCAAACCGTCTGCTCTGTCGTTCTGTACTCAACACATATTTAAACTTCTAGGAGCTCCCTCGAATCAGAGGCCAAAAAGTACTTATGCGCTTCATAGTAGATCATAGAGTTGAGAGAGGGCGAAGCTGTGCTGCGTCTTGTAGCCATTAATCACGCGATAATATTGAGCCTGACCACATGGTTACCAAAATTTCCAATTCTTCTAATGACAACCATCTCGTACTAACTTCCAGAACGTAACAACTAAATATTTAGACAGAAGATTTATTTTAATAAAAGTACTGTCACTGCGAACATTGACGAGACGTGACGATTAAGTACGAGAATGTCTTCAACACAGGTTAATAAAACAAGAAAGGAGGTAAGTATGACTGATTTTTTCGCACACAACTAAATTTAGGATCTAAAATCTTTGAATCATACATATACTGTTGGCTCTATGACAAGGCTTTCAGGAATAAGGGAACTCAACAATCCTGTCTAACGAAGTCTGCTTTTCGCTTCGACTGAGCATTCAAAATAAATCGACTTAACAATAAAACATAGACAGTCCACAATGTACAGATAATGCGGGAGTATATTGCAATCTGGAACACCTTTCAGACTTTTGTCTATTACCAGCGCTGTAAGCGAATTTTAATATAAGTTCGTATTCCACTTGACATAATACCATTCATTTTGTGTGTTCTACAGTCCTTTTGTGAAATTGTCGCTGAAATGTAACGTTTTTTCCGAATGTAAAAAACTGTTCCAAAGTACAGCATGGTTTTATACCTAGGAATAAATATTCTATTCAGATATAAACCTGTCAGTACTGTATTTGATAACACATGTGTTACGTTGTTACTGTACTACACACTACTAGTGAGTGAAATCAATTTAAGGAATCATGCTATTAGAAAACAGATACAGGTTAAAACATTTGTAAAGGAAGTCATTGACAGCTAACACCAGTTTCCATTTCCCAGACACGGAAAATTGATGAGACATTAAAGAAACATAGTTTATTGCAAATGTCACGTGTTGTACCGTAAAAATATTTTCTGGTTAATGTAAAAGATGATGCACGATTGACAAAGAATCGTTTAACAATTCGTGTATTGCATAAACAGTTTAAAAATGTACTGTAACTGAATAATTCACAGTATCGTCAAAAATCTTTACAAACCACTTCAATATGTTGTTGTTGTTGTTGTCTTCAGTCATGAGACTGGTTTGATGCAGCTCTCCATGCTACCATATCCTGTGCAAGCTTCTTCATCTACCAGTACTTACTGCAACCTACATCCTTCTAAATCTGTTTAGCGTATTCATCTCTTGGTCTCCCTCTACGAATTTTACCCTCCACGCTGCCCTCCAACGCTAAATTTGTGATCCCTTGATTCCTCAGAACATGTCCTACCAGCCGGTCCCTTCTTCTTGTCACGTTGCGCCACAAACTCCTCTTCTACCCAATTCTATTCAATACCTCCTCATTAGTTATGTGGTCTACCCATCTAAGCTTCAGCATTCTTCTGTAGCACCACATTTCGAAAGCTTCTACTCTCTACTTGTCCAAACTATTTATCGTCCATGTTTCACTTCCATACATGGCTACACTCCATACAAAGACTTTCAGAAACGACTTCCTGACACTTAAACCTATACTCGATGTTAACAAATTTCTCTTCTTCAGAAATGCTTTCCTTGCCATTGCAAGTCAACATTTTATATCCTCTCTATTTCGGTCATCATCAGTTATTTTGCTCCCCAAATAGCAAAACACCTTTCTACTTTAAGTGTCTCATTTCCTAATCTAATTCCTTCAGCATCAACCGACTTAATTCGACTACATTCCATTATCATTGTTTTGATTTGGTTGATGCAAATCTTATATCACCCTTTCAAGACACTGTCCATTCCGTTCATCTGCTCTTCCAAATCCTTTGCTGTCTCTGACAGAAATACAATGTCATCAGCGAACCTCAACTGTTTTTATTTCCTCTCCGTGAACTTTAATACCTACTCCGAATTTTTCTTTTGTTTCCTTTACTGCTTGCTCAATATACAGATTGAATAACGTCGGGGACAGGCTACAACCCTGTCCCACTCCCTTCCCAACGGCTGCTTCCCTTTCATGCCCCTCGACTCTTATAACTGCCATCTTCTTTCTGTACAAATTCTAAATAGCCTTTCGCTCCCTATATTTTACCCCTGCCACCTTTATAATTTGAAAGAGAGTCTTCCAGTCAACATTGTTAAAAGCTTTCTCTAAGTCCACAAATGCTAGAAATGTAGGTTTGCCTTTCCTTAATGTAGCTTCTAAGATAAGTCGTAGGGTCAGTATTGCCTCACGTGTTCCAACATTTCTGGGGAATCCAGACTGATCTTCCTCGAGGTCGGCTTCTACCAGTTTTTCCATTCGTTTGTACAGAATTCGCGTTAGTATTTTGCATCTGTAACTTATTGAACTGATAGTTTGGTAATTTTCACATCTGTCAACACCTGCTTTCTTTGGGATTGGAATTACTATATTCCTCTTGAAGTCTGAGGGTATTTCGCCGGTCTCATACATCTTGCTCACCAGATGGTAGAGTTTTGTCAGGACTGGCTCAGTAGTTCTAATGGAATGTTGTCTACTCCCAGGGCCTTGTTTCGACTCAGGTCTTTCAGTGCTCTGTCATACTCTTCACGCAGTATCGTATCTCCCATTTCATCTTCATCTACATCCTCTTCCATTTCCATAATATTGTCCTCAAGTACATCGCCCTCGTATAGACTCTTTCTGCTTTCCCTTCTTTGCTTAGAACTGGGTTCCCGTCTGAGCTCTTGATATTCATACAAGTTGCTCTCTTTTCTCCAAAGGTCTCTTTAACTTTCCTGTATGCAGCATCTATCTTACCCCTAGTGAGATAATCGTCTACATCCTTACATTTGTCATCTAGCCATGTCTGCTTAGCAATTTTGCACTTCCTGTCGATCTCATTTTTGAGTCGTTTGTATTCCTTTTTGCCTGATTCATTTACTGCGTTTTTATATATTCTCCTTTCATCAATTAAATTCAACATTTCTTCTGTTACCCAAGGATTTCTACTAGCCCTCGTCTTTTTACCTACTTGACCCTCTGCTGCCTTCATTACTTCATCCCTCAGAGCTACCAATTCTTCTTATACTGTATTTCTTTCCCCCATTCCTGTCAATTGTTTCCTTATGCTCTTTCTGAAACTCTGTACAACCTCTGGTTTAGTCAGTTTATCCAGGTCCCATCTCCTTAAATTCTTACCTTTTTGCAGTTTCTTCAGCTTTAATCTACAGTTCATAACCAATAGATGTCTACATTTGCCCCTGGAAATGTGTTACAATTTAAAACCTGGGTCCTAAATCTCTGTCTTACCATTATATAATCTATCTGATACCTTCTAGTACCTCCAGGATTCTTCCATGTATACTACCTTCTTTTATGACTCTTGAACCAAGCGTTAGCTATGATTAAGTTATGCTCTGTGCAAAATTCTACCACACAGCTTCCTCTTTAATTTCTCTCCCCCAATCCATTTTCACCCACTATGTTTCCTTCTCTCCCTTTTCCTAGTCTCTACGTCTAGTCACCCACGACTATTAAATTTTCCTCTCCCTTTACTACCTGTATAATTTCTTTTATCTCATCATACATTTCATCAATTTCTTCATCATCTGCAGAGCTAGTTGGCATATAAACTTGTACTACTGTAGTAGGCATGGGCTTCGTGTCTATCTTGGCCACAATAATGCGTTCACTACGCTGTTGGTAGTAGCTTACCCGCACTCCTATTTTTTTTAATTCATTATTAAACCTACTCCTGCATTACCCCTATTTGATTTTGTATTTATAACCCTGTATTCACCAGACCAAAAGTCTTGTTCCTCCTGCCACCGAACTTCACTAATTCCAACTATATCTAACTTCAACCTATCCATTTCCCTTTTTAAATTTTCTAACCTACCTGCCCGATTAAGGGATCTGACATTCCACCCTCCGATCCGTAGAACGCCTGTTTTCTTTCTCCTGATAACGACGTCGTCTTGAGTAGTCCACGGCCTGAGATCCGAATGGGGGACTATTTTACCTCCGGAATATTTTACCCAAGAGGACGCCATCATCATTTAACCATACAGTAAAGCTGCATGCCCACGGGAAAATTTACGGCTGTAGTTTCCCCTTGCTTTCAGCCGTTCGCAGTACCAGCATAGCAAAGCCGTTTTGGTTAGTGTTGCAAGGCCAGATCAGTCAATCACCCAGACTGTTGCCCCTGCAACTACTGAAAAGGCTGCTGTCTCTCTTCAGGAACCACACGTTTGTCTGGCCTCTCAACAGATACCCCTCCGTTGTGTTTGCACCTACGGTACGGCCATCTGTATCGCTGAGGCACGCAAGCCTCCCCACCAACGGCAAGGTTCATGGTTCATGTAGAAGTCTTAATATATGCAAATGCTGCAAAAAACTCGACCTCGTGGCTCAGAACATCACAAAAGGCAGGAAATGTCGGAAATTGCTTATGGTAGTCGCTGCTGAATGGTCTTCAAGTGATTCTGTGTCGGTCACTAGACAGGAGCATTGACCAAGAAACGTCACTTTTCCTAGTTACGTTATCATGCAGATACGACGCTCTCCCCTACCACGCGGCGAAACTTCAAATTCCGTTGCATCCTATGTAACTGATGACGTAACCTTTCACATGTAATAAAATAAAACACCTACAACTGTGCTTTCGATGTTATTCATTATATAGCAACCAGTTTTGATGAGTAAATACACCACCTTCAGGCGTTCTCTGAAGCTGAGTGGTTGAATTCCAAACGTCAGTTAACGCCTGAACATGGTGTACCAAGTCACCGACACCGGTTGGTATAGAATAAATAACACCGAAAGGATGGCTTCAGGTGTTTAATTTTATTACCTAAGTGAACGGTGGAAGTCCCACATACCTTCAGTCAGAGAGATGGAAATATACACTGAAGAGCCAAACAAACTGGCATACCTGCCGAACATCGTGTAGGGCCCCCGCAAGCACACAAAAGTGCCCCAACACGACGTGGCATGGAGTCGCATAATGTCAGAAATAGTGCTGGAGGGAATTGACACCATGAATCTTGCAGGGCTGTCCATAAATCTGTAAGAGTACAAAAGGGTGGAAATGTCTTCTGAACAGCACGTTGCAAGGCATCTCAGATGCTCAATAATGTTCATGTCTGAAGAGTGTGGTGGTCGGCGGAAGTGTTTAAACTCAGAAGAGTGTTCCTGGATCCACTCTGCACCAATTCTGGACGAGTTGGGTGTCGCATTGTCCTGTTGGAATTGCCCAAGTCCTCAGAAAGCACAATGGACATGAATGGATGCAGATGATCAGACAAGATGCTTACATACGTGTCACCTGCCAAAGTCGTGTCTAGAGGTATCAGAAGTCCCATATCTCTCCAACTGCACATGCCCCAACCATTATAGGGCCTCCTCCACCTTGAATAGTTCCCTGCTGACACGCAGGGTCCATGGATTCATGAGGTTGTCTACATATCCGTACACATCTATTCGCTCGATACAATTTGAAACGAGACTCGTACGACCAGGCAACATGTTTCGTCATCAACAGTCTAATGTCGGTGTTTAAGGGCACAGGCGAGGTGTTAAGCTTTGTGTCATGCAGTCATCAAAGGCACGCGAGTGTGCCTTCGGCTCCGAAAGCCCATTTCGATGATAGATCTTCCTCGCACATTAAAACTGTGTGCCGGACCAAGACTCGAACTGGGGACCATTGCCTTTCGCGGGCAAGTGCTGTACCAACTGAACTACCTAAGCACGACTCAGGACCCGTCCTCATAGCCTTACTTCCGCCAGTACCTCGTCTCCTACCTTCCAAACTTCACAGAAACTCTCCTGTGAAATTTGCCGAACTAGCACTCCTGGGAGAAAGGATATTGCGGAGACATGGCTTTGCTACAGCCTGGGCTATGAAATTTTCACTATGCAGCGGAGTTTGCGCCGGTATGAAACTTTCTGACACACAGTCTTGATCTGCCAAGAAGTTTCATATCAGCGCACACCCCACTGCAGAGTGAAAATGTCGTTTCGATGACGTTTCATTGAATGATTCGCACACTGGCACTTGTTGATGCTCAAGCATTGAAATCTGCAGCAATTTGAAGAAGGGTTGCACTTTTTCACGTTGAACGATACTCTTCAGTCGTCGTTGGCGACTTTTTTTGCAGGATCTATCTTCGGCCGCAGAGCTGTTTTGATATTTTATCGGATTCCTGGTACTGACGGTATACTCGTGAAATGGTCGTACGGGAAAATCCCCACTTTATAGCTACCTCAGAGATGCTGTGTCTCATCGCTCGTGATCCGACTATAACACCCCGTTCAAACTCACTTAAATCTTGATAACCTTTCATTGTAGAAACAGTAACCGATCTAAGAACTGCACCTGACACTTGTTGTCTTACATAGACGATGCCGACCACAGCGACGTATTCTGTCTGCTCAAATATCTCTGTACTTGAATACGCATGCCTACACCAGTTTCTTTGTCTCTCCAGTGTAATATCATTCTACGCGCGTTAAGAACCACAAGTAATGTCTTGAGATGTAATAGAAAAACAATACTATATGACGCACGATATTAGCACACACGTTTTCATAGTGTTTAAACATTTATTATCATCCAGTAAATACAGACTATACTGGAAGGTGAGAGAAAATTGTCTTTAAATTTCCAGGAAAGGCAAATTAAAAGCTTGGGAGCAACCGAAATATCATGCTATAAAAGTTCACGAATCATCCTTACATAAATAAATATCCTTATTTCAGCACAGAATCGTGAAATATTATGCACTAGTTAAATTTGTCTATGAATAAAATCAACAGCACTGTTACCTTTCTTTAGGATGTTTATACTTCCCCACTGTTCAAGGTCACTGAATCTCCTTTTGATGTGCCCTATTAGAGGTGAGGTGATTTTAATTTGTGCAACAAGAATGATGAGTAGCTTTGTTGTGTTGATGACTTGTTCAGCAGCAGCCTAGAAATAGTAGAATACTTTTCCTCCATTCTTGGCGTGTTGAACGGTAAATAGGGTGGCTGAAGAAATCACTTATTGTAACTCATCAGTTACATAACACTATATTACCAAATGGTGCTTTTCTACCAATGCAAAATTAATGTTACAAGGCAGGGAACTGTGGCCAGAAGCCAGATACCTAAGTTATATGCAGTCAAATAGGCCACAATACACTACTAACATTTACATATATATAAGCATGTGTTTTTTTTTCCACGGAAGTTGTCACTTCAAAATAAAACGTTTTCTTTTGTTACTCTTTACAGGCAGCATTTTTAGTGAAATTCAGAACATGGTATAGCCATGATTTGTGATGTTAACTCCACGAGATCCTTCACCCTCTAGCGGCAATTACATTGTTGACTCACCTTATGCACTAGACTGCACACAGAAGTTGTTATAAGAAAGCTGGCGTAAATAGAATATATCCAAATGCGTAAGCGTTGAAGCAAACAGTACTTGTTGCAGATCAACTGCTGATGTACAATCGTCATTTCTACAACACGACATACCATATGACAATTACGTTCTTGCCTTTGACTTATGTAATTCAACGCTGACTGCCCGGCACGTTTAGAATGAACAAGGCCGTGGAGCTAGCACCAGCGCCTTCCGTTAATCACTATTAAGGGATCGTTACCTTCGTCTTACGCTCAATCGATTTTAGTATAATATACTAGGATGTAGCGTACGAGGTCCTCGGTTTCTCTCGCGCAATAACGATATAATAAGATTTCGTATTTCAGGTAATTGACCTTAATTTCCAATACATCAGAGACCATTCTTGTAAAACCTGCAAGGATCCGGACCTCATTAATCACTACCTGATAAGTCAAAGGACGTGGGCCTCATTACACACCACGTAGTACGCGATATCTCCTCCCCAGAAATATTTTAGCAAAGCAAACATTTCAACATAAGAAACTGCCGAATCGTTTCGAAATAGGTGACCGAGAATAGACCACAATAACATTAAGTGATCTCACAAAAAACGAACTTGATTATCCTTATACTTTGCATGGGGGCTTCATTAAATAGGATTGAAATTACTTTTAGTTTTTAGTAGCTGTATGTCCGATTACGCTGTTTCGTAAACGGTTGGCCTTGACTAGTATTATTACGCTATCTGACTGCAAAGAACAACAACAAAGAATGAAATGAAAATTTTCGTTAACACAATTAATTAATTAAGTCCCCAGCAACTATAAAACCTACAAAACCAAAGCACAAATGTAATTGTTCTGTGTGTGGGAGTGTGACTCAACGTACACATCTGGCACGGTTCTTCTTCAACAAGACAAGAAATTTCAAATACCATTTATACTGACGTGATAAAAGAAAATTACAAATACTATAATTGCGTAAGGAAAGCAGAATTAAACTCTAATACAAGAACACACGCCATATGCTTTGTTGACTGAACCTTAATGACGCATTATTTAGGACACTGAAATAAAAAGAAACGGAGTTAGTTACCTCATTTATATTGATGAAAATCACTCTAATCCTTACATTATATCTCACACCGACTCTCTACTATCACATCTCAACCAGAACTCTCCAATATCACATCTCGGCAAGCACTGCCTACTAGCACATCTCAACAAACACTCTCTGCTACAACATCTCAGCACAGACTACCCCGAGTCCTCGACAGGCACTGACTAGCACGAGCTCTCAACAAGCACTGACTTCTACAAGTTGTCTCCAAGCACTGTGGAGGCGGCTTAATAATAATCTTTGGCGCAAACTCTGGCGCAGTGGCTCAGTGTAGCCACCTTTCATATGCCCCTCCTCCACAGGCCAGAATTTAATGGTATTTTTGCCAGCATCGGTGGTGCAAATACCACTAAATTCGTCCACAAAAATACAGACAAAAATAAAAGATAATATTAATACCTAAATATCACATAATTAGTTAAAATTTTGGCTTTGCACTGACCTTTCAATAACCTAATATATGAAATACAGTAAGCAACACAACTTCTTTTCATACATGTGACTTTACATAAGAGTTCACACAATACACAAAACATCAGTTTATACAAATGTTCACATAAAATGTTTTCAATGATTAGTTTATACAAAAAAAGACACCAACAGGTGACATCTTATCAGTAGAAGCAGTCCATCAGAGGCACCCAGTAAAGTTTAGCAGGTACACCCAGCAACAAGTCACATTAGTTCAGTAAAAGCAATCCATCAGTGGCACCCAGTAGAGTTTAGCATGTACACCCAGCAACAAGTCACATTAGTTCAGTAGAAGCAATCCATCAGTGGCACCCAGTAAAGTTTAGCAGGTACACCCAGCAACAAGTCACATTAGTTCAGTAGAAGCAATCCATTAGTGGCACCCAGCAATGTTGAGTAGGTGCAGACTGCAAGAAGTAACATCATTTCAGTATAAACAGTTCTAACAGTGGCATCCAGCAATGTTGAGTAGGTGCAGACACCGGCAAGTGACATCATTTCCATAGAAGTAGCTTCATCTGTGCACCCAGTAATGTTGAGCAGGTGCAGACACCAACAAGTGACTTCATTTCAGTAGAAGCAGTTCCATTAGTGGCACCCAGCAATGTTGAGTAGGTGCAGACAGCAACAAGTGACATTATTTCAGTAGAAGCAGTTCCATCTGTGGCACCCAGCAATGTTGAAGAGGTACACACAGCAACAAGTCACATTAGTTCAGTAGAATCAGTTCATCAGTGGCACCCAGCAATGTTGAGTAGGTGCAGACAGCAAGAAGTGACTTCATTTCCATACAAGTAGTTCATCAGTTGCACCTAGCAATGATGAGCAGGTCCAGAGAGCGGTCCATGATATTCACTATCACTGATCACACTGTTCGTCAGAGTATATAAGCACAAATTAAACATGTCCTAGTGGCACAAATCATGTAGAAAAAGTACAAGTAACAGTCCATAATATTCACTATCCCTGATCACATTGTTCATCAGCAGAAATTAAACATGTCCTAGTGGCACCAATCATGTAGAAAAAGTACAAGTAACAGTCCATAATATTCACTATCACTGATCACACAGTTCATCAGCAGAAATTAAACATGTCCTAGTGGCACCAATCATGTAGAAAAAGTACAAGTAACAGTCCATAATATTCACTATCACTGATCACACAGTTCAGGCATGAACAATAGCTTGAATGCACATACAAATGCTTTTACACTAAACATACAAATCATAACAAACACTCAAATGATATCAGATAATTGTCATATTAACTATTACAAATACTCAAATATCAGTAAACCTATAATATTTATGGGTGTCAGTGCAAGCCACTACAAACAAATAAAATAATATTTAGGAGATAGGTGGGTAGGATTAGGAAATGAAAACACACAAAACACACTCACTCATCTTTCATCCACATTAAGTACTACTGTGTAATTGAATAGTGTTAACTGTGTAAATGCAATTCTGTCAAAATCTGATGTTCATCATGTGTATCAAGTAGTAGTGGCAGCAATGTATAGCAGTCAATAATAGTTAAGTCAACGTCATAGTCATCATGTCAAGACCAATGTTTGCCAAGCCAGATCAAAATGTACTGTTGCTGAACAACTGTCAGTGAGCCAAGATATGCAAATACTTCCTCTCTTCAAAAAAAAGTATATACTGCTTAGTGATTTAACAAAGTGTGTGTATAGACTATCTTCCTTCTATTTTAGTGTTCTAGTCTGCTATCTTCATCCTCCTTGTTCCATAAGACCAACAAAAAAAATATGCTCCTCACTTACTTTACCTCTTATATACCAAAACTCCAATAATCATCAGTATCACATAATCTCAATACTTCAATAATACCTCTTACGTCGATACATATAAATCTTATCATCAATATCATTTACCTTACCTCCTGTCCACAAAAACTCCAATAATGATCAACTTCACACAATCTCAATAAAACCTCAATAATACCTCTTCAATGCGTCGATACATATAAACCTTATTACCAATATCATTTCACTTCCATAACAACTCTTTCCTTTAGTCAGTCTCCTCGAACAAGTACAGATAAAATCCTAGTGCAAACTTCAGTTCATCATCCCATACAATCTGAAGACACATTGTCAACATACAACCTCTGTGTAATCCATCTGACCCAAATCTTCTACTCATTATGAATTATAAACAAAGAAATGCATACATAACCTCTAACAGACTTAGTTTGAATAACTCTCAGTAATTAAGTACGATTACGGAGTGTGAATGATCATAATATTTCACAGTGTGTACACCACTTCAAGAATTATGGCAGAAGCAAACATGTAAAGCATTTCTTGTCTAGTGTCACTTCCTATTTCAATTGCTCACGAAAAATGCAGTGTAACGACTGTCAATGGTCTAAACCTAGTTTCGGTATGTCATGTCGTTAGCTTCCTTCCTATTAGCATAAATTTATACAGCTTCCGTAAAACCTCCAGCTCATGTGACTTCTCTGAAGTTTCTTGTACTAATGTCGTTTATGTCGAATTATAGCAGTTCATTTTCTTTTCTTAAAAATATAAGGCACTGAGCGTAAGCAAAACAAGCAATAGCGAGTAAATATACCAGTAGAGAACAGAATGTCAACAAGTGGATGCAGCACAATTCTTACAACGAGGCTCTGCCAAGCGAATAATCTATAATTAACACCATACAAGAGTAGTTGTGACAACAAACAGAAATGTATAGATATGCAATCCATACGCATAGCAGCAAACATATGTTATCTAACATAATAAACAGGTCATTAGCATCATATCAGCATAAGCAAATAAATGTTCATATGTCATCTTAACAAGTAAACATTAAGGCGCAAGCAGATAAATCACAAAGTATAACTTACATACATAACCACATTAGCACAATAAATCAGGTGACAATTATAATTTAAATAAATAAGCACAGCAGACACATAATAAAAAAAATGACATCAGTGAAAAAGCAGTGCAGCCAAGCGATGCATAATATATACAAATAACAATCCTGTTCATTAATAAAACATTGACAAAAATCAGAAAATGTACGCAAGCACGTAGCTTCACACGTAAATTCATAGAACATGAAATTAGCACAAAGTATGAATCACGTAATCGCGAGCAGCAAATTTTGTCTAAAGTACGTACCTAAGTGGAAATATGTTACCTGAAAAATAAACTCAATTAATAGTTACCTTTTTAGTTTATTAGTTTCTTCTTCGAAATTACATTCTTCCTGAAAATTTCTCGATAGCAAGTCGTCTTAACGTCGGAGACACACAGAATTTACCTGAAGTTCTTAAATATTTTATAGAACCGTATCCTGAAAAATACTGAATGTTAATAACATAATTCATCAAGTCAGTATAGCTTTATACTGAATTTAATCGGAGAAATTAAACTGTGTATTTGTTTACGGCTGTCAGTGCATTCGCACTGAGCGCTCGATCAGCTGTAGGCGCGTGACGTAGGAAGCAATTGTTTGCGGTCAACGACTGCCTTGTGCGGCGCGCAGACTTGACTGTTGCTTTGAGTATGTGCCGCCGCCAAAACACAGCGCGGTATCCTTGTACTCTCTGCGTGTTTACATCTAGCTGTTAGTTTCTCAAAAGTATGTCATTCCACAAAAATTTTTCAAAAGTATATCATTCCACAAAAATTTTGGAAACTACGAACCTCACGTTTTGTGGTAGGAACAGCATAATTACGAACAGCGTTTAATTTTTCTGGATCAGGAAGAATACCTTCTGTAGAAATAATGTGACCGAGAAATTTCACCTGAGATCGACCAAATTCAGATTTTTCCAAGTTCACTGTAATGCCAACTCTTGCAAAAATACGTAATAATGAATCCGAAATTTTGTTATGCTCACTCCAAGAACGTTTAGCAACAAGAATATCGTCAACATATGAAGTAATATTGTTACGAAGATAAACAGGTAAAGTTTCGTTTAAACTACGAATGAATGCTGCTGAAGGTACAGTAACTCCGCATGGTAATTTCCGAAATTACTTTTGGGTAAATTAGTCAAATCTGGTTTTTGTTTACTTACTAGATATATTGATAGTCGAAGAGTTGGTTTGACAGATGCAAAGAATAGTAAGAGAGTAGGCAGCGGTGCAGAAAACTAAAAGGGAAATAGCACCACTACAGCTCGGAGCCCTATGCTCGCTACGGCACATATTCACTTAGTGTAGTGAATCCCCTGAGGACATTAATAGCCGCACATAATTTTGAGTTTGTGTCTTAGTGGCCAATTCGGTGGAAGTGCGTACATAAATTGATCTAACCATGAACATGGATGTATGTCATTCTTAGAATTGCGGAAGATCTTAAATTTCCGAACAGTCAAAAAGCGTTTATAGTCAAAGTTTTCGCCTCGTGGCGACAATGACCTAACGCGTCTGTCCCAGTCACAATGACGATTATTGTCAAGTTCGCGCGCCTGGCGCTCTCTTGTTGCATCACGTAAATGAAACAAATTACTTTCTTCAAACCCTTCTCCTAAACTAACACTTGTCAATTTATCTGAGATCTCCTCAACTCTTTCCGATGAGTCACTTAATTGTTCTTTCTGTTTATTTACGTCTTCCGTAAGTGTCGCGACTCGGGTTTCGGTATTGTCACATTTAGTAGTTAACTGTTCACACTGTTGCCTTAAGTTATTTATTCTGTCATTTGGTACGGATTCCTCGATTCTTTCAATTAATTCTTCCTTATCGTGTGCACATTGTAGATTTAACTCTGAAAAGTTCCGTACTATCACGCGATCTTTTTCTTCCTGTTCCCTGCCCTGTTCCTCTTGTCTGATTTCTGTTGAAATTAAGCTATTATTGTGAGCCTTCAAAATCGGTTGTACTTCTTCTCTAATTTCTTTATTTGATTCGTCTTTCATGTATTTGAAACATGTCCCTGTTCGTGAGCCTAACTGTGTTTCCATTGTTCCCATATCAGTTTCTAATTCAGATCGTAACTATGATCCCACTGCTTTCATCTCGGTTTTAATTGTTCCTATTTCTGTTTCAATTGTTCCTATTTTTGAGCATAACCGTGTTGTCATTGCTTTCATCTCAGTTCTAATTGTTCCTATTTCTGTTTTTAATTCAGATCGTAGTGAGTCTAACTGCGTTTCCATTGTTCCCATCTGTGATCCCAAATTTAATATTGCACTCATTAACTGCTCCATTTCTTCTGTCGTTAACCACGCAATCTAAGAATTTTTCGATTGTGAAAAATTTTGAACTGTTTCCGGACTATATTCCCGTCTTATTAAATTGTTTCCAACACCATTATTCATCATACTGATGTCCTTTGTTGGCGAGTTCACTATGTCAACAATTTCGTTATTCTGACTATTCATCATTTTTGCCTGTTTCATTGACCGCGTAATCATTTACAAAACATAAAAAAACTCGTCACTGTACGAAAATTACACACAATGACTCTTTATCTCCAACAATACCATTCACACGAAATGTTTCCTTCAAACACGATTAACGAACAATTGAAATAATTGCACTAAATTATCAAACGCGTATACAAGACAACAAATCAAATTCTGAGAAAAAAATACCATTAGAAGAATGACAATTACCAAATCTACACATGCAAAATAGACTACAATTACTAAACTACAAATTACTACAACAATACTACTGTCTACTATTTTTACAGTCAGAAGATTCCAAGGGACGATCCGAAGCAGCGGTCGCCACGTGCATGGGGGCTTAATTAAATAAATTTGAAAATACTTTTAAAATTTTTCGTAGCTGTATGTCCGATTACGCTGTTTCGTAAACGGTTGGCCCTGACTAGTATTATTACGCTATCTGACTGCAAAGAACAACAACAAAGAATGAAATGAAAATTTTCGTTAACACAATTAATTAATTAAGTCCCCAGCAATTATAAAACCTACAAAACCAAAGCACAAATGTAATTGTTCTGTGTGTGGGAGTGTGACTCAACGTACACATCTGGCACGGTTCTTCTTCAACAAGACAAGAAATTTCAAATACCATTTATACTGACGTGATAAAAGAAAATTACAAATACCATAATTGCGTAAGGAAAGCAGAATTAAACTCTAATACAACAACACACGCCAGATGCTTTGTTGACTGAACCTGTAATGACGCATTATTTAGGACACTGAAATAAAAAGAAACGGAGTTAGTTACCTCATTTATATTGATGAAGATCACTCTAATCCTTACATTATATCTCACACCGACTCTCTACTATCACATCTCAACCAGAACTCTCCAATATCACATCTCGGCAAGCACTGCCTACTAGCACATCTCAACAAACACTCTCTGCTACAACATCTCAGCACAGTCTACCCCGAGTCCTCGACATGCACTGACTACCACGAGCTCTCGACAAGCACTGGCTTCTACGAGTTCTCTCCAAGCATTGTGGAGGCGGCTTAATAATACTCTTTGGCGCAAACTCTGGCGCAGTGGCTCAGTGTAGCCACCTTTCACCTTAATCATCGCTTCTTAACGCTAATTTACAATCTATTACATGTTCCAAAAAACATAAAACGGGACGACACTAAGAACTGATCAACTAAATGAACAACGTAATACCAAAATTTACTTAGGCTGAGGGACACATGTGCTTTGAGGAATCTTCACTAAAGAGATTTTACTACCAGTTTCTAGACTTAACTTATGTAATGCACTCCAAAAATTAAACTGACCAGGCTTAGGTAATGGCGAAAGAGAGGCAAAGTTAATTTCTTGCTCTTTTGCGCAAGCATCGTATCACCCAAGGAACTCGAAGGCCAGCAGCGGCGAAGTCTATCACGGGCAGAGTCGCAAGAATATGGACCCCTGGGCTCTACTAATGTCCCCACGAGGCTGTCGATCGCCAATTGTTCACTATTTCCGCTTAGTCCCTCACCTGAGCGTAAAAACGCGCAGTTTCATACTGACCGGTCCGTAGACTCACTCGACAACCAAAGCTGCGACCCGTCCTTTTGGCTGTGAACATAGGCGAACACTTGACGGACCCTGTCTGTACTGATAGAATGTGGATTGGTGGTGGTGATAGGGGTAAGCACGTAGGGGCTCGTCGGTGAAAGAACGCGCCCGAACCACGGACATGATGGTGTGAACCCATAGCCCACACACAGTCGAGCAGGTCGTGGCCATCGGGTCGATGGATCAGTCTACCTGCATAGGGAGTTCTTCAGATTTTGCTCTTGACCGGCGGTCTCAGATTGTGCTCAGTTCGACTGTAATGGACTTTATTAAACACAGCTTGCTTGGCAACTTTATCAATCATCTTTGAACAATCTGAAAGCAGAGTACACACGAGAAACGAGTGTGGTTCACGAGACATGAAACATTTTCTCTATGATCACACATGAAAAATGTACATCACTCGTGTTAAACCAATACGCATACTGAAATATCACATCGCCAATTAGTAATCTACTATTGCAGAGATAGCTGCACATTGCAGACACCTCTCAAGTTCACCATCCCATCTCATTCTTCTCATCTAGTCCGCAGCTCGTGGTCTCGCGGTCGCGTTCTCGCTTCGAGGTCCCAGGGTCCCTGGCTCGATTCCCGGCGGGGTGAAGGATTTTCACCTGCCTTGAGATGAGTGGGTGTTTGTGTTGTGTTAATCATTTCATCATCATTCATGAATGTGGCGATTTTGGACAGAGCAAAGGTTGGGAATTTGTACGGGCGCTGATTACCGTGCAGTTGGGCGCCCCAGAAATCAAACATCATCATCATGATCTTCTCATGTGCAGCCTCAATTTTCTCCCTCTCTTATAATTGGCGTCCGGTTGCTGCACAGGTTGGTACATAACGTTTCACTCGTTATATTTCGAAACGGGATTATCTAGATCTTCAGCCGCTAAAACTAGATATACTTCAGAATACCTTGTAACACAGGGTCAGAAGTACCTTGTGTAAGCTTGCAATTTTTTGGAGCTTATTGCCTCTTAGCAGATGGGTCCTGCGGGCTTCCCTTATTTCACGACTTTTCCGGTGGTCCGGCTTTCCGGCAGCATGAGTGACTGGTATTGTCAAAGCTTCACCCTCTGACGCTAGTGGAGTACCGGAGTCGAGCTCAGAACTAGGGATAATGTGCGCAGTTTTAGACATCTGGCCACCAGCGGGCGGTAGGTCATTTCTTAAGGTGGCAATAAAACCGACCACCGCACAGAATTCGAAGTCCTGACATCTGTACGTAAAGATAGGATGCAGAAGTGATTGTTGGAAGTAATGTCTTCCGCTCGTACTAAATTGCTGTATCTGCTTTTTGTCTTGTGGTAAACGTCGGACAAGGTAGACACACAGTTCCAAGTTCGAGTCCACTCCTCCCTTCGTTGTTCAAAACGCATTTAGTTTGTCTGCTAAAGGTATCGGTGTAAGGGAACATGGAACTTAAATAAAAATCTGCTTCACTTTCCACCCATCAGTTTCAGCAAAAACCTTCCGTGACTGATCTCGTTTCTGTAACAAGTTTAGGACAGTTTATCTTCGAGATATTCTTCAGCGTGCAGCACCCGTCAGCCAGATGACACCCGCCACCGGCTGCTTGACACCAGCCGCACAATCTCCACTTTCCTGTTCTGGTACTGAGATCCATAAAATTGTTTCTTACTGTAGTTTCAATTTCAATCCAAAATCGAGTGAACATCGTGCAGTAGCCAAAAACGCATACCGCCCTATGACTGTATTTATCAAGCCCTATTTTCTTGAGTTGTGGTATTTGTCTCGGAGTTAGATATAGGATTTTGCATATTTCAACTTATGAAAGTTCTTTAAGCACTTAGGGGAAAAACGTCTAACATTAGCAACAAATTGTTCGCTTTGGATTTAATAGAAAGGTTCAGGCAGCGGAAGGCATTAGAAACGTTTGTGTCGTGTAAGGCGTGAATGCAATCGGACATATCAGGCAAAAAGAATAATTTTCTTGTATCAAGGAACATATACTAACGGATAAAAATCGTAACACCAAGGAGGAATTGTGCAACATAAATGAAAGTTAATAGCCCTCTCTTAACATCTCAAAGATAATGTTATGTGCCAGTCGCATAAGAGTGGTGATAGCTGCGCTACTATGCAAATTATGTTTGCTTTAAATGCATGTTGTAACGGTCGTGAACGTTAGTTTGAGATTGGGCGTGGTGAGTTTATGATAGTCACGATTGTGTTTAGGGCTGGAAAGACGCCATTATGAACACGCCACTGAGTTGGAACGACGTTGTATAAGGGCGCTAAGAGGAGCTGAGTGTTTCTTTTGCGATATTGCAGAATGACTTGGCAAGAATATAGCCACCGTACGTAACTGCTGGCGGCGTTGGCGACGAGAATGAACAATCGCAAGAAGACCGGACTCCGGACGGCCCCGTGGCCCTACCGACAAGCTAGACCATCGTGTTTGCCGTATGGCTCAGGTGCGTCGTACTGTGTCTGCAGCAGCAGTTTGAGGAGGAGTTGGCACCATAGCGACACAACGAACTACTACAATTCGGTTACTTCAAGGACAGCTCGGAAACAACCTTGTAGCCTTGACCCCAAACCACCGCTCTTTGAGACAGTGGTGTCAAAGAGAGTTCACTGGAGGCCAGGTTGAGGTGTTTTCCGATGAAAACTGGTTCTGCCTCGACACCAGTGATGGCCGTATGTTGCTTAGAAGCAAGTTAGTTCAGGGCCTGCTACCAAACTGTCTGGGACTCCATTTCGTACAACAGAAGAAGCAATCCCCGACTAAAAATTTGTACAGCACTCTGATGATCCGACCTGTTGTGCTGATATTCATGAACAGACTCCCAGAGGTCGTTTTCCAAGAGGATAACGCTCGGCCACATACCGCCGTTGTAACCAAACATACTCTACACAGTCTCGACATGTTGCCCATCCCTGTTTGATCGCAAGATCTGTCTCCAATCCAGCACATATGTGACGTCATCGGGCGACAACTCCAGCATCATCCACAACCAGCATTAACCGTCCCCATGTTGGTTGACCCGGTTCCAACAGGCATGGAACTCATTCCCACAAACAGACATCCGGCATCTGAACAACACGATGCATGCATGTTTGCATGCTTACATTCTGATGGCTACACCTGTTTTATTAATGTACCACCATTTCACATGTGCAATGGCTTACCTCACGCTTACTTAAACCTGTGATCTTGCAATGTTAATAACATAAAATGTATTCCAGAAATGTCATTGCTCAACATCAATTATTGTTTTGTGTTGCGACTTTTTTCAGTCAGTCTAATTCGGGCTTGGAGGGTTTTCCACATCCAGGTAGCCTCAACAGTTCACATTTGTAATTAACTGCGACCATTTAACATTCGTACGACATCTACATTCAAAGGCCAGATTGAAAAGTCAGGTGTTGCAGTACTAGATAGCCTAAATCAAAGCAAAAGAAAAAAGAAAAAGAAAAAAAAAATAGCTCAGCGGTAGCCCACTCTATGACTCTCGTTAAGTTAGGGTACTTTCAATAGAAAGCCCAATAACAACGGTGTCTGCTAAACTGAAGCTATCTGTTAAAACGTGGATGTACCCAATTCTTTAGCTCAGCGCTACTGAAGCCGTACAGGTCATAGGGGGACACTGATGTTTTTCGACGTTTTACAGAAATAACAGTAATGCTTCCCGGCGTCAACGTGATCTTCCACGGTCAGAGTGGAGTCTGAAGATGGGTTATCGCCACACCAAAACCCGATCGCGTACAAATAAAATCAGCAAATAGTGCTGATGTTGTTATACTTACTACACATACGAAAAAATGGCTCTGAGCACTATGGGACTAAACTTCTGAGGTCGTCAGTCCCCTGGAACTTACAACTGCGTAAACCTAACTAACCTAAGAACGTCACAAACATTCATGCCCGAGGCAGGATTCAAACCTGCGACCGTAGCGGTCACGCGGTTCCAGACTGTTGCGCCTAGAACCGCACGGTCACTCACCCGGCTACTACACATACGATACAATAACGGTTGTTATCCCTAGTGTGCACTAGGAAACAGATGTACAGAGACGTTTCAGAGGTTTCTCAACACATCGTTAACACATGTGGCAGATCTATTTTATCTGCAAGGCGTCCAGTCAAGGTACGGCAGCTTGTGCTACCAGCTCAATCCAGAGAAGAGCAGGCACTCTCACTTTCTGTGCACAACTCTCCGGATGACAGCGTCTTCATTTCCGTTGCCTAAAAGTTGATACCGGCTGAAATATGATGCTACGCAGCCGATATCGACTTTTTGTCGCAATGTGCATTTTTGTACGTGGAATTCAGCAGCGCTATTGCAATATCGAGCGGCAAATCAAACGTGCGAGTTGGGCACGATGGCGAACAAAGGTAATTAATATTGCGGGCTTCTGCAACCCATCACGATGCCCGGGGACGCATTAACTGCACTGGGACTGGATGGCTAGGAGTCATTGCAGAGTAGATGTCTTGAATCTGTCAGTGAGGGAGTAGTGAACGGTCACCAACCTCGGCAGCCGGGCACCCAGGCAAAGTTTCGGTCTAGCATCTAGTATGTTACGCGAAAAGTATAAGAATTCTACTTCCACACTGTCGAAAATTTAATTCACACTGTATTGTGATGCAAGACACTGGTGTAGTGT
The DNA here is from genome assembly GCF_021461395.2 of Schistocerca americana. Taxonomy (NCBI): domain Eukaryota; kingdom Metazoa; phylum Arthropoda; class Insecta; order Orthoptera; family Acrididae; genus Schistocerca; species Schistocerca americana. Next base: position 264,488,854 of record NC_060124.1, on the reverse strand, counting down.
AACGTCGCTACAATAAATATTTAAAATTCTAAATTGAAAACAGCGTTTCTGGAAGGTGCTATCTCTGAGGAATAAACTGGATATGTCATCAACAATACGTTGCCTTTAGCATCCCGTTCATGTTTTGGGGAGCTGATAAACTTGTGGTGTTTGGATGCACCCCCCTCAGATAGCAGACGGGATCCCACCGAGATGGGCCATAAAGACCCAGCGATGACCCCTCACAGTCTTGCATGCACAGGCCGCTTGCGCGACCAAGTGCTGTAATTACTGACTTTAACTGTCCAACTTGTAACGACGATTTATCGGCAGTATTAGCAGTTCCGTGCGGCACGGCCCACTACTCGAGCTTTATGGCCTGGCTGGGATTTCGCAACTTCCTGGTGACTGCCCGAATAAATTAATGCCGCAAAGTTATGATTTTAAGTTATGCTCCAAAGCGGTATAAAAATACCTCGACCCGAAAATCCGAGCGAACAGAGCTATCGAGCGCATATACGGATGATACACATTTACAGAGAGGTAAGTTATATAAACAAAGAAATTCGCCAAAGAGCGGTGCAAATTAAGAAGTTATTTTATTTCATTTTCGCTATCAGTTTCTGTAATTCAATATGCCATATTCAGGCCCTATAAGCACCTCTCTCAAAAACTATCGACACTGCCATAATGTGGTAATCTCTTTGTGAAATCTCAAGCGCTTCCTTCGAAGGATTAATTGCAACTTACTGCAATAAAATAAAATTTTCACGGCAGATTGATGAATTTCTTTCTTAAATATTTGACCACCAAAAATCCCTTGACCCCAACGGATCGACAGAGTTAAATATTTATCTTTTCCTGTCTTTTCCTGTACTATATTTATTAAATTTCGTTGGTGTTTTTCTGTTTGAGAGATTTAATCACACGTTGTTGTAGGTATGCTCATTTGCATAGTTTAGAAGACAAGCGTCCTTTCGTGTACTAAGCCAGCCAGTGAGGCCCCAGGTCTCACCTGATACAGATGTATAAAGCGGCAAGTTAGGTGTTTATCTTTTCTTGGCGTTTCCTCGTATTACATTTATCAAATATTATGCGTGTATCTGTTTAAGGGATATAGCCTTCCATTATGTACACCACTGGCCATTAAAATTGCTACACCACGAAGATGACGTGCTATAGACGCGAAATTTAACCGACAGGAAGAAGATGCTGTGATATGCAAATGATGAGCTTTTCAGAGCTTTCACACAAGTTTGGCGCCAGTAGCGACACCTACAACGTGCTGACATGACGAAAGTTTCCAACCGATTTATCATACACAAACAAAAGTTGACCGGCGTTGCCTGGTGAAACGTTGTTGTGATGCCTCTTGTAAGGAATAGAAATGCGTACCATCACGTTTCCGACTTTGATAAAGGTCGGATTGTAGTCTATTGCGACTGCGGTTTATCGTATCGCGACATTGCTTCTCGCGTTCGTCGAGATCCAATGACTGTTAGCAGAATATGGAATCGGTGGGTTCAAGAGGGTGATACGGAATGCCGTGCTGGATCCCACCGGCCTCGTATCACAAGCAGTAGAGATGACAGGCATCTTATCCGCATGGGTGTAACGGATCGTGCAGCCACGTCTCGATCCCTGAGTCAACAGATGGGGACGTTTGCAAGACGACAACCATCTGCACGAACAGTTCGAAAACGTTTGCATCAGCATGGACTATCAGCTCGGAGACCATGGCGGCGGTTCCCTTGACGCTGCATCACAGAGAGGAGCGCCTGCGATGGTGTACTCAACGACGAACCTGGGTGCACGAATGGCAAAACGTCAATTTTTCTGTTTACAGCATCACGATGGTAGCATCCGTGTTTGGCGTCATAGGGGTGAACGAACATTGGAAGCGTGTAATCTTCATCGCCATACTGGCGTATCACCCGGCGTGATGGTATGGTGTGCCATTGGTTACACGTCTCGGTCACCTCTTGTTCGCATTGGCAGCGTTTTGTACAGTGGACGTTACATTCCAGATGTGTTACGATCCGTGGCTCTACCCTTAATTCGATCCATGCGAAACCCTACATTTCAGCAAGATAATGCAGGACCGCATGTTGCAGGTCCTGTACAGGCCTTTCTGGATACAGAAAATGTTCAAGTGCTACCCTAGCCAGCACATTCTCCATTTCTCTCACCAACTGAAAACGTCTGGTCAATGGTGGCCGAGCACCCTGACTCGTCACAATACGCCAATCACTACTCTTGATGACCCGTGGTATCGTGTTGAAGCTGCATGGGCAGCTGTACCTGTACACGCCATCCAAGCTGTGTTTGACTCAATACCCAGGCGTATCAAGGCCGTTATTAAGGCCAGAGGTGGTTATTCTGGGTACTGATTTCTCACGATCTGTGCACCCAAATTGCTTGAAAATTTAATCACATGTCAGTTCGTGTAATATATATTTTTCCAATCAATACTCGTCTATCATATGCATTTCATCTTGGTGTAGCACTATTAATGGCCAGTGGTGTAGGTGCAAATTTGGGCAGTCTGTTGCGTAGTTTTCATATCTTCTGAACAGCCAGTTATAATTTACTTCTTCAGTTAGTATTAGTAGGGCGAGCAGGATTATTCATGGTGTGTGCGGATGTAGGAGGAGCTGCCCGCTTTCCGCAACCAGCTAAGTGTGATTTTGGCAACAGTCAATCACCTCTAGGCTGCTGCCTCGAAGTGACGAAGACTCTGGCGCATTGCATGGGACAACTCGGATGTCGTTTGTTTTAACCATGGGCTCCGCCTCCGAGGCACCTCCTACAGCACCTGACAAGGTGGATCTGCTCTCACAGCTGGGTGGGAGTCGGGTGATAACTCGTTCGTTTCGCTCAAGGTGGAGGGCCAATCTGGAGACTGGCTGCTTGGCCTCACCCATCCACCCTGTGAGTGGGCATGTGGTTTCTCCTTTAGCAGGGTCTGGAGAGTGCAATGTGACAACGTGCCGTCTAGTGAATGCCAGGCATAGTCAAGGGGCAACGGTAGAGAAAGTGGACGCTTATGCCATTTGTGGACCAGAATCGAAGGCAAAAGCGGAGGTGCTTCCGCCTGGTGGCAGCTAAATTAAAGAACGCTATGCGGGAGACAGTGTATGGCTTGTGCTGCATTCTGACAGAGAAATAACAAAAGAATTAAACTAAATTATATTGTTGTTGTTGTTGTGGTCTTCAGTCCTGAGACTGGTTTGATGCAGCTCTCCATGCCACTCTATCCTGTGCAAGCTTCTTCATCCCCCAATACCTACTGCAGCCAACATCCTTCTGAATCTGCCTTGTGTATTAATCTCTTGGTCCCCCTCTACGATTTTTACCCTCCACGCTGCCCTCCAATACTACATTGGTGATCCCTCGATGTCTCAGAACATGTCCTACCCACCGATCCCTTCTTCTAGTCAAGTTGTGCCACAAGCTCCTCTTCTCCCCAATTCTAACCAATACCTCCTGATTGGTTATGTGATCTACCCATCTAATCTTCAGCATTCTTCTGTAGCACCACATTTAGACAGGTTATATTCTCTTCTTGTCTAAACTATTTATCGTCCACGTTTCACTTCCATGCATGGCTACACTCCACACAAATACTTTCAGAAACGACTTCCTGACATTTAAATCTATACTCGATGTTAACAAATTTCTCTTCTTCAGAAACGCTACCTCTCTACATCGACCATCATCAGTTATTTTGCTCCCCAAATAGCAACACTCCTTTACTACTTTAAGTGCCTCATTTCCTAATCTAATTCCCTCAGCATCACCCGACTTAATTCGACTACATTCCATTATCCTCGTTTTGCTTTTGTTAATGTTCATCTTATACCCTCCTTTCAAGACACTATCCATTCCGTTCAACTGCTCTTCTAAGTCCTTTGCTATCTCTGGCAGAATTACAATGTCATCGGTGAACCTCAAAGTTTCTATTTCTTCTCCTTGGATTTTACTACCTACTCCGAAGTTTTCTTTTGTTTCCTTCACTGCTTGCTCAATATACAGACTGAATAACATCGGGGAGAGGCTACAGCCCTGTCTCACTCCCTTCCCAAACACTGCTTCCCTTTCATACCCCTCGACTCTAATAACTTCCATCTGCTTTCTGTACAAATTGTAAATAGCATTTCGGTCCCTGTAATTTACCCCTGCCACCCTCAGAATCTCAAAGAGAGTATTTCAATCAACATTGTCAAAAGCTTTCTCTAAGTCTACAAATGCTAGAAACGCAGGTTTGCCTTTTCTTAATCTTTCTTCTAAGATAACTCGTAGGGTCAGTATTGCCTCATGTGTTCCAACATTTCTACGGAATCCTAACTGATCTTCCTCGAGGTCGGCTTCTATCAGTTTTTCCATTCGTCTGAAGGGATTCGCGTTAGTATTTTTGCAGCTGTGAGTTATTAATCTAATAGTTCTGCAATTTTCACAACTCTCAACACCTGCTTTCTTTGGGATGTCTGAGGGTATTTCGCCTGACTCATACATGTTGCTCACCAGATGGTAGAGTTTTGTCAGGACTGGCTCTCCCAAGGCTGTCAGTAGTTCTAGTGGAATGTTGTCTACTCCAGGGGCCTCGTTTTGACTCAGGTCTATCAGTGCTCTGTCAAACTCTTCACGCAGTATCGTATCTCCCATTTCAACTTCATCTACATCCTCTTCCATTTCCATAATATTGTCCTCAAGTACATCGCCCTTATATAGAACCTCTATATACTCCTTCCACCTTTCTGCTTTCCCTTCTTTGCTTAGAACTGAGTTTCCATCAAAGCTCTTGATATTCATGCAAGTAGTTGTCCTTTCTCCAAAAGTCTCTTTAATTTTTCTGTAGGCCGTATATATCTTAGCCCTAGAGAGATAAGCCTCTACATCCTTACACCTGTCCTCTAGCCATCCCTGCTTAGCCATTTTGCACTTCCTGTCGATATCATTTTTGAGACGTTTTGTAACGTTCCCTGGCAACACATACACTATTAATAAACTAAAATTTGATTGTACTATATACGCCGCTGTGAAGCAATTTGTATATACTGTAATTATTTAACAAAAAATATTATTTAATTTTGTGTAAAAAACATTCGTTATTATTGTAATATTTTCTGTATTAATATTCTCGATGTATTTATGATTGTAATATTTCTATGCTCATAATGTAATTACGAAATGTGTCAATATCTGCGATAACAAAAATGTAAAATATAGCCGCAGATTGCAAAGAGACATTAACGGTTGAGAGTCGTATAAATAGGAATACATAGTGTGCATTCTTTGCCTTCTTCCTCGAGAGCTGAGAGAGAGAGGAACCTGTGACGTAGCATTTTATGAATGGGTAGACTTCATCTGTCTGTATCTAGATTTAGTCGCCATTAGAGGAGAAATTGCAAACTAATGTAAGTTGAATTATTGTTGTGGTCTAAATACATTATAATTTATCAAAAGTGTGTATTACTAATGTAAATTAGCTTGCCCATGTCATCTATAATATTTCTTTAAAGAATTTTCAGCATTTTTAGCAATTATCGCTGGTGTTGCTGGGCTGTGCCGCCACCGAACTATTTGCAGCGGCGGCACATTTAAAAAATTGTTCCACTAAGAAAAATTAACCAAACCCGTAAATAGGGAGCAGATAAAAATTAGCAGTGAATTAAGTAAATGTTTTTCTTTTACAGCGATCCAGAGACTGACGGAATTTATTGCTAGTTTCACATTTGTGCATTCATAGGCGGATGGTTAACGTTGAAATTTAACAATTTGTTGGTTCTTTCAAATAACTTAAATGTATAGTGAAGTGTGTTTTATCAATGATAATTAAACGTCTCCTTGGCAATATTTAACCATTTTCTGCTAATAGAGACAGTCTTGTGTTCCATAGCTAATGCCGGGAAAGAATTCAGTAAATATTTTTAAAAAAAACCATTGCATTTAGAAAATGTGTGCCAAGGCCGAATTATGTAAAAGATTTAATTCTCAACTAAATATTCTTAATCAGTTAATGTGAATTTATCAGCATGAGAGGGTTGACTAAGTTCACGTAATTTTAAATGTGCTTAATTCTGTCTAAATGAATTTTTTTAACCACACGTAAATAAGGGGTTCTACAACAAAGTTCGTACAGAAAGAAAGAAAGGCAAATTAACTAAAAACAAATTTAAAAAAAGGTAACTGTTTATTTTTTTTTCATTTAATTTCATTAAAGTTTGTATTCCTTTTTGTCTGCTTTATTTACTGCATTTTTATATTATCTCCTTTCATCAATTAAATTCAATATTTCTTCTGTTACCCAAGGATTTCTACTAGCCCTCGTCTTTTTACCTACTTGAACCACTGCTGCATTCACTATTTCATCCCTCAAAGCTACCTTTCTTCTTGTACTCTATTTCTTTCCCCCTCTCTGGTCAATTGTCCCCTTACGCTCTCCCTGAAACTCTGTACAACCTCTGGTTCTTTCAGTTTATCCAGGTCCCATCTTAAATTCCCACCTTTCTTGCAGTTTCTCCAGTTTTAATCTACAGTTCATAAGCAATAGATTGTGGTCAGAGTCCACATCTGCCCCTAGAAATGTCTTACAATTTAAAACCTGGTTCCTAAATCTCTGTCTTACCATTATATAATGTATCTGATACCTTTTAGTATCTCCAGGGTTCTTCCATGTATACAGCCTTCTATCACGATTCTTGAACCAAGTGTTAGTTATGACTAAGTTACCCTCTGCGCAAAATTCTACCAGACGGCTTCCTATTTCATTTCTTATCCCCAATCCATATTCATCTACTCTGTTTCCTTCTCTCACTTTTCCTACTCTCGAATTCCAGTCACCCTTGACTATTAAATTTTCGTCTCCCTTCACTATCTGAATCATTTATTTTATCTCATCATACATTTCTTCAATTTATTCGTCATCTGCCGAGCTAGTTGGCATATAAACTTTTACCACTGTAGTAGGCGTGGGCTTCGTGTCTATTTTGGTCACAATAATGCGTTCACTATGCTGTTGGTAGTAGCTTACCCGCACTCCTATTCTTTTTATTCATTATTAAACCTACTCCTGCATTACCCCTATTAGATTTTGTATTTACAACCCTGTATTCACCTGACCAAAAGTCTTGTTCCTCCTGCCACCGAACTTCACTAATTCCCACTATATCTAACTTCAACCTATCCATTTCCCTTTTTTAAATTCTCTAGCCTACCTGCCCGATTAAGGGATCTGACATTCCACGCTCCGATCCGTAGAATGCCAGTATTCTTTCTCCTGATTACGACGTCCTCTTGAGTAGTCCCCGCCCGGAGATCCGAATGGGGGACTATTTTACCTCCGGAATATTTTACCCAAGAGGACGCCATCATCATTTAATCATACAGTAAAGCTGCATGCCCTCGGGAAAAATTACGGCTGTAGTTTCCCCTTGCTTTCAGCCGTTCGTAGCACCAGAACAACAGGGCCATTTTGGTTAGTGTTACAAGGCCAGATCAGTCAATCATCGAGACCGTTGCCCCTGCAACTACTGAAAAAGCTGCTGCCGCTCTTCTGGAACCACACGTTTGTCTGTCCTCTCAACAGATGCCCCTCCGTTGTGGTTACACCTACGGTACGGATATCTGTATCGTTGAGGCCCGCAAGCCTCCCCACCAACGGCAAGGTCCATGGTTCGTGGGGGGAGGATAATATTGTTACTTGTAGAAAGAATATAAATGTAATATTACTTTAATATATGAAAATGACTGTAATTGAATATTGTCATGCTATCGTACGTTCAATTGTAAATAGAGAACTTGGCGTAATGTAAAATAATGTTTAGGTGTGGGGGGAATCCCCGAGAAAGAGAACAGTGTACAGGTTGGCGCTTAATATTGGCGGTAGAAGTAAGTTGGCGTAGCTCTGAGGCAGAGCAAATGTTAAGTGGAGTAAAAGTGACTGCCGGTGTGTGCTACGGTAACGTTACTGACAGACCATTTAGAAGTGAGCTGAGAACAGATATAGACTTCGTTTACCGTATGGCTACAAGCTAAATGGACACTAAAGCTTGTAAGACTTGGTATTTCGATGGAGATGGGCGTGAGCGGCAAAATAGTACGGTGGTGCAATGCTGTGTTAATTGCGACGAGTTGCTTGTGCCAACACCGAGGTGTAAAGGGACCAGTAGCCGCATCCAAGGGCGTATTGTGATCTCAAGAACTGATGAGCTCAATTCAGTAGCAACGAACTAAAAGTTATCTTACACGAGTATTATTATGAACAGTGTCGGTTTTACCGACGCCATTACCAGTACATTTATATTCTGTGAATCAGTTTCTGTAATAGTCAAACCAAGTTCTCTACAGTGTGTAAAGTTTGGGGGCAATAATAATGTTTGTGGTTTAAATTGCATTCCCCGAGTGTAATCAATTATTTAAAGGAAATGGCTCATTATTACCCCCATATCCAGTGATTTCTATGTGCTGCAACATCAGTGAAAAGTTATGGCGCGTGAGTATCGGCGTAGCTATATTACAAGAGAAAACAGTCGGAATTAACGGCGAAATTGCCAGCAGACGCCGCTTCATGCAACGGATGGAAGATGTCAGGTACTGTGCCACCTTAATTAGTGCCCAGCTCGATGTGGTAGCTTTTCAGTACATTGCCACAGTCAAAAATTACTCGGTTCTGTACGAGCAACGTGATTCTCAATTAGTGTTTTCAGTAACTATATTGAATAGCAAATCTATAATGTTCTTTAATAAAGCGTTCAAGTAAATTGTTGCCACCACAGTACACATTGTGCCTTAAGCACAATGCAAGCTCAATAACATTAAATTCAGTAATTACAATTTGTGTAGTTTACATTAACCTAAAACAAGTTCAAGTGTTTATCATGTGCGTTTATGTATTGTGAAACGATTTCAGGCTGTGGTATTGTTTTAAAGGAATAATGTCCTCCTGTTAGGCAATATCAAACATACAGAAATAAGTGCTCCATGTTCAGTCACTTCAGAGAGATTATCAGTGCTACTAATAATCAAATATAGACGTAAAAATAAGTTTGTTACGCGTCAATAGCATTATTTATTCCAAAAACTCCGTGCAGTAGTTGGGTCACCATAGAGTGTCTATTCAAACCTATCACACGCGAGAGCCGCTTTCCGGAAGTCCGATGCCACATGGACTGTAAATTCGGGTAGTAGCATCGCAAGAGGGGGAAGGTTTACTAGTAATCGGGAGTTTCAACATTAGGTGCGTTATGGAGTCCCATTGCCAGATCGCGTCTAGGGCTGCAAGGAAGCAAATGTGCGCTCGGTATGTCTGCCGGAGGATCTCATCTTAGATGTGGAGGCGGCCTTGACTACAGCTACCGAGCGTATATGGTGCAGTCCTCTGCAAATTGAGGCTCACATCGGCATCTACGACGCCTCTCATATGGATTCTGAGGCCATCTGGAGTTCATGAAGGCGGCTGGTGGAGGTGGTGGGGAGCAAGCAGAGCTCGCTGTTTGCTGCGTTGTTCCCAAATATGATCGCTGTCCTTTGGTTTGGAGCCGAGTGGAGGGTCTCAGCAAAAGGCTTCGTCGACTCTGTGATTTTTCTCGATGCATATTTCTAGATTTGCGTTATCGTGTGGAGATTTGTAGGACTCCCTCTGATAGATCATGGATGCACTACTCAAAAGAAGCAGCTGTTCGGGTAACAGAGTACTCGTGTAGTGCACATGAGAGTTTTTTATGCTAGACGGTAGTCTGAGGTGCTCTGATGAACACTCGACAGCCGATACGCATCAAGGGAAATCAGGCGGCGTTCAGAATAAAGATACTTCTACTGCCAAATTTGAAACTTCTAAATACAAAATTCTTGCTTACTAAAATAACTGAGAAGGTGAAACTTCTACATTTTTACTTAAATTGCTGGCCGTGGTGGCCGAGCGGTTCTAGGTGCTTCAATCCAGAACCGCGTGACTGCTACGGTCGCAGGTTCGAATCCTGCCTCGGGCAGGCAGGTGCGTGATGTCCTTAGATTAGTTAGGTTTAAGTAGTTCTAAGTTCTAGGGGACTGATGACCTCATTTGTTAAGTCCCATAGTGCTCAGAGCCATTTACTTAAACTTTCGAATGCAACTGAACCTTCTAAAACTGCTGAGTGAAAGTGACGTACTGTCACTTTGCTTGTCTTTATCGTTTGAACACTGGCCTACACAATTATCCCTGACAAATACAGCTCAAACTTATTCTATTCATTAGTGACCCACAATATACAAGGACAACGCAATATGACTATTAATTAATACAGAAAAATGGCCATGAATTAGAAGAAATCCTAACAATAACCAATACATGTCAAAAGTCACTTACCTCACAGAAAATCTTCATGACACGAACTACAGCAGATACAGCAAGTATACAGCCAGCTAAATAAAAAGATTCTAACTACTGTAGGCTCTAACTACTGACAGGCATGTGGTCAGCAAAGGACAGATTTAGTTGCAGAGCAAACAGTGTATTTAGCAGATTTTTACCTTAATCATCAGACATTCAGTTCCAAAAATTATATAATGGTCCGTGACAGCCAGTTCCAAAAATTATATTATCGTCAATAATTCCATTACCCTCATTTTAAAATTCATGACAACCAATATTAAATCTCCATGACGGGCACACGTCCAGACAGTCCGCTCGCACTAACACTGCTTCTAACCTCCATCATTGCTAACTATTAACTCCTAATTGCGAGTCCGAGCAATCACAGGGTCTCTTACAGAGGGCGCACAGTGCTGTCAGTAATATTAATTCAGTAAAGCGCGGCCAACATACAAACATACAAACAGGCTACTTACATAGCCCCCTGTTCCTTTAAAAAAATTTTAGAAAGTGTTTTGGGCAGTGGCCAATACTATTTTGTCAAAAAAATTTATGTTAACAATATCAAATAAATCAGATGCACATAATTAGTAATATACTGTCGGTCAATAAACCAAAAATTGTCCTCATAGTCCCTAAAGACTGTTCTAATCATTCATCAGAAGAGTAGTCTATGACAGTTTTATGCACAAAGTCTCAGCAGTAAAAGAACAAGCATACATAAGTAGTGGACCTCCATGCAGTCTTGAAGATGTAGTGTTGTCATCCCAACAGGACCACAGTGCTGACTCTTGACACGAAGACATGAAGATTGGTAAAGGGCCACAACAAGGCAGACCCACAGCAGGGTCAGTCAAGGTCTTGAAGAATATTTGTAGAATTGGTAGGTCACCACTGTATTGCTTGTAGAGAGTATGGTAGCATTGGGCTGCAGATCCATTGTAGTCCTTGCAGAAATTATGTTAGTAATGGGCCACCACAGGTGCAGACCCACAGTAGTCCTACTAGAGATGACCAGCAGCCATCTGTTGCGACTGTGTGGGTGCACAATCACAATTGCAGAGTCTTGAGGATAATGTAGCAATCCATGATCCAACACTTGTGCATTCACTATTTTTTTGCAACATCCTTAGAACCAGCAATGACGTTAACCAGTACATTGCTCAATCATCAACACACGTGCAAGCACTAACAGTCATATAACCTCTGAGATTTTAAACATATAGTATGACGAACAGAAAAACGTGTGCAGTGAACTGAATCCCTGATATTTATTTAACTTGAGGAACTGGTGTCTATACAATTACAATTTTACAGTATAAGAACACAATTACTAAGGTAAAGAACGTGGATGACAAAATGATTAGTTAGTGGATCTGTCGACAGAAAGTGTTCACATTAGCATAAGTACTGAATTTCATTTTATAAAACTAATACTGCAGGACAGCTAGAAACTAGATATCAGATAAAATAAGCAAATATGTACAAAGCAAAGCATGAAAACATCATTCACCAGCCATATGGCATTTCATAAGTCAGTAAAAATTCTCTCCTCTCTCATAGAAACACTTGTTATAATCAGATGTGTAGACATAAGAATATTTCTCATCACTTCATTAGCATTTCAGTAAGTAGCATAAAGTACAAAATTCATACAGTAATCATATGTTTCCAAGTAATAGTGTGTTGGGTTTGTGCTGTGTTCTGCAAAGAAATATCAATAGCGAGGTCAACGGCCTCTCCTTTCTATAGCTGTGTGAGCGCTTGTTAGGGCAAAGTGCTTCACAGAGGCTTAATTGACATCTTTTAAGGTTGGAAGGCAACACAAAAATGGGTTTTTCCAGGTGCCTAACGTGCAGCTGGGTGCAGCACAGCATTATGTGTAGGTCACATATACTTTTTACCAAGATATTTACGACAACGGTTTCGACTACAATGACAGTCTGATGCAAATAAAAAATTTCACATGTTGAGAAATTACCGGAGAAGTGTGTTGAAACGAAATCTCATAAATAACAGTGTCTAAAAATTTCCGCCCACATTACGGTATTCACATTCACATATACAGGGTGATACAAAAAGGTACGGCCAAACTTTAAGGAAACATTCCTCACACACATATAAAGAAAAGATGTTAAGTGGACATGTGCCCGGAAACGCCTAATTTCCATTTTAGTTTCGTCAGTATGTACTGTACAACGTGATCAAATTGTAAATTTTCACAATCAACATGTGTGGGCTGACGAGAATTCGCACGCAGTTGTGCAATCACGTCATCAACACAGATTTTCTGTGAGCGTTTGGGTAGGCATTGTTGGTCATGTCTTGATTGGGCCCCATGTTCGTCCACCTACGCTCAATGGAGCAAGTTATCATGATTTCATACGGGATACTCTACCTGTGCTGCTAGAACATGTGCCTTTACAAGTATGACACAACATGTTGTTCATGCGCGATGGAGCTCTTGCACATTTCAGTCGAAGTGTTCGTACGCTTCTCAACAACAGATTCGGTGACCGATGGATTGGTAGAGGTGGACCAATTCCATGGCCTCCATGCTGTCCTAACCTCAACCCTCTTGACTTTCATTTATGGGGACATTTGAAAGCTCTTCTCTACGCAACCCCGGTACCAAATGTAGAGACTCTTCGTGCTCGTATGGTGGACGGTTGTGATACAATACGCCATTCTCCAGGGCTGCATCAGCGCATCAGGGATTCCATGCGACGGAGGGTGGATGCATGTATCCTCGCTAACGGAGGACATTTTGAACATTTCCTGTAACAAAGTGTTTGAAGTCACGCTGGTACGTTCTGTTGCTGTGTGTTTCCATGCCATGATTAATGTGATTTGAAGAGAAGTAATAAAATGAGCTCTAACATGGAAAGTAAGCGTTTCCGGACACATGTCCACATTACATATTTTCTTTCTTTGTGTGTGAGGAATGTTTCCTGAAAGTTTGGCCGTACCTTTTTGTAGCACCCTGTATACTCACTTTTCATAGTAATCATAGCCGTATCTGGACATTATAAGAAACATCGTTGTCGTAAAAAAAATCTCGTCATAACACATAAATCAAATTTCAAAATCGTCATAGCCTTCTTCAGTTATCTCAAAACCCCTAAAAATAATTCTCTGCTCGTTTCATTGGTGTCATCTGCCTCAAACATACTCCAAAATCCATGATACCATACAAAATACATCTCTCGAAGTTCTCACAGTATCACAATGGTTCCGAAAATACATGAACAGTTCACAAAGTACAGACAAAGTAAAATTTCATAAATTCAAAGTAATTGAACTGTGTAATTACGTAAACATGTGTCAGTGACGTTAAAAAATGTTTATTTCTCTTAGTTAAATAACCAGATAGCTGTGTGATTCTGTGTTAGAAAAATATGGTACCGATGTGTAAAACTGTACAAGCAAATACCATATTAGCTAGGGCTTCTTGCACTTGCTACACGCATGGTACACAAAGTAGTTTTACCTCCATGAGTGATAATGTAATTATACCTCAGATGTTACTGATTAAGATTTCGGAATCAAATGCATCGCCAAAAACGTTTAATGTATCATTGTAATCCAAAAATATTTCTAAAACTGTTCAAAGTACAAAAGGTAATCACTGAAATTCGTGTTATGTAGCGCTAAACTATGCTTCTTGCTGTAATATAATTTCAGTCATTGGCTACCGGTAAAATTGTGCCCAGTCTCATAGTTATGGTCGCTCATAAGCCAAGTTCTCCAAAAATAATTGTACTTACCTTGTCATATCTGTCTCATTGTAGCTATGCCACAAAAGTTATTACCAAAACGTGTTTTACTTTCCAGAAGAACATAGAAAAACTGTGCAGACATAAAACAGATACAGCATAAAAGCAATAACGAAAATTGTGTCATTCCTAAGTAGCATCGCAAAATAATCGTGTAGCTGTCAAACAAACCTAATACTCTGCCATTTGCGACCTCTCAGAAAGTACTTTAAATAAAAATGTCTTTTCAAGTAAACCAAAATGTTGCCGTTAAACATCATTATCAGTATATGTTCAAGAATGTGAACTTTACACTCGTGAGGTACTCATGCAACTAACGAGCAAGAAAGTACACACAGTGAGACTGTGTCGTCTGTTTCCTATAAAAGTGGACTCGTGAAATTACTGTATTAATTGATATTCATGCCAGCTACGTCGTCAGGTCCATAGCTACGTTTTGTGGCTGCCTGCGGTGCGAGTCATTGTCTGTTATCTCTTTGTTATCGAGCGTCATTACTGGGAGGTCTAATTTCTACAACGTCAGCTTGTCGAGAGGGCCCTGCCCTATTTGAATGAGGCCAGTTCTGACTGAATTCTGGTCTGTTGTCATAACTGTAGGGTCTCTCGTCATGTCGGTAATTTCTGAAATTTCTTTCTTGTTGATCACGGGGTGGAGAGTTTCTTCAAGAATCGTAATTACCAAGTGGACTGTTGCGTCGGAAGTCATTTTGTCTCCATTGATAAAAATTGTTTTCGTCCCCATATTGTCTGTTTCTACGGTTATCTCTGTCATACACATTGCTACGGAAATGTGATCTTTCTCTGTAACTATTATTATTCTGCCAACGATTGTCAAACGACTGGTGTCTTTTGAACACCATCTGCGTTATGGGAGTAGCCGGGTCGTGTCCGGTTATTATATCAGTCGTCACGGAATTGGGACGGATGCGACCTGCAATTGTTGTCTTGCTGTTTTCGCATCAAGCGACAGTCAGTGTCAGTTTCCCATCCTTGCAAAAGTCCCTGAAAAGCTTCGATGTCATCTTTACAACGTCCTCCCAAAATAATATGTCTTAAATGTTTATGCAGGTCAATTAAACAAATGCGGATAAGTTCCGAGGGACTGTACTGGTTTTACAAATACTGATTCTTGTGCAACATATCTTCAAAATATATTACCGGACTGGAAAATTCAGACTGTTCGAAATGTTTCGTCCTAATAATACAATGTTTTACTCGCTCTTGAGTAGCCTGAGTCCAATATGCAGATAGGAAGGCATGATACAAATCTCCTTTACTGTGACAGTCGCGAATAACCGATCGGATTCATACAGCTGGTTCATTTTCTATATTGCCACACATATATTCTAATCTGTGCTCTAGTGACCAATTAGGAGTAAAGCAATGAGAGAATTGATTAAGCCAATCTTGTGGATGTATGTCATTACTGGAATTCTTGAATGTTATAAATGTACGTGTAGTGATGAGGAGCTTGTAGTTCAAATCATCATGTCGGCGAGTCGCAGAACGCTCACTGTCACGTCGTATCGGCGGTTCACCTCAAGACTCGGCGCTCCTGACAACTCCTTTCTAAATCTCCGAAATATCCTGTGTTAGTACTTTGTGACTTTTCCGTGTTTCTAAATCCCTCTTCCCGTGTCGCAGAGCGAGTGTCCTTTTAATATGTAGTTCTTGCATTACGTGTGCCAACTGGTCTTATACTTCCCGCATTTTTCTATTGTGTTGCATATTAATTTGATCCTGACTTTGTTTAAATTTCCTAATTTCCTTGTACTCCAGTAAGGGCTACCGGTCTTGTATCATTCAAATCATCATCTAGCTTCGTAGACAAATTTGTTACGCCGGCCCGTGTGGCCGAGCGGTTCTAGGCGCTTCAGTCTGGAATCGCGCGACCTCTACGATCGCAGGTTCGAATCCTGCCTCGGGCATGGATGTGTGTGATGTCCTTAGGTTAGTTAGGTTTAAGTAGTTTTAAGTTCTAGGGGACTGATGACCTCAGATGTTAAGTCCCATAGTGCTCAGAGCCATTTGAACCAAAATAAATTTGTTAACTGATCCGAAAGTTCGATTACTTATCCCGATAATGAACTAATTTCTTCCGTGTGTTTTTTCTGAACCAAATTTTAGTGTCCATTTGCGTCGTAATCGTATCTACTGTGTGCTTTAAATTTTCCTAATCCTTTACAAGTTGCGTGACCGTATCGGTAGATGCAACTGAGTCGGTTTTAGCCTGCAAGGTGCTGTGATTTTCATGAACAATGATCTGCAGTTCTTTTATGGCTGCTTCATGATTCTGTAATGCATTTTCATGTAGCGCAAAGATAGGCTGAAAATGCTCACAAATTTGTGTTTCTACATATTTACGAATTTTTTGACATTTCCTTTCGATTTTAAGTATCTCAGTGGTTATACCATAACGTGTTTGTTCAAGGGTTTGCTCAATAATGTCTAAATTTTGAAGTTTGTGTTTGTTTTTGGTTTAGTTCCATAGCATCTAACGTTGGAGGATTTGGTTACTTTGAGTCTAATGTTTGAAGCTGTTGCTGTGTTTGTTTCTGATTTAGTACGCAGAGTTACATTTGAAGCTGTGTTTGTTCATGATTTTGAATTAATCGCAATAATAATACATTAGTGACTGAAACATGTTGAGCTGTGCTTTTCGTCAGTGCGTTTGCACCGGCAGTATTCATATTTTGAAAAGCAGAGAATGAGTCTTGGCTTAATTGAGAAAAGTGTAATGACGCAAAAGCTGAATCTACGGTATTTGCAAGATTTGGGTCTGTTATTTCGCATTCCTGAGACGAACAGTTACCGACAGATCGATCATCAATATTTCCCTATTCACTGCTTATATGTCTGTGTACAACACGATATACTACCTGCTCCATGTCTCTATGCACAATTATCATATTATTGTCTTGAATAATTGTCATTTCGTTACTAGGTGATGCTAACACACTACGCTCGTCGTCTCTGTCATTTCTCAGTTTACTTTGTAGTTTTCTAACCCCATGATTGTCACACTGTTTCTACACATTAACACACAAAAAACAATTTGAGAAGAGAAAATAGGAAGACACACTAAAATAGCACTGAAAACAACCAATACCCAATTAGTTGCAAAAGCGACTGCAAGATACTTGGTGCAAATCCTCATGCATTCCACAACTGCTACACTCTTTACAATACAGTATAACAATAATAAACTACAACTACGAAGGAAATTCCATATACAATTACGGGCTAGCAGTAAACAACAACTAATTTCTGATCACGCACAAATTATTCAGACTATAAGAAAAATCAGAAGATTCCAGTGAGGTATTCTCGGCTAAGGCGAAACATTATTATTTATTTATGAAACTGCTGAGAGAAACTGAATGCAAACGAACCTTCTGAAACTGCTGAGTAAAACTGGCGTATTGTCTCTTTGCTTGTCTCTATCGTTTAAACACTGACCTACAGAACTTTTCCTGAC
This sequence comes from Schistocerca americana, assembly GCF_021461395.2. NCBI lineage: Eukaryota > Metazoa > Arthropoda > Insecta > Orthoptera > Acrididae > Schistocerca > Schistocerca americana. The sequence continues at coordinate 264,471,270 of NC_060124.1, read as the reverse complement.
AGATACAGCTCAAACATATTCTGTTCATTAATGACCCGCAATATACAAGGATAACGCAACCTGACTATTAATTAACACAAAAGTATGGGCCGCGTGGGGTTAGCCGAGCGGTCTAAGGCGCTGCAGTCATGGACCTTGCGGCTGGTACCGGCGGAGGTGCGAGCCCTCACTCGGGCATGGGTGTGTGTGTTTGTCCTTAGGATAATTTAGGTTAAGTAGTGTGTAAGTTTAGGTACTGGTGACCCTAGCAGTTGAGTCCTATAGGATTTCACACACACACGAAAGAATGGTCCTGAATTATAAGAAATCCTAGCAATAAACCATACATTTCATAAGTCACTTAACTCACAGAAAATCTTCATGACATGAACTACAGTAGATACAGCAAATATACAGCCAGCAAATAAAAAGATGGTAACTGTTGTAGGCTCTAACAACTAAAAGGCATGTGGTTAGGTAAGGAAAGATTTTGTTGCAGAGCAAACAGTATATTTAGCAGATTTTTACCTTAACCATCTGACATTTCCTAAAATTATATAATCGCCCGTGGCATCCAATTCCAAAAATTATATAATCGTCAATAATTCCATTACCTACATTTTACAACGCATGTCAACCAACATTAAATCACCGTGACGGACAAACGTCCAGACCGTCCGCTCGCACTAACACGGCTTCTAACCTCCATCACTGCTAACTATTAACTTCTAACTGCGAGTCCCACCAGCCACAGACTCTCTTACAGTGGGCGCACAGAGCTGTCAGTGATAATGTACTCAATAGAGCTGCCAACATACATGTATATAAACAGGCTAATACAAATTTTATCAGTTAACTGCCAGTGCATTCTTAACAATGTTCCCGAATTTACTGCCCTTCAGGAAAGTTCTCGTGTTCAGATTATTCTTGGGACCGACAGCTCGCTGAAACCTGAGATGGAAAGCTCTGACATATTTAGCGAATCATGGAAGGTATATCTGAAAGACAAACTGCAGGCATAGGACGTGGAGTGTTCGTTGCAGTTGACAAAAATATTGTCTCTATTGTGTTCGACGTTGAGTGTGACAGTGAAGTTATCTGGTCGCTCATAACAGGTGTAGGTGAAACCTGGGTAATTGTTGGATATTTTTACTGCCACCGGATTCCGTTGTGACAGTTCTGAGTTATCCGAAGGAATTCTAGAGCCAACAGAGTGTAAATACCAAGATGATGCTAGACTAGCTGGAGGCGACCTTAACCTATCGAGTATACACTGAGATATCAATGGATTCAAAGCGGGGGATACGGACACACAGCCGTGCGAAATCACTTTGAACACGTTTTCTGAAAACTGTATTGAACAGCTAGCTCAGCAGACCACACGCAATGAAAATACCTTAGACCTTGCAGCTACAAACATGAACCATGGACCTTGCCGTTGGTGCAGAGGCTTGCGTGCCTCAACGATACAGATAGCCGTACCGTAGGTGCAACCACAACGGAGGGTATCTGTTCAGAGGGCAGACAAACGTGTAGTTCCAGAAGAGGGGCAGCAGCCTTTTCAGTAGTTGCAGGGCCAACAGTCTGGATGATTGACTGATCTGGCCTAAACAAAACGGCCTTGCTGTTTAGGTACTGCGAACGGCTGAAAGCAAGGGGAAAGTACGGCGGTAATTTCGTCCTCTTGGATAAAATATTCCGGAGGTAAAATAGTCCCCCATTCGGATCTCCGGGCGGGGACTACTCAAGGAGAAATAAAACTGACGTTCTACGGATCGGAGCATGGAATGTCAAATCCCTTAATCGGGCAGGTAGGTTAGAAAATTTAAAAAGGCAAGTGGATAGGTTAAAGTTAGATATAGTGGGAAACAGTGAAGTTTGGTGGCAGGAGGAACAAGACTTTTGGTCAGGTGAATACGGGCTTATAAATAGAAAATCAAGTAGGGGTAATGCAGGACTAGATTTAATAAATAGGAGTGCGGGTAAAGCTACCACGGACAGCATAGCGAACGCATTATTGTGGCCACGACAGACACGAAGCCCTCGCCTACCACAGTAGTTCAAGTTCATATGCCAACTAGCTCTGCAGATGACAAAGAAATTGATGCAATGTATGATGAGATAAAAGAAATGATTCAGGTAGTGAAGGGAGACGAAAATTTAATAGTCATTGGTGACTGGAATTCGACAGTAGGAAAATGGAGAGAAGGAAACATAGTAGGTGAATATGGATTGGAGCTAAGGAATGAAAGAGGAAGCCCCCTGGTAGAATCTTGCACATACTATAACTTAATCATAGCTAACACTTCGTTCAAGAATCATGAAAGTAGGTTGTATACATGGAAAAACCGTGGAGATACTAGAAGGTATCAGATAGACTATATAATGGTAAGACAGAGATTTAGGAACCAGGTTTTAAATTGCAAGATATTTCCAGAGACAGATGCGAACTCTTACTGGTTATGAACTGTAGATTAAACTGAAGAAACTGCAAAAAGATGGGAATTTAAGGAAATGGGAACTGGATAAACTGAAAGAACCAGAGGTTGTACAGAGTTTCAGGGAGAGCATAAGGGGACAATTGACAAGAAAGGGGGAAAGAAATACAGTAGATGAAAAATGGATAGATTTGAGAGATGAAATAGTGAAGGCAGCAGAGGATCAAGTAGGGAAGAAGACGAGGGCTCGTAGAAACCCTTGGGTAACAGAACAAATGTTGAATTGAATTGATGAAAGGAGAAAATATAAAAATGCAGTAAATGAAGCAAGCAAAAAGGAATACAAACGTCTCAAGAATGAGATCGACAGGAAGTGCAAAATGGATAAGCAGAGATGGCAAGAGGACAAATGTAACAATGTAGTGGCTTATCTCACTAGGGGTAAGATATGATATAGTCGATGTAGTCGAAATCAATCGGGTGATAATGAGGGAACTACAGTGACCTTTGGAGAAAAGAGAACCACTTGTATGAATATCAAGAGCTCTGATGGAAACCCAGTTTCAGGCAAAGAAGGGAAAGCAGAAAGGTGGAAGGAGTATATAGAGGGTCTGTACAAGGGCGATGTACTTGAGGACAATATTATGGAAATGGAAGAGGATGTAGATGAAGATGAAATGAGAGATATGATACAGCGTGAAGAGTTTGACAGACCACTGAAGGACTTGAGTCGAAACAAGGCCCTGGTTGCAGGTTCGCATCCTGCCTCGGACATGGATGTGTGGGATGTCCTTAGGTTAGTTAGGTTTAAGTAGTTCTAAGTTCTACGGGACTGATGACCACAGATGTTAAGTTCCATAGTGCTCAGAGCCATTTGAACCATTTGAACCAAGGCCCCGGGAGTAGACAACATTCCATTACAACTACTGACAACCTTGGGAGAGCCTGTCCTGACAAAACTCTACCATCTAGTGAGCAAGATGTATGATACAGGCGAAATACCCTCAGGCATCAAGAAGAACATAATAATTACAATCCCAAAGAAAGCAGGTGTGGACGGATGTGAAAATTACAGAACTATCAGTTTAATAAGTCGCAGCTGCAAAATACTAAGGCGAATTCTATACAGACGAATGGAAAAACTGGTAGAAGCCGACCGATCAGTTTGAATTCCGTAGAAATGTTGGAACACGTGAGGCAATACTGACCCTACGTCTTATCTTAGAAGAAAGATTAAGGAATGGCAAACCTACGTTTCCAGAATTTGTAGACTTAGAGAAATCTTTTGACAGTGTTGGTTGGAATACTCTCTTTCAAATTCTAAACGTGTCAGGGCTAAAATACAGGGAGCGAAAGGCTATTTACAATCTGTACAGAGACCAGATGGCAGTTATAAGAGTCGAGGGACACGAAAGGGAAGCAGTGTTTGGGAAGGGAGCGAGACAGGGTTGTAGTCTCTCCCCGATGTTATTCAATCTGTAAATTGAGCAAGCAGTAAAGGAAACAAAAGAAAAGTTCGGAGTAGGTATTAAAATTCATGGAGAAGAAATAAAAACGTTGAGGTTCGCCGATGACATTGTAATTCCGTCTGAGACAGCAAAGGACTTAGAAGAGCAGTTGAACGGAATGGATAGTGTCTTGAAAGGAGGATATAAGATGTACATCAATAGAAGCAAAACGAGGATAATGGTATGTAGTGGAATTCAATCGGGTGATAATGAGGGAATTGGATTAGGAAATGAGACACTTAAAGTAGTAAAGGAGTTTTGCTATTTGGGGAGCAAAATAACTGATGATGGTCGAAGTAGAGAGGATATAAAATGAAGACTGGCAATGGCAAAGAAAGCGTTTCTGAAGAAGAAAAATTTTTTAATGTCGAGTATAGATTTAAATGACAGGAAGTCGATTCTGAAAGTATTTGTGTGTAGTGTAGCCATGTATGGAAGCGAAACATGGACTATAAATAGTTTGGACAAGAAGAGAATAGAAGCTTTCGAAATGTAGTGTTACAGAAGAATGCTGAAGATTAGATGAGTAGAACACATAACTAATGAGGAGGTACTGAATATAATTGGGGAGTAAAGAAATTTGTTTCACAACTTGACTAGAAGAAGAGATCGGTTGGTAGGAAATATTCTGAGGCATCAAGGGAACACCAATTTAGTATTGGAGGGCAGTGTGGAGGGTAAAAATCGTAGAGGGAGACCAAGAGATGAATACACTAAGCAGATTCAGAAGGATGTAGGCTGCAGTAGATACTGGAAGATGAAGAAGCTTGCACAGAATAGAGCAGCATGGAGAGAGCTGCATCAAACCTGTATCTGCACTGAAGACCACAAGCATAACAAAGTGCTTCGAAACGTTGCTTCTTGCCGAATTCGATGATTCTAAGCAAACGGGTAGTACCTTGTAGGTTGTACTGAATGAGTTAGAGAGTATCGAATTATGTGACACAAATGGTCGCATATTCTGATCGCGAATGACTTCGAAGCTTAACATCCTAGCATCAGCAAGCAAGAATAGACCTAAGCATGTGTCATGAATTTCCAGCTGATACGTTTTTCCTGAGAAAAAATGGATTTCAACAGACTGACCCGAGACAGTCGGTCATACAGCAGGAAAATTTTTTTTTTCGTATGATATAATTACAGTTTAGAAATTTTCGCAATATATTCCCATAGTTGCAGCATGAAACCTTACTTATTGCCAGTTTTCAGTATCCTTGGCTAGGGGAAATGCGAAGTTAAAAATATGTGACATAAATGGCTGTATCTTTTGACAGCACTGGCTTAGAAGCTTCAATATTTTACACAGTCGAGGAGCGTAGACCTTCATACGCGACAAAAATTTTAACTTGATACATCTACCCGATCCACAGAAAATGTCTTAGCAGATGGATGGACAGACAGTCGGACAACAAACGATAAAGAAATTATTTATTGTGACGTAATTACAAACTCACAATTTCCGGAATTTTTTTCTCTCTTTGCATTGTGAAACCTTGCTTATTGCCAGTTTTCAGCATTCTAGGTTAGCGGGAAGTAACGTGCAGGTTTTGATCAGTGAATTTGAGAGTGTCGAAGTATGTGACAGAAATGGCTACATCTTTTGAATTCCATGACTTAGTGGCTTACATTTATTCCAACGTCAAGGGACCATAAACCTTCGTACGTGGCATAAATGTCAACTTCACACATCTAAACATTTCTGAGAAGAAAAACAGACATAACACATGAGAAACATTTTTTACGTGTGAGATGATTACAAATTAACAATTTACGGTTTTTTTGTTGAGTTTTATCGTGAAACCTTGCTTCTTGCCGAATTTCATAATTCTTTCCTGACGGGAAATACCCTATAGGTTTTGATGAGTGAGTTTGCGAGTATCAAAATATGTGGCATAAATGGCCTCATCTTTTCATTGTACTGACTTAGAGGCTTCAATTCTTTACACAACCAAAGACCACAGACCTTAGTGTGTGACATAAATTTCAACTTGCTACGTCTAACTGTTCTTCAGATAATGGGGTTTAATATTCGAATAGACAAACATACGAACAAGAATACTTTCCTAGAAGGGATTTGTTTTACCAAATGACGTATGGAACCCTAAATACTACCAGTGATAAGGATACAAAGTGTTCTCATTGCGGAACTGCCTCAAAACGACTAATTGCATGAAGATACATTAAGGGCCAAAGCTTTGACGACATAACCCAAATCGAAGCTAATGCGACGCGCGAATTGAACAGCATCCCAAGAAAATGGTTCAAATGGCTCTGAGCAATATGGGACTTAACATCTGAGGTCATCAGTCCCCTAGAACGTAGAACTACTTAAACCTAACCAACCTAAGGACAGCACACACATCCATGCCCGAGGCAGGATTCGAACCTGCGACCGTAGCGGCCTAGAACCGCTCGGACACTCCGGCAGAACAGCATCCCAAAGACGGACTTTTCTGTCAGGTTCACATAATTGTATGAACTTCGGTGTGTTGTACTCGAGTGGAAGGAAACCGGAACCATTAAAACAACTATCTTATCTTCTCTCTGTTTTTATTAATCCGGTCTTGGAACCTTCTGATCAAATTGCGTATACTCCTTGTGATCCCAGCGGCAAGTGTAGGAACTTTGCAGTTTTCAAATAGTCAGATACCATTCTTCTTGGTTTGAACGCTGCGTCAATGTTGTGAATAACTATAGTCGACTTAGTCATCTTGAGAGATTCAGTATCTGATAAGATAGATAATTCAGGTACTAATCACACACTCACGGCATTATGATACACCTCTTTTCTCTGTGATGTACTGGATGGGCTAAACAAAGAGTTTCGAAAGCTTGGCGTATTTTTTGATTTAACTAGGTCATTTGATAGTGTTGATCACAAAATATTGCTCCAAAAGTTGGACCATTACGGAGTAGCTCACAATTGCTTCAATTCTTACTTTAGCAACAGGCAGCAAAAGGTCATTATGCACAATGTTGATAACGGCTGTGATGTGGGATCTGTGTGGGGTACTGTCAAGTGGGAGGTGCCCCATGGGATCAGTGTTGGGGCCACTCCTGTTCCTTACTTATGTAAATGATATCCCCTCTAGTATTACGGGTAATTCGAAAATATTTCTGTTTGCTGATGACTCTAGCTTGGTAGTAAAGATGTTGTGTGCATCAATGACTCGGTTTCAAGTAATGCAGTACATGTCCTCAGTTTATGGCTTGTAGAAAATAAACTAACGTTACATCTCAGTAAGCCTCAGTTTTTACAGTTTCTAACATACAATTGAACAAAACCTGACGTTTTAATTTCACAGATAGGGCATACGATTAGTGAAACTGAACGGTTCAAATTTCTAGGTGTTCAGTTAGATAGTAAGCTGTCGTGGAAAGCCAACGTTCAGGATCTTGTTCAAAGACTTAATACTGCCATTTTTACTATTCGAACGGTATCAGAAGTGAGTGATACTTTGACACGAAAATTAATCTACTTTGCTTATTTTCATTCGCTTATGACGTATGGTACTATATTTTGGGGTAACTCTTCCCATTCATCAAGGATATTTTCGGCTCAGAAACGGGCCGTTCGGGCAATAAGTGCTGTCAGTTCACGAACCTCTTGTCGACCTCTGTTCACGAGTCTGGGTATTTTGAAAAAAAAAATGGTTCAAATGGCTCTGAGCACTATGCGACTTAACATCTGAGGTCATCAGTCCCCTAGAACATATATCTACTTAAACCTAACTAACCTAAGGACATCACACACATCCATGCCCGAGGCAGGATTCGAACCTGCGACAGTAGTGGTCGAGCGGTTCCAGACTGCAGCGCCTAGAACCGCTCGGCCACAGGGTATTTTGACATTGGCCTCTCAATATGTATAGTCCTTATTGTCGTTTCTTGTTACCAATATTAGTTTATTCCCAAAAAATAAGCAGCTTTCACTCGGTTAATACTCGGCAGAAATAAAAGCTGCATTTGGATCGGACTTTCTTAACTCTTGAGCAAGAAGGTGTGCAGTATACTGCTGCATCCATTTTCAAAAGGCTGCCACTCGAATTCAAAAATCTTAGCAGTAATCCACGCGATCTCATATCGAAACTGAAGAGATTCCTCATGGGTCACTCCTTCTATTCTGTCGAGGAGTTCCTTGAAAAATTAAGCTGGTTGTTATTGAATTGCTGATAGCGATTACTTAAGCTTATAGACTGAATTTTTTCAGGTTCATGAACATTTACTTTTACCTGTTATTACTTTTATGTTGTAATTTCATGTACTGACGCGTTCCATGACCATGGAGATTTGCTTCTCAATTTGGTCCTATGGAACATGACGTGTAGATAAAAAAGAATAAGAATAATTGTTGCGTCTCAGTTGCACAGTTTTAGTTAGATTGTATGTTTCGGTCACTCTGAATCATCTTCAGACCTAAGATGTTGCGGTAGCTACGCGTTTTGTCTACTCAGAAACACAAGTCGGAGTACTGTGATATGTGGATCTGAATAGATAAGGTGGAGTGCTGTAGGAACTATTTACATATGATGATGATCCCGAGTGATCGAAACATGTAATGTAATTAAAAATTTTCCAACTGTGACGGAAGAATAAATGAGAAGTATCTTAACCCTAGGATGCCCAAGCCTTTTTTTCTAACGTGGATACCTAAGGGGGGAGTTCGGCGAGCCCACAGGTATTAAATAAGTTTATTGACGAAAAATTACAACTTTCAAAATGGTTTCTCTATTTTAATTATGGCATCGGTTTATAAATGTGGTTAATTGTTATAAATATTGGATTGAGTGAATAAAACATTGACATATTACAATACAAAATACATATGTGTTGATATACAATAGACTACTCTGAGTCCTCAACTTGAAGACAAGAGACACACTTCACAATTTTTTCTGAATGTGTGTACACACATGTTTATGACACTGTCCACAATACTGTTTTGGTTTACTTAGATTGTTGTACTTCTGCTTCTTTGTTTCAGCATTTCTTACACAAATATGGCACCGACCTTTCCCTGAAGGATGCTGACGTGCTTCTGTTGTCACTTCTTTGATTTTCTTTTGCAGAATAGTCTCCATTGATTGCACAATTTGGTTAGATTGAGAGGCACCCACATGCCTTGCTCATACTGTGGCATCAAGCAGTCACGCCTGCAAGATGAGTGGTCTGCCAAGCGAGTGGATTCAATCTTATTTATCGAGTAACATGAACTCTCGTACTCACAACTAAGTTGCAAATTATCCTCCTATATGAATAATACGCAACGGAAACGCACATCTGACTATCAGTATTTTACAGAACTCTGACTGTTCACTACGCACTGGCAATACCACATTTTCTTTTTTTTTTTTTTATTTAACGGCTTTTTTCAACACGTGGCCATCGCACTGAATATGAATGGCGCACACATTATAAACTCTGGATATCATGACAACATACAGTTCGAAGGAAAAGGCCACCAACCTTTTTCTTTTCACTATCTTATTTATTCCAATAAATTCTGTAACCTAAACACACAAATTCTATAACCTACAACAATAACACATGAGAAATTCCGCCCAGTGGGCATGGCTTTACATTGGTGATTCTCTATCTTATCGTCTCGTAATTATTTAACGTCACAGTGCACTTTCTGCGTAGGATGGTGGATCTTTTATTATATCTCACACTTCGACTCTCACAATCATCATCTCGAAACTTTCCTCCAGACCGAGCAGTACAAAAGGAACACGCATAACCCACTACCTCTGACACTACCTTGCTACTCTCCCATGCAAACCACACATACTTAAATTACATGACATACACCACACTACAACATGAAATACAATGCAGGGAATAGTCACAACATTATCACCTTCAGCTTTCCCACTTCAAATAATATTTATCCCTGTTTCACATGACACTGCCCCACTTCGTAATTCTACTTTCCTACTATGAACTCTGGAGATATATGCACGTCTTCCCGTGCAATGCAAGCCAAGTGGCGTTGCTGGATAGACGACTGACTCACCTGCTTCTCTCTCAGAGTATTATAGTTTGAATCAAGCGTCACACGGAACCATATCACGCAAAGTAATATTAAGAACATATTCATCACACACACGAGTCTTCAACTGATACCATGGACGAGTACTTCTCTTTATCCTTTGTCTCATACACAGATTGACACTCACACAGTACTCACCACGTGGAAGTACTCGCCTCTAATTTCAAGTCCTGCACACGCTATTTCTTAAATATTTCAACTTATAGTACACACGCTAGTAATTCAGCTTAACTTAAGCACACAGGAGTATTTCAACTTATTGCTACACGTGGTTTCATTGTGACCGTTGGTCACTTCTGAAGATTACTACGATCCCATTAATATTACCTGCCTGACATTTAATTCTCCCCACAAAAGTTCCAGAAATAGAGAAATTATTATTTCAAACTACTCTCAAATATTCCACATGCATACCATGTCTCCACTCTTTTGTCTTTATGGGGCACACCCAAGACAGGTCTTAACAGCACAAGATCTAGCGGCAGAGTGCCGAAACATGGGCGTTCGACAGGTCCCCTCGCACCTCTGCTGAAGTGGGGGAGCACCTTGCTACCGTATTGGTCAGCCACATTTCAGGCGCTCAAAGCTCAGGTAAATTTCATCTCTTTGGTCCCACCAAAGGTGGCCGGAGGATCGTCTCAAAGATGATCATATATTCACATTCATTATCTGCAGTTAGCAGACGACCATACATTCATTCATTTTACAGATCTCACCAAACTGGATGTAGGGATTTATTTTGTGGGAGTGCACATGTGATTAATTAAATAAATAAATTGTCATTCTTTCCCACACTGGTATCCGGCTTCACTGTATTAACTGAAATTGAGTTATTTTACAAAAATATGTGTTGTTCTGACAAAAATAATGAAGTATGCTGTACTTATTTCCAATGTGGGGCGGTACTGTACCCTTTCACCACCGGCTACCCATGCAGAAAAAAATGGCACGGTACTATCCTTGCAATGTGAGGGTAGTTCCGAACATTTTTTTTTCTTTTAGAAAGTGGTATTAGAACAAACGTAGCAAGTCATCAAAATAACCAGGAGGAGACCTTAGCCCCTGGTGACCTCAAATAGACGACCAAATGCTGTTACTTTACCAAATTATTGACACAGTTGTTGCATTATTGTACTCTCCACAATCCGGAGTAACGTACACATACCAATTTACAACAATCCAAATGACAAATAAAACATTACATCATACAAATAAAAAATAATGTTGAGATAAACATTTGCTTAGTTACTGGGATCTTCTTTATTTTTATGAGTAATCCAAACTTCACTAAATTTATGACAAATAAAAAAAATACCAATTGTACACTGAAATTTTAAATAGTTCTCCGTCCAAACACAGAACAAGTAATCTGACATTCATAAATTGCGTTGTAATAATCTTTACACGGCAACGTCTAAATACGAAACAAAATCAACAAAAGAAAATCAACAAAAGAAAAAAAAATTGCGTACACTAGTTACATGTAGAATGTCAGGCTCCATACCATTACTCTAAAATATACATCAAACCTGCAGAGAAATGAAACTGAGAAAAAAAAATGATATGCACCACAAGTTACATACTGGTTATGTAATATAGTCTGTCTAAGACATCATGTCATACCTCATTAACTATAATCACTTAAGCAATTGCTACCACTACTCGACTGTGAGTTTAACCTTATCCTTGTCCACCAGTACAAATACCTGCTGCTGAGCTAGTAAGTCCATCAACTTTGATCAATACACGCAATAAATAGTCAGCAATAAGTGCTTGAATCCACCAGTAGCTCTCGTATCTTACTCTACTGCTCATTTCTCTGTTGTTACACATTTAGACGACAAGAACTTGCATTTCGACTAGCCTTCGTTACACTTTAATGAGAAATATCACCACTGCGATAATGCAATTAAGTGGCTTCAGTCAACACACCAACAAGATCATTACTGTCCACGACATCAAAATGCATCAGTTAATTCCGATATTTGTTGTGCAATGCAAACTCTTGTCCCCTGTGACAACCTTACTGACCAATGCAACAAGAGCTGCTACGTTAGTATTACGCCACTGGCTAATAATTAAAGCATCATTGTACCAAATATTCTAATAATCATGCTACGTGAACTTGATAACCCAGAAAAAAAAACTATTCTAAACACAAATGTTAATGAAATAAAATTACACTTGCTGTCCCTTCAGGAATGAAACATATAAAAAAATTACATAATTACAAGTACAAATACATTATTCCCTATCTTGCGAGTCACAGAGAATCATTTCATTCTGTGATTTTCTGGGGGTCAAAAAAAGTTGCTGACAGGTTCCCCAGAAACACTGTCTTGGTGTCAAAGCTCTCCCATGGTTACCCGGACGAAAGTCTTTTAGTCACTCGAATCGGCATTTTGAACACGCACTGAACAGTAAACTGTATCTCACAGTAAACACAAATGTCATAGTCACTCTCAGAGTACCATCCACACGAATCTGGTCGTCCAGAAATGGCCCTACAACTACTATTACCCACGGTTCTGTCCTTTCAGTTCATGGTGTAATTAAAAGTCGTAAGTTCCAACAAACAGCACTTATTCCCGCACCAATTAAAGAAATCTCTCCTACTACAAATGCAAATGTCAATGTACCACTTTAGTTACTTGCGTTCATACAATAATTAGTCACCAAACGACAACTGTCCTCTTTAAGTATACCAAGCGTCCCACATGCAATTCACAAAGCACACTTAACAAGTCACTGCCAAAAGTTTATGGATCCCACCGTTCAGTGGTCAAGACAAAACAAAACAATCGTCCTGTCTGCTAAAGACAAAATATTTTCCACCACTCACAACGTGGGAACACCAGTCCTTCACTTTCCACCTTATGGAGACATACGAGCAGTCGTCTTGTTTCACGGCTCCACAGTCCAGTACTAGTTAATAGTTGCTGGTAAAAACTGCCCGCCGGACTCTGCCGTGCATCGTTCATTCTGCCGTGGCGCCGCCGCGCGAGCCGTTGAGCAGAAGAGACCACCCGCTGCTGCCTCCGCGGGATACTTTCCCCAGTCGTAAGGGTGGTGGAACTTATGAATGGCCAGTGGTACGTGCGTGTCGCCCCAGGCCGTTGACCTGCTGTAGCGGGCGCGTGGGGTGTACCCTGACTGGGAGTGGAGATGGGAGTGCCGCGGTTCTGTCCCCTCTCCCATGGCGACGTCAGCTCGGCCTCCCGCCTTCTTATGCAGGTACGGGCGCGTTCTTCATGAGCACCTCAGCGCTACGACACCCCATCAGTCAGACCCTTCCGTGCATCTCGCAACATTACAGACAAAAGAATATTCTTACAGTATTTGAATACTCATTGATTACATGTATCATCTATTAGATACATTGGTAATGAAAGAATCTTTCTTCTAAAAAACATAAAATCACATACCCTAGTTTTCTACACATACAACATCAACATTTATCTCTTTTCTATATACAAACCACACTTGTGCTATTGATTGTACCTGTCGTCCCTCATACAAAACATGAAAGTGTCAAAAAAAAAAGCAATAAGAAACAATCTATACAGCTCATAATTACAATATCAAATAGTAGACTATTATAACCACAGTGAAAACATTGGAACCTGTTGACTCTAAAACTACAATATACAGTGAACCTTTGTGCTTGTGACAGACTGAAATTAATACCCACTGAAAGTGTTCTAACAAAAAAATAATAAATAAACTACACAGCTCACAATTACCTACCACATATCATTAAATATTAAACTACTTTAACATCCTAACACAATAAACATTTTAGAAACTGATGACTCTAAATCTACAACATACAATGCACCTTTGTGCTTGTGACAGACTGAAATTAGTATCTCTTTATATATTTTACATTTTATTATATATAACAGCATTTCTAGGACATGTATGTACCATCCACATGTCAGATCCTGACCTGCCATCGAGGTTGAACCAAATGAAATAATAAAACACAATAATGTTTTAGTTATGGATCGGTAGCATCCCCTTTACAGGTGTGTACGCATTGATCACACTACTCTACGACTCTCACTCACCAGACATCACATTTTCCTTCTTATTCAATCCATTAATACACTAACAGAATAGGTCTAGAAGTCAGCTAACCTTAACACCACCACACTCACGACAACATACCATACCTTTGCTCCCTTATACTCAACCACATAACACATGAAGCTGTTTCGGAGATAGCTTTCCAGCCTCCGAATTCGTCCTTTCACTCTGGCACCTCTCTCCATCGGCTTACCTCTGCATTCACTTTACCGATTATTCATCCTGCTAAATATCAACTTAGAATTGCGACATTTCATCTAAGAACAAAAATACACAAATTATTCAACCTGCAAAATAACTGTACACACTCTTGGTACCGTTTTGATTAGTTATACTGGTACCAGGCCTCAACAACAACAACAACAAAAATTATTTTTTTATATAGCAAATGTTATGGTAAGAATTAGAGTTACACTTATATTACACCTTACGTCAGTATTCCACAACGTTCACCATCTGGATCTCATACTCCCTTTATGTCCCTTCACGTTGTGCAGTTGTCCTCATCTCTTCATTGGTATTTCGGCTCTCCGTCCGTCGATTACTCCATTGTTTCCTGGTCTTCCTTCGCCATTCGCATCAATCTCGGTTGCAGCATACACAGGCCTCTCTGTAACATACCTCTAAGACATCTCCACATTATTAGTTCTACTCACCTTTATTTGCCACTGTTTCATCACGGCGAATCTCTCTTTATTAATCACACTGCTTCACGTCGCTTCTCTCCTTAAATATCACCTTTATCCACTACTATTTATCACGTCGCTTCTCTATCTACCATCTTTATCCACTCCTTAACCATCACGTCGTTTCTGCTTGATCCTTATTCATATGACAAAAAACACGTACATACACCACTCTGTCGACTCCTGTTCATGACTCATTCGACCAGTCTATTCCGTCATACTTCCTGACATCCCGCCTGAAAATTCTCATGTTCGATTTGACCCTGCACAACGTTACACACCACAAATAAATACACTGACTATCTACCATAAATTGCCTACTTTCGATCTATCCTTAACTTTTCCATAATTTGATGTTAGAAATGTGATGAAGCCCACGAGATTGTTTTCCCTTAATCGTCTCAATCAGTACAGCATTTTCATGGACAATCCGCCTCACTCTGAATGGTCCACTATACACAGCAAAGAATTTGCTAGTTAGGAATTAGTGCTTCTTTGATAATCGATGAGTTTTAATTAGAACCTTGTCTCTTACTGCCAATTCGATCTTACGGATCTTTCCTTTCTGCTTCTCCTGCCTATCCTTAGCTGCTTTCTTAATACGCTCTATCGCAACCTTGACGATTTCTGTGTGCCTCTGCTTTCCTGATCGCGGAAAATCTACCAGCTCCCTGACTCGATCTGGTGGTGGTTCATTCTTTAGTACCGTAATTGGTGATAAACCAGTTGCTCCATGTGGTAGCTCATTGAGGATGTCCTGAAAATCTTTGAGAAAAATACTCCAACTTCTATGTTGCCTATGGCAATAGATCTTACACAATTTTCCCAGTTCTTTTACCACTCTTTCACTGGGGTTACTTGCAGAATGGTATCGGGATATGAACACCGGTTTTATCCTTCTTCTCTTCAGTGTGGTTAGGCATTGTCTGGATCTATATTGTGGTCCATTGTCAGCTATGAACTTTTCTACAGTTCCTACTTCTCGCAAAAAGTTTTTAACGATTGCTGCTGCTACTTTCCTTCCCGTCGCACGTTTCAATGCGGCAAAAGTCACATACTTTGACACCAATTCCACTGCTCCTAAAACATATCTATATCCTTGCACTGACTTAGGTAGCGGGCCCAACAAATCTGTTGCTCCGAATTCCCTCAATCTACCTGGCACTATCGGAAAAAGTGGTGCTTTGCATGAGATAGTTAACGATTTTGCCTTCTGGCACAATTTGCAACTAACAAGCACGTTCTTGATCCTCCTCTCCATACTAATGAAATAAACTGATTCACTTAACTTCTTACAGCATGTCCTTGCCCCTTAATGCCCGTAACTTAGGTGCGTGTACCAGATCAACTTGTTGACTCTTTCATTTGGTATGCACAACACCCAGTCCTGCGTGTTCGGATTTCTACGGTAGAAAAGGACCCCGTTCTGAATTGTATAAAAGCACGCTATATTGGCATCCAAGTTCGCTCTAACTCTGTCCTTCACCATTCTCCATGACGCGTCTTTATCCTGCTCTTTCGCGATATTTGTGAGTCCCGCCCCTATGTATTTCTCGAACGGCACGCCCTCCATATACAATATGTCATATCTGCTCTCGTTTACCTCCTCATCAAAGCGTTGACCATGACCTACTGGGTTCCTTGACAACGCATCTGCCACTATATTCTGTGGCCCAGGAATATACATGACCGAAAACTGAAACTCCTGTAAATAGAGTGCCCACCTAGCGAGTCGTCTATGGTTAAGTTTGGCCGACATCAGAAACTGTAGTGACTTGTGGTCAGTATAGATTTTAGTATGCCTCCCATACAAATAGTATCTATACTAAAACCTCATACTATTGCCAAGGCTTCATGCTCAGTTACCGTGTAATTTCTCTCAGCTTTGCTAAGCACTCAGCTCGCAAATGCAATAGGTTGTTGTATTACTTCTCCTCCTTGCTCTTGCTCTTGGAACAATGTTACCCCAAGTCCACTACGGGAACTGTCTGTGGCCATACAAAACTCTTTCCCTAGGTCTGGATGCCCGAGAAGAGGCGCCGATAGCAGTGCCTTCTTTAACGCCTCATATTCTTCCTGCGCGACAGGGTCCCAATACCATACCGTTTTCTTTCCAGTCAGCTGACATAGTCTGGGTGTCGCTGCACCCCCAATCTTAACGAACCTCCTGTAAAAATTGATTAATCCTAAATATCCCCGTAGCTGACGTTTTGTTCTCGGCACCAGAAAATCTCCGATTGCTTCGAGTTTGTCTGGATTTGATCTTATTCCCTCTGGTGTCATAACGTGACCTACAAACTCGATTTCTTTTCGTCCAAATTCTGACTTTACCAAATTCATGGTTGCCCCATGTCTCTCCAGTGCACCGAGCAATATGCTTAACGTTCTATTGTGGTCTTCCCAGTTTCTTTCGGCTATCAGGACATCATCCACGTACTGTGTTGCCTTATCTTTTATTTCATTAGGAACGACAGTATTTAGCACTCTGATAAATGCCACGGATGATACATTTAACCCAAATGGTAGTTTCCGGAATTGATACGATTTCCCGTAGCACAAGAAAGCAGTGTATATTCTACACCCCCTATCTAACTCCACCTGCCAGAAACTCATTCTCAAATCAAATGAGCTGAGAACTCTGATCCCGTGGAACTTTTGTAGCAATTCGTCAAGTGTCAGCGGCCGATCTGTCTCTGGCTCTATTACCTTATTAATCCTTCTTGCGTCCAAAATTAATCTAATTGACCCATCCTCTTTTTCAACACAAACTAAAGGGCTGTTGTACGGACTGGATGCTGGTTCGATAATCCCTTGTTGTAGCATGCTTTCGATCTCAGCTTCCACTCTTTCTTTGTACACAACAGGTATCGGGTACACTTGGGCCCTAAACTGTTTATGAGGCTTGACCTTGAATCTATACACAAAATATCTTATTGTACCCGCAGCATGTTTAAATACCTTTCTATTCTCGTATAAAATTTTCTGCAATTCCCCGTAGACCGTGGTCCCTCGTAAATGCCAGATTTTCTCCCTGACCTCCTCCTCCAAACATTTATGAATTTCCTTCTTCTCTTGTTCGAACCCCGTATTCTGTGCCTGTCTACCGGACTTTACCGCCAGACATAATGCTAAGTGTGCGTTATCTTTAGCATATAAGCAATCGTCGAATCTTAATGTAATTTCCTCCGAATCTCGTTTCAATTCCATCGAACCATTTCTCATGTTAACGACTGCTTTATATTGGTTCAAAAAATTAACGCCTAATATTCCTTCAACAGTTAGAGATGACACAATCATGAACACTGTACTAAACCTCTTCGCCTGGCACACAAAGTCTACCTGCGCTTGTAACTTCACCTCAATTCCCTTTCCTGTAGCTGCCCCTCTCATTGTTGTCCTTGCAATGGCAACGTTGGCCATGGTTTTGTAAGACTGCAACACTTAAACACATCTTCCCTCAACACACTCATTACACTGCCTGTGTCGATGACACAAGGTACAATTATATTATTTATTTCTACGCTAATTATTGGGTGGACTTCACTCCCCACCTCTCCTACCTCCTCTAACAGATTCGCCCTTAGTTTTCCGTAATCGATATACCTAATATTTACATCATTAATAGTCCTGGTTTGTACCCGTCTATCATGTAGTCACCTTCTTGTCCCTCCGTCATTGTGACAGTGATTGTCCTGTCGTGAACCCAGTGACTGCCTATCCTCTCTTCGCCCATCATTTTCATTTTCCCTTCTTCTTCTATCTCTGTCCCATCTTCTGTTTTTCCGGTTTGTCGGTCGATATCCCCATGAATTCTACCCCCTATTTCCTCGCCATCTTCCATTTCCGTCATTCCTCTGATTCCATGCTCTCCTGTCATTCTGATAGTTTCTGCCGTTCCTATACTCGACTCTGTCTAACCTATGAGTCGTGTCGCCGTTCACAATGTTGCTCTCATTACCCAGTTCCTGTAACAAGTGCTGAAATGACGCGGAATCGTCTAAGCCTCTGCCTGCTATCACTATATCTCTGCGCAATCTCACTGGCAACTTCGTTATGCAGATCCTAAAGAGCTCCCCAGTTTCGTATGGCACATCCAAATACCTATTTCGTCTCAGCATTTCCTGATAGCACGACACTGGATCTCTTATACCACCTTCAATACAATTTGGCATCATCAATATGCTTTGCCTAACCTGGTCCTGCTTACTTTTCGACCTGAATTCATTTAAAAACTTGTCACAAAATATCTTGTAGCTACTACAGTCTTTAATAACTTCCTGCATTTTCGCTCTAGCCTCGTCCCTCAAATGGTTACACACAAACTTCATTTTGAGGAGCGGTCCCACGATGAAGGTAATGAATCTTGAAATTGAGACAGCCACAGTCATGGATGTTGGTAATTATCAGGATCCGGAAAACAAGTGTACGTTTGTACCGACATGAAGTGCCTCCTACATCCTTCTTTCACAATTATGTTTTCCGACCTTGAACTATACCCAGTTGGGTTTGCCACCTGTTTTGTCCGACACAACCGTTCTTCTAACTCTCTGAATTCGTCTTCCTCTTTCTGTCTATTTTCGTTTTTTGAATTTATCTCACTCTACCTCTGCAGACTACCTGGTGGTGTTTCTCATTCGCTTCTACACGCTAATTGCAACTGTGCTAGTTCTTCCCTATGTTTCCTACTTGTTTCTAATTGTGCCTCTTTAAACTGTTATAGTGATTGTATCTCCTCCTGCTTGGCGTAAACCTCTCGCTGCCTACTGTGAGAGCCTGTTTCGCCTCTTATACTGATCTTTTCTACATCTGCGCTAATCGTATTCATTCTGACCACTACCTCCGCAACTTCATCACTGTGTTTATTTAGCGCCACTTCCTGCCAGGTGACTTGAGCTTCCACGCTGTCTAATGCCCCTTGTTTAACTGCAAGTAAGTCCTCCACTATCTCTTTGATTCGTTCATCCAGCAACACGTCCCTACGTTCTGTAATATCGCTCTCTATTGCACTTATTCGTAACTCCAAATTATTGGCTTTTTCTGTCACGGCATCACATACTTGCTTCACCGCATCCAGATTCTTCTCCCCCTCATCTAACCGATTATTAACTGCGGACAGATGCTCATCGATAACTGTGAGTAGCTTCCTCATTGCCTCTTTATTTCCCTTATTCATTGCCTCCAATCTTTCCTTATTTGCCTCCAATCTTTCCTTAGTCTCCCTATCCATCGCTTCCAATCTTTCCTTATTCTCCCTATCTCTCTCCTTATTATCGCTATCCATCCTCTGTAAAAACTGCAGTATCACGTTGTCATTTGCTACTTTCGGTGCGCTCACCTCATTCGCCTGAGAAACCGTAGCTTCGCCAAGGGTAGCTTCACTTTCACTGCATACCTGACCTAGTCGCGGCTCGCCCACGTCGTCGGGAAAAGCCCCCGTTTGTGGACAAAGCCCGCTGTATAAAGGATCACCTAGCTGCGGTCCACTGAACAATTCAGCCCCTTCCGAGTGTTTGCCGTTCTCGCTCATTAACCCATGGTCGACAGCTTCTTCCTGCCGCACTGCTACGTTCACGCCAGAATCACTGTTCTCCATGGTGAGTACACTTTTCCACTGCAACCTAGTTACTACAGACATTACGCAAAAAAAATTATACAACGATCTTCCAACCTTAGATGACGTAGCAAGCGATTACATAAAAAAATAAATGATCCTCACCAATCCAGAAAGAAATTGCAAACAAAAAAATATTTTACTTCTTAGCGCCATCACAATACATTCCATAAAAAAAAATCTTAACAGCAAACCCTAACAGCAGAATCCTGGCAGGGTCGAAATTATGAGAGGCATCCACATGCCTTGCTCATACTGTGGCATCAAGCAGTCAGGCCTGCAAGATGAGTGGTCTGCCAAGCGAGTGGATTCAATCTTATTTATCGAGTAACATGAACTCTCGTACTCACAACTAAGTTGCAAATTATCCTCCTATATGGATAATACGCAACGGAAACGCACATCTGACTATCAGTAATTTACAGAACTCTGACTGTTCACTACGCACTGGCAATACCACATTTTCTTTTTTTTTTTTATTTAACGGCTTTTTTCAACACGTGGCCATCGCACTGAATTTGAATGGCGCACACATTATAAATTCTGGATATCATGACAACATACAATTCGAAGGAAAAGGCCACCAACCTTTTTCTTTTCACTATCTTATTTATTCCAATAAATTCTGTAACCTAAACACACAAATTCTATAACCTACAACAATAACACATGAGAAATTCCGCCCAGTGGGCATGGCTTTACATTGGTGATTCTCTATCTTATGGTCTCGCAATTATTTAACGCTACAGTGCACTTTCTGGATAGGATGGTGGATCTTTTATTATATCTCACACTTCGACTCTCACAATCATCATCTCGAAACTTTCCTCCAGACCGAGCGGTACAAAAGGAACATGCATAACCCACTACCTCTGAAACTACCTTGCTACTCTCCCATGCAAACCACACATACTTAAATTACATGACATACACCACACTACAACATGAAATACAACGCAGGGAATAGTCACATCATTATCACTTTCAGCTTTCCCACTTCAATTAATATTTATCCCAGTTTCACATGACACTGCCCCACTTCGTAATTCTACTTTCCTACTATGAACTCTGGAGATATATGCACGTCTTCCCGTGCAATGCAAGCCAAGTGGCGTTGCTGGATAGATGGCTGACTCACCTTGCTTCTCTCTCAGAGTATTATAGTTTGAATCAAGCATCACACGGAACCATATCACACAAAGTAGTATTAAGAACATATTCATCACACACACAAGTCCTCAACTGATACCATAAACGAGTACTTCTCTTTATCCTTTGTCTCATACACAGATTGAGACTCACACAGTACTCACGACGTGGAAGTGCTCGCCTCTAATTTCAAGTCCTGCACACGCTATTTCTTAAATATTTCAACTTATAGTACACACGCTAGTAATTCAGCTTAACTTAAGCACACAGAAGTATTTCAACTTATTGCTACACGTGGTTTCATTGTGACCGTTGGTCACTTCTGAAGATTACTACGATCCCATTAATATTACCTGCCTGACATTTAATTCTCCCCACAAAAGTTCCTGAAATAGAGAAATTATTATTTCAAACTACTCTTAAATATTCCACATGCATACCATGTCTCCACTCTTTTGTCTTTACGGAGCACACCCAAGACAGGTCTTAACAGCACAAGATCCAGCGGCAGAGTGCCGAAACATGGCCGTTCTACAGGTCCCCTCGCACCTCTGCTGAAGTGGGGGAGCACCTTGCTACCGGATTGGTCAGCCACACTTCAGGCGCTCAAAGCTCAGGTAAATTTCATCTCTTTGGTCCCACCAAAGGTGGCCGGAGGATCGTCTCAAAGATGATCATATATTCACATTCACTATCTGCGGTTAGCAGACGACCATACATTCATTCATTTTACAGATGTCACCAAACTGGATGTAGGGATTTATTTTGTGGGAGTGCACATGTGATCAATTAAATAAATAAACTGTCATTCTTTCCCACACTGGTATCCGGCTTCGCTGTATTAATTGAAATTGAGTTATTTTACAAAAAAATGTGCTGTTCTGACAAAAATAATGAAGTATGTTGTACCTATTTCCAATGTCGGGCGGTACTGTACCCTTTCAAGATAACACTCTTGCATTGGCACTTCTTTCTTCTACCTGCAATTTCACTAGTTCCATCCCAGCTTGCAGAAGATAAAGTTTCCGTTTGTTGTGTTTCTTTTCATTCCATCTTGGAAGTTGCATTGATAGCACAAATGACGATGAGAGAGTAAAATACAGATAGAGGCCATCTCTTGATTCCCTCTTGCAGGTGTACATACGAGCCATTTGATCAATGGTATCAATTCCACCTTTAGTGGAATTATGATATGCATTTATCTCGGTTTTATTCTTCTCTCCTCCAACAGTGCCTTTATCTCAGTAAGTTTTTACTTGGTTTCGGTTTTGCTGTATAGGACACCAAAGTTACTGGAGGCCTACGTGTTGGGAACTGCACTAACTCACTGCAAGTTTACAAGATAAATAACAGCTGACTGACATTAACAATCACTTCCTCTGAAAGTAAACCTATTGTTGTGAATATCGAGAGTACCAACCAACAAGAAACTAATTTGCATTGGTGTAGAGATGAGAAACACGAAATCCTACTAAGGGAAGTTATCTATAGCATGGAAGCCCTAGGGGGGGGGGGGGTTGTTGGACCCGTAATAAGCTTATTTATTTTTTCTTTCAAAGCAGGAATTTTCTATAAAATATATTGACACTAACGTTTCATAAAATAGCCAACAAACAATAACACAAAGGGAATATGTAGTATGAAAGTTACTTGGGCAAAAACAGGGGACATAAAAAAATTAGGGGTTCAACGAACCCCCATCTTAGGCGTCCTAGGGTTAATACCGTGAACGTCTGCATTGTGTGATTTGTTCGCGAGTGGCGGCTCACGAACAGAAACCCGCAACCGCGCGGCAGGCTGACTCGGCCGGCAGACCCAACTGGAAGCGGAGGTCAGCGGTCTCCTCGCGGAATGCGCCTCCCGACTGCCCGGTGAATATTCCAGGCGTTAACTACGCCGCCGTGGAAGGCCGGCTCGCAGTTACCTCTTTGGGGTCTGTGCGCTTCCGGCGGCTTCTAAGCGCATCGTCCCGTAACGGGACAGCGGCCCGCCGTAGATAATGTACACCGGAAGCCGCGGTGGGCGTACTGCGCAGGCGCAGTCGCGGCCGTATCGCTTCGCGGCGCGCAACCCGACGTCTGGAACCCCCCGGTGGCGCTGTGCGTGGCTTAGCTCCGCCTGCGATGGGCGGCGGGGCGACGCAAACTTTCCTTACCGGCAGTCCCCGCCACCTACTGACACGAGTAAGTCATTAGGCGTGTAACCACGGACTGTGAGGGGGCAGCTAATCCTGCGATAATGTTTGTCCCTACATCGTAATCATCCCTTACCGCAGTGGAAGTTCAATGTAACGCGATTGTTGGGGAACATGATTTACACCCGTGATACAGTGTAACCGCGGTATACCGATAGTGACTTGTGAAATGACCAACAACGCACGGAGAGTTTGGATTGGCACATAAAGTGATTTTATACTATACTATACTATGTTTTGTACCTTCCAGCTGCAACATATCAGTAACATATATGACTAATAAAACTACAGGGTGGCGCACGAAATGTGTTACCATTTTGTTTTTGAATATAAACTTTATTGTCAATACAATCTGAAAGGAACGTATACTACAATGAAGAGCCGTCCACGGAGATTTGTTCTAACTCAGCACATGCTCAATATGTCCACCATTTCGTTTCCTAACTTCCTTCAAATGAACACTGAAATTAGTGATTACTATACGGCACATATCTTCCGTAATTTCACTGAAAGCTTGAAGAATAAGTCTCCTGAGCTCCATTAAATAACGTGGACGTTTCGGCAAAAGTTTTTCCTTTAGGTATGCCCAACGAAAGAAGTCACATGGATTGAGGTCTGGACTATTGGAGGGGGGGGGGGGGGGGGCAATTTTGTCAGTCATTGAAGTGACCTGGAAACCTGAGTGAAATGATCCGCATGTCGAAGTGCTCGTGTAAAAACTCCAACACAGTGTTTTCAGTATGTGGCCTTGCTCCATCTTGCATGAACCACTGCGTGTTGAAGGGTAAGGCAGTAGCAAGAAGCTCTGGAATGAAGCTATTGCGAAGCATGCTTAAATAACGGTCGCTGTTCACAGTTTCTTCAAAGAAAAAGGGTCCAATAACTCCGTGACTGGAAATTGCTGCCCACGCTGTAATCCTCGGAGCATAATGTTGTCGTTCATGAAGCACTTGTGCGTTTTCAGTGGCCCAAAAGCGTACATTTTGTTGGTTAACCGCACCGTCTGAATGAAAATGCGCCTCGAATGAAATCCAAACGTTGTTGAGAGTTTCTTCCCTATTCTCCACCCACTGAGCAAACAATAGTCTCTGCTGCTTGTGTTCTTCAGTGAGCTTCTGTGCACAGATCATCTCGTATGGGTACATATGGAGGTCACTTTTAAGAATGCGTTGAACGAAGCGTTCGGATATTCCCAGTTGCACTGCTGGCTTTCTACACGATTTCCCGGGACTTCTCTGTACAGCAACTCGTACCGCTTCAATATTCTCCGGTGAACAAACAGGCTTAGGCCGAGGTCGCTTCGCTTCCAATACTGTTCCTTCCTGTACAAATTTATCGCACAACCTGTGGATGGTCTTCTTGCAAGGGACCCATCGTGTGTT
Organism: Schistocerca americana; assembly: GCF_021461395.2. Lineage (NCBI taxonomy): Eukaryota > Metazoa > Arthropoda > Insecta > Orthoptera > Acrididae > Schistocerca > Schistocerca americana. Next base: position 264,446,182 of record NC_060124.1, on the reverse strand, counting down.
AAACTGTTGTCGAAAACGCCTCTGAGTTACAAAAAGGCTTTCCATTACATGAAAAAAAACACAAATGCCGATTGTTGCTGTGTCGTCAGTCTTCCAATGCCAGCCATTGATGCTTACTAGTCTCCTAGCGACAGTATCGGGAATTACTCGTCATTTCGTAACTCATTTGTTTTTTCAAGTTCCGCTGGTACTGCTGTAGAGATCCCAGCGGGGTATCTAATGTGCGTCGTAAATGGTGAAAGAAACAGTTGGTAACACATTTCGTGCGCCACCCTGTACCTGTACCTAGGGAGGTGGCGCAGTGGCTAGCACACTGCACTCGCATTCGGGAGGACACGGTTAAATCCCGCGTCTGGCCATCCTGATTTAGGTATTCCGTGATTTCCCTAAATCACTCCAGGCAAATGCCGGGATGGTTCCTTTTAAAGGGCATGCCCGACTTCCTTCCCCGTCCTTCCTAAATCCGATGAGACCGATGACCTGTTTGGTCTGCTTCCCCAAACAACCCTACCCCAAAACTGCTTGGCACAGCCGAAGTGATCGCAGGTGCTTTCTCGCTGACGGGGAAAAGTCTTCTTTTCATTGGGTATTTTATCCATATTATGTCATTTTTGTTACCTCTGTAAACTTGAGACGTGGTTTCACACTGAGGTGACTGGACATGGAATAGCAATATGCGCATATCGCCTATACAAAAAAAAGGCAGTGAATTGGCGGAGCAGCTAATTGTACTCAGGTGATTCATGTGAAAAAGTTTCCAAAGTGCATATGGTCACAGGACGGGAATTAACAGGCTCTGAACACAGTATGGTAATTGGAGCTAGAGTATGGGATATTCCATTTCTGAAGCCGTTAGGGAAGTCAGCATTCCGAGATCCACATTGCAGAGAATACCAAATTTCATGCATTACCTCTCACTTTGGACAACGCATTAGCCAACTGCCTTTGCTTAACGATACAGAGGAGCGGCATCTGCGTAGATATGTCAGTGCTAATAGACAAGCAACACAGCGTGAAATAATCGCAGAAATGGAAGTGGGACATCCGACGAAAGTACCCATTAGGACAGCGTGCCCAAATCTGGCGTTGATGGGCTATGGCAACAAACGACCTACGCGAGTGCCTTTACTACACTACTGGCCATTAAAATTGCTATACCACCAAGATGACGTGCTACAGACGCGAAATTTAACCGGCAGGAAGAAGATGCTGTGATATGCAAATGATTAGTTTTTCAGAGCAATCACACAAGGATGGCGCCGGTGGCGACACGTACAACTTGCTGACATGAGGAATGTTTCCAACCGATTTCTCATAAACAAACAGCAGTTGACCGGCGTTGCCTGGTGAAACGTTGTTGTGATGCCACTTGTAAGGAGGAGAAATGCGTACCAAAACGTTTCCGACTTTGATAAAGGTCGGATTGTAGCCTATTGCGATTGTGGTTTATCGTATCGCGACATTTCTGCTCGCGTTGGTCGAGATCCAATGACTGTTAGCAGAATATAGAATCGATGGGTTCAGGAGGGTAACAAGGAACGCCTTGCTGGATCCCAACTGCTTCGTATCACTAGCAGACGAGATGACAGGCATCTTATCCGCATGGCTGTAACGGATCGTGCAGCCACGTCTCGATCCCTGAGTCAACAGATAGGGACGCTTGCAAGACAACAACTATCAGCGCGAACAGTTCAACGACGTTTGCAGCAGCATGGACTATCAGCTCGGAGACCATGGCTACGGTTACCCTTGACGCTGCATCACAGGCAGGAGCGCCTGCCATGGTGTACTCAGCGACGAACCTGGGTGCACGAATGGGGTAAGGTCATTTTTTCGGATGAATCCAGGTTCTGTTTACAGCATCATGATGGTCGCATCCGTGTTTGGCTACATCACGGTGAACACACGTTGGAAGCGTGTATTCGTCATCGCCATACTGGCGTTTCACCCGGCGTGATGGTATGGGGTGCGATTGGTTACACGTCTCGGTCACTTCTTGTTCGCATTGACGGCACTTTGAACGGTGGAAGTTACATTTCAGATGTGTTACGATCCGTGGCTCTACCCTTCATTCGACCTCTGTGAAACCCTACGTTTCAGCAGGATAATGCACTAGTGCATGTTGCAGGTCCTGTACGGGACTTTCTGGATACAGAAAATGTTCGACTGCTGCCCTGGCCAGCACATTCTCCAGACCCCTCACCAATTGAAAATGTCTGGTCAATGGTGGCCGAGCAACTGGCTCGTCACAATACGTCAGTCACTACTCTTGATGACCTGTGGTATCGTGTTGTAGCTGCATGAGCAGCTGTACATGTACACGCCATCCAAGCTCTCTTTGACTCCAGGCGTATAATGGCCGTTATTTTGGCCAGAGATGGTTGTTCTGAGTACTGATTTCCCAGGTTCTTCTCACCGAAATTGCGTGAAAATGTAATGACATGTAAGTTCTAGTATAATAAATTTGTCCAATGAATACCCGTTTATCGTCTGATTTCTTCTTGGTGTAGCAATTGTAATGGCCAGTATTGTAAAAGCACGATACGCCTGCAGCGCCTCGTGACGATATCAGTCGTACCCTAGATGACTGGAAAACCATGGCCTGGTCAGCTGAGTCCCGGTTTCAGTTGGTAAGTGCTGTTTGTAGGGCTCGAGTGTGCCACAGACACCACGCAGCCGTGGACCCAAGTCTTTTGTGAACAAGGCACTTTGCAAGCTGCTGGTGGCTCAGTAATGATGCGGGCTGTGTATTCGTGGAATGAACTGGATCCTCCGGTCAAACCGAACCGATTATTCACCATAACTATTTGTGTTCGGCTACTTGGACACCATTTGCATCCTTTCATGGCCTTCGTGTTCCCAAACAACGATGGACTTCCTATGGATGACAATGGGCCGTGACACCATACCATAGTTTTTCCCGATTTGTTTAGTGAACATTCTGGAGAATTCAATCAAATGATTTGGCCACCCAGATCGGATGACGTGAATCCCATCGAATACTTATGGTACATAATCGAGAGGTCAGTTCGTGCGCGGAATCCTTCGCTGGAAACACTTTCGTATTTATGATGGCGTTGGAGCCAGCACGGCTCAGTAATTGTGCAAGGGACTTCCAACGACTAGTTGAGTCCATGCCACGTGGACTTCCTGCACTACATCGGGCGGAAGCAGGTTCACGCGATATTACGAGGTATCGAATGACCCTTGTCACCTCATTGTATGTTGTAATGTGTTTCATTTTAAAGAATATTAGAAATAAAACATTTAAAAAGTTATTAAATGCAGGAAATTGGTAAAGTTTACTAAACAGATACCAAAGTCCGCCCTGTTAGCCGTGCGGTCTAACACACTGCTTTCCGGGCGGGAAGGAGCGCCTGGTCCACGGCACGAATCCGTCCAGCTGGTTAGTGTCGAGGTCTGGTGTACTGGGCAGTCTTTGGATGGTTTTTAAGGCGGTATTCTATCTGCCTCGGCGAATGTCACCTAAGTTACACTATGTAGGCGATTGCTGGGCAAACACCTTCTCCACATCCGCGTACACCTTAATTACTCTACCACGCAAACATTGGGGTTATACTCGTCTGGTGTGAGACGTCACCGGGGGTCAACTGTGGGCCGCACCGCACAATAACCTGGGTTCGGTTTTTTTTTTGGTTGGGGTTTAAGGGCGCTCAACTACTGAGGTCAACAGCGCCCAGTCACAATTGTTAGAGCACATAGAATCTAGTAAAACTGAAGGGGTGGGGGGGGGGGACACCAGAAAGTCCTTAAAAAAGATGCAGATAAAATAAGTAAAAGAGTTAGATGTCTTTGGACAAGCCAGTCAAAGTTATAAAACGAAGAACACGAGCAGCTGCTCGAGCGTCATCAGCTAAAATATCCGGTAAAGTAGATGGCTGGGACAGGACATCACGAGATTGACTAAAGCGGGGACACGACAATAAAACATGGCGCACTGTTCATGCTTGACCACAAGGGCACTGCGGGGCTGGGTCACCAGAGAGCGGTGGCTAAACCGGCAATGCCCAATCCGCAACCTGGTAAGAAGGACCTCTTCTCGCCAAGATGGTCGGGAGGAGGTTGTCCAAGCAGTTGGGAACGGTTTTACTGCCCGGAACTTGTTTCCTTGAAGGGATGACCAAGTATCCCACCACAACGACACAAGCCTCTTACAAAAAAAACCACTAACGTCAGGTGACGGGACACAATGGGAGGCTGGCCGAGGTAGGAGGACTGCAGCCTTGGCTGCAGGATCAGCAGCCTCATTCCCAGGCACTCCTACATGTTCGGGAATCCACAGAAAGCTGACAGGAGAGCCATCATGAGCGAAAGAATGGAGGGACTGCTGGATCCGTTGTACCAAGGGATGGACCGGATAGGGAGCTCCAAGGCTCTGAAGAGCACTGGATGAATCAGAGCAGAGTACATACGATGAATGGCGGTGGCGGCGGGCATACTGAACGGCCTGATGGAGAGCAAAAAGCTCGGCCGTAAAGTTGGAACATTGGTCGAGGAGCCGGTATTTAAAGGTGACAGCCCCGACGACAAAGGCACAGCCGACACCATCGTCAGTTTTGGAGCCATCGGTGTAAATAAAGGTGTGACTGGCAAGTCACACACGAGGTTCGACAAACCGTGAGCAATACACTGCAGCCGGAGTGCCCTCCTTCGGGAGCGAGCTGAGGTAGAGATAAACATTAACTGGAGCCTGGAGCCAAAGTGGTGTCGGGCTCTCACCCTCTCTGAAGGTGGTAGGGAGGGAAAAATCCAATTGTCGAAGCAGGCGACGGAAGCGGACTCCAGGAGGCAGCAGGGCAGACACATACAACCCGTACTGACAGTCGAGAGAATCTGCGAAGAAGGACTGATAAGAGGGGTGGTCGGGCATTGACAACAGCCAGCAGGCATACCGACACAGCAGTACGTCGCGCCGGTAGGTCAATGGTAATGCGGCAGCTTCAACATAAAGACTCTCGATGGGACTAGTGTAGAAGGCTCCGGTCGCAAGACGTAACCCCCGATGGTGGATGGAGTTGAGACAGCGTAAGAGGGATGGCCGAGCAGACGAGTAGACGAAGCTCCCATAATCCAGCTTCGATTGTACTATGGACCGATATAAGCGAAGCAGGACAGTGCGATCCGCTCCCCATGATGAACCACTAAGAACTCTGAGGACATTACGGGAACGTGTACAACGGGCCGCCAAATAAGAGACGTGCGGAGACCAACAAAGTTTCCTGTCCAATGCGAGCCCTAAAAGCTAACTTGTTTCCACGAATGGGAGAACAACGGGACCGAGATGTAAGGATGGCGGAAGGAACGCTTTATATCGCCAAAAGTTGATACAAACCGTCTTCTCTTCAGAGAACCGGAAGCCATTTGCCACGCTCCATGAGTATTGGCAGTCTAGACAACGCTGAAGGCAGCGCTCCAGGAGGCATGTGCTCTGGGCACTGCAGTAGATCATCGACAAAGAGAGAGCCTGAGACACTAGGTGGAATGCAATCCATAATTGGATTGATCGCGATGGCAAAAAGGGCTACACCCAAGACAGAGCCCTTAGGCACTCCGTTCTCCTGGAGGAAGACGTCGGACAATACGGAACCCATACGTACCCTAAACTTTCGATCTGTTAAAAAGGAATCAATAAAAAGGGGCACCCGACCGCGTAGACCCCACCTGTGCATAGTGTGGAGGATACCTGCTCTCCAACAGGTATCATAAGCCTTCTCCAAATCGAAGATCACGGCTACCGTTTGGCGCTTTCGCAAAAAGTTGTTCATGATGAATGTCGACAAGGTCACAAGGTGGTCAACAGTGGAGCGGCGGCGACGAAAGCCGCATTGAACATTGGTAAGTAGCCGTCGAGATTCAAGAATCCAGACTAACAGAGCGTTAACCATGCGCTCCATCACCTTACAGACACAGCTTGTAAGAGAAATGGGGCGGTAACTAGAAGGAAGGTGTCTATCCTTCCCGGGTTTGGGTATAGGAACAACGACAGCGTCACACCAACACATGGGGACCTGACCTTCGGTCCAGAAGCGATTGTAGGTACGAAGAAGGAAGCTTTTGCCCGCCGGAGAAAGGTGTGCCAGCACCTGAATGTGAATGGCATCTGGCCCCGGAGCAGAGGACCGGGACAGTGCAAGCGCACGTTCGAGTTCCCGCATAGTAAAGGGGGCATTGTAAGTTGCCAGATTCAGCGAGTGGAAGGAAGGTCGCCGAGCCTCTTCTGCCTCTTTCCTGGGAAGGAAGGCAGGGTGGTAATGGGCGGAGCTTGAAACCTCCGCGAAAAAGCGGCCGAAGGCGTTGGAGACAGCCACAGGATCAACAAGGACCTCATTACCTGAGGTCAGGCCAGATACCGAGGAGTGGGCCTTAATGCCCGACAGCCGGCGCAGGCCACCCCATACGACAGAAGAGGGAGTAAAACTGTTAGAGGAGCTGGTGAAAGAGGCCAAACAAGCTTTTTTGCTGTCTTTGATGACTCTACGGCATTGCGCTAGGAGTCATTTATATCCAATACAATTCGCCAACGTAGGATGGCGGCGAAAGGTGCGCAAAGCACGTCGTCGAGCACGGATAGCGTCTCTACAAGCCTCATTCCACCAGGGGACGGAAACGCGACGTGAAGAAGAGGTAGTATGAGGAATGGAACGTTCGGCAGCATTGGTGATAACAGCCGTGAGGTATTCGACCTGACTGTCACAACAGAGAAAATCGTGGTCTGGAAAGATCGCCAGGTAGGAGTAAAGTCCCCAGTCAGCCTTCAGTATGATCCAACTCGAAGGACGTGGGGAGGGGGTGTGGTGCAGGAGACGAACGACACAGGGGAAGAGGTCGCTCGAATAGGTGTCAGAAAGGACATACCACTCGAACCGACGGGCAAGAGTGGTAGAACAGATCGAAAGGTCCAAGTGGGAGTAGGTATGAGTAGAGTCCGAGAGGAAAGTCGGGGCGCCAGTATTGAGGCAGACAAGATTGAGATGGTTGAAGACACCTGCCAAGAGGGAGCCTCTCTGACAGGATGCAGGAGAGCCCCAAAGGGGATGATGGGCACTGAAGTCGCCAAACAATAAAAACGGCGGAGGAAGCTGAACAATCAGGTGCATCAGGTCAGCCCGACTAACTGCGGATGACGATGGAGTGTAGACGGTACAAACAGAAAAAGTAAAGGCAGAAAGAGTAATACGGACAGCTATTGCTTGGAGTGGGGTGGTCAATGGGAGGGGATGATAATATACATCATCCCGAACGAGCAACATGACCCCACCATGAGCTGGAATACCGTCCACAGGGGTGAGGTCATACCACTCTGAGGTATAGTGGGTAAAGGCAATACAGTCAGTTGGGCGCAACTTGGTTTCCTGGAGACCAAGGATGAGCAGACAGTGCAGGCGGAGGAGCAGTTGTAATTCCTCCCGATTAGATCGAATACCTCTTATGTTCCAATGTAACAAGGCCATCGCTAGTCAGAAAAAAGGGGGGAACGAGACGGGGGGAAGAGCTGGTCACCTCGACGGCTACGGAGGGCCAGGTTTCGAGGGAACAACGCTACAACTGGCGGGAGGCGGATCCTGTTCCATCGAGTCGTCGCCAGCTGCGGCCGCTGTACCGGGTTGCGTAGGAGGGGCAGCACGATTTGCCAACGAGAGGCCAGCTGAGCGCCTGGCAGCAGAGTGTCCCGGCGAAACTGAGGACAGCCGGGAGCAGCGACTCACAGATGGAGCGTCAGACGAAACGTGCCGGGGTGGAGAGGGGGATAGAGACTACTTCTTGGAGGCCTTCTTGGAAGTCGGAGGAGGCACAGGGATGGTGGGCTGGACCCGAACAAGGTCCTCACGCGCGGGGTTCGTTTTGGAACGCCGGACCTCGGATGCCGGGGTCCGGAACGTTTCCCCGATGGACGCCTGAGAAGAGGATCGCTTCTCAGGTGGCGGGGGGGGGGGAGGAGGAAGGGTGACCCCTGGGGCAGAAGGGGTGGGGGCCGCGGGGGAGGAGGATTTGGAAGGGAGGGATTTGTGAGGCAGAGGCATAGACCCCAGATGGGGGGAGGAGTTGGAGGGGGGACAGGATAGGGGTGAGGATACTGTGGAAGGAGTGGACACGACTGAGGCAAACGAAGTTTTCAACGTCACAGGATGGAGGTGGTCATACTTCTTCCTGGCCTCAGAATAAGAGAGACGATCCAAAGTTTTGAGTTCTTGAATCTTTTTCCTCTTTCTGATACGTGGGGCAGTCTAATGATCTAGGCGAGTGTCACACCTTTGCTGTTTTCTTGTATGTCATAACTAACGTTTTTTACGTTACAAAATGTACCTCTAATTAAAGCATATAAATATGTAACTTCATCCAATTATTATTTGTGCTTACGTTATGCCTGAATCAGCTGCATCACAATTTCATGAATCTAATATTCAAATATAGAGGTATGTAAACAGGCACAATACGCTGCCACAGTCGGCAACGCCAATGTAAGACAAGTATCTGGCACAGTTGTTACATCGGTTACTGCTGCTAAAATAGCAGATTATCAAGATTTAAGTGAGTTTGAACGTTGTGTTATAGTCGGCGCACTAGTCATGGGACACAGCATCTACGAGGTAGAGAAGAAGTGGGGATTTTTCCATAAGACCGTTTCACGAATGTTCTGTGAATATCAAAATGGTTCAAATGGCTCTGTGCACTATGGGACTCAACTGCTGAGGTCATTAGTCCCCTAGAACTTAGAACTAGTTAAACCTAACTAACCTAAGGACATCACAAACATCCATGCCCGAGGCAGGATTCGAACCTGCGACCGTAGCGGTCTTGCGGTTCCAGACTGCAGCGCCTTTAACCGCACGGCCACTTCGGCCGGCTGTGAGTATCAGGAATCCGGTAAAACATCAACTATCCTACATCGCTGCGGCCTGAAAAAGGTGCTGCAAGAACGGGAACAGCGACGACAGAAGAAATTAATTCAACGTGCCAGAAGGGCAATCCTTACGCAAATTGCTGCCGATTTCAATGCTGGGCAATCAGCAAGTGACATCGATATGGGTTTTCGGAGCCGAAAGGCCGCTCGTGTACCCTTGATGACTGCACGACACAAAGCTTTATGCGTCGCCTGGGCCCGTCAGCACCGACATCAGATTGTTGATGACTGGAAGCATGTTGCCCGGTCGGACGAATATCGTTTCAAATTGTATCGAGCGGATGGACGTGTACGGCATGTACACAACCTCATGAATCCAAGTATCCCGCCTGTCAGCAGGGGACTGTTCAAGCTGGTGGAGGCTCTGTAATGGTGTGAGGCGTGTGCAATTGTGGTGATATAGGACCCCTGGAAAGTATAGATGCGACTCTCACAGGAGACACGTACATAAGAATACTGTCGGATCACTTGCATCCATTCATGTCCATTATGCATTCCGGTGGACTTGAGCAATTCCAGTAGGACAATGCGACACCCACACGTGCGAAACTGGTACAGAGTGGCTCCAGGAATACTCTTCTGAGTTTAAACAATTTCGCTGGTCACAAACTTCTCGACCTCCTCGTACTCTTACGGATTTAAGGACAGCCCTGCTGGGTTCACAATCTCAGTTCCCTCCAGCACTATTTCAGACATTATTTGAGTCATGCCATGTTGTGCTGCGGCGCTTCTGCGTGCTCGCGGGGGCCCTACACGATATTAGGCAGATGTACCAGTTCCTTTGGCTCTTCAGTGTAAAAGGTCGTAGATCAGAAACCCGTCAAATAAGGCTAATTTTTTTATTTGTAATTAAGAGAGTGGAATTATTTCAATCCATTTAACTAGTTGGTAGTATCCAGTCTAAAATTTGTGATAAAAATACATTTTTGGTAGTGTAGGTTCTAATGACTCTGAGCACTATGGGACTTAACATCTGAGGTCATCAGTCACCTAGAACTTAGAACTACTTAAACCTAACTAACCTAAGGACATCACACACATCCATTCCCGAGGCAGGATTCGAACTTGCGACCGTAGCAGTCGCGCGGTTCCAAACTGAAGCACCTAGAACCGCTCGGCCACCGCGGCCGGCTGGTAGGGTAGGTTTTGGTTTTCAAATTTTAATGAGGCCTTTCGCCTGTCATAGGCATCTTCAGATTATAGACACTGGTCAAGGCGCACGCCGTCCATAAAATGATTACAGGATGCTAAGACATCGGAAAAATGCGACTGGGATACCAAAATGTGTGATTTTCGAAAAGTTGGTTTTCAACTTTTTGATATTCTAATCGCATTTTGCTGATGTATTCACATCGTGAAATCTCTTACGGACGGCGTGCGCAGTGACCAGTTCCTCTAATCTGCAGATTCCTACCGTAGGCGAAACGCTTCTTTGAAATTCGAAACTAGATATCTCCGTAACCGAGAATGTATTTCTTGTCTCGTATAATTTTGTTTCTAATTCTTTTCCGCGTCATTTTCTACATCGTACTGTCTATATTAGAACAAATAAGCCCTCGGTCACAAATATTAGGCCAAAATTGACCAGGTTTCGACCCTACTATGAGCGTCGTCTTCAGAAATAGACTAACTGTTCTAAAACATATTAGGTATATAATACAATAATAAAATTAAAGTTTGTACTGATTGGAAAAGATGCAGTACTTACAAGTCACATATTTAAATGATCTAAGCCGGAAAGGCGACGTCATGAATAGTTGTGAGATGGCGAGCCGCTAAGCGCTGCTCGTACTGTGAATAAAGGTTGCAACAAAGTTTGCGCAAGTAAACATGGTGTTGCTACGAGGCGCCATCTAGTAGCCGCAGAAACAACTAGGATACTGTACATTCAAAATTAGATTCATGAAATTGTGATGCAGCTGATTCAGGCATAACATAAGCACTAATAATAATAGGATGAAGTTACATATTTATATGCTTTAAATAGAGATACATTTTGTAACGTAAAAAACGTTAGTTATGACATACAAGAAAACAGCAAAGATGTGACAGGAAAAGAACATTTCGGTAAACTGCATGAGGAAATCTGAATCAAAGATCAAGCAACGGCTTTATACAGTCGAAAAAGTTTTTATTTCGCAGCTGCAGCTGTTCGTTGAGAATGAGGCCATCATGACGAGAGAGATGTTTGAAAGTCTCCAATTCCTCTAAGATATCTAAATACGCCTCTTCTTTTCGGTATGCAGAATATTGATATCGCCAATGGCTTTAGGCACGTGTACAGTATTTAAGAGATGATCGGCAAAGGATGAATTTAGGGGACTGGTGACGTTCTTTCTCAAAAGATGTTCTTTATATCTGATGGTGAAAGCACGTCCAGTTTGCCCAATACAGGGTGTTACAAAAAGATACGGCCAAACTTTCAGGAAACATTCCTCACACACAAATAAAGAAACGATGTTACGTGGTCATGTGTCCGGAAACGCTTAATTTCCATGTTAGAGCCCATTTTAGTTTCGTCAGTATGTACTGTACGTCCTCGATTCACCGCCAGTTGGCCCAATTGAAGGACGCAACTGTGCAATCACGTCATCAACACAGATTTTCTGTGAACGTTAGGGCAGGCATTGTTGGTGATGTCTTGATTGGGCCCCATGTTCTTCCACCTACGGTCAATGGAGCAAGTTATCATGATTTCATACGGGATACTCTACCTGTGCTGCTAGATTATGACCCTTTACAAGTACGACACAACATGTGGTTCATGCGCGATGGAGCTCCTGCACATTTCACTCGAAGTGTTCGTACGCTTCTCAACAACAGATTCGGTGACCGATGGATTGGTAGAGGTGGACCAATTCCATGGCCTCCATGCTGTCCTAACCTCAACCCTCTTGACTTTCATTTATGGGGGCATTTGAAAGCTCTTCTCTACGCAACCCCGGTACCAAATGTAGAGACTTTTCGTGCTCGTATGGTGGACGGTTGTGATACAATACGCCATTCTCCAGGGCTGCATCAGCGCATCAGGGATTCCATGCGACGGGGGGTGGATGCATGTATCCTCGCTAACGGAGGACATTTTGAACATTTCCTGTAACAAAGTGTTTGAAGTCACGCTGGTACGTTCTGTTGCTGTGTGTTTCCATTCCATGATTAATGTGATTTGAAGAGAAGTAATAAAATGAGCTCTAACATGGAAAGTAAGCGTTTGCGGACACATGTCCACATAACATATTTTCTTTCTTTGTGTGTGAGGAATGTTTCCTGAGAGTTTGGCCGTACCTTTTTGTAACACCCTGTATAATTGGAGGAACAGGTATCGCAGATGATCTTATTAACGCCAGAACTTTCTGTAGGGGAGCGAATGGAATTCAAATTATGAATGAAGTTTCTCTTTAGATTATTATTAGTAGAGAAGGCAACATTGCAGCTGTATTTGTTGCGAAGCATGCCCTGAATCTGATAGGAAATGGGTCCTATGAAAGGAATAGAAAAACGTTTTTCTGGGTTAATTTCAGTGCATGAGGTTTTGAGCGTGGTAGTTCTTGCAGTTTTCTATTTTAGGATATCGTCCACTATGTTAGGCGTATATTCATTATTGACTGCTATGGTTTTAAGTGAATTAATCTCCTCATGACTATTTTGTTTCGTCTTTTTTCTTCCGACCATTCTTTTTTCCGCTAGTACAGTGCTTCTGTTGCATTATCTGCAGCCAAGTGCCAAGGAGGACTGCTCATTGGTTGGTAACGTGACACCTCATTTAGCCAATGTGAGGATAGTTTCATGTAACAACCGATAGCGAGAAATTATGGTTTACTTCTAGAGTTGAAACCGAATATTTTCTGTCTTATTTGCTCGTAAAAGGTTGGTTCAATGGCTGTGAACATAGCGATCGTGATTTCAGTTCTGTCGCAGATCGTCGACCGCCTTTCTCTCTGATACGCTGCACATCACCAGGCTGTGGTCAGCTTAAGACACGAGTCTGCTACATCCAGGGCTGCAAAACGCGTCGCCTGCCGCAGCCGTCACTTAAATACATTTCTCAACAGTCCGCAGCTCGTGGTCTGGCGGTAGCGTTCTCGCTTCTCGCGCACGGGGTCCCGGGTCTCTGCCTCGTGATGAAGGGGTGTTGTGTTGAAAGGTGGCTACACTGAGCCACTGCGCCAGAGATTGCGCCAAAGAGTATTATTCTGCCGCCTCCACAGTGCTTGTCGAGAGCTCGTAGTCGTCAGTGCTAGGAGAGAACTCGTAGAAGTCAGTGCCTGTTAAGAACTCGTAGCAGTCAGTGCCTGTCGAGGACTCGGAGTAGTCTGTGCTGAAATGTTGTAGCAGAGAGTGTTTGTTGAGATGTGCTAGTAGGCAGTGCTTGCCAAGATGTGATATTGGAGAGTTCTGGTTGAGATGTGGTAGTAGAGAGACGGTGTGAGATATATCGTAAGGATTAGAGTGATTTTCATCAATATAAATGTGGTAACCAACTCCGTTTCTTTTTATTTCAGTGTCCTAAATAATGTGTCATTACAGGTTCAGTCAACAAAGCATCTGGCGTGTGTTCTTGTATTAGAGTTTAATTCTGCTTTCCTTACGCAATTATAGTATTTGTAATTTTCTTTTATCACGTCAGTAAAACTGGTATTTAAAAAATTCTTGTCTTGTTGAAGAAGAACCGTGCCAGATGTGCGTTGAGTCATACTTCCACATACAGAACAGTTATACTTATGCTTTGGTTTCGTAGGTTTCATATTTGCTGGGGACTTAATTAATTAATTGTGTTAACGAAAATTTTCATTTCATTCTTTGTTGTTTTTCTTTGCAGTCAGATTGCGTAATAATACTAGTCAGGGCCAACCGATTACGAGACACAGCGTAATCGGACTTACAGCAACTAAAAACTAAAAATATTTTCAATCATATTTAATTAAGCCCCCATGCACGTGGCGACCGCTGCTTCGGATCGTCCCTTGGATTCTTCTGATTGTAAAAAATAGTAGACGGTAGTATTGTTGTAGTAATTTGTAGTTAGTAATTGTAGTCTATTTTGCATGTGTAGATTTGGTAATTGTCATTCTTCTAATGGTATTTTTTCTCAGAATTTGATTTGTTGTCTTGTATACGCGTTTGACAATCTAGTGCAATTATGTCAATTGTTTGTTAATCGTGTTTGAGGGAAACATTTCATGTAAATGGTATTATTGGAGATAAAGAGTCATTGTGTGTAATTTTCGTACAGTGACGAATTTTTTGTATGTTTTGTAAATGATTACGCGGTCAATGAAAAAGGCGAAAATGATGAATAGTGAGGATGACGAAATTGTTGACATGGCGAACTCGCCAACACAGGACAACCGTATGATGAATAATGGAGTTGAAAACAATTTAATAAGTCGGGAAGACAGTCCGGAACCATTTCAAAATTTTTCTCAATCAGAAAACTCACAGAATCCGAGATTAACAACAGAAGATTCTGGAATAGTATCGAACACAGATAGCCTTATGGCTATGCAGAAGGAAGTTAGTTTTGCGGGAAATGTTAGGGGCGAAAAGAATTCTGAACCATTTAATATGGAGCAGTTGATGAGTGCTATATTAAATTTGGGATCACAAATAGGAACAATGGAAACAAGGATGGGAACAATGGAAACTCGGTTAGGTTCTGAATTTAAAACAGGGATGGGAACTTTACGATCTGAATTTATAACAGAGATGGGAACTTTGGAAACGTGGTTAGACTCACGAATAGGGACATGTTTCAAAAATATGAAAGATGAATTAAAGAAAGAAATCAGAGAAGAAGTACAACCAATTTTGAATGCTCACAATAATCGTTTAATTTCAACAGAAATCAGACAAGAGGAACAGGGCAGGGAACAGGAAGAAAAAGATCGCGTGATAGTACAGAAATTTTCAGAGTTAAATTTACAATGTGCACGCGATAAGGAAGAAATACTTGAGAGAATCGAGGGGTCTGTATCAAATGACAGATTAAATAACATAACACAACAATATGAACAGTTAACTACCAAATGTGTCAATACTGAAACCCGAGTCGCGACACTTACGGAAGACGTAAATAAACAGAAAGAACAAATAGGTGATTTGTCGGAAAGAGTTGAGGAGATTTCAGATAAATTGACATGTCTTAGTTTAAATGGGGACAGAGATTCAGATGATACAGCACCATTGCCATTTGCAGAAACCGAAGAGTATCAGAACATAAACAAGCATGTTGAAAATCAGGGAAAATTTAATGAACGCGTGAAAAGGGAATTTGAGGCATTACGAAAGCAAGTCAAACAAATTGAAGGCGAAATAGTAGGAAAGGACAGTAGAAGGAACTTAGAATCACAGATAGCAGAGGGGTATGAAGAAAGTAATTTATTTCATTTACGAGAAGCAACAAGAGAGCGCCAGGCGCGCGAACTTGACAATAATCGTCATTGTGACTGGGACAGACGCGGTAGGTCTTTGTCGCCACGAGGCGAAAACATTGACTATAAACACTTTTTGACTGTTCGGAAATTTAAGATCTTCCGCAATTCTAAGAATGACATACATCCATGTGCATGGTCAGGTCAATTTACGTACGCACTTCCGCCAAATTTGCCACTAATTCACAAACTGGAAATTATGTGCGGCTATTAACGTCCTCAGGGGATTCACTACTCTAAGTGAATATGTGCCGTAGCGAGCATAGGGCCCCGAGCTGTAGTGGTGCTATTTCTCTTTTAGTTTTCTGCACCGCTGCCTACTCTTTTACTATTCTTTGCATCTGTCAAACCAACTCTTCGACTATCAATCTATCTAGAGAGTAAGTAAACAATAACCTGATATGACTAATTTACCCAAAAGTGACTTCGAAAATTACCGTTTGGACTTACTGTATCTTCAGCAGCATTCATTCGTAGTTTAAACGAAATTTTACCTGTCTATCTTCGTGACAACATTACTTCATATGTTGACGATATTCTTATTGCTAAACATTCTTGGAGTGAACACAACAAAATTTTGGATTCATTGTTACGTATCTTTGCAAGAGTTGGCATTACAGTGAACTTAGAAAAATCTGAATTTGGCCGTTCTCAGGTGAAATTTCTCGGTCACATTATTTCTACAGAAGGTATTCTCCCTGATCCAGAAAAATTAGACGCTATTCGTAATTATGCTGTTCCTACTACAAAACGTGATGTTCGTAGTTTCCTTGGTGTCTGTAATTTTCTTAGACGCTTTGTTAGTTTGGACGATTTGGCCACACCTCGTTTTTGCGATCTATCTGGAAACTTCTTTTTAAACGAAAATCGGTCGACAACTCTGTTTGGTTAGTTTGTATTCCTGATGAGTGGGTTAATAAGCTGATTTGGTATACGCATTTCAGTTATGCACACTTTGGTCCCAGAAAATGCTTTCACAAATTACGAGAAAAGTGTTATTTCAGTAATATGGAAAAACGTATTCGATCTGTTCTTGCCAAATGCAAATTATGTCAAAAGG
The DNA here is from genome assembly GCF_021461395.2 of Schistocerca americana. Taxonomy (NCBI): domain Eukaryota; kingdom Metazoa; phylum Arthropoda; class Insecta; order Orthoptera; family Acrididae; genus Schistocerca; species Schistocerca americana. Next base: position 264,429,768 of record NC_060124.1, on the reverse strand, counting down.
CTAAGCCGCCAACAGTTTCTCACAGAGCACCGTTGTTTCCTATCATTCCAGCGAAATTAAAGGAGATGGCTGCAGTCGATTTGTTCTGTCCAGTGGTTCGTTCTACTAATGGTTTTGCGTACATTTTCGTAGCAGTGGAGTTGACGTCAAAATATGTGTGTTTTACACCTTTACGCAAAGCAACAGCTCGTTCAGTATCTAACGCTTTTATCAAACATTTTCTTAAAGAAGTTGGTCATGTTGATAAGGTTATATCAGATAATGGATCACAGTTTCGTTCTAAAATTTGGCTTCGTACTCTACAGCGTCGTAAAATTAAACCAATTTTCATTTCACTTTTTCACCCTCAATCTAACGCTTCAGAGAGATGGATGAAGGAAATCAATAAATTGTGTCATCTTTATTGTCATCAGAATCACAGAACGTGGGATCAGTATCTTCATATTTTTCAAAACATTCTGAATGAACTCCCTAATGATTCAACTTCTTTACCGCCTATATTGACATTAAAAAATAAAGCACCGACAAATCGCATTTCTGAAATAGTTCCTTTTCCGCCTTCACGGAAACTGCGGCATTCTGATGTTGTCAACCTGGCTCTACGAAATATTGCATCTGCGGCTGCTAGAAGAGAGAGATCAGCTAAACGTCCTGGTCGTTTAAAGATCTTGTCAGTTGGTCAGAAGGTGTTAATTAAGTCTCATCGTTTATCTCACAAAGGAAAAGGCTTGTGTCGCAAATTTTTTCTGCTTTATAACGGTCCATATAGAATTCGCAAAATTATTCATGATAACGCTGTCGAAGTAGAAACTCTTAAATCTCGACGCTCTAAAGGAATACATCATATATCTAACGTAAAAATTTTTGTGGAATGATATACTTTTAAAATTTTTTTTGTGGAATGACATACTTGTGAGAAACTAACAGCTACATGTAAACATGCGGAGAATACAAGGATACCGCGCTGTGTTTTGGCTGCGGCATATACTCAAAGCAACGGTCAAGTCTGCGCGCCGCACAAAGCAGTCGCTGACCGCGAACAATTGCTTCCTACGTCACGCGCCTACAGCTGATCGAGCGCTCAGTGCGAATGCACTGACCGCTGTAACCAAATACACAGTTTAATTTCTCTGATTAAATTCAATATAAAGCTATAGTGACTTGATGAATTATGTTATTAACATTCAGTATTTTTCAGGATACGGTTCAATAAAATATTTAAGAACTTCAGGTAAATTCTGTGTGTCTCCGACGTTAAGACGACTTGCTTGCTATCGAGAAATTTTCAGGAAGAATGTAATTTCGAAGAAGAAACTAATAAACTAAAAAGGTAACTATTAATTGAGTTTATTTTTCAGGTTACATATTTCCACTTAGGTACGTACTTTAGACGTAATTTGCTGCTCGCAATTACGTGATTCATACTTTGTGCTAAATTTCATGTTCTATGAAATTACTTGTGAAGCGACGTGCTTGCGTACGTTAACTGATTTTGACAATGATTATTAATGAACTGGGTTGTTATTTGTATATATTATGCATCGCTTGGCTGCTATGCTTTTTCACTGATATCATTTTTTTTAATTATGTGCCTGCTGTGCTTATTTATTTAAATTATAATTGTCACCTGATTAGTTGTGCTGATATGTATGTAAGTTATACTTTGTGATTTATCTGCTTGCGCCTTCATGTTTACTTATTAAGATGACATATGAACATTTATTTGCTTATGCTGATATGATGCTAATGACCTGTTTATTATGTTAGATAACATATGTTTACTGCTATGCGTATGGATTGCATATTGATACATTTCTGTTTGTCGTCACAACTACTCTTTAAGTTGGTATATAGCAATGCTGATGTACAGTGTACGAACATAGAGTTTAGGTTACACTATGGTATAGGTTACAGATTGTTCGCTTGGCAGAGCCTCGTTGTTAGGATTGTGCTGCATCCACTTGTTGACATTCTGTTCTCTACTGGTATATTTACTCGCTATTGCTTGTTTTGCTTACGCTCAGTGCCTTATATTTTTAAGATAAGAAAATGAACTGCTATAATTCGACGAACGTCATTGGTACAAAGAACTTCGTTGAAGTCACATGAGCTGGAGGTTTTATGGAAGCTGTATAAATTTATGCTAATAGGAAGGAAGCTAACGACATGACATACCAAAACTAGGTTTAGACCATTGACAATTATTACACTGCACTTTTCGTGAGCAATTGAAATAGGAAGTGACACTTGACACAAGAAATACTCCACATGTTTGCTTCTGTTTGCCATAATTCTTGAAGTGGTGTACACACTGTGAAATATTTCGATCATTCAAACTCCGTACTCGTACTTAATTACTGAGAGTTATTCGAACTAAGTCTGTTACAGGTCATGTATGCATTTCTTTGTTTATAATTCATAATGAGTAGAAGATTTGGCTCAGATGGATTACACAAAGGTTGTGTGTTGACAATGTGTCTTCGGATTGTATGGGATGATGAGGTTTGCATTAGGATTTTATCTGTACTTGTTCGAGGAGACTGACTAGAGGAAAGAGTTGTTATGGAAGTGAAGTGATATTGGTAATAAGGTTTATATGTATCTACGTATTGAAGAGGTATTGTTGAGGTATTGAGATTATATGAAGTTGATGATTATTGGAGTTTTTGTGGACAAGAGGTAAGGTAAATGATATTGATGATAAGGTTTATATGTATTGACGTAAGAGGTATTATTGAAGTATTGAGATTATGTGATGCTGATGATTATTGGAGTTTTGGTGGATAAGAGGTAAAGTAAGTGAGGAGCATATTTTTTTTGTTGGTCTTATGGAACAAGGAGGATGAAGATAGCAGACTAGAACACTAAAGTAGAAGGAAGATAGTCTATACACACACTTTGTTAAATCACTAAGCAGTATTTTTTTGGAGAGAGGAAGTAACTGCATATCTTGGCTCACTGACAGTTGTTCAGCAACAGTACATTTGAACTGGCTTGTCAAACATTGGTCTTGACATGATGACTATGACGTTGACTTAACTATTATTGACTGTTATACATTGCTGCTACTACTACTTGATACACGTGATGAACATCAGATTTTGACAGAATTGCATTTACACAGTTAACACTATTCAGTTACACAGTAGTACTTAATGTGGATGAAAGATGAGTGAGTGTGTTTTGTGTGTTTTCCTTTCCTAATCTTACCCATCTATCTCCTAAATATTATTTTATTTGTTTGTAGTGGCTTGCACTGACACCCATAAATATTATAGTTTTACTGATATTTGAGTATTTGTAATAGTAAATATGACAATTATCTGATATCATTTGTGTGTTTATTAGAATTTATATGTCTAGTGTGTAAAAGCATTTGTATGTGTATTCAAACTATTGTTCATGCCTGAACTGTCTGATTAGTGATGGTAAATATTATGAACTGTTACCTGCACTTTTTCAACGTAATGTGTGACACTTAGGAATGATTAATTTCTGCTGATGAACTGTGTGATCAGTGATAGTGAATATTATGGACTGTTACTTGTACTTTTTCTACATGATTGGTGCCACTAGGACATGTTTAATTTCTGCTGATTAACAGTATGATTAGTGATAGTGAATATTATGGACTGTTACTTGCACTTTTTCTACATGATTGGTGCCACTAGGACATGTTTAATTTCTGCTGATGAACAATGTGATCAGGGATAGTTAATATTATGGACTGTTACTTGTACTTTTTCTAGTGAATATTATGGACTGTTACTTGTACTTTTTCTACATGATTGGTGCCAGTAGGACATGTTTAATTTGTGCTTATATACTCTGATGAACAGTGTGATCGGTGATAGTGAATATCATGGACTGCTCTCTGGACCTGCTCATCATTATTGGGTGCCACTAATGGAACTGCTTCTACTGAAATGAAGTCACTTGTTGGTGTCTGCACCTGCTCAACATTACTGGGTGCACAGATGAAGCTACTTCTATGGAAATGATGTCACTTGCCGGTGTCTGCACCTACTCAACATTGCTGGGTGCCACTGATGGACTGCTTCTACTGAACTAATGTGACTTGTTGCTGTGTGTACCTCTTCAACATTGCTAGGTGCCACTGATGAGCTGCTTCTACTGAAATAATGTCACTTGTTGCTGTCTGCACCTACTCAACATTGCTGGGTGCCACTGATGTACTGCTTCTACTGAAATAATGTCACTTGTTGCTGTCTGCACCTACTCAACATTGCTGGGTGCCACTAATGGAACTGCTTCTACTGAAATGAAGTCACTTGTTGGTGTCTGCACCTGCTCAACATTACTGGGTGCACAGATGAAGCTACTTCTATGGAAATGATGTCACTTGCCGGTGTCTGCACCTACTCAACATTCTGGGTGCCACTGATGAGTTGCTTCTACTGAAATAATGTCACTTGTTGCTGACTGCACCTACGCAACATTGCTGGGTGCCACTAATGGAACTGCTTCTTCTGAAATGAAGTCACTTGTTGGTGTCTGCACCTGCTCAACATTACTGGGTGCACAGATGAAGCTACTTCTATGGAAATGATGTCACTTGCCGGTGTCTGCACCTACTCAACATTGCTGGGTGCCACTGATGGACTGCTTCTACTGAACTAATGTGACTTGTTGCTGTGTGTATCTCTTCAACATTGCTAGGTGCCACTGATGAGCTGCTTCTACTGAAATAATGCCACTTGTTGCTGTCTGCACCTACGCAACATTGCTGGGTGCCACTAATGGAACTGCTTCTTCTGAAATGAAGTCACTTGTTGGTGTCTGCACCTGCTCAACATTACTGGGTGCACAGATGAAGCTACTTCTATGGAAATGATGTCACTTGCCGGTGTCTGCACCTACTCAACATTGCTGGGTGCCACTGATGGAATGCTTCTACTGAACTTATGTGACTTGTTGCTGTGTGTACCTCTTCAACTTTACTGGGTGCCACAGATGGAATGCTTCTACTGAAATGATGTCACTTGTTGGTGTCTGCACCTGCTCAACATTGCTGGGTGCAACTGATGGACTGTTTCTGCTGAAATGATGTCACTTGTTGGTGTTTGCACCTGTTGACCATTGCTGGGCTGGAATTATCAACTATTTGTTTTTGTTTTTTAAACAATGAAAAGTATTTTATGTGAACATTTGTATAAACTGATTTTTAGTGTATTGTGCAAACTATTATGTAAAGCCACATGTATGAAAAGAATTTGTATAGCCTACTGTATTTTATATATTAGGTTATTGAAAGGTCAGTGCAAAGCCAAAATTTTAACTAATTATGTGATATTTAGGTATTAATATTATCTTTTATTTTTGTCTGTATTTTTGTGGACGAATTTGGTGGTATTTTCACCACCAATGCTGGCAAAAATACCATCAAATTCTGGCCTGTGGAGGAGGGGCATATGAAAGGTGGCTACACTGAGCCACTGCGCCAGAGATTGCGCCAAAGAGTATTATTCTGCCGCCTCCACAGTGCTTGTCGAGAGCTGGGAGAGAACTCGTAGAAGTCAGAGCCTGTTAAGAACTCGTAGCAGTCAGTGCCTGTCGAGGTCTCGGAGTAGTCTGTGCTGAGATGTTGTAGCAGAGAGTGTTTGTTGAGATGTGCTAGTAGGCAGTGCTTGCCAAGATGTGATATTGGAGAGTTCTGGTTGAGATGTGGTAGTAGAGAGACGGTGTGAGATATATCGTAAGGATTAGAGTGATTTTCATCAATATAAATGAGGTAACCAACTCCGTTTCTTTTTATTTCAGTGTCCTAAATAATGTGTCATTACAGGTTCAGTCAACAAAGCATCTGGCGTGTGTTCTTGTATTAGAGTTTAATTCTGCTTTCCTTACGCAATTATAGTATTTGTAATTTTCTTTTATCACGTCAGTAAAACTGGTATTTAAAAAATTCTTGTCTTGTTGAAGAAGAACCGTGCCAGATGTGCGTTGAGTCATATTTCCACATACAGAACAGTTATACTTATGCTTTGGTTTCGTAGGTTTCATATTTGCTGGGGACTTAATTAATTAATTGTGTTAACGAAAATTTCATTTCATTCTTTGTTGTTGTTCTTTGCAGTCAGATTGCGCAATAATACTAGTCAGGGCCAACCGATTACGAGACACAGCGTAATCGGACTTACAGCAACTAAAAACTAAAAATATTTTCGATCATATTTAATTAAGCCCCCATGCAGTGTGTTCATCATCATTTCATCATCATTGACTCGCAAGTCGCCGAAGTGGCGTCAACTAAAAAGGACTTGCAATACGGCTGCCGAACTTCCCCGCATGGGGCCTCCCAGTCAACAAAGCGATACGATCATTTCATTTCATTTTTAGTTGTCAACGGAGCACATCGCGTTTCTGATACACCTCCCCCGGCCGGTTCCAACGTTACTCCGCATTACACATTAACAGCATTTCTTAACTGATCCGTCGTGTTTGTTTGTCCGATATAACCGAGTGCTAGCAGGCAGCCGATTTTACATCACTGTTGTAGAATTTTAGAACAAGTCTTTTTCTCGCGTATCATGTCGCTTCTGGAACCCCGGAATCTACTCAGTAGGAATCAACATGGATTCCGGAATCAGCGATCGTGTGAGACCCAACTCGCTTTATTTGTTCATGAGATCCAGAAAATATTAGATACAGGCTCTCGGGTAGATGCCATTTTCCTTGACTTCCGGAAGGCGTTCGATACAGTTCCGCACTGTCGCCTGATAAACAAAGTAAGAGCCTACGGAATATCAGATCAGCGGCGTGGCTGGATTGAAGAATTTTTAGCAAACAGAACACAGCATGTTGTTCTCAATGGAGAGACGTCTACAGACGTTAAAGTAACCTCTGGCGTGCCACAGGGGAGTGTTATGGGACCATTGCTTTTAACAATACATATCAATGACCTAGTAGATAGTGTCGGAAGTTCCATGCGGCTTTTCGCGGATGATGCTGTAGTATACAGAGAAGTTGCAGCATTACAAAATGCCGGAAGATCTGTAGCGGATAGGCACTTGGTGCAGGGAGTGGCAACTGACCCTTTACATAGACAAATGTAACGTATTGCGAATACATAGAGAGAAGGATCCCTTATTGTATGATTATATGATAGCGGATCAAACACTGGTAGCAGTTACTTCTGTAAAATATCTGGGAGTATGCGAGCGGAACGATTTGAATTGGAATGATCATATGAAGTTAATTGTTGGTAAGGCGGGTACCAGATTGAGATTCATTGGGAGAGTCTTTAGAAAATGTAGTCCATCAACAAAGGTGGTGGCTTACAAAACACTCGTTCGACCTATACTTGAGTATTGCTCATCAGTATGGGATCCGTACCAGGTTGGTAGGACGGAGGAGATAGAGAAGATCCAAAGAAGAGCGGCGCATTTCGTCACAGGGTTATTTGGTAAGCGTGATAGCGTTACGGAGATGTTTAGCAAACTCAAGTGGCAGACTCTGCAAGAGAGGCGCTCTGCATCGCGGTGTAGCTTGCTGTCCAGGGTTCGAGAGGGTGCGTTTCTGGATGAGGTATCGAATATATTGCTTCTGCCTACTTATACCTCCCGAGGAGATCCGAATGTAAAAGTAGAGAGATTCGAGCCGCACAGAGGCTTTCCGGCAGTCGTTCTTTTCGCGAACCATACGCGACTGGAACAGGAAAGGGAGTTAATGACAGTGGCACGTAAAGTGCCTTCCGCCACCCACCGTTGGGTGGCTTGCGGAGTATAAATGTAGCTGTAGATGTAGGAGTGACACACGTCCGCTATCAAGTAATTTTAATCGGACAACAGCAGTTGTACAAAGAGATGCCGTTAAGTGCGCAGAACCACGCAAGTTACCAGACATACTAAGCGAAGAGCAGGGCGGGGTAACAGTTTGTGGCTGTTTGGGCCGCAGAACCAGCGCGAGTTACTAAGCATACTAAGCTAGTAACTGTCCACGGAAACAGGCTTCCCAAACACAGCAGGTGCAGCCTTCCGCTTGGTTGCACGGCCGGCGCCGTGCCGGTCGTTATGTGTACAGGGGCAGGCGACCAATCAAACAGCCATTTCAGGAGTTGGACCGGCGTTTCGGCGCCCACGCCCCTCGTCAGGACAGTAAATCATGGTGGGCGGACAGTGATATGTGTCCCCGGAGGCGCAGGCGGGCGGCGCAGCCGTTTGTCGCGCCGCCCCTCCGGGTCCCGACCACCCGGCCACCGATCTAATTCCGTTCGCCGCGGCTTATTCGGCGGGATTACTCCTGCCTCGCCGTAATACTGTTTTCAGGGAAACACGCTGCTCGCGCGGATTCTAATTCACTGTGCGCTGGGGTCTCCCGCTCGCGACGGCGAGCTAAAGCACTCGCCAGTAGGGGCGGTGAGCGATGTCGCTAGGAGCAGATTGCGACAGCGCCGAGGCCTTTAACAAACGACTGGACGGTTTAAGTAGCAACACCTGCACTGCAGTCACAGGCTTTATAATGTGATTCTGTTTTTCTTTCATTGTGTCACTAGCTGAGAGCCCGGCGTTGCGCGGTTATGTACAAGAGACGTTCAGTAAGTAATGCAAGACAATTTTTTTGGCCGGTTTCGCTTGAAAATGCAGATTTTGTAGTGGGACATCGTAGAATATACTCGCTTCAGCCCCTACAGTTTCAAAAGATTCCAATATGTTGCTGCGCTATAGGTGATATGTCTGCCTAAGCAGAAGAAACTAACGATCGAAGTCTGAAAACAGTTTATTGGACTGTTCAATTAACCAAAACAAATTCTCCAAGTATAAGACCAACACAAAACAGTGATCCGTCTTTGCATCACAACTACATACCAGAATAATATAGGAAACAACTGAAATAATTTCCTACTAGTCTCCGCCAGACACTTCTCTGATATACCAAGCCTAATCCAGGGATCAGCGAGAAGATCCAAGCCGGGCAGCTATCCACGTCTGCTGGCGGTTAATGAACTGCCGATATGCGGCCGAGCGCCGGTTTATAGCGCTTCGGCGGATGAGTACCTCAGAACTATTTTCCATCATGTGGTTTAACGAGTGAAAATAGTTCTGGGATCTGCAGCGACGTCTTCCTTATGTTTATGTTGGCCGGTAGTGGCCCCTGGTGGCCGCTGGTGTCTTTGCCGTGTTGTTATTGTTGTTGTGGCCGTTCATCAATATTGCCTGTCGGTTGTGTAGTACTTCAGTGTGCCTGCGAAGCGGGCAACCTGCGGCTACAGTCTGTCAGTTTGGTTGCTGATACTCTAGGCGCCGTGATGTCTGGTGGAGAAGGCCACAGCAATAGGTGCCTTCTGTACGGTGTCTGTAACGGAGATGCGTTAGAAGCGGAGAGCTGTCACTAAATTTCTTTTGGTGGGAAAACAGAGCATAGCATCTATTCATAGACCCTTCCAGAATGTCTACGTACACCTGGCACTGAACAAAAGCACTATGAGTTTTTGGGCGAGGCGTGTCATCATCGCAACAAGGTCGCAGAAACGTTCTTGATGTCCCGCGTGCAGACAGGCCGCAAAAAACTGTGACTCCTGCAATGCTGGAACGTGCAGACACTCTCACTCAAGGTGAAGAACTACGGGTGACAGTCAAGCACCCCGCAGAACAACTGTACATCTCTGTTGGTAGTGCTGACACACACGTCCACCTGTTGGGGTACTGAAAGACGTGTGTCCGCTGGATTCCTCGCCGTGTAACAGAACACCTTAAAGAGCAACGAAGGATCATTCGTACGGAACTTCTTGCACATTAAGACACTTACCGTGACACCAATTGTCGCGCACCGTCACGGGCAGTGAAGCATTGGTTCGTCACTTCGAACCAGAAATAAAACGGCAACCCATAGAGTGGTAGCACACCACTTCTTCTCCAAAGAAAAAGTTCAAAGTCACACCGTGAGCCGATACATAGCAACGGTCCTCTGCGACTGTGAAGGGGTTATTCTGCTTTCAGAAAAATTTGTGCTGGCTTATCGAAAGCCTCTCGTATTTAGTGAAATTCTATTAGTCCATCTTCTGAGCACCCCTCTCTCTGCCCATCTACTCCTAAACTCTATGTCCATCTACTTTTTTCCCCATCTGTCCTTTCGTCCTCCCCCTATACGTTCATCTTCTCTTGCTCCCTCTATCTCATCCCAAACTCTAATTCCAACCCCTCCTCCCCATCCCACAGTCCATCTCTTTCTCCCTGTTCTCTCTGTCCATCTCCTCCATTCTCCCTATTCTGCCCATTTCCCACTCTCCCTCCCTCTATTCATCCTCTCCTCCCCAATATCCCTGTCCACCTCCTCCTTACTGCTCTCACTTTGTCTATCTCTTCCTGCCATCCCTCCCACAGCACATTATCACCCCTATCGCAACAGGAAGTTGCTGGTTCTTACATTCGGAGTATTTCTTTCAATATACACTCCTGGAAATTGAAATAAGAACACCGTGAATTCATTGTCCCAGGAACGGGAAACTTTATTGACACATTCCTGGGGTCAGATACATCACATGATCACACTGACAGAACCACAGGCACATAGACACAGGCAACAGAGCATGCACAATGTCGGCACTAGTACAGTGTATATCCACCTTTCGCAGCAATGCAGGCTGCTATTCTCCCATGGACACGATCGTAGAGATGCTGGATGTAGTCCTGTGGAACGGCTTGCCATGCCATTTCCACCTGGCGCCTCAGTTGGACCAGCGTTCGTGCTGGACGTGCAGACCGCGTGAGACGACGCTTCATCCAGTCCCAAACATGCTCAATGGGGGACAGATCCGGAGATCTTGCTGGCCAAGGTAGTTGACTTACACCTTCTAGAGCACGTTGGGTGGCACGGGATACATGCAGACGTGCATTGTCCTGTTGGAACAGCAAGTTCCCTTGCCGGTCTAGGAATGGTAGAACGATGGGTTCGATGACGGTTTGGATGTATCGTGCACTATTCAGTGTCCCCTCGACGATCACCAGTGGTGTACGGCCAGTGTAGGAGATCGCTCCCCACACCATGATGCCGGGTGTTGGCCCTGTGTGCCTCGGTCGTATGCAGTCCTGATTGTGGCGCTCACCTGCACGGTGCCAAACACGCATACGACCATCATTGGCACCAAGGCAGAAGCGACTCTCATCGCTGAAGACGACACGTCTCCATTCGTCCCTCCATTCACGCCTGTCGCGACACCACTGGAGGCGGGCTGCACGATGTTGGGGCGTGAGCGGAAGACGGCCTAACGGTGTGCGGGACCGAAGTCCAGCTTCATGGAGACGGTTGCGAATGGTCCTCGCCGATACCCCAGGAGCAACAGTGTCCCTAATTTGCTGGGAAGTGGCGGTGCGGTCTCCTACGGCACTGCGTAGGATCCTACGGTCTTGGCGTGCATCCGTGCGTCGCTGCGGTACGGTCCCAGGTCGACGGGCACGTGCACCTTCCGCCGACCACTGGCGACAACATCGATGTACTGTGGAGACCTCACGCCCCACGTGTTGAGCAATTCGGCGGTACGTCCACCCGGCCTCCCGCATGCCCACTATACGCCCTCGCTCAAAGTCCGTCAACTGCACATACGGTTCACGTCCACGCTGTCGCGGCATGCTACCAGTGTTAAAGACTGCGATGGAGCTCCGTATGCCACGGCAAACTGGCTGACACTGACGGGGGCGGTGCACAAATGCTGCGCAGCTAGCGCCATTCGACGGCCAACACCGCGGTTCCTGGTGTGTCCGCTGTGCCGTGCGTGTGATCATTGCTTGTACAGCCCTCTCGCAGTGTCCGGAGCAAGTATGGTGGGTCTGACAAACCGGTGTCAATGTGTTCTTTTTTCCATTTCCAGGAGTGTAGTAAGCAACATGTGTAACAAGTTTGGCTGAAACAGACTTCGGGACTTACAAGGAACTTTTTCCCGTGGCGTTGGCTGTGTAAGCACATGACACCTGTATATCTAGCAAATTCGCCCTATAGATTCGTGTTCACGCAGTTCAATGATCATTTCAGTACATTCACACGTCTCTAAAACACACAAACACACACAACCCTTCTAATAATGATTAGTGTAACATCTTACTTGTACTCTTAAATATATGAAGGGCTTATTTCAATATTGGTACAACTCCATTTTTGTTCATTTTGAGATACAGAGTCCTAAAGTTAAATCAGCGCTGAAAAATCTGCAGTTGAGATTCCAGAAATATTCAAGCATATGGCTTCTTGCTTTCTTTCTGTTCGTTTGATCCTTAATTTCAGAAGCATTATAGACAGAAAAGTGGAAGTAATGGACTTGTACCACTATTCGAATAAGCCCTTCATATTAAATATGTGAGAAACTGAAGAGATGTAACTAAAAGATAATAAGAGAAAATAGAAAGTTGAAGTACACACTGAAGTGACAAAAGTCTTGGGATACATTCTAAAATCGTGTCGTACCTCTTTTTCCCGCTGTAGGGAAGCAACTCGACGTCACATGGACTCAGCTAGTCGTTGGAAGTTTCCTGCAGAAATACTGAGCCAAGCTGCCTTACGGAAGTTTCGCCGGTGCAGAATATCGTGCACTAACTGACCTCTCCATTATGTCCCATAAATATTCGATTGGATTCAAGTCGAGCGATCTGGTTTGCTAAACATTCTCTCGAATTGTCCGGAATGTTCTTCAAATCAATCGCGAACACTTGTGGCTCCGTTACAAGAAACCATTGTATGGGAATATAAGGCCAGGTAATGGCTGCAAATGGTCTCCAAGTATCTGAGCATAACCATTTCCAGTCAGTGAGTGGTTCAGTTATACCAGAGGACCCGTACCATTCCACATAAACACAGCCCACATCATTATGGAGGCATCACCAGCTTGCATAGTGCCTTGTTGACGAATTGGATCCATGACTTCTTGTGTATTGAGCCACAATCGAACCCTATCAGCTCTTACCAACAGAAATCGGGCTCGTCTGACCAATCCGCGGTTTCTCAGTCGCCTAGGGTACAATCGATATGGTCACGAGCCCGGGAGAGGCACTGCGCCGATATCGTGCTGCGAGCAAAGGCACTCGCGTTGGTCGTCTGCTGCCATAGCCCATTAACGCCAATTTTCGCCGCACTGTAATCACGGATATATTCGTCGTACATCTCACAGTGATTTCTGTGGTTACTTTGCGCAGTGTTGCTTGTGTATCAACGCTCTCAAATCTATCAATCGGTTATTAATTGAAGACCGTCAGTGAATGCGTCTTCCGTGGAGAGGGGTGATGCCTGATGTGTGGTATACTGGGTACTCTCTTGTTACCAAATTCCCTAATCATTTCAGAAATGGAATTTCCCATGTGTCTAGCTCCAGCTTCCATTTCGCGTTCAGTGTCTCTTAATCCCCGTCGTGCAGCTATAACCACATAGCAAACCTTTTCACATGAGTTACCTGAGTACAAGCGACAGCTCCTCCAATGCACTGTACTATCACACTGATGAGCCAGACCGTTATGACCACTAGATTAATAACTTGTCTCTCCATCTTTGGAACGAAGTACATCAGTGATCAGGTATCAAACATTGCCTCCACGTTTCCAGCCGCCGTTCACCTCGTTAACGGTGTTTGTGAACGCGACCAGCGACCTAGAGTAGCAAAAATGTGATTCATCCGAAGAGCTGCGCCAACACGTTTCCACTGACCGACGGTCGAATCCCGATGTTTCCGTACCGACTGGAATCGTAATTGGTGATGATGTTGATGTTTCGTTTGTGAGGCGCCCGTACGAAGTCCAAATTTTTACATATTCCATTTTTACACGATCCAATCTAGCCGCTGTCACGAATGATAATGATGAAATGATGAGGATAACACATTCACCCAGTCCTCAGGCAGAGAAAATCCGCAACCCGGCCGGGAATCAAACCCGGGACCCTGTGATTCAGAGGCAGCAACGCTTGCCACTAAACCACGAACTGCGCACGTCGTATTTCATGATGTCGTTGGGTCGACGTGTGAACACGTAGGGTGGTCTGCTGCGGAGCTACATGTTCAACAATGTACGATGAACGGTGTATTCCGAAACACTTGTCCATGCACCAGCATTGTGCTTTTTCATGCAGAGATGCCTCAGTGATCATCTATTCTAGTTTGCATAGCAGACAAGCCTCCGGACCCAACGTTCTGTGAAGAGTCGTGGACGTCCTGTAACGCGTAATGGTTGGTTCTTTGTCCTTCTACCTATCACGACAGTAGCACGTGAACATTCAACCAACTTTGCTGTTTTCAAGATGCTCGTTCAGACGCTCGGCATAACTACAATCTGCCTTTTGTCAAAGTGGCTTGTCTCAAAGGATTATCCCCTCTGCGACCCGTATCTTTGTTGGGTGGTCCCCGTTACGTGTCTGCTCCGCTTACATACTATTGTTACCGCGTTACGTGCCCGCAACGCCACCAGGTGGCATCCAACGTCGCGATGAGCAGTGATCATAATGTTTTGGCTTATCAGTGAATGCCTTGTGCACGCTGTTCTACGGCCATCTCTATATGTGAATATTGCTATCCCATGTTTTTGGTCACCTCTGTGTATGTCGAGTCCACACTCCACAGCAAGTTGGCCTGATTCTGTTACTTTTTTCACTGTTTTGCTGCTCTGCAGTTGCGGAACACGCTGTGAGAGTTTGGAGCGTTTGGTCCCCATACAGGGTCGTTCTTAGAGCTAAGGAAGCTTGCACTAGCTGCTATCCGTGTTACCAGTAGTTTTGTTACGATGACTTACAAGAGACGGTACTTCATTGACCAATGGTGCGTTTCATCGCTAGTTATGTTCCCCATTTCGATGTATGGTGTAGGTGCACAACTAATTTGTAATTTTTTCCTGGTATTGTCTCTAAATCAGTTACAGAAGTGTCGGTTAGATGGTTATTTTCATGCAACTTTCTCTATATATTCGAAACCGTCTCATTTCGAGCTCTCGGATATTTTTACACCAACAATATTCTTCATTAGTTTGATCCCTTATGAAGTCAGTCCGTTGGAGTTTGTGATGATGATCAGCGAATTCTATGGCAAAGCCTATCTTTATTCGTAAAAGCAGAAGAAAAACCTAGCATTTTCTCTTCTGTATCCACACCAGATGAAGTCATATGAAATAATGTATTATATTTTCTAATTATATTTAAAAGATTCGCCGATGTATTACACGCGTACTGAAATAGATGTTTCAGGGACTCCTCTGGTTCATATAGTAACGAAAGTGAGATTTTTCCACCAGATCAATACATAACAACACTTTCTTCTTTCAGTCTCGACGCTTTGTTATGGCGATATTTTTTATTCTTTCGCCCTAAGTTCACTAATCGATAGTTAACTGATTACAGTTAACGTAATGAATTAATGGATCATTATCAAACGCAGCGTATGGCGTTCTACATAAAGGCACTGCGTCTGTCTGCTTGTTGCACAACATTTAAATGACGTCATCATTGTAAATCTTCAAGAGTCTCAGAAGGTATAAGAGACGCCAAACGGTTGCAAATGACTGTTAAATACATGAACTCCGTTTCGATACCTACTAAGGGCGTCTTCATCAGAATGAAATTTTGGCAGATCCTATACAATAATACATAGGAAATTAAGTATGAACAGAAACACATTAATTAAGATGATAATTTTCAAGACGTATAAAGGTCTTTCTAAAAAGCAATCCACAGAGTTTAGAGCAGCTATACTCAAGTCAAAAGTGAAGTAAAACGTTCTAGTCTTTGCCACATGTGCCTAGCTAGGAACAACAGACTGATCGGCCCAGTGGCTTACACTGCTGCCACGAAACAATCCGAGTTGCGCCGCCTATCAGACGGTGGACAGTGATATGTGCCCATCTGAAATATTATAATAGAAATAACTGAAAAAAGACAGTTATTTTTAAAAGCAAAATATGGAGAAAGGTAGCATAATGTATTTTTGAAAATACACAGTAGTCAAGCGCATTGGGGATAACTAAGAGCCATATGTTAGGCTTTACAGAAATTACGTATTACGTAAAGGACAGAATCATACAGAAAAATTTTGCAACCAGCTGTAGAACCAAGAAAATATTTCTATGAAGGCTACTTCAGTGGCATAAATCTATGAGAGGTGAAGAAAATGATGTCTCGGAACCAGAAGTAGGAAAATAAAGTGAAAATAGAGAAATCAAAATTCCGCGAACAGTGGACTGAAACCATTGAAAAAGTTTTGTTACGTAGTCATAACTATTAATTGAGAATGAGCCCATTTTTCTTAGAAATGTGCTTGAAAATCTCCAACTCTTCGAGTGGCAAAGAATTGAAAATTAGTGGTAAATCCTTATGGGACCAAACTGCTGATGTTATCGGTCCCTAAGCTTACGCACAACTTAATCTAACTTAAAAACTAACTTACGCTACGAACAACACACACTCCCATGCCCGAGGGAGGACTGGAACGTCCGACGGGGGGAGCCGCCCAGACCGTGACAAGACGCCTCGGACCGCGTGGCTACCCCGCGCTGCCTCTTCGAGTGCATAGAGCCTATGACATTTCTGTTCTCTATGTAAAATGGAAATTTCTTCAACGAATTTCGGTTTGTGTCCGGAAATTAGCAGATGATCAGCAAAAGTGGAACTGTGTACTTTATTCCCAACAAATGTTCCTCGTACCTGACACTAAGCCGGCCTCTGTGACCGAGTGGTTCTATGCGCTTCAGTCCGGAACCACGCGGCTGCTACGGGCGCAGGTTCGAGTCCTGCGTCGGGCATGGATGTCTGAGATGCCCTTAGGTTAGTTAGGTTTACTTAGTTCTAAGTCTAGGGGACTAATGGCCTCAGACGTTACGTCCCATAGTGCTAAGAGCCATTTGAACCATTTGACCCTGACACTAAAAGACCTTCCAGTCTGTTCTATATAATAAACAGGACACGTATCAGAAGTGATTTTGTACAGTCTTGAATTGTGTATGGGAGCAACTGTGGACTTCAGATTGTGAATGACATTTTTTGCAAGTTATTGTTCGGGGTAAAGATAACATTGAATCTATATTTTTTAATCAGAAGACGACAAATTTTATACGAAATTGAGCCTAAAAATGTTTCTTACGCATTTACCGGTGAAATACTTTTGAATGCCGTTGTTGAGCCACCGTCGGCTTTTATTATTGCATTTTCATGGCATTTTGGCCCAAAAGCTTAGCCAGGTGGTGTATGGTGCAGCAGTTTCGTTTTTAAAATTCGATAAACCGTATGCACGAGAAAACTTTGGATTCTTACAGTCACGGAGGAATCTATACACACTTCGTGTAGCTGAGCTCCGAGCAAGCATCATCTGCAGCGCACACTAATACAGCACATTTAAAATTATTAATAACGTCCAGAAATATAAAACATTTTTCTAAAATCGCCAGTATTCTGTCTCAGGGTTCTGGCTATCACCATAAGTAATTTCATCAGAAACAGTCAGCAGTTGTGAAAACGAAACAGAGTTAATTTCACAGTCTTAATAATTATTAGCATACATTGTAACGACACAACTGCTTTTTGTATTGTAAATATCTAAAGCTGCTGTTCTATAACACGAACCTCTAGTTATGTAAACCTAAGAGTGAGCTGCGTCAGATGAGGAATAAGAACTTCTTTTATCTGTCGTTTAGGTATCGTCGTGAGTGTATAGGAACACCTAAAGATATGGATATGAATTCCACATGCATAGTGTCGTCACCCCTCTCACCTGATATGCTCGTAATCTGGGATATATCATGAATACTAGCAAGAACTGACAGAACTTAAAGTACAAAGTAATAGAAGCAAAAACATTCGACTAAACTTGGGTCCCCAAACGAGCCGTTCGCGAGATTATTGCGATTTCGTGGTTGCGATCCGCCACTGACTTTAGTATTATTTGTTGGCGTGATTAGTACGAACAGATATGAGATGCAAGCGTTTCGATTGACTAATCCATTAATTGGGTTCAGATTTCTTCTGTTGCTCTTGGTTGAGGAACGTCGTGCATGCGTGACGTATCATCCTCACATTTTACTGCTGATGTAAAACGACGTCTAACGCTCAAATTAGGTCCAAGATGGATATCTCGACCAGGCATTGTACTTTCTCCTCAAGATAACTTGACTTAAATCACCAGGATTTTTCTGCTCGGGCTCATCTCAAAAGTGAAGTGCACAGCACTCCCGTTGATGTGGTTGATGAACTGGACCAGAAAATGGTACAGTGTTGTCAATCTATACCAGAAGATCCAGAGGATGGAGGGGGTGGTTGTTAGGGGGTTGAAAGGATACGTAACTCATTGCTGAGCTGTAGACACGAATACAGTGATACATACAAATGTGAGGACGAAATGTGGAACACTTCCTTGAACAGTTACAGGTATACAGTAACTATGACGTGTGACTTGCTTTTACAGTATTGCATTTCTAGTTACGTTGGGTGAAATTTGACGGGGATTTGATAGAAACGTTTTTTTCAGTTTTTCAACTGAATTCCTACTACCTAGGGCAATAATTCATACTTAGGACTGTGCTGGCCGGGGTGGCCGAGCTGTTCTAGACGCTACAGTCTGGAACCGCGTGACCGCTACGGTCGTAGGTTCGAATCCTGCCTCGGGCATGAATGTGTGTGATGTCCTTAGGTTAGTTAGGTTTATGTAGCTCTACGTTCTAGGGGACTGATGACCTCAGTTGTTAAGTCCCATAGTGCTCAGAGCCATTTGAAACATACTTAGGACTGGTGGCTCGGAACGACACATTTGCTGCTATCGTCCACATCTCCCGTTTGCACACTCTTGTCTACTGAATCGTTTCTCCTTCAGTTATCGCGTATTATCACCTGTGTCATATTTCTGTATTAGTTTTGATACGTCCTTTATGTACTTATGTTCTCGTAGACTCTGCCCATTTCTTGTGACACTACATCTCCCGATTCTTACATAGCATTCTGCGCAAACTGTTAAACAGTTTGATACCTGAGTCTCTTCTGGCATATACAATGTTCAAAAAACTTACAGAAATGCTGCGGTGTTACATCATTAGATAATTCAGTGTAGAATATTAGTTCTGAGCCGTGCGCGGCTCGTGTTCGTGCCGTTTATTGCTTGACATCTCGTCTTTGCGGTACTGCCTTCCCGATTCTTATTCGATTTACTGGCTTCACTAAGTTGCTGGCTTGCCTGCCCGTGAGTGGCAGCAGAAGTGCTCATCGATAAGAGTACTGTCGTACTATCTTCGGAGTGATCGCTAGTATTTCTGGGACGTCGTGTGTCGGGAGTTCAGTCGGAACACCGCAGCAGTGAGGTCCAGACAGCCATGGCTTGCCCTACTGTTGCCGACACACATGACTTGATTGGGGACGACCGTGGTTGGTGGTCTCCTCAAACGGCATGTATTTGGTCGTCGACTGCTTCTGGGTTCTCTGTGTGTGTCGACTTGTGATTCGTATTTGTTGTTCCACAGTGGCCGGTTTAGTGTTTTTCGAGTTGTTTGTGGAAGTGTTTTCGCGCAACTGTGTGTAGATTGTGTGGTTTTGCCTGAGCAATTATTTTAATGCTGTCTGCGTGCTGGATTGAGTCAATCGATTGGGGCAGAGCAGCGAGGAAATCTCGGCGGTGCCAGGTCAGACCAGGACCACTGACAGCATGCACGAGCGGTTGGATTGTGAGGCGCTAGCTGCGAGAGCTACGAAGTTCGTTGTGCACCGAAACTGGACACTGAAGTTGAGTGATCAGTTAACCTGTTATGAAACCTCCGCTGCTGTGACATCTCTTCATTCATTGGCGGTTGTTGCTTCCTGGGCCGTTCCTTCTAGCAGCAACGTATGGTGTGTTGGAGTCGGCAAAATTTTGCAGCTGTCTTCCTGTATGGTCTTTAACAATTAAATTGGTTGTTACTTATCAGTGAAGTACACCGGCGGTATTTTCTGCCTTGTGGCCATTAACGCCCCAGTTATCTGCCCTGGTCTTTAGTGTAGTTTTCCGGCAGTGTGTTTTCCTCAATGTGTTGAGGCTGTTCGGCACGGTGTATAGTTCGAAAGCCAACGACCAACCTTGGCTGTTTTTTAGACGCCAATTTTGAAGACGTAGTGTTGCTGATATCTTCGTCATCAGCAGGTATTTTCCGTTGTCATACCGTTGGCTGGGCGAAAGGGAATTGATTAGGTTGTTGGTCAGTCCTTCAGCCATCCCTGGGTCGGGCTGCCATCAAATAATTTAACGTCACTCTTGGCTGCCTGCCTCACCTCACTTTACATTAGGGCTACCTCATCAGTTCGACCCTTATAACACATCTGAGCACCACTGTTCTGTTGGTTTTAGATTGTTATTTTCGTTTTAGTCCGAAGTACTGTCTGAGGCCTTCAGCCGTTCGTTAATTTAGTTTGTTTTCATTTTAAAACAAGGCCTTCAGCTGACTTAAATTAAAATTTGGAGATTGATTTGTTTAAAAACTAAATTTCGAAAGTTTGTTCCATCTGAAATTCTTGTTACCCAGGCCCTATGCCCTGAGTTGTTCAATTTCTTGTGTGTGGTCTTCAGCCGAGTATTTACGTGAAATATTTATTTATGTAAGGCCTTCAGCCGCGTGTATTCTTTAAAGCAACTTCTTATAACTTGTCTTCAGGGCTTCAGCCGTTCTTGTTTTTTTCAGCCCAGGAGGTATCTCAAAGTTTTCATAACTAGGCCTTCAGCCATATTGTTTTATTTCGATCCTTTTAAGGCAATGTGTAACTAAGTGGTTCTTAGGGAAATAAAAGTTTGTGCGTTTTGTGCAACTGACAGTAACTGATTACGGCCCGCTCCACAACCATAACCTGATCCTCTCTACCCTGCGAAACCAGATATCAGTACTATAGTCAATTGCCACCATTAACTGGCTCTGAGCACTATGGGACTCAACTGCTGAGGTCATTAGTCCCCTAGAACTTAGAACTAGTTAAACCTAACTAACCTAAGGACATCACAAATATCCATGCCCGAGGCAGGATTCGAACCTGCGACCGTAGCGGTCTTGCGGTTCCAGACTGCAGCGCCTTTAACCGCACGGCCACTTCGGCCGGCCCACCATTAACTATCTAGCCACAGAGCATAAAGTAACTAACTAAGTACAGAGTACACTTTTACTGCTATAATAATGTAAACGATAGCATTTAAGGGATTTATAAGTCAAAAGACAGATATAATCTGCCTGAATAGGCGATACCACTAACGCACGGAGTACGATGATACTCAACTCCAAGGTAATTGGGATATAATTTTTGTGGTGGATGAAATTTTCATTGCCGATATTTAGTCGGCACGGGGAGGAGAGGTAGTGGCTTAATGTCTTCGGTTATCAGTCTTCACGTCAATGTCTCCTAAAATGAGGTCATGTGACGCTGTTGATGGTGATCCGACAGTCGCACGGCGGCCCGTTTGCTGCTATTCGAGGTGAGTAGGCAGCGTGGCGGTACCAGGTTTCACCCTCTCCCTTCGCTCATCATCATCATACAGCAAACATAGCGCTACACTACATTACACGCGAATCAATCACACTCCCCTCCACCCCAGAAATGCTCATGCGATTCAGCGCTGACACATCCGCAAGGAGAAGGGGCAATGTGTGCGGAGGAAGCGGACTCTTCCTCACAGGCGACTGAGTTCAAACCTTGGTATATCCCAGCAAACAACGCCATGCGACATTAACTTAAGCTAGTTCAGTACAGTCTCGTTAGTTTAATATAGTGGCACTCAGATCCCTTGGAACATCCATACATTTGCGGTACATTCTTACGACATTCTGTTACTGAATAACAAGATATTTAGAAGCGTAAGAGCGATACAACTCCTTTAGGCGTGGACTGGACTTGTCTTGCATCTTCTTCTGATGTGAAAAATATATTTCTGCGAAAGATGGTACTTTATTGTTTACATACCAGGTGTCAAAGTATGAAACCGGAATTCGATTGCGGTAGTTACACGTCTGTTGTTTGAAACAGATAAACAATATTACATTAAAAATAATCTCCATTGTTATTTACACATTTCTCCCACCCCTCCGGCAGGATTTGAATTCCACGCCAAATGAAACAGTTCTTCTTTTGAAGCGAACCAGTCAGTGAGCTATTTTCGTACATATTCATAGTTAACTGGAGTGTTGTTCGGCGAGAGCGTGTCCCAGTGTTGCAAATAGACGATAATCGGATGGAGCCAAGTCTGGAGAATAAGCCGCATGCCCTAGTATTTCTCAACTGACCGTCTCGATCGTTTCCCGGCCCCGTTTTACTGTGTGTGATAGGGCTTTATCATGCAGCAATATGACTGCGTGTTGTCTTTTTCCGTATTCCGGTCGTTTTTCACGTAATGATCGATTTAAATCGATCATCTCCTATTGGAAGCGGTCAGTGTTACCGGTTTCACAAGGTTTTAGTAGTTCGTAATAGATGACACCCTTCTGATCCCACTAAACACAGAGAATTGTCTTCTTTCCAAAGTGATTTGGTATTGCAGTGGATATCAATGGTTTGTCTGCATTCATCGGTGATTTGGATTCTCAAAATGTCCATTCTTCATCATCTGTCACTCTTCCATGGAGAAACGACTTTACTTTCTATTTGGCGAGCAGCATTTCACAAGAAGTCTTTTGGTTTGCTTGCTGTCTTTCATTCAGTTAGTAATAAAACCATTTTCCCACATTCTGTACCTTATCTATAGCTTTCAACCGAAGAGAAACGGATTTCTCCATCACATTTCAATATTCTGAGAGGTACTGTTCAGTCTGAGTATCATCTTCATCTAGGAAGGCCAGCAATTCGTTGTCTTCGATCTTTTTCGGTGGTTTCACGCGATCGCCGCCCTTCACGTGTTTTTTTTTTTCATTTATTGAGTTTCGATTCCCTCTGAAGGGGGCACGCTGGCAGGAGCTTACTACGCCGCTCTTGACCCTACAAAATTTTTAAAACATAAGAAGAAGATAATAAACAGTAAAAGCAGGCGATAAATACGATGACTTAAATTGTAAAATGTAGGAAATTGTGGAAGTTAAAACATACAACAAATGGTTGGCGACGCTAATAACATACACAGGAAGCAGACAGGTAAAATAGTAGACAGACAGTTAAAAAAACTCGACGACAGTCTGGTTTCTGTTCGCAAGAGATATAAAAGATTACACCCAGCGACACTATGATTTCTGTTCGCAACACTTCAGAAAAAAAGCACAATATTTAACACTCGCTTAAAACATTGCACTAAAAAGTTGACACGATGATGACACACAATAGCCAAGGGCAGATGGGGGGGCGGGGGGGGGGGACCTGGACAGACGAGGGGAAAATATGGTGGAGGAGAGGAAAAACGAATTGGGGGGGTAGAAGCTGACAGAGGGAGAGGACTCATAAGGGGGGCAGAGCTGATGTGAGAGGGAGTAGGGAAAGGCAGACGAGGGGAATACAAAAGGACTCTGGGGGAGAGAAGGGAGTCAAAGAGAGTAGATGGGGAAGAGAGGAAATAAGAGGATGGGAGTGGGGAAGTGGGAGAATGGGGGAAGGACACAGGAAGCGAGAGGAAGGTGAGGATCAGAGTTTATTGGAGGGATAAATGGAGGGAGAGAGGGCATCATCCAGGAAGGGGTGTCGATGGAATCCACCTTGGGAAAGGAGATGAAGGGTGTAGATGTGGAGGGTAGGGGGGACACCCAATTTGTTGATATATGGATGAAGGTATGGTTGAGGAAAAGGAGCAGATGGAGGAAAGGAATCAGGTCATAGAGGATCCGCATGGGGGATGGGAGGCGTATACAGAAGGTGAAGCATAGTGCATGGCGACTGAGGATCTGGAGTGACTTATAGAATTTGGGGGTGTTGGGGTGGATATCCAGGCGGGACTGACATAATGGAGGATGGAATAGATAAAGGATTTATAGGTGTGGAAGATGTTAGAGGGGTTCAACCCCTATGTCTGACCAGAGAGGAGTTGAAAGTAGTTGTGGGCTTTGGATCAGATAAAGTGGAGATGAGGGATCCAGGTGAGGTGACAGTCAGTGGTAAGGCCAAGGTAGGTGAGGGTGGGGGAGAGGTGGACAGGACGGGCGCAGATGGTAAGGGAAAATCAAGAAGCCAGAAGGAGGGAGTGGTACAATGTATGATGATTCCCTGGGTCTTGGAAGGATTGACCTTCAGGAGCCACTGGTTACGCCACGTGGCAAAAAGGTCAAGCTGATTCTGGAGAAGGCGTTGGGACTGTTGAAATGTAGGAGTGAGGGCAAGGAAGGTGCGGTAATCGGCATACTGCAGGAGGTGTACTGAAGAGGGAGGGGGGCGTTTGGGGCATATCTGCCGTGTACAGGAGGTAGAGGAGAGGGGACAGAGCCCTTGTGCACCCCTGCAGAGGGGTGCAAGGTGCAGGAATCGGCGTTATGGATGGAAACATAAGAGGGGCGTGAGGAGAGGAAGGAGGCAATCAGATGGACATAGTTGACAGGAAGAGTGTAGGTCTGGAGATTAAACAGGAGACTGGGATGACAGACACGGTTCTAGTAGGCCTTTTCGAGGTCGAGGGAGACAAAAATGGTGGAGCGAAGGGAGTTAATCTGGAGGGATATGAGTGAGGCGTAGGATTTGGTCATCAGCAGAGAAGGAAGGTCGAAAGCCACATTGGGTGTTGGAAGGAGGTGGTGTCGGTGGAGGTGGTGATGGATACGCTAGGTAAGGTTGGATTCTAAGAGCTTGTTGAACACTGAGGTGAGACATGTAGAGTGATAGGAAGAGGCATCAGATGGAGGCTTGCTGGGTTTTCGTCAAGTGAAAACCACCACTCTTGAATTTTTTGAACCACTCAAAACGCTGTGTTTTCCCAAGAGCATGTTCGCTGAAAGCTTCGACAGGCATTCGATGCCAACCTGCATGCCAACCGATGATAACAGAAAACCAGTCCTAGTTCGTAGCTACAGAACTCGATATCTTTACGGGTTTGAAACAGATACCGATGTATTGAACTTGGGTTACTGTGTGCTGACATTTGTCGTCAGCCATTAGAGGAAGCAGATGGTGCTGCAGACGAGGTATTCAAGCCCTACACTGACAGCTAGCACCATCTATTAGGATATTCTGGTTTCATACTTCTACAACAGATATTCTGACCTACAAATTCACACTTTCCACTAATATGTTTTAAAAAGAAATATTTGTCCCTGAAATACTACTTCTTTCTAGAGATAACGAATTTAGAAACGCAAAGAAAGGCACGGGAGGAGATCAGAGAGCAGCCGAAGATGCCCGCTACTGTCTTGCGACATACCTGCTGTCATAGCGTGGGCAGAGGCTGCAATGGAAATGTTTACAGTTCCATATTAACTGGTGTCATGAGATTCATTAGCACGATTTACAAGTTAACGGCTGACTTGTGAGATCCATAGAGTAAATTCATTTCGCCTCATCATAGAATATGCGATTTAGGCCTACTTGTCTCACTTCGCTAACTCTAATCTCTTTAAGTGCTTAATCATAGGTCTACGTTTCTACAACACACTATGTAGCGAGCTGGTACATTGTAACGCAAACAGGAGCATTCCTAAAAACGAAGAATTGTGTTTAAGACCCTCCAGTCGTGATTCTGGATGTCGGCTGTTTCTCGATCTACAGAATACCAGTTACTACGTCTTTCTGCTGGTCTGTTGAGTGTGTGTCAAAGAATACCAGAACTTCATTTTGCAGATGAGATACTATGATACGACACAATTCAGAACATTTTTAGTGTGCCATTGTATATGTCGTATACTTAAGAACTAATGAACAGTACTCCTGAACAGCGTTTACTCTTCCACAGCCCTTAACACCTGTTCTGAGTAACTACCAGGATAGCTCATTTGATGAGCAAGTTATCACAGAATGGAGAGGACTGAATTTGATTCAGGGGTTACAGTAAGGCACTCAGCGTCAATAGACTTGGAAATTTTCCAAGTGAAGGCCTGCACTATAGAGCGCAACATCAATTGAATTTCTTGAGTACAAACACCCATCTCTTCTTGTTTTCCGTAATGACACACTCAGCGTGCAATATATCTAATTCATGGGCCGAATATGGTATGTTGAGTCACGTCAAAATGTTCTTGAGTGGAGTCCTGAATGATATATCCCATCTTATGCTTGAGTTACATATGGGAAGTACGACTTCTATGTTCGTAGACTCAAACTCTTGCTCGCACGGCCTCAGCGCCAATTAATTACACTTCTTCTAATTCACAACAATACCTTTTCGCGGATCGTATTACCTGCATTGAGAGTACAAAGCTGTCGCAGAGTACCATACGGTGCACCTCTCAAAAGCCCGCCCGACAGCCGTGCTTAAATTAGTCCTTATCGATCGACAGCTAAGCTCACCGTTAGCAGAGTACATGTGTGCACACCGATCCGATTTACGCGAAATGAATATTTATAAAGCGGCAAAAAGCTCTGACGCATGCATTTACTTCACGGTCTGCTCTTCACCTCTTCAGGTAACGTCGCTAATACTATGCTAGAAGAGGAAAATTGATTGCGTGGGCAGGATGCTCTGTTACAGGGGCTTAGGCCTGACTATCACGGTTTATGCAGCTTCCACCGGTCTTGAAAACCTTCCTACTAAATTTCAGCGGACGTTTGCTTATTACTTTTCTATCCATCATTAATCATGGACAGCGTAGTTCATGAACCATTTCAGTCCATTGAGTAGGTTTTGTTGTACCATGGGAACTAAAGCTATGTGGTCATGGAACCAATTCCTATATAACTGACAGAAAGTGGGTAGTAAACCTTAATAAACCATTAAAGTAGACTAAGAAAATAATAATAGTACAAGAACTAGATGTACAAGAGCATACACATTAAATATTAACCTATGGCGCAATGGTATCAGCCACTGCAAGGGGCTACGGCAAAGAACACTTCTGCTCAAGACCCAATACGGATATTTTAGGGCCGAGCCTCGGGCTTTATACCGATCTAATTATTAATTGCTAACTCATATACATTAGTATGTTGTGAGCCCTAATAGGTTACCTATAGTAAGGCCGCGATAAGTGGGCAGCCGGACCTCAAATACTGACCGTTATGGGGGGACGTCAAGGACGTTGCAATACTTTGCAAAAAACCTCATTAAGTCCATAGTTATCAGGGCAATGTAACTAATGTGGCACAGTAGTTAAGGAATGTTATATCGGTACACACATGTGTTTCCATGCCTATTGAAGTTCTATGGTTTTCTGAGAAACAATTAAAAATTTTTTCAGTAAGTTGAGCACAAAACTTTCTTTTTTGAAAAATCTTTAAAAACGAAATTAATGTACTTTTGTACAAAGTTTGATATACCATTATTACAAATATCCGTGGAAGACAATACTTATATCTCCTTTTGCTAGATTTTTACAGCTCTCCAAATTGGTGTCCAAAAAAGGGCTTTTCTGTTACATAAATGCCTTACTATTGTGTCAACTGAAAATTCCTACTACAGAATGTTTCACTGTAATACGGCATGCCAAATTTAAGTACTGTAATGTCAGTGATTTGTGAAGAAAAATACACAAAGTTGCGAAAATTTAATTCACGGGAAACCTGAAACAAACATTTGACAGCGTTTGTACGGGGCCTTACCTTATCTGGGTGAACAAGTGCAAACCATATGCATTCTCGTCTTCATCCTCAAGCAGTGTTTTTTTGCTTGTCCTCTTAGGTTACCCTGATTTTCAGATAGATTAACAATAACGTCAGCTGCATCAGTCCTCCCGTTATCCATTTCCTTCAGTATCTAAAGTGTGAAAACTCCTGGATTAAAAATCCTAGCCTCTGTGTAGTCCGTAGTCTGCCAAGACTAGTTCAGTTAAAAACTAAACAAGGATCATACGCTGCAACTTCATGAACGTTGTGGAAACAAATGTCTTGGGGCATGAGTTTCCTATCAGAGAGTTGTAACTTTCATTACGATTTTGAATTTTTCCATGCACACACTTTGGTAGACGTTCTGGATCTACTAAACACCGACATGTTCCCCACCTTGTGACTGTACAAAGTTAAAAGAAGACAACCCATAAATAAATAATATGGGAAATCCAGAACAAGAAAGAGGCGTGGCCCCCTGAAAGGGTTTGCTAATTATTATTTTTTTTACACATAGGAGTGGAATCGGAACGCAATATTCAGAGATTGAAATTTCAGTGGGAAGAACCAACTAACGTTTTTCACAATTTTGGTCGCTTCGCGAACATCCCCTCGCGAACATCCCCTCTCCTTTGCAGAGAAGACAGTTTAGCATAGCCTTCAGCTACGTCATTTGCTACGACCTAGTAAGGCGCCATATTCAGTTACTATAATTACTATCTTCAAGAATGTATTCTGAACAGATAATATTGTGAATCATGTACCGTCAAAGAGCGACGTTCGTCATTAATGGATTAATGTTAAGTATCAAACTAATTACGTCCGGTTTCTGAATTCTCATTCCTTGTCATGTTCCAGACCTCACGTCAGTATAGTTCTTCCCTCCTCCCACCAGCCTGCGTGAGCTAAAACGCGTGCATTTTGGCCTCCACTCGTAACACGGCGTTGGCTCTTCTGCTAACACAAATGCTTTTACCTCCCGGTCCTTGTCTGTCGTAGTTCAGTTCGGATAGAGAGTTCGGGTTGCGAGTTCGGGTGACCAGTTCGGGTCTGGCAATCGGTTGAAACGTGTCTGGAGCGCAGTCCAGACCTGCCAGTCGGGGAGTTTTAATGCGACACTAGTGCAGACGGATTGGAGCAGTGAGGTCTGCGTCCACATGGCTCGCCCGACCATTGCCGCCACGCATCACTTGAGCCGGACCACGGTCTTGGTGGATCGTCTTTCGGTCGTCCAACCGGACGACGCGTTTTGGCTCGCGTATCGTTCATGAGTCGGCTGTGTGTGTGTACATCAACTCCCATTGTGTCTTCGTGCGTACTTAGTTACTGTTGAGTATCGTTCAGCTCTTCGTGCAGTCTTCGTCAGGTTGTTTGTGTTGTTAGCGTAATTTCCACTGACCACTATTTTAAATGTTGTCGGCGTATTGGCTGTCAGATGGCGGTCGTCTCATCGGACGACATGTAACTCGTTCTCCCTGAGCTTCTGGGCCCCTTCAGTTATGATCTTGTGGAACTCGGGTCGGTCCTCTCCCGGTGCAAGGATGTCGTTTAGCCAGGGGACATGTTTCCTCTGCATGGTTGGGTTCTAGCCAGTATTTCCGCCGTTGTGTGTTTGGAAGTGTGTCGGAGGCGCATCAGCAGTGCTGTCGCGACGGAGCAGCAGGCAGTCGGTCGGTTGGTGCGGACCAGGCAGGACATCTCCGCGCGGTGCAGTCGCCTGGTTCCGCTGTCGGGCCCTGCGCAGTGTTGTAGCGTGTGTGGAGCTGTCCGATCGCTACGAGCTTCATGGTTCACCGATCCAGGACGTCGCAGTTGCATGTAATTTTGAGAGCTAATACGTATTTCATTGTAGATAATCACGTTCGTAACCTTTTGTGTTTGAGTTCTCGTGTACTGACCGGTGGGAAGCAAGTCGTTGTGTCGGTCGGTTCGTGGCTGTAACCTGGTTGGGTTCCGACACATCAACTGTAGATGGGTTCACCACCTGTCTCCCCTAAGCGAACTAGGCTAGACCGACGTCTCTGGATTCTTCTGTGTGGCACCGGTGTTTAATTATCTGTTTTCACCTGCTTAAAATTTAAGAATTATGATTATTTTCCTTTTTTCTTAAAAATTTTGCAAAATTAATTCTTAAATTTATCTTTCAAGCTTAAACATTGCGGCCTTCTGCCTTCAAAAGATTATGGAAATATATTTTAAAATTTAGAAACTTAATTGTGGCCTTCTGCCATTGGTATTGCACCTTGCCTATGGTTTTTTTTCCATCTACTTTACAGTGATGTTTTTTAAATTGTTTAATTGCTGTGTTAATCGGATTTTTATCTTATTGACTTCTTAAGATTTCTTGTTTGAAGGCCTTCAGCCATGAAAAAGTTGTATTCGGTAAAAGTCCAGCTATGTGCCGCTTGGGTTGTAAAAGTGTTATTAAATTACAATAAATTACAATTAGAAGATGAAACTGACTCCAACCTATTTGGCCCTTTCCACAATCCTAATTACCTGTTGTGCCCAGCGAGTTTAGCGGGCGTTTCAGTATAAAAGTTGGTAATTGAGCCTAAATAGTGAAAAGTGTGAGGTCATCCACATGAGTGCTAAAAGGAATACGTTAACGTCGGTTACATGATAAATCTGTCGAATCTGAAGCCCGTAAATTCAACTAAATACCTAGGAATTACAACCTAAATTGGAAGGAAGACACAGAAAATATTGTGGGTAAGGCTAACCAAAGACTGCGTTTTATTGGCAGGACACTCACAAAATGTAACAGATCTACTAAAGAGACTGCCTACATTACGCTTGTCCGTCCTCTTTTTACAATATCGCTGTGCGGTGTGGCATCCTTACCAGTTAGGAACACATCTAGAAAGTTTAAAGAAGGGCAGTACGTTTTGTATTATCGCGAAATTTGGGAGGGAGTGTCATTGAAATGATACAGGGTTTGGGATGAGCATCATTTAAAAAAAGGTGTCTTTCGTTTCGGAGGTATCTTCTCACGAAATTTCAATTATCAGCTTTCTCGTCCGAATTCGAAAATATTTTGTTGACATGGACCTACATAGAGAGGAACTATCATCATAATAAAATAAGGGAATTCAAAGCTCGCACGGAAAGCTATAGGTGTTCAATTATCCGCACGGTTAACGGCACTGGAATAATAGAGAATTATTGTGAAGGTGTTTCGATGAGCCTTGTGCCAGGCACGTAAATGTGATTTGCAGTGTACCCATGTAGATTTAGATTTAGATGCTTATTTATTTCTATATTCCTGTATCCAGCTGAGTTACCTATAAATTAAAGTGATGCCCCAAAAGACTAGCGATAGTGATTCAACTGTCGACGAGGTAATAAATTCCACCATACTTGTGTGCCATTTGTGAATGCTCCTTTTTTTCATGTAGCAGCCGGCCGCGGTAGTCTAGCGGTTCTAGGCGCGCAGTCCGGAACCGCGCGACTGCTGCGGTCGCAGGTTCGAATCCTGCCTCGGGCATGGATGTGTGTGATGTCCTTAGGTTAGTTAGGTTTAAGTAGTTCTAAGTTCTAGGGGACTGATGACCACGTATGTTAAGTCTCATAGTGCTCCGAGCCATTTGAATCATTTTTCATGTAGCAGGACGTAGTTAGTACAAACACATTATGAGATGACACGTATTTCTAAACCCATATTTAATGCGGAATTGACCACTAGGGGGTTGTTTGGGGGAAGAGACCAAACAGCGAGGTCATCGGTCTCATCGGATTAGGGAAGGACGGAGAAGGGAGTCGGCCGTGCCCTTCAGAGGAACCATCCCGGCATTTGCCTGGAGCGATTTAGGGAAATCACGGAAAACCTAAATCAGGATGGCCGGACGCGGGATTGAGCCGTCATCCTCCCGAATGCGAGTCCAGTGTGCTAACCATTGCGCCACCTCGCTCGGTTGAATTGACCACTAGATGTCACAAGACGTGGAATCGTCATTATAATCAAAAGGCGGATATCACTTTGTTATCAGTAGACAAGCAGTAACAGCAGAATTGGTCTATCAGGAGAGCTTATTGACTTAGAACGTGGAGTAGTCATTGGATACAGCTTCAGTAATCCGTCAGGGGCATTTGAACCCCACTGAAGCTACCCACCTCTACTGATGGCCATGTCACGGTGAAATGGAAACACGAAGGAAAAACCACACTTAAAGCAAGACTAACTCGACCACATGTCGGGGATCGTAGAGCAATGCGCAGTTTTGTTCTAAACAGTGAAAACAATAACTCATTAATTCCAGAGTGCTGCTAGCAGATAGCACAGTGACTGTGTGTAGGAGATAGGTCGCACATTCTTGTAGTCGATGTTAAGCGATGTTTCAGGTGGCGTAAAGAGCGACGCCATGGGGCCGTGGGTGACTGGAACAAGTGAGAATGATGAATCACGCTATGCGTTGTGGCAATCCGAAGGCAGGGTGGAGTATGGAGGTATTACGGTATGGGATTATTTTTTGTGGCTAGGATGCGGTCTCCTTATTAACTTTAAGAAAACACTACATGCGAAAGTATACGATCACTTTTACAGCTTTATATACTTCGTACAGTAGAAGGTTCGGAGACGAAGATTATCTGCATCAGTATTACGTGCACCATGTCACAAAGCAGCGTCTGCGAGGCGAGACAACGATTAGTGGACAATAACTTTCCTGGAATGGACTGACCTGCCCATAGTCCGACCGGAACCCAGTGGAACATCTTTGGCATGTATTGGAATGACATCGCTCCATATGGCAGGTCCAACATCATTACCTTCCCTGATTTCAGCTCTTAAGAATGAATGGACTGTCTTATCTCCACAAACATTCAGACACCTCACTGAGACTATCTCCAGCAGAGTACAACCAAAGGCCACAGGTGGACGCACTTCATGTTAATGTCAATAGTTGTTCAGAGGCTCTTGATCAGGCAGTGTAACCTGTGGATTGATTTAACAGGGCAGTTGTTATTAAATTTGATTTAGTGAATGTCACTTCTATTATATAGGTTTCTCCTTCCTAAACAGAACCCCAGTTCTAATCCTCCAAAAGAACTGCATGCATACATGCCAATTTCACCGCTCCAATCCTCGTTGCAGTACACGTGTAACTAATTTGTGTGACTATGGTTTTTGATGTTGATTCTTAGCACAAACAATTATAGTTGTGCTCTGACTATTGCTTTGTATTGTAACAGCTTTTATTATTTTATTTTATTTCACTTGAAATATCTTTCTATTAAAAGTACACCATATCATTTTCAGTTAAACAATAATCGCAGCTCGGAGACGATTTTAAGGGCAGATGTAGTGCAAATCTGCGAAATAATTCGATTTTTTATTACATAATTTACTGCATTGATTCCTTAAGAACAACATCGCAAAATTTCATAATCGAATTCTGGTACAAATATGTTTTAAAAAGGTTTGTTTCGGCATCTGCACCTGGAATGTCCCTTTTTCTAAGCTTTGATCCACACCTTCTACACGCTAGAAATTTTTGTGCGTTAATTTTTCTTTCGCACAACCGAAACGAGCTTCAGACGAGTCTAGAAGGCTGTGAGAAAGATTATCTTTGGTTGTTCCTTTGTTTACAATGTGATTTTTGAATAGAGCGTGCTACAAACTTATTTCAGTTTTCATTTTTACGTGTATCAACCTTCTTTGATCGAAATAAACCGTAACAGTGGACGCATAGCTTGCATAGTGTGAAAAGAATGCCGCAATCAGAGCGGAAAATATTTTTTCACAAAGTTTCCACGGATGGTAATCCTGAACACTCCCTTTTTGAGACTCCGTAGTGCAAATATGTTCTGGCAAAAGCCAGTGGAAATCTATATACCCACAAACATGGATTGTCACTTGCTGTTTGAGATGTTGTAAAACCAACTTTCAGACCAGACCTGAAGTGCTGAAAAAATGTTTACATGGGAAAACACATAATACAAATAAGACCTACAATCATCATATATGAATGCATTGTCCAAAAAGAGTATTTGTGTCCTCAGTTGTTGTGAAGATCGCTGCATGTGATACCTGTCTAGTGTTCAATAAAGGAAACGTAGGTAACATTAAGATCCTGCAGAGACTAGGGTTCCATCCAGGTGCATTCAAACTGAAAATACTCAGAAACATCGATGAAGCGCATCTGGACAAAGCTCAGGCAGCAGAAGAAAACATGCAAAAGTTGGCTAGGCAAAAGGGGCAGGAGGAAGAGAATAAAGCTTAAGGATGTGGACAGCATTTGTCACTAGAGGTATAGCAACAAAGTCAAAAATTTAAATAAAAACTTTAAATGCGAATTGCAGTAAACTGACTCTTTTGAGCTAAAATGTGCATTTTCTCAGGAACTGTGAAAGTTAAGATCCTGTATTTGGCATTGTGGTGTCACCGCCAGACACCACACTTGCTAGGTGGTAGCTTTAAATCGGCCGCGGTCCATTAGTACATGTCGGACCCGCTTGTCGCCACTGTCAGGGATCGCAGACCGAGCGCCACCACAAGGCAGGTCTCGAGTGACTGACTAGCACTCGCCCCAGTTGTACGGACGACTTTGCTAGCGAATACACTGACGAAGCCTCGCTCATTTGCAGAGCAGATAGTTAGAATAGCCTTCAGCTAAGTCAATGGCTACGACCTAGCAAGGCGCCATTAGTAACATCGCATGTGTCTACAGAGTCTCACTTGTATCGTCAAGAGCGACGTACCACAAGTATGGATTAAAGTTAAGTATTCCAGAAGCTACGTACTTTTCTTTATAGCATTCATTACGTATCCTGTTTCAGACCTCACGCCCATCTGCGTGAGCTTAGCGCGTGCCTTTCGGCTACTTCCTTGGCGTGGCTGTCTTGCTACGCCACAACAGGCATAGTTCTTAATAATTACGTACTGAATAATCTTGTACAGCACTTTTTCGTTATTTCTTCTCTGAGAACAGTCCTCCTTTAAAATCTGAGAAAAACAGAGCCGTCCTGGGTGACACAAAAACGTTTTATTAGTCTCTTATGCAGATGTGAAATGTAAAATTCCAGTTTTGTTGGTTGATTAGATCACGAGGAAGGTACATTATAGAAACTATGGTAATTAAAAATTCAAATCGTTATAAAGCGAATGTCAATGCACGTTTTCAAACAAAAATCGCAAGTTCTACTATTCTAGCTGTAAGAATTTTGGAGATATGTTTGCTTAAGTGCAAGAATGCATTTAGCCCTACGTCTGCCCTTATTTGGGAATTTGTGGTAAGGTGTTATGGGACCAAACTGCAGAGGTCATCGGTCCCGAAGCCTACACACTACTTAATCTAACTTAAACTAACTTACACTATGGACAACACACACACCCATGTCCGATGGAGGACTCGAACCTCCGACGGGGGGAACCGCACGAACGGTGACAATGTGACGTCTGCCCTTAACTTCGACAGTGCTTCGTTTTGTTGATAGGCACGTGGCCTGCTATAGGTCTAATAATGGTGAGAATTCCCCTTGAGATCAGAATAAAGAAGCCACAGACTATGAGAAATGCGCCGTTGGGGTAGCCCAGTACCCAGTTCCTTTGAAGTTAGTATCCTCATTACATGCCGATGACCATTCCTCTTTCCCCTTAACTGCCAGACTATCAAAGTAATCACTGTGGGGAAATGATACTATACAGTGAGCACAAGTTGTTGCACGTTTTTGACAAGTTCATCAGCGTGTTGATTGCCCCCTTATACCAATGTGGTTCCGTATGCAACAGGTCGACGTATCTCATAAAATGTCTTACGACATACTATGGTGGTTCTGCTTCTTATTCGCACGTCAGGCGTGATTTACACATTCGCTACTTTTGTTAGCTTCGAGCTAGGAAAACTACGTCGTTATCCTGTTAACATGTCACTAATGCAGGCCTAATGGGTAGAGATAAATCAAAAACGACTAGACGTACACAGTTGGAAACTGATTATACGAGAAAAATGTTGCCATTTGGGAACCAAATATATCAAAACTAACGCCTTACTTACATTTTCGATGATACAAGGAACTAAGATCAATGACCAGCACCTCTCAAAGGGCTTTCCTTGGAAGGAGTGTTAACTATACTTTCATTATTTCATGAGATTCCCTGAACGCGGGTTGTCTGTGTACCTTACAAAGGTTCATCGCACAGTTGAATGAAGAATTGAGTCCCGTTTGGCGGAATAAAGATTCTTCCATTGTACTGCTGCAGCCGGCCGGAGTGGCTGAGCGGTTCTAGGCGCTACAGTCTGGAACCGCGCGACCGCTACGGTCGCAGGTTCGAATCCTGCCTCGAGCATTGATGTGTGTGATGTCCTTAGGTTAGTTAGGTTTAAGTAGTTCTAAGTTCTAGGGGACTGATGGCCACAGCAGTTAAGTCCCATAGTGCTCAGAGCCATTTGAACCATTTTTGTACTGCTGCAGGTAGTTTTGCTCAGTTCTCCGGGACCCTCCTCAGAGCTACAAACGAGTCAGACTTAGGTGTGAAAGACAATGGTGAGTTTCTACAGGCGAATGACAGAAGTTAATGAGCGGGTGAATAAGAGACTTCCTGGGCAACTGGGTGATGTGACACTAGCTAGATCAGTGTTTGGGGATGTCAGACAGACAGTCTAATAAATAACTGTGTCTGCGTGTGAGTGTGTGTGTGTGTAGTTTTTGATTATTTTGCAGCTGAAAAATTAACCGATTGCCTCACTGGTCGTAAGTAATCTGATTCCTTGTGATTTATCAAAGCTGTTACTGATTGCTATGATCTTATACTCCTGCCAGATTGTCAGCGATTTATTCTTGCTCCAACAGTTCGTGAAATTACAACTGTACGCGCAAAATACACTCTACGTAGTTACGATCAGTTCCCAGAAGTGATACACCTTGTTCCACAGGAAACTTACACAGCGAGTATCGTCTGCTTCGGCAACCCGACGCCACAGTAGCTATATAGCAGACAAGGCAGTTGACTGAGTTTTAGTTGATAGAACAGCATGCAGTGGTCAAATTTTTTAAAATAATAATAAATTTTACTTCTGTGCGGCATTTACATATTAAATAAAAGGGCTGACAGTACCTCAAATTGTGCTTGAGTGTGGCATTTGTTTACAGAAAAGAATCCGGAGCGCTAACAACAAGGTGATGAAAGAGATTTGTCAGAAGCGTTTACAGAGCTGTAATGCATTTACCGAAGGAAGATCCGGCAGTTGTTGGCGAAGCTAGGGTTGGGTTGGGTTGTCTGGGGGAAGACACCAAACTGCGTGGTCATCGGTCTCATCGGATTAGGGAAGGACGGGGTAGGAAGTCGGCCGTGCCCTTTCAAAGGAACCACCACGACATTTGCCTGGAGCGATTTAGCGAAATCACGGAAAACCTAAATCAGGATGGCTGGACGCGGGAATTGGCGAAGCTAATGGCGCGCTGTGTTCGCTAGCCGTACCTCATTGCGGTGGCCGTGGAGTTGGTACGCCTGAATGCGTGTCAGTCGTTAGCAGCCAGAGCTCGATGTATCACTGTGGCAGCGCAGCGGAAGACGCTCAGAAGCCGTGTGACATTTGTTGACTCTTGCCGGGAAGTGTCCCGTTTGCTGTCTCGACGACACGTATCCCTCCAGATCGATCTCCTTGCGTTCACCAGAATTCTCTCCCTGGACGTGGCCATAAAACTGACTAACCAGCTCATGTGCTGCTTCTGACCAATGAAGTTGTTGTTTAGCATGCTTGTTAAATGTTCTGTACCGCCCACAATTCCCACAAGCTGGACGACCATAGGCACGACATTGTAGCACCGCTTCCCATCGCTGTACGTTTCCAGTTAACGATTGACGCGTATCTTATCGACTCGTCCGTCACTTCCTCCTTCTCTGCTAACACCTTTCATTCCATCTCGACAACGTGTCGGTTAAGCTGCCGCTCCTAAAATTGTCTCAGCAAGACACCACACACACAGACGGTAAGAGACTGCTATAGAGCGTGTCTCATCGTCTGGCAAAAACTGAAACGTCTTCTTGTCTCCTGTTTTGC
Source organism: Schistocerca americana (assembly GCF_021461395.2). Taxonomy (NCBI): domain Eukaryota; kingdom Metazoa; phylum Arthropoda; class Insecta; order Orthoptera; family Acrididae; genus Schistocerca; species Schistocerca americana. The sequence continues at coordinate 264,392,200 of NC_060124.1, read as the reverse complement.
AAGGTGTTTTAGTCTGCATTCTTTCCATACTTCTTAACCGTAGAGGACCGCGAGCAGAATACCAAGAATTTTACTCTCCTGGGCGATGCGCCCATGGGTGCATCTCGACCTTGGGCCCATTTCTTTCGGGCTCAGCACGCTGCTATTCTACCTTACGGATGGGAAGTCGAAGGAGTTGATACAATACAAGCACTAGGAATCGTAACATCTATATCACTAACCGAATAATCCGGATCATCGTTTATGGTTCATAGTTCACATTCTCAGGTACAGGTTACATGTGGCCAATCTAATAGCTTCCTCGAGTAACAAGAATGGGATATTCGTATAATTATCGACCGAATTTAAAAATTCAATATGCTGTACGCATTAAGAGCTATAATATATTAAAGACTAAACACAGAAGACAAATATTCCTGCTAAAAATTATATATATATATATATATATATATATATATATATATATGTGTGTGTGTGTGTGTGTGTGTGTGTGTGTGTGTGTGTGTGTGTGTGTGTGTGTCTTGAGGCAGTGCAATTTACTATGCGCAAATTACCCCCAATACATGCATCTAATACTTAACAACGGCAGCACTTAGCGACTTCCAACAAAATTCGAACCCGTATGAAACTTTTCTCGCTGACAGCTCCAAGTAAAATGATGAAAAAGCGAACGTTTGGCGCTTACTACATTTGTGCTGTTCTTACACTAAAGAAGTGGCATCAGGAATAACGTTTTAATTTATTAATTCTTTACTACTAACTCTATTCGCCACACATTTTGCACGCAGTATCTGTACATATCACTGAATGTACATGCAAAATTACATAATTGTATGACACATAGTTCAGGAGACATGGTATCATAAATATTAAGATATGTTAAAACCTCGTCTTTGTTCGAAACAGAGGAGCGCTTTATATTCCTTGAGACAGCGCAACTCACTTCGCACAGATACCCAAATTATATTCAAGCAGTATTTGAGGGCACTTAGTGGCAACAAACATCACCCATAATATCAAACATTTATGGAACTTTATTGAAAGGTAGGGGCACGGATTTAGTGGGGAAGTGAGGCAGACTGGTTGTACACTCAAAATCGAACAAAACTTATTACAAATGTTTGTTTTCAGTAGCCCGACCACCTTTTGTACACAATGGGTGAACGATCAACTCCATGCCCTACCATTTCGTTTATTTTGCTGAAGGCAATTGTTAGTGGCCTCCTTCATTTAAGATCCCACAATCAATAGTTAATCGGTTTCATCTTACACTTTAATCCTTTTGTTTGTTCTTCTAACGTTCACTTACTAGAGCTTATGCAAATACAAAACCTAAACAAAATTAAATAATAATATTAAAACAATTTTGTAAAACAACCTCCACTGAATAAAGTTGCATTTTAAATAATCAAGTCGAAATTTTGAAAAAATTTCAGACAGTAGCAGAAGACAGTTCTTTTACAATAAACTATAAACTAAGAACTCCAGAGGACATTTGCCATAAAATTTCCACGAGTTAAATCAATCTACCAAAAGCATTTACGAGAGTATTTGATAAAAAATAATTTCACCAAAGCTCACGCAGAAAATGATCAGTTTAGGTTCTCACGCTATCATTTACAATTAGTTAACCAAAGCATATGCAGTTTATAAAATTTACCTTACCAAGAACAATTACCAATATATTAACCTGCGAGCTCTCCACTATTCCCGGTAATCACTACACTGTGCCAATACACGCAGTCCTCAAATAAGAAAAATTTCAGTGTGCTATATAACAGTTAGGTGTTACAATCAGAGAAAATACAACCTTCTATAAAAGTATCGTACACATACTAAGTTCACTCAAAATTACTTATCATCTACCTCCCCCCTCCCCCCCCCCCTTCTGCCCAGTCGTGCCTTTGAACTACTCGTACCACACTTCTCAGACCTGACTACCAGAACAACAGGTCCTTCTCGACCAGTACAGCAGGTTACAGCCCGTGCCTTATTTCCACCAAACCAAATCAACTTATTAGTTTCCGGCGGTGTTCCCCCTGGAAGATCAGCTTAACAAAAACAGTTCTACTATAAATTTCTTTAACTTTACGCCTATGCTCACAAATTTTTTGTCATCAGGCTACCGGTTTCGGTCTATAAGGACCATCTTCAGATCTATTTTATAAAAACATGTCCTAATGTACTTATCTCACTAGGGATAAGACAGATACTACCCACAGGAAAATTAAAGAGATCTTTGAAGAAAAGAGAGCCACTTGTATGAATATCAAGAGCTCAGATGGAAACCCAGTTCTAACAAAAGAAGGGAAAGCAGAAAAATGGAAGGAGTATATAAAGGGTGTATACAAGGGCGATATCCTTGAGGAAAATATTATGGAAATGGAAGAGGATGTAGATGAATGTGAAATGGGAGATACGATACTGCGTGAAGAGTTTGACAGAGCACTGAAAGACCTGAGACGAAACAAGGCCCCGGGAGTAGACAACATTCCATTGGAACTACTGACGGTCTTGGGAGAGCCAGTCCTGACAAAACTTTACCATCTGGTGAGCAAGATGTATGAGACAGACGAAATACCTTCAGATTTCAAGAAGAATATAATAATTCCAGTCCCAAAGAATGCAGGTGTTGACAGATGTGATAATTACCGAACTATCAGTTTAACAAGTCACAGCTGCAAAATACTAACCAGACTAACCAGAATTCTTTACAGATGAATGGAAAAACTGGTAGAAGCCGACCTCGGGGAAGATCAGTTTGGATCCGTAGAAATGTTATAACACGTGGGCCAATACTGACCCTCAGACTTACCTTAGAAAATAGATGAATGAAAGGCAAACCTACGTTTCTAGCATTTGTAGACTTAGAGAAAGTTTTTGACAATGTTGACTGGAATACTCTCTTTTAAATTCTGAAGGTGGCAGGGGTAAAATACAGGGAGCGTAAGCCTATTTACAGAAACCAGATGGCAGTGACAAGAGTCGAGGGGCATGAAATGGAAGCGGTGGTTGGGATGGGAGTGAGACAGGTTTGTAGCCTCTCCCCGATGTTATTCAATCTGTATATTGAGCAAGCAGTAAATAAAACAAAAGAAAAATTCGAAGTAAGTATTAAAATCCATGCAGAAGAAATAGAAATTTGAGGTTCGCCGATGACATTGTAATTGTGTCAGAGACAGTAAAGGACTTGGAAGAGCAGTAGACACTTAAAGTAGTAAAGGAGTTTTGCTATTTGGGGATCAAAATAACTGATGATGGTCGAAGTAGAGAGGATATAAAATGTAGACTGGCAATGGCAAGGAAAGCGTTTCTGAAGAAGAGAAATTTGTTAACATCGAGAATAGATTTAAGTGTCAGGAAGTCGTTTCTGAAAGTGTTTGTATTGACTGTAGTCATGTATGGAAGTGAAACATGGACAATAAATAGTTTAGACAAGAAGAGAATAGAAGCTTTCGAAATGTTGTGCTACAGAAGAATGCTGAAGATTAGATGGGTAGATAACATAACTATTGAGGAGGTATTGAACAGAACTGGGGAGAAGAGGAGTTTGTAGCACAACTTGACAAGAAGAAGGGACAAGTTGGTAGGACTTGTTCTGAGGCATCAAGGGATCACCAATTTAGTTTTGAAGGGCAGCGTGGAGGGCAAAAATTGTAGAGGGAGACCAAGTGATGAATACACTAAGCAGATTCAGAAGGATGTAGGTTGCAGTAAGTACTGGGAGATGAAGAAGCTTGCACAGGATAGAGTAGCATGGAGAGCTGCATCAAACCAGTCTCAGAACTGAAGACCCCAACAACAATAACATGCTGCAGCCATAGAAAACAGATCTGAAGATGGTCATTATCGACTGAAACCTGTAGCCTGATAACAAAAAATTTTTGTGACCACAGACGTAAAGCAAAGGAAATTTATTCTGTATTTGGGTCGCTGTTTTATTCGCGACCATGTCGCAGCTTATGAAAAAAAGTCTACTAGGTTGTAGAACCTGATTACTTCATCAGGTGATACCGGAACCACTCTCCTCGTTTTCAATGACCAAAAGCGACGTTTTCCAAAAGCGAAATACTATCAACCTACACAACATGGTTACCATGGCGTACCGTTTTCTCCTCCGGTCTAACAAAAGTAGGTGCATCCGCCTTCCTTCATACACTTACGCTTCTTTGCTATCAGCGACCTCACGAAAGCACGTCCACTCACTAGCCGTTAGCTCGAAAACTCTACCTGAGCGCGCAGAGCCACTTGCCATCTTGACCGCGAGCACTCTTCTCTCCCGCTCGCCTCGCACGCCACATCCATACCACGAAAGACATTCTATGAAGAGAAACCAGTCGATTGATCCCAGCGGAAATCTTCGAACCATCTAGCTGGTTCATTTTGCTCGCTGAATACTCCCCCCCCCCCCCCCCCCCCGCCTCTCCCCACCACCACAGTAAATTGATAAAATGAAAATAATTTATCCCTTATCACGTATTTCCTATTCGTTCTGTAAAACTGTCGAATCAGGCACGATGCTTTAATATGTTACTCCTTTATGCTAACTGTATTCGCAACTTATTTTGCGGACGGTCTCCACTTATACCATTCAATGTATCTGAAAATTACATAACTGCGCGACACTTAGCTCAGGGTATAAGACGCCGTAAACACTGAGATGCGTAAAAACTGTATCTTGCTTAAAAGGGAGTGTAAAATATGCCAAGCTACACTCATCTAGTGTTTGATAATTATAACATTTAGCCATTCCTTACCTACTTTAAACATAATTTCAAATAACTCCTAACTTTATTCTCGCTTTTATGCTAAAAGTCAAGTACATAATACAATAATTCAGTTGTTAAGTAATCAAAACTTCGAAGTTGTTTTATATGTGGGAGTTTGATTCTTTAAAGAATCTGGGATTTACTGGTAAATTTTCAAAGCAGCAGTGTGAGTGAGGAATGTAGCCAACATTGTGACGACCTTGGCTGAAAAATTTTATGAGGCTGGTTACGTATGGCTCGAAGAAATTTAGGCGGTCTTGTCGAATGTATTATGTCTGCCTTGGCGAAGGCATTACAGTACACTATAATCAGCGGTTTACAATGAACTCTCCATCGCATTCTTGATACGACACAAAAAATACCGATGCTGTTTTAACTGCTTCAGGATTATTCTGATATATATGTTCAATTTAAGTCCATAGTGACAGGAATATCACATACTTGATGTGGTCTATTGCGCTTTCCGTAAACGTCTATCCTTAGTTATCCTTTTTTGCGTTAGTCATCTGTGAAATTATTTACACCTCTAAATTAAATCATTTTTCGTCAGAACTAGAGCTCAAAATATAGATGTTTTAACTTAATAGAATCACTTTTTCAACAAAATCGAAATATGAACAATATAGAAACAACACGCAACATATAAAACTATTTCTTAAGCCTTTCTTTAGATAATAGTAACTTCCACGCTCTTTGATTGACTTTGTAGAGAAATCATCTGCGTTTTGTTATTTGACTGGAACTTTCAAACTAACTTATTTTCCTTACACCGCGTTCTTGAGGCAGTAATGCAAAATGTGTAGTGAACACAATAGATATCCTAAAATAATTGAAACGTCTATACATTTTCGTGACTGATGTGAGACGTCAACGAAACTTAAGTACAACTTTGTAGTCAGTCTCTTGACTGGTTGGATGCAGCCCTCCACGATATCCGCTTCTGTGCCAGCCTGAACATTTCATACCTAAATATCGCCATTATTACTTTTTACCTGTATAATACATTCCCTGCATTCCCTATAATGTGTTGACCTCCACTGCTCCCTCCAGTGCTGTGGAAGTTATTGCCTGGTGTCTTCATATACGTTTCCAGTTCCGTCCCTTTTTGTTACTATTTAATATACATACCTTTCCTCGGCGTTTCTAAGAAGAGAATTCTTTCGTTGTGCTAGTATGCTTCCTGTGACCGTCTAGGTTCGTCAGTCAAGCATTATGTTCTTCCAAAGTAGAAGAATCCTTTCTCTCCTTATTCTGCACGCTTTTAAATTTGACGTTGCTCATCGCTAATCTCATTTCCGATACTCTTGCTTTGGTTTACCCTGAATCCGAATTCTGTGTTCAGCAGACTCGTCATTCCGTCCAACTTGCCCTGTGCAATTTTTCCCCACAGTCAAAGAAAATACTGATGTTGTGTGTGAAACTTACCACTGGTATCGTTTCTTCCACAATTTTAATTCCACTACTGAAACATTCTTTTGGTTGTTTCAGTAATTCTTCGATATACACACTGAACGGTAGACGAAAAACACTGCACATTTGTCCTATGCCGTATTAAATACGAGCATTTACTTTAGTCGACTGTTTCTGTTGTTATCTCTTGGTTCTTCTACGTACTACCCGTGTACTCCTAAAGCATTTAATGACATTTCTGACAATTCTAAACGTTTTTAATACCGGTTTTAGTTCGACACATGCTACGAGTCTTTCGATTTTTCGTCGGTGTGACTTTTTAGTGTAACATCAGAGCTGCGGGCTTTCTTATAGAAATCAGACCCTCATTTTTTTCATTATCATATGCATATTCATGCAACATTAATAGCCATACAATTATAATAAATTTGTATAGCACGAAAAATTGATAGATTAAAATATTGTGATTTTTCCGTTAGCATTATAGTCGTACTTCCGTTTTTAATTATGGTTTTTCTAACACGTTTTGGGTACAAGTAGCTGCTTTTAAGGTCACACTCCGAGAATTGCTGAAATTTCAGGCATACTGCGAAAAAACCATTGCCAGAATAACTAAATGGTTCAAATGGGTCTGAGCACTATGGGACTTAACATCTGACGTCATCAGTCCCCTAGAACTTACAACAACTTAAACCTAACTAACCGAACGACATCACAGATATCCATGCCCGAGGCAGGATTCGAACCTGCGACCTTAGCGCTCGCGCGGTTCTAGAATGGAGCGCCTAGAACCGCTCGGCCACATCGGTCGGCGACAGAATAAGTAAGAACAACAGATTGTACGTCAACAAGTCTAGTCGAAATAGCATAAGATTTGAAATTTATCATTGCCTATCGAATTACAGCCGTAATATACTGTTATACGAGGTATGTCCACAAAGTAAGTTCCGTTTGGTTATTTACAACAAACGTGTACAGACACTGAAAAATATTTATTATGCAAAAATCTACAACTATTGAACTACTTTTCTACATAGCTTCCGAAGTTTTGGAGGCACTTGTCATAGCATGGCACATGTTTTTGTAAGCCTTCTACATAGAAGATTTCCGCTTGTGTATTCAACCATGTGGTAACATGTTCTTTCAGTTCGTCATCATCGTTGAAATGTTGACCACCAACATAATCATGTGCACTGATCGTTTGGCCTAGTGGTAAGAAATCAATCAGCAAAATGCCTATTTTGTCCCAAAAAACGGTACACATGACGTTTCGAGGTGTCAAGATTTGCTTAGGCTTAACCTTCGTTGGGGATGAAGTGTGCCTCCATTCCATTGATTGCCGTTTTGTTTCATGGGTGTCGTACGATGCCCAAGTTTCATCCCCCGTGACTATCCGAGAACGAAAAGCATCGGCTTCTTCATTGTAGCGTGTCAAAAGCTGAAGTGCACTGCCCATCCGTTGTTTTTTGTGTTGTTCAGTAAGAATTTTGGATACCCAACGTGAGCAAAGTTTTCGAAATTTCAGTTTTTCAGTAACAATTTCATGAATTAGTGCCCGTGAGATTTGCGGAAATTCCATAGCAAGGGCGCTAAGTGTAAACTTACGGTTGTGATTAAACTTCTCTTCAATTGTGTGAAGCAGTTTATCAGTAACCACAGACCGGCGTTCACTTCGCTCTTCATCGTGCACTTAATGACGTCGTTCATCGAACTGTGTGACCCACCTTCTAACCATTCAATCACTCATAGCACTTTGTCCGTAAACCTCGCAGAATTGCCGAAAAGTTTCCTTTGGTTTAACTTTCTTTGCATTTAGAAAACGAATCACAGATCTGATTTCACACGCGTCTGCATTTTCAATTACGGCTGACATTATAAAGAAGCACTACAAAGATCACGTCGGCCGCAGAGATCTGAAAATGGCGTACGTATCTGCTCCTTGAGTCATAGTAACTGCCGCGCATGCTCGGAACTGCGATCGTAGAGCTGCCGCGGATAGAAATGGAAACTCAACTTACTTTGTGGACAACCCTTGCATAACTTACAATATTGGCAATTTCGTACTGAATAATTTTTGATGTTTAGAAGCCATCAAGTGCACGGTTAATGTCCAGTCCCAGTTCGACTAGCCGTCTGCCCATTTCATTCTGATTCTACTGAGAAACGTGACACGGGAGGCGGCACTTCCCCTCACTGGGGAGCGAAGGAGAAAACTGGCACATTCCCAAGAACGACTGCTCCACTCGCTTCGGCCGGCAACTCGTTATGGAAATTCTCGCCCAGTTTATTGCGCTTGAATAATTTACGTGTTGCGTTTGGCTCGTGTTACCAGCACTAATGTGTTCGCTAAATGTCAGCTCTCCCTACAGGGACGTTCATCGTGTGCCCACCTTAAGGATCGGGAAAGAACAGTAAAAGCCTCCTCGTAGCAGGGCCTCTGTTTTATTCACTTTCCCCCAGCAACACAACACTACACAGGTTTTTAGTTAAATACAGCAAGAGAATCCGAGGAAGGAACTCGAAGAAATCACTTAGTGGTGAATATCGAAAGGATCTTCTCGAGTCATGAAACATTAGCGCAAGACGTGCACTGAATACACATTTCACAGGGTAAGTGCATACTATTAAGAGTAAGCTCTTGAAAAAGCCGCATCATCGGAATTAGGCGATTGTGGGAACTAAATGTCTCCGAACATAATGCAACTGTGGCGGAAAACTGACTTGGTTTTCAAGCAGTGCGAAAGCAACCCGTTCGTTTACAGTTCCTTGATGGTAAATATCAGCAAACGCTGCCTCTCAATTTTTCAGTGATCATTCTTGAAACGTAGCACGTCGTTAACAAAAACTGGTTCAAATGCCTCTGAGCACTATTGAACTTAACATCTGATGTCATCAGTCCCCTAGAACTTAGAATTACTTGAACCTAACTAACCTAAGGACATTACACACATCCATGCCCGAGGCAGGATTCGTACCTGTGACCGTAGCAGTCGCGCGGTTCCGGACTGAAGCGCCTAGAACCGCCGCGGCCGGCGTTTACATGTTATACCTGGATTTAAATGTACACATTAACACTGCTTTCTCAAACTAACTCTTGAGAATAAACTAATCTCGTATGGGTGATTACTTTCGATGGAGCAATCCTTAGCCATTGTAAAGTGGTAACTAAAGTGGAGACAGGAGTCATTTACCACTTGGCAAGAACTACCTGGCTGAAAGGCCGTGAATTTCACCACTTCGCACCGATGGCAGCACTAGAAGCTTTTCTTAATTCATATCGATGGAAAACCGTGCATTCACACAGTATTTGTAATAATTTCGTTAAAATTTCTCGAGAACTTTAAATATTGATTCTGTCCTCCCAGGTGGAAAAAGTGTCCAGTAAACGCCTTCCTATTACATCGCAGATTCCTTATTTCTAGATTTCCGGAAAACACTTGACACGTGGCCCCATTGCAGGCTGTTAACAAAGGTACGAGCCTATAGAATATGTTCACAGATATGCGAGTGGCTCGAAGAACTCTTAAATTATAGAACCCGGCATTTTGTCCTCAGTGATGAGTGTTCATCACAGACAAAGGAATCGTCAGGAGTGCCCCAGGGAAGTGAGATATGACCGCTATTGTTCTCTGTGCACGTAAATGGTTCAGTGGACAGAGTGGGCAGCAATCTGCTGGTGTTTGCTGATGACGCCGTAGTGTATGGAAAGGCGTCGAAGTTGAGTGACTGTAGGGAGATGCAAGACGACTTAGACAAGATTTCCAGTTGGTGTGATGAATGGCAGCTAGCCCCAAATGTGGTAAAATGTAAGTTCACCCGAATGAGTAGCAAAATCAAACCAGTGATGTTCGGATACAGTCGGACTAGTGTCCTACTGTCAGAACCAAGTCATTTAAATATCTGGGTGGGACGATGCAAAGTGATATGAGGTGGAACGAGCATGTGAAAACTATGGCAGGGGTTTATTGGGAGAATTTTAGGAAAGAATGGTTCACCTGTAAAGGAAACCGCATATAGAACGCTGGTGCGACCTATTCTTGAGTACTGCTCGAGTGTTTGGGATCCGTACCAAGTCGAACTGAAGGATGACGTCGAAGCATTTCAAAAGCGGGCTGCTAGGTTTCTTACCAGTAGTTCGAATAACACGTAAATGTTACGGAGATGCTGCTGGAACTGAAATGGGAATCCGTGGAGGTAAGGCGACGTTCTTTTTCGAGAAACACTATTGAGAAAATTTAGAGAACCGCCGTTTGATGCTGACTGTTGAACGATTCTACTGTCGCCAACATACATTTTTGTTCCCTCGCTCTATTTGAGAGCGGGAAGTGCGATTAGAACAGATACTCAGAAGATTACATTAGTTAAGTAATTGTACTCTGATATGAAACTATCATTCTGTGATGGAGTGCTATATATTATAATTGTCAATGAAAGTGTCAGTAACCTGTCATCTGTTTGGTCACTAGTTGTTCCCAACGTCACGTATTTTCTATGTTCATGTTTCAATAAATAAATAATCATTTCTCTGTGTGTTTCATAATCTGATCGAGCTCCTTCTGAACTAGACTCATTACAATGGCGATGAAAACGGCCCTTTTGACATTTTCGTACGCCACATAACGTCAACGCTGATGGGTATACATTTCTTCAGTGAACAGTCTCCCCACGCTTCCTTCTGGCTCGTCGGTGACCGCTAGTTCTGTGGCATTCAGTTGCACGTTTGTCTATTGTGCAGGTTGCCCCATTCTAAAGAGGCGCTACGAGAGTATTTGCTTAAATTACACTTAAAGGCTTTGCATAAAAATCAGGAAATGAAATGGAATGAACATGTCGTAAGGTGAATCACGAAAGGTGCTGGAAGGGACCGCCATTGACTTATAAATACTGTCGAACACGACGCTGCAGATTCTCGAATGTTGCCGCCAGAATATATAGTGTCACTGCCAGGATTTTACGGATGATGGTCTGTCGTAAATCTCCCAACTTGTGTGGCTAATTACTGTAGACGTTGCCTTTCAAGTCACCCCACAGGAAAAAGTAAGGTGGTGTTGCATCAGGTGACATCGGGGGCCACAATTCGTTTGAAATCACACTGCCGGGGAAAAATGATTCGACCTGAGTCATGGTAACTCAAGAAGTGTGGCATGTGGCGCCATCCTGTTGGTACCAGTCAAGGATAAGTTCTTTATCGTCTAAGTGGTTTTCAAAATTCCCAAGACATTCCGATGTAAACTGCACTTGTCACAGTAGACTCGAAAAGAATTGGTCTGAAGCTGTGACGTTGCGGGGAGCAGGCCAATCTTACGTAAATTCAGGGGTTACTCGACCAGAGTATGTGGATTTTCATTACACAGCAAACGTGTATTCTGAAAGTTTACATAGCGAGAGAGGTGAAACGACTCCTCATCACTGAACCGTTTGTACTGCGATATTCCTGGCCTCTGAACCATAAATTGCTGAAACTAATGGTAAAATGTAAAGCGTTTATCTCTGCTATTGACATTCAGTTCCTGAACAACGGTAAACCTGGATGAACACACGCCGGCTTTCTTCTCTGCTCTGTGGCAAGTGCTCCGTTACATTCAATACTCATGAGATAGAAGTCGAACAGACTTTGCAGGGGAGGCCAACATTCGTTGCTTCTCGTCAATCACTTTTTCTTCCGATAATGGCGGCCGTCCCCCTGCCGTGAAGATCTAACACCGCTCCACTGCCTCACAAACATCTGTCCACGGCATTTAGACGCTATATGCTGGTCACCAAACCGTTCAACACACAATCGCTGACGTGTCTTAGCAGAACCAGTAACACAACTCCTCGAGAGAATAGCGACACATTGTACTGAACACTGAGCACGGGTGCGAGCTCCAGCCACAGCGACGGGCGGAAACACACTGTTGCGTCAAACCATATTGCAGTGTGCTGTGTTGCCACGTCAGACGTCACAAATTACACTGTGCAATCTCAGCGGAATTACTACACATCTTTGTAGAGCCTCATTCGAAAGGGACACCCTGTATTTAACATAGTGGTTAACCGTTCACGAGCCGCCACACACACACCGTCCCACCTCTACAAACTGTTAACGAAGTTGAAACTTCCTGACAGATTAAAACTGTCTGCCGGACCGATACTCGAACTCGGGAACTCGGAAAGTAGGAGAAGAGGTACTGGCGGAAGTAAGGCTGTGAGGATTGGGCGTGAGTCGTGCTTAGGCAGTTCAAATGGTAGAGCACAAACATCTGTCCACGGCAATTTAGACGCTATATGCTGGTCACCAAACCGTTCAACACACAATCGCTGACGTGTCTTAGCAGAACCAGTAACACAACTCCTCGAGAGAATAGCGACACATTGTACTGAACACTGCCCGCGAAAGGCAAAGATCCCGAGTTCGAGTCTCGGTCCGGCACACAGTTTTAATCTGCCAGGAAGTTTCATATCAGCGCACACTTCACTGCAGAGTGAAACTCTCATTCTGTTAATGAAGTTGTTCAGTTTCAGGCGCAGCAGACTGAATTAATAGTACTCAGTGTTCAGCAGATTACAACGCTGTTCTCCCAGCAAGCAGCACCACAAGCGGTTGCTGCTTCCAAACTTCGTCAGTTTCACAGTAAAGAGGAGGAGTGACCTGATTGAATATCGTGTGCAACTGACAGTCCACTTCACAGCTTACAGCATTGCTTATTTCCTGTCAACGGTAGGAACCGATACGTATAGACTGCCTTAAGGTATTCCCGGACTCTCATCCTGAAGAAATTGCTATTGTTATTGTTAGCAAAACTTTATACGAACTGTTTGGGCAAGGCAACTCCCAATAAAGGAATACAGCCAGTGAAAAATATATTCAGCTCCTTAGGTACTGAATCCTCTGGTCCTGTTGCATACTGATAACTTTGGTCCCTGTGCACATTAAAAATAAATAAATTTGTCTTGCCTCTAAGCAGCGACGGCGTTGTATTCTACTCTCTCATGAAGAAGAATAAAATATACTAGCTACAGGCTCAGCGGTGTGCAAGGCTGGCTACAATTCTTTGAACTATACATGAAATTCTTTTGGCTGATAAAAGAAAACATTTAAGAAAAATTCAATGTCTTTAAAGAAATATATGACCTGGTCAAGGGGACGGTAGTGATTTAGGTAAACTACTAAGACTTACTTTTTCAATAGTGAATATGTATTCGAAGTTAAGTTTGGCTTTTCAGAACATCTGGCAATTGAAATTACGTTACTCAGAACAATTACATCCTTTTTACTAAACGAGAACCTTTCTTTGCTGATGTAGTCACAAACAATGGTATTTGTACAGCAAGTGTTATCTAACATCACTATAAAGCATAAAACAATCATCAAATTACGTATAACTGTATTAACAGATCATAGAAACAGTACAAAAGGGAAACATCTAATTAGCCTACACATCAAATCTATTTACGTACATTCTGGGGTTACTCAACATAGCATCCAACTCATTTACACTAACATGCTGGCAAAAGGAAAGTAATAATAAATTACCTTCTTTACCTTTACTGTGGGAAAATTTCCGCTTCCACATTTGTACTTCCAGTAATACAGGCACTCATAAAGCTTCTTTGTAAAATAAATCAAGAACCGTTTCTTGTCACAATTAAATTTACATGTCATCATTTCACTTTACATTCCATTATAAAATCACTCATCAGTTTTAACTGTCTATTTTACGTGTGGTGTAACACAAAATACGAGTAAACATCAGTAAGACCGTAATTATGGTTCAAGGTGCTAACACAAAGCCGAATATCACACTAGATGGCACTACTCTGGAAGTCGTAGATAACTTCTGCTATCTTGGATCTACTATAGAATCAAACATGTCTGTTGACAAGGAAATTGATGCTCGCATTGAAAGAGCTGCGACAACTTTTGGCAAACTCTCTACACGTGTCTGGAAGAACAACAAACTCTCTTTGACCACCAAAATTCTTGTATATCAAACTTGCGTCCTCAGCATCCTTTTTTATGCATCGGAAACATGGACTACCTGTGCCAAAAAAGAACGTCGCCTTAACGCTTTCCACATGCGGTGCCTGAGACCCATCCTCGGAGTAACGTGGAAGGACCGAGTGACCAACGAAGCAATGCTATCTAAAACTAACTGCCACAGTATTTCAGCTACCTTGAAGCAGAGACGACTCCGCTGGCGGGGACACGTCCACCGTATGGATCCTGATAGATTACCACGTGAGGTGATGCTTGGAGAGATCTCTATAGCCAAAAGACCTGTAGGACGTTCTGTGTTGAGGTTCAAGGACTCCTATAAATGAGGTATGGAGAGGTTTAGAATCGACACAAACAGATGAGAGGCAAGGGTTAGCATGAGACCAGAGCAGCGTGATGATATATCATCTGGGATGTCGAAGCATGATGAAGGCTTGTTAGACAGATTAAGGCAGAAAAAGCTTAGCAATGCTACCACCGCTTCTGCCTCGGCAGCCAGATACACTTGTGACAATTGCGGCTGCCGTGCTGCCATTGGCTTGACAAGTCAGATGAAAAAATGCAACCCATAAACACACAGACACTGCAACAATCATCTACCAAGATGACGTGGCCAATATATAACACAAAATATTGGTATGAGAACATTCCTTCATTGTAATCTAACACACAGTGGCTTTATAGAGCACACCACAAAAAACTGCCTACTGCATCCTCTTTCGCTCACAGACTGATACACACTCCCCGCTGTGCGCCAGGCGCTCTCTTACCCCAATACTACAATCTCAGACCAGAGCAGTATCTTTGGCTCTGCGGTCGTGCGGAGTCAGCGATCCGCTTTGTAGAACCCATCAGAAACACACAACGTTTACAATATAAGTTTCATTTCAGTTTACATCAGTATCACTACAATATTCGTGTGTCACAGATAAGTATACCCCAGTAGACTCCTTTTAGTGTGGACACTACTTGCTTCCAAAATATTTCCCATGTTCAGGTGTTAGTAAATTACTAATAATTTGTGCATGTATTCTAGTGTCTTCTCGACCTGCTCCTGAACTTGAATGACTAAAATATGCCGCACGTATAAGCGGCGTTGAATAATTAATGCAAGACCTTTTTTCACAAAAGCATGCTGTTTTTATTTAGCATTCCATTACACCATATTATTCCTCACTCTTCTGGCTTCAAAACCATGTGTTTCAACATAATCTCCGTTCAGTGTGACAGCCTTATGCCGCCTTACTGGGAGAACCCGTACATCCGTGAGCACTACCCTACTGGTCGTCGTCGGTGCCCCATCAGTGGAGCCGTTCCGTTCAGCAGCGATGTGTCTGTGGTCCGCCGATCACCTTGAATAACTGTGCCCGCATGTTCGAACAGTGACGGGTCGTAGGGATGTATGGCCAACACTCACGCCGGGGATGGGACAGATTTGCGCGACCTCGTTGAAGGCTTCGTGTAGTGCTGCCACCTATCGGAACTTCATGAAATTGTAGACCCTGAAGAGGGAACAAATTCGATATTTTTTTAAAGCCGAAACTGAACTAAGCAAAAAAGTGGTGCTTACAAAACTCCAAGACGGAGTTCTCACTACGTTCACTACAAATGCTCTTGTCTTCAACGTAAACATCATATGAAGTTCATGCAGAAATAAAATAAGCGAAATAACAGTACTCACACAGAGGTACAATGGAACGTTGCGATGATGGTTATGTTTGGTTTGTGGTGCGCTCAACAGCGCGGTTATCATCGCCCGTACACATTCGCAATCTGTACACAGTCGAGTCTAGCCACTTTCATGAAAGATGATGGAATGATGAGGACAACAGAAACACCCAGTTCCCGGGCAGAGAAAATCCCCCAACCCGGCCGGGAATCGAACCTGGGAACCCTTATCCACAGGTAGCAACGCTAGCCACTAGACTACGATGTGCGGACTCTGTGGAATGTTACGACGTGAGAAATATGACTTTGCGTCGTTCACTTTTTAAATTTTTATTTTTAAATTATATTTTGATGGTGTACTGTTACGACTCCACCACAACATCTGTCATATCAGAACATTTCTAATTATTTATCGTTAATTAATTAATGGTTTGCAAGTTTGATTCTTTCGAGGAAGAATAGGGCGGGAACGGAAAAATACTTTTCGTTATAATCTTCATCAAAAGTCGTCGTAAGATGGTTGTATATATATATATATATATATATATATATATATATATATATATATATACATATATATATATATACTCCTGGAAATTGAAATAAGAACACCGTGAATTCATTGTCCCAGGAAGGGGAAACTTTATTGACACATTCCTGGGGTCAGATACATCACATGATCACACTGACAGAACCACAGGCACATAGACACAGGCAACCAGGCAACAGAGCATGCACAATGTCGGCACTAGTACAGTGCATATCCACCTTTCGCAGCAATGCAGGCTGCTATTCTCCCATGGAGACGATCGTAGAGATGCTGGATGTAGTCCTGTGGAACGGCTTGCCATGCCATTTCCACCTGGCGCCTCAGTTGGACCAGCGTTCGTGCTGGACGTGCAGACCGAGTGAGATGACGCTTCATCCAGTCCCAAACATGCTCAATGGGGGACAGATCCGGAGATCTTGCTGGCCAGGGTAGTTGACTTACACCTTCTAGAGCATGTTGGGTGGCACGGGATACATGCGGACGTGCGTTGTCCTGTTGGAACAGCCAGTTCCCTTGCCGGTCTAGGAATGGTAGAACGATAGGTTCGATGACGGTTTGGATGTACCGTGCACTATTCAGTGTCCCATCGACGATCACCAGTGGTGTACGGCCAGTGTAGGAGATCGCTCCCCACACCATGATGCCGGGTGTTGGCCCTGTGTGCCTCGGTCGTATGCAGTCCTGAATGTGGCGCTCACCTGCACGGCGCCAAACACGCATACGACCATCATTGGCACCAAGGCAGAAGCGACTCTCATCGCTGAAGACGACACGTCTCCATTCGTCCCTCCATTCACGCCTGTCGCGACACCACTGGAGGCGGGCTGCACGATGTTGGGGCGTGAGCGGAAGACGGCCTAACGGTGTGCGGGACCGTAGCCCAGCTTCATGGAGACGGTTGCGAATGGTCCTCGCCGATACCCCAGGAGCCACAGTGTCCCTAATTTGCTGGGAAGTGGCGGTGCGGTCCCCTACGACACTGCGTAGGATCCTACGGTCTTGGCGTGCATCCGTGCGTCGCTGCGGTCCGGTCCCAGGTCGACGGGCACGTGCACCTTCCGCCGACCACTGGCGACAACATCGATGTACTGTGGAGACCTCACGCCCCACGTGTTGAGCAATTCGGCGGTACGTCCACCCGGCCTCCCGCATGCCCACTATACGCCCTCGCTCAAAGTCCGTCAAATGCACATACGGTTCACGTCCACGCTGTCGCGGCATGCTACCAGTGTTAAAGACTGCGATGGAGCTCCGTATGCCACGGCAAACTGGCTGACACTGACGGCGGCGGTGCACAAATGCTGCGCAGCTAGCGCCATTCGACGGCCATCACCGCGGTTCCTGGTGTGTCCGCTGTGCCGTGCGTGTGATCATTGCTTGTACAGCCCTCTCGCAGTGTCCGGAGCAAGTATGGTGGGTCTGACACACCGGTGTCAATGTGTTCTTTTTTCCATTTCCAGGAGTATATATATATATATATATATATATATATATATATATATATATATATATATATATATATATTTGTTCAGACAATCAGCCTGGCCTCTGCGAAATTCTTTTAACCACTGCTTTTTGCGAAGGCGTTCAACTCCTAAATTAAAAGTTTTCCACTAACTCCTGCTGATGTTACTCTCATGTAATCAGAGTAAAATAACCATCATTCATATTCAGTAGATGGCCGATTTTGTCAATAGAAAAAACGAATTCTGTTTTGGAATACACGAGGAGGTACCCGTAGCTGAGAGAGACAAACGTTTTTTTTTTTTCCAACGACTGGAAAGTAGCACAAGTCATACCAATATGCAAGAAAAGTAGTAGGAGTACTCCACTAAATTACAGGCCTATATCATTAACGTCGACATGCAGCAGGATTTTAGAACATATATTTTGTTCGAACATAATGAATTACCTCGAAGAAAACGGTCTATTGACACACAGTCAACATGGATTTAGAAAACATCGTTCTTGTGAAATACAACTATCTTAATATTCACATGAAGTGCTGAATGCTATTGACAAGTGATTTCAGATTGATTCCGTATTTCTGGATTTCCGGAATGCTTTTGACACTGTACCACACAAGCGACTCATAGTAAATTTGCGTGCTTATGGAATATCGTCTCAGTTATGTGACTGGATCTGTGATTTCCTGTCAAAGAGGTCACAGTTCGTAGTAACTGACGGAAAGTCATCGAGTAAAACAGAAGTGATTTCTGACGTTCCCCAAGGTAGTATTATAGACCCTTTGCTGTTTCTTAGCTATAGAAACGATTTGGGAGACAATCTGAGCAGCCGTCTTTGGTTGTTTGCAGATGATGCTGTCGTTTATAGGCTAATAAAGTCATCAGAAGATCAAAACAAACTGAAAAACAATTTAGAAGAAATATCGGAATAGTGCGAAAAGTGACAGTTAACTTTAAATAACGAAAGGCATGAGGTCATCCACATGAGTGCTAAAAGGAACTCGTTAAACTTCGGTTACAGCCAAATCGGTCTAATCTACAAGCCGTAAATTCAACTAAATACCTAGGTATTACAATTATCAACAACTTAAATAGGAAGGAACACATAGAAAGTGTTGTGGGGAAGGCTAACCAAAGACTGCGTTTTATTGGCAGGACACTTAGAAAATGTAACAGACCTACCAAGGAGACTGCCTACACTACGCTTGTCCATCCTCTTTTAGAATACTGTTGCGCGGTATGGGATCCTTACCAGATAGGACTGAAGGAGTACATCGAAAAAGTTCAAAGACAGGCAGCACGTTTTGTATTATCGCGAAATATGGGAGAGAGTGTCACAGAAATGATACATGATTAGGGACATCATTAAATTAAAGGCGTTTTTCGTTGCGACGGAATCTTCTCACGAAATTCCAATCACCAACTTTCTCCTCCGAATGCGAAAATATTTTATTGACACCGACTTACGTAGGGAGGAACGCTCACCAAGATAAAATAAGGGAAATCAGAGCTCGTACGGAAAGATATAGATGCTCATTCTTTCCGCACGCTATACGAGATTGGAATAATAGAGAATTGTGAAGATAGTTCGATGACCCCTCAGCCAGGAACTTAAATGTGAGTTTTAGAGTATCCATGTAGATGCAGATGTAGAAACGAGACGTCGTTGGCATTTACCGGCGTGATGTGTGGCTTACGAGCAGCCGCTCGACCATGAAACCAAGTTTTTTCACCTCCCGCCTGTCGCCTTTCATAGTACTTGCAGTGGATACTGATGCAGTTTGGAATTACTGGGTGGTGATCTGGACAGATGTCTGCCTATTACACAATACGACCCTCTTCAACTGTCAGTGGTCTCTGTCACTAAGTCGGCCGGAGTGGCCGAGCGGTTCTAGGCGCTTCAGTCTGGAACCACGCGACCGCTACGGTCGCAGCTTCGAGTCCTGCCTCGGGCATGGATGTGTGTGATGTCCTTAGGTTACATAGATTTAAGTAGTTCTAAGTTCTAGGGGACTGATGACCTCAGATGATAAGTCCCAAAGTGCTCAGAGCCACTTGAGCCATATCTCATCGGAAACAATAGATCTGTGGATGTTTAGGAGTGTGGAAATCTCGCATACAGATGTATGACACAAGTGACAGCCAGTCACCTACGACGTTCGAAGTCCGTGAGTTCCGCAGAGCGCCCCATTCTGCTTTCTCACGATGTCTAATGACTACTGCCTGATATGGAGTACCTGACAGTTGGTGGCAGTACAATGAACCTAATGTGGAAAACGTTTGTTTTTGGGGGTGTCCGTATACTTTTGATCACATAGTGTACATTCGTCCCCCTGGTGCTTTCACTGTTCAAAACCTTTTTTGTAGTCATCTTTAGAAATGGCTGACTGTTGATACCTCGTTTTTTTTTATTGACTTCTTCAATGTTGTTAAATTGGGTTCTCTCTTGCCCCTTTCCATGCGTGGAAATAAGAAAAAGTCGCACGGAGCCAGGTCAGGTGAGTAAGGTGCATTTGGCAACGGAACGATGCCATTTTAATGAAAACCTGTCTAACAGACATGGATGTGTCTACAGGCACGTTGTTGTGGTGGAAGAACCAGTCTCTTATCTGCCACAAATGAGATCCTTTTTTGACGAACACTGTTGCGGAATCATCTTACAACTTTCAAGTAAAAGATTTCATTGACGGTCCGTGAGCAGAAGCTGTGACATGTTTTCAATTCCTTCCTCGATTCGTATAGTTGATGGATGTCCAGAACGAGGTTTGTCATCAATCGACATGTCGCCACTTTTAAATCGAGCAATTCCACCCGTGCACTTTAGTTTTTCCCATCGCATCATCTTGGTAAGCTGTTGTGAACTCTGAAACAGTTCCAGCAGCAACTTACCGAGCAGAAAACAGAATTTCACATCTGCACGTGTTCACTTAAACTTGCCATCATAAAACTCGAAACAAAAACAAGACAGCGCTAGCAGAAACAATCACTGCAGATGAAGAGAAGAAGCCAGGTCGACAATATAGGCGGCACTGAGGGTGCATGAGTTGCGCTACGCACCCCTAACGGCAGAAATCAGCTCCGCCAACGGAAATGTTATAATGTTATTCCGGTTTTCCTTTGGATATCCCCGTATCTCGTCCGACTGTTTTAAAACTGCGCAGGCCTATGTCATTTCTCACCTTTTTCACTTCTCTCAGTTTAAATAATTTTTCCACTGTATGTGTAGTGTCGCAAGTTTGTTCCGAGAGACAGTTTGTTTTAGGATAGCTAGCTGTATGTAACTTCGGGGGACTGACATCTGCCAGCCTTAAAAATCGAGACGCGTATAGCGCGTGTGGCGCGACGCAGCGCAGCGCGCGTTTTAGTAACATCACAGGTTCAGATGGGACCGCGCAAATTGCGACTCGACGCGACTGGGACGCGACACGCGCCTGCGCCAGGTCGCGCGGCGTTGTGGTTGAGGCACAGTTTCTCGCGCCGCGCGTCGCGCGTGCCTCGCTAGCACCGTGGGAAATTTGAGGAGGGGAGTGGAGAAGTAGCCCGGCCATATGCTCACATCGGAACGGCGGATATCAGCAGTGGTAGTATTGCCCATACGATGAATTTTGCCTTATTGTGTACTGAATTTTATTGCCTTTGGGTAGGTGTTTCGTTTTTCCCCATTTAAACGCTCGAGGTTTCTTCGTTAGTACATTATACTTTTCTGTTATTTATATCTGTATAGTTTTGTTTTGTTTTGTTTTTCTTCTGTCATGAAAAATGCATACTTCAGTAACTGATAAGCCATTGGCAGCTGGAATTGTATCATATGCCTCCGCGATGTTATCAGATCGCAAGAAGGGACAGAGGGTTGCGAATAAGGAAGCAAGGAATATTATAAAATCATGTGATTAAGAATCAAGGCAGGAAAGTGAAACAAGGTTATCTCTTCGCTGCCTAGTATGCTGGTTATCTGTACGATCTGTTACAAAAATTTAGAAAAGGATTATCTCCACAGGTGTGATCCCTTTGTTCTCCTGGTAAAAAGCGTCCAAGATCTGAAGTAATAGTATAATACGACACACTGTACTACATGCATGTGAACATCACATTTCCACAGCAAGCTAGAAACAGTCGAAAAGCAGACACAAATAACACTGTTTTAATTGGTTCGCCATGATGAGAAAAAGCATTTCAATTATGCATGCACATTATCATCATTAATAAATTAATTATACAACAGGCTACACAAATGAAGTAAATGGTCGGTATTATAACGAAAGTAGGAATATCCTATATCAGTGTTATGGTTAGATATATTTAATTTGTTGAAATTTACTGCTGACAAAGGCAGATCTACTTTCATGACAATGTTTTTCGAACTCCAACTCACAAGGCACACATTCCTGTCGCGCGCATTAACCTCCGATGCTGACAATACACCGACCATTGTGTTGTGCGACAGATCAGTTGTTTACTTTTCTCAATAACAACAATTTTATTCGCAATCACACATTGTCAGTTTGGCAGGCCGTAGGTGAGTAACCAGTATCTGGCATGTGCCTATCATTCCGCTTGAAGGAACGCTCGTCATTATTTTAATACTGCTCAGATCAAGAGAAGGAATAAAATCGTTTGGTAAGTTTCCATTCCAGTCGCCCAGTGTTAAAAATACAATGGGTTACGGGGATTCGACCAAAATTCCAACAGAGTTGGCAATCTATTTTTGTGTTCCAGTCGCCCAGTGTTAAAAATACAATGGGTTACGGGGATTCGACCAAAATTCCAACAGAGTTGGCAATCTATTTTTGTGTGAGTTGTTAAACTTTTCTCATTCGAAGAAGCATCACCGTTTGTGAGTAAAGGCCACATTTCTCTTGGTGACTGCTTTAATTGTACATTCTTTGTCACAGTGTAATTTGCCAGCAGCTATTGAGACAGAATTCCGAAACGGAGTTCCCCATTAAACAAGTAATTGGCAATCACCGAGCTCAATAGCTTACAGCAAACCTCATAGTGTCGGTTTGCAGTAACATATAAGAAGAAATTTCATGTTTATTTTAATACTAGTAAGCTCTTGTTTCGCTAGCTGTCGATAACTCTTAAAAAATTACAGTCACTGGAGTGAAATAAATAAAAAGGGAAGTATAAGTACAAATATATAGATAAGTACTGATATATAGATAAGAAAGTTCCGTGTTTTTAAGAATTGGCAAAATACTCTCCTCTTTGTGTGCTATCATTCGTCAAACTTTGGTTTCGATGTCTACAGCGGTTTAGGATATATCAAAGACGTTGCGAGTGTTTCATTCCCGCGGGCTTGAGATCGGAAGTGAGCGCGCTACATGGGATCCATTTTCTCGAGACCGGAGGCAGATAGAGACCGCCTCCCAATTCTAAACAAAAATTCAACATGTTAGCTAAATTTCATACGCAGCAACATATGGTGTAACACGCACTAAACGCAAAGTCATAGCGACCCCTAATTTTCTTTGCTAACTTTTTGAGTTTTGCGTAGTGTCAGGAGAAGATTGTATCCAAATTTCAGTTTTGTAACTATCATAGTTTGAGAGATAAAAGAAATTGCCAAAAAAGTAAAAAACCGACACGTAGGATACTAAATTCAGTTAGGAAATATAATAGTTTATTCTTTGGTATTATCTAAAAACGTAAACAGAACTCTCAGTCTGCAGAATTAATTAATTGAGATTTTCATATTACAATTTTAATGATTTTTCGTTTTCGTAATATAAAAATCAGACAAAATGATTATTGGTGTCTAAGATTGTTGTGGGAATATATGTGAGTGAATGAGAGCGTGTACACAGGACATTGATCAAATTTTAATGTTGCATTATTTACTGTCTTTAGTAACCTGCAAGATCACGCAAGCCTGTTGTGGGAAAATGAATTTACCGACTTTGCTGATGACATGTGTCTAGGTTGCTATTGTAACAGAGCAGCCCGACAGTCAGCTGGAGTATTTCTGTATTCAAAGGATATTTCCAGATTTATTGTCTTTTCGTTTTCGTTTATTAAACATTACTTTAATATTTGTATATCAGAATGCGCGTCTAGACAGTCGAGCGCGGGACACGGAACTGATCGTTGTGTAGTGTGTAGCTCTGCATGTGAGAAGCATTGTCAGTATGGAAGTTGGAGTGTTGCTAAAAGTGCTATTATAGTAAAGTGATGATATGGAAATGGTTCAGAGGAAAGTGCGTCAAGAAGTAATTAAAAATAAGCAGTACCGTCAATAACGTATTTATCTATCCTTTCGTTGCGTGTCGCACAGCATCGATCATCCGCGCCGTGTTCGGTCTCCCGGAATGAACCGGTGTGAATCAGTAAAAATTAGTTACCATAAAAGAGTGCAGTTAAGGGCCAGAGTCTTGTAGCGAGCGTGAGGACGTGCGTTCAGTCATCGCGTTCCGCATTTATCAACAATAGCCGCGCCCTGACGTTTCCGCGCACACTCGTACAACTGTGAACTGAACTGAAAACTTTAGCTTTACGAACAGTGTTACATCATTACTAGTGACAAGGAGGACTATTGCCAGTTATCTGTATGTATGACGAGCGTAAGAACTTTCGTTCGATCGTTCGACTTCCGCATCATCAACAATCACCCGCGTCGTGTCGGTTACGCTACGCTCGTCCGAATGATATTTTGGACTGTTAATCATGAAGATTGTTAATTGGAATAAACATTTATGACTTAGAATACAAACAATGCAACCTGTGATTCCTTATCGTCTCAGAATATAGATGTTCATACCAGACGTAGGACAGTGTTGTGCTTGGTGCTGAGTGGCTCCCCTAAACCCGCTTGCATATTTCGATATATAATTTCAGGCAAGCCAGCGGCAGTGTGGAGCAGAACAGTACGACCGCCGCGGGAATATCACGTACGTAGTGTGGACAGGGCGCACGGTCGAAACGACAAACAGTTTAAAAGTACCCCCCACCCATTTGTACTCGCGAGTGTGTTACAACCTTCTTGCTTCCTACTGTTGAAGAGGGATTCTGGGATGGCGATTGGATCTTTTAACACGATCGTGCACCTGTTCATAATGTACGGCCTGTGCGGAGTGGTTACACAACAATAACATCCTTGTAAAGGACTGACCTGCACAGAGTCCTCACCTGAATTCTACAGAACACCTTTGGCATGTTTTGGAACGCCAACTTCTTGCCAGGCCTCACCGACCGACATCGATACCAATCCTCAGCGCAGCACTCCGTGGACGATGGTCTGCCATGCCCGAAGAAACCTTCCAGCACCTGACTGAACGTGTGCCTGCGAGAGTGGAAACTGTCATCGGGGCTAAGGGTGGGCCAACACCATATTGAATTCTTGCAGTACCGATGGAGGGCGCCACGAACTTGTATGTCATTTTCAGCCAGGTGTCCGGATATTTTTCATCACATAGCTGTAGGTCTCCTACGTTCTAGATTCACTGATTTGGCTGAGAGTGTTGCGAAGAAAATTATACTCTGTTGGATAGATATACTTCGTCTTTCTGTAAAAGGTCATGTCTTCTCTTTTTTTCCTAGCATATTTTTTTGTTATTAAGAGAATATGACATTGTTGAATAAATAAATAAATATGAACTGTTCTGTGAGAACTGTTTCGTACATCCCAGTGTCCTTATAAAACTAAATAATTACAAATGTGGTGCAACTTTTCAGTTATTGTCTATTTTTGCGGCACTGTTGTAAAAAATATGTTAAAAACCAATGCAAACTTTAGTATTCGTACTCATCCGATATCGCAGTCGGAAATGTCGCTTGCTGGCCACATGAAGAGCTGCTACCCGGGGTGGGGTGGGAGCGGTGATAAAAACGAGAATGAGTGTCGCAATTGTTATGTTAGACTGTGGTAAATTTCATAAATGAAAGTGTAAATAGTCTTTCGAAGAGCAAATATTTTCCCTTATCGGCGTAAAAACCTTCGTATCAAGAAGTATTTTCTGCAGCATGCAATCTAAAGCAACATGTGATCTATTTCATAGTTCAAGCTAATATCATATCAAATTTCAGTGGAATAGTTTCAGCAGTTCAGACGTCAAAAATTACCAGGCATAGTTACTTTCGCATCTTTAATATTAATAGAGGTTTCTGGTTCCCTTTCTCACTGTATCAGCATCCGATGGCGTTGCTGCTATTGACTCAGTGCGGCGAGAGATCGAGCAATCGTTACAGGCGGCGCTGTCTGCCATGACGAGTGTTGCATCAGAGCTCCAACAGCACCACGCATACCCCAGCAATTCAGCCAGCGCAACTTGGTGATGCAGAAATCCTCATGGTAGTCACAGAAAATACGATTTGTTGACAATCGGCAGACCGCTGCGTATAATGAAAAGCCCTTTATATCAGGAAAAATTCGAACACAAGGTCTCCAAAACGCTGTGAGTGGAGGTACATGGCTTACGCGGCTGTTAGTCTCTCTATTGTATTTGTTGCTCCCAAACAAGTCGTCGCTCAGAACGCTGTAACGTTTAGTGTTGCTTCAGTAGCCGTTTCTAGTGGAGCTCCCGGCATTTGCCACCGCCAAGAGCAAATTTCGAGCAGTTACTCAGCTCGTAAGAGCAAAAGGATATGAAATTCAATCGACGTACGTGCAGGGAGAGCCCTTCATGGATGTCAAAAATTCCATCTCGTGTGTTTACAACTGGTCAGACTAACATTCAGTAGGAAGAAAGAAGCGTGAGTTCGCAAATTTGCCACGATATAATAGCGAAGATTGATGCACAAAAACCAGAGGATCACTCGTGACTATCTCTGTGTTTCAGTTTATGTGTATAACGGAACTTTTCTCTTCGACCAAATGCAAATATTCATAGTATGCTGGCTAGTGGTAGCAACTGAGTTGTACTATCGAAGTGGGGGGAGGGGGGGTGGTAACTGATGGCTGCTAGAGGCGTGGCAAATTCTTCCAGTTCTTAGGAGACCTGTAAGCAACTCCTGTGGTCTGCTGAGGAACAGAAAGCTGAGTATTGGTGCTCGCCCTCTTCACGTCAACAGTAGTCTCACAGTGCCCATCAAACTGTCGAGCTGTTGCAACAGTTTCGGCGGGACATCACCACCCACCAATCCCAAACTACGTACTTGGTGCCATTTATTTCCTCTGCCGAAGGGACGTCGACGAGTTGTAATATTTGGTTCATTCATTCTCAACGAAATGGCGGAACACTGATATGATATGGGTATACAAAAACTATCCTTCCATGTACAAAAGTGTATCGATCGTAACAACATTTTTGTGGAAAATTGAGCAATGCCTGTGTTTCAGACTTACGAGTTGATTATTGTTCATTAACGTTTCCATTTATATTGAACATGCTGTCATAACTTAAGATCACCAACATACATCTCGTGCCACCATCTTAACGACCGTTCTGTTTAATCATAGTGAAGTCAGTTTTGTGCTGACATCGAAAGCATGGCCTATACGTGGTTCTGCAACCATTTTGTGACTCTGATGCTTTTCATTTCATCCGGTGGGAAGTTAAAATCCATATCCATCTAAACTACAGCTTCTTTTCCTCATGTGAAGGTGGTCGATACAACCGAAACCAGCAGAAGGTAAAGAATAAATTTGCATCGCCGTTGGCAAACATGCAATAGTTCAAGTTCCTGACGGCTGTAGCGAGTAATCTTATTAAAATTTTGAATGTTAGTCTTATATCGAAGCAGTGATTAATGTACTTGTTACTTTTTCACGGAATAAAGGAACAGAATGAGTTAAATCATATTTCTTTTGGACTTTAACGAAGACTAAGTAAGGACTCAAGATACCCGAAATAGTTTTTCTCTAGAACAGCTGACATTAGAAAAGAAGGAAGGAACGAAAAATTCAGAGTAATGGCAGAATAAAGAGTACGACGTTGTGCTGTAAAGTACTGCCTTCGAATTCTTTGGAAAACTGTTAAAGCTTTTCCAATGAAACAAAAAATGATTGACTTTCTACATCTTTATTCTACACGTCTACATATTTTTTTCTCAACATAGTCATCCTGGCGATGAATACATTTCTGCCAACGAGAGGACAGTTTATTGATACTGTCACCTTAGAACGATTGCGTAAGTTGACGGAGCTACACCCACATTTCTGCTTGTACTGCTTCATCACTGTCAAAGCGTAATCTTCGAAGGTATTCTTTATGTTTTGGATAGGCATGAAAGTCAGATGGTGCCAAGTCGTGGCAGTATCGAGAATAATCGGTAACAGTGATACCAAGGCGTCGGTTGGTTGTACATGCCACAGTATTCGTGTGTGGCCCTGCATTGTCGTGCTAAAGGTGCTCCATGTGTGACTGAACTCTTCGAATTCGAAACTCAATTACAGCACGCTGTTGGTCACACGCCGGCATACTTCGTTACACACCGACATGAAGAACAAAGATGTAAAATATTTATATCGTTTGTTTTATTTAAAAATCCTTAACAGTTTTCACATAATAATTTTTGACGTATTATTTTTCAACACGCTCTCATGTGTGCTACCCTAAACGAGAGAACATCACAAAACGGTTTAGTCTTTCAAATGTGTTGCAAATGAATGGGCGGGGTCGGTCTTCACAGATTTCCGCAAAACGTCCGACACTGCAACACATATCGACTCAATATGACTCGTCTCTTCTTAAGTATGCCATTTGCTCCAAGTCTTTTTATCGCATAGAATAAAATATGTTATCTTCGATGACAAAATAATGTAGGCGTGTAGCAATCGAGTGCTGACATAATACGAATGCTACTGGATTCAGTATACGTAACAGTTCATTGAGTAGGATCGGTAACAGTCTGCTATTTTCCATTAAAATGTTATTTTCTACCGCAAGGGAAGGCGTTGTAGAGAAATGTGGAAAGCTTCAAACATTTCCAATTTATTGAGAAATCGATCTCTTTAAACCTGAATAAATGTAAGAAATTGCCCGTAACAAAAAGGAAAGGTTCGATAAAAACTACAAAATTAGTGGCAACCCTCTGCAGTATTTCGCACTGTTTGAGTAAACAGCGGCAGTACTACGAAGCTATTCGAAAACAGATGAGGACTTTACATTAACAGTAACAATGGCGAGTGTACTGTCTCAAGGTTAACGGTTCTCAACAAAGAAACGTGACAAATGCCATCGAAAGAACCAGCGAAAAAGAGTTCTAGTACGATCGTAATTGATCAGCGCAGTCGTAACGTAAAAGTAACAGATTTACGCAGGAAATTTCAAAGTAAATATCTGAAAAATGACTACTTTGTATTTGCGAAGCTCTGTTGGCCAAATTTAGAGAGCTGGTAGTAGAAGAACGGCTACATTGTCGCCATATGAAAGAGGAATGCGGTGCATGCGAACACAAGTAGACATTAATACTCTTCCCGATCGATACTCAGGTCGTATATGACAAGAAGTACCCTCCTTCATGCACTGCTCACTGGCTTGTGGGGTACGAAAGTACATTTTGGTTGAGTGGACGACACGAAAAGCCTCGATCAGCACAAAGAGCTATTATCTGTAAAGAAGTTCAGTAGCGAAGAATTTAAAGGGATGGCTTATCGATTCCCTTGTCATTACGGTCTTACGCAGTTTAGCAGATTTACATGGCAGAGATCAAAATCCTACGAATATCAACTACTGTCAACCGTTCTAATTATTCTGCGTATTTCGGCCGTTAACGCACCGCCAGGAGCTATGAGCAGTTTTTATAAAATGATAGGCACGACAAAAGCCATTTAATGACATTCCGATGGCTCCATGCGTTCCACCCGCTGTCTAGTTTATTTGAATTGCAGAGCTGCTTTTATTGTTAGCTTCGATTTATTCCATTTGTTGTTTGACAATTGAGAGAGATAATTCAATTCACTCAGAGTATTTACGCGTCGCCGTGTGCGTGCGCGCCAGATCGCCATTATGCAACTGAAAGCGAATTCCTCTCAGATGCCGATATTTATTGTCAGTTATCTTTCCTGTCTCCATCCCAAATCTCAGCTAAACAGACACGGCTCACTGAAACCCGAATCCAATTTAACGAATCGATATTGGCTTCACCAGGCAAACGGAAGAAGCGGAAGATACGTATTTTATTAGTAAGCGCTGGCCAATTGCGTCCGTTTCTGGGTTTCATGTTTTACCTTTGCATATAAAGGAGTATGTCACTAAACATATGAACAGTGAATAAGGTTTCTGCACTATGATATGCATGCACACTTCCAAAGAAAAAGAAAGAGACTTTTGTAAAAACAAAAAGCTATTGCCCGGTCTGCGTTGCATTTCCTCTGTCATTTGTTTTTTAATTTATTGCAAGTAGATACGTATAAACGGATCCTACTTCAGTGTAAAAAATAAAATCATTGCGTTATATCTATATCAGTTTATTCAAGTGCTTTGGGATACACAATATCTTTGGTCTTTCCATCTTGTGCAGAATCAAATTTATGCGTGTCCCACTGGTCACCATGCAACATTTAATGTAAAAAGCATGTATTTTTCCAGATTTAATCCACACAATTTAAGTGATTTTGTGCTTTGCTGATTCTCAATGAGAATGCTAAGCGAACGGGGAACTGTAACCGTTCGAAATGGAATGGCAAGTCCCTGGGAACGGCAGGACATACGTGCAACAAGCAAATATTCCCAGTTTCATTAGCAACTCAGCATTGCTCCCTGGTTCCACTGCATAATAGAGGTGGATTAATTTTGCGGAAAAGAATTATTGGATAAATTCTAGTATCCGATTTCACTCGTCGGCATTGAGTAATGACGTCGTACCTAGGCGAAGAGACTACGTATAGCCAATCAATGGAAGTAACGGATCTTACTCGTAATCAAACGAATGTAACCTACGATAAAATTTCAATCACGTTCAGGCAGTTATTTGTTTATTCATGAATTATATCGAAACTGAAGATAACGAAATAATTGAGAACAAGGATTAAAAAGAAATGTTCATGTCTGATAAGAAGTATTCTCGTAATTTATGCGAGGAGAAAATCTCATTACAGTAAAACGCATCGTGAAGCCATATTATTATAAAATAGCATTCATTTTACAATTAATTATTGAATCTAAAGACAGAAGCGCAGGAAAGTTGGGAGTTTTGGGTGGGGAGAAGCTAAATTGTAAAAGAAAAACGGAAAAATGAAATGAATGACTACAAATACGAAACAGTAGCATAAAATGCGGAGAAAGCGACACACTAAATTCGAAAAGAAAAGCCACTACATGAATAACGAATATCTTCAAAAAATAAAAAATTCTGGAATCCATAACTAGAATTATACTATAAAGGTAAATTTCTGTTACAGAATCGGACCGCTCCATGACTGATATGTAAATTAATTTTGCAGTTGTATGCACTCAAACGTAATAGCATTTCTACATTTGTAAGTGCTCTCTAAAGCTACTGCGGTGTAAAAAAAAAATTGGAATCGGTAACTAGAACTGACCGTCTACGTAGATCAATTGTAGTTACCGATTCGAAAGTTAGTAACTTTTTTGCAGTACTTCAGAGAGGAATTACAAGTGCATAAATCATACTAGCTTACATTTTAGTGCACACATGTGCTGAAAAAACAATCTAATTAACGAATCATCGAATGGCTTAATTGAAGGTCAATTGTAATTATTGATTCCTGCTATTCGATGGTTCATAATTTTGGACATATTTGCAGTAAATCTGTGAGCTATATTTTTGTAGGATTTTTATAGTTCTTACTAATTTCGGAACTACTGCAAAAAACTAATAAACACTAGGTACATTTTCCGAATTTTTCTTTTTTTCATAGAGAGAGTAATATCATATGTAGCAATCCTGTAAGACTTTAATGCACACACTTGTTGTTGAAACGGTGTAAATAACGAACAGTGGAATGGTTGGAATCGGTAACTAGAATTAATGTATGGCATATAGGTCAATTCCAGTTAACGATTCCATTACTTAGGCCCTACTTTTTGTCAATTTTCGCTACTTGCATACTAGTCCCGTTTGATTTAACAATTAGTATTAAAAGATAACACTATTTCACAATATTGTGACTCCATCGTGCGGCATACTGTACTGGATTTAAAGGTTCTCTGTGCTTTTCTTACTCGCATAAATTACAATAGTAATTTATTTCAGACATATATACTTCTCTTTTTCTGTTCTTACTTATTTTCGTTACTTTTAATTCTTGTCGATGTAATTTGTGGCTAACTAATTAATCACGTTGAAAGGTGGCTACACTGAGTCACAGCTCCAGAGATTGCGCCAAAGGGTTTTATTCCGCCGCCTCCACTGGCAGTGCTTGTTCAGAAGTTGTGGTGGTTAGTGCTTTGCTGAGAGGATGGTGATAGCTGTATTATTTGAGGCCATGTCGTGTGCAGTTGTTTTGATGGGCTAGACAGCTGATGTTGTTCGAATGGAGCTGTAATGATCAGAGTATTTTTAGTCAATATATATGAAGGTAAAAAACATTTTTTTTATTTTTTTTGAATTTCCTAACTAACATTGCATCTTGGTCACAGGTTCAGTCAACAAAGCATCTGGCTTGTGTTCATGTATTAGACTGTAATTTGGGTTTCTATGTGCAATTATAGAATTTCAGTTTTATTTAATTAATTCAGTGTAAATGGTATTTAAAATATCTTGTCTTATTGAGGAAGAACCGTGCCAGATGTGAACGTTGAATCACACTTCCACACGCAGAACAGTTGCCCTTGTACTTTGTTGTTCGTAGTTGTTGTTTCGTAGCTTTTATAGTTGCTGGGGACTTAATTCATTAATTGTGTTAACGGAAGTTTCCTTTCCTTCTTTGTTGTTATTCTATGCAGTCAGATTGCGTACTAATACTAGTCAGGGCCAACCGATTACGAGACTGCGTAACCGGACAGACAGCGACAAAAATTAAAAAGATTTGCATTATATTTAACTAAGCCCCCATGCACGTGGCGACCGCTGCTTAGGATCGTCCCTTGGAATTCTTTTGATAGTAAAAATAGCAGACAGTAGTATTGTGGTAGTAATTTGTAGTTTAGTAATTGTAGTCCATATTGCATGTGTGGATTTGGTAATTGAACATTTGCAGTTGTGTTGTCATTCTTCTAATGGTATTTTTGCAGAATTTAATTTTTGATGTCTTGTATACGCGTTTGACAATTTTGTGCAATTATGAAGATTTGAATTGTTCGTTAATCGTGTTTGAGGGAAGCATTTCGTGTGAATGGTATTGTTGGTGATAAAGTGTCATATTGTGTGTAATTTTCGTATATTGACGAGTTTTGTATGTATTGTAAATGACTACGCGATCGATGAAAAAGGCAAAAATGATGGATAGGGAGAATGACGAAAATGTTAACATGGCGAAATCGCCAACACAGGAGAACAATATGATGAACAATGAAGTAGAAAACAATATAGTAAGTCGGGAAAATAGTCCGGAACCAGTTCAAAAATTTTCTCAATCAAAAAATTCACAGAATACGAGATTAACGATAGAAGATTCTGAAATAGTATCGAACACAGATAGCTTTACAGCTATGACGAAGGAAGCTGGTTTAGCGGGAAATGTTAGGGGTGAAAAGAATTTCGAGCTAGTTAATATGGAGCAGTTGATGAGTGCAATGTTAAATTTGGGATCTGAATTAAAAACAGTGGGATCACAAATAAGAACAATTAAAACTGAGCTGGGAACAATGGAAACACGGTTAGACTCACAAATAGGAACAATTAAAATAGAGATGGATACAATGGAAACACGGTTAGACTCACGAATAGGGACATGTTTCAAAAATATGAAAGATGAATTAAAGAAAGAAATTAGAGAAGAAGTACAACCGATTTTGAATGCTCACAATAACAGATTAATTTCAATAGAAATTTGACAAAAGGGACAGGATAGAGAACAGGAAGAAAGAGATCGCGTGATCGTACAAAAATTTTCAGAGTTAAATTTACAGCGTGCACATGATAAGGAAGAAATATTTGAGAGAATCGAGGAATCCGTACCAAATGACAGAATAAATAACCTAACACAACAATATGAACAGTTAACTACTAACTGTGTTAATACTGAAACCTGAGTCGCGACACTTACGGAAGACGTAAATAAACAGAAAGAAAAAATAGGTGACTTATCGGAAAGAGTTGAGGAGATTTCAGATAAATTGACAAATCTTAGTTTAAATGGGGACAGAGATTCAGATGATACAGCTCCATTGCCATTTGCAGAAACCGAAGAGTACCAGAACATAAATAAACATGTTGAAAATCAGGGAAAATTTAATGAACGCGTTAAAAGGGAACTTGAGGCGTTACGAAAGCAAGTCAAACAAATTGAAAGCGAAATCGTAGGAAAAGACGGTAGAAGAAATTTGGAATCACCGATAGCAGAGGGCTTTGAAGAAAATAATTTATTTCATTTACGAGAAGCAACAAGAGAACGCCAGGCGCGCGAACTTGACAATAATCGACATCGGGACTGGGACAGACGCTTTAGGTCTTTATCGCCACGAGGCGAAAACTTTGACTATAAACATTATTTAACTGTTCGGAAATTTAAGATCTTTCGCAATTCTAAGAATGACATACATCCATGGTCATGGTTAGATCAATTTATGTACGCACTTCCACCAAATTGGCCACTAAGTCACAAACTGGAATTTATGTGTGGCTATTTATGTCCTCAAGGGATTCACTACACTAAGTGAATATGTGCCACAGCGTGCACAGGGCCCCGAGCTGTATTGGTGCTATTTCCCTTTTAGTTTTCTGCACCGCTGCCTACTCTTTTACTAATCTTTGTATCTATCAAAACAACTCTTCAACTATCAATCTATCTAGAAAAGGAGTCGGTAAAGAATGACCGGATTTGACTATTTTACCAAAAGTAATTTCGGAAATTACCGTTTGGACTTACTGTATCTTCAGCAGCATTCATTCGTGGTTTAAACGAAATTTTACCTGTTTATCTTCGTGACAATATTACTTCATATGTTGACGATATTCTTATTGCTAAACGTTCTTGGAGTGAGCATAACAAAATTTTGGATTCATTATTACGTATTTTTGCCAGAGTTGGCATTACAGTGAACTTGTCAAAATATGAATTTGGTCGTTCTCGGGTGAAATTTCTTGGTCATATTATTTCTACAGAGGGTATTCTTCCTGATCCAGAGAAACTAGATGCTATTCCGTAATTATGCTGTTCCTACTACAAAACGTGGTGTTCGTCGTTTCCTTGGTGTCTGTAATTTTCTTAGACGCTTTGTTAAATTGGACGATTTGATCACACCTCGTTTATGTGAACTATCTGGAAAGAATTGTAATTGGTGTTGGGATGAGGAAGCTCAATCACAATTTGAACAACTTCGTGATGCTTCAGTTGCTGCTCCACTTCTTTCACATCCGGATTTATCTAAAGATATTTGTTTGGCGATGGACTCATCATACAAAGGCCTCGGTGCACATTTATTTCAAGAGATAGAAGAAAACGGCGTTGTAGTAGAGAAAACTGTTGCATTTGGAAGTCGTGTTCTCTCTAAATCAGAAAAGAATTATTCGATTACGGAACTTGAAGCCTTGGCTGTTGTATGGGCTTTCACAAAATTTCGGACATTTTTGTTTGGCAGACATACTAAGGTTTACACCGATCATCGGGCTCTGGGATTTCTTATGTCAACAAAATTAACTCATGGAAGATTGTCACGATGGGCGCTGTATCTACAGGAATTTGATTTTAGTATTGTTTACATACAAGGTTCTTCAAATATTATTGCTGATGCTTTATCACGTGCACCTATGGGTTTGAAACAAAGTGCTGAAGAGGACTGCAATGAAAACAATTATTGTTTGATGTATATTCAAGGTGTTGCGCTTGAAAATCTTATTTCGTCCGCTCCAGGACATCGCTAAGGAGCAAAATAAGGATCCAATCTGGAAGGACATTAAGGAGAAGTGGAGGAGAAAGGAAAGCGTAGCGATTAGACAGTATTATTTAGTTCGCAATGATATTCTTTTTAAACGAAAATCGGTCGACAACTCTGTTTGGGTAGTTTGCATTCCTAATGAGTGGGTTAATAAATTGATTTGGTATGCACATTTCAGTTATGCACACTTTGGTCCCAGAAATTGCTTTCATAAATTACGAGAAAATTGCTACTTCAGTAATATGGAAAAACGTATTCGATCTGTTCTAGCCAAATGCAGATTATGTCAAAAGGCTAAGCTGCCAACTATATCTCACAGAGCACCGTTGTTTCCTATCATTCCAGCGAAATTAAAGGAGATGGCTGCAGTCGATTTGTTCGGTCCAGTGGTTCGTTCTACTAATTGTTTTGCGTACATTTTAGTAGCAGTGGAATTGACATCAAAATATGTGTGTTTTACACCTTTACGCAAAGCAACAGCTCGTTCAGTATCTAATGCCTTCATCAAACATTTTCTTATAGAAGTGGGTCATGTTGATAAGGTTATATCAGATAATGGATCACAGTTTCGCTCTAAAATTTGGCTTCGAACTTTACGGCGTCGTAAAATTAAACCAACTTTCATTTCACTTTTTCACCCTCAATCTAACGCTTCAGAGAGAGGGATGAAGGAAATCAATAAATTGTTTCGTCTTTATTGTCATCAGAATCACAGAACGTGGGATCAGTATCTTCATATTTTTCAAATCATTCTGAATGAACTCCCTATTGATTCAACTTCTCTACCGCCTATATTGATATTAAAAAATAAAGCACCGACAAATCACATTTCTGAAATCGTTCCTTTTCCGCCTTCACGGAAACTGCGGCATTCTAAAGTTGTGAACCTGGCTCTACAAAATATTGCATCTGCGGCTGCTAGAAGATAGAAATCAGCTAAACGTCCTGGTCGTTTAAAAACCTTGTCAGTTGGTCAAAAGGTGTTAATTAAGTCTCATCGTTTGTCTCACAAAGGAAAAGGCTTGTGTCGCAAATTTTTTTCTGCTTTATAACGGTCCATATAGTGATCGCAAAATTATTCATGATAACACTGTCGAAGTAGAAACTCTTAAATCTCGGCGCTCTAAGGGAATACATCATATATCGAACGTAAAAATTTTTATGGAATGACATACTTTTGAGAGACTAACAGTTACACGTAAACACGCAGAGAATACAAGGATACCCCGCCGTGTTCCGGCGGCGGCACATACTCAAAGCAACAGTCAAGTCTGCGCATCGCACAAGGCAGTCGTTGACCGCAAACAATTACTTCCTACGTCACGCGTACCTACAGCTGATCGAGCGCTCAGTGCGAATGCACTGACAGCCGTAAACAAATACACAGTCTAATTTCTCTGATTAAATTGAGTATAAACTATAGCGTCTTGTTATGTTATTAACGTTCAGTATTTTTCAGGATACGGTTGTATAAAATATTTAAGAACTTCAGGTAAATTCTGTGTGTGTCCGACGTTAAGAGAACTTGCTATCGAGAAATTTTCAGGAAGAATGTAATTTCGAAGAAGAAGCTAATAAACTAAAAAGGTAACTATTAATTGAGCTTATTTTTCAGGTAACATATTTCCACTTAGGTACGTACTTTAGACGTAATTTGCTGCTCGCGATTACGTGATTTATACTTTGTGTTATCTGATTTTGACAATGTTTTATTAATGAACAGGGTTGTTACTTGTGTATATTATTCTTCGCTTTTTTTTACTATGTGCCTGCTGTGCTTATTTATTTAAATTATAATTGTCACCTGATTAGTTGTGCTGATATGATTATGTATGTAAGTTATACTTTGTGATTTATCTGCTTGCGCCTTCATGTTTACTTATTAAGATTACATATGAACATTTATTTGCTTATGCTGATATGATGCTAATGATCTGTTTATTATGTAAGATACATATTTGCTGCTTTGCGTATGGATTGCATATTTATACATTTCTGTTTGTTGTCATAACTACTCTTTAATTTGGTATATAGAAATGCTGATATACTGTGTACAAACATAGAGTTTAGGTCACACTATGGTATTACTCATAGGTTGTTCGCTTGGCAGAGCCTCGTTGTAGGAATTGTGCTGCATCCACTTGTTGACATTCTGTTCTCCACTGGTATATTTACTCGCTATTGCATGTTTTGCTTACGCTCAGTGCCTTATATTTTTAAGGTAAGAAAATGAACTGCTATAATTCGACGAACGACATTAGTACAAGAAACTTCATTGAAGTCACATGAGCTGGAGGTTTTATGGAAGCTGTATAAACTTATGCTAATAGGAAGGATGCTAACGACTAGGTTTAGACCATTGACAGTTATTACACCGCATTCTTCGTGAAAAAAAAATGGCTCTGAGCACTATGGGACTTAACATCTATGGTCATCAGTCCCCTAGAACTTAGAACTACTTAAACCTAACTAACCTAAGGACAGCACACAACACCCAGCCATCACGAGGCAGAGAAAATCCCTGACCCCGCCGGGAATCGAACCCGGGAACCCGTGCGTGGGAAGCGAGAACGCTACCGCACGACCACGAGATGCGGGCTATTCTTCGTGAACAATTGAAATAGCAAGTGACACTTGACACAAGAAATACTCCACATGTTTGCTTCTGTTTTGCCGACCTATCTACTAAATATTATTTTACTTGTTTGTTGTGGCTTGCACTGACACCCATAAATATTATAGGTTTACTGATATTTGTGTATTTGTAATACTTAATATGACAATTATCTGATATCATTTGTGTGTTTATTATTATTTGTATGTTTAGTGTAAGAGCATTGGTAATGATTTTGTAAAAGCAATTGTGTGTGCATTCAATCTGTTGTTCATGCCTGCACCTGTTCAACATTAATGGGTGCCACTTAGAAATGTTTAATTTCTGCTGATAAACATTGATGAACTGTCTGATTAGTGATAGTGAATATTATGGACTGTTACCTGCACTTGTTCAACATGATGGGTGGCACTTGGAAATGTTTAATTTCTGCTGATAAACTCTGACGAACTGTCTGATTAGTGATAGTTAATATACTGGACTGTTACCTGCACCTGTTCAACATTGCTGGGTGCCACTGATGGAACTGTTTCTACTTAAATAATGTCACTTGTTGCTGTCTGCACCTGCTCAACATTGCTGGTTGCCACTGATGGAACTGCTTCTACTGACATACTGTCACTTGTTGGTGTCTGCGCCCATTCAACATTGCTGGGTGCCACTGATAGAACTGCTTCTACTGACATAATGTCACTTGTTGCTGTCTGCACCTCCTCAACATTGCTGGGTGCCACTGTTGGAACTGCTCAACCAGTGATGAGATGTCACTTGTTGCTGTCTGCGCCTGTCAACATTACTGGGTGTCACTAATGGAACTGCTTCTACTGAAATGATGTTACTTGTTGCTGTCTGCACCTGCTCAACATTGCTGGGTGCCACTGATGGAACTGCTTCTATTGAAATGATGTCACTTGTTGGTGTCTGCACCTGTTCAACATTGCTGGGTGCCACTGATGGAACTGCTTCTACTGACATAATGTCACTTGTTGGTGTCTGCACCTGCTCAAAATTGCTGGGTGCCACTGATGGAACTGCTTCTATTGAAATGATGTCACTTGTTGGTGTCTGCACCTGTTCAACATTGCTGGGTGCCACTGTTGGAACTGCTTCTACTGAAATAATGTCACTTGTTGGTGTCTGCAGCTGCTCAACATTGCTGGGTGCCACTGATGGAACTGCTTCTACTGACATAATGTCACTTGTTGGTGTCTGCACCTGTTCAACATTGCTGGGTGCCACTGTAGGAGCTGTTTAAATACTGCTGATGAAATATTATGAGACTGCTATTTGCACCTGTTGACCATTGCCGGGTGCTACTGTTGGAACTGTGAACTACTCTGAGGAGTGCTACTTGTTTATTGAACTATTGAAAGGATTTTATGTGAATATTTGTATAAACTGATTTTTTTGTGTAGTTACTGTTTATGAAATGTTATGAGACTCTTACCTACACCTATTCGTCATTTCTGGTGCCATTGATTGAATGATACTTGTGTAAACTATTATGTAAAATCACATGTATGCAAGCATTTGTATTCCTTACTGTATTTTATACATTAGGTTATTGAAGGGTCAGTGGAAAGCCAAAATTTATCTAGTTATGTGATATTTACTTATTAATATTATCTTTTATTTTTGTCTGTATTTTTTTTTACGAATTTGGTGGTATTTTCGCCACCAATGCTGGCAAAAATACCATCAAATTCTAGCCCGTGGAGGAGGGGCATATGAAAGGTGGCTACACTGAGTCATAGCTCCAGAGATCGCGCCAAAGAGTTTTATTCCGCCGCCTCCACTGGCAGTGCTTGTTCAGAAGTTGTGATGGTTAGTGCTTTGCTGAGAGGATGTTGATAGCTGTATTATTTGAGGCCATGTCGTGTGCAGTTGTTTTGATGGGCTAGACAGCAGATGTTGTTCGAAAGGAGATGTTGTAATGATCAGAGTATTTTTGGTCAATATATATGAAGGTAAAAAACATTTTTTTATTTTTTTTTTAAATTTCCTAACTAACAATGCCTCTTGGTCACAGGTTCAGTCAACAAAGCATCTGGCTTGTGTTCATGTATTAGACTGTAATTCGGGTTTCTATGTGCAATTATAGAATTTCAGTTTTATTTAATTAATTCAGTGTAAATGGTATTTAAAATATCTTGTCTTATTGAGGAAGAACTGTGACAGATGTGTACGTTGAATCACACTTCCACACACAGAACAGTTACCATTGTGTTTTGTTGTTCATAGTTGTTGTTTCGTAGTTTTTATAGTTGCTGGGGACTTAATTTATTAATTGTGTTAACGGAAGTTTCATTTCATTCTTTGTTGTTATTCTATGCAGTCATATTGCGTACTAGTACTAGTCAGGGACAGACAGCGACAAAAATTAAAAATATTTGCATTATATTTAATTAAGCCCCCATGCAACGTGAACTATTTAATTTTATCATATGCTACATTCGTTTGTCTACGAATATGATCAGTTGCTTTCAAAGCTTGCCACTATGTAGCGTCTCTGCCTTAGGTATGACGTCATTGCTCAAAGCCGACGAGTGGAATCGGACACCGGAATTCACCAGAATTATTAGTGCCCCGATTCTGAGTGACAATGTATGCGGTGGGACACGAAGAAGATCCAACGAACTCAAAACGCCAATTGGATTGTTTGAAATACCGTCCACATTCACGACACTGTCGATCCATTTGTAGGAGACAGAATCGCCCGCATTGTTTTTATGGATGATGCAGCTTACTGCACCGACGTCGGTGTTTCTTCCTCCCAAAATACCACGTTAGAAACGCCATTTACGAATTTTGCAATATCGAGAATTGGAGCATAGTCTTTCTCACAGTTTGTTTCAACGGAAAGCCAGTACATTGTTGCTGGGAAAGATATGTGCCTGCAACCATTTTTCAGGCATTGCCGATCATTTTGCCACAGCCACTCGTAAACTGGGCCATAACGTTTTGCGATAATGCGTCTATAACAGACAGACAAACATTCATTCTTATACAAATAAGGAAGGGCCACATAAAATGGCTGGTAACTATCTGGTCAATGTTCTTCTATTTCCTGGCCTTATATTGTATCTGCACCAGTGCGCCTTGTTATTTCGGTTCGGGGTTATCATTGCCAGTTTTTGGGGGTGGCAGGATGCCTCCTCCTTATTCCAACTCATCCACCCCCCTCCCCCTCTCAAAAAAATCTCTGCTTCATCTGGTATGGAAGTGTGAGATAATATTCAAAATATCTACGAATCGTGTAATCGCGTAGTACAGCGGTTATCAATCTGGGGCAATTAAAAGCTGAGGGGTAAAATGAAATTTTCTGAGGAGTAAAAACTAAATTATTCGATTGTGTTTCGGGCATTAAACTAAATTATTTTCAAAAGGTCATTATTTTGTAAGATTCTACTACTGGTAATGTAAGTTATCAATAATTACTTTTTCTCAATTAGTAGCTAATTCCTCACATACTCCACCACACATATATGTTGAGCTAATGGTAAAATTGAGACATGTAGGTAATGAATATTAAATATCTCAAGAAAATGCCTTGTCGAAGTTCCTTATAGTACCTGCAGTAGTCCAGAAATTGCTTCATTACTCGCTTCAATACTGGTAAATGAATTAATTGACAGCACATCACAGCAGTAACTACGTAATGGCTCTCTATAGTGCTGTAAACAGTTTTATTGTTATTACTATCATTACATCATTATTACTATTCGTGCCCCACTGAGGACTCCTAACTAAGGTACGAGTATATGAATTTTTTTCCCAAGTATGTGAGTGGCTCGAAGGACTTCTTAAGTAAAAGAACCCAGTACGTGGTCCTCGATGGTGAGTGTTCACCGGAGGTGAGGGTATCATCTGGAGTGCCCCAGGGAAGTGTGGGAGGTCCGCTGTTGTCTTCTATCTACATAAATGGTCATTTGGATAGGGTGGATAGCAACGTGCGGTTGTTTGCTGATGATGCTATGGTGTACGGGAAGGTGTCCTCGTTGAGTGACTGTAGGAGGATACAAAATGACTAGGACAGGATTTGTGATTGGTGTAAAGAATGGCAGCTAACTCCAAATATAGATAAATGTAAATTAATGCAGATGAATAGGAAAAAGAATCCCGTAATGTTTGAATACTCCATTAGTAGTGTAGCACTTGACACAGTCACGTCGATTAAATATTTGGGCGTAACATTGCAGAGCAATATTAAGTGGGACAAGCATGTAATGGCAGTTGTGGGAAGGCGCATAGTCGTCTTCGGTTCATTGGTAGAATGTTGGGAACATGTGGTTCATCTGTAAAGGAGACCGCTTATAAAACACTAATACGACCTATTCTTGAGTACTGCTCGAGCGTTTGGGATCCCTGTCTGGTCGGATTGGGGGAGATCATAGAAGCAATTCAGAGGCGGGCTGCTAGATCTGTTACTGGTAGGTTTGATCACCACGCGAGTGTTACGGAAATGCTTCAGGAACTCGGGTGGAAGTCTCTAGAGGAAAGGAGGCGTTCGTTTCGTGAATCGCTACTGAGGAAATTTAGAGAACCAGCATTTGAGGCTGACTACAGTACAATTTTACTGCCGCCAACTTACATTTCGCGGAAAGACCACAAAGATAAGAGAGATTAGGGCTCGTACAGAGGCATATAGGCAGTCATTTTTCCCTCATTCTGTTTGGGAGTGGAACAGGGAGAGACGATGCTAGTTGTGGTACGAGGTATCCTCCGCCACGCACCGTATGGTGGATTGCGGAGTATGTATGTAGATGTGGATGTAGATGTAAGTCAGACACAAAGCATTAACAGCCTGAAACTGTCCAATTTCTGCCATTTCAGACGAAGGGAGAGCAGCAGTGAAGTGATATATGAACAGTAAGTATAGTGCACATCTGTGAACTTGTTTGATTTGAAATCGGGTTGCACCGTGGATGTCAAGCAAGTGCCGTAGTGGAGAGGTGTGTTGCAGGGGAAGTATGTTTTGTAGCAAATGTGTTCCCGTACTATGGTTAGATAGGTGTTTTTTCCTGAGAGGAAGTGCACTTGCGATGCACCACGAATTCCTTCACCATTCATTCTGACACACACACACACACACACACACACACACACACACATACGTACAAACAGACTAAATATCATTCATCTTTCATCATTTCAAAAATAAAATTTCAATCTACGGCTTAGTTAGGTGTTAACGTTGGTGATAATGTTGGGGAGGGGGGGAGGGCAGGGATAGGGGTGCCAGCTAGTGTCTCATTGCTCTCTGGGATAATGGTCTAAGGAAGGCTGGGAGCCACTGACCTAGACCGGCCAGCACACAGGCCCTCGACGTTAATCCGCAGGATGAATCCGATGAGGGACCGGAGCGCCTGCCCGTGTCCCAGAAGCGTATCCTTAATCCATAGGATTATCGGGGCTGGTCAGTTACTGTTTTCGCACAGTCGATGACATAACGTGAGGTCGGCACCTGCCGA
This sequence comes from Schistocerca americana, assembly GCF_021461395.2. NCBI lineage: Eukaryota > Metazoa > Arthropoda > Insecta > Orthoptera > Acrididae > Schistocerca > Schistocerca americana. The sequence continues at coordinate 264,348,395 of NC_060124.1, read as the reverse complement.
TCTCGGATTTGGGAGACATATTCCTCATCGGAAATCTATATATCTTTCCACTTTTATCCCGACTGTGTGTAACTGTTATGAATAACTGGAAGTGGGAAATGCTGAAAGTGCGAAAATTGGATACTTTTGTCTATTTTCTGTAAACTGATGAATGTGCGATGGCTCTTAAACAGAGATGTATCGGGACTATCAGAGGTGCCTCCTCGTACTTCAAAATACCTTCAGATTTTGCAGTGTGTAAGTCCTTCTTTTTATCGTGGCATGAGGAACGCTGAAGGTGCCAAGTGTTTGGTAAACATGTTGTTCACGTTTCACATTCGATTAGGTACAAATAACCAGCAGTACTACATTTTACTTCGACGTGAATCATTTGTGTCCCTTGATTTACGATGCAAAGATAGCCAAGATTACGAACACAAAGAATAGCGAGCTAAGAATTTATGGAGAGCCGTACCTAATAAACAAATGGACAACTCATCATTTTTTCTTCTTTCCTTAGTTGCTTTAAAATACGTGTAGGTATGCTCCATTTATGCAACTAATGAAAGACGTTTTGTTTATTGCCATATGCGTTTCATTTCTTTTGTTTGTGAAGCATCTTCAGTGACCTGTAATACATGTTTTTTATACATATAATGACTGTATTACGTAGTAGTTACAATATGTTGCTAGGTTACATTTTGTCACGTTTTCCTCTTGTTTTTTAGCTTAGGATCAACTTCTGTAGCACAAAGTTCGTGATGTGAAATTATCGTCCCGTGTTAACTCATGTGTGTGGTCGTCTACATGTCTTCGTTAGTTTCCATGCTCCAGCTTGCCGATTTCCGGCGTTCTTTCACTCACATTTGATTCAACACGTAACATATATCCCTTGCACTTTCCATTTCGTGATCGACATATGTGTGTTTTCAGTGCGTAGCATTGGCAACTGCCGTTGTGTGTTCATCTGTCGTCTTTTGTTCGTGTTGTGTGTGTACATGTGTCATTCTTTCTTGAGGTGTGTGTTTATAACTATATGAATATTTGAGTGTGTGTGGGTGTGTGTATTTTAGTGTGTGTAAATATATCATTTTGGTCATCCTTTCTTGGAAGAGAGATTTATATATGTATGTGTCTGGTGGGGAGGGGAGAAGGAGAGGGAGAGAGAGGGAGAGAGAGAGAGAGAGAGAGAGAGAGAGAGAGAGAGAGAGAGAGAGAGAGGAAAGGGGGGAGAGATATTCATAAATTATTTATTCTGGTTACATTTCATACCTCAGTTTGTTATTGTTTTGATGGTTAGCGTGTTCAGAGAGTTATTACTTGGTCATTGTCTAACGGTTTCGGCGACAAGGAAGCGGTGCCATACTGGACTGCGAACTTCACGTTTCTCTTACTTCAGTTGACTTACTTGAAACGTTTAGCCGATTCTCTTCCCTGGATATGCGGCTGCGTCGATCTCCATAACTTCTTCTCCGCATAAATAATGCTGGTTAGGCCAGTATTACACTATCAAATTTCTTTGTCAAAGATTTGATCAAAGATGTGATCAAATATTCCGTCAAATATATTTGACAAAGATCTTTGACGTAGGGCTATAAGGGTATTACACTGTCATCATATGTTTCTTCAAACTTCAAGATGGCTGACAACAACTTGCTATTAACCGCAGCAGTTGCATGTACCACAATTGCACTGTGTGCACATACGGAAGAGAAGCGGGAAAAAAAATGAAACGTACCTGGGTGAAACCATGGGTTTTACGACGACACGATAAAAGCATTCAATAAAACTTATTACTTGAGCTTATAATGGAGGACGTCAAGTCGTACATCAATTACTTAAAAATGGATGAGCATACATTTCTGTATGTGCTCAGTGAAGTGTATCCTCATATCACAAAGCACAATACTCACTTAAGAACTGCTATATCGGCAGAAGACAGGCTCACTGTAACACTCCGATTCGTTGCTACAGGAGAGAGTTAGGTTAGGTTAGGTCCCCAATCTTCTTAATCTAGTTTTGTATTCAGGGTGCCTCACACTGTAAAGCGCCTCATCAGCTTCATGCATCTCTATTAATTTTGTAGTTGTCGGTACACACCAATTGTATTTACCGGCTATGTTTATAAAAACACTACATATGACAGGAAGTTGCAGCTATGCTAGCACTCCACGTAGTAACCTGTCACATTGCGGTGAACAGAAGACAAGCGACTTCTTTGATCAAATCTACAGCGAGGCCCTACATTTGATCAAATATTTGACGACATTTGACAAAGTTCCCTATTACACGATCAAATTTCTTTGACAAAGAAATTGGACAAAGAAATTTGGTAAATACCGGGCTTAGAGGAACCAAAAAATTACTCTCTCTCTCACTCTCTCTCTCTCTCACACACACACACACACACACACACACTCAGTCACTCACTCACTCACTAGAAATAACTCGGGACCCTCATACTTTCAGTTCGATTCAGGTATATTTTCATTTCCACAAATTTCTATAAGCATACAAACTCCTACAAGTCAACTACGCCGATAACCATCAGATACTATTAACTATAATTACAATGTGGTGGGTGTAATAACCACCAGAAATTCCAAAACAGGTCTTGCTTCTAGTAAGTCTGACACCAAGATTAAGTAAGAGTCTCTAGACAAATCGTGTTTCAATAGTCTGCAACAGTTACAATTATTCGACCACCAAGAATAATACGTAGTTACTCCTTGCATCCTCCATACAGGTTCTATGGCGCGAGCTGCAAACACTTGTCGGCGTCACTCGTCAGATGCAACTCTTGTCTTCCCACGATAAACGTCCATCCTGCACACACAGACACGTGTTGCGCAGTAAATAGGCTCTCTCCCTCACACTTATCTTCGCGTGTTCGAGGCGGCAGAAGGTGGAGTGGTTCCAGAATTTACGCGGAAATTCTCGAACCGCTACAATTGGGTACCTTCATTTCAGTTGCAATGGCTCTTTGCATGTCATAATTTCCTTGCCATGTCAGGAGCATTTTATTGTGAATATTCACTCTGATAACTGTTATGTCACATTATATGTTGGATGGTTAATTTACATCTTTTATGAGGTGTTTAACGAAGGTAGAATGGCTATTTTCATATTTCCAAATTATTACATGTACTGTGTATCTAGTTTTGAAGTTCCTGGTTGTCATTCCCAGATACACTAATTTACATTCTCGGTACTGTAGTTGACATATACCTGCTCCTTGGTATTTATATGGTTTGTCTGTTGTTTTTAAATGTGAAAGGAGTGTGTTTCTTCTTCTGTAAACTATGTGCAATCTCTGTTTCTTTAGTACATTTGCTCCCTTGTGTGTTGCTTCTTGTTGGTATGTAAGAGTGTACCTTTTTTGTTATTCCTGTCACGAGTATTACTGTTTCGTGTTTCTGTGTGTTCTTTAGTGTTTGTGTTCACAGCTTGTTATCATTTTCCTTTAGTTGTGTTTTAATTGTTTGGTTGAGATTTTGTACTATTTAGATGTAGAAACCCTCGTTTGTATCGTTCATAATTCCTTTTCATAGTATTCTTTATTTAGTTGGATGTTACTTAGTATGTGTAACATTTGTCGTAGGGCCGCTAATTTTTAATTTTGCAAGTGGTCGTATGTTGTTGTGGCCTTCAGTTCTGAGACTGGTTTGATGCAGCTCTCCATGTTACTCTGTCCTGTGTAAGCTGCCTCTCCGAGCAACTACTGCAACTTACATCCTTCTGATTCTGCTTGGTATATTCATCTCCTCCTCTCCTTCAACGATTTTTACCCTCCACACTCCAATACGATATTAAATTGGTGATCCCTTGATGCCTCAGAACGTTTCCTACCAACCGATCCCTTCTTTTTGTCAGGTTGTGCCACAAATTTCTCTTCTCCCCATTTCTATTCTGTACCTCCTCATTAGTTATGTGCTCTACCCATCTAATCTTCTGAATTCTTCTATATCACCAAATTTCCAAATCTTGTAATCTTTCCTTGTCTAAACTATCTTATCGTCCTTGTTTCACTTCCATACATGGCTACACTCCATACAAATGCTTTCTGAAAAGACTTACTGACACTGAAATCTATATCAGACGTTAACAAATTTCTCTTCTTCAGATTTTCCAAAAGTCTCTTTAACTTTTCCTGTAAGAAGTATCTATCTTACCTCTAGTGATATATGCCTCTACATCCTTACATTTGTCCTCTAGCCATCCCTGCTTAGCCATTTTGCACTTCCTGTCGATCTCATTTTTGAGATGTTTGTATTCCTTTTTGCCTGCTTCGCGTACAGCACTTTTGTGTTTTCTCATTTCATCAATTAAATTCAGTATCTCTTCTGTTACCCAAGGATTTCTACTACCCCTCGTCTTTTTACTTACATGATCCTCTGCTGCCTTTATTATTTCATCTGTCAAAGCTACCCATTCTTTTTCTAAGGTATTTCTTTCCACTGTTGTTCTCAGTCGTTTCCAGTTGCTCTCTCTGAAACTCTCTACAAGCTCTGGTTCTTTTAGTTTATCCATGTCCCTTCTCCTTAGATTCCTACCTTTAGTTGGATGAATCATGTATAGTTATGACTGTGGCTGTTGGCTGTTGTCTGAAGACGTCAAGTGGGTGTTTATTGTTCTCTCTCTTAATTGTTATATCCCAGAACTACTCTACAATCTCTGGTCCTTTTAGTTTATCCAGGTCCCATCTCCTTAGATTCCTACCTTTGGTTGGATGAAGCATGTCTAGTTATGACTGTGGCTGTTGGCTGAAGAGATGAAGTAAGTGTTTATTGTTGTCTCTCTTAATTGTTATATTCAAGAAAAGTATTTGGTTTTGTACTTCTTTTTCCCTGGTGAACTGATTTTTTTATGTATGTTGTTCATATCTGTATGCAGTTTATCAATTTTCTCTGTTGGTTCAACCACCATGCATATTAAGTCATCCACATATTTCTAACAGTAAACACTTTTGTATCCTTTCTTTGTGATGACTGTATCGAAGATTGTGGTTTCTATGTAGTTGTTGAATATGTTTGCCAGTGTTCCTGAAATTCGGAATCCCATTGGAAGCCCATCTTCTTGCAAGTATAATTCCTTAGTTGGAAGTAATTTTGGAATGTGATGGCTTTGAATGTTTTAGTTATTTCATTAATATAGTCCGCAGGTAGTTCGATGTACGTCAGCCAGTTTTCTTCAATTAGTTTTATTGTGTCCGCAGTGGGTACTGAAGTGCACATGTTCTCTACATCGAAAGAGATGCTGATTATTATATGTATAAGAAAGAAACATCTATGACAGGCCACTGAAGATGCTCCACAAATAAAACAAGCAACACGCGTACGGTAATAAACAGACGAAACATACCCCCACGAAAAGCACAACTGTTATTCAAAGAACCACCAAAGCGTAATTTAAACGAAGTCATAAGAAATTGCCTGCGTGTGGTGCAGCATAATGAAATAAAACAAAATCACGTGAATTTTTAGGGCTTAGTCTGTGCGATCGTCGCATCCTACCAAATTTTCATCGGTTACCATCCACAAACAAATTAAGTTCTGAAAATCGGTAAGTACATCATCCATGTTCGATTTTCATCACGTGAAATACAGGCAATTCCATTTCTTGTTGTGCCATTGCTGTCAATTCTGCATTCCTTGTTCCCCTCAGATACAAATGAGATAACTGCATCGCATATTCAGTGATTCCATGGAAGTAAAACATGACACTTCCATTTTTACCTAAATTTTCATTTTCATATTTTTTCAAATTCTTAACTTAATGCACTTTGAAACCATTTCCCTTAGTCTGACGTTAAAAATTATGTGAAATTATCATAATTTTCCTGCCTTCGAATAAAACAAATTATTTCTAACCTGGATCTGTTCTTCTTGTTCTCATACTTTTTAACATTTAGGACTTTCTGCGTTTACCGTTTCCAAATCCGTAGTTCGTAATCGAGCTTCAGTAGGTGAAGTGTTTCAAATTCACGAAGATAACTTGAAATCCGTAGCATGATCAGGACGACCTTTTTTTCACGTAAAATATAGATTCTTCACAAAGTAATCAGCTAGTACAATATTTGTTGTTAGATGTAGAATATTAACAAAGACCGCAGCCATTTTTACAAGGAAGAAGAAAGGAAGATATGGGTTTCGCGTTCCAAGTATGCTGATACTCGTAGGATAGTTTCTTTAATATTTGGATTGTGGAAACTGGTGCTAGCAAAGTAGAAGCAGAGTGAGTGGTGATATAAATAGCTCAGCTGGTAAAAGCATTTGCAAGGAAATGCAAGGTTCTGTGTTCAACTACCGGTGTGACAAAGAAAAAATTAATCGTCAATGGAGTTTCGAAACATTACATATTCTGCTGCAGAGTGGAAGATTCATTCTCATTTTGCTACACTCTTCATTATCTGAAAACTGCTATCAGTGTGATCATAGCTTAGGAAAACTGCCTCAGGAAAGAGTTTCGGTTTTGGAAATGGACGTTTCACAGCTAAGCATTGTTACTATTTTATTTATTTATTTATTTACTTTTGTTCATTGCGAGTGGTTCGGGGTCACAGACACATTGTCAAACAACCATAATAACAATAATTAACGAATTGCGAGTGACATCGCAAAGACCCAAATTTTGGTAAAGTAGACTGTAACAGCATTATTGGCCACCAACGTATGTAACAAATAGTCGAACAGTTTGTAGGTTATGTGACAAATAGGTATCCAATCTGCTGCGAAAGACTTTATCGATCAAAATCATCCGGACATCTATTAGTGGACATTCGTGTTAGGTGTTTCCTATGTTTGCCTTTATGACGATCTGAACTGTGCTGGAAACACATTCAGCGAGACTCTGAAGGTATGGGAGCCTAGTCTTCCTCAAGAGCCTAAACCAGAGAGTGCTGTGATGTTGGCTGTGGGAGTCTGGAACGACGTTTTAATTCACCCCACAGGTGTTGCATTCTCGTCGGGACACTGGACAGGCCATTTCATTTCTGGGATGCTATTGCCCACATACCATTGCCTCCTAGGTGGTGCTTTATGACGGGTTGCAGTATCTTACTGGTATAATTAATCATCATCGAAACAAATGAAACAATGTGGTTCCAGAGAACTGAAGTCGCAATCATCTACGCTGTGCATATGCAGACTGAAGACTAAGGGCGGTGTTCGAACTGAGGCCTCCCGCTCATCAGGTAGATTCAGTAAGCACGACGCCACGCTGGCACAGTATCTTTGCACAACTTCACGAACAACCTTATCACGCCTCCCTCCTCAACATTAATATCCTTTCCTGACGAACTTGCAAATGCATCTGATAGACCTGACAGAATTGCAGTGCTCAACATTTCAATGCACTTTGAATGTTTTGGAAAGCAGCTACGAATACGGAACAAATCACCTTTTGTTTACTACAGGGCTTTCCAACCTTTGGAGCTGGCGGACCCCTTCTTCGTTCGAAAATCTATGGTGGACCCCTAGTCAGTCAAGAGCACGGTAACTTTAAATTTCAGAGCGTAACCCATGGGAACTGAAAGCTTCTTAATGCAAGTGCCATGTTCCCAATGACCGCCCCCCCCCCCTCCCCCTCGCACCTCCCAGAAGGGTCAATAGTCTTTGGTTTAGAGATGAATGAAAACAACTTGAAATTAACGATCCAATTTGAATTCCCACTTTATCCAGACACTTACTACTGGATTTACTCCCTTTGTTCAGCACACTACAGCCTGATTAAAATTACTTGGTAATTGAAATTTCACACAATGGAGCTGTCTTCCTCCACGAGCAATCAACGTCACGTCCAAATGTATGTAAAGCCTTCCTTTGGTCGTCCTCCCTCCTCATTCATTTCAACTGGAAACTTCCCTAGTTGTGAAGGCGATGGAGAACCTGCACCCTTCTTCAATGATACCGACTTCAGCCACCGATCCATGTTAGAAGTAATAAACTGGTCAAAAATCGACTTATGAAATAGGTCGTGCACCGACAGAGCAAGTTTAACATTTAATGATGCCTGGGACCGCATACGTGCCAGCGAGCGCTGTGATTGGTCGACAAAGCTCGCTCCGCGCATGCGTAAAAGGTTTCAGCGCGTCTACCGCCGTGAGCCGGCGCACAAACGACCCCCGAATTGTTGCTAAACAGTCGATCAAAGAAGCCGCATTCTCCGGCGCTAAACTTTGTATGCGTTCTCACTTAGGAACCGCAAAGACTGCTTGGGGATACGACCTGAAGTAAATGTACGCGTTTTTCACACGAAAAAAATAGTTATGAATTTAATTTTCACATTTTTATTCAATAATTTTACTCATTTTTACCCCTAAGGGGTCCGCGGGTCACACGTTGGGAAGCCCTGGTTAACGTTCTTATTTTTGGCCTTCAACGTTACTGTTATCCTGTGCAAGGCAACCGTCATTACCTGTGACTGTGTCAGCCAACAAAGCACGTGGATAACGTTTAGAGCGCATGTTTTCGATCATGCACGGTTATTTCCAGTTGCGATCGCCACCACGGCCCATGAATCAAATTCGCCGTCACTACTCCATACAACTCTGGATCTGCTTTCGGTATCAGGAATTTCTGCGCAAGTGATGGCTTCAGTTTCACCCGTCGTTGTTTTCTCGACCATCGTCAGGAGAATATTTGCAGTGGGCTGTCCTCTTTTCAGCCACACCATAGAGTACATCCAACATCGTGCGCCTTCGAATGAAGTTCATGAGCACCTTGAGTTTCTGCTTGAATACCCGCGCTATACCGTCGTGACGATCGCTGAGTGATAGACCGGGTAGTAACAGCTGCGTGATTTCTATCCACTTTGGGTTGCAAGTGAAAGTAATGAATAAGTCTCGTCGACCGTACTGACGCACATACGGCATTCCATCTTGCGCGTATTCGTGCATGTGCCTCAGGATTCCACATACATCGCTGGCAATATGATAAGTCGACGGACATTGTTTGCATTTCCATCTACATTCGTGGCATCACGCAAATGAATGCAGTGTTCTGCACGCAATTTCTGCTGATTTAAACGTACATATGTCAGACGTTCAGATTTGATATTCATGTCAACAACGGACTGATGAAACAAAATGCGGCATTTCAATGCGTGACTGTCCCCGTTTCGATGATCCATCAAACGCTGGGCATAAAAATTCATGCAGTTGACCATTTTGTTCGTTTCTTGACCTGTAAGAGAATAATGAACTCTTGTTAGGAATCGAATTGAAACACGATTAACAACATTGCTACCTACCGTTTAATGGATTAATCATTGTAACATGTAGTGGATTAACCATCTTGACCAAAAAATTACGTTCATTCTCTGTTCGGCAAAATATCACCGGGTACTGTAATGCATCATACGAACGATGTGTTTCGCAGGTATGAAGGTTATCATCGTCAACGCAGTCGAACCTTAATGTCGCGAGGCACCAAATTTTCACAAACAACCTCAGTGGCAGCTTCATTCTGCGTCAGTGCATTGCAGTGTCTTTCATGTCCGTGTGCTGGTCTTTTGCCTGCTCTGATCACTATTTTACGGTTTCCCAAAGGCATCAAACTGACCATCATATTTCTTTCACTGTGATTTTCGTACAAAAATGGCATACACATTTCCGACTTTTCCGGTGGATTTTCCCAAATTTTTCTTTCATACAAATCTTACCGTGACAACAACGAACACGACTAAATAAATAATCAGTCAAATCGGAATAGCTGTTCTCAAGTAATGATCTTTCATACACGCAGTAATTGATTTTTATTTATATACACAGATAGATATACATTCGTTCCCAGGCAGATAATCGTGAATAGAAATCCCGATTGTTATGAGTTTTGAATTTTTACACAAATGTACAAATACAAATGCTATAGAAAAAAATGAAAATGGCTCTGAGCACTATGGGACTCAACTGCTGTGGTCATAAGTCCCCTAGAACTTAGAACTACTTAAACCTAACTAACCTAAGGACATCACACAACACCCAGCCACCACGAGGCAGAGAAAATCCCTGACCCCGCCGGGAATCGAACCCGGGAACCCGGGCGTGGGAAGCGAGAACGCTACCGCACGACCACGAGATGCGGCCCAAATGCTATAGAAAATGCCTTTAATGTGAGCAAATAAAATATAACCTCCGTAAATCTTGGGGAGAGCATTTGTTAATAAATCCATCTGTGAAAACCTAAGAGGTACGCATAATTTTTATATCGCTTTGCTTACGTGGTGTTGAATATATAGTTGAAAAGACAGTAGAAAGTAAACGAAATTCTGCAGGATACCAGAATTACATCTGAAGTAACCGCGGTAGCCCCAGCAATAATTAATTAAGAAGCTGTCAATTTTTAGCACGCAGGTGATTAAATATACTAAGATTAAAATGGTAGGTATAATTGTGTTCCGTTAACTAGGATGAAGTAATTGCTATCATTATCGTTTGAACAATATTTATAAACTATAGTACGGTTCTCATTTAGCCAATGCCTCCTGCAGATCTCAGAGCTACATCTGCCAATCACTTGCGTTAAGCAGCATATCTGATGAAGAATATTAACGAATTAGTAAAAGTGAGATGGAATATCCACGTTTATGACGAAAGGATTCGACACTACGTGAGCAACAGATTTGAAAGACGTCTACGTATGCGGCTTATGGCGTGCAACGTACTGTATGAGCCGAATACCTGAGACAAATGATAAATTTTTAAAATATTTGGATATCGAATACGCAAGAGGAGAATTTCCGAATGTTGCAGATCACTGTAAGATTAAATTGCCACTGAAAGAGATCGGTGACACTTTTCCTATTCGTATTAAAACCAGTGTCGGACATGTTCATGAGATTACAACGATGATCCGATTATTTTCTGCCTGCACCGTTCTATGTTGAAGTGTAGGGAGTCCTGTAAGGCAGAACACTGAAGCTGTTTACCGCACCTTCTCTCTCTCCGCGAGACGGTATAGAGGACCTGGAAAGTTCTGAATAACAGTTGAAAAAAAGTTTTCTGTTGGACTGTAACAGAAAACGGGCCTAAATTAATCTTCTCCTCTTAAGCTTCTTACGAGAAGATGACAACTCCGTCTACTTTCCGGAATATTTTCTCATTAATTTAGCAATCTCGTCTCAGATCTACATTTGAGAAACTGAGTAATTTGAAAATAAACTGAAGTGGTTTCTTTCTTAAAGTATGGTAAAGCATCATTGAATTTTCGGACAGAAGAAACAGTCTCATAACGTCAATCAATATTCTGTAGCTGCACGAACTTCTGATTGGTAGTTACTGTATTTAATTGCACATATTCTACAAGACGGCAAAATTTCAGAAGTTCATTGGCTGATTTCGCTAAAATACTAAAAAACCTTTACTTGATGGTTCACTGCGTTAAGCAATACAACAGCAACTGCTCTCAAAACATGATGGTGTCTGTTCTTTCTGATATGTTCGAAAGCATACATGTGTCGTGTCTGTACTTTCGGACATGTCCGAAAGTACCCCACAGCCATACGTATACACGATGAACTGAAATAAATTCTGAAGTCGGCCGCAATAAAGCACTGAAATGAATTCAAAGTGAAAATTTATGCCGAACTGTGACTCGAACCCGAATTTCTCGCTTTACGCTAGCGGTTGCATTAACCGCTTCATCTACCTGAGCACTGTCCACGTCCAGCCCAAATTCAGAACCTGTGGCACACTACCAGCATAGGCCGCCTGTCCACCACACTTACCATCATCTCATTGCGGACGCACTCTCTCTCCTCAATCTTGGGAGAATCCAGTAACCGAGAGAGGTGGCACAGTGGTTATCACACTGGGCTAGCAATCGGGAAGACGACGGATCAAACACGTGTCCGGCCGTCCTGATTTAGGTTTTCCGTGATTCCTCTAAGTCGCTTCAGGCAAATGCCGGGATGGTTCCTTTGAAAGCGTGCGGCCGACTTCCTTCCCCGTCTTTCCCTAATACTATGGGATCGATGACCTCGATGTTTGGTCCCCTCCCAACGAATCAAACAAACTATCAGAATCCAGTGTCTGCGGCAAGCAACGAGTATGGTTGACAGGGAGCGCTAAGTAAGTAGTGTGCGATAGTTTAGGATTTTTGGGTTGGATGTGATGGGCGCACGGATAGCCGAAGCGGTTAAGGCGTCTGCACGAAAAAAGTGGAAAACCAGGGTTCCAGTCTCGGTCCTGCACAAATTTTCACTTGTCACCGTTGAAATCGTTTCAATGCCCAACTACGGTTGATCTCGGTATTTATTTCATTTCATCATGCAAGGTTTATGGCAGCATCAACAACTGCTGGAAGCAGTATTCAGCTTGATGTCTACCGATACTTCTACATCTTCACTCTTCAAATGTGAAAAGAATCACAGTACATACTTCCATTGTACAACATATCCGGTTTCTTTCTGTCTCATTCACGTATGTGGCGAGGGAAGAATGACCGCCTAAATGCCTCTGTGCCAGGTGTAACGATTAAAATCTTGTCCACACAGTGCGTTGGTAGAATAATACTCAAGGAGGTGTAGTACATTCATAGACTCCTCAATTAATACCGGTTGGATGTAGAAGGTAGGATGTAAGCTTTCGCGGACAATTGCCTTCTATCTTCAAGTGTACTCCAGTTCTAGATTTTTCAACATTTCCATGACACTCTACAATGTGTGAATACAATCTATGGCCAACCACGCTGACGTTCTTTGCTTAAATTCGGCTTTTCCTGTTTGTCCTATTTGATATGGGTCCCACACACACCACCAATATTCTGGAATGAGATACTCGAGTGTTTTGTATGCAACCATTTGCTGGCTACATTTACCTGCTTTACTACCTAAGAACTCAAGCTGTCTACCTGTTTTACCTATGATTCATCGTATGGAGCGTCCCATTTCTAATCCCACAGATTGATTTGAGTGATATGAAAAGTGACACGTCTATAATGTACTTACATTGATATTTATGTATTCTGAAAATAACCCATTTTTATATTTCTGAACATATAAAGGAAGTTCACCCAATTAAAGCAAGCTGCCAATAGTGGCAACTTTTCTCTGATAATACTTCTTTATTTGTAAGTGAATCATCTGCGGACAGTCTGACGTTACTATCTCGTCCTTCATATACAGCATACATGATAAAGATCGAAACACTAAATCTGCATCTGTAGTGTTGTTGTTGTTGTATTCTGGTTTGATGGAGATGTCCGGCCACTGTATCCTGTGCTAGCCTCTACATCTCCGAACGACTACTGCACTACATCCTGCTGAATCCGCTTCCTGTCTTCATCTCTTGATCTCCCTCTGCGATTTTCATCGCCCACACTTCCATGCAGTACTAAATTGGTGATCCCTCCATGTCTCAGAATGTGTCCTGTCAACTGATCCCTTCTTTTAGTCAAGCTATGCCACACATATCTTCTCTTCTCAGTTATTTTCAGTACTTTCCCAGTAGTTGCGTGATGCACTCATCTACTCTTCAGCATTCTTCGGTAGCACCAATTTCGAAAGCTTCTATTCTGTTCTTGTCTAAACTATTTATCGTCCACGTTTCACATCCATACTTGGCTGCACTCCATACAAATACTTTCCGAAACCACTTCCTGACACTTAAATCTATACTCGATGTAAACAAATTTCTCTTCTTAAGAAACGGTGTCCTTGCCATTGCCAGTGTACATTTTGTATCCTCTGTACATCGACCATCATCAGTTATTTTGCTCCCCAAATAGCAAAACTCATTTACTACCTTAAGTGTCTCATTTCCTAATCTAATTCTCTCAGCATCGCCCGACTTAATTCGACTACATTCCATTATCCTCGTTTTGCTTTTGTTGATGTTCATCTTATACCCTCCCTTCAAGACACTGTCCATTCCATTCAACTGCTCTTCTAAGTCCTTTGCTGTCTCTGACAGAATTACAATGTCATCGGCGAACCTCAAAGTCTTTATTTCTTCTCCATGGATTTTAATACCTACTCCGAATTTTTCTTTCGTTTCCTTTACTGCTTGCTCAATATACAGATTGAATAACATCGGGGATAGGCTACAACCCTGTCTCACTCCCTTCCCAACCACAGCTTCCCTTTCATGTCCCTCGACTCTTATAACTGCCATCTGGTTTCTGTACAAATTGTAAATAGCCTTTCGCGCCCTTTTACCCCTGACGCCTTCAGAATTTGAAACAGAGTATTCCAGTCAACATTGTCAAAAGCTTTCTGTAAGGCTAGAAATGCTAGAAACGTAGGATTGCCTTTCCTTAATCTATTTTCTAAGATAAGTCGTGGGGTCAGTATTGCCTCACGGGCTCCAACATTTACTATATATGTATAAGGACAGAATTAAAATTTTGTTTTGTTGGTAGTCCAGGCACAATAAACTTTTGAAGCTCCTGAAGAAGAGATCACTTACTTCCTGTTTGTTGCTGGGACAGGAATGTATGGCATATTTGAAAAAAAATTTCGCTTTTTTTAAAGAAATACATTTCCCGATTTTTCACACGCGTTTAACACTGTCTCACTTTCACATGTCTTTTTTTCGTTTTTATAACATACATCTCTTACTCATGTTGACGTCGTCGTTCAGTGTGTTGCCAACTTCAAGTTTATTTATATAAGAAAAGGGGAAAGCGATCAAATACAGATTTCTTAAAATAATAAATTAAATGTCTTATAACCTTCGATGTCCCGTATTTACAATATATATATATATATATATATATATATATATATATATATATAAATGCTCTTTACATATTCTCGACCTGAAGATGATAGCTCAGTCAACTGAAACAATTTACCACATTTTAATGGTTTATAATTTAAGCGATCGAGACAATTATATAAGGAAACTCGAACTGCGTCGGAAGGATTTCGAAACATTCGTTAGTGCAGTACATCCTCTGTCGCAAAATCATCTCTTCAAAGTACAGACGTGACAGAGCAAATGGAGTATCTATTAAAAGCCCTTAAGAAAAAACAATGCTCGGTCGCTTATCCACATAGGAGTTCCAAACCCCCGTTGTTCGGGATAACTCTGTTATATTGCGTAACGTAGATTGCAGTCTCTGGAGAAAGCAGAGCTCACAGCTTCATACGCCAAAAACTACAAATAATTAAGATCGTTCCTGCGAGATGCAAGGCCACAGCCCGAAAATAAAAACTCCAAATTTATTGCGGCATCACGCAGGAATGTTAATGCGTGGCGGGAAATAGGGATGTTCCTCCGACACGAGACCACAAAAACGCAGCCGAGGACATAAAATCCGGCAAAATATTGCAGCTAAATGCTGCGGCGCGGAGCAACGCGTGCGCGCGGCAAATTGCAGTGGCCGGTGGTCCAGCAGTGAGCTGGTCGGGTGGACAAACTACAGGTTCTGGAAATTAGACGCTCTCGCCGCTGACGTCGGACCAGACAGCGTGAGAAAACGGCCAACAACTCACTCGTACGCTGCGTCGGATGAAAACGTGCGGTTACCTGCTCGAGCAGTGTTGCCAACATCACGGAAATGAGATGGTTCCATTTTCAGCTGTGCACTGGTTGCCACTTGTCAAGGAAAGCTCTGAAAGGTTGTGAGCGGAAGTTTCTCAACTCCATTATTTGTTAACTTAAGGACTCCACAATACAGGAGGAAAATCTTCACTGAAGTCGGATTAGTAGCAGTCACAGGTACCTAAATTAAGGCCCTGGTGGTCTAGCGGGTAGAGACTTGACCCTTGCTCTGGAAGCCCCGGTTTCAGTGCCGGATTATGGTGGGAACTTTTTCTCATTCCAGTCTCCCCCATGACCGACCATGCCCACTCAGCCTGTTTTCATAATGAGTGCCAGCCATCATTCCAGGACAAAGGCTGCCTGGGAGAGGAGCACGCCATCCCTCCCCCTCCTAGTACCATTGCGAATAGTAAGACTGCAATCTAGCTGCAGTGAGGCCGATAGCCTACTCACAGGGGTGCGCCCAAAGTTTAGACAAGTACCTAAGTAACTTTGCATACCAACCAAGCGTACCTACAGTGGCCTGAACTGCTGAGAAGCCGCATACACATAACTCACATACATACACGTACATTAAATACAGATTAAGACAAAAAACGCGACGCACCACGAAAGAATTAGGTGAATGGGACGTAAATCAGTACATGTGACGTATATATGCGAGAAAACAAAAATCTACAACTTCAGGAAAAGTGGATGATTTACTCAAGAAAAATAGCTTCACAAACTGATGCAGTCAATAACGCATTGGTCAACTTTGGTCCTTATGCAAACAGTTATTCGACTAGCATTGATTGACAGAGTTGTCGGATGTCCTCCTGAGGGTTGCCGTGCCCAACTATGTCCAACTGGCGTGTGAGATGCTCAAAATCCCCAGTTGATTGGAGGACCCTGCTCATAATGCTCCAAATGTTCTCAACTGGGTAGAGATCCGGCGACCTTGCTGGCAAAGGTAGGCTTTGGCAAGCACGGAGATGTGTAGAAACGTTTTGCCGTGTGCGAGAGAGTATTATCTTGCTGAAATGTACGCCCAGGGTGGATTACCACGAAGGGCAACAAAACGGGTGTAGAATATCGTCGACGTATCGCTGTGTTGTAAGCATGCTGTGAAAAAAATGTCACTCTAGACCATCATTCCTGGTTGTCGGACCGTATGGCGGGTGACTGCCTGGTAAGCATTCTGGGCGAGTCTCAAATCAAATGGTTCAAATGGCTCTGAGCACTATGGGACTTAACATCTGAGGCCATCAGTCCCCCAGAACTTAGAACTAACCTAAGGACATCACACACATCCATGCCCGAGGCAGGATTCGAACCTGCGACCGTATCGGACTCGCGGTTCTAGACTGTAGCTCCTAGAACCGCTCGGCCATCCTGGCCAGCCGGGCGAGTCTCCAGACACTGGTTAGCGGGGCTCAGTACGAAGCGGGACTAATCACTGAAGACAGTTGTACTCCATTCAATGACACTCACGGTCAAATGCGTGTGAGGAGCTGTCTCAGACAGTGGTGGGACACCAGCCTGACTGTTACCCGCCATACGGCTTGACAACGAGGAGTTATGGTCAGGGGTGTCATTTCATTCCATATTAAGACCCCTTTGCTTGTTATCCATTGCACCCTTGCAACAGAGCGGTGAGATGACGAAGTTGTTCGTATCCTTTGGTTGCCCTCCACGGCAAGCCATCATGGGCTTACATTTCACCCTCCTGCACACTACTAGTGGTTCTGCTGTTTGTCTTCGTGTTTGCCAAAAACCACCATGGCCAGCAGGGGCCCCAGATCACTCCCCAGCTGGGAACGTTTGCAGGATTACGCCAGGGTTCTCCTACTATCTCGGGATCTTCACTATCACGGCAGATGGACAGAGTCTGGAACGATGTTGATCAGGAGGACCTTCAATAACTCTATTAATCAATGCCTAACCGAATAACTGCCTGAATAAGGCATAGAGGAGGATCAATGCATTATTGACTTCTTCAGTTTGTAAAGATCTTTCTCTTGAACACATCCAATTTTTCCAAAACTGTAATCTACTGATTTCCGTCCCATTCTCATAATTCCTTCGTGATGAATAGTTTATTTTATTTTTATTTTATTCGTCTTAAAACTTTGTATTTTTTGTCTGGGGCAGCATACAACATTGTCCCAGAAATGAAATGTTTCCAATGCCCCAGTTCCGTTTATAATTTCTCGGAAATTTCTCTTGATTATCAGATGAATGCTGCTGGAACTGCAAACCTCTTCCAAAATTTTACCAACTGGGTAACGCTCTGTAACTCCCAATTTGCTGGTATATTTAGCTGAAGAGAACTATGTTTTACAACAATTCGTCCAGCTCTCATCAGAAGGGAATGATAGGTGAAAAAATAATTAATGCAGATTTATGTTTACAATGGTTTCGCTACAGAAAATAAGGTGAACGACGGGATGGTGCTTCTGGCAGTACACTGTCGGTTCCTTTCGCATCATTCCGATATCCGCGCTTGTACTCCCTTGACCACGCTGTCGAAGGAGCGCTACATGTGTCATAGAAGGAACTCTGTAAGGCTGTTGTCCGGACTGATCGATCCTGTTTGCAACCGCTCTTCTCTGATTGTGTTCCTTCTTCAGTATTAAATTCACAATGTAAGCTCCCAGACCACATCTACAGCACCTGGATGAAAATTTCGAAACACAACGAGAAATCCATGCTTGAACATAAATGCAGATTCTAAGCAGACCTTTGTCTAGCGCTGTTATATTTGACCACTACCGGGACCATCCAACGTCCTCAAGGCATTCCACGTGTCAGTCGTGGTCACAACAGTGTCGTGTGTAGCTGCGGGTCTACCATGTCGTAGCTGAGTGAGTCCGAACGTGCTCAAATTGTTCGTGCTCGTATTGTGGGTGCTACCGTAATTAATGGAGTCGAAGTGCTTGGTGTTTCAAGGGCAGCGTATCGAAGGCTTATACCTCATATAGGTAAAGTATAATTGGGGAGAAGAGGAGTTTGTGGCACAACTTGACTAGAAGAAGGGATCGGCTGGTAGGACATGTTCTGAGGCATCAGGGGATCACCAATCTGGTATTGGAGGGCAACGTGGAGGGTAAAAATCGTAGAGGGGGACCAAGAGATGAATACAGTAAACAGATACACAAGGATATACGTTGCAGTAGGTAGTGGGAGATAAAGAAGCTTGCACAGGATAGAGTAGCATGGAGAGCTGATTCAAACCAGTCGCAGGACTGAAGACCACAACAAACAAGGTAAAGTAGAAACGTGTCATCCACTAAGTCGCAGTGTGAACGAAGGTGTATGGTGAATGATCGTAGGAGACGGTCACTGAAGAGGATTGTGACGAAATTTAATAGGGCGACAGCTGCGAAAGTCACTGCAAATCTGAATGGCGCACTTGCGAACCAAGTCAGCACCAAAACGGCACGAACAGAACTCCAAAGGCATCAAATTGCAGGGGAGGTGGAACTCCAAAGCCACTCATCGGTGATGCAAATGCCCATAACAAGCCCAATGTTTTTACTCTGCGAGGTCGTATTATCATTTTGGCCAGTCAGGTCCATACCATTGTATGTTTGTCCCCCTATGGCAATGCTGTGTATCCAGGGCGACAGGGGTCCTGTTCAAACATCTCGCATCGTCTGGGACCGGCTTCGTGAGGACAAGAATGAACTGTTGCATCTCCCCTGGCCTCCCCAGACACCAGACCACAATGTTACAGAGTCTTTGTGGTCCACTGAGGAGGTAATGAGTGATCGCAATTACCTCCATTCTCGTTAGCTGAACTTGCTACTATTTTGCAGGAAGAGATTCCCTTGAAAACCACATGCTTGTATTTATACATTCCGATATGTCTGGACGCCTTTTGAATGCCAACGGTTGTCTTACTATTAATTGGAGTGGTAAGGAGTTGCGTTTGGGGCGTTTCCATATTTTTGTCCACCTCCTGTAATGTATGCACATTTCTCCACGTTGCGTCTTAGCAGATGACATGCTTCCACTTTCCCTATACGCGGTCTAAACCTTGGATACGCTGCCAAGCACTTCGACTCGATTGATTCACTTGACAATCAATGTGAAGTGTATGGAAGATGGTACACTACTGGCCATTAAAACTGCTACACGAAGAAGAAATGTAGATGATAAACTGGTATTCTTTGGACAAATATATTATACTATAACTGACATGTGATTCCATTTCCACGCAATTTGGGTGCATAGATCCTGAGAAATCAGAACCCAGAACAACCACCTCTGGCCGTAATAACGGCCTTCATACGCCTGGGCATTGAGTCAAACATAGCTTGGATGGCGTGTACAGGTACAGCTGCCCATGTAGCTTCAACACGATACCACAGTTCATCAAGAATAGTGACTACTGGCGTAATGTGATGAGCCAGTTGCTTGGCCGCCATTGACCAGACGTTTTCAATTGGTGAGAGATCTGGAGAATGTGCTGGCCAGAGCAGCAGTCGAACATTTTCTGTATCCAGAAAGGCCCGTACAGGACCTGCATAATGCGGTCGTGCATTATCCTGCTGAAATGTAGGGTTTCGCAGGGTTGGAATGAAGGGTAGAGTCACGGGTCGTAACACATCCGAAATGTAACGTCCACTGTTCAAAGTGCCGTCAGTGCGAACAAGAGGTGACGGAGACGTGTAACCAATGGCACCCCATACCATCACGCCGGGTGATACGCCAGTATGGCGATGACGAATACACGCTTCCAATGTCCGTTCACCGCAATGTTGCCAAACAAGGATGGGACCATCACGATGCTATAAACAGAACCTGAATTCATCTTAAAAAATGACGTTTTGCCATTCGTGCACCCAGGTTCGTCGTTGAATACACCAGTGCAGGCACTCCTCTCTTTGATGCAGCGTCAAGGGTAACTGCAGCCATGGTCTCCGAGCTGATAGTCCATGCTGATGCAAACGTCGTCGAACTGTTCGTGCAGATGGTTGTTGTCTTGAAACGTCCCCATCTTTTGAGTCAGGGATCGAGACGTGGCAGCATGATCCGTTACAGCCATGCAGATAAGTGGCGTGTAATCTCAACTGCTAGTGATACGAGGCCGTTGGGATCCAGCACGGCGTTTTGTATTACCCTCCTGATCCCACCGATTCCATATTCTTCCAACAATCACTGGATCTCGACCAACGCGAGCGGCAGTGTCGCGATACGATAAACCGCAATCGCTATAGGCTACAATCCGACCTTTATGAAAGTCGGAAACGTGATGGTACGCATTTCTCCTCCTTACACGAGACATCACAACAATGTTTCACCAGGCAACGCCGGTCAATTGCTGTTTGTGTATGAGAAATCGGTTGGAAACTTTCCTCATGTCAGCACGTTATAGGTGTCGCCACCGGCGCCAATCTTGTGTAAATGTTCTGAAAAGCTAATCATTTGCATACCACAACATCTTTTTGCTTTCGGTTAAATTTCGCGTCCGTAGCACGTCATCTTCGTGGTGTAGCAGTTTTTTGGCCAGTAGTGTATTTCCACTGTGCCATCAATTGGGGTTTCTTTACGTTGCTTTCATGGATGGGGCATGGAAGTGATTGCTGCTAGTAGGCGTCTGTGCGGGCTATTAGGCCACTATTTACCAGTTGTTAGGTTGGTGCTAAAGTCGTAGCGTTTTTGTTTCGAACGTTGGTATTCCGGTTCCTGTGGGTTCATTTATCGATAGGCATTTTTCATTTGTAGTTCACTGTGGCTGTTCGACGTTTTACCGTCATTTTGTCATCTAGAGATAGCGAGTGGAGCTGTATACTTTGGAAATGGAGTGTCATATGGAGAAATGGGAACATTTCCAACATATTCTTGTGTTTTAGCCCAGTAGGGAGGTGACAGCTGCGGAGACAACCAAAAACATTTGCCGAGTTTGGTTTTCTCGTTTGGAGGAGGATCGTTTTGACATTAGTGACTCTCCACGTTCAGGAAGACTTTCAGGGTTTGACGAAAATCGTTGAGAAGCCTTAATCCACAATGCTTTATGCTAGTGTACTCGAAAACTAGCAAATGTGATGAACTGTGATCATTCCACCATAGTGCGACTTTTACATGCAACGGAGATGGTACAAAAATGCGGTTTGTGGCTACCGCATGCTCTAAACCAAAATATAAAAAATCAATGGGTGGCCGTATGTGTATCTGTGCTAGCTCGTCACCGGTTGGCTCATGAACAGCAACGATCTCTCCTATCTTATCTCGTTACTAGTGACGAGAAATGGTGTCTTCAAGCTAATGTGACTCTCCCTACAAAGACTTGCGCGCGTACATAGAAGATACTGTTACGCGTCTGGTGGAACGGCGAAGGTGTGGTGTGCTATAAATTGCTTCTCCCAGGTGTAATCATCACCTCTGACATTAACTGTCAACAACTGTGGCGTCTTGGAGACGACATCCAAGAACAATGGCCCGGAAACTGCATGAAATTATGCTACTCAACGATAACCCTCGCCCACATTCTAGAAGAGTGACAAAAAACACTACAGAGGAATGAGATGGGAAGCCATTCCGCATCCAGCCTATTCATCTGATTTGGGCCATCAGATTCTCACCTTTTCCCCTCTCCATCGACAATCTTCAAGGTACTTCCTTTCCTTATGTAAATGCGCTCCGACCACGGCCCGACGAGTTCTTCGCCTCAAAACCACGTGATTTCTACAGTCGCGGAATTGCAACGCTACCCCAGCATAGGCAGATTGATGTATGTAATGAAGGTGAGGAGAAACGCTGCCAACTTATGCACCATCCCAGAACAAGTATACTATCTCTAGATAATCCTTAGATGTTGGAGAAGAATAATACAAGTGTCAAGCTTTACAGCCTGTTCTTGGATTTTTCTAAGTTGATTCTTGTGACTTGTAAAGGTGGTTTCATTTCACTATTTCTATATTTCAATTGCTCCGCCTCCTAGTCATTGTTGAATCCCTGCAAAGGTGCCATTTTGTACCTAGTACCGATCGCGAACAGTGTGGATAACTCTGTCTAGACTTTGAAGTACAGAGAAGCCACACAAGGAACGATGGAGCCTGAGTTTGCCTTCCATCGTGTAGAGAAGAGACGTGTTGGTGTTAGAATACCACAGGATTTTGGTCGCTGATCGGCGATGTGGTGGGATGTTACACAGCTGCGCGCAAGGAATGCATGCTTGCTTCAAGATAGTTTTTCAAGTTTGACGAGGAACATAATTTCTTACTTCCCACCGTAAAGTTGCTGTAACATTCCGTGCTGGACGCGGATCCTTCGTGTTGATAGTTGTTTCTTGTGTCTTTGCGAAGCGAGCTCATTTCGAGCATCGGGTCAGAATCTGCTTGCTATCGATTCACCTTGATCATACCGCAGCGAACGTAGTCACCTAGTACCACAGTGAATCTTTGTAAATGTCCTGCGAATTATATTGAACGTTGTTTGGTTGAATTATTCCCATACTGGAATTCTGTGTGCCGCGTGTTTCTTGCGCAACGACGCTACAAGTTTTATTATGGTTTATTTGCTTTCGTAAATTCAGTTACGTCCTTTTATACTGAAACATTCTTGCGATTCAGTTTTCTTTCCCATTCATTTTTCTATTTGAAAGAATTAGTGTGACTTTGATATGGGGCTGTAGATAATTTCATGGGTATTTCTCTAGTATTCAGGTGTCATGAGCGCGTAAGCGCCCTTTCACTGTTTGAAATTACAAGTGCACAGTGTCACCAAAAATGCTGTGTCGCCTGGAGGTTTCTTGGACCATCTCTGCTTTTCAAGATGCGCGAGATATGATGCACACTGTTAATCTTGAGATAAGCAGCACTGTAGTCACCAGTGGAATGCCATGAGTAGTAGTACGGCATAGGCCGAGTGGTACGATTCCAGATATATTCTGATGAACTGGAACACGTTGATTTAGGATCACAGCATTTTTATTCTTTTATCTCGTTTTACTGCCCAACAACATCTTTGAGCAGTTTATTATCATCATCTTCAACGTTTTTCCATCATTAGATCATATCTTTCATACAAATTGCATTAACGGTATAAAACATAAAACCTGCAACTTTAAAACAGCAATTAGACACTGGTAACATTAAACTTTACCTTACACCATGACAAAATCTGGTAATACACACATCATTAATCAAGAAAAATCTAAATGACCCTTTGGTATGACAATGTTCACGAGTTATTTGAGAGTCTCAGATTTGTGGCTTTTCACCCCACTTTCTTACTCAGTAATATTTCTTTTATAGCCAATATTCAATTTAATTATTTTTATACACATTTTGGGCATCACATACGTCAATATCAGGACAGTAACTTTAAATCCTATTGCGAGTGCTTTTTGCCAACTTTTTGAGGCAGTAGAAACATACACCTCATATCTATTTTACACACATCAGGTAGGTTCATCTCCTCAGCTTTTAACACATACAGTTTTTCAACATCGTATTTATCCCTATTAAAAAAAAATTTACATTTCATTTACCTCGTTTTCAGAATTCTTACCTTTTCTCATCCATATTTTTTCCCAACTACTTTACTGTTACATTTTCTCTTTACAATATCCACTATACTTACATTATTCTTGATAATTTTCTAGTGTACCCAATTTAATTATTCATTTACTTATCCACATACAATACACAGTATCTTACATTATTTCCAAACTTTTTCGTTTACATTGATAGAGAAGAAGGAAAAAAGATTGTAAAAGTTCTGAATGATGAAGAGGAAGGTTGACAACACGAAATGAAACAGAAGTAGTGCTGGCAACGGCTCGGGTCCCCGGTGCTCGTCAGGCACCTGACAATGCAAAGAGTGCATGTCCCCTGAGGATTCAATATTTCATTTGTCGTTGGTTTCTGTGGATATATAACTTCAGGTGTACCATATTTCTAACTCCTAAAGGCTTTCTTGACCAAGGGTACACAAGAAAATAAGCGTTTGCATGTGGAGTTCCTTGCACTTCAAAAGGCCCATTGTAAATGTATTTGAATTTAGAAATTTCATTATTAATTTCACTAGATTTTTCATGGGTCTTCACTAAAACATAATCTCCAATTTGAATTTAGTTGTTTTAAAGTTATTATCATGCCTTTTAGATCTAGCAGCCGCTTTCTCTTTCATTCTCTTCTTAACTAACTCTTTTTCTCATGCAGGTTAATTCCTACAATAGGTGGAAATTGTAAGATCTCTTCAATAATGCTTTTACTTTTATGATCCAACAGAATATCCTTAGGGGCAAAACCGGTGGATTCATGGTATAAGGTGTTCATGGTCTTTTCAAAGTCACTTACAAATCTGCCCCAGGCCTTATGGTTATGGTGAGAGTAGGTTCTACCTAACTTTCCTAATTCACGTATGTATCATCCAACAGGGTTACTAGCTGGGTGGTAAGCTGAAATATACTTAACCTGAACATCATGTTGCTTCATACCTTCCTTCCAGATTTTTGAGATAAACTGTGGTCCATTGTCAGACAAAACTGCTTTAAGTTTACCAATGGTGTTAAAATACTCAGTCATCTTGCTAAAGACTGCTTTAGCAGTGGCTTTCCTGATTGGATATAATTTAATAAATTTGGAGAACACTTCCTACACTACAACAATGTAAGACCAATTACCTGAGGTTTTGGGCAAAGGACCATACAGATCCACCGATAATAATTCTAATGTGTCATCTGGTACTGTATTCTGCATAAAAACTTAATTTACTCTATTTGTTAATTTTGCCCTCTGACATATATCACAAGATCTTATTCTCTCAGTAGTTTTCTTAGTAGCACCTACATTAATCATAACCACATCAGTTAACTTTTCAATACACTTTTTGGAACCACAATGCCCTAAGGAAAGATGAAAATAATGAATCACTTCAGTCTGAAATTGCCTAGGCCAACACACCTTCCATTCTTCAGCACTTGTATTCTTTCTCCTGTATGAAACTCCATTAAATATCTTGTAAAATCTACTGATTTGTGGAAAGTCAGGGTTACTAAAAGTAACTTTCACTGACTTCGATATTTCATCTTCATTCTGGTGGAACCTCATGCTTTTACAAATTTGCTCGATTCTTTTCCTACCAGGAACCTCATTAATATATCTTATATGAAATTTTCCATCTTCATTACATTCCCTCGGTAAGTTGTTCATACCCTCAGGCAATCGTGATAAAGTGTCAGCTACGTAATTGTCACTACCTTTAATATACAATATCCCATAATCAAACTGTTGTAACTACAGGGCCCATCGACTCAACCTGCCAGTAAACAATCGACAGTTTTTCAAAAATGTTAACACCTTGTGGCTGTGTGAATTATAGTTTTATGTCCCCATAAATAATTCGTAAATTTCTTTAACCCCCAAACAATTGCTAAAGCCTCTTTCTCTGAAATAGTATAGTTTTTCTCATATTTAGTTAAAGTCCTGCTACCAAAAGCAGTGGTCTTATGTTCTGTTTTCCCAGATTCTGTGTTTTACTGAAATATTTCAACATCAATACGATAAGTACTACTGTCTGTAGTCATGTGGAATGGCTCACTTAAAACTGGATGATGTAAAACGCTTTCCTTTACTAACTCAGTTTTCAAATTTTTAAAATCTCTCTGACATTCAAATGTCCAAACATATACACAATTTTTCTTCAACAAGCTGTTCAAATGTGGGCTGTTAAAAGCTTGCCCCTTCGCAAATTTGCGCCAAAACCCACAAAGACCTATAAACGCTTGTAATTGTTTCCTGTTCTTTGGAGGAGGGCACTTTTCAATAGCATTAAGCTTTTCTGGGTTCTTGCCAATCCCAGATGTGGTTATTATGTGTCCTAAAAACTTAATTTCTAGTCTCACAAACTCACATTTTTTTAATTTTAAAGTCATACCCTCTGCTTGAAGAGCAATAAGGGTTTTGTTTAAGAGGTCACAATGTTCTTCCCAGTTATCAGTAGCAATCAATAGGTCATCTACATATACAGTCAATCTGGCACAAAGTTCTTTTCCTAAAACGTAATTCAAAGCCCTAATGAAAACAGAAACAGAGGTTTTTAAACCAAATGGTACAACTTTGTATTGGCAACATTTTCCTGCAAACAAAAAAGCTGTATATTTCCTAGAATCTTTGTGTAATTGGATTTGCCAATATCCAGAAGTGAGGTCTAAACTGGTTAGATATTTTACATTATGGAACTTTTGAAATAAATTATCTAAATTTACAGGGCTGTCTACCTCTCTCCTGACAATTTTATTCAGCGTCCATGCATCAATGACTACCCTTACACCTCCATCCTTCTTATTGACTATAATAAGTGGACTATTGTATTCACTATGCTTCTCTCTATTTGCTTCTCTCTAGTACCCCCCATTCCAACATTTTATTAATTTCAGCTTGTATTGCTTCTTTCTTAGCTACAGGTATTGGATAGGGTCTGACAAAGAATGGTTCATGTTCCACGACATCCATACGGTATTCAAAGTTATTTACGACACCTGGTTTATCAGAAAACACTTCCTTACTATTATTCAAGGTATTAAATTAATCCTCTTTCTGTTCACATGAGATCTCTCGGATAACATTAACAATTTCCCTAAAACTGTCAGTTTTTCGATCATCCTGCGATAAACCTTTCACATGGTATATTTCATATAGTTGGGATAAACCATCATTTCCAGAGTCTTTTATTAACAATATAGATTCTACATTAACATCTTGGACCGGGTTGTCACCTTCAAATTTAATTTCTATTGTTTTGGTTTCCCTATTAATCTTAACAGTTTCACTACCAAAATCTAAAATTACTTTTACCTTGTCTAGCCAATCAATACCTAGAATCATTTCAGCACTTAGTTCAGGGACCACTAAAAAACCATGCTCAAATTTTTGACTTCCTATTTCAAAGTCCATCAATACACAGCACTTCGTTCAGGGACCACTAAAAGAATCACGTTGAAATTTTTGACTTCCTATTTCAAAGTCCATCAATACTTGTTTATGAATGGGCTTGCTGGACTACCAGTAGCTCCTATAATTTTTACTCCACTCACAGACATTATTACTAGCTCTGGTTTACATGAAATATGATCAAAGAATGATTCTGATATGGCACTGATTTGGAATCCTGTGTCTAAAAGCACTTGCAGCTCAGTGTTATAAGCAATTACAGGTATTATAGTTTGTTTAATAATTTTGTGTTCCTTTTCCTCCTTTTCTTCCCATAACAGATCCTGCTCAATCATAATTTCTTTCCAGGAAATATTACCTACTGATTTCTGTTGTATTATCAGGTGGCGTTTTGGATTTGTTGACCTCTACATCTTTACAGATTTTCAACAATTCACGATCTTCTATATTTATATCTGGTGGTTCTTTAGATTTCTGTAAATCTGTTTCATTCATTACATTAAGCAAAGCTTCCCCTAATATAGTGTCACCTGGCGGCTCTTTCGGTTTTGTTTCGGTTATGCATTCCGGATTTTGTTTCGAAAAAGTGTCTTTAACTTTTTCGTAACCTCTTCCTGTAAAGGTATAATTATGTTTGTCTACCTCCAAAAACTCATCTGTAGCTGAATCTGTGGTTTCTCCTTCATCTGAGCTATCACTAGGCTATATTTCGTCATCACATTCGAGCAGGAAAGCAACTTTTAAACATTGAGGCAGATTATTTCTAGATGTTTCAGATACTTTATTTTTTGAATTATTTTCTACACAATGCACTTCGTTTGGACACTCAGGTACTTCTGTTGTATCACTTTGAACGATTTCAGCCTTGACTTCATACTTAGTATAATGGTCATATACACTGATAACTTTCATTTCATTTTCACCTTGGCTATCATTCTCAGGTGATCGTGCGAACTTCCTACTAGAACCTTCTGCATTAGAGTCACAAAATACCTTTCCATCAACAATAACTGCACCTGCACTGCTTATAGTGTCCTGTTTACTAACGTCCTCTTTTAGATCACTTTCACCTATTATTAATTGTGCACACCTCTTTTGCGTGGCATATTCTTCTACCTTTCTTTCCTCTTTATTAATCATAACCTCCCCCACATCTACGTCTTTTACCTCATATACATCAGTAACAGTACAAATATTCTACTTTTCACTCGCCTTTTCTGGCTCTCTCTCATTCTTTAATAATGCCTTTTCGCACGATTCCAATACTGATTTATCCTTATCATATGGCATACTAACTTTATGTTCAGTTTTACATGCGTCTATTAGTGAAACCGGCAAAGGGAAGTGTCCGATTCCGCCTCTTCTCTCTACGGCAGCCATCTTATTCTGACCTCGGCCATTTGTGTGTGTTGCTGAGTACAATGTACGGTGCTCTCGCAAGCGCTGCAACGAGCACAAATGGTCACATGACTTCGCACTGGGCTCGCCACTATGTATCACTCCGCGCACGTCTTCCATAGTCGCGTCTTTAACCTTCCTGCCCCGCATTTTCCATCTTTCCTTCTCAAATTTATTATTTGACATATTTTCTTTTGGCCCAAAACCGGTTTCCGCGTGAATCCGGCCCGTAACACACGCGGTTTTCAGTTTTCCATTTCGTCTCTGGTTTGGAAATTCCGCGCCATGTATCCCCTATCGCGCGTCGTATAGTTTCCCCTTCCTCTCGCACGACCTCTTTGAATCGTGTTTGCACGAAATCTATCGTTTTCAGGTCGTTCATTTTGGTCATTACTTCCTCGCGAATAATTGTCGTTATTATGGGGACGAGACTCGTGATTTCTTCGCCAGTGATCTTCATCCTCTGCCCTTTCCAAGAACGCAGAAAAACTTCTATGGGTACTAGTAACATATCGTTTAGAATTCTCAGACAGTTTCTGCCAAAGAACCCGAACGATCTCGGCTTCAGTCCTCCTAGTCTTCAGAAGTATCAGCTTTCTGTACCATGATTTGGTTTGACTGCCTCTGATATCATACAGCCTGGCCATTAGAAACTCACGCCACAACTGGTCTTGTTTTTCTTCTGACCAGTACTCGTCAATAAATTTTTGTTTAAAGTTTTCAAAAGACATCTGGATAGTATCCAGATTCAAGCCCCACCTTTTTGCTTCTCCTGTTAATGCACTGATTACAACATTAATTTTTTCCTGGTCAGATAAATATTCAGGAAAGTTTCTTTCGTAGTTCTTTACAAAATCAAGAGGGTGCCATTCGTTATGTCTCTCTGCAGGGTCGATTTTTTCCTCACCCTCCAATTTATTACTGAAAGGCATTCTTTCAGTAAAATGTGTAGGTCCTGTTTGTATTTTTCTTTCCAAGTCATACATTTTGCCTTGGATTTGTGAAGTGTTATGGTCATACTTCTTTTGCAAGTAACAATCTGTTTGGTAAGTTCTCTACTTGTTTCTGTTACAGATTGTTTAATCTGTGCACATTCTACGGGACATTTCGTTTGTATTTCGGATTTAATACCGAATACGTTTTCGTCCACTTTAGTACTGACTAAGGGTTCTATCTGATCTTGGATTTTAATTACTTCAGTGTCAAACCTCTCATTGATGTCATTTATTTGCTCTTGCATAGTGGTAATAATACCGTTAGTGACATTTATTTCGTTAAGATTTTTGATTTCGTTACTTACAATACCTACTCTAACATCCACCTTCTCAATCTGTTTACTAAGATTCCCGCCTTGCTCTTGCATTTGTTTACTAATATCACTACCTTGTGTTGCAATTAGCTGTCCCTGTGCTGCAATTTGTTGCCCCTGTGCTGCTATTTGTGTATTAATATTGTCGTTGAGTACTGCAATTAGTGTTGCAAATTGCGCAGACAACATCCAGAACAAATCAGTCACATCTGGTGTCTTTTCACTTTTGGTTTCTACCGCATTTTCATGTTCGAGTCCTACTTCCCTTGCTGTTTCCGGTGATTCGAAAACATCCCTCGATTCATTAACATAGCCACTGTCTTCCAAAACATCGCATATATTGCCTTGCTTAGTACGCGCGACATTCATGTCTTCGATCTGCTTATTTACGTCCGCGTGATATCGTACGTAATTTAATTTGCGCGTAGTGCCATCTGTTGGTGTGCTGCCTGATCTGCTCTCAGTTGCATTCTGTTTTCGCGTGTCTGGATTTATTTCTAGTTTTCTGTCCATTTCAATTACTGGTAGGTACTCATATATCTTTAATTTTCAATTTAAGCTGAACTTTCGCTATCCGTTCTGGCACATAATGTACAGGTTCGTGCCGCTGGACGTTTTTTGTTCACTCTATGTTTGTAAAATCCTAACTACTTATAATTTTTTTTTTCGTCTGTAGGTGCAAATTGAATAAAGTCCTGTGACGCGGCGCCACGTATAACACTCCTGTCCGCTACTGCTATACCATAACCTCAAAACTGGAGGCAGTTTGTAAAATGATGTATTCTGTTAAAGCAATTATGGTATAAAGCAACAGAGCAGTGTTACCCTCTGAGAGGAAATCTGTTATATTGACCGTGCTGTACCTAACGGAAATTGCTTATCGGAAGTGAAAGTCAGAATTACGTAAATATTGAAACAGTAAGAAATAATATTTTACCTAGCTACACTGATTGAAGGGTAAAGAAAACGGTCGCCAGCCTAAATAGGCAAGAGAATTATTAACATTCTTGTTTAAGAAAATACGTATGAGTAACTTCAACGGACAAACACAACCTATACTTTGCCATACGCGAGTGCAATGAACTCTGGCACCTGAATACAGTGTGTTAGGTTAAGGTTGGAGTTAGCAGACCAGAACAAACTACTGACAAAAATATAACAGATAACAAGACACACATTACTTTTCACACATTTTCCTAGCTCACATGAAATTGTGAATGTAGTTCACTGCGAAATTATGAACTGATAACAGTTTAAGCCTCTCTCAACTACTTTTCTATTTAGTTTGAAAGTTAAATGGAATTCACTAACAGGTTACTTCTCACTGTCTTTTGAATAAAGAAATTATTGTTTTCATAAATAGTGATCTTTATATTAATTGTTATTTATCATGATCATGAAGGATAAACTGTGGATCCTGTTATGCTATTCATAAGCACTTCCAATACACAAGAGAGACAAGCACTTAGCAAACATGAGTATATAACTTTCCGGAAATTCAGTTCACGACTTTTACTGCAGTGAGACACAATGTTGACAAATTTACAAGAAACTGACTCACCTCTTAAAATTTACTACAGACAGCACTATGATCATTAACTAAGCAAAATTTTATAAGCCTCAGTCTTAAGAACTTTTAATTTTTAAAAGAAACTTCAAATTGTCTTTATTACCACCGTCTCCTACTTTCAAGTAAATGACTCAATAGGTAACTTTGAAACTCCACAAAACTTTAAATTGGACTGTTTCCATCACTGGGAGGCTTTCACAAAACCACATTTACTACCTCCCACAATTTCACAAAATCCTCAGTAAATCTGAATACTCCCTTCTTACCAAAGATCAAACAACATTATTTAATTAACTGTTTGGCTTTGAGACTTTCAGTTTTCCCACAAACTGGGACACTCGGTAATCATAGTTCAAATGGAGAAGAACCTGAGACGTGTTGTGATAGGGGAAAAATCAAGGTAGGTACATAAATTCAGTTATAAGTTACCTTATATTTGTGCACAATAAAACATCCAATGAGCTGATCCTTCACTGTACATTACTATAGTTCTTCTCTTCCATTACAGTGATTGCGCAATGTGGTGGCGAGAGCATGTTGGAGGGTGGATTTGCAGGTAGAATTGCTGGTTCTCGGTCATTAGTTGGTGGCGATGATAGACACCAGTTCCAGAATGGTTCCAGCTCTTTATGTATCCATCCGAGGCACTGGAAAGCGGCACGGAAAGCCTCACTCGGCACCAGCACAATACACAACTTTTACATGAGCTGTTGACAGTTTGGTAGCTCGTCCCTGACTGACTCTGGTTTCACCTTTTCTACCTAGGCCAACCACAACTTGCGCGCGCTACTAAGTTCCGTTCCCGAGGGGAACGACACTATCTTTTCCATACAGAATAACTAAGAATCCTACGTGAAGGTCAGCAGTTTACATAACAGCAAACAATCATTTCAAACAAAACGTATCATTTGCACATATAGATAGTTCTAAACAAAATTATTTAAATAAATTTATTTAATTTTAAAGATAACCAAGGAGATTATATGAGGAAGACAAAAGATCATGTGCTCATATTGTGCATATTACAGAGATTACACTTCATTACAGAATCGAATTAATCGTACACTAATTACAGAAGTTCAACGATGGGATGTTGAACGAAATAGAAAGCTAAATCAATCAACAAAAGGTATGTAGTGTCTAAGCTATGGTGTTACAAGGCGACAAAACGCAACTGCAGGTGTAGTTACGGAAGTGTCCTACGTGAGCGTCTTCTGTGTCGCTGCCTGTCTCCCGCTGCAACTGGCGACGTTTGAATTCAATCGTGTTTGAATCTTGTCGTTGCAGCACGCGTGACAGCGACAGTCACGTGTCTTCTCGGCAAAGCAGTGGAGCGGACGCGACGGCTGCTATGAATTACTTAACATCCGATTTTAAGAAAACTATTCGGTGAAAAATTTTGGTTCTTCCGCAACCTATAGCTTGATATCTTTAAACGATAAAGGTCTGAATTTATTTTCGTTATTCGTCATAGTTACTGTGCTGCACGAAATTGAGCACATGGCTACACTAAATTTTACGAATTTGCAGAGGTAAAATCACATTGTGTAGACATTCGATACAGCTCATTCAAGGCCATACATTATTGTGTACGAAATATAACCAATATATCTAAATTGTATTTAAAGTTGAAACTCGGATTGATATCTGTTTAGATTATTGAGACGAGGACAGAATGTCGTAACAGAGATGAACTGTGATCATTCCGACCAAGTCAATGTCGCCCAAGTATTCGGCCTGCTGCGTTGTTATAAAGACTCTATAAAGGAATTTTAATCGTATACAGAAGGTGGCACGACAGTCGGAGGAGCCAAATCCTATCACGAAATTACTGTCACAGAGAGATATGACAAAAATACTCACATTTCTTTTTGTAATGAACAAAAAATAATCTATTCGACGAAGTTACGTATCTGTATGAATGTTTTCATCGAACTTACGTGACGTGTGACATTAGTGACGTTATCGACATTTTAGAGCAAAAGAAGATCGAGTTACTTGTTTTGTAAATAAAACTGCCTTTTCCTGCTACAATTTGCTTTCCCAGACTCGTTTCGCTTTTTCTTTATCTAAGGCATCATCAGTGTAATCAATAACGATACAGTTTCGTTAGTTTTAGATTATTAAACACTTCACGTCGCGACTTTTTACGTAAAAAAGTTATTACCTACGATTTACTGGTCCGCGTTTCCACTCAACTGGTCTGGGGGTCACACTACCACTTTATTACTGACTTATCGATTCTTTGTACAGCAGCTTTATGTGCTTCTCGATCTTATTGAGCGGGTGGGAGAAAACTATCATATTATTAATGGTGTGTGTGAGTTGTAAATGTGTCTTGCACAACTCATATTTTAGCTCTTGTTTTTTAGAGTATTGGGGTTTGATTTCGTATTTAACCACATTTTCTGAGCAGAATGCATTGCTTTTTGGGCGCTGGGTGAACTGTTTTCAATCTTTACATTGATATATTTAGATACATTGGCATATGCTGTTGAATTTTATGTGTTTTGTGGTTTTATGGATTGAATTATCTTTTATAAACATATACAGCTATATTTCTGTCAAAGAAGAACAACTGTATGCATTATAATATCACCTGCCATGCATATAGTGTTTATGGCTGATTTGCAGAACGAAATGGTTTTTATTACAGAAATGGATCCTGTGACCAAACGAATACCTTTGTTACGTTTCTGTTTGTTGCAACGAAAATTGGTGCTTTGCCTCTTGAGTGCTCACCAGCACAATGATACTTGTATACTTATTTTCTCTGTCTTTGCACTATTTGAAATTATATTTAATATTTGTATGTACACGACTGGAGAACTGTAAAGCCGAACGATCTAAGGCGCTTGTTAAGTCCCATAGTGCTCAGAGCCAATTTTTTTCTAAGGTGCTGCAGTCATGGACTGTGCGGCTGGTCCTGGCGGAGGTTCGAGTCCTCCCTCGGGGATAGGTGTGTGTGTTTGTCCTTAGGATAGTTTAGGTTAAGTAGTGTGTAAGCATAGGGACAGATGACCTTAGCAGTTAAGCCCATAAGATTTCACACACATTTGAACGTTTTTGATTTTTTGGAGAACTATAAATAACTTTTTGTTATTCTGTCAAATGAAGTGCCACCAATGTCAGGTGATTATGAGTGCTTACATGCACAAGATGATACTTGTATATTATTTTTTCTTCATTCTATTGAACAGCTCATCAATTTGTATTATTTACATAACTTATGTAATCTTATGCTTATGTTTATGTATTTTACCACTTCTGCAAAACATCTGATGCTATTCTTCTCAATTTTGTTAAGTAACGGTTTTGCGTTTCCTCCTTGCCAACATGTTAGGCAAGAATCACTCCACAACACTCTTAATAGTGAGGGTTGGACGTCTATGATTCTGCTGTGTGCATGCACAAACTCTGAGTCTTGATATAGTTATCGCAAGTAGTAGCGAGCGAGCAGTTGTCGAGGGGAGTCGGAAAGCGAAGACTCACGACATGAGAGGTCGCAGCCTACCGTGATCGTGCTAGTACGCTGGAGGAGACTTTGGTATTAATTGGGGATTTTTGGTGATGTGCCTTTAACTTGCATGTAATTGTAGGTTGCTTGCACACCGGAGGGATGCTATCAGATTTGTGTATGGATACACTCAGAGTAATATTCGTATCTTTCTTGTGGCCGGTAATGTGTTTATTGAGAGAAGACATTATGGAATAATTAAAAGTTTGAGTAAAGATTGTCAGCAATTAAATCATAAATTTTCTGAATACGGTCAATCAAATGTTTTATTGATTTCTTTCATTTTTAATTTCATCGTTTAAGATTAGTTGACAAAACCACTCCCGATCATTGAATTTCTATGTGTAAAAGTATGGCAGTTATTGTTGAAATTAGTCCATGCACTGCACTTTGCATGGATCGCAGTATCGCTTTTCGAAATATTTTAGCATGTTGCTCATCACGCAGTTGCAGACGGGGTAAGTTGTATGCTGTGACTAGGAGCATTGCAGAAAAGTTGTTGGACACGTTAGAGGATATTTTGAAACTTGTAGTCAGATTGTTGAGAGTTGATCTCTCTATTATTCGTCGGAGTAGTATTCAATTTTTCTGTTCGAATTTCGGTTTCATTTTATTCTCATTCAGAATACTATAACTGTTGCAGACGGAACGTCACAGACGTTGCCGTAAGTCCTTTAACAACAGTTACCGACATCGTTTCATCTGTCGACCTGACTGCCAGGATTTCGTTTCGTCGAACGATTGCGGTGTTACAGATACTTCGTCTTGCTGCTGCATCTGCAAAACTTTATCCAAGCACGAAGTCAGTAGTTGCTGCATAGCATTTTTGATGCTTGCGCACTGCTTTGAGTTAATTAAAAAGTTTTCTAGTTCAGTATTTATTTTGCAATAGTGAAATTATCAATTTTGTGTTAAGATAGTCTATTTGCAGTTTTGTGCCATTTTCTTTGCAACGACAATGAAAACTAGAGCACAGGTAGGAATGGACGAGAGAGTAGACGTAACTTCAAATGAAGTTTCTGACTATTTGAGACATGGTGTAGAAAATTCTTTCCAGGATAATGCAGTCAGGGAACTTGCAAACAATACCGTGAATAATCAGAGTATAGGGCTATCATTTGCCGATCACGGATGGGGAACACGCAATTCAGGCGATCAAAATATCGTAACACGTCCGATTTTGTTGTGAGAAACTCAGGTACTGCTTTTACATCTATAGAACAATGTAACTTTGTATTTCATTAATAGTGTTATATAATTAATACTGGCTCAACTTGGTGAGATTAAAAAATATAGTGACGAGATAAAGGACAAGATCAACGAATCTACTAGCAAACAGAAACAAAATTTCAAGTTATAGGAAGAGAACTTCAAACTGTTTCGGGATGACATTAATGACTGTTTGAATCGTAAATTCGAGGAAATGTCAGAACTGTTGAAAATTCGGGTACGTGAGGAACTCAAGTCAGATATTAATAATTTTGAGTCCAGACATGATCATGTACAGTTGAGGTGGACAACGGACGTCACAGCAGGAATTGCAAGTAGAGGAATTAGCACAAAAGCTCGAGCCATTACAGTTACAGACTAACAGAAATTTAAACGACGCAAAATCAGTTGCAAAACGAGGTGAAGATTTATCAGAGGGAGTGACGCTAATGAACAATGGTTCCACTGAAAGGTCAGAAGACACTCAGCCGGTTCCGTTCACAGATACCGAAAAATTTCAGTTTCTGCAACGTTTTAAAGAAAGGCAGATGACGATTAATCAGCAAAATATACATTACGTAAGAAAGATACAGAAACAGCTTGCCACAATAGAAGAAAAGATCGGTTGCGATAACGATACCACTAAGTTCAATTATTATCACGTTGGAAATCACAGTGGACGCACTAATTTTGGAAATGGTCATCACTTCTCTCGTGCACGTGATATGTTTGCAGGACACAATGACTGGATTGCGAGTTATTGTATGAGAGAAAACTTGTCAGTTCAGAAAAACGATGGTTTTCATTACGAACATTCTCTCGCAGCTACATTACGGGAGACATGTTACTTTAACCATATGGAGAACTTCAATCGAACAGTGCTAGTGAAAATCAAATTAATAACCTGAGCATCTATTGTTACCACAAAGAACACACATAATCATGCAAGTGCATTAGATGCGGACAAAAGGCCTAACCACGAACCGTTACCGCAGTGAACACGACTACCTCCGATAATTCGTGTGAATCTAAGTGAAACAACTGCTGTTGAAATTTTCGGTGCTGTTACGAGACCTAAACATTGTCATTCATCTTCCTTTATAGCTGTTGAGGGCACCTCCAAATTTGTGTCATTTACACCTTCACGGAAAGCCACTGCAAAATCTGCTTCTATAGCATTCATAAAGAATTCTCTGCAAGAAGTAGGGCATGTTATGAAAGTAATTGCTCATGATGGGCCACAGTTTCATTCTAATACGTGGCTAAAAACTTTGAAACGTAGCAGAATTAGCCCAATATTTATATTACGTTTTATGCCACCTTGTAACCCCTCAGAACGCATTATGAAAGAATTAGGTAAGCTTTGCAAATCGTGTTGCTATCATCAACACAGAAATTGGGATTTACGTCTATCTGATTTTCAAAATCTCATCAACGATCTACTGAATGACTACAACTTTACCTCCACCTGTTATACTAAGGAATAAACCACTACCAGATCGTATAAAACAGTTGTAGCCTTCCAGACACAACGACGATTGACACCGTCAAATAATTAATTTAGCATAGGGAAACATCAAGAAAGCCGCAGAGTATAGGAAGATGCTACAGAAACCACGAGTGAAATTCAAGAGTTTACATGCAGGTCAGAAAGTGTTGCTCAAATCACATAAAGTATCTAAGTAACAAGTTTTTCTGGTGTATGAAGGTCATTTTCACATACGGAGAATGGCACGTGCAAATACTGTGGAACACATAAATCAAGAGGTCTTCGTCAAAGTGTACATAGAATATTACACTAGGTGGTTTAGTGTACTTTGGTAAACATATGCAGTGGCGAGCATAGGTGCCCCAGCTCTTACGGTGCTTACTCCTTTTCTTACTTTAGCTTTCAGCACTGTTTCACATTTTGAGGTTCTAAGATACTCATTTTTTTTCTTCGGGAAGATAGTTTGCACACATAGTGGAGTTTTCTATGTCTTTTGGTAACTTGTAATGTATGTTTTACTGTAAATTTACCAGGCAGAATACTGTGTTATTTTTGAGGAAAGTGTATGAGATGACTTTTTCTGAAGGTACATATTTGGTGAAGTGGGTCATGAGTTGTAGAGG
Organism: Schistocerca americana; assembly: GCF_021461395.2. Classification (NCBI taxonomy): domain Eukaryota; kingdom Metazoa; phylum Arthropoda; class Insecta; order Orthoptera; family Acrididae; genus Schistocerca; species Schistocerca americana. The sequence goes on along the minus strand of NC_060124.1, from coordinate 264,309,932 downwards.
CCTAGCTGATGACTTTATTTTGAATGACAGACTGTGTATGAGTGGTTCTGAATTGAAGAAGGTATTTCTGATGGGCAGTAGTTTAACTAGGAACATTTCTGACTGATGCTTCTTCAGCTATTTATGCCGTATTTTTGATGAGTGATGGTTTCAGAGTTGTATGCTTACATGATGAATCTAGGGAATATCGTGCGATGTAGATATGGAATATGATGAGGAATTTTGCTTTAGGATTGCCATGTGAGGCTTATGCTGTTAATGTGGGTTACTATGGTACAACTATTGTATATTTTCGGTGCAGGTATGGTATATTATGTGAAGTGGATCATGAATCGTAGTATATTATGATGAAAGTTAACAAAATATGTTGTTCTGATGAAGACAAACGAGGCATCATATACGACTGAGAAAGGAAGCATTTTTTCAACCATTTCTGGAACAAGACAAGGTAAGGAAAGTACACTCTTTAAACGAAGCAATCCACAGCTATGCTGGATACATAAATGTTGTGTTTGTGCACACTTTATTCGAAGGTAGAGTCACAGTTATATCTCCATAAGACATTTATTTTTGTCATTAAAGGACTTCTGAGAAGAGAGGACTACTTAACTTTGGTTTCTAGTGTCGAGACGTATGATGACGCTAAGAGTTATCGATTATGGAAAGAAAACGAATTACAGTTTGAGATACCAGTCATACCCGTTAAAAACATTGTAAACTCTAGAAAACGCCTGCGCTTGCAAATGGCACTTTTCTTTTCACCTGTTTGGAGATAAAAGTGCATGTGTGGATGTATCAGTCGGGGAATAAGCATGGATAGTTCAACACAGATTTTTCTCTAATGCTGCAATACGTGAGGCATGCGTGAAATGAATTTTCATGCTTTGCGAAATTGTCGAATGAAACTGTTTCTGTAAAAAAATTTTGGTTTTTTACTAATTACTGTCTACGCTCATTGTACCTTCTTTTTATGTGGGACATGACCATAACTGGAATTTTCTTTATTGCAGAAGTAGCAAAAAGAACACGGAACTCTATGCATTTGTAGAAACCAAACAAAGTTTTTTTTTTTCAGATCGGAGTGTAACATAAGTAGCGAGAGAGTTACATTCTAACAAAACGAATGTTGCAGTGGTCTGTTATGGAGAACTAGACATACGAGAAATGCCCAGTCGCGCTAAAAGCGTTGGTCCGTGACGTGTATATAGATATGTCATGCATTTTGAAAACCTTTTCTCTTCAGCGTGTAGCATTATTACGCCTTGATGCAAGCTCATTAGCTACATTTTTAGGCAAGTTGTAAATAGTTGCGTAAAAAAGATACTTCAATACATCAGTGTCTTTCCATTTCAACAATCCTATTTCAAATTTTCTCTTGTGGTTCTCATATAGCAGTGATGCAGTGCGGATTCTATCACGTTAATAATTGTGACATGATGACTTCTTGCACTTGGCATTAAGCAATGCTGAAGATCAAGAATAATAATGTGATTCATTTTCGGTTAATAAACCATCAGCTACTACTGAACAGTTCGAGGATAAATGTTTTTGTGTTGTATTTTAGAGTAAGTTATGTCATTATTAGTTGCTTTATAAAATATGTCTTTTAAATGTTGTATTGATTTTGCTGTCGTGAATAACTAAATGTGGCCATACATTGACGCCACACACTGACAAGTTGACATTTGACATCTAACGAATCGACCTTGTGTTGCTACCTGCTATGTTCTGTTCGATGATCAATATATAAACATTAGTATCATATTTGAGAATTTAAACACTTATGTGGTAAAAATAAGGAAGTAATTTTGATAATCACCGGCCCATTTCTCAATGACTGAAAATGTAAGAAGTTATAAGAAGTAAACTGAATATGCAGTCATAAGAAATGACATTCTTTACTAGCTTACATTAACTGGAGCTCACGTCACTTATACTGTATAAGATGAAATTGCATGTATATTCACATATACATATTTTTTTCTTAAATATCTCCACAGAAACTGGATTATATGAACTTCATATTTTGATTGTTTACCTGTATTTTGAACTTTGAATGTGACTGTATCTTCGAGCGATGATAATTTGCTATTGTATGATAAATTAAATGACATATATTAGTAACTACTACGTATATAACAACTCTGGGTCTATTGTTAACTGTATTTCTTTTTTTTTGTAGTTTTGTAACCATTAATGTCCTTGGACACATCTGTATGTCATTCAGTGATGTTAAGAGTCACGTATTTTGTATGTCTGGATCAAGACAAGTTCTTTGTGGTACACTGTGTACTGTACCATTAGAAAATGAATTTGTATTGAACTAGTTCGTCACTATGTGATTGACCTAGACTTCATAATCCCAACTGTACTTCGAGGAACCTGCCACTTACATAATTGCCTATGGTAATGCACATTTGAGTCATTTACTGAGCACTGAACACATGTTCCTGTTCATGTAATGTTGACTTTTATAGGGATATAATTTAGATTATTATTAATCATTTACTCAATATGATTTGTTTCTATTACTGTCATTTACGAGAATTTTGATATCCTATATCAATTATGGAAACCTGTTTTCTCAAAGCGATACGATGTCAATGATTTTATGATCACCATGAACTCTCTGGTAGTCAGCAAGGAATACTTGTGCCTTGTATTAGTAGTACTGATTCTGTAATGCATTTCAACCTGAATATGAAAAGGAGTGACTCACTAAGACATCTCGGTGTTGTTGTCAGTGGAGATAATGGATGTAATGAGTCCCTGAGTCTGCTTACACCTCAAATTTCTGTGTCGTCAAATGAATATATAAACATTTTTGGTGTGGTTGTCAGTGGACAATATGTGTGATGAGTCCCTGAGTCTGCTTACACCTCAAACTTGCGTGTCGTCAAAAAAAGTATTAATATTTTGCTGTGGTTGTCAGTGGACATAATGTGTGTTGTCCCTGAGTCTGCTGCACGTAAACCACGTATTTCTTTACCTGGTTTTCTAATCCCAGATGATTTTTATTCTGTTGAAGAAGTGTATATTACATTTTATTGTCTTGTCAAATGAACTACTGCCAACGTCAGGTAGATTTGAGTGTTCACCAGCACAATGATACTTGTATACTTATTTTCCCTGTCTTTGCGCTATTTGAAACTCTATTTAATATTTGTATGTACACGACTGAAAGACCTTTTTACACGCTTGTAGAACTATAAAGCCGAGCGGTCTATGGGGCTGCAGTAATGGACTGTGCGGCTGGTCCCGGCAGAGGTTCGAGTCCTCCCTCAGGCATGGGTGTGTGTGTTTGTTCTTAGGATAATTTAGTTTTAGTATGTAAGCTTAGGTACTGATGACCTCAGCAGTTAACTCCATCTACATCTACATCTACATCTACATGATTACTCTGCAATTCACATTTAAGTGCTTGGCAGAGGGTTCACCGAACCACAATCATACTATCTCTCTACCATTCTACTCCCGAACAGCGCGCGGGAAAGACGAACACCTAAACCTTTCTGTTCGAGCTCTGATTTCTCTTATTTTATTTTGATGATGATTCCTACCTATGTAGGTTGAGCTCAAAAAAAAATTTTCGCATTCGGAAGAGAAAGTTAGTGACTGAAATTTCGTAAATAGATCTCGCCGCGACGAAAAACGTCTTTGCTTTAATGACTTCCATCCCAACTCGAGTATCATATCTGCCACACTCTCTCCCCTATTTCGTGATAATACAAAGCGAGCTGCCCTCCTTTGCACTCTTTCGATGTCCTCCGTCAATCCCACCTGGTAAGGATCCCACACCGCGCAACAATATTCTAACAGAGGACGAGCGAGTGTAGCGTAAGCTGTCTCTTTAGTGGACTTGTTGCATCTTCTAAGTGTCGTGCCAATGAAACACAACCTTTGGCTCGCATTCCCCACAATATTATCTATGTGGTGTTTCCAACTGAAGTTGTTCGTAATTTTAACACCCGAGTACTTAGTTGAATTGATAGCCTTGAGAATTGTACTATTTATCGAGTAATCTAATTCCAACGGATTTCTTTTGGAACTCATGTGGATCACCTCACACTTTTCGTTATTTAGCGTCAACTGCCACCTACCACACCATACAGCAATCTTTTCTAAATCGCTTAGCAACTGATACTGGTCTTCGGATGACCTTACTAGACGGTAAATTACAGCATCATCTCTGAACAACCTAAGAGAACGGCTCAGATTGTCACCCAGGTCATTTATATAGATCAGGAACAGCAGAGGTCGCAGGACGCTTCCCTGGGGAACACCTGATATCACTTCAGTTTTATTCGATGATTTGCCGTCTATTACTACGAACTGTGACCTTCCTGACAGGAAATCACGAATCCAGTCGCACAACTGAGACGATACCCCGTAGGCCCGCAGCTTGATTAGAAGTCGCATGTGAGGAACGGTGTCAAAAGCTTTCCGGGAATCTAGAAATACTGAATCAACTTGAGATCCCCTGTCGATCGCGGCCATTACTTCGTGCGAATAAAGAGCTAGCTGCGTTGCACAAGAACGATGTTTTCTGAAACCATGCTGATTACGTATCAATAGATCGCTCCCTTCGAGGTGATTCATAATGTTTGAATACAGTATATGCTCCAAAACCCTACTGCAAACCGACATCAGTGATATAGGTCTGTAGTTCGATGGATTACTCCTACTACCCTTCTTAAACACTGGTGCGACCTGCGCAATTTTCCAATCTGTAGGTACAGATCTATCGGTGAGCGAGCGGTTGTATATGATTGCTAAGTAGGGAGCTATTGTATCAGAGTAATCTGAAAGAAACCTAATCGGTATACAATCCGGACCTGAAGACTTGCCCGTATCAAGCGATTTGAGTTGCTTCGCAACCCCTAAGGTATCTACTTCTAAGAAACTCATGCTAGCGGCTGTTCGTGTTTCAAATTCTGGAATATTCCATTCGTCTTCCCTGGTGAAAGAATTTCGGAAAACTGCGTTCAATAACTCCGCTTTAGCGGCACAGTCGTCGGTAACAGTACCATCGGCACTGCGCAGCGAAGGTATTGACTGCGTCTTGCCGCTTGTGTACTTTACATATGACCAGAATTTCTTCGGATTTTCTACCAAACTTCGAGACAATGTTTCGTTGTGGAACCTATTAAAGGCATCTCGCATTGAAGTCCGTGCCAAATTTCGCGCGTCTGTAAATTTTAGCCAATCTTCGGGCTTTCGCGTTCTTCTGAACTTTGCATGCTTTTTCCGTTGCCTCTGCAACAGCGTTCGGACCTGTTTTGTGTACCATGGGGGATCAGTTCCATCTCTTACCAATTGACGAGGCATGAATCTCTCAATTGCTGTTGCTACTATATCTTTGAATTTGAGCCACATCTCGTCTACATTTGCATAGTCAGTTCGGAAGGAATGGCGATTGTCTCTTAGGAAGGCTTCTAGTGACACTTTATCCGCTTTTTTAAATAAAATTATCTTGCTTTTGTTTCTGGTGGATTTGGAAGAAACGGTATTGAGCCGAGCTACAACGACCTTGTGATCAGTAATCCCTGTATCAGTCATGATGCTCTCTATTAGCTCTGGATTGTTTGTGGCTAAGAGGTCAAGTGTGCTTTCGCTACCATTTACAATTCACGTGGGTTCGTGGACTAACTGCTCGTAATAACTTTCGGAGAAAGCATTTAGGACAATATCGGAAGATGTTTTCTGCCTACCACCGGTTTTGAACAAATATTTTTGCCAACATATCGAGGGAAGGTTGAAGTCCCCACCAACTATAACCGTATGAGTGGGGTATTTATTTGTTACTGCTGAGGTCCCATAAGATTTCACACACATTTGAACATTTTTGATATTTTGGAGAACTATAAATGACATTTTGTTATCCTGTCAAATGAAGTGCCACCAATGTCAGGTGATTATGAGTGCTTACATGCATAAGATGATACTTGTATATTGTTTTTTCTTCGTTCTATTGAACAACTCATCAATATGTATTATTTACATAACGTATGTAATCTTATGCTTATGTTTATGTATTCTATCACTTCTGTAAACATCTGATGCCTTTCTTCTCAAATTTGTTGCGTAACAATTTTGCCTTTCCTCCTTACCAACACGTTAGGCAAGAATCACCCCACAAAATTCTTAAAAGTGAGGGTGGGGGTTGTGAAAGTTGGACGTCTATGATTCTGCTGTGTACATGAACAAACTCTGAGTCTGAGATATAATTACTACAAATAGCAGCGAGAGAGCAGTTGTCGATGGGAGTCGGAAATGGTTGGACGCAGGGTGCGGTGGTGCGAAGACTCGCGACATGAGAGGTCGCAGCCTGTCGTGGACGTGCTAGTTCGCCGGAGGAGAATTTGGTATTAATTGGGGATTTTTGGTGATGTGCCTTTTATCTGCATCTAGTTGTTATTTGCTTGCGCAATTGTTAGAAGACTCGCAGTCGGATGGTAGAGAATTGATTTGTTTATAACTCGTGGAAGGAGTAATCAGTTTTTCTGTTCCAATTTCGGTTCCTGTTTGTTATCATTCTGAATACTACTATTGTCCGTACGTTCTATAAAAATAATTACCAACACCGTTTCCTTGCTGCAACCGAAGGATTCAGTCAGAACGACCAATATCTGAACTGATGAAAAGAAAACGTTTTCACAAAACTGCATCAGATATTCGTGATAATGAACCTCTTACCAAAAAACACTGGTTTTACAAAATTAGATTATTGCATTTTAGTACGTACCTTGTTATATTGATTGCCTTACATATTGTATACATCTTTTTACGTAGTTCTATTTCTTAATAGACATTTTGTGGATCGGAAAACGATGGAACATCGCGGAAAAATCAAGGTTGTCACGTGCTAAGCAAAAGAAAGTTACAGACTTTTTCTTTCTGATTAAGAAAAGAACATTTTCTATCATGTGATTTGTCATGTTTTAAACAGTTAAGTGCAGATCTGTTGTGTGTCAGTGCTGTACTGAAATAAGGTAGGTGGAACTGTTGTACTTTCACGCAGTAACTTAACAGTTCGGTACAGACGTACTTGACGCTACTAGCACTACTGTACATTATATTTAGGAGTAAAATTTTTATTGTGTCCACATTTTATACCGTTTTAGCATGTAACAATATCTCATATGGTACTCCCAGACGAAATTTGTGCAATACTGCAATGTTACGGTTCAGTGAAAGTGATCCTCTTATAATCCCACTCTTTGTGCGTTCCGATCATGTTCTCGATCTTTTAGGTGACGGATTAGAGGGATTCTACTGTAAGAAAAATTACTTAAAGAGTTTGGATTTTACTGTCCTATCACTACGCCCAAAAACAAACACGGATTTTTAGTTCTCATTCAGTGTGCATGGTAAATATAAACCCGTGGATGATTTTAGGACGCGTGTCGTTCCCTCAACACGGGTTTAGAAAGGGACTTTCGGTACAAACCAATAGTGTTTCAAGGCACCACTGCTTCCCATTTTACAAGGGGAAAGTAAATACCTGCACGCACACCTCTAGTTCGTTCTTCATTCACGCCATAGAATCGATGTACATGGCTCGACTGGTGCCGACAGAGGATCACTTGGAAGATGGAATGGCGCTCCGTGGTCTTATACAATGGAAGTAAATTCTGACAGCAAGCAAATGATGGTCGTTTGCACGTACGACATAGACCTGGTGAGCTTTGACCTATAGAGTGCGCACTTGCCGCCCCTGGGATGCGATGATTTACAACCATCGTTCATCTTTGGTGTTTCTGGAGGGGACACTACGCAGCGATCGGTAGGTGCAGAATATTGTTAGACCCTTTCTTTTTCCATTCTTGGAACAGGACGATGATATGTTGTTCCAGCAGTGTAATGCTCGCCCACACACGGCCCGTGAAACTTAACGTGTTCTGCAATACACGCAGCAACTTTCCTGGGCAGCATAATATCCGGATCCTTCTCGAATCGAGCACGTGTGGGATGTGATGGGCCGAGAAGTCACTCGCCAACTTTTCAACCAACAACAGAACTCTAAGGTCCTTTTCGCACGGGGGTACTAAAATCACATCTCCAAATACCTGACAACCAAAAGACTGGGAGACTGGACGAGTCGAGTAGCCGATCACATTCACACGTGCACGACACGAGTCTCCTGTACTGCCCAGTGACGTGAGGTGTGAATAGAAAATTAAATCAGTTTCGTTGGCTGTGGGCAAAGGAAGTACGTAGCGCGCTTTACTGTGTGCCGTGGCCCAGGTAGTACAACGTCCAGTGACTGTATTAGTAATGACGATATTATAATACGGTATTATAATTACCGCCGGTACAGAAGGTGAAAGTTGTTGGTTCATCCTTCCACTGAGAATAATATAAACCATAGGTTACAAGTTGTCTAATTGCTTGGGTGCATTGGACGGGAAACATATCCGCACTGAAAAATTACCTTGGATGGCTTCAAGTAACTTCAACTATAAACTGTAGAACTCCACGGTATTGTTGGCATGCAGTGATGCTGATGGTTTATTCATTAGCATTGAAACTGATAATGTCGGTAGAAATAGTGCTGGGAGAGATATTTCGTGCTTCAGTGATTAAACAGTGGATTACAAATGGAAGATTAAACTTGCCACTGCCTTCGAGATTACCAGATGATGAAAAAGAATATAATTTCCCATACTACTTTGTAGGAGATGAAGCGTTTCCATTATCACGCTACTTGATGCTACTGTACCCACAAAGAAAACTCGATAATGTGAACAGCAATTCTTACAGAAAGAGAGGTAAGATGTAAATGTAAATGTCGCGTGACTAGGGCCTGCCGTCGAGTAGACCGTTCGCCGGGTGCAAGTGTTTCGTTGCGACACCACTTCGGTGACTTGCGCGTCCATGAGGATGAAATGATGATGATTAGGACAACACAACACCCAGTCCCTGAGCGAAGAAAATTTCCGACCCAGCTGGGAATCGAACCCGTGCACTTGGGACTGACATTCTGTCGCGCTGACCAGTCAGCTTCCGGGGGCTGACAGAAAGAGATGTGACATAGACGTGAGCATACTGCATAACTTCATTCGAAGACATGAAGGTATCCAAAACAGTTGTGGTGAACAACAATGCAACAACTCCGAAACGCCAACAATCAGAGTACAATCAAGGAAAGACATTGCACTGCATCGTAATTCTACTGCTTATGAAGCACGGAATTATGTAGCCAACTACTTTCTGACACCTCGTGGTTCCCTGCGAGGGATGTGTCCGCAGCTCGTGGTCTAGCGGGCTTGTTCTCGCTTCCCGAGCATGGGACCTGGTTCGATTCCCGGCGGGGTCAGGGACTTTCACCTGCCTCGAGATGACGTGGTGTTTGTGTTGTCCTCATCATTTCAACATCATTCATGAAAGTGGCTGAAAACTGCGCATTTGAGCGCCCCACAAACCAAACATCATCATCCCATGGATGTGCAAGTAATCCATAAAGAATAATAAGGATCTACTACAGTTATCAAGTTTTTTATATGTAATGGGTATTTCTGTAAAAGCTATAAATGAATTTCTGTACGTTTTTATTCACGCATTTATATGTAATAAAACCGTTTTAGCTATGTATTTACTACCTTTATCGTATAGTGAGTGATTATAAATCGCTGATTAGCTTTTCAATTTAATGGATGTTAAAACATAGTGAATAGGGCGTATTTATTTCATGGTAAAATTTTTAATTACTGATAATGAACTTACCTGATGATCAAACTCCTTGGCTACTTAGTGCTATGCTCTCTCTGTCACCTCCTTCCTTCAATATCCTTTCACTTTGTAATTTTACAGTTCCGTGTATTTCTCCACTTTTCCCACGGATTTCAAATTAAACATTTGTTCCCACATTGCGCAACACAGTATTACGAATACAACTGAGAGACTGGGCGACAAGCACGTCGGGTCGCGTAGTATCTCGATTCTCTGCGGCTAATTACACATCCCGGGTCTCTTGGTTGCAGAGTATCTAAGTTGCTCGGAGACTTAAGTGTCCCTGTGTGAACAGGATCGTACAGAACTACGTTAACAGGTCTAGCAGGCGAGGCATACCATCCCGGGACAGTATTCGTCATCTACACGATCGACTGGATCCCAGAACCAGCGCCTGCATTGCCGGCTGTGGAGGCTACGCGACCTTGTGTTACAGCATAGGTCGACAACTGGACCGGCCGCGGTGGCCGAGCTGTTCTAGGCGCCATAGCCTTGAGCCGCGCGACCGCTACGGTCACAGGTTCGAATCCTGCCTCCGGTATGGATGTGTGTAATGTCCTTAGGTTAGTAAGGTTTAAGTAGTTCTAATTTCTAGGGGACTGATGACCTCAGAAGTTAAGTCCCATAGTGCTCAGAGCCATTGGAACCATTCGACAACTGGTACCTCAAAACCGTTTGTGCTATCGATCTGAAAATGCAATCATTTCATGTAACCCATATGCACCGTTGCAACAATAAATGAGTGAACTGCAAACCACTAAAGAAGTGTCCTATTTTCTTTACCGGCAGTGTGTAACAGCTTGGAGCTCACACTACAACTGGCTATCTCCAGTCAGGTTGCGTTACTAGTCTTGATTGATGCGTCGAAAGATACTATACGAGACGGCATAATTTTGAAGTCACGACACAACCTGATACAGTTTCACAAGTTATTCCACTACTAAACCTGACAGAAAATTTACACATTGCCTTTCTCGAACAGATTTGATGATCTTCCATCACCCTACTTGAGCTCACATTTCACTTCAAAAACCACTGATATTTTTCCTTCGTTTATCAGTGCCGCTACCATTGTTTGTTTTTTAACTGTGGTTTGAAAGCTTCATCAGGCGAATATCTGTGTAGATTAAGTCTTAGAGACGTAGTGGCATAGACGGTCCTGCAATGCTTCTCAGAGCATGTAGGGATGCAGTTTCTCAAAAAACCACCCCGAAAGTTTCAGTGAATTGGCATTCCGCGTCGCTTTCCATCGTCTTTCTACGCCGGGACAGTTGACGAGGGGCTAAAGTAGCAAACTGCTCGTCTAGTGTAATTCTTTGCCCGGTAGGGAAGCATTTTTATTTCGCAGAACTCGACACACGAGACCCTGGCGGACTCATTAGACCGCGCCGGGGCTGAAAAGCTGAAAGCTGGTGTTTCTGTAAGGGAGGCGGCCCTAATCCCACCCCTGCCCGTCAGTGCTGTTACGCCGTCAGCGGACCGGCTTACGCAAGGCTCCGCTGCACTAACTTCTCGAGTCTCCGCTTTGCCAGGAATGATCTCACAGTTGTACAGGAGGTTATCTCCTTTGCTCCCAAAAACACGCAGAACAAGAGAGTTCTGCTTGGAAGAGAATTCACGGAATTTAACAATGTGCTTAACATAATGAGCGGCGCGGAAGACTTTCATTGTTTTATGTTTATTGCCGTTCGCAGCCGTACGGTATTTATTGAACAACTTCTATTGCGACCTTTATTACATGTATTCGCAATCGCTATTGTGGCTACTGCGCCATTCACAAGGAACAAGTTGGACAACAGAAATTGCTGCAAGACCAGTTCAACTTTAAGGATCTATTCCCTTCTCAGAATTTCTTAGAATTAAAATTACTTAAAAGTTGTACTACTTTCTATCGACTTTGAAGCGATTCAGTACACATTTGCTCTTCCTATGAGGCCTTGGTCAAACATGTTTACCCATACGCATAGTAACACAGGACTCTCCGGCACTTGTGTAAGCAAACTGCGTTCACTACAACGAGAAAATTATGTCAAATTTTCTTGTTTAGCCTTAGAACACTGAATGGAAGAAGTGTTGCATTGCGGCTAAACGATCGTAAAGTTTACTATACAACATTTTATTCAATAGAAGTGTTAATCTATTGCTTATAAGTTTTCTAATTACATTCATCAGAATATCGAAAGGTATGTTACATACGAAATGAAGTACAAAATGTCCTATTTTTACCCCACTGCAATTGAAAATTTTACGGAGGAATAGTAACATAGGCTTACCCGCGATCTAGGGGTGGCGAATATGCATTATCATCAACACGTCCTCGGTCCTGGGTTCAAGCTTAATCATTGTTAAGCTTTCAATATAAATCATGAGCCAAATACTGCCAGAGTAAGAAGTCTCTATTTTTTGCCAATGGCCTTATTAAAGAGGGCGGAGGAGCGGACGTAGGTTCAGGTCACTCTTTTTGCCCTTTGCATGCGAAACTGCGCCTAAAGGTGGAATAATTAACCCTTTTCAGTGACATGAGGATGTAGAAGGCAATGGAAACAACTCAATTAATGACGCTTAAAGTGTATCCACAGTTCATGTGGCCTGTGATTGAAAGAAATAATCATGATGATGTCTCCTATGGGAAAAGATTCCTTACTGGACCCCTATTGGGATCTCTAGGAGGAGACTGTCAAAATGTAACTGACCATTAGTAAGCGATTGAATAATCAATGAAAGGGTAATGTTCTACGAATCGGGAAGTGGGATGTCAGAAGTCTGAACGTATTAGGGAAGCTACAAAATCTTAAAAATGGAAATGCAGAGGCTCAGTCTAGACATAGTGGCGGTCAGTGAAGTGAAATGGATTGAAGTCAGGGATCTCTAGTCACACGAGCATAGGGTAACGTGAACAGCAGCAGAAATGGTATAACTGGAGTAGAATTCGCTATGAATAGGAAGATAGGGCAAAGGGTGAGTTACTGCAAACAGATATGTGATAGGAATGTTCTGAGGTAGAATCGCCAGCAAACCAACTCCGACAACAAGAGTTCACATGTACATACCGACGTCGCAAACAGAGGATGAAGAGACAGAGAAAGTATGTGAAGATACTGAACGGGTATTACGGTACGTAATACGAGATGAAAATGAAATAGTCGTGGAGAATTGTAATGCAGTTGTAGCGCGGAGGGCGAAGGTTAGAAGAAAGGGTTATGGGCGAATATGGGTTTGGTGGTTGGACCGAGAGAAGAAAAAGATTAATTGAGTTCTGTAACAAATAATAGTCAGTAATAGCGAGTACTCTCTTCAAAAACCACAAGACGAAGAGGTATACTTGAAAAACTCAGGAGATAGGGAAGATTATAACAAGGACAGGCAGAGATACCGAAATCAGAAACTGGATTGTAAGGCTTACCCAGGAACTGATATAGACTCAGATCAGAATTAAGTAATGATGAAGAATAGCCTGCAGTTTAACATACTAATCAGGCAGTATCAATGGACAAAGAAGTGACATACAGAAGTACTAAGGAATGAAGCGATACGCTTGAAGTTCTCTGAAGCTATATAGCGATAATGTCTAGCACAGTTGGCATTTCACATGAAGGGGAATGGATACCTCTAAAAGGGGTAGTCACAGAAGTTGCAAACAAAAACGTAGAATCAAGGAAGGTAGCTGTGAAGTAATCGTGGAAAACAGGAGAAGTAATTCAGTATATTGATGAAAGAAGTGTAATCTGACAATTTATTATGACCATAACAGCTTTCCAATCTCACAGATACGTCCCATGACTTTTTTCGCTCCGAATTTGTTTTTAGGACGAATGATAGTGTCTCACTACTGTCTCGCACTATCTTTCGTTGTTGCCGTCTTAGTGCGTGGATAGAATAGAAGATGTTGTCTTAGGACGCTAATATGAATAAGCAGAATTGTACTAATATGTATATTTACTTTCTTAATTTATATTATTTATCTCCTTGTCGACGTCTGACGATTTTCTGTAAATATACAACTTGTTAATCGATGATGCAATGAATCGGCTGACGTTGTGACAGTCTTAAGTGCTCATAGCACGTTCCAGGAAAAGAACTATCTTCATTCAATTGCATGATAATGTGGCGACTACCACACACGTCGATCGCAGCCGACGCGTAAAATTCGCGCCAACCACAGATATTATTCTCCACTGTTCGCACGGTAGTCACAGAGAAGAGAGCCGTCGACTGTGATTCTCATACCTACCTTTTTACTCTTTGTTGTTGATTCTCTTTTATGCATTCCCTTACTTGACAACCTGTTATAGGTGAAAGAAATAAAAAAGAAACTTGAGTTCAGACTACGTTAGTTTCCGATTTCTAACTGTGTTTGCGTGGGTACACATCTACTTACGCAACACTGGTGACCCCGACTGCAAAACAAACAGCAGATACGAATATGGACAGGCCAGCAGTATCAAGACTAGCGGTTCGCTTACCACCCTTTTCGCCACACAATCCAACGCTGTGGTTCGCACAGGTAGAAGCGAGTTTCACGTACGCGAGAATAACTGCAGAAACAACCAAGTTTTCCCTCGTAGTAAGCCAACTCGATCATCGTTACGCAATTGAAGTTCAGGATATCTTAACAGCACCTCCGACAGAGGATGCATATGAACGGTTAAAGACTGAACTGATACGACGCTTAGCCGTTTCGCAACAAGATAGAATCCGGCAAGTATTGACGCAAGAAGAAATCGATGACCGGAAACCTTGGCAGCTCCTGCGCCATCTCCGCAGCAAGGTGGACCCCGGCACGATTCCAGACAGCCTTCTGCGTACCCTGTGGAGTCCCCGCCGGCCATCGCAGGTAAAAGCAGTCATCGCCTCGCAGAACGAGACGTCACTGGACGCGGTAGCAGACCTCGCCGACCACATACTGGAAGCGATCACGCCGAACACACAGGTCAGTGTTGTATACATGCCTGTCAGCGTAGCAGCTGCATCCACTATAGTGTCACGGGCGGATTACGATGCACTAACCGCCAAGGTCGATCTCCTATGCACACAGCTCTCGAAACTAATGTCGAATGGCATCATTGTCAATCAGAGAAGCCGTAACCGACGACGACATGGAAATCATCCTGCATCGCAATCTACAACCGAGAACAGACAGACCATTTGTGGGTATCATAGTCGGTATGGAGTCCTCTTTCTCAAAATAGGAGAGGAAAGTGGCAGTAGACACTACCTCCCACCTTCCTGCATCTCGACGCCTTTTTATAACAGATCGTGCGTCATCATCATCATCATCATCATCATCATCATCATAATTTAAGATTGATCATGCCTTTCAGCGTTCAGTCTGGAGCATAGCCCCCTTATAAAATTCCTCCACGATCCCCTATTCAGTGCTAACATTGGTGCTTCTTCTGATGTTAAACCTATTACTTCAAAATCGTTCTTAACCGAATCCAGGTACCTTCTCCTTGGTCTGCCCCGACTCCTCCTACCCTCTACTGCTGAACCCATGAGTCTCTTGGGTAACCTTGCTTCTCCCATGTGTGTAACATGACCCCACCATCTAAGCCTGATCGCCCTGACTGCTACATCTATAGAGTTCATTCCCAGTTTTTCTTTGATTTCCTCATTGTGGACACCCTCCTGCCATTGTTCCCATCTACTAGTACCTGCAATCACCCTAGCTACTTTCATATCCGTAACCTCAACCTTAAGGTAACCTGAATCCACTAAGCTTTCGCTCCCATACAACAAAGTTGGTCGACAGATTGAACGGTGCACAAATAACTTAGTCATGGTACTGACTTCCTTCTTGCAGAAGAGAGTAGATCGTAGCTGAGCGCTCACTGCATTAGCTTTGCTACACCTCGCTTCCAGTTCTTTCACTATGTTGCCATCCTGTGAGAATATGCATCCTAAGTACTTGAAACCGTCCACCTGTTCTAACTTTGTTCCTCCTATTTGGCACTCAATCCGTTTATATCTCTTTCCCACTGACATTACTTTCGTTTTGGAGATGCTGATCTTCATACCATAGTCCTTACATTTCTGATCTAGCTCTGAAATATTACTTTGCAAACTTTCAATCGAATCTGCCATCACAACTAAGTCATCCGCATATGCGAGACTGCTCTTTTTGTGTTCACATATCTTAATCTCACCCAGCCAGTCTATTGTTTTCAACATATGATCCATAAATAATATGAACAACAGTGGAGACAAGTTGCAGCCTTGTCTTACCCCTGAAACTACTCTGAACCATGAACTCAATTTACCGTCAACTCTAACTGCTGCCTGACTATCCATGTAAAGACCTTTAATTGCTTGCAAAGTTTGCCTGCTATTCCATAACAGAACAGGCAATAACTTCCTCCTAGGAACCCGGTCATATGCCTTTTCTAGATCTATAAAGCAGAGATACAATTCCCTGTTCCACTCACAACACTTCTCCATTATTTGCCGTAAGCTAAAGATCTGGTTCTGACACCCTCTAAGAGGCCTAAACCCACATTGATTTTCATCCAGTTGGTCCTCAACTAATACTCGCACATTCCTTTCAACAATACCTGAGAAGATTTTACCCACAACGCTGATTAAAGTGATACCTCTGCAGTTGTTACAATCTTTTCTGTTTCCATGTTTAAAGATTGGTGTGATTACTGCTTTTGTCCAGTCTAATGGAACCTGTCCCGACTCCCAGGCCATTTCAATTATCCTGTGTAGCCATTTAAGACCTGAAAATTCACTGTATTTTATGAGATCCGACTTAATTTCATCCACCCCAGCTGCTTTACTGCTCTGCAATCTATTGACCATTTTCTCCACTTCCTCAAATGTGATCCTATTTCCATCATCATTCCTATCGCATTCTACCTCGAAATCCGAAACATTACTGATCGTATTTTCACCTACATTGAGCAACTCTTCAAAATATTCCCTCCATCTGCCCAAGGCATCCACAGGATTCACCAGCAGTTTTCCTGACCTGTCCAAAATACGTGTCATTTCCTTCTTACCTCCCTTTCGAAGATTGCTAATTACACGCCAGAATAGTTTTCCGGCAGCTTGACCAATAGTTTCCAACCTGTTTCCAAAGTGTTCCCAAGATTTCTTCTTGGATGCTGTAATTATCTGTTTGGCTTTGTTTCTTTCTTCAACATAACTTTCTCTGTCTACCTGAGTTCTAGTATGTAGCCATTTTTGATACGCCTTCTTTTTCCTTTTACAGGCTGCCTTGACTGTGTCATTACAACAAGCTGTTTGCTTCATCCTACTTTTACACTCTACTGTTCCAAGACCTTCTTTAGCCACTTCTAGTACTGTGTCCCTGTTCGCTGTCCATTCCTTTTCCAATGACTGTTATTGACTACATTCAACTAACTGGTACCTTTCTGAGATCGCTGTTACGTACTTGTGCCTGATTTCCTTATCCTGAAGTTTCTCCACTCTTATCCTCCTACATATGGACCTGACCTCCTGCACTTTCGGCCTCGCAATCCCAATTTCACTACAGATTAAATAATGATCAGTGTCATTAAAGAATCCCCTGAATACACGTGTATCCCTAACAGCCTTCCTGAATTCCTGATCTGTTATTATATAGACAATGACAGATCTGGTTCCCCTGCTTTCTCAAGTATACCGGTGAATGTTCTTATGTTTAAGAAAGGAGTTTGTGATTACTAAGCCCATACTGGCACAGAAATCCTAGAGTTGTTTCCCGTTCCTGTTGGCCTCCATATCCTCTCCAAATTTACCCATAACCTTTTCATAGCCTTCTGTTCGATTTCCAATCCTGGCGTTAAACTCACCCATGAGCAGAACACTGTCCTTGTCCTTTACTCTAACAACTACATCACTGAGTGCGTCATAAAAACTATCCATCCTATCTTGATGTGTCCTTTCACAATGCGAATATACTGACACAATCCTAATCTTCTTGTTAGACACTGTCAAATCTATCCACATCAGTCGTTCGTTTACATACGTTATTGCAACTACGCTGGGTTCCATTTCTTTCCTGATGTAAAGCCCTACACCCCACTGTGCTATTCCTGCGTTGACTCCTGACAGGTAGACCTTGTATTCTCCCATTTCCTCTTCTTTCTCACCCCTTATCCGAATGTCACTAACAGCTAAAACGTCCAGCCCCATCTTACTTGCAGCCTCTGCCAGCTCTACCTTCTTCCCAGAATAGCCCCCATTGATATTAATAGCTTCCCATCTCATTACCATGTATTTGCCAAGTCGTCAGGCAGGAAATTTTTAATCGACCCCGATTCAGACAGTATACTACCAAGACAGTCTTGCGTTGTTGCCGGCCGCGCACTGCATTTAACTTATCCGCCGCCAACAATTCGCAGATTTCAACACACGGATTACAATAAGAGAATCTGAACTTGGGACTCCGTAGAGATTTTAAATGGAATTTCATGGTAGCAGACGTCAAGAAGCAATACTAGGAGCTAATTTCTTATCACACTTCAGACATTTGCTAGACTTGTCTAATGCTCGCCTGATAGACAGTCTCACCAACCTATCAACGGCTTGTTATTATTGTGACACAGATTGTACCAGTATTAAGTTAATTCAAATGGCAGACGCAGAGTACCGTGCAATCCTAGCGGATTTTCCTGAATTAAGGAAACCGCCAGGAGCACAGCAGAAAGTGTTGCATGATACAGTACGCTAGATAAAAGCCACGGACGGCCCGCCTGTGTCATGTCGACGTAGGAGACTAGCACCGGAGCGCCTCGCTATAGCTAAAGCGGAATTCGAGCTAATGCTTAAAGAAGGAATTACACTCCCGTCATCCAGTCCATGGGCGTCGGTCTTACGGCCTTACACCTCGTACCAAAGAAAGGTGGAGCCTGGCGTCCGAGTGGCGACTACAGAAACACTGAACGCCAGAACTATTCCGGATCGTTATCCTGTAACTTTGTTAAGGGACTACAATCACGCGGTGCAGGGCGCCAAAGTCTTTAGTGTGCTAGATTGCGCAAAGGCCTATACACAAGTTCCTGTAGCGCCAGAAGACGTACCAAAGACCGCCATAATAACACCCTTTGGATTGTTTGAAAGTAATTTCATGACGTTTGGTCCGAGAAATGCCGCACAGACATGGCAACGTTTTCTGGATTCTGTATCACGAGGATTGCCCTTCTGTTTTGCCTACTTGGATGACGTTCTCATATATTCCACAAACAAACAAAAAAAGGTTCAAATGGCTCTGAGCACTATGGGACTTAACATCTTAGGTCATCAGTCCCCTAGAACTTAGAACTACTTAAACCTAACTAACCTAAGGACATCACACACATCCATGCCCGAGGCCGGATTCGAACCTGCGACCGTAGCAGTCGCGCGTTTCCGGACTGAGCGCCTAGAACCGCAAGAACACCACGGCCGGCTATTCCGCAAACAATGAACAGCACAAGCAGCAGTTAAAAGAAGTACTCCAACGCTTAGAAAAGTTTGGAATAGTGTTGAATACAGCGAAATGCCTGTTTGGCCAACCTGAAGTGGAATTTCTAGGTCTTCGCATATACGCTAGAGGTTCAGCACCCTTACCCGGATACGTTGAGGCTATTCTACACATGCCCAAGCCTACTTCGGTCAAAGAATTAAGAAGATACCTAGGCATGTTAAAGTTTTACAGAAGGCATCTACCACGGACAGCTGAACAGCAGGCACCGTTAAACGCGTTATTAGCCGGCCCAAAGGTTCGAAGCAATGCAACCATACAATGGAATGAGGAATTCGATGCAGCATTCGAAGTGACTCGTCAGAGCCTGGCTCAGGCCGCACTGCTGGCACACCCTAAACTAGAAGCACCTTTGGGCACCTTTGGCCCTGGTGGTGGACGCTATCCAGTTTGGTGTTGGTGCAGTCCTGCAACAATTGGTGGATGGCGCATGGCAACCTCTGGCACACTATTCGCACAAGCTGTCACCAGCACAACAACGCTGGAGTGCTTACGATAGAGAACTTTTGGCTATATATTTAGCGATCAAACACTTCAGACCACAAGTCGAAGCTCGTGATTTCGCAATTTTTACCGGTCATAAACCCTTGACTTACTCATTCAACAAGAACAGTGACAAATGCTCTCCAAGGCAGTATTCTCAATTGGAGTTCATAAGCCAATTCACCACAGACTTACGCCACATCTCAGGTTTAACTAACGTGGTAGCTGATTGTTTGTCACGAGTATCCAGTATAACACAGCCTGTAACTATGGCAGGACTAGCGCAAGCCCAGCAGGAAGATGATGAGCTAAATACCCTGTTGAGTGACGACAACACGGCGTTGAAGTTACAGCTAGTTGACGTGACCGGGGAAGACGTACGACTACACTGTGACGTACAACATGGTCGATCACGCCCTTACGTTCCAATCACACATCGCAGAAGAGTGTTTGATTTTACCCACGGCCTTGTCACCCCGGTATTCGAGCAACTACCAGACTGGTGTCCAAAAGATTTGTATGGCCAGGAATAGACCGCGAGTGCCGTAACTGGACTAGATCTTGCCCACGCTGTCAGCTATGCAAAGTGAGCAGACACGTGCGCCCTCCAATCGGACAATTCCCGGATGTCAAGGCACGCTTCTACCACATTCATTTGGACCTCTTCCTCTATCAGATGGTAATCGCCTCATGCTAACAATCTTTGACAGGTATACACGCTGGCCGGAAGCAATACCTACCGACAACATCTCGGCGGAAACTATGGCAACGGCATTCATGTCAACTTGGACATCGATGTTCGGCTGCCCACTCCATATAACAACTGATACAGGACGACAGTTCGAATCAGAACTATTCGCTCAGTTAGCAAGATTCTACGGATACTGCCATCGCCGCACCACCGCCTACCATCCGGCAAGCAACGGGATGGTAGAAAGATGGCACCGTACCTTAAAAACAGCTCTCATGTGCCACGGTACTAAATGGACGGGAGCATTACCCATTGTACTGTTAGGTCTTAGGACGATCTTTAAACCTGATGTGGACGCCTCCCCGGCAGAGTTGGTCTACGGAGAAACAATACGTCTGCCCGGAGAGTTCGCTGATGACTCAGGGGTACCGAATTCAGATTACCAGTCAGAATATTTACAAGGATTGAGAGAAACGATCAAGAAAATCAAACCTGCGAAAGCGTCCAGGCATGGAGCCCCGATAACATTCACGTACAACGATTTAAAAACTTGCACGCATGTGTTGTTACGCACAGATTACGTCAAACCACCACTACAACCGCGATACACTGGACCTCATCGCGTGATACGCAGAGATGCACACACCCTAGACATAGTACTGAATGAGAAACAAGCCACCATATCGGTCAGTAGAGTGAAACCTGCTTATATACTTCAAGACACTGCGGCAATGTCAGCGACGCGCAGCGATCAGCACAAGACAACGATGCAGAACCCCACTCCGCTACCTTCGCAGTCAATAAAGCAGCAGCCTCGATGCACCACGCGTTCTGGCAGACAAGTGCACTTCCCTGCCCGCTACAGAGAGGCATATCCGAGCTCCGCTCTCACCAAGGGGCTTCATGTGGCGACTACTGCACACGTCGATCGCAGCCGACGCTTATAATTCGCGCCAACCACAGAGCTTATTCTCCACAGTTCGCACGGGAGTCACAAAGAAGAGAGCCGTCGACTGTGATTCTCATACCTACCTTTTTATTCTTTGTTGTTGATTCTCTTTTATGTATTCTCTTACTTGACATCCTGTTATAGGTGAAAGAAATAAAAAAGAAACTTCAGTTCAGACTCCGTTAGTTTCCGATTTCTAACTGTTTTGCGTGGGTACACACCAACTTACGCAACAATAATGAGGTCAAGTTACGAGCGTGATTTGACTGCAAAGTTAATTCAGATTAATCATCTTTCCACCGTTACTCATTATCGTGTTAAAGATGGGCCTACAACATAGCCTTCGTCAGTTTATATCGTTTATCTCAATATTATAATGGCCTTCTCTCTCTTTCGCCTTTTATATTCATTAAAGTCAATATTGACAATTCACTAATGGGAAACAACTATTCTAAATGGAGAGATCCCGAAAGCACTTAAAATCATGTAATATTTATTTCTTTTTCTGTGTGCCAACGCAAAATTTACACTTAAAAAGGGAAGAAAAATAAGCAATAAAGAAAAAAACTAAAGAGATCGTATGGCATTGTTGGCCGGGAGGCCCCATTCGTTGGAGTTCGGCCGCCGTACTGCAGGTCCTTTTTAGGTGACGCCACGTCAGCGACTTACGAGTCAATGATAAGCAATAAAAAAGAAGAAATATTAACTTTAAACCTACAGAACTCCATTCATGATATGCAGGAAACAATTCGAGAACATCATCGCATCACTATCTGAGGTAAGGACAATCTGCAGCGCGTACTTTTAGATTTTCATGCTGCAAACTACTTGTAATACTGAAATTTCCGTCCAAGGCATTCAAAGATAATACATTCTGAGTTAATTTTTCGCATTGTCAATGAGATTACGTGAATGTAAGTCACAAGATGGCTGATTACGTAACGTTTTATCAGTAACGGCTAGTGCTGCACTACATTATACCAGCATTTCCGGCGTTCAGATCGTAATTATTCAAAGTTTATGCAAAGATACTTGTAATGAACATTAATTTTATAGTGAAAATAGGCAAGATCTCAAAAATAACAACACAGGAAGAAAGTAACGCAGAGCTTAACTTTGGACAGAACAAGTTAGCTAACATGCAAGTAGAAAATGCACTAGTTTCAGAATCATATCTGGAATAGTGCTCTGAACCTGATGCAGAAATTAAGGCAGACAATTCACTGTACGAAAATGTTCCTCATTTAGGTGAACTTTCACGTAGTGTAAATCATCAGTCTGGTGTTCCGCTGGGCGCTCTTTCACGTGAAGCGAACACACAAATAGCTGGTGAACCAAATGACATTGATCTACAACTACAAAATTTTTAGCTAAAGTGCGCGTCATTTATGTTGGCGGCCGAGTTTAGGTTCGTTCTGCGCATCTGACGTCACAAAACACAGTCAGCCAATGAACAGAGAACGACGTTGCCACATCTCGACTGCAGTGCAGAGCATGGACGAGTGTCTTCAGTTTTAGAAACGTTCAGTCACAAATAAAGTAATAGAACAAAAGCGATGTCTTGATAGCACACATTCTTTTATAGAAAGTTTGGAATAAGCATTCTTTATACCAATTGCTTCATATTCTATTAATTAATTAAACCAAACAAGCAATAAGACTCCTAATTCAGGCGATAGCAAGGAAAGGTGTTTGTATCACTCTCACGAACCGCTTTTTCGCAATAAAGATCAGTGGTAATTGTTTATTTCCTATTGTGCTTCGACAAAGCGTGAGTAATTTACAGTCATACCAACAGTGTTTGTCAGTATTTTGTGTGACGTGTTATAGTCCTCATGGCGTTTTGTACTCAGATGATGTGCGTTAGTGTAACGGTAAAGGTGTTGGGCTGCTATGCGAAAGGTTATGAGTTCAAACCTTGTGCGGTGCTTAATATTTTCATTATTTTTGTCATCACTGCACTGCTCGCCTGTGCAGACACATGATGTTCCCACTGCTTTGACACACTTATCATTCAATTTTACAAAAACTATTTGGCCCAAAAATTTGATTTTTACATGTCTTCTTGACTGATACCTTCCCCCCATAAATGACTTAATTTTGTTTCGATGTTCAACGCAGTTATGATGCAGCATTAAATGTAGTAAACCATTGCACGAAATTTTGAAGAGTTTGCAGTGGTAGAAGTCCATAGCGTATACTTTCCGTATGGTCGAATTGAGTTGCCACAATGTTGAGAATGAAATGTTGACAAGATACGTAAATTTCATATAAAATTTACTGTATAACAATATCTCATTTAATTTAAGTACCACATAGGTGTCGTATGTAATATTGAGAAATATTCCGTCTTTCGCGACTGTAATAAAAGTTTTTTAAAATAAAGCCAAACGTGCTCAGTGTAAATAAAACTTTTGTTACAGTCGCGAAAGACGGAATATTTCTCAATATTACATACGACACCTATGTGGTACTTAAATGAGATATTGTTATATAGTAAATTTTATATGAAATTTAGGTATCTTGTCCACATTTCATTCTCAACATTGTGGCAATTAAAATCGACCATACGGAAAGTATACTCTGTGGACTTTTACCTCAGCAAACTCTTCAAAATTTCGTGCAATGGTTTACTATATTTAATGCTGCATAGTAACTGCGTTGAACATCGAAACAAAATTAAGTCATTTATGGGGGGAAGGTATCAGTCAAGAAAATGTGTAAAAATCTAATTTTTGGGCCAAATAATTTTTGTGGAATCGAATGATAAGAGTGTCAAAGCAGTCGGAACACGACGTGTCTGCACAGGCGAGCAGTGCAGTGACAAAATCGCACACAGCGCGGAATGCAGGGAGCACGTCTTTGTAGCAGCGAAAGGGTTAATGCGGCCGTGGTGGCTTTACTTCATGAACTGCGCCCTCCCCCCTAAACGTAAGCTTGCGAACCATGCTATACTATGGCGCTGCTTCTATTGGCGCGTGCGTCGTGTGCAAGTGGCAACGCAGCAATCTCCCGCGTCTGGGCGGGCATGCGCGAGCCGCCAAGATAAAAGAATTGAACTATAATGACGGACGATGTAACAGCGCAATTTGAGAACGACTCGAAAGAATTACAAAACCAATCCAAAAACCTACGAAACGAATTAAAAAAATGGCAACAACGGCGTAATGATTTGATTTGAGAAAACAATCTGGTATTAAAGAAAATTGGCTATAAATTTCAACACATTGTCATTACTGCACGATACTCCAGCTAATGATGTTTCTAAATTAAATCTTATCCTCGTCCTCCAGAATGTGCGCAAACCTCGTCTAAACATAAAAACAAATAAAAGATACCATTGTGCTGTTAGGAAATGAAGTCGATACTTTCGTAAAAGAATAAGGTGTTAAGGTTCAAAAACAGTTCAATAAACAGAGGAAACACGTTGTGGATGAGTTTTCACAGTGGCTATTGCAAAAGGATGTAGAGGTGAATGACAAACTAAATTCAGAACTAGAACGAGTTGTAGATGAAACGGTCACAACCGCTTTGTCTTAACGAGACAACCTGACCACTCGATAATTTCTGAATAAGAACAAAAAGAAGTTTGTTAAATAAAGATCTACCAGAATGGGGTGACCAATTATCTGCCCGAATCACCACATAAAAGAATTGTCTAGAGTCAGGCCATTTTTCAGAGTATCTTACCGACTTTCTATAAAATACGTGAAAATTACTCCAAATTACCGCTGCAAAACAAACAACATGGGGTATCGTCACGATTCTTATAACCTATGCCAGCTCGTGTACCATATGAAGCAGCAACTGCATCACAATTCTCTTGTTTTGCATGAGGAAGCTCAGCTCAAACAAACAATTCCAAGTCTTAATACAAGAGAAAAATACTCTGCATCCAACTGTATTTATACAAGCATTATTAGGTGTATTAAAGCAGTCTTTGACTGAGAAACAAAAGATGCTTTTCATCACAGCGCACGTACAAGGTGATGGATCCCCTGGGGTCATAGGCACTGCTGAACTCTGTCAAACATACGAGCAGTTTCAAAGAGCATTTTCATATAAATATCGGTTACGAGGCCATGAAGGGAGATTGCGGAAATATGTTTTCAACCCGGTACCTTTCCATGCAAAATCGTTGGTCTTCGCAGGTACGTTGAGAAATATTTAGAGAAAACTCATAGCTGAGACGAGCCCATTTCTGACGAAGACGTATTAAGAATTCTGATGACGAAATTGCCCATAGATATTCATTACAAACTTGTACTCGTACCAGAAGAGGATCTAGAAATTATATGTCTATTCTGCATTCTGTTGATCTTATTCAAAATGGTTCAAATGGTTCTGAGCACTATGCGACTTAACTTCTGAGGTCAACAGTCGCTTAGAACTTAGAACTAATTAAACCTAACTAACCTAAGGACATCACACACATCCATGCCCGAGGCAGGATTCGAACCTGCGACCGTAGCAGTCACGCGGTTCCGGACTGAAGCGCCTAGAACCGCTCGGCCACCGCGGCCGGCTGATCTTATTCAGGAGGACATGAAGGTCCATAACTGAAACAATAACGGCCATAGTAGTGGGCTGCGTTCAAGTCAGCCGTGCGCGCAAGATCCCAACATCGGCCTTCTTAACGTGTTCCGTGGCGCTCCTGTGACTCATCTCGTATATTGCACACCAACTATGTTGCACGTTGCGCAGATACACGTGCACGAAAAACGATTCATAGTAACATGGAAGGTTTAATGACAAATGGTACCACCCTAAGTACCAGGGAAAAGCGGGCGAGCTAAACAGGTGGACTAAATTTTAGGAACAACAGTAGCGGTTACTGGAACTGCAAGCAATGAACCCCAGAACCAAGGAAGCACAGATAACACCTATCCACAAAATAGCTGCATAAAACGTGGTGCTCCTGCAAGTAGTTGGTAAAATCAAGGTCATTCGTTAAACATTGTGGAAGTCACCGATAAACCATCACAAACGTATCTACACAGAACCTTCATCAAGGTGATTTCGACCTCATTAAGCCTTCCGATGACATAGTAACACGGGGTGCGACCAATCGAGGCCATCACATCAGTCCCTTAAGGTATAATGATGATATCAGTATCAGAGATGAGATGACTTGGGATCATCCTCTGCCCACTAAACGAACTCTGGTTTTAGTGCAGTCCTAAATAAACGCCACAGTGGGAAAAATTCCTGCCTAACCGGTCTTCGACACCGGTGCGTCTATTTACTCCTAATCACAAAACTTGTTCGAAAGGATAGAAGAGGTAGACAAAGTGCCAACCAATTCGGTACAAAACTGTCATATTGTTGGAACTCTAGGTGCTACGAACTGTGCCGCGCAGGATTAGCCGAGCGATCTAAGGCGCTGTAGTCATGGAGTGTGCAGCTGGTCCTGGCGGAGGTTCGAGTCCTCCCTCGGGCATGGGTGTGTGTGTTTGTCGTTAGAATAATTTAGGTTAAGTAGTGTGTAAGCTTAGGGACTGATCACCTCAACAGTTAAGTCCCATAAGATTTCACACACATTGTTTTGCTACGAACTGTCAAGTGGCAGAGACGAGTAAATATTGTCGTTGGAAACAGACTGATCTTAATCGTGCTCCTGATTTTAAAGTATCTTGTCATTCACTCCTTGCCGGACATGGAATTTTTCCAAGACGAGGACGTAAAATTAGAAGTTTCTTTGTAAAATGCTACTTATCCATCGAGGGCAAGGATAGCGAAAAACATTTAACACAAACCCCAGTGCAACACGGTAAGTAGTACCAGGTAATTAAAGCAAAATTTGTAAAGCAAAGAGTGTACCAGAAGATTGTTTCTCAACTCACTATGTTCCAAATGACAATAACAAAGCACCTATACAAGATAAGGCAATAGAATATTATCTCAATATACAACAACAATTAGATTTATGAATTACAATTTTAAAGACTTACGTGTTTTGAGGAGAGACCTGGCGTAATAAATATGTATCTGTACCAAGTGACACATTTTGCTGTAAATAGGCTGTAGGATGACAAATAAGATGACTGCCGCAGTGGACAGTAATTGAGCCATCACATTCACCATACTGTGGTCAATTAATTATTAGCAGTAAATAAACCTATCGCACACGTACATCTCATTCTGGATGTACATGCTATTAATAAAGTGTTTACACCAGTCCACATGCAACTACAAAATACAGAAGTATTTCATGCAGTATGTCATTCGGCTAGCTTCGATCTCTGCTTTCCTACTGGCAGGTCTTGTTGTCAATTGAGTCCCAGGATTGCACAGCTTTTCTCAGAGTCTATGAAATACACAACTTTTGTCCATGCTGGGAGAAGTTATCAGTTTTGTGTTTTACCGTTTGGACTTAACGTAAGTTCTGGTGTATTTACTGTGCCAGTAGATATAGTTCTTGGAGCAGATCTCCTCTATAAAGTACCTTTGCATGTTGATGACATCTTGATTGCAACTGGTAAATGGGCGGAACACCTTGAATTATTGGACTGAGTACTACGGTATGTATATTTTCACAGGCTTGGGGCCACAGTTAACTTGGAAAAATCAAATTCTGGGCACGAGAAAATAAAAGTTTTGGGCCACGTCATACCTCCTAAAGGAATAACTCCTGATCCATTGCATCGAAAAATTTTCCAGTTATGAACACACAACAGCAGTTGATAACTCCTCTTTGCCTTCGTCTGTTTGTTCGTCTTCTTTTGCTGGATAGTTACTGAAAAGTCCATCACTATTGAGTCTGTTAAAAAGAAGTATACCGCATGACAAGGGACAGAAAAATGTCGAATAGATTACTATGCGGGACCGAATGCTTCAGTAAACTCTGAAACCCTGTGTTACACTGGGTGGAATTTAAATTTTTCCGATGCCACAGACGCATCCTCTTCGGGAACTGATGCATGTCTTTAAAAATGGGTGAAAAGGACGGTGAGATTAAAGTTAACATAATTAGTGTTGCTAGCAGACCGACAGATTTTACAGGACATATAACGGATTACAGAATTTTGTTAGTGAAAGACGCACCCTAGAAACGGAACTATTTAGCTATGTGTACCAAGATGGCTACATTGCATGATGCACACCCGAAGTGGCATAAAACAAAATCTTTTCTTACCCAAAACCCATCTGAGAAAATGTGCACACATTACAATACTGAAAACAACGTCTTATACTATAGATGTAATATTTGAGGTGACAACTGGTGTGTGTGCATGCCAGATACGTGCAAAAAAAAAAACATTAGTTTGTAATACTCATTATTTAGGTTTATTACGGTATCACCATATATTTAAGGAAACTGAATTTATATTGCTTCTTTCCAGATATGCGAAGGTATGTTGAACAGCTATTAAACAGTTGTCTACTGTGTCAAAAAGCAAAGCCTGTTAATATGTGCGGCTACACGAAATTATAATCTGTCTTGATGTCAACGAGCCAATGCTCTTGTGACCACCTGATCTTACGTATGCAGTAGCTCTCCATGACCATTTTTTGGAATACATACGTCAAACTACGTGCTGAAAGATCGACGGCAGTGTCTCCTATAATTAGAAGCATCCTCAGACATTACATACCAACAGTTGACAAGCCTGTCGCATTCCTCACACGATGCATCGAATTCTACGTACGAGAGATGGAAAGACTTTTTATACAACAATAGTATTAAGTACATTGCGATATCATTAAACCAACCTCAACGTAACCCAGTAGAACGCATTTTCAGAGATTTTTAGCGATTTACATTAACTTGCGCTACTACACGACATATACGATAGCTAGAATTCGTTCAAGTGTTTGAAAATATTGTAAATAATGTACCGATTTACACAACATCGTACATATCTGCAGCATTGCTTAATAACTATCAGGAAATCAACGAATGGATGAACCCATTGCCTCACCTGTCTAAAGAAGGGCCTGCTTTGGAAGAATTGAAGAAAAGGTAATGAACACACTAGACGCTCTCCCTGATAAAGACAGAATTAAAAAAAACACACACACACACAAACTACAAAAGGTTAGGTCAGGTTCAGAAATATTAAGCTGAAGAAACAGTGAGACTCAATTCTCATCCGACATCGTGTGTTTTATTTAACAGAAATAACAAATGGCAACTACAGGACCCAATAGAATAGTCAACATGCCACATCCAAGTAGTTACATTTTGGCCTTTCCTAAATGTGGCAAAATTAAAGGACTGTGTAACGTAGGTGACAAACCTCTGACTTATAAACTCTTGATTTAACTTACGGTGAAGTTATAACTTGTTAAAAACAAGGGGCCCATTAAGTCTGTGTGACTGAAATGGAGAACCTACAAAAGGCATAAAGCGTAAGTGAAAACCTGTGCATGACAAGCACTACAACGTGTAGTGTGAACGGTTTGCTGACACAGCCACATAAGAAGACAAACTCTTCGCTGACCTGCACTAGATCCTGTGAGCATCTGGCTGTCTGTGTTGATATATGGATGAGTTGATATATGGAGTGTTTTGCAACGCATCTCTTATGAATGCGAATGTGCGAGCATTTCATCCACCAACTGTTTGTCCCGTCTGTGCGGCTCAAACCTTGCGACAGTCCCAGACGTTCAATGCAGATTTCATTGCCAAGACAGAAAATTCAAATCATGTAAATAAAATGAACGTCAAATGCATATTTAATACAGAAACGAACTATGCCAAAATTTTCGTAACAGTTTCATTAAACAGGCACTTCATGTTCTGTGTAATTAAAGGAAATTCGCATTCCTATATAAACCGAGCAGATCACCTCGGATATTGTCGATTCCCTTAAAATCACTTAAGCTTTATCAAAATTTATATAAATATGTGTACATACCTATTTTCTGTTGGTTTAGAAAATGGAAAAATGCAAATACTGTTCCCTTTTATTTTAAAACGTTTATTTCAGTGTAACCGCTGTGAGTTATGCAAAAGCATTACTCATTCTCCTGTACAATATTGGTTCATGATCCCCGACTATATGGAAGATTTGATGACGACCTGAATGACGTCCTGGACAAGTTGTGATACCCAGGAAAAGTACGGACAAGAAGTCATCTCCTTGATCCCATTCTCGTAAGTGCAACTGTCCACTAATCCCTGCCACCTACTATCATCTGACTTCCCTGGACCTGCGGAATACCTTTTCACAGATCAGTGATGAAATAGACTATGTCCATTAATCTAGTGTACTTAAATACTGAAACGGAAAAAGAAGTGAAAAACTGTACATTCCAAAGAAAGAAAGAAAGAAAACGGTCTCCTGCGTGCGTGAACAACGTCTATGTAAATGAAATTAGTATATTCGTTGGTTTGTGTATATGATCAAATGTACAAAGCCTAATGTGAGTTCGCAAACTAAAGGAATGAATAGACATAAAGCAGTGACTTGTTGTTTGACATTGTCAAATTCATGCTGGGGAATTGTGCCAACGCTATTAAGCTATTCCAGGGGGCTGCGTAATCCTACAGTTTATTACTACCCTGACAGCTTCCCGATCTCAGAGATACGTTTTATGACCATTGCTGCGAACTTGTTTTTGGAACAAATGCTGTAGTTTCAATACCATCTTTCCCTCTCTCCTGTCGTAGCAGCCTTAGTGAAAGGGTGGAATAAATAAGCTGAGTTACATTATTATGAACATTTACTTTTATTCATTTGTATCATTTAAATTTCTTCTTGCCCTCATCTGATAATTTTTAACGTTCTTCAACTAATATTCGTTGTCGACCGCTATAACACAGTGATGAAATAGACCTGCGGCGATTGTCGCAGTCTAAAGTTCTCCCAGCTCGTTCCAGAAAATGAACCTATCTTCATTCAGCTACCTGATAACGAAGACGGATGTCGATTTATGAGCGTCATTGTATTGCAAAGTTAAGTCTGACTCACGAAACTGATTAATCACCTTTCCACACGCATCATGGTGTGAAAGATAGGCCTACAACATACGCTTCTCGGATTTTTGTCGTTCATGTCATCATCATAATCGCCCGATCTCTCTTTTGCCTTATATACTCACTAGAGTCTATATTAACTACTTACTAAACGGAAAGAGCCGTTATATAAGGAAATACAAAAATGTTCAGGGAAATTCAGGAATACAGGAATAGAAGTGACTTAGGAATTATATAAATAGGAAGTGCAGAGAAATTTAAGCGAAATGGGAAGAAACTGAAAAGGAAATGATTGTCGAAAGGACTGACCCACTACAAACAAAGGGTAAAACAGCCTTCGGTGAAGATAGAAGCAAGGGCGGTAACGTTAACAGCACAATGGGAATTCCACTGTTATATGCAGAGTAGAGAGCGCATAGGTGGAAAGAGTACATTGAAGCCCTCGATCTAGGGAAGTACTTGGATGATGAAGTGACGGAAGAAGAAACATGAGTGATAGGGATGGGAAGAAGATTCAGTATTAATACCCGAATTTTAAACATCTTTCGAGGAGTTAAAATGAAAGAAGGCAGAAGGGAGAAATAACATTCCATCGGAATTTCTGAAATCATTGATGGAAGTGCTAACAAAACAACTATTCACGTTGGTTTGTAGCATGTATGAGACTGGCGCTATACCATCAGACTTTCGGAAGAACATCGTCCACACAATTCCGAAGACAGCAAGAGCCAACAAGTGCGAGAATTATAGCACAGTGAGCTTAACAGCATAATCATTGAGGCTGACGACAAGAATAATGTACACATGAGTGAATGAGCAACGGTAAAGACACAGGAGAGGGAGTTCGGAAATTGGAGATGATGGTGGAAGCAAAAGCGAAGAAAAATAGACACTTTCATACAATTTGACAACATGAAAAAAGCGCTCGACAGTGTGAGATAGTGGAAGACGCTCGAATTTTTGAGAAAAAGGGAGTAAGCTATTGGGAAAAAGAAGCAACGTACAATATGTACAAAAACCAAGAGGAAACAATAAGATAGGAAGGCTAAGAAGAAAGTGGACAAATTGAAAAGGGTGTAAGACAGGGTTGTCGTCTTTAGCGGTTATTGTTGAGTCTATACATGGAAGCAGCGATGACGGAAGTAAAAGGAAGGTTCTAGAGTGAGATTTAAATTAGGGCGAGAAGGTATCAGTCATAAGATTCGCTAATGATATTGCTATCCTGAGTGAAATGGCGAAGAAATAAAAGATCCGAATGGAATGAACAGTGTAATGGGTGCAGAACATGGATTGAGAAGAAAGATGAAAAAGACAAAAGTAATGAGAAGCAGGAGAAACCAGAATAGGGAGAAGCTTAACATCAAAATTGGTGATAACGAAATAGATGAAGTTAAGGAATTCGCTACCTAGTCAACAAGAGATGTCTACTCGTATTACAAACAGATCTTAATTTGAGGAACAAATTTCTGAATCGCAGCATTGTATGATCGTGAACATGGACTCTCGGAAAATCGGAACAGAAGAAAATCGAAGCATTTCAGATGTAGTGCTAAAGAAGAATGTTGATAATTGGGTGGACAGATAAGGTAAGGAATGAGGAGTTTCTCTCCAAAATCGGCAAGGAATGGAATATACGGAAAATACTGACAAGAAGAAGGGACAGGATCACAGGACAACTGGTAGACATCAAGGATAGACTTCCATGGTACTAAGGGGAGGCGAAGAAGACAAAAGCTGTAGAGGAAGACGGAGACCGAACATATCCTGCAGGTAACTGAGGACGGATGTTGCAGTGGATACTCTGAGATGAAAAGGTTGGCACTGTAGAGGAATTTCTGGCGAGCCGCGTCAAATCACTCAGAAAACTGATGTCTAAGTAAGGAAAAAGGTAGTTATATAGTGTTAAGCATGAACTCATTCTATATAATGTAATTATTACTGTTGAACTCATGTCAGTTACACTATTATTTTTCATTCAGAGATAAACATATATTTCAAGTATCGTTGTATGCTACGTTATTTAATTATTGACATATAATTCCTTTAAATGTACTGCACTCTATGCGAGATAGAGGTCTTTATTTGTTAAGAGAAACACATTCTAAGCAGAGAATTGCGCTAATGGTATGCTGTACGTTATATGGAAGTGCCTCAGTAGGATTTCACAATAGCCTACTGCTGAAAATGATCCAACTTGCGAATTTGTTTTACAACATCCCCTCATTATTTTTCATCTTTGTAACTGAACTTACACAAACCACTCTTTTTCGATGACTACAGAATGTGGACTTTGTCGTCCTCCTCTGTCATTTAAGTCTGTTGTAGGCATATAGGGCTGATACGTATTAAAAAGAGAGCCGGACACACACAAGTATCACACATCGTTCTTTTATTACGCTGTCTTGAAAGTAATAATATATATGGCATTAAAATACAAAGATTAATATACGTATGACAATAAAATGACCCTAGATATTAAAACAGAGCCTGGGGGGAGTGAGACATTACAGTGTGACTGAACAGAATTCATTGCAAAAGCAAATAAATAAAAAATAAAGAAAAAATGATTTACTGCTCCGGTTACAGTATACGATTTAGTCATTTACTAGTGACAGTAGATCACTATAATCGGAAATGCACGCCTAAAAACGTGATCAAAGGTGTTAAAATTAATGGCGGTAATTCTTGCACATGGGTGCGGGCGGACAGCCCCACAATTTTGGCTTTTCGTTTTCCATCTGTGGCGAAGCCGTTGTGTGAGCTGCTCCCGATGGAAACAAGCTGTCCATCAACGAATTCCATTCGGAACGTTGCTCGCGTGACCTGAAACAGAGTAGTCACCCATGCAAAACGTGGTATCCTACAAATACACAGCAAATGCGAGACAAATATTTTCAGTAGGTGGTACTCCATAGCTTGCAGATATTTAACGCGAATGATGGTGTACCAACATTGGTCACTCAAATCTTGTTTTTATCTTTAGTATCGGCAGTCACACACGATCTTCAAGGACAGGAAGATTATCACTCATAGTATCTGTGAGGATGCGTGTATGACAGTCAATCTCACTCTTCAGAACGTCACAGTCACGAACTAAATATATACTAGGTTTCGATGTTCTGCTTGAAGCTTCGCCATTAGGTAAAGCGGGATTTAGTGTAATTTGTGAATCTACACAGATGTAGCGATTAAAAGTAAGTTGTACGTAACGAAGACTTGTGGGAATCGAAACAGTTAGGATTCACACATTTTTCGAAGTAACTGATTGAAGATGACTTTCGGAAGTATGTAAGAGCTGTCAATAATACCCAGAAGTACTATGGAATAAGCGGCTGCGGCTTTGTAACGTTACTGTACCTGCCTTGAGACTGGAGTGCACGTCCAAATAGGAATATGAGTATTGCCTTACTTTGATTTCATTATATTTGCTATCACAACTGTCTGTGATCGTCCTCGTAGCATTTATATGCGCCAGATTCCCTTTCAGTACATACCTTGCAGAGGTTTTAGCCCAGAATCAAATGCTATGCCCGATAAGAAAATGTGATTCGGTAATTACTAAATTATTTAGTTACTCATGGATGAGAAGGATGTTGATCTGCGTGGATAATTACAGGCATTTAAGAATTGGTGAATGTGGCACTTGAACATGGCACATTTGCTATCTTTCGTTAATACAGGTAATCAACTCCTTCTGTCATTAGTACACTATAACATTTCGTAGCAAATAGTTCTTTTAACTTACTTACAGGGAGGAGAGATGTGGCTTAGGTTAATTAGAATTCAGAGTGGCTGCATTTAATTTGAACTCTTTTATTATAAAATAAGACGAACTTGACAAGTTATAGCTTAAGCACTCTCCATTAATTGTCAATGCACAAAGAAATATTTATGATAAAAATGATCCTTTGTGCTCAGTTCAAACAAACGGAGTTTGATTCTTATAACATTGCATTGTACGGGGCGGTACATAGTATGGGTCGGTGGTGAGGAAGTGGTAATTATAGTCTGGGTAATAAACAAGGAAATATTCATTTTCTGAAACATCCAGCGGTATATTCCCACTAAGTTATTGACCCTTGCGATGCGCCAGATGCGGGGTAGGAAAAGCTGACGATGAGATCTGAAATTCATTGTACTCAAGCACGCTTGTACTTCAGACGTAATGTCGATACCGAGTATAGAAAAGAAAATATGGAAAAAGTGGTTCAAACAGTAAAATGTGAATTGATTGTACTCAAGCATTCTTCAACTTCAAACGTAAACGGGATACCGGGCATTGAAAAGAAAATGTTGAAAAAACGGTTCTAGCAGTAAAACGTCAACAACGGATGCAACGCTGAAACAAAGTCTTGAAAAGTCTCTACTCAAGCTCCAAACACCAATATACACTCCTGGAAATGGAAAAACGAACACATTGACACCGGTGTGTCAGACCCGCCATACTTGCTCCGGACACTGCGAGAGGGCTGTACAAGCAATGATCACACGCACGGCACAGCGGACACACCAGGAACCGCGGTGTTGGCCGTCGAATGGCGCTAGCTGCGCAGCATTTGTGCACCGCCGCCGTCAGTGTCAGCCAGTTTGCCGTGGCATACGGAGCTCCATCGCAGTCTTTAACACTGGTAGCATGCCGCGACAGCGTGGACGTGAACCGTATGTGCAGTTGACGGACTTTGAGCGAGGGCGTATAGTGGGCATGCGGGAGGCCGGGTGGACGTACCGCCGAATTGCTCAACACGTGGGGCGTGAGGTCTCCACAGTACATCGATGTTGTCGCCAGTGGTCGGCGGAAGGTGCACGTGCCCGTCGACCTGGGACCGGACCGCAGCGACGCACGGATGCACGCCAAGACCGTAGGATCCTACGCAGTGCCGTAGGGGACCGCACCGCCACCTCCCAGCAAATTGGGGACACTGTTACTCCTGGGGTATCGGCGAGGACCATTCGCAACCGTCTCCATGAAGCTGGGCTACGGTCCCGCACACCGTTAGGCCGTCTTCCGCTCACGCCCCAACATCGTGCAGCCCGCCTCCAGTGGTGTCGCGACAGGCGTGAATGGAGGGACGAATGGAGACGTGTCGTCTTCAGCGATGAGAGTCGCTTCTGCCGTGGTGCCAATGATGGTCGTATGCGTGTTTGGCGCCGTGCAGGTGAGCGCCACAATCAGGACTGCATACGACCGAGGCACACAGGGCCAACACCCGGCATCATGGTGTGGGGAGCGATCTCCTACACTGGCCGTACACCACTGGTGATCGTCGAGGGGACACTGAATAGTGCACGGTACATCCAAACCGTCATCGAACCCATCGTTCTACCATTCCTAGACCGGCAAGGGAACTTGCTGTTCCAACAGGACAATGCACGTCCGCATGTATCCCGTGCCACCCAACGTGCTCTAGAACGTGTAAGTCAACTACCCTGGCCAGCAAGAACTCCGGATCTGTCCCCCATTGAGCATGTTTGGGACTGGATGAAGCGTCGTCTCACGCGGTCTGCACGTCCAGCACGAACGCTGGTCCAACCGAGGCGCCAGGTGGAAATGGCATGGCAAGCCGTTCCATAGGACTACATCCAGCATCTCTACGATCGTCTCCATGGGAGAATAGCAGCCTGCATTGCTGCGAAAGGTGAATATACACTGTACTAGTGCCGACATTGTGCATGCTCTGTTGCCTGTGTCTATGTGCCTGTGGTTCTGTCAGTGTGATCATGTGATGTATCTGACCCCAGGAATGTGTCAATAAAGTTTCCCCTTCCTGGGACAATGAATTCACGGTGTTCTTATTTCAATTTCGAGGAGTGTATGAAATGATCACCTCGTTGAAGATAGGTCAAATTTATG
The DNA here is from genome assembly GCF_021461395.2 of Schistocerca americana. Classification (NCBI taxonomy): domain Eukaryota; kingdom Metazoa; phylum Arthropoda; class Insecta; order Orthoptera; family Acrididae; genus Schistocerca; species Schistocerca americana. The sequence goes on along the minus strand of NC_060124.1, from coordinate 264,272,835 downwards.
GTATCGTTCACAAGAAAAATTATTCAAAAATACGAGACTTCACGTGGCAGTTGCATACCATTATGCTTAATACCCGTGTAGCACACAGAATCAATTAAGAACTGTTCTAGGATAGTTACGAGCACACATGCATGGCTGACGGGCACAGTAACAGCAAAGAGAGCAAGTTAAAATTACGAGCCTCCAGAAGCAAATTGTATGAGATCGTGATTATTATAACACAATCAATCATTTTATAATCTTTATGCAGTGTGTGACGAAGCAAGCAGGTATGATTTGGATTCCCCTCTTGTATTGCCATCTCCCTCCTTAAATTCGTTTTGTTACTTTTAACTAATTATCATTAACATACGTGAATATAATCTGCATTTCCATAAAAGTGAAAGAGTGGCCCTTAGTTTTAAAATAAATAACACCACATCAAATTTTGTGCTTGGTTTTATGTATGTATTTTCTAATTTATTTTGGTTATTTCTAGTTAGTAACTTTCATTATAGGGTGAAATCAGTAACTGTTTCGTAACTTAAATTCTATTGTTGACGTTTATCCAATTATAAATTCTACAATAATTATAAACATTTGGAACACGAAATGCTAGTAATCTCAAAGTACATATTTGGCTCTATTCATAGACAGGTTAGCAAAACCAGCCCTTCATTAATTCCAAAGTAATTAACAGTTTTGTCAAAAGTATTTTTCCCTAGCTTTATTTGGTAATTTCGTGATTTAAACAAATAATTTGCACAACCCTAGTAGTAGAAGAAACGGCTAAAACGAACCAATTTTTCCATGTATTCAGTTAATTTAATGGGTTAAGTTTTAATTGTAATGTCTGTAAAATGAACTTCGAACAATGTTTAGTTTTAGTACCGATTATTGTGATGATATATAAGTGCCCGATTTTTGGTGGCGAGTCAGCCAGTCCACGGCCGAGTATCAGTCGAGTAACCTGTCCTAGTTAGAACATCAACAATGCTTACAATTAACTCTGGAACAAGTGTTAAACAATTAGGCCGTGTGTAAAAACAGTGTGTCCTCCATACGTACCTGATTATTCTTAAAGAACAGTGAACTTTGTGGTTAGGTTCTACTGCACATAGATGTTCAACAGGAAACTTTTGTAGCGCTACGTGGAGTTTCGCCTGCTAACTATTAATGAGGCTTTTAAATAGTTAAATAGGAGTGCACGGGGCATATTACTGTGTATTATTAGGGGGTTGTGCTAAGTGAAAATTAAAGTACTGTAAAACGTAACTCTGCATCTGTCGGCTACATCATTTAAAGTAGACAGTGTCAGAGTGCAGTAGCCAATTTTCAGCCATTGTAGCAACACCGTACGAGGACACAGAGGTCAATCAACAAATATCAGTCGACGAATAAATAAAAGCAGGTGGGACCGGCACATGCGGGTGGAGATAGACTAAGGACCGTGTGGTCGGCTAAAGGCCACAATACCAAAGATGTGAATCATAAATAAAAGTAGAACAATTACAAAGATTTACACAGATATTGTACTTCATCACGCTTAATATTGTTTAATATAGCATTTTGTAATTGTTCTACAGTGGTAAGAGAGAGAGTGAGGACCATGTGGATGGATTAAGCCCAAAACACAAAGGTTGTGGATCTCAAAGAAAATTAAAATTACTACGGTTCACACGCAACTTGACACGAAATATCTCATAATCCACACAATTTCAGGAAAGCTAACATAACCCCTAGCAAACTTCAGAATTTGGAGCTTGAAACTGAAAAAGCTTCATAGTGGCCATGGACCTATGTACCAAAAATTCTGAGAGCGCTCACCAGAGACAAACCTTACCAGTCCAGCCGCCAGGAGCTCAATGCCCCAAGTGGCTCCCTATGTCCTAAGGTTCCGGCTCTGGCATTAGATGTGCGGAGGGCGGGGGGATGACAGTGAATACGAAGACGGTGGTTCGACCAATCCGTCAAGTAACAATGTTTGATCCCAGCATTGCCTCCCCAGACGTCTGAGTCGACAACACTACCTCATATCATTAAGGACTATCAAACACCCTGACCGTACTGGAGCGACTTCTCAACTGCTCTCTTTTGCTTGTTTTCTCATTCATACAAGATTGATGAAGGGAAGTGAGTAGGGCTGTGTAGGGCCAGAATGCAAGTAAATAAATAGATACAGCCGCTCATTCTCCTCCAGTGGCTCCATGTTGGACTGGAAGAATACCGAATCGTGATATACACCACGCCAAACTACTAAGGCGAAAGTCGCACTTAGCTGGGCTGTGTAGGGCCAGAATATAAGGAGATAAATAGATACAGCCGCTCATTTCTCCTCCAGTGGCTCTATGTTGGACTGGAAGAATTCCGAATCGTGATATACACCACGCCAAACTACTAAGGCGAAAGTCACACTTAGCTTTAATGAAAGAGTTTCAAACCAGCTATTTCAGCTCCAGTATATAAGAATGTTAAACAAACGGACCCACAAAATTTTCAGTTTCAGTTTGGTTCAGAAGTTTTTAGTATATTCTAAGTTCGAATATAAGAGGTCATGCTAAAGAAGTGCCTCAGAATTTTTAAGTGAAAACTCTGAAAGCGTTTTAAATAAAACAAAAGTTATTAGGATTTTAAACCACTTTTCATGATGTCCACACAGTAAACGATGTCAACCTGACGACGAATACATTTCTGCCAACGAGAGACCAGCTGGTTGATAACGTCACTGTAGAATGTTTGATCTTGTTGACAGAGCCACATCATCACTTCAGCTTGTACCGGTTTATCACTATCAAAGTGAAGTCTTCGAAGGTGTTCTTTATGTTTTTTAAAGAGACGAAAATCAGTTGGGGCCAAGCCGGGACTGTATGGAGGACGATCGCTGACAGTGAAGGCAACGCGTCAGATTGTTGCAGGTTTCGCAGCGGTCGCGTGTGACATGGCACTGCAACTACAGTACGCTTTTTCTCACGCTTCGACATTCTTATGTTACACAACTCCATGTTACATGGTACATCTCGGAGATCTCTGGGGGCAGAAAGCAGCAGACATGGGACATGAAGAATTAAGGCCTTTTATACTAATAACGTCCGTTTTATTCAAAAAGCTTTAAGAACTTTAACATAAAAATTCGGTGGCATTACTTTTTACCACGTTCTCGTATTTAATATCCTGGAGACATAGAAGTACCTGTACACAAATTAGTAAGGTTTTAGAAAGCATCAGTTGTGTCAAACTCAGCTTTCCCTTTTCCCACTCTGTATCGAGACAAACATGAATGAAGGGCAAAAGGCAGGTTCCATATTTCCACTTTTCTCCAAACCGTTTGAAATGGTGAGTAAAGGCAGCCTGTTAACGAATATCCGTGCTTATGGAATAGGTTCTCAGTCATGTGAGCTGTATGATAGATTCTTAATAGATCCCAGTACATTGTCCTGGACATCGAGTGTTCATCAGAGACAAGGATATCATTAGGATTGCCCCTGAGAAGTGTGGTAGGACTCCTATTAATGTATACATACGTGAATGATCTGACGGACGGGTGGACAGCTGTCTGCAGCTGTTTGCTGATGACGCTGTGGCGTACGGGGAGTTGTCATCACTGAGTGACTGTAGAATGATACGAGATGACTCCGAAGAAATTTCTTGTTGGTGCGTTGAATGGCAGCGTCATCTAACTGTAGAAAAATGTAGGTTAATGCAGATGAGAAGGAAAAAGAATCCAATAATATTCGAATACAGTGTTAGTGCTGTGATGCTCGACAGTCACCCCGATTAAATTGCTAAGCGTAACGTTGGAAAGCGGTTTCAAATGGAATATGTTCGTAAGGGGTGCAGTGGGGAAGGCGAATGGTGGACTTGTCTTTAGTTTTTAGGAATGAATAGCTTAGCTGTAAATGAGACTGCATATAATCAGTGGCACCCATTCTTAAGTACTGCTGGAGTGCTTGGGATCCCAACCAGATCGGATTATATGAAGATATCGGAGCAACCCAGAGATTGGTAGATTAGGTACCAGTATGGAGATGGCCTGTGAACTCAAATGGGAATTCCTGAAGGGAAGATGATGTTTTTTTGCGAAACACTGTTGAGAAAATTTAGAGAACCGACTTTTGAAGATTACTGCAAAACGCTTCCACACACGCTACCATACATTTCGAGTAAGGATAGCATGAGAAGTTAGGCCTCATATGCAGGCAGTCGTTTTCCCTCGCCCCATTTGCAAATGAAACGTGAGAGGAAATGACTTTTAGCGGTACAAGGTGGATCTCAGAGTACGTGTGTTGAGTAGATGCAGAACTATCAGCAGTGAAAACAATATGTTAGTTTATGACTTTTCTTCGTTGTCATGGTATATAAGTCTCTTAATAACAAGCCTGTAATATACCTACGGCTTCTTCATCATAGCTAAGACCTATTGACATCAACTGCTGGATAAAAGGCTCCTCTGTGAATTAAAACATTTAGTTGTAAACTATCAGCCCACTCTCCCTTGTTTTGAAGTCATCTCCCCATCTTACAGTGCATCAACGTCTCGGTATACCCTTCTCGTTCGGAGTCCACCAGAGCACTATCTTAGACCGTATATCATTCTTTGAGCTAGCAACAAGTTTCCCGTCCTATTTCATTCCCTTGTACTCACAATTAGTCGTCGACTTATGTCTGCAAGCGTATAGTTTGTGTTGCGGAGAAATCCGTTCCTAATTTGTAAAACGAAGGACGACTATTAATTATTCGCGATTCCAAGTTTGGCCCTTTTTTGCTTTAAATGACACGTAGGCAGTGTAACCAATAAAATGTGGCTATTTATAACTGAAAATTACTGAAACATGAATATTTGAGCTGCTCTTGGTGAAGGATAATACAAAAAATATAGTAGGTTTGCATTTCAGAAGGAATGACAGCAGAGTCCTGGTTCGAGCACACCATCATGACGCCGAACGCCCATTTTACGACCGAAGTTCATTAGAATGTTTCTCGAGACAAGTTATTTCATAATCACTTATGGTCAGTACTTCAGTTACCTACCATTAGGTGGGTCTAGAGGTGATAGACAGGCAAGAGCACTTAATAATTAGAAGTATTAATTTAGAAAGATGTATTAGTTCATGTTCCTACAATTTCAATTATGTTATTACTCGTGGCAACAATAACAGTTTCCATAGCTTCTAGCAGAATGACACAAACATAAAAATAAATAATGACACGATATTAAAAGCTTATGTGATGTAAATGAGATCTGTGCACGAAGTATAATAAATGCAAGACAATTTCCTGAAAAAATATGGTAATGTGAAAAATGTCTCAGTCTATGTGGTTACCGAAAATATCCTCGAAAATTCATATTTTTTGATTACTAGTACAGTAATTTATTGTACGTAATCCCAGATCGATGGGAAAATGAACTCCAGAAAGCATGGGCTTCACATTATAGATGATTTATTGTAACCCGATTTCATCGTGAAAATACGCCATACTGTAGACAAGAGGTGGTTAGTGCTTTTAACGTAAGAAATATAGCGATGAATAGTAATGGGACAAGGGTGGTTGTGATCAAATGAATGGCATTGCTCTCCTTACAGAAATAAACCAGCCACTGGCGCTAGCTTAATTTAATGTCCAGCACGTAAACAATATTGACTTAGATGCATATTTCGTTTAATTAGGCCATACATAATGGGCAATTACAATTAGGTTAATTACCATATTTTATGGCAAAAATGACGGCCTAGTAGGTTCACGATTACTCATATGTTCAATATTTTCACCTTAAAGCGATAACTGTGACTTTTAACGACGGTAATTCATGACCCACCCCCGCAGCTCCCACTGTGCTGCAATCGGTCGCTCCCTCACCACCACTACCACCACTCCCACTGCTCTTTAGCATCTCCAAAGCTGGTATTCTTAACGTGAATCTACATTCGAGCAACCATCATGAGGTGGCAAAGATCATCCACCGACTCTGAGGTGAATAAAAAGAGGAAAATCTTTCATTCGAATATAAGTATTAATTCCTCCATCTCTTTCTCATTATTATTACTATTATTATCATTAGCTATTTTAATAATATTTTTTCCTTCTCCTACAGTTCTGTGGATTCCTGATAATAATTCAGTTGGCAATCCTGATTTACTAGACCTGTTTGATTTTCCACGCACTTACCTCATTTAATAGACTTTCGGTTTCCACTGCCTATTCCGTCCACCTTTGAGCCTCTGATGCAATTGAGCCTCTGATGCATCAGCGTCAGCAGTGGTCCGCCGGCGCCATGCCACCTGACTATTTAAAAGAACTGTTGTTCTACGATTGTGAGTTAGCCCTATCACCTACGTATGGACCACCATCTGTGCGGATTCAGTGGCATAACGCACGGACTGAAGTGTTTCTATTCACTGTTATGTAAATCTAACGGTGTGTGGTAACAAAGTTTAGTTCTGTGCCTGTCTACAGGTCATGACTTTAATGCTCCGACAGTGTTTAAACATCCACAGTTTACTGGGAAGCATGTTATGCTGTGAGGCAGTTACGTGAGAATTTCTCAAAGTAACTTCTCTATTCAACGATCAAATTGCGCCCACTGTGTCGCAGGGTTGTCACTCACTGTTTGTCGGTTACTATCAGAAAACTATTACAATTATCACTGACGGGAATAGGTTAAACTACATCCATTACAGGAAGCGACTATCACAAACTTGTTGTGCGCCAGTTCAGAAATTCAGTGGACTGCTAATGGCCATGTAGGTTGGTGGGATTATGTTCATGGATCTTTTCGCAACGTTTGTATTCTCTTTCAAAGCAGATAATGAGGACACTAATGCGGATGTATTCACAAAAGCCTTCGATATGTGTTGTGAAGTTGTGCAGAGCGTGTATGGTGTATCACCACTACCTGATGTAGGCAAAGAAATGCGTGCATACTTACATGTGTTTATCTGCTCTAGAACCTCATCCGACATTAAAACAGAAAATAAATCACCTGAAAAAAATTCTTTTTAATTTTTGTTTTCAGGTAAACATGCAGTCCCATTGTAGGTCGGTCAGTAGTGTGTGAACTTGGACTAATAGAAAACAATATGAGGGTGCCTCCATTACCAACTGACTGTAATGAAATAATAAACAACCAGTTGCATAAAAGAAATTTTATTTCTTTTCAGAAGATTATAATATCGCATTACTTGCCAGTGTAAACAACAACGGGCATACAGCAAAATCCCATGATCATGTTGTTCATTGTGTCTGTACAAGAACAGTAATGTTTTGGTGCAGACACTATGAGCCACATGACCATGACATTTTGCTGTATGCCCCTTACTACTGACTATAAGCTTTATAATGGCTGTGCACTTTTACATGTTATCGTACTACCCTAAATATGTGATACATTTTTTTGTAGATTAAAAGATCAAAAGAGAGTTATATATTTAACAGTTTTTATGGTTTATTCACTAGATATTTACAAAATTCTTTTATTACAAAGATACATAGTATTGAACAGAGTTCCACGTTTTTGTTGTCTTTATGCCTAGATACATTTCGTACGACTAGAAAGTACGTCTTGCATGCCAATCATATCTTCAGAAATTGTTTTGTTTTTGTAATTCATTTGTTATCTTTCACAATTTTAGAGAGAATCTCCGTTTTATACAATATTACAGATTCTTTGTAATGTACATATCGTCTTTGATGTAGAATAGAGGATGCCCCACAAATGAAACACTAATAATACTGGAACAAATAACAGCAGATGTAGAAATAACTTTATATATAGATACACACAGTGAAATGTGCACACTCAAATTGTATAGTTTTTTACATACGCATACAGTTGACACCATACACACACTCATATATACACACATATTTACATAACAGCGACACACTATTCCTGCAAGTATGCAGAATACACACGCTCGCTAGTTACAAACGAATACCTCAATCACACACTCAGTCATTCAAGCGAATAGTGTGAGTACAAGATAGTGTCAATACTATGCTCGCACATGAATAGTTTGTCGTCACGATGCAACAGATCGATTGTAAGTTTCGAAACAGTTTTCACAGCATGGTCTCACAACCAAATGCTCGCTTGGTACACCATATGTGGAGAAGAAGAATCTTCACTAGGTAGGAGGCACTCCAAGTAATCATCAGTCATGAGAGCCATGGAGGCTCCATGATGCATGGCCTTAGGCCACCTTTGGTGGCACCTGTTTCTGTACGGTATGCACACATTTCGGATTTAAGACCCACAAACTCCACTACCTGCGAACCATTCGTCTTTTCCTTCAGCACAACGATAACCTTCTTGTTTTGAGATAAAACGCTATAAGGATTATCGGCCGCATATCCAGACGTGTAGAATTCTTAGGGTAGTACCTAATTACTTTATATGGATTGCAACCTTTCATCCAGTGGATAAAACTATCTGTATCCATATAAAGTAATTTCCGATCAGCGAACTTGTCCTTCGCAAAGTCATAAAGAAATCGGTGCATGCTGAATTTGGAATGGTCCAATTTACACATACCAACAGGTTTCGTGAAATTTATGGAAACTTTAGTCATCTCCACAGCGACTAATGCTTAAAAATGGTTCAAATGGCTCTGAGCACTGTGGGACTTAACTTCTGAGGTCATCAGTCGCCTAGAACTTAGAACTACTCAAACCTAACTAACCTAAGAACATCACACACATCCATGCCCGAGGCAGGATTCGAACCTGCGACCATGGCGGTCACGCGGTACCAGACTGTAGCGCCTAGAACCGCACGACCACCCCGGCCGGCGACTAATCCTTCATTGAAGAACGTGACCCATTTAGTATTTGGCCTGGCGATATAATTCTGTGCGTCACAACGCCCCTACCTGCGGAAACAAAACGATTTTTGCGGTGATCCGTTAAATTCCACATTGCTTACGAAAAATTGCACTACTCATCAATTAAAAAAAGCCATTCCAAACGGTACACATTTCGAGAGCATTCTGATCGGTATTAACATCATTATATTCCTTTAACCAGAGTGTCTGTTTGAAGGAGATGTCACGGATGACCGATGCGGATTGGCCGCGCGGTTTGACGCGTCATATCATGGACTCCTCGGCCCCTCCCGCGGGAGTTTCGAGTCCTCCTTCGGGCGTGGGTGTGTGTGTCGTTCTCAGCATAGGTTAGTTTAAGTTAGTTTAAGTAGTGTGTAAGTCTATAGACCGATGACCTAAGCAGTTTGCTCCCTTAGAAATTCACACACATTTGAACATTTTGCCACGGATAACTTTAAGCAGTACCACTTCAAAACTAATGCTCTGCTGCACGTTTCTGTAGCGCATCTTGTGTCTCTGTCCCCCCCCCCCCCCCCAACATTGTTATCAGTTTGGGGAAGGAACTGTTGTGTGTGACTAGGCGGTCTGGGCATAGAGGCAAATCACATGACATACGGTCTGGAAGTATATGCCGCGGTGTAACTCGTCGTCAGATGCTTTGAAGTGTTCACTCATTCACGTGATATCCGCCATGGCTTTGCCTGTGGACCCACTGGTATAAAAGACCCCATAAATTCTACATTATAAAAGAGCATCATGTCGACATCAATCAATAATTCAATAAGAGCACATGTGCTTTTGAACAAGGCGTCCCACGAAACCCTGGTAGACGTGATAGAATGCAGAGTGTATGTGGTCATGCATGCACTCCGTTTTTTCTCGAAAATATCCGCCAGTAGTCGCACATTTGTGTCCATATACAGCTTTGGATACTCCCTTAAATCAGAGATAACTACACCCTGCACCTACTACACCTATTACGGCACTGCCTGTGAGATTACTGGTGAAAGAGGATACGTCGGGCAACAAGGCTTTGTTTAGTCTCGGCATCAAATCCACATATTTGTAAGAAAAGACCCCCTTCTTCATCACGAGTTGAAATTTTGCGTCATCAGAAAATGTGCATCAGAAAATGTAGCTCTAATGAGATACAATTTCTCCTGACACATCATTTCAGCAAGTTATATCATTTCAGCAAGTTTATGAAGCAGTGCAGACATCCATTGAGTCCAGGAAGCATAAGATGACGTTTATTGTCAACCACTTGGAGGAAGAAATGTATTCTCAAAGACCACAGGCAGGAGACTGGCATGATCATTGCGTAAACCGAAATCATGCAAGTGCTGAATGATAAAATGGGTATCCTACCTGTTCAAATAGTTGAAAAATATGGATATGAGTCGTGGCACTTGGTAGCTCATGTTGCATGCATTGTGTGCTGCAAGGTGGAACTTCACCGTTGGATGGCTGTTGTCTCTGTAAGAAGTTTCCACTTCTGACAGCAGTCCACAAATATGGCTTTTGATGGGTTTCTCATATAACACTTTATTCTCCTGCTAGTTAGTCTTGGCAATGTTGGTGACATAAATGTGAACAATATTGCAGAAGATGATGGGTACGAAACTCATTGAAACGTTGCGATAAGACGACGCCACCACTCGGCTGATAACCCGAGAAGAATTCACCAGTGGAATACGCAGAGAAAGACTGCAATAGCAAATATGCCAAGCACGTTTTTCGATCTCAATGAGCAGCCATCTCGCAGGACTATCCCCAACACATAATCTGGAAAAAAAAATTTATTTGAATGATACGAGTATACAACCTAATACACGCATGAATATGGTACTTGCCACTTTATTTTATATGGGAAGTAGCAGGGTCTCCCTCATAGCACACCAAGGGAGCGAGCAGGCATTAGAAATCAGCGTATACTACAAAGAGACATACCTCCTGGTGGTAGAAATTCTTAAACATGAGAAACTTGTCTTTCTGAGTTGTCATTTCCACACATACTGGTTCCAGATTGGAGCAGTCAATCAGATGCTTCTCTGTACCCTCACTTGTAGTAAAAGCTTTGAAACATTTAGAGCAATAATAATATGTAGCTTTCTTTTTAATCTTTTGGGCTGAAAGTAAGTGGAACATGTTCTTCATTTATACGTAGAGCTATTTGTTGCCCCGGAGAATAACAATAAATCTACAGGTTTTTCGCAATGACCAACTAATTAGAAAAGGTAGGGTGATCCGAAAACTTTATGCTTCATTTAATTTTCTTTTTGACGCACTGTGGACACTTCTTCTGGCTGGCTTTCGTCTTTGTGCAGGATATAACCATGAACTCACACACGCATGATCTGCCTCTCGAATTTACGTGTATCCTGCACTGTCATGGGTAATGAGATGTCATTAAAGTTAAAAAGCTCACAAACTTCACTGTTCCATATAGTTACGGACACTGAAGACGATTGGTATAACTCATTATACGACACAGTATTGACCATGCGAAGGAGAATTCGTCATAGTGATACTTAACATTCATACATACCGTTTCATCTGCTATATGCATCGCATGTTTGGAATAACTGGACCCTGATTTAATGGGTTAAAGTCAGGTGTGGACACCCAAGTAACGTATAAAGTTTAAGGCGTTACCAGACCGACTTTCCAGCTTTTTGAAAAAATGGGTCAGTATGACACTCGAGATGGAATCACAGAACCACTCATCGATTGAGTCACCTCGCGTTATCACGTGATTATATTTCCATACAGTTGGTAGCTTTCTCCTCCACACAGTCTTGCTACGGAGCGTATGTTAATTTGCAGCACAGTAGACTGAGTTTTAGGAAGCTCCCTCTCCAGAAAGGGTACGCACGCGTTAAGCAAAAGGTTAGGTGCTATGTACCTCGCAGTAGAACTATCTATGGGATCATAAGTGACCTGGTACCTAGATACGCATGCAGTCACTGAGTAGCATAATGCTCGCGTGAGACTGACCTTGTCCAGTCCCAGCCGTATAGAATTGGCGAAGGATCTGTTACTAGCCGGCTACAACTGTAACTAGAGGTGTTGGCGCCGTAGATGGGCGTCACCACGGCCCCAGACACGGTGATGGCGTCATAGACGGCCCCAGATGTGGGGGCTGAAGCAACAACGACAGCCGTGCATGCGGGGACTGGAACCGCGACGGTGACGGCGTCATAATCGGGCCGGCACACGGAGAATCTAGCCACAAAGGCCCCGCACGTTGTGGCGGTAGTGGTAGCGGGTGCATAAATGACCGTTTAGAAGGCTTAGATGCTGTTGCTGGGTAAAGTCCGCGTCTGGACGGCACCCTCAAGGATAAAAACAGACAAGTAACTTGTATGTGTAACGATGTCAGGTACAAAAATTCGTATTGCAGTAATGTTTTGTGGCCGGCCGAAGTGGCCGTGCGGTTAAAGGCGCTGCAGTCTGGAACTGCAAGACCGCTACGGTCGCAGGTTCGAATCCTGCCTCGGGCATGGATGTTTGTGATGTCCTTAGGTTAGTTAGGTTTAACTAGTTCTAAGTTCTAGGGGACTAATGACCTCAGCAGTTGAGTCCCATAGTGCTCAGAGCCATTTGAACCAATGTTTTGTGCTACTCTCTCACACACTGATGCGTATCGTATATGGCCATTATATCATTCTTGTCTGTCTGTGGGCCATATATCATCTTCATTATTGTTATCATTATTATCAATCACACGTAGAAACAAGAAAACGATGTTAACTGAATTTTCCGTCGGTGCTTGGTAAAACGTGATAATAATATTAAAAGGAAAATGTGGTCACGAAGCGGCTTTCGGCTTCTCAGGCCACCTCCAAGTGACAGCTCACAGTCGCAGACACAGACAAATATGAAATGTGGCATACACAGATATTACTAGCACAAAAGATGCAAAAATTACAGTGTGTTTATATAGGGAAACATCACAATAATGACATTAACCAAAAATGATTAAATAAAGCTTTTATATGGAGATACATGAAACAAATGATTGAAAATAAGATGAATTTACAGTTTGAATCTAATATTTGTAACGAAAAACTAATTTAGCAATGCTTTCCTACGTAAACACACCGCTTTTTTTGTATCTTTTGTACTAATAATATCTGTGTAATGTTTATCTTTGTTTGCTACATTCAGTTGTCACCTGAAGATGCCCTGCGAACTCAAAAGCCGGTTCATGACCAAATAAATATAATATTGCAGACCATTAGGAAGTGTTTTCCTTTTCCATATTAGAGAAACATTTCATAAGCTCTTCATGTAAGTATGGTAAGTTATTCCAGAAGAGGAATCACTTACTTGAGCTGATGGATGAGAATGGGGTCATGGGCGGAGAGAGGTCGAATCATTCTCCTCCAATGGTTTCACTATTATCGATGGGACCTAGAAACAAGAAGAAGAATATTTAACAAACAATTCCTGCAAGCATGAATTCCTCTCGAATAATAATGAATTACTACTATTACATATGAATTCGTTCACTCTTCTTTGCTGTGCATCCCTGCGAGGCAATAGACGAAATAGGCACTGTGGCCTGGTATGGAATGTCATTCTGAGTATTGATTGCATCTAGAAAAAAGAACATTTCGTAAGGAATGTATGCAGATGTACTAGTAGTAGTAGTAGTAGCAGGAGTAATGATCATGGTAGAAGAGGAAATATACATCATCACGTATGTATACGCTCGTTCGCCAGGCGAGCCGAAGCCCTCGAGACTTAGAACCGAAAATGGCGTCATGGGCTCCACAACATGAGTACCACGCAAAAAAAAAAAAAAAAAAAACTCAAATACTCAGAAGAAATATTACGTAACGTTCAATCTGTTGTGGAAGCACAATATTGACTGCAGCCGATGTGTCAGTTTGTGGGCGAGCAAGCGCACAGGAGGGTGGCGCTGAACCTTGGCTGCATTCGCCCCAGTAAAGTCACTGAAAACATCTACAAGGAATACAGACAGTTTTTTGAATTGAGCATATCTGCTCCTAATTCTAACCTTTCCTTTCTCGCAATGCAGTTTTACGGTTTGTCAAAATTTCATTCTGATGTAGACATCCACAGAGGTATCGAATCCTAGATCAGTGTACCAAACAGCTATTTGCAACCGATTGGTTATAGAATACTATTTTGCTACAAGAAATAAGTAGAACTACGTAGTACACACACTCATGAAAAAGATAGACTGCGTCTTCTAAGTACCATGCATAAGAAAAAAACAGTCAGAGGAAAGATGGCGTTAGCACTCACCATGCTGTTGCTGAACTAGCAGGTTGCCTACACACCATGCATCAGCTTGCGGGGTGAACGCGGGGAGGGAGCACACAGACCGCCAGGCTCAAACTGAGTCGCAGTCGGCCCGCAACATCAGTGAATAATCTAAAAAAAAGAAGTGGAAATAATCACACAATAGTAGTAGTATTCACACAAAGATGTGAATTCATACGAAGAAGGAGAAATACTGTAGATAATCGCAGACAACAAAGATGTACACTCACATTCACAAAAACCTCCAGTTAATGGTTCTGGAGAGACCATTCCAAAACAGCTTTTTGCCCCTACACTACAGTCAGCCGTACAGTAATTGAGTCGCACTGTTTCCCATTAATGGAAACTGTATACTACCATCTGCAACAAAAGGAAGTAATTACATTTAAGCTATACAGCAACGAACTAGTACATTGGGGACACAATTTTCATTTTACATACCGTCATCAGTGCGGGATCGCTTGTCTTCCAGTCCACCAGAGGGTGAAGAACAGGCTGACCGCTGTCACTTCATGCCCAAAGTGGTTCTGCTGGATGGAATTCCACAATGCGGTCTTTTAATACTGCGTTCTTGGGGGGAGGCATACAGATAGTACCAGATCACACTGATACAGCCCAACTGCCACAGTTTTTTTCATCAGTCAGCACTATTTTACTCACTACCAGTCAGAAAGCCCACATCCAGAACAGTGTGACACCAACCCCATCCAGAATAGTGTGACACCAAAGCCACAGACAAGCTGGAACAGGAAATAGCTGACGCAGTATGTAAGCCCTTCCTCAAGGACTACCACCTTAACGTTGGTGGGGACGTTTGCCTGTCTCAGTGATCCACTGAGCTCTGCCGGCGGGTGCTATGCTCCTGGTAGGGTCACCCATGCCAGACACGTCAGTTGATGAGATTCCAGACAAAAAGTAGTCCCCCAAGTGGGATCTCGCCTCGGGAGTATGTGGGTGGCAGTCACATCGGCCCTTAGCTAACTTTGACATTACTTTCAGTTACTTCAGTCAGGCTTCTTCAGTTTTCCTTCCTATCGGCCTCCCTTGGCCAACTCTTACTTTTTCGACCCCAACGGTATTAGGTTTCGAGGCCCGAGGGTGTCTTTGATTTTTCTTTTCTATCTCCAACGAAGAGGGCAGGGAAGGCTCTAGAAGCTTGGTGAAGCCAGCTATCCTAAGGGAGTAAACCCTGAAAAAAAAATCCTGCCAGCTCAGGGCAGAGCACTGGCAGCCCCACTACTCGGCTAAAACTGCACAACGCCTGTAACGCGGCCAGGGGACAACTTACCCCCACAAAAAGCATCACAAATGTGCCTCGAAATAGGATGGAACCCCTTAACTCGAAAACGACTAGGTACACTGGTTTATGAGTTGGCAAGTGGAGAGACTCGGAGCTGTTGAGACAGTAGTCTCTGAACTAGAAGAGTATAAAATGGACATTACTGTATTACAAGAAAGAAATGGATAGAGGAAGGTATATTACGTGTGAACAAATCAGTAATCTTTTATGTAAGTTGTGAAGAAAATGGTAAGCATGAGTATGGAACGGGATTTGTGGTGAGTGATTGGGTGATAGGGCAAGTGAAGGCCTTCAGTGCAGTCAGCAACCCGGATATCCTGTATAACTAATAGACATAGGTAGGGCGGTGTCACTCTTGTTAATGCATATGCACCAAGAGGGAATTCTATGAAGAACTGGAAAGAACAGTGGAGAGCATTAGCAACAGAAATCTTGAGATTATTCTGAGAGACTTCAAAGTGGGACAAGAACAGATGTATAGACCAACAATTCGAAAAGAGAGTTTACATGCAAAAACAAATGAAAATGGCCGGTTGCTAATCAGTTTTGCGTTTAATCAGAATCTTGTGGTGAGCTCAACATCATACCTCCACGAATACATCCACAAAGGCTCCTGGATTTCCCCAGATGGTAGCACCTACAATCACATAGATCATAGTTGAGAGGCACAAGAAGTGTGTGATGGAAGTGAGATCGTACAGAGGAGCAGATGCAGACAAAGACCACTTACTAGTTATAGCCACATTACGGTTACAGCTGTGCTACAAAATGAAAGAGAACAACATGGCCAAGAGACAATTTGATATTGATAAGCTGAAGGATCCAGAGATATGCCAGCAGTACAACAGTATAAGAAGTAAGAAGTACTGGCATCAGACCACGTAGATGTAACAAGTGTTAAAGAAGAATTGGAAGAAATAAGGACTTCTGTAACTGAAGCATCTGAAGGAATTCTAGGAGAGAAAAAGCTAACAACAAAGAAGAATTGGTTCAGCGAGACATGGGGACAAGCTTTGAAGGCCAGGAAGAGAGCAAGGGCGATGCACACGCTCGACAGACAATGTGTGGTACAACAGGAACACTCGAGACCATAAGAAAAGAAATAAATGGGATTCTGAGAACAGAAAAAATTAAGTTCTTCAACAATGTGATTCATGCAATCGGAAAGGGAAATACAATATCAGACAGCAGGTAAATGTTACAGATGTTGAAACATGTGAGGAATTGTCATAGAAACGAAGCTTTAGTTGTTAATGATAAGAATGGAAATATGCTAACATACGATAAAAACTCTGAATAGGTGGAGAGAATATTTTGAATAGCTATTAAATGCTGAAGATCCAGAGAGTGTCTTTCCACATGAGATTAATACAGATGGTGAAGGAGAAGCAGCAAACATTCACGTTACACAGCAACATGTAGAAGGAGCAATGAGGAAACTAAACAATAATAAGGCACCAGGAGAGGATAGGATAACGGCAGAGATGTTGAAGGCAGGAGGAGAAACACTTCAGAAATATGGGAAAAAGAGGAAATCCCGTAGGAGAGGATATCAGGCGCCAAGAACATTAACAGGAATTGTAACAACTACAGAGGCATTTCTCTCCTAAGTGTACCTTATAAGGTTCTATCTTTAATAACACTTGAAACACTTCAGCCATTTGCAAAAGATATTGTAGGAGAGTAACAGGCAGGCTTCCAGGAAAGACGATCGAAGAGAAAACAAAGACGTGACGCTAAATGGTACGACAGATTTATTGGGTTATGCAGACGACATCGCAGTTCTAGCAGAACCAGAGGAAGAGATTGAACAAAATGCAGAGGACCCAGCGCAAAATTCAAGTAAGGTTGGGTTAAGGATTAATGCGAAAAGGACCGAGGTCATGGAGGTATCAAGAGAACCCCATTACAGGTAGGAATATGAAAATTGGCTAAAGTGGAAAATTTTAAATACCTTGGTACATGGTTGAACAGCAAAGTCATTTAAAACTGGAAATAAACCAACGTATTTTGAACGGGTTTAAAACTTATTTCAGTCTAAAGCAGATAATGTCAGCCAAGAAATATTGTTGTATGGGACAGAATCCCTAGGCACAACAAAGAAGGATGAAGCAAACTTGTTAGTCTTCGAAAGAAAAATTATGAGAAGGGTTTTTGGACCCGTCCAGGAAGGGAGCTTGTGGAGACGTAGAAAAAACCAAGTATTGTATGAGCTGAGGAGTCAACCGAACATCTTTCTAAAACTGAAAGCGTGGAAAATAAGCTTGACTGGCCGCATTGCTAGGACACCAAACACCTCTCGGTCAAAAGCCGTACTTATGGAAATACCTGATGGTAGCCGTCCAATCGGAAGACCTAGGAAGCGATGGGAGGATGAGCTACAGAAAGACCTTTGCGATCTAGGAGTCTGTGACAACTGGATCCAAAGTTCACAGGGTCGCCATCTATGGAGGAGCATTGCGGGGTCGGCGCATGATCTACAGGGTCCTCGATCGCCGATTTGATGACGATGATGAGCATGAGTATGTAATCCAGATATAGAAACCGTCAACTTGACTGAATCTACTGTTCCAAACACACAGAGCTGAGCCAATATACTCCTTCAGACAGCATCTATTGATAAGACCTCAGCATGGTTCTAGATGATGCAATAAATTTCTGTACCAGACAAACACTGTCTGTAAGAGCCGAGGCATCTGGCTCTGCCACAGTAGACGGAGACTGTTCCACAGGAAAGCCCTGTGCGACACATAACGAATAAGCAGCTAATACAGTAGAGCTTTGCGCTCTATATGATAAACATTAACGTCTAATAGACTGCATATAACAAACATACAACTCAGCAGAGTAACCCAACAAATTTCTTTACCATCTACTGATGTAGCGTCCGCCAGAGAAAACAGTACAACACAGTTCTGACCATAAGACAGGGACAATATTGAAGCAGTTTCGCCGGCCGAGGTGGCCGAGCGGTTCTAGGCGCTTCAGTCCGGAACCGCACGACTGCTACGGTCCTAGGTTCGAATCTTGCATCGGGCATGTATGTGTATGATGTCCTTAGGTTAGTTATGTTTAAGTAGTTCTAAGTTCTAGGGGACTGATGACCACAGATGTTAAGTTCCAAAGTGCTCACAGCTATTTGAACCATTTTTTGAAGCAGTTTCAAAAGAGTTCTCACTGTCTAAACCTGTCGCAGCCTGCATTTACCTGGGCACCGTAAGGACACACGACATGATATAAAGCAGAGCTCTAAACAAATGAGGACCGGTGGTAGTTGGTCGTCGCACCGGTAATGGGCGATAATAATAAACAGCGCATGGATATCGATGAGAGCCTTAATGAACTTCAACTAATAACTGGAGAAGAGAGGATCTGACCTATACAGATTCCAATAAGCTACTCAGGAAGTGTCAGAAATTCTGTCTACGATTCTAGAACGCAAACACGGGGAACGTGTGTGGGAGAATTTGCATACACACCACCAAAAATATGTTGGTAAGAGAAATAAGTCAAACTCATAATTGAGTTAAGAAATCCTTTATTGATCACCGAACTTAGAAGTAATTTCAAGTTATTTGAAGCAGAAGTAAAAGCACTGTTTTATTCATCTTCCTCTCCTTACATCTTCTTGTGCACCACATTGCAAGATAAGCGTATGATTCAATGTCAAGTACTGAAGCGTTCACTAATATTTGCTTCAACCAGAACTTTAAGTCATTGCCATTGATGTAAACTGCACTGTCAGCCATAATGTCGTGCTCTGAATTTTCGCACATTTAATACTTTTGAATGGTTTAAGAACTGAGCTGTGAATGTTGACAATACGTTGCTATTGCCATTACGCATCTAGATTTCGTACAAGCTAGAAATGCCAGATCTTTACATATACACTCTCCGAATTCATCCATGAACCCTTGGGTGTCCGTAGTAATATACACACTCTCAGGCTCCATCTTCAAATGGTGGTGATGTGACGTACTCTAATCAGCAGACAATAATCCATCTTCAGTCACGTGCCAACAACGTAAATGCTGCAGTTTCTTTGAGAAGATTTAGTTGTGGTTTAAATTATATATGAATATCAAGAAGTCCGTCTATGATAAGCTAGTTCTGTTTCGATGTGTCCACAACAACGATCGGCGATAATTGCTCTAACTTCTGTGGGCTCAATATGCATCCGTCATGTGACTCGCAGTAGGGGGTACGAAACCTGGAATATATGTCTTATATTAGGCTGCACACTGTTATTACTCCTGTTCAGCGCCGAGCGAGGTGGCGCAATGTTTAGCACACTGGATTTGCGTTCGGGAGGACTACGGTTCAAACCCGTTTCCGGCTGTCCTGATTTAGGTTTTCTGTGATTTCCCTAAGTCGTTTGAGGCAAATCCCAGGAAGGTTCCGTTGAAAGGCCACAGCCAATTTCCTTCCCAATCAGTCCCTAATGACCTCGTTGTCGACGGGACGTTAAACACTAATCTCCTCCCCCTCCTGTTCAGCTGTAAATTATCGTGTGGGTAAAATTCTCAATTAGAGACTTTACTGTTTGTAAGTTTACTGTTGCTGAAGAGGCATGAACCTTTCTTCACCTTTTGACTTCAAGCGCCAATATAATGAAACACGGAGTTCCTACCTCAACACTCGTTTGCTGCCCAAGACTGACGCACAGTGGTAGGAAGAACTGAATTTTCGTGCAATTCCCACGATCAGAAAATTAATGGTAGCATATCAGAGGAATTCAGTAACTCCAAGAACTGTAGGCTCTCTTCGTGCAATATAGTACTGTGTTTAATTTTTTCAGACAACGTTTGCGCGCAGTATTTTATGTTGTTCAGGATTTGGCTCTCCCTCAACATGACAGTTGTCATCTGTCGCACTTCTCACTAAAATCAGTTCTTGTTTCAAGTGTGTAATCACAGGTTCCATGTCTTCAAAGAATCCCATAAGCGTCCTGAGTGGTAAGCATACCATAAAGCGATCATATTCATTTATTGATCCATATATGAACCATCCTGCAAGCTATAGAAAATTCTCATCAAAAGTCGATTAGGAAACACGTGTCTGAAGGTTGATGTGTTACCGAAATTACGAGTGCGTTCGATTTTGATTCCATTCAGTTCAAAACAGAAAAGCGAACGTGTTACATGTGAGTCATTAGGTCAATGTAGACTCTGAGCACTTCTTTTAAAAATTGGCCTTCTGCATAATGGAAACTGCTGCTTGGAAATATAAATATGTCTTAGTATTAAATCAAAATTCGTATTTCATTGTTACCGTCAGACGTCGCCGGAGCATACCGTGTATGGGAAAGATGTTCTTGACTGATGATTCGTTCTTCAAACTGGAACTGTTATATCAAGCGACGTCACTGTATGGTTTCAAACCTATCGCTCTGAGAAATTTAAAATTTTCTGATGTTATCGCCCTGTGATTTTGAAGTAATAGGCTTAACATCAGAAGAGGCACCAATGTTAGGACTGAATAGGGGATCATGGAGGAATTTTATAAGGGGGACTATGCTCCAGACTGAACGCTGAAAGGCATAAGCAGTCTTAAATGATGATGATGATGATGATCGCCCTGTGCTTCCATTGCGAAGTTGTGTACGGACGACTGTGAATGTCATATTTGTATGTGATACCCATACTGATTCAGGTTGAGATGTAAAACTACCTCCTCGCCACAAAAATGTACTAAATTTCTGTCATGATCTACAATATTAAGCTCGATGTGTTCTAAAGTCTGGACAGCTACTGGAAGATATAAAGCTTTGGCTTTGTGTGGAACCTGTACAGTCTTGTGTCTTGGGCCTACTGTAGGGTAGAACTCACAGATATTGTATATTGGCTGGTCGTTCAAGTATGAAATCTTTGCCATATTAAACTTCAATGTGAATTGTATTTACTGGTAATATTTTCACTAGTTAGGTCAACTCGTAAAATTTATCAGATTTCTTCTGTAAATCTTGAGTCTCTGGATCAAGTCTATTGTTTGCTGCATTGTTTTTAACTCTATTTTAAATTCCTTACGTTTGCCCATAATTCGAAGTCTTTTACAAATCGTTTTATATACGCATTAGGAGCCAGGAGCCTTTTTCAGAAGTTTGCCACATGCTAAGTGAAGGTTTTTGTTCGCTTCAATTACATTCAGAATGCTAATGACATTTCAAGATCGATCAACGCAGTACTCGATTTTCACCTGCTTAGGTGATTTGGTGGAAAGTAATTTGCTTTTAATAATGAAGACCCTTCTTTTGGGGTTAAGATATATGACATATTTGGAAGTCGACTGATGCACTGATGTACAGTTATGCTCAAAAGTATCCGAACGATCTGAATTGCATTTCGCCTGATTCGCATTCAACCCACATAACGCAGCTGTCTAGCAGGTGCTCTAATCGCTCCTTGGTACAGTCGTTTGTCTATTGAAAATGGTTCCAACAAGTCACCACTAGAAAAAATTGCTCTGTATCGCAATAACACTAGACGTAAAGCAATACCACGATACTACAGATATCAGGGAACACCTTATCACAGGTAAGATTGTCCTTAAGGCTTGTAAGCTCACATTTATTACAATAAACGACATACCTGAAATGTTACCACTCACTCACATTATTACGTCAGATAGGTAATGCACGTAGTAAGTTCGTCTTATTCATGATTTCCTCTTCAAAGTAACATACCGTACTTATGATTTAACTCAAAATAAGATTAAAAATTTAAGTTATTCACGAGCAGCTAGTTGAGGATATGGATGAACTTCAAATGACACGACGAACCGTCTCGTTCTGCATATGGATTCAAACCCAAGTCATGCAGACTAAGCAAAGATTTCGTGACTGACGGAAACTAACAGTCATTCCTGATTAGGCATACAGAGAGTGATATACCTCGATTTTAGACAGTATCAGTTAGCAAATACCAACTTTAAATTACATAGCGCAAGCATTTTTAACGGACGCGAATTCCTAACCAGCACCTACTGTCCCTGTTAACTAACTACGAGAGATGTTAAATATTGCTTCTTAACAAGCAACTTACTTGAATTTCCGTGAGGTAAAGCTTTGTGTTGGACTGTGTTTCGAACCCAGAAGCTAATCGGATAGATATCGACGCACAATCAACTGTGACATTTCGACTTTTTTCGGCAGTAGCTAGATGTTTTTAACTGAAATGACGAGACGAAACATTAATTTTTTTCCTTCCCAGGACTCCAACCCGGCACCTATCGCTGTTATATTCTAGAGAAAACGAACGTTACATATGTATTGTTTGCACCAGCAGCGACATGTGAGCATGTTTGAACTAGAAATAATATGACGAAGAGTTCATTGCTGACTAGGAATAGAGCTCCACACATATCGTTGTTGACTACACACAAAGAGACGCCAGCTACCGAATTTTTCTCCAACTCGGACTAACATCTTGAACTTACAGTGATCTCGTAAACAGTTCTGTGTCTCACTGGGAGTCAAAAACCTCACATATCGTTAGTGTTGACAACGAATGAAAGTACATTAAAAATCAAAATTATTATCCACCAGTAGATAGATATTCTCATGCTAGAGCTTGATAATACATAATCAAATCTTTATTGCTAGGCCAGGATTCGAACCCATTCACGCGCAGTATGTGGAGATGTTGAGGAATCTGCAGTTTTGAACAAAGAACAAATTGTAGCCGAGCTGTATTGTCACGAAGGGATCAAATTCCGCGTTAAGGACGGTCTCATTTGCATTCCCAGTTCAGAACCAATTTTATCGACAATCAGAAGCTCAGATAAAAGATGGAATAAGTGTCCTGTGAGCCTACATAGAGTTTGTTTCGTCACTAGAAATAAATAACTAGTATAAGAAGGGTTACTGGTGTTAGAGTTTCTATATGTCGCCGCTCCAGACTTCATTGTGGTTCAACCTAACGTCTACTTGGTAGAGAAGGAATATAATTTTTAATATTAATTTCAGACCACAATGCCATTATATCTTCTTCACTTGGTGTAGCCGCAAGTGAATGGAATCTGTCTCTCCCTATCTAAAATCATTGACAGACCCTAGATATACGAACATATCCTCAGTCCAACAGACCACCAATCCCTCTTATCTGTGGCTCATATTTCTATATTACGCCGGTGCGCCACACTGGTTGAGAAATCTGACACACAGGCTCCCTGTAGTAATTTGCAGCATGTTCAGTAAATTCATTTACTTGGTTAACCGAATCACCATGAACTAGCTGCCTCGGCTACCCAGTGCATACATTCGACTTTATTTTGTAATCACCGAAATAAAATCACGTAACTGCCACGTACACAGAATTGCCAACAGTGTAAGATGCAGAAATTGAAATAGGAAGTGTTTCTTTCCACTTGAGCTACTCTATTGCGCTATCTCTTTGTTGAAAACGTCGTGCAGTGCAAATGCGGTATTTCATAAATACAGTTTTGTATTCCTAGAAACCCAAAATTTGCTTGTCAGCGGCGGGAAGAGGAGTTATCTGTTGTTCAGCATTGTAATTTTTTCATCATCGCACTATGAGCCGAAAGTATTTTCTTGCGATTTCCTTATCGATGTTTGATCTAACTGCTTGTAGCTCTTTCACAGAAGGGATAAAAACAGTACAGTCAGTGAGACTGGAACCGCGCACCATAACAGACGCTTTTTCAAAGGCCAGCACGCTACCAAACAGCCAGGGAAGAAGTACGGGTCTTAGCTTGCTCTTACGAGATCAATAGTTCCTAGAACTCGTAAACCGATATTTAAAGGACGAGGTTAGTTGCGATTCCACGTGCAACGACTTTCCTGGGCTGAAAACCGTAAATTTACAATCTTTTTTAACACCTCAAGCGATAATAACTCAGATTATTCAATGGAAATGACAGATAAAATCAAGTGAACTTTGAGGCTTAATTCCGTGCACACCAGGAAGTAACTCGTCGATAACAGAGTTGCCAAACATACGTTGCCTTGTGGCCAAATCTCAGTTACAGTACCAGCAGGAAGAAGACGAACCGATGTAATCATACAGAGGGCTGGGAAGTGACCACTGCTGGTGTCTCCAAGTCGCGGCTGCTACGGCCTGGAATACGTAACGCGTCTGATTCGCATTTCTGTAACTAGGTTTAGGGACTGGAGCGTAGTTACTAATAATACTCGGAACTGACTGTAAACTAAGCATCATAAATCAGTAACTCTCATAGATGTTTTTATATTTCTTTCGTGAGTGTACTCAAAACTAAGAAACTCATTCACAGACGTTTTCGTGCCTCGCCGATAGTCGAGCACAACAAACAAATAAAAATAAAAAAGTAATGTGTGTGTGGGTTTGATAGAGAGAGAGAGAAAAAAAAGAATGAGAGAGAGAGTAAAAAATTGTTGTAAAGAAATTGAATCATGGTATGCAACGAAATCTCTCATTAAAATGACACGTTTCACATAATTTCGAAATATCGTATTCATGATCTATGAAACAAGAATTGATCGAATCTAATCTAATCTAATCATATTGATGACTAGCCATGAAGAGTCATGAATTACCGAAACTTTTGCCAATACCAGTAACCAAATCTAAACTTGAAAATAAAAGACGACAATTTTTGTAATAAACCGGGACTCCTATCAAGACCCTTTCGTCCCTGTTAACTAACCACAAAAGATGTGTGATATACCTCCATTCTGAAGTAACAAAGTGTGCATGCATTTAAAGATGAAGTGCAGGATGTGAAGTTCTGTGACGGAGATACGAACCCAACACGTTATCGGATTGTTAACTAAGTAAAATCAAATGTTACATATCGGTTTTTCTTACCAGCTGCTAGGTGTTTGAATCTGAAATAAGGATACAAACTTTTATGCCTAAGCGACAATCGAACTGCACACCTACCATGCATCCAAGAATATAGCTTAAATATCAGTTGCTTACTC
Source organism: Schistocerca americana (assembly GCF_021461395.2). NCBI lineage: Eukaryota > Metazoa > Arthropoda > Insecta > Orthoptera > Acrididae > Schistocerca > Schistocerca americana. The sequence goes on along the minus strand of NC_060124.1, from coordinate 264,247,523 downwards.
ACCAACGGTGAGGCGTGTGCGTGTTCGACCAGAAATAACGACACCTATTGGTATTACTTTACATCTTGAGTTATTGCGATACAGAGCAGTGTTTTCTAGTGGTGACTTGTTGGGACCATTTTCAATAGTCATACGACTGTACCCAGGAACGATTAGAGGACCTGCTAGATAGCTGCGTTATGTGGGTTGCATGCGAATGAGGCGAAATCCAATTCAGGTCGTTCGGATACTTTTGAGCGTGACTGTACATGTAATTTGTTTTTATGCATTCGTCAGGGGAAACACTAGATATAAAAGTCCTCAGAGATATGATTCAGAAATTGTAGAACATACGGTTGTTGTCACTAAAGTAAAGGCGCCATTCTTCTGACGACCGTTAATCGCCGTATGAGTCAAAGTAGTACACATTATTCCCATTCTTCTTAGCATTTGTTATCCAGTGAGTTCCATATCCTCCTGCAACACTGAGGTTCACAATGCTGCATTCTCCAAATTAGACATTATCTTCAGATGTCCAGCTCTAACAGATACCGCACAGAATCGCGGGATGTGGGGCTTTTTGGCGAATTTAAGCAAATCCGTATTTGTAAGTGATCTGTCGGGTAATAAGGCTGTGATCTTTTCTTTCTCATGAACAGTCCGAGGTCTTGCATGTATATTTTTAAATAGAGTCCTTTCCCAGGAGTGATAGATTCTGCATTCTAGTTACATATTTGCAACTCTTGAAGTTAGCTACCTGCACTGTATGCGTTTATGATCGTCTCCAGATGGCGGCAGTACTGCCGGTCAGAGACCCAAGAGCTGACGACTCAGCCCTGGCTGGAATTAAAAATAAATTAATTCCACCCCATTTCTAAGGTAACGCTAGAAGCCAGAATGTCTTAACCCGTCATCTTCTTACTCCTTTCAACTTGAGAGCATCTTGAGCCACTGTCTGCGACGACTGAATGCCATTTTTAGACGTCCCACAGTTTTCTTCGGTTCTTAAGCGGCGACGAGCAGGCTTCATAACCTATCTGAAATTCATGGTTCAAATGGTTCAAACGGCTCTGAGCACTATGCGACTTAACTTCTGAGATCATCAGTCGCCTAGAACTTAGAACTAATTAAACCAAACTAACCTAAGGACATCACACAGATCCATGACCGAGGCAGGATTCGAACCTGTGACCGTAGCGGTCGCTCGGTTCCAGACTGCAGCGCCTAGAACCGCACGGCCACTCCGGCCGGATATCTGAAATTCGTCCCATCACCCAGTTTATGTTTCTCATGCATTACCTTATCAACTGCGAATGCTCCAATTCGCTGGCGCATATCTATATTCTTCCTTCCACAAATCGCTTTAGCTTATCAGCGAAAATTCTATCCACAATATGACGTTCTGCTAAACATTTATTTGCAAGTTGCGCTAAATCGTGCTCCTTACGTGGTTGGTCTATTAACTTAATCGCCTTATTACTGGGCGTCAGACGTTGTTGTAACATTGTTCGTGATCCACGATAATAATACCCTTATTTACGAAATTCAGTTGGCGAACTAACGAGAGTACTACCTTTACTGTACATGAGCTGCCTCCTACGGCTTATGTTATGCTACAGTACGTTTGGAAGGTTTGGATTATCATATACGACGTCTGTTTTCGTGCACGTAGCTGTTACGCTTTGAAAGGAAGTAAGGCCATTTCACTAATGCACTGCTCCCTTGGCGTGGGTGATATCGTCTCCGACTGAGATTTCTTACTCGGGCGATACAGAGCTATTTTAAACTGCTATTAATAAATGTGACACTCGCAGCGGTGTATGACATTTTAAAAGGACGAAAAACTATATGTACACTCCTGGAAATTGAAATCAGAACACCGTGAATTCATTGTCCCAGGAAGGGGAAACTTTATTGACACATTCCTGGGGTCAGATACATCGCATGATCACACTGACAGAACCACAGGCACATAGACACAGGCAACAGAGCATGCACAATGTCGGCACTAGTACAGTGTATATCCACCTTTCGCAGCAATGCAGGCTGCTATTCTCCCATGGAGACGATCGTAGAGATGCTGGATGTAGTCCTGTGGAACGGCTTGCCATGCCATTTCCACCTGGCGCCTCAGTTGGACCAGCGTTCGTGCTGGACGTGCAGACCGCGTGAGACGACGCTTCATCCAGTCCCAAACATGCTCAATGGGGGACAGATCCGGAGATCTTGCTGGTCAGGGTAGTTGACTTACACCTTCTAGAGCACGTTGGGTGGCACGGGATACATGCGGACGTGCATTGTCCTGTTGGAACAGAAAGTTCCCTTGCCGGTCTAGGAATGGTAGAACGATGGGTTCGATGACGGTTTGGATGTACCGTGCACTACTCAGTGTCCCCTCGACGATCACCAGTGGTGTACGGCCAGTGTATGAGATCGCTCCCCACACCATGATGGCGGGTGTTGGCCCTGTGTGCCTCGGTCGTATGCAGTCCTGATTGTGGCGCTCACCTGCACGGCGCCAAACACGCATACGACCATCATTGGCACCAAGGCAGAAGCGACTCTCATCGCTGAAGACGACACGTCTCCATTCGTCCCTCCATTCACGCCTGTCGCGACACCACTGGAGGCGGGCTGCACGATGTTGGGGCGTGAGCGGAAGACGGCCTAACGGTGTGCGGGACCATAGCCCAGCTTCATGGAGACGGTTGCGAATGGTCCTCGCCGATACCCCAGGAGCAACAGTGTCCCTAATTTGCTGGGAAGTGGCGGTGCGGTCCCCTACGGCACTGCGTAGGATCTTACGGTCTTGGCGTGCATCCGTGCGTCGCTGCGGTCCGGTCCCAGGTCGACGGGCACGTGCACCTTCCGCCGACCACTGGCGACAACATCGATGTACTGTGGAGACCTCACGCCCCACGTGTTGAGCAATTCGGCGGTACGTCCACCCGGCCTCCCGCATGCCCCCTATACGCCCTCGCTCAAAGTCCGTCAACTGCACATACGGTTCACGTCCACGCTGTCGCGGCATGCTACCAGTGTTAAAGACTGCGATGGAGCTCCGTATGCCACGGCAAACTGGCTGACACTGACGGCGGCGGTGCACAAATGCTGCGCAGCTAGCGCCATTCGACGGCCAACACCGCGGTTCCTGGTGTGTCCGCTGTGCCGTGCGTGTGATCATTGCTTGTACAGCCTTCTTGCAGTGTCCGGAGCAATTATGGTGGGTCTGACACACCGGTGTCAATGTCTTCTTTTTTCCATTTCCAGGAGTGTATATCGTCTTAGGTTTCAGGTACATGAGATGAACCGCGCAGAGAGCGCCACGGTCAGTTCACATAAAGAAAACGTCGTCATACTAAAAGATAAATGCGGTAAGAAGCAGATGATAACTGTATACTGCAACTTCTCTGCAATAATGAAGCATTCAACGCAATTCAGTCAACAAGGAGAAGGATGACTGCAGGGCAGTAGTGACTTTAGGTAATCAGGTAAGGCTATCCCAAATATTCATGAACAGTTATACAGCAATACGTAATGTTTGTGCAGTTACAAGACTACGGATTCGACAAGGTGGAGAGAGTTGACGCAAACCACATATTCAAATGGCATCAATCTAAAAATACGTGTAAATTGATTGTTGACATTTATGATGTTGTTGTTGTGGTCTTCAGTCCAGAGACTGGTTTGATGCAGCTCTCCATGCTACTCTATCCTGCGCAAGCTTCATCATCTCCCAGTACCTACTGCAACCTACATCGTTCTTAATCTGTTTTAGTGTATTCATCTCTTGGTCTCCCTCTACGATTTTTACTCTGCACGCTGCCCTCAAATACTAAAATGGTGATCCAGAATATGTCATACCAACCGATCCCTTCTTCTAGTCAAGGTGTGCCACAAATTTCTCTTCTCCGCAATTCTATTCAATACCTCCTCATTCCCCCCCATGAACCATGGACCTTGCCGATGGTGGGGAGGCTTGCGTGCCTCAGCGATACAGATAGCCGTACCGTAGGTGCAACCACAACGGAGGGGTATCTGTTGAGAGGCCAGACAAACGTGTGGTTCCTGAAGAGGGGCAGCAGCCTTTTCAGTAGTTGCAAGGGCAACAGTCTGGATGATTGACTGATCTGGCCTTGTAACAATAACCAAAACGGCCTTGCTGTGCTGGTACTGCGAACGGCTGAAAGCAAGGGGAAACTACAGCCGTAATTTTTCCCGAGGGCATGCAGCTTTACTGTATGATTACATGATGATGGCGTCCGCTTGGGTAAAATATTCCGGAGGTAAAATAGTCCCCCATTCGGATCTCCGGGCGGGGACTACTCAAGAGGATGTCGTTATCAGGAGAAAGAAAACTGGCGTTCTACGGATCGGAGCGTGGAATGTCAGATCCCTTAATCGGGCAGGTAGGTTAGAAAATTTAAAAAGGGAAATGGATAGGTTGAAGTTAGATATAGTGGGAATTAGTGAAGTTCGGTGGCAGGAGGAACAAGACTTCTGGTCAGGTGACTACAGGGCACAAAATCAAATAGGGGTAATGCAGGAGTAGGTTTAATAATGAATAGGAAAATAGGAATGCGGGTAAGCTACTACAAACAGCATAGTGAACGCATTATTGTGGCCAAGATAGATACGAAGCCCACACCTACTACAGTAGTACAAGTTTATATGCCAACTAGCTCTGCAGATGACGAAGAAATTGAAGAAATATATGATGAAATAAAAGAAATTATTCAGATTGTGAAGGGAGACGAAAATTTAATAGTCATGGGTGACTGGAATTCGAGTGTAGGAAAAGGGAGAGAAGGAAACATAGTAGGTGAATATGGATTGGGGGACAGAAATGAAAGAGGAAGCCGCCTGGTAGAATTTTGCACAGAGCACAACATAATCATAACTAACACTTGGTTTAAGAATCATGAAAGAAGGTTGTATACATGGAAGAACCCTGGAGATACTAAAAGGTATCACATAGATTATATAATGGTAAGACAGAGATTTAGGAACCAGGTTTTAAATTGTAAGACATTTCCAGGGGCAGATGTGGACTCTGACCACAATCTATTGGTTATGACTTGTAGATTAAAACTGAAGAAACTGCAAAAAGGTGGGAATTTAAGGAGATGGGACCTGGATAAACTGAAAGAACCAGAGGTTGTACAGAGATTCAGGGAGAGCATAAGGGAGCAATTGACAGGAATAGGGGAAATAAATACAGTAGAAGAAGAATGGGTAGCTTTGAGGCATGAAGTAGTGAAGGCAGCAGAGGATCAAGTAGGTAAAAAGACGAGGGCTAGTAGAAATCCTTGGGTAACAGAAGAAATATTGAATTTAATTGATGAAAGGAGAAAATATAAAAATGCGGTAAGTGAAACAGGCAAAAAGGAATACAAACGTCTCAAAAACGAGATCGACAGGAAGTGCAAAATGGCTAAACAGGGATGGCTAGAGGACAAATGTAAGGATGTAGCGGCCTATCTCACTAGGGGTAAGATAGATACCGCCTACAGGAAAATTAAAGAGACCTTTGGAGATAAGAGAACGACTTGTATGAATATCAAGAGCTCAGATGGAAACCCAGTTCTAAGCAAAGAAGGGAAAGCAGAAAGGTGGAAGGAGTATATAGAGGGTCTATACAAGGGCGATGTACTTGAGGACAATATTATGGAAATGGAAGAGGATGTAGATGAAGATGAAATGGGAGATACGATACTGCGTGAAGAGTTTGACAGAGCACTGAAAGACCTGAGTCGAAACAAGGCCCCCGGAGTAGACAAAATTCCATTGGAACTACTGACGGCCGTGGGAGAGCCAGTCCTGACAAAACTCTACCATCTGGTGAGCAAGATGTATGAAACAGGCGAAATACCCTCAGACTTCAAGAAGAATATAATAATTCCAATCCCAAAGAAAGCAGGTGTTGACAGATGTGAAAATTACCGAACAATCAGTTTAATAAGCCACAGCTGCAAAATACTAACACGAATTCTTTACAGACGAATGGAAAAACTAGTAGAAGCCAACCTCGGGGAAGATCAGTTTGGATTCCGTAGAAACACTGGAACACGTGAGGCAATACTGACCTTACGACTTATCTTAGAAGAAAGATTAAGGAAAGGCAAACCTACGTTTCTAGCATTTGTAGACTTAGAGAAAGCTTTTGACAATGTTGACTGGAATACTCTCTTTCAAATTCTGAAGGTGGCAGGGGTAAAATACAGGGAGCGAAAGGCTATTTACAATTTGTACAGAAACCAGATGGCAGTTATAAGAGTCGAGGGACATGAAAGGGAAGCAGTGGTTGGGAAGGGAGTAAGACAGGGTTGTAGCCTCTCCCCGATGTTGTTCAATCTGTATATTGAGCAAGCAGTAAAGGAAACAAAAGAAAAATTCGGGGTAGGTATTAAAATTCATGGAGAAGAAATAAAAACTTTGAGGTTCGCCGATGACATTGTAATTCTGTCAGAGACAGCAAAGGACTTGGAAGAGCAGTTGAATGGAATGGACAGTGTCTTGAAAGGAGGGTATAAGATGAACATCAACAAAAGCAAAACAAGGATAATGGAATGTAGTCTAATTAAGTCGGGTGATGCTGAGGGAATTAGATTAGGAAATGAGGCACTTAAAGTAGTAAAGGAGTTTTGCTATTTGGGGAGCAAAATAACTGATGATGGTCGAAGTAGAGAGGATATAAAATGTAGGCTGGCAATGGCAAGGAGGGCGTTTCTGAAGAAGAGAAATTTGTTAACATCCAGTATTGATTTAAGTGTCAGGAAGTCATTTCTGAAAGTATTTGTATGGAGTGTAGCCATGTATGGAAGTGAAACATGGACGATAAATAGTTTGGACAAGAAGAGAATAGAAGCTTTCGAAATGTGGTGCTACAGAAGAATGCTGAAGATTAGATGGGTAGATCACATAACTAATGAGGAAGTATTGAATACGATTGGGGAGAAGAGAAGTTTGTGGCACAACTTGACCAGAAGAAGGGATCGGTTGGTAGGACATGTTCTGAGGCATCAAGGGATCACCAATTTAGTATTGGAGGGCAGCGTGGAGGGTAAAAATCGTAGAGGGAGACCAAGAGATGAATACACTAAGCAGATTCAGAAGGATGTAGGTTGCAATAGGTACTGGGAGATGAAAAAGCTTGCACAGGATAGAGTAGCATGGAGAGCTGCATCAAACCAGTCTCAGGACTGAAGACCACAACAACAACCTCCTCATTAGTTATGTCATTACCCATCTAATCTTCAGCACTCTTCTGTAGCACCACAGATCGAAAGCTTCTATTCTCATTTTGTCTAAACTATTTATCGTCCACGTTTCACTTCCGTACATGGCTACACTCCATAGAATACATTCAGAAAAGACTTCCTGACACTTAAATCTATACTCGATGTTAACAAATTTCTCATCTTCAGAAGAGCTTTCCTTGCCATCTCCAGTCTACATTTTATATCCTCTCTACTGCGACCATCAGTTATTTTGCTCCCCAAATAGCGAAACTCATTTACTACTTTGAGTGTCTCATTTCCTAATCTAATTCCTGCATCATCACCCGATTTAATTCGACCACATTCCACTATCCTCGTTTTGCTTCTGTTGATGTTCACCTTATATCCTCGTTTCAAGACACTGTCCATTCCGTTCAGCTGCTCTTCCAGGTCCTTTGCCGTCTATGACAGAATTACAGTGTCCTCGGCGAACCTCAAAGTTTGAATTCCTACTCAGAATTTTTCTTTTGTTTCCTTTACTGCTTGCTCAATATAGAGATTGAATAACATCGGGGAGAGGCTACAAGCCTGTCTCACCCCCTTCCCAACCACTGCTTCCCTTTCATGCCCCTCCACTCCTATAACTGCCATCTGGTTTCTGTACAAATTGTAAATAACCTTTCGCTCCCTGTATTTTACCCCTGTATTCCAGTCAACATTGTCAAAAGCTTTCTGTAAGTCTACAAATGCTAGAAACGTAGGTTTGCCATTCCTTAATTTTGTATAAGAAACTTATGAACAAGTGCTATAATATGAATGATGCAGATAACTACTTGTTTCTTAAGGAACTGATGTCTGCTTTATGTTACATTATACACAGATTTCAGATTTGACAAGCTGCGATCAGTGTTTCAGACTGATGAGTTTATTTCCAACTACAGATATTGTAACAAGCATTTACAGTTGCATGGAGATGCTGAGGTTGATGGTCCACCCCCCAATAAAGTGTCATGTGAAGTCTGTGAAAAAAAGGGTTGAATGAAAATTAATTGCTTTATAATACAACTCATTATTTTCGTATAAAATGTATGACTAATTTAGTGCAACCGGTTGGTAATGACGGGAGGTCTCTCCCTTTTCTGGTACATCTACATCTACATTTATACTCCGCGAGCCACCCAACGGTGTGTGGCGGAGGGCACTTTACGTGCCACTGTCATTACCTCCCTTTCCTGCTCCAGTCGCGTATGGTTCGCGGGAAGAACGACTGCCGGAAAGCCTCCGTGCGCGCTCTAATCTCTCTAATTTTACATTCGTGATCTCCTCGGGAGATTCGATACCTCATCCAGAAACTCACCCTCTCGAAACCGGAACAGCAAACTACACCGCGATGGAGAGCGCCTCTTTCGCAGAGTCTGCCACTTGAGTTTGCTAAACATCTCCGTAACGCTATCACGCTAACTAAATAACCCTGTGACGAAACGCGCCGCTCTTCTTTGGATCTTCTGTATCTCCTCCGTCAACCCGACCTGGTACGGATCCCACACTGATGAGCAATACTTTCGAACGAGTGTTTTGTAAGCCACCTCCTTTGTTGATAGACTACATTTTCTAAGGACTCTCCCAACGAATCTCAACCTGGCACCCGCCTTACCAACAATTAATTTTATGTGATCATTCCACTTCAAATCGTTTCGTACGCATACTCCCAGATATTTTACAGAAGTAACTGCTACCAGTGTTCGTTCTGCTATCATATAATCATACAATAAGACATTCTTCTTTCTACACAGTATTACCTATTGTGCTAAAGCAATTGCACCTCTGTATACTCCTTGAATAAGATGAATTCCCTGCAGTGGGGCCGAGTCTTTATAGCGCGGCATGGAGGAGGAGGGCTACCACTGTAGCGACATCATTTTTTGCGGTCCAGTGTGAAGTTACTTAGATATTTTTTACGTGAGACTGCAGGATATCCATAAGGGATGTTAGTTATGGGAACATTACATTGCAGTAGTAAGAGTGTACACGCAGGTGTTGAGTTCCATAATTGTGTTTTTTAACAAAATAGGTACATAGCATTGGGGTCGATTATCGTGTTCGAAACTAAACACTCTTCATGGCGGTGGCGGTATTGCTCGAACAAGGTTCACATTAAGAATATCAATCTGAGGGATGCTAATGAGCTGCGGGATGGAAGTAGTTGTGGTCGGGGAACAATCAATAGCAGCACAGTGGGGATGGTGAAGGTGTCATTCTTTTGGATCATAAAAAAGACAGTTACCACTTAAAGCTGAAAGCATTCAGCACCGGGTAAACATTACCCCAGTACACATTGGTCTTCCCCATAATCTATGGTAGTTAACATGACAGTTATTGCCGATTAATTATGGCCTAAATAAGCAAAAGGTGGCGGCCAAATGAAGACTTCCTGTATATAAGAGCCATCAAAACATGCCCCACCATTTGGCCAGAACCGGCCTTGTCTGCTCGCTATTAATGCTTATAATTTACACCAGATAACTTTTTCAATTCATCAGTTTCGTTATTGCTTTTTTTTATTAATATTGGTTTATAATTATTTCTCGCCAACATTTTTTAAATTACAAAATATGTTTGCATTACGTAAGAACAGTTAAAGAAGTGTATCATTCAGATTTTTATCATATGTTTAACCACGGAAGGCCAGCCAGCGTCATCAATTTTTCTGGCTAAAAATAATCCAGATGACATAATGAATGAACCCAGCTCTCAGCTATAAATAATTCAACTACAATAATATTAATAATCCAATGGCATCTTCTACCAGGACTAATGTCTGTGTCTCAGGACCAGAATAGTGCTGCACTGGTTTGAGGAGCTTGATAGTGAACCTACACTGACGTCTCCCCATTAAATTTCTTGATGTGGACGTAACAGAATAGATCAGAAACGCTGTCGAGTGACACGTCCCTGCCCACAAACCAACAGCCCATGGTTTATGGGAGTTGTGTAACTGGGCGTAGACACCTGCTGTCGTATGGGTCCGGAAACCTTCAAAGGGCTTCTCAGGTCAATACAACACAAGAACTTGGCTGTGCAAAAGTCGACCAACCCGGTATTAAACAAGAGGTCAAAACATTTTGGCTCATCGTTCTATGAAGCTCAGTCAAACTAAAGACACACATGTAGCTACAGTGTACCGTTAGTTGCGATACAGTGCTGCAATACCTGTATGTTTTAACTACCAAGATAAACGTATGTAA